>NC_084460.1:280896191-282096191 GCF_027409185.1 Cynocephalus volans | reverse complement strand
TTGCCCTTACTGGTCATCTTTAAAAAAAAAAAAAAAAAAAAAACAGCAGCAACTAACCCCCCAAACCCCTTCCATACATGGTAAAGCTCAAGAATAGCACTCATATTGTGGTATAATATAAAGTTAAAAGGCAGTGCACTTGAGAACACCGGTATTAAAAGATGGGACTGGTTTCTGTGGGAAGGTTCTCAGGCACGAGTAGTTTCCAATGTGTAAACAGGTCACAGTCACATTCCAGAAGTTAACGAAGTGGCTGGCCTTGCTGTGAGGGGCACAGAACCAGAGGATTTGGAGGCCAGGTGGTGACAGGCCCCTGGGAAAGGCCAGCCCACGTGGCCCCCAGGGTGACACCGGGCTCTTAGGCTGAAGGAGGACCAGGGTGGACTGGGTTCAGAGTTTGTGTATCAGGAGAATGTCATTGCAGCAAACTGCTGCTGACCAAGTGGGTAATTTTCAAGTTGTAGGGGGGTAGATTGTGGGGTAGCTGGAGAGAGAATTGGGGTGACATCCCACCGGACCCCTCCCTCCCTCCCAGTGTCACTATTTGCTCACCCTGGATAGGGGTCAAGGCTGGGGGACTAGGAGGTACCTTGATGAACTCATGACTATGTTGTTCCATGGGCTCCAATTTCCCCGAGAGGTAGCCTGGGTGCAGGGAGGCAAACACTGAAGTCACAGGAGACATGGGTCCAAGGTTGAAGGAAGGGAGGGTGGTGGCCCAGGCTGGAGGACTATGGGGTGGGTCAGCATCGCTCTTGTCCTGAGTCTGTGGCTGTGAATAGCCTCCCTCCCCACCCCTCCAATCTCCCTTTGCCTAATCCTGGTGCCAAGGCAAAGTCAAGGGGTTGGTCCTGAATGAAGATCCTGGAAATGGTGGTGATGGTAGTGGGGGGACTCTGGGGGAAGGATGAGGGGTCAGGTGTCAGGCAGCAGGAACTCTACCCAGGAGGGAGTTTCCGCAGGCTGTTTTGTCCAAGAAGCCTCGGCTGAAGGCGTGCACGAGGAGGCAGCATGACCTGATGCCAGACTGGCCTTTGTATTTCCCTTTCTGCACTTCAATGCTCAGCTCTCCCTGAGGCTCCCCTGTGTCTGAGACTATGGCCAGAGTCTCAGAGAAGAGTATCTGCATATCCTCCAGCCCTGGGGGTGAGGAGCCACCAGAACAGATAAAGCCCCTGCTCATAGGCCTTAACCCTCTGGCCCCTGACTACCAGTGCCCCACAGTCTCCACCTGCCCCCTCTCCCAGCTGGCCCCTGCCTCCCCTCCATTGGTGTCTACAGGAGCCAGCAGGCAAAGACCACCCCCTCCCCTTGTCCCTGGGGTCTTCCCTTGAAGAATGTCAACGAATAGGCCTCAGGCCTTTTCAGAGTCCCAGGAAAATCAAGGCTAAGCGATGGGGGCCAGGCTGGGTCTTCTCTCTTCCCTCCACCCCAGACTTGCACCCTCCCCTACCCCCACCCCACCCCTCTGTGTGGGCTCACGGAGGGAGTTGAGGAAGCTGATGGCTTCAGCATTGGCCTCTGGGAGTGGCACATGCTCTGGTCCCTGGTCTGAGGGCCTGTGGTCCTTGGCTTTGAGGCCTATAGAGAGAAGAGAGGCTGAGATGGCTGACCCTGGGGAGAAGGGTCGGGGTGGGGCAGGGGTGCCCCAATCATGGATTGTGAGGGAGAAGAGGTCCCCCTTTCTAGCCCCAGCAGTCCTCTTCCCACCTTTGAAGTGAATTTTGGAGCTCATGCTGTCTGCAGCCACCCGGTCTGTATCCAGCTGTCCCCATGGCAACTGGGAGCTAGCTACCGCCTCTTAAAGAGCCAGCAACCCACTTCACTACACCCAGACCTTGGAGGAAATTGTCTGACACTGCAGGTCCTGGGGTGCAGCCTGAGCCTGAGGTGTTGTCCAGCAGAGGGAGCGTTTGACATTCTTAAGAGGCAGAGGGAAGAAATGGGTCATTAGGATGATCACAGAAGTTGTGACCCAGAGTCAGACATAGCCTCACCTGCACAGAATCCAATCAGATGCCATGTGAATATCTGCAAGTTGTAGTTGTCATACTTGTAACAATAATGGTGACAAAAATGACAATCATAGCAAACCCTTATTTTTTGTTTTTTGGGGGCTGGCCATAGGGGGACCCAAATCCTTGACCTTGGTGTTACAAGACTTTAGTCTAACCAGCTCAGCTAACCAGCCAGCCCCATAGCAAGCCCTTAAACCACACTTTCTCTTGGCCAGGCACTGTTCAAAAGGGCTTTATGTACATGATCTCATTTAATTTTAGACTAACCCTGGGAGTAGTTACTTTTATTACCTCCATGTTATGGACAAGAAAACCGGGGTACAGAGAGGTTAAATGTCTTCCCAAGGTCACACAGCTAATAATTGGCAGAGCCAGGACTCAACCCGAGGCAGCCTGGCTCCAGAGCCTGAGCAAATTCAGAGAAAAAAGATGCAGTAAATAGATGATGCGTTGAATCCAAGCAAGTGGTGCAACAGCATGGGTAGTGATCAGAGACACAGACTTGAAAGGTGATAACTCGAACCCCAGGCTGTGGGCTATTCGATCCCCATCTTGTAAGTATTGGAGTCCATATCATAGTGGCTACAAAAAGGGGCTTAGCCTGAGGCCTCTAGTTGGTGTCACAGGAAAAATCTTGGTGCAAAACTCCGTAATTGCCTAGAGTTGCCCCCCTTCCTGCCCATATCACTTGGGGAGAGAATCCTGAAAAAAAAAAAAAAAAAATAGGACAAGCCTTGAGAATCTAATTTAAATTGGGCAGTTAAATAACTCAGTTTTTTTTGGCGGCGGGGTGCATTGCCAGTATGGGCATCCAAACACGAACCCTGGTGTCACCATGCTTTAACCAACTGAGCTAACAAGCCAGCCTCTGTCTTCTTTCTACCACCTGGTTCAGCATTTGACCTGAGCATAGTGTTTAAGGACCGTCAGTGTTAGGTCCCTACCTGCTTTCAAAGGTTCCACCTGTGGCCATGGCTTTGGAGGACTAAGACCACCCCTCAACATACATGCGCTCACACACGCATGCACACACAGGGCTTTCACATTCATTTCTACAATTTCCTCTTGCTCTTTTCTTTCCTGAAACACCTAAGCCTAAGCCTGCTCACTTAGGCCTCCCTCCCTTTCTCCTTTTCTACCCCCAGAGAGAGACAGCCTGTGATCCAGGAAATGAATGGGGAAAAAAAAAAAAAAAACTGCTTGCTGGTTATTTTTAAAACTATGTATTATTTAAACACCTTTGAGGCCATGTGTCCACCTCTATCTCCTCTCTAGAATTAATCACAGCACCAGGAAGCTGATGTAGCATTTTTCAAAGTGACTTCAAACGTGTTTTTTTGTCTTCAAAAATTTTTATTTTTTAAATGCCTTTTTTAAAAAAAAATCTGACCCTGTTAATAGCCTTCAATAAGTGGAATTGCTGGTGAGGGTTTATGAGTTTGCTGTCTTACATCATTTTTGGTATCAGATCCCCTAATCTTTTGGGGACCCCCCTCCACTTTCAGTCCACTGTGGTTCATTTGTGACTGATACTGCCCTTCCAGGTGTGGTCATATGATCTGACCTGGCCAGTCAGAGAAGCCCATTCCCCTAACTCCTATGATTGGTTCAGGGTTGGGCACATGACCGAAGCTAGGCCAATGAAACTCGGTCCCTAGAATTATTGGAGCTTCTGCTAGGCTTGATGAACTAGTAGTAGCCTGTAAGGCTGGATGGAACTTCTAGGCACCCCCTTACCACCGCAGGGAGAAAGCCTGACAGAGAATGATACCAGTACAGAAAAAAGCAGAACTGAATGAAGAGACCCTTTGAATTCCTGGATCCAGCCATGCCTGAAGCCACCATGACATAATCCCTTATTTCTCAATTTTTTTTTTTGGCAACTAGCAGGTACAGGGATCTGAACCCTTGACCTTGGTGTTATTAGGCTGCACTCTAACCAACTGAGCTATTTCTCAATTTTATGAGCTGATAAATTCTCCTTTTGTTTTAAGCTATTTTGTATTGAGTATTTGTCACTGCACCTAAGAGTTCTGACTCATTCAGGGTTGTCCTTTACATTAGAAGGTGAAGAAACTGAGGTCAGGGAAGTGACTTGCCCAAGGTCACCCAGATGCTGAATGACAGAGCTGGGAATGGAACCCAAGTCTCTAAGGCCGATGAAACCTGCTGTCCTGCAAGCAAAGAGTGATACCTTCTGTCCTGCAAGCAACATGGCATTGTTGTTACTGGTCAGTGCTAGCTCTAGGAGAGGCACATGTTCGTCATTCAGGACACATGGCCCAGTGGGGGGACCACCCAAGGCCCTGGGAAAATGATTCGCCAGTCCCAGAGAATCGTCACCAAGTGCCTCTTGATGCTGGGCATACCCGAAGTGACCTGCATAGTCCAGAATCTGGCTCTGGGGTTCATCTGCACAAGATAGCAGTGACCCAGGCTCATCACAGAACACACAGAGCCACGCTTCTTTAGGAAGATGAGGACCATGGCCCATGCCCCCAACCCAAGACCAGGTGCAGCCCTGATTCAGGGCAGCTAGGGCTAATGCCGAGGTCCCTGGCCTTGGGTGAGGGATGCCTAAAAGAGGAGGCTGAACTGTGGCCAGGGGTGGGAAAACCATGCCTTAGGCCAGTCCAAAGGAAGTGTGAAACTAAGCCAGTGCTCCCTGGTCTTCAGCCACACCAGGGCCCCCTTTGCCATAGGGACTGGCAGGGTAGCTCACGTGGTTAGAGCACAGCCTTATAACACCAAGGTCAAGTTCCCCGCACTGGCCAGTCACCAAAAAAAAAAAAAAAAAAGTAGTGTGTGTGTGTGTGTGTGTGTGTATATATATATATATATAAAGAAAGAAAAGTTTTGCTGTAGCCAAGTGTCACCTTTACTTCTTATTTTCCTATTTCAATAAATACCTTTATTCACTTTCATTAACTGGAAATCAGTGTCACTTGTCAAAAATAAACAATGAACCCAAAGATAAATACAATGAAAACAAAACAATGTTGTTAAAGTTTTACAGAGTCAGTTGGCCAACTACAGTGTGGACCTAGAGTCTTGCTTTCTTTTTAGAGAGGCGTTAAAGATAGGTTAGTGCAAGGCTGTGCCCTTGAGGTGCTATTTATTGCTGTGCTGTGACCATGAGCAACCACCCCCTGCAGCCAGTGGTCCACCTGTGCATCTCAGGCTTTGAAAAACACTGAAGTAAGCAAATTATACACCCTGAACACACACACATGGGCCATAGAAGGAATATACTTATGGCATCGCTTCTGACCAAAGTCGTTGAAGTGCAGTGATTCCAAGTTTTGGGGCCTGGAACCAAGACAAAAACAGTGAGAAAGTCCTCTGCTGTTTTTACTCACACAGCAGTAAAGACAAGACATTGAGTGATCAAACCTTGGTTAAATCATTCATTCATTCAACATTTATTAAGCGCCTACTGTGTGCCAGGCACCGTGCTAGGCGCAGAAATACAGAGATGCATAAGATACAGTCCATGCCCTTAAGGATTCAGTCTAGAGGGGAAGACAAACATGTAAACAAGTAAAACAGTGGGATAAGTGCCACAAGAGAAGCATTTACAAAGTGCAGAGGTAGCCTTGAAGGGAGGGGCATGGGGGTTGCGTTCCTGGAGGAGGGGGCCTTTAATGGGATCATGAGAGATGAATAGGTGTTTGCCAGGCAGACAAGGCAGGAGGAGCAGGGAAGGCATTCCAGTCGAAAGAAACAGCATTAGAATGAGCGAAGGCACAGAGGCGTGAAACTGCATGTCCTGGGGCAGGAAACTCTTTAACTAGTCTGGTAGTATCGCTAGAGTGGGTACCAGAGGCTGTGGCTGGAGAGAGCAGCAGAGGCCGGATGATAAGGGGAAACTGAGGGCAGGGGGCATTTCAGCGGGTCACCAGAGGTGAGCAGAGCCTGAGGGAAGGCTTCGACACAGGAAGAGAAGGCTCCTGGCTGACCCAAGGTCTGCCTGCTTGAGGACCATACGGTTCCTCACTGTGGCCCCAAAGGGGCCTGGACCAAGAGCAGAGGAGAGGCAGAGCTGCAGGAGGGGTGAGCAGATGGGGAAGCCAGGCCTGGGGTCCTGGCAGCTGCCGCTCTCTCAGGCCTTTGCTCCCAACTTCTGAGTTCTGCACTCTGCTGCACAGAGCCCTCCTCTCCCCAGTTGGGATGGGGCCAAGATAAAAGTCAGGGTTAAAAAATAAATCTTTAAACTGCGGGAGGAGGGGAGAGGGGAAAGAAAAAAATAAACAAAACAAATAAATCTTTATTAACTAAAAGAGGAAAGGGGATTGAGGATAAAGCAAAAGAGATTAAGTTAGTAGAGGAAGGCAGGCAGACGTTCCCAAGAATAAGGGCCAAAATGAGAAACCCGTAGTGGCCCTGGGGACCGTGCTCTCTCCTCCCTGGGAAGGAGGGGCCCTTTTGGCCCAAGTCAGGGGCAGAGGCCAGCGGGCAGGACCCGGCCAGATGTATGGTGAGAGCATGTGACCTGCAAGACTGTTGGGCTCCACATCCCAGCCTCTTGTGCCTCCTCAGCCTGAGGTCGATGTTTCCTCGGCCACCAGGGCCCTCCCTCTTCCAGGCTACAGGGGAGCCACTTAGGCAGAGACTGGCCAAACAGCCACAATTCCAGCCCTTTTGGTGTTCTCAGGAATAGGTCTGTCTGAAAAATGCCTTTGCAGGGATGGGCTGGGAGCAGAGAGGCTGGGGGAGGGACAGAGTCTCAGTAAACCAGAGTCTAGCCGCCCCTCTGAGTGACCCCTCTTCCAAGGCACCACACTTGGGCCACTTTAGGGGGCTGAGTTTCTTCCCCGACCCCGGATGAGGAAGGGGGAAGATGGACTCAAGTTGGTCTGGGCTCCTGCTGCCCTGGGTTCCAGACAACAGTGAGGTGAGGCCTCCCGAGGGGGGAGCTAACAGCAGTATCCATGTCCTCGCTGCTGTCCTAGGAGTAGGGGAAGGGAGGAGGGGATCTTCCCAGTTAGCAGGTCTGGAGATGTCCCAAGGCCTCTTCTTTCCTCTCACCCTTGGTGACTCAGCCTCCCGCTGTGGGGTCCCCAAGCCTTGAACCAGCCCCCTTCCTCCCAGTCTCCCTCTCCTCCCTCTGACAAGCGTGGGGAAATGATGCCCACCATGGGCGCCGATGGAAGTGGTGGTGTTAGTGTTGAAGGGGTGGCGAGGTGCGGTGATGGGTGGCCTCCCCACTGTGGGGGTGGGCTGGGCTGGGCTGGGGTGTCACTTGTTCTTGTGCATGTCCTTCAGCCGGCGGAGCTCCTCCAGGAGCTGGGCCCGGGAGCAGTCATCGTCCCCCATGGAGCCCGGGCCTGGCCCCAGAGCCTCCTGCAGCGCCAGGCAGTGGGTCCTCAGGAATGGGTTGTAGGAGCGCTCCTCTCCCAGGGTGGATGGGCACTGTGGGGACAGAGGCACCAGGTTTGATGGAGAGAAGCTGGAAAGCTGGAAAATGGACCCAACACAGGGAAGCCTGCCCCCACCCCCTCTCCTTCTGACTTGAAGGCCATGTGCCAAACAGGCAGAGCTCTGGGGAAGTGCCCGCAGGCCCAGGCTCAGGCTCCTGCTAGGACAAGTGTCCCCAGTCCCGAGCCGCACCGTGCTCTTGCGTTCCATCCGCTGCCTCTGCACCCACTGCAGCTTCCTTTCCCGGGCCAGGTTCTCGGGCTCCACCACACCTGCGAAGCCCAGGTTCTCCTCTGCGTACTCATGACCTAGCCATGGCCATGGGGGCCACGATGCAGGGCAGAGAGATCAGTCAGAAAAAGTCCTCTTACCACCAGGCCCAGGCCTACAGGTACCCGACCATCAGGGAGGAGGGTGGCGCTTCCAGAAAAACCCACCCACCCAGAGCTGCTTCCCCTACTGGGCACAAGTCAGCCATGGGTGAAGGGCAGATGCAGTTGAGGGGAAACCACCAGACATCGAGCTGGGAGGCCTCATTCTAGCCTGACTGTCACTGCCCAGCGTGGGACCTCAGTCAAGTTACGCCACCTCTCTGGGCCACAATTTTCTCATATGGCAAGTGGAAAAAACAATAATGCCACTGGACAAAGATGTCACTGTGTTCCTGGTGCCTAGAACAGAGCCTGGTACATGTTAGGTGCATGTAAAGTATTTGCTGAATGGAATATATGTCCTGAGGATTAACTGAGATATATGTGAATGTTTTTATAAACTTTAAGGCAAGGGATACATACAGAGTGGTTTTACTGGTTTCTCCCCAGAGAAGCAAAGGCTATTTTCTGTTCTGGGCTCTGGCTATGAACATTAGACAACTCTCTGGGAAGCTCTGGGGCCTGCAGGGCTCCTAGGAAGCCGAGGGTTGGCTGGCAGGGGATGGTGGCATGAGAAGCAGAGGTGTTACAGAGCCAGTACTCCAGAATGGGAGGCTGGAGCTCTGCCCCCACCCCAGAGGGGGCTCCCAGGAACCACCAGGTGTGGTGCTGTATTGCCTTTGGGCCAGGAATTGGGTTGGCCTGGTCTCCAGGGAAGTGAGGGGCTGGGAAAGCCCTCGTCCCAGGACCAGCATGGGGCTGGAGAGGTGGGGAGAAGTGGGAGGATGCCTCACCAGGCCACAGCAGGGTGTCGTCCCCCAGCCCCAGCACAGTGTCCAGCGAGCTCAGCATGGTCTCTGCGGTGCCCTCAAAGGTCCGTCCTAGGTGGGGGTCAGGGGTATGTTACAAGGTGCGAAGATAACACAGTATGGTATAAGGTACACAGAAGGCGTGGGGACCAGTGTGGGCAGCTCTAGCTGGCCACCAGCTCTTCAGCCATGTCCCTGCCATACCCACCCCCAGGCATCTACTCCCTCCTTCCCACTGGGAGCTGCCCAAATTGTCAACCCCTGGCCAAGCCCATTTGAGGCCTGCATTGCACAGAGTGACATCTGAAAGGAGAGGGCTGTGGAAGCTTCAGGTGGAGCTCTCACGGTCTCAAGCTCAGCAGATGGACGGCTGTTCTTTTCCACAGAGTGCTGCTTTGCCTGTGTTGCCCTTGGGATTCCATGTAGCTGGGGACTTGTGTCCTCGCCTACCCATGGATCACCCTCACTTAGGGCTTCTCAGTGTTTCACAACCTAGTCCCACTAGTCACTGTATCAGAGAACCAGGCTCCATCCAATGGAAACAAATGCCCTGCGAAGTCTTTACTAAGTTACAGGATCCTGTCATTCTGTCCATCCCCCATGGAAAGTCTTGAGGATATAAGTAATCATGGTAACACAGATGGGAGTCACTGTGGAGGCAATGACTGTGCTAAAACCCACGCTTTCATGCATTACATGGGACTGTGGCTTCCCTGGCCTCTGTCCCTCCCTCCTCTCCCCACTCTTCCCTCTTTTGGGGGAACTCACCACAGCCAGAGAGGAAGAGCAAGTCTCCTGAGAAGAGGCAGGAAGGACCCTTGTAGGGCTCCCCGTCCAGTAGGTAGACCAGATGGCCTTGTGTGTGGCCAGGGGTGGCCAGAGCCCGGATCTGAAGCTGTCCCACGCTGACCACATCTTGATGACACAGGGGACTGGGGGGCAAGGCAATAGGGGAGAGAAGGTACTAAAGCTTGTGCTGTGCTGATCCCTGCTCCCGTCCCAGGCCCAAGGGCTGGGAGATTCGCAGGAGGGTGGGCTTCCAGGCTAGATAGAAGGCACCCTGGTGCCCAGGGTGTCAGATCCAGACCCTTCCCCTTCCTCTTCTGGGCTATGGTTGGATCCGTTATGAGGTGGGCGGTACTGGTCTTCACATGGGCTGGGATCTGCTTTCTAAGGGCCAGGAAGGGCGTCAGCAAAGATCCATCTGAAATACTTAACTGCAGTCTGGGGGGTGAGAGAAAGGGCCTGCAGAAGGGCCATCCCATCCCTGGATCAGGGACTTACTGGGTGAGGTAAGGGATGCCGTCCTGAGGGCTCCCATATACCCGACAGTCCCGGTGCCGCCGGCTGAGGTCCCGGTTTCCTCCGCTGTGGTCCCTGCAGGATGGCAGAGACAGGCAGGAGCCTTGGAGGGGTGAATGCACCTGGGCCCCCCTCTTCCCCACCACAGCTCCAGGACTTTGAGCCCTGGGGCCTGTGGCTTCTGGACTGAGCCAGGTTGTCCACACCTCTAGGCCCTCATGTAAGCTGCTCCCTGCCCAGAATGTCATCCCCCCAAATTGTCACACCCTCTGCCCAACAACCTCAATCTGGCCAATGCCACCTGATCTTTCTGGACTCTCTCAGCTCCAGGGTCATCATCCTCTAATTCTCCAAAGTGGATCTGATCACACCCCACCTGGTGCGCTTCACTCCTTGTACCCTGGGCCAACTGCCACCTAAATGTCTGTCATTGTTATATACTTTTTTGCAGGGCTCTCTCCCTACTGAACATATAATTTCCTGATGAAGAGATCACAAGTTTTGCCCATGCCCAGTGCACAGTAGGAATCTAAAACATGCCCATGGAAGGAAAGATAAATGACTGCCCTGCCCTCCCCTGGGGAGAAAGCCTGGTAAGTGGAGTGGTGGGACCTATGCTTCCCCTCCATCGCTGCTGCAGCCAGAGTGACTTCATGAGGAAGGTGGGTGCCCGCCCATCCTGATCTCCTCACCCCCAGCCCAGCCATCCTTGCAGGGCCCGGCCCTGGCAAGCCCAGCAGGGCAAGGGTGGGCTAGGGAAGACTGCCCGCACCCAGAGCCCCCCCACCCCAGCCCCTTACCAGTGCTTGTGGGTACAGAGGATGGCCACCAAGGTAACACCCTCCTTTTCAATGGAAGCCTGGGAAGAGAGGAGGTGCTGAGACTGGGGAGTGGGATGCAGAGGGAGACGGGGAGTAGAAAGAGCCAGGGGCGTGGGTGCTGGGAGGAGAGGAGAGGAGAGCAGGGAGATGAAGGCAGGGAGGGGATGGAGCTAGAGAGCTAGGACGTGAGGGAGACCCACTGAGACCCAGCATGGGGCATACGGTGGGGTGGAAGAGAGGAGAGGGCAGGGGGATACTTGTGGAGGGGTCGACACACACAGTCACACGTTCGCACAGAGAAACAAGGAATGGGAGAGAAAGACAGAGACCCAAGTGTTGACAGACAGACGTGAGAGAAGAAAGAGCGTCAGAAAGGGGGCCAAAGAGAGGAAGAGACAGCCTAGAAACTCATCACACCACAGTCTTGGGCCAGCACCCCTCGCCCTCTGGCCTGCTTCCCCCTCTTGATTACCCCCTTCTGTCCAACCACACCCTGGCCACTTCCCCTCTCCCACGCTGTGTGTGTGGACATGCACAGGCATGCACACACATGGAGGGGGCACATCTCATGGGCAGAGGGACCAGGGTCAGCCCCAAAGGTGCCAGTCCCCAAGCGTGACCTGAGATACCCCCTGCTCCCCAGGCTCCCCTCACCTGCACAGCCCGAGGGTCTGAAGGGTCCACAGCCACAGCCAGCCGGGCCTGGGTGTCAATGATGAGGTAGCTGTAGTTGTCCGAGAGCACGGGGATGGGAAGCACCTTCACTCCTAGGGGACAGAGATAGGCTGTGGGTGGGCTGACATGCAGGGAGCCCAGGAGTCAGGGTGTGTGAAGGGGAAAAGGCAGGGAGGGTGGGGGGCATGGCTTGGGGGACGCTGGCCGGGGCAGCCAGAGCTCACCGTTGAAGAGGCGGGGCTGGGTTTTGGAGTGGCCTTTGGGGTAGCGATTCCGCGCCCTGCGCAGCTGCTGTCGGTAGAAGAGGTACCCGAGCCAGGTGCGGGTGTACAGGCTGTACCTGGAGGGCGGTGGTCTGCGGTCAGCCCCTGCCCCAGCTCTCCACTCCCCTCGTGATGCCTGCAGGCCCCACATCTCCACTTGCGTGGCCACCTCGAGTCAATGCAATTTCACCAGCACTTACTGTGTGCCTACTGTTTGCCCTGCTCAGTACTCAGGACAGGATGGAGAGCAACACAGACACACCCAGAACTCCCCAGTCTTGTCAGGGGAGATGTGAGCGAGGAATTCACAGAAGAGACTCGGAGAGTGAGGGGTTTCATGTCGCCCAGGGTGAACCCCCCCCGATGAAGTGACATTTGTGGTGAAGGCAGAGTAGGAGTGATGAGGCTGACATGAGGTAGAACAGTAGCTCAGGAAGGGCACTGGAGGTCAATCGTGAGCACACATTGCAGTCACCCACAGGACTTGTTAAAGACAGATCCTGGGGCCCCATTCGGTAGCTTCCAATTCGGTAGATCTGGGGTGGGGCCCGGGAATTGGCATTTCTAACAAATTCCAGGTGATGCTGCTGCCTCTGGTCCCAGGACCACAACTTTGAGAACCACTGGGGTAGAGGAAACAGTAGGTAGAGGCCCAGAGGTGGCAGACAGCAGGGCTTATTTGGAGCAACTAGAAAGTTCTATTTGGCTGCTTGATAGGAGGCAGCCAAAGGTGAGGCTGGATAGGCTAACCACACCCCTCCCCTCCTGCCATCATTCCAGCCATCCCAGGCTCACCAGTGAAAAGGGGGTGCAGGAAACAGAGGGGACCTGCAAGTGACAGAGTCCTCCAAATACGGAATGCCAGTATGCAGAGCTTGGCTTCATAGCTGTGCGACCTGTGCAGTCACGTAGGGCCCCACACTTACAAGGGTCTACTTGGTTTACTGTTGCCATCTTGAAATTCTTAATGACTATCTCTGACCTTGTGTTTTATAAGTGGAGTCTGATGGGACAGTGGAACATGCACGTGAGCAGAGGAGACACACACAGTATGAGTGTGCTCTGTTCCTCGCCACCCATCCACATACAGCATTTGTGATGCCCCATGAGCACAGAATTCTGGAGACTGCTATGCATGGGAATTCAACAAGACCCCGAGTGAGTACAATACAAGGTAAGTGCACATCTATGACAGCATGAGAGGGGGGAAGAGGCCAAGCTTTCACTTCAAAGTAGAATTTGCTTCAAGTGCATAAAGGCGGCAGTGGTATTGTAAGAAACAAAAATGACCAAGGAACCCTACCACATCCTTTCTAACTCTCATTGCTTCCCTGTATTATGCACCCATTTATGCTGCAAATGATGATACAGAAAGGGAGAGAAAGACAGAGTAACTGATCCATGCTTTTCCTTTCAGTCCTTCCTTACTCCTTGGGAAGCTGACAGTGCTCATAGTCCGTGTGTGTGTTAAGAAGTGAAAAGACGGGGCCGGCCCGTGGCTCACTCGGGAGAGTGCGGTGCTGATAACACCAAGGCTGCGGGTTCGGATCCCATATAGGGATGGCCGATTAGCTCACTGGGTGAGCGTGGTGCTGACAACACCAAGTCAAGGGTTAAGATCCCCTTTACCGGTCATCTTTTAAAAAAAAAAAAAAAGAAAAGAAAAAAAGAAGTGAAAAGACAAGGTCCAGGGTTCGATCCTGTTCCTGGCCAGCCACCAAAACTTTTTTTAAAAAAGTGAAAAAAACCCCAGTTGGGTTGGTTTTGCCAGGCATTTTCATTGTTCTGATGAGAACAAATTAGATATCCATGTACAAACCAAGAAATAGGAATTAGTAGTTTCAGTGATAACACAAGTTAAATGTTGTTATACTTGCATGTAAAACTGGCATTGTGCAATATAAATATGAATAAAATTCTTGCTAGTAATTTAAATTTTTAACTTTTCTTCACTTAGAATGACATTAAATAGCAAATTAAAAATATCATGACAAGTCAAAAGAGAAACTGTAGAAGAAAGGAAAAGCTTCATATTTAAGTGCCTTTAATGTCAATTTCTCCTGCTTTTTGAACAAGAGAGCCAAACTTCATTTTACACTGGGCCCTACAATTATGTAGCCAGCCCTGTCAGCATGGGAATGAGCTATCTCTGGCCCTTGCTCACGGGAGGGATTCTAGATAATTAAGCCTGAGACAGAAAAGTCAGTGGGGGCTGGTGGTGGAAGACAGACCCCACCCTAAATCTCTACAGGGATTCACTGTGTGTATGTCAGGGGAAGAGGCGGGGAGGGGGACAGGGACAGCTGCTCTTCAGGCCCCTTAGCAAAGAGCAAGCTGATTTGTCTGCAAATAGTGTCATCAAAAACAAGGAGGTTTCCGTGACAATTTGGTAGAAATGAGTTAGGTGAAGTTTAATCATTGTACTCTCTGCTCTGTGTGCCCATGTGCTTGTACTTATTGGTAATTTGAGCACACCAAGGAGGGGCTGTGTCATCTTTTACGTATCGTTTGTTCATTTTCCACAGGCCCTCTGCTATGGATTGGATGTCACTCCAAAACTCATTGTAACTTGATCCCCACCGTAACCGTGTTAAGAGGGTAGGAAATCCGATTATAGTATTTGAAATGGGGCTTTTAAGATGTGATTGGGGCTGGCCTGTGGCTCACTTGGGAGAGTACAGTGCTGATAATACCAAGGCCACGGGTTCGGTTTAAAAAAAAAAAAAAAGATGTGATTGGATAGTAAGGACTATGCCCACATGAATGGATTAATTCCTTCATGGAGTAACGGGTTAGTAGTTTAATGGGTTACCATGGGTGTAGACTAGTGACTTTATAAGGAAAGCACATGAAAGATTTTCACACTCCTACCATGTATACCCGGCTTGCTATGGGACTCTGTACAGAGCCCCCACCAAGAAGAAGGCCCACACCAGATATGCTCTCTGGACCACAGACCTCCCAGCCTCCAAAACTAAGAAATAAATTTCATTTACTTATAAATTACCCAGTTTCAGGTATTCTGCTACAAGCGGCAGAAAACAGACTAATACACCTGGGGTTTTTTTTGTTTTATTTCTAAATCAGTTCAGCCACTTCATGCTTTCACTTCTTCAACAGTATTTATTGAGTCCTTGCTCTTGGCCAGGCACTGAGCACACAGTGAGCAAGACAATGGTCATTGCTCTCTTAAAGCTTACATCTTGTGGGAGACACAGGACAATAAATAACTCGTCAAGTGATGATGACAAACACAAACTGGGCAGAACGATAGAGAATAACAGGAGCTGCTATTTTATATAGTAGACAGGGAAGGCCTAGCTGAGGAGGTGACACTTCCAGGAAGTAAAGGCAGGCCATGTGAGAATCTGGGGAAGGCTCACCATGCAGAAGGAACGAAGGCAAGTGCAAAAAGCACTTATAGAGCCACTGCTGTATATGCAGTCCAATGTCAACTGAAACGTAATGCAGCTCATGACTGTAGCATATGGAGACTTTGCTGGTTTTTTTGTGGGGAGGGTGGCTGGCCAGTCTGGGGATCCAAACTCTTGACCTTGGTGTAATAACACCACGTTCTAACCAACTGGCTAGTGAACAGCCTAGACTTTGTTTTTCAAGAAAAATAAAAAAATATTTGCATGCATCTACACGGAAAAGACCTGGAAAAGATAATGAGTTTTTGAGTGTTTTGTTCTCAGCTGTGAAAATATCAATGATCCTGTATTAGTGTGTTTTTGTTGCTTATAACAAAATACATGGAACTGGGTAATTTATAAAGAAAAATGAAATTGAGGGCCAGCCTGTGGCTCACTTGGGAGAGTGTGGTGCTGACACCACCAAGTCAAGGGTTAAGATCCCCTTACTGGTCATCTTTAAAAAAAAACAAGAAAGAAAAAGAAAAATGAAATTGACTTGCTTACGGTCTCAGAGGCTAGGAAGTCCAAAGTCTATCTGGTGGTGGTGACAGTACTCAGGGGTCTCAAATTGCAAGATGGTGGAAGCAGAGAGAGAACAGGACAGACTCTCCTCTTCTTTTAAAGCCCTCAGAACCACACCCCTGACCACCATTTTTAATCCATTCACTACTGCATGGTCCTACAATCCAATCACCTCTTTAAGGCTCCACCTTTCAATTACCATAATAGGATTTCCCACCCTCTTAACAGTCACAGTGAGGGCTAAGTTTCTAATACATAAAACTTAGGGGATACAATTCAAGCTTAGAGAGTTTTAGGGGGACATAATTCAATCCACTACAGATCCTTAATGGTTCTTTTACTCATCTGAATTTTCTGATTATTTGGTAGTGACCATGCAATGCTTTTGTACTCAGAGAGAAGGAGGGAGGGAGGGAGGGAGGGAGGGGGAGGGAGGGGGAGAGGGGGAGATAGAGAGAGAGAGAGAGAGAGAGGGAGAGAGAGAGAAAAGAAAGAGAAAGACATGCTAAAGAAATCCTGTGGTGGGCCGGCCTGTGGCTCACTCGGGAGAGTGTGGTGCTGACAACACCAACTCAAGGGTTTAAGATCCCCTTACCGGTCATCTTTAAAAAAAAAAAAAAAAGAAAGAAATCCTGTGGTTCAGGAATAAGATTATTTTCACCACCACCACCACCACCACCAAAAAAAAAAAAAAAAAATCCAGGCTGGCCAGTTGGCTCACCTGGCTAGAATGTGGGGCTTGATAACACCAAGGTCAAGGGTTGTGATCCTGGTACTGGCCAGCCACCTTGAGGAGAGGGTCATTTTCTTCCTCACTCACTCCCTCAACAAGTATTTACTGAGGCCTGGCAGCACGTAGGTGCTGGAGATGTGGTGACTAAAATAAACTAGGTTGCTAGCCTCCTGGCACATCCATTCTATTGCAGTGGGAAACTGAGGATGTTGAGTCTCCCCTGAAGGTCCCTCAGCAAAGACCCTCCTTTCACCTGAGCTGGAGAAAGGGCCAAGCTTAGGTGGGCCACGTGACAGCCGCCTGATCTCCAAGCCCCCGTGGATCTGAGGCTGAAAGGGTGCAGGGCCCCTAAAAGTGGGGAGCTCGGGGGGATCTGGAGCAATGGTGGGGGTTACCAGAGGCCTGAGCAACACTGCCTCCATCCCTTACCTGCAATGCCCTTCCCTCTGCTTCTCTAGATTCTGCCTCTGGTCCAAGCCCCCTCCTCCAAGAAGCCTTCCCTGACTATCTTAGTTTCTCCTCGGTCCCCTGGTCTATATGCACAAACAACACTAAGAGTTTCTAACAGAGAGGAACATGATCTGACACCTGGATATCTCATCAAATCACCCAAGTATGAAGAGAAAAAGGATATTTGCATAGTCTCAAAGTATCTCTTTCACAAGATACCTACTAATTACAAAGGCAGTGGAGAAAAACTGGCCGACTCCCCCCTAGCCAGTGACCAAAGTTAATCTTGTCAGTAAGAATATACATAGGTATCACTTCCTTCTTGACATCATGCACCAAGGATGGCACAACATCACTTCTGTGGTGTTTGTGCCAAAAATGCATACTCTGAATTTATTCATGAGAAAACCTAAGACAAACCCAGACTGAGGGACATTCTATGCTATGGGTTGAATTGTGTTCCCCAAAGGTTCATGTATTAATCTCCACTGTAACAGTGTTGAAGGTAGGAAATCCTATTATGGTAATTGAAGGTGGGGCCTTGAAGAGGTGATTAGATTGTGAGGGCCATGCCCTAGTGAACGGATTGATCCATTCATAGAGTAATAAGTTGATGGCTTAATGGGTAGTCATGGGTGTGGTTCTGATGGCTTTATAAGGAGAGCAAGTAAGCAGGTTAGCTCTCTCTTGCTCAGCCACCCACCATGTGATGCACTGCATTGCTGTGAAGAGTCATCAGCCACTACCAAGGCCCTCACCAGAAGTCTTCCTTGGACTTTGGACTTCCCAGCATCTGAAACCCAGTTTCAGGTATTCTGTCATAAGCAACAGAAATGAACTAATACATTCTACATAATGTCTGGCCAGTACTCTTCAAAAGTGTCAACATCTGGGCTGGCCAGTTAGCTCACTTGGTTGGAGCATTGATAACACCATGGTCAAGGGTTTGGATCCCCATACTGGCCAGCCACCAAAAGAAAAAAAGAAAAACATCAACATCATGAAAAACAGACTGAGGAACTGTCCCAGACTGGAGGAGCCAAGCAAACTAAATGCAATGTGGGATTCTGGAGGGAATTCTAGACCAGGAAAAGGACGTTAATGGGACAACTTGAAAAATGAATAAGGCCTGAGAGGTTAATAGTATTTTACTGATGTTAATTTCCTGGTTTTGGTAACTGTACTGTGATTATGGAAGATATTAACATTTAGGGGAGCTGGGTGAGGGGTAGATGGGAATCCTTTGTACTATTTTGGCAAGTCTGAAATTATTTCAAACCAAAAAGTTAAAAAATAAAATCACCCTTTCCTCTGTGTCTGACACCACCCATGCCTGAGTCCTGTTCCTGCCTTTATTTCTTCCTACATCAGCTTATGGAAAGTGCAGGGGCTCTGGCAACAGAAAGAGCTAGGCTCCTGTCATAGCCTGGCCCCTCCTAGCTCTGACCTTGGGCAAGTCATGGGGCTCACAGATAAGGTTCCTTGTCTGTAAAATGGCGATACCATGACTTACCCCTGCAGGACTGGGCGAACATTGACAAGATAACTGAATGTAAGTGACAATGAAAGTGACATAAGACAAGATAACTAATGTAAGCACTCAGAGCCGGGTGGTTAGCAACTGTTGTTTCTGTCCCAAATCAGCTGGCAACGCTGCATCGCTGCTAGGACATGGTTGTCCACAGGTAGAGGGACTGAGAAATGTTCCCTGCCCTCCCTCCCTAGATGCTTTATATGTGCTTTGGTTTTGTCCCCTAACAAAGGCCAAGATCTGTGAGGGAAGGGACTGTGCACTAAGAAGCTGCAGCAAACAAGGCCCCTCTCTTTTACTCACTTTATTTGGCACATATTGAGCGCACATGCTGGACACGGAGGAGATAGCGGAGAACAAGGCAGTCGGGCCCCCGCCTTTGGGGAACTTCTAACACAGTGAGAGGGAGGGCCAATGGACGTTCATCCAGAAAACAGATAAATCAGCAGACTACCTACCAGTTAACAACAGCTGGGGATGGAAGAGAGCAGCTGGCAGGAAAGAGGCCCTACTGCAGACAGGGTGGCCAGGGAAGGCCTCTCCTTTCAGAGAATAACATGGAGCTAGAGCCCGAAAGATGGAACCCACAGCATAGACTGTTCTGGGTGGTACAGTACCCAGGCTTGGGAGGCAGGAGTGTGGCATGTTCTAGGAGTTGCCAGGGGGCCTCAGAGTCTCTAGGCAGGGCCAGTGGGCAGACAGTACCAGAGAAGGGGTCAGCAAGGTGGGCAGGGGCTGGTTTAAAAGCAGGGAAGCACACGGTCTGACTTCCCTGAGAACTTGCTGGGCTGCTACGCAGGGCTGCTGTGCGGGGACTCAGTGTAAGGCAGCACCCAGATAGGGGAGATGACGGGGCCTGGACCAGAAAGCATGCTGAAGGTGAAGAAGGTGGGGTGGCTGCGAGACCGAGATCTGTGCCCAGCTTGGATGTGGGGGAGGGACAGATGTGGTCCTGGATGGCCTGAGGTCTTTGGCTGGTCCGGTAAGGGGATCCAAACCCATGACCTTGGAGTTACAATACTGTGCTCTAACCGAGCTAATAATGGGCCAGCTGGCCTGAGGTCTTTATCACTGCGCAGAGCAGAAGGCAGTGCTGAGGTGGGGAGTGAGGGAGGGGCCTGGGGACCTAGTGGCCCTGGCATACTCTCCCCATGCCTCTTGCCCTCCCTGACGATGACTTCCATGTGACTCTATCGCGGAGCTCCTCCTCCATCTGCCTGCACAATCACCAGGACAAGCTCCTCCTCCCCTGCTTTCTGAGAAAGGACCTGCTGTCCTCCCAGGCCATGAGCCCCGATTTAGCCCTCTCCCTGGTACATGCAACCGAAACAGCATCCCTATCAATTTTGCCTTCCACCCCCCGGCACACATGCTCACCCATGGGAACAGGCCCTAGAAGTTCTTACCTAGGCCCTTAGAAGAGCCTCCTTCCCCCAGCTCTCTGCCTCCAATCCAAACTACAAACCACTGGCAGGGCCGGCCCGTGGCTCACTTGGGAGAGCGTGGTGCTGACAACACCAAGTCAAGGGTTAAGATCCCCTTACCGGTCATCTTTTTAAAAAAAAAAAATATCTTAACCCTTGACTTGGTGTTGGCAGCACCACGCTCAGCCAGTGAGCAAACCGGCCATCCGTATATGGGATCCGAACCCGGGGCCTTGGTGTTATCAGCACCGCACTCTCCCGAGTGAGCCACGGTCCAGCCCTACTGGTCATATTTTAAAACAAACATGCAAACAAACAAACAAAAACAAACTACAAACCACTAGCACACTTTAAGTTCCTAAAACTACCTTTGACTGAGTCCTCCTCCTGCTCATAAGCCCTCCTCAGTGCTCCCCACTTCTCATGAGAGTGTCCAGCTCCCCGTCAGGCCCTCTGTAAATTGAGACCAAAGCGAGAATCTGCCTCCTCCCCTCCTGTATGGCATGACGAAAACTCTGTGTTTCCAAAAGTGAAAGAGCAGAAACCCCCTAAATGTCCATCACCAGCAAAATGTATAAATAAACCGTGACATGCTCAGACCATGGAAAACTACACAGCCAGGAAAACAAATGATCTAGAGCAATGGATTTCAACATGCACAACGCTCAAACACATAATATTAAGCTAAAAGACATATTGCAGAGAAAACAAATCTGACAATATTTATTAAAAATGCAAAAACAGGGATGTGGTTGACTCAGTTGGTTAGAGTATGGTGCTGATAACACCAAGGTCCAGGGTTCAATCCCTGTACGGCCAGCAGCCAAAAAAAACAACCCCCCCCCCGAAAATGCAAAAGCATGGAAAGCCACTACATTGTTTAGGGACAAAGACATATGTAGTACAAGAATAAAGGCAGGGCCGGCCTGTGGCTCACTTGGGAGAGTGCGGCGCTGGGGGTTAGATCCCCTTACCGGTCACAAAAAAAAAAGAAAAAAAAAAAAGAATAAAGGCAGCTGTGGCATGATCAACATCCAACTTAGCAGTGTTCTGCGAGGGGCAGGGGAAGAGGCGGGACTGAGGGGTGGACACGGGGCCTTCGGGCACTGACATATTTTATTTCTTAAGCTAGGGGTTGGGAGAGGGGACTTATATTATCCTTTTTTGAATGTCTGCAATAACTCATTAAAATTTCAAAACCACCATCCTTGCTTCCTGCCTGGAAACACCCTTCTCTCTGCCCTCCAGGCCATCTCTACTTATTGGAATCCCAACCACCTCTCAGGGCTCAGCTCAAACCTGTCTCCTCTCAGATGTGGCCACTGATGATGAGCCCGGCAGATAACCTCCTTCCTCGGCTCCATCTGGAGCACGCAGGCTCTCTCCCTCCCCAGGAGCTGGCCCTCGACAGCAGAGGCTGGGCCTTATCCGCCTTCCACCCCAGGCAACCCTCCCATCAGCACCTCGCCATGCTCCTCCGGGTTTCTGGTGGGTCCTCTGCATCCCCCTTGGAGCTCCCAGCACTTGCACACACAGCAAGAGGCACTCAAGAAACACTGGATTAGTGACCAGGAAAAGGTGGGGAGGGGATCAGGCATGCGGGTGGTAAGTGACCTGGTACAGTGACTAAGAGCAGAATGTGGATCCTGTGCAAGGCTGGGGCTGGCAGAGCCTGCGAAGCCCAGGTGGGGCGTGTTACCCAATTTACAGCCCCCTCCACCTCTACTCGCCCCTCCTTTCCTCACCCACCTGATTCCCAAGTCCTTGCCCCCCTCCCTGCTGCACCCACACACTGGCCAAGCAGGGTGCTCTGCTAAGCAGGTCACAGAGAGCCAAGGGCATGGGTGGGGCTGGGTCATTGGGGCTTCCTTGCCCTGGGGTCTGGAGCCAGGGCCCCAGGCCAAAAAGGGAAGAGGGAAAGAGCTGGGAGTGTGAGGAGGTGGAAAGAGCACTGGACAGGGAGTTTGCAGCCCAGGGCCCCAGTCCTTGCCTGCTGCCACAAAGGTTCCAGTGCCTCTGGAGCTCATCTGCCTCATCTTTAATGACAATGACCACTACCTCAGTTTTCCTGCCCCACATGTGAGCAAGCCTGAGCCAAGTGCCTCCTGTCAATTCTTAAACATTTTTTGGGGGGGTGGCTGGCTGGTAGGGGGATCCTTGACCTTAGTGTTATTAGCACCAGGCTCTAACCCAGTGAGCTAACCGGCCAGCCCCCTCCCTTCAATTCTCTCAGGTCATCCTCTAAACCCCAAGGCAGGTATTATTATTCTCTCTATTTTACAGAATAGGAAATGGAGCCCAGAGAGGCAGGAAGTGTTCAGGATCACAAGATAGTGAGTGGGGGGGGGAGCCTGAGCTTGGAGTCTACACTCCTAGCCATTGAAATCCTCCCCAGCCACAAATGAGGGGGTAGGATGAGCCAAGTGGGCCTAAGCTATTTCGGGGCCGACCCAGCTCCTTTAAGGGCCTTTTTTTTAAAAAAGATGACCGGTAAGGGGATCTTAACCCTTGACTTGGTGTTGTCAGCACCACGCTCACCCAGTGAGCTAACCGGCCATCCCTATATGGGGTCCGAACCCGTGGCCTTGGTGTTATCAGCACCATACTCTCCCAAGTGAGCCACGGGCCGGCATTTGAGGGCCTTTTCTGAGGAAAGCGATGCATCAGGGTAGTTACAGGGATCCACACATGCAGCCCAAGATCTGGTCTCCAGGACCCCTGGAGTGCTAGCTTTAGCCTTTGAGTCACAGACCCCTTTGAGAGTCTGGTAACTGCTCTACATCCTCTCCCTGGCCCAAACCATTACATATGCAGCATTTTGCAGACAACTGCAGAGGGCCAGAGACCCCATGGGTCTCAGGGTAAGACTCCTGAACCAGAGAATCTTAAAGATCCCTTTCAAATCTAGGCTTTGTAATTCCTGACTGATACTGGAATGATGTCTGGCCCGATGGTTCCATGGGTACCCTTCCACGGGTGCTGTCAAGAGTCAGGTAGGGGAGAGTTTGGGAAAAAGGAACAGACCCCAGAAGGGAAAATGTGATGGTGAAGGAGTCAGCGGAAGGGACCTGTGTCCTCCCATCTCCAACCCCTACCCCACACAGCTGGGATGTCACTGCTCCATGTAATGGCCCCTGGTTTCTTGAGCCATTACTAGATATACAGCTTCTTTTCTTTTGTCACCAGAGGTGAGAAGCAGGAACTTGCTCCCGGAGCCTGTTTCCCTTTCTGTAAAACTGCTTGCTCCCCTGCTTTAAAAGACTAGCTGGGCCCAGAAAGTTCATGTGACTCACAATGTGGCAGTGAGAGCCCGGAGCCAGACGTTGGGTCTCCAGGCATGGTCAGCAAGCTGGGTTCCACAACAATACTTCTCAAAGGTGGGCCTTGGACCAGGTACATCAGAATGATCTGGGGGTACTGGTTAAACAAGATTTTGACCTTCCCTCCCCCCTCCCTCCCCTTTCTGGATTCTGAATCAGCAGTTCTGGGCCCGGAACTACCCACCATCACCTCACCAAAAAGAAACTAAGTTTCCTAATAGGTCCTCTGGGACCCAGGTGGGAAAGAGAAAAACCACTTTGTAGGCTGTGGTGAGGAGTAGCCGGCCTGGGGATAGTGTAGTGGCCTGAGGGTGGGGTCACAACGCCTTCCACTCCTCACCTCCCTGAGCCAGAGCATGGCTTCTGCGGCATCTGAGTCTGAGCCTCCAGCCCCATGGGAGACCGTCTGGGACAGCTGGGGACAGTGAGACACAGCCCCTTCCCCACACCCGCCCCCTCTCTCTGGCACACAGTGGAAAACACACAATGAAGCTCTTCTTCTCCTCCTCCTCCCTCAGGCAGTTTCACCATCCTGGGTAGCCCCGAGAGAAGCCCGAGGGCTTTCAAATGTCTGTCCCTGCTGGGCCCAGGGCCCCAGCCTCAGGCCAGCCGGGGGCAGGAGGGGAGAAGCATAAAGGAAGCTCTGCATCCAACAGATGACCTGGAAAGCCCCTACTGCCAGGTCACCTACATTGACTATCTCCCTCTCTCTGATCTCCCTAAATGGCCCTCGACCCTGGTGGGACCCCAGACTCCACTGGGACCCAACAGGCAAGCCCAGGTTGGTGAGGTCTCTGGTCAGGGGGTGTTTCTGGCTTCTCCTCTCATGCCCCCCCAGGAGGCAGCTTGCCCAGGCTTTGCATCTGACCAGCGACAGGGCACTCTCAAGGAAACCAAACCCGCAAATGCCTGTCTGAGGCTGAGGGACATAGAGGGCCACAGGGCTCTACTGGAGCGAGGTCTGCTCTGAGGCCCCTCAGGAACAAAGACAGCAGCTCCATGTTTTATGCTTTCTTAAAACTGAGGAAACTGAAGAAGATAATGAGACAGCTAAAAAGGCCCTAGAGGGTGAGAGTTTCCTGGAGCTGCCAGCATACCAGGGGGAGGGGGGCACTTCTCCATGCCCAGGAGAGGGGCAGTGCTGCACGTGGTCAAAACACAGGCCTGCCCAGATCACAGGGCTGTGTCTGCTGGCTCCCTGCTGTCTGGGGACAAGTTCTTCCCCAGATTCACAGCCCTCTCCAGAGGACGCCCATCTTTCACAGAAGGAGGTGGAGTGGCTGCTGGGAGCTCTTGGGGAGGTCCAGAGGCACAGTAGGAGCTGGCAGCCTCCCCAGGGGTCTCATCCTAGTCAGAAGGCCTGGGTAGTTCTGCCTCCTTGCCTGTAATCCTAGGCCATCTGCCCAGCCAAGGCCCCTGGGTTTTGTTTGGTTTTGGTTTGTTTCTTTTGGCTTTCCCCTTCTCTCCCTCACCCCAATCCCAGGCCCTCTTGATTCAATCCTGTTCCCTGGGTTAGGCCTGTAGGAGTCCAGCTGGGGAGTCCGACCTGTGAATACCTAACTTCAGAAGAAGCAAGAATATGCCTGAAGGCTCTGAGAGGAAAGACAGTGCCTGGGGTCAGTCTGGAGGCAGAGACTAACTTTGACTGAGGAGGCTGGGCAGGCTTCACGGAGAACATGGCACCTGAGCCAAGCTTTTCATTCATTCATCCAAAAACATCTAATATGTTATAACACCAAGGTCAAGGGTTTGGATCCCTGTATTGGCCAGCTGCCAAAAAAAAAAAAAAAAAAAAAAAACACACCCAAAAAACATTTAATAAGGGCCAACTATGTGCCAGGCACTGTTCTGGAAGCTGGGAAACAGAAGTAAACAAAGTTTCTTCCCTAATGTGGTCATGCTGTGGTTGGGGAAGAAAAACAATTAATAGACAAGTCCATATACATATGGTAACATGCACTATGGAGAAGATGGAACAGAGTGCGGGGTGGGGGCACTGCCATTCACATGTAGAGTGGTCAGGGCAGGCCTCTCTAAAAGGTGAAATTCGAGCAGAGACCTGAAGGAAGCGAGGCAGCAAGCCATGTGGGCATCCAGGGGAAGAGGATTCTAGTGAAAGCAACAGAAAGGCCAAGAGGTTGGATTGTCTTGGAGTGTTGGGAACAGCAAAGTGGCCTGTGTGGCTGAGGCAGAGTAAGCAGGGTGAAGATGGTGAAAGATGAGGTGGGGGGTGGGCAGGTTACATAGGGTCTTTAAGCCATTCTTTGAATGAACTTGAACTTCATGAGAGAGATGGGAACCTGGAGGGGTTTGAGCAGAGGAGTGACATGTCTAACTTAACAGTTTCATTCTGGTTGCTGTGTTGAGAATACTTTGGGCATACAAAGGCAAAAGGAAACAGTCCATTTAGGAGGCCAGGTGACAGAGGACCTGGTGGGCCTGGGGTGGTAGCAGTGGAGGTGAGGAGAAGTCTTCAGATTTTGGAAATATTTTGAAGGTGAGCTTTGAGGATGCAACAAAATTTGACCTGTAGAGATGAAAGGAGGAAGGGATGACAGGTCAGAGAGAAGTACAGAAAGAGTTCAGGGCCTGGATGAGATGGAATCGGGAAGATCTCAAGGGAGTGTGAGAGAGCTGCAAAGGCCTGGGTGAGGAGTGTGGACTCCATTCTGTAGGCAGTGTGGCTTGGGGAAGAGGACACCTGCTCAGAGCCACACTTTGGAGACCAACTAGGCAGCAGAGGGGAAGCTGGGCCAGTGCAGAGAGCCAGGAGGCTGAGAAGCTGCTGTGGGTGCTTGGACCACAGGTCTCCAAGGTCCCAAAGTCCCAACAGCCTGCTGAAAGGACAAGGACCCTGCTCCCCTCCTGCCAGGCTGTGTCACAGATGGCCCAGCTCACTGCGTCTAGCTGGCCTTCATTCAGGCCACGAGCAGGGGGGTTATTCTCTTAGGTCAGGCTCCTGCCACCCATGAAATCAAGCTAGAGGGCCTCATTCGCCCCAGATAAGGGGTTTCCTCTTGCAGAAGTGGAGCAAGCAAGGTCCATCCCAGGGACAGTTGGTTTTACTTGGGGAATGAGGAGGGGTCAAGAAAAATCTTCTATGCCTGGGAATGAAGAGGGAGCTTGGTCAGGGAGGGAGGGGGGTTTTGTCAGCTAGGACTGTCCATCCCCAAAGGCGGGCCTCCATTCACCTTCGCAGCCCTGTGAGACACTCCCAGCCATGCAGAGCCAGCCTTGTGCCCCATTCACCTTCCCTCTGCACACAGAGGCTTTCCTCAGGCCCCATTCTGCAAAACACCCTCAACTGCCACTAAGAATGCAAAGGGGCAAAAGAGAAACTAAGGCATAAAGCAGGGGGCACACATGGGAGGGTCCCATACTCCTGATCTCAGACTCCTCAGGCATACCCTGCCACTCTTGGGGAGATGGCCATGCCCTACCCCCTGCTGCAGTTTGGGCCCCTGTTTCTATCTGTTCACATGCACCTTTCCCTTACTCCTGGAGAAAGAACAGCGACCAGATCCTGCTCATATCTGTGACCCCACTGTCCCGACCCAGGACAGTTAGGTATTCACTAAACAAAGGGACTTGAGATTTCCTTATGGGTGGTGGGTCAGATAGGCTTGGAAGACAAGAGTGGAAATATATAAGGAAGCTCCAGGAGGAGTCTGGCCAGCACCATGTACCCTCACTCCTGCCCATCCCCAGGTTGCATGAGCAATTGCTAACGCTTCCTGAGCACTTACTATGAGCCAGGCCCTGTGCCTTTATATATGCAATTTCATTTGATCCTCGTAGGAGCCTTATGAGGTAGGCACTATCGCAATCCCCATTTTAGAGATGCAAACAACTGAGGCACAGAGAGGTTGAGTTATTTATCCAAAGTCACATGGCCACTAACCCACAAAGCTAGGATTAAAAAGCAGATTTGTCTGACCCCACATGCTATGTGCTTAGCTACTATACACACTGTCTCCCAGGCACCGCAGAGCCCCAGATGCATGTGCCTAACCTAAGGTTAGTCCCAGTCCACCCTCCGTTGTGCCCAGTTATCCCCAACCCAAGACAACTGTAGTTACATTTGAGGAAAGCCTTTTACAAAACTGGCAAACACCAGTGATTATTAATAATAATGTAAACAACAGCTCCTCTCCCGGCCACTGCTTAGTATTCTCGTCAACTTCCTTCCAGTCCCTAATAGAATCCTCTATTTGTGGTCCTCCCAGTCACACCTTCAGGTTGGAGGTGCGCGAGCGCTCTTTCCCTTCCCACCATGTCCTGTCGCAACCTTCCCCCTCCCTCTCCATCCTTCCTGGAGGCCCTGGAGGTATCCCAGAGCATCAACACCTGCCCATTTCCCCCTACTGTTTCCTTCCAGCAGCCAGCAGCCTCTCCCCCAAGGGACTGGACTGATTGTTTCCCATACCTTAGAGGGGCAGGGTCTGGAACTCAGATTCCAGGCACACCCTTCTGCTCCGCAAATTTGGGAAGTTGATTCCAAGGCAACCTTGAAATCCAGACACAGGAAAGCCCACAGAGATGCTGAATTGTGAGGAAGCTCGCTGAGAATTCCAAGTTTTGAGGTTTGGAAACTCCCAAATCCTAGGTTCTAGGACTATCCAAACAAACCCTCAAGATTCTGAGATGGTGATCTTGGGCATTCTGATCTCAGGAATTCTGATTCCAGTTCCTTATGAAACTTCTATTTTCTACTTCCTCAGTCCGTTTGTATAACTGCAAACTTACGAATTTGGGAAGCTAAAAGTAGATGTAAAAATCCCTCCCCAAGTACAGCTGTAAAATTCTCAGAAATTTTGTACGGAGAAATTTTTTTTTTAAATCCCAAATATGAACATATTTAAATATTTGTAAATCTAATTATTCTAATGCTATTTGCAGAGTAATGGTAACTTGGTTGGAGCATTATCTACAATGTGACCAGTATTTGGGGTATTAGAGACTCTGGGAGTATCTGGGTGGTCTGGGGAGGAGAGGGTGAATTGCACAATGTCTTCTCTGAAGCTCAGGAAATTCCCAGGCTAGGCCCTCCCCACAGCCTGGCCTGTGGCCAGGGCGATCACAATTCCCATTCCCAACATCACTGTCCCTCAACTGGGGCTTGAGGTCCTGCTCCAAGGTCCTGCTGGGAGTAGGAATGAGACAGGGGCCCTGGGAAGCTTGTGTTCATCTGGCTACTTCTCTGCCTCTGTCTGTGTGGCAGAACAATGCTGGTTACCACCCCGGCCTGGGCCCAGGAAGGAAGGGGCAGAGGGAGGGGGAAGGGAAGAGTGAGGAGACGGGGAGGGTCCGATGGGGGAAGAGTCAGGCTGAGTCAGTGAGGTCAGATTTCACAGTCTGAGGCTTCCACACGGGCCAAGGTGGAGGAATAGAAGGAAAGGGACAGACTGACTTACAAGGTTGGGACTCCTGCTTGGAACAGAAGAACCTTCCTAGACTGGCGGGGAGTTGGGTGATGGGGAGAGGGACAGGGACACATGGAAAGAGCTGGAGGTTTCGAATTCCAGTTAGACGGTCTGAGGCATTCCTTCTCTCCTGCACCTGCCGGGAGCGGGCGGGGCCGGAGGGCGGCTGCTGACCTCAGCCCCTGACAGACGTAGTCTTCCCGGCTCGGGCCCCTGCACTTTCCCCCTTTTCCAGCTCCCTTTTCCAGTCCCTTATCTGCCACGTTTCTCCAGATGCCCTCACACCCACGTTCCTGGCTACCCTGGCTCACGTCCCCTAATCCTCCGTCCCCAGCCCATCCCAATTCTCCAGCCCTCCCTGGGTCCCCCCAACTCAGTGGCTTCTCCAGCCCGTCTGTCTGAACCTCTTCTCTGGCCCTGGATCCCTTAGCCCAATTCCTGTTCGAACCCCCAAGCCCTCCCCAGCACCCGCCTCCGAATCCCCTCTCTCAGAGCGCCCGCCGGAGCCCGGGCACTAACCCGATTCGGAAGAGCAGCCGCTGGCTGCGCGCCATGAGCAGGCCGCGTCTGCCCCGCCGCGCTCGGCAACCGCGGGGGCTCAGGAGCAGGACGCAGACGAAGAGCAGCAGCCCGCAGCCGGTGACCCACAGCCACGGCCCGGGCCAGCCCTGCCAGGCCATCCTGGGCGCCGGCGCCCGCGGCCGGCCGGGGGGGCGGGGCGGGGCGTTGCTAGGCGACGGCCCGGCCCCAGCCCCCCGCGGGGAACACGCGAGCTGGGGGCCGGGCTCCCAGCGCCGGCAGGCTGAGGGGCCTGCGGGCGTTCTGGCCCCGTCCCGCCCATTGGCTCGCGCTCGGACCCGCCCCCTCGCCCACCTGCAACGGGCTGGCGGCGACCTGGCTCCGCCCCCGGGCTGGCCGGCCAGGAGGCGGGACCAGAGCGGACCTCGGATCTGCGCTTATCCGGGTCCACAGTTGCTGGAGTTCTGGGAGTGACAGGAGCTCACAGCCCGCGCAGCCCGCGCAGCCCCCTCCTCCCTCCAGGGGACTCTGGGAGAGGCCCTGGAGTGGTTCTCCTGGAGGGGAACTTTCGACTCATAAACTTAGCTGGAAGGAACCTGAGAGATCACCTGGGTCAGCTGCCATTCATTCAGTTACTTTTCTGGCTCCTTCTATGGTCGTACAATGTGCCAGGCTCGAGGATGCAGGGGTCAGAGACACAGTCTGAGTACTCCTGGAGCCTACAATCTAGAATCTAGTGGGGACAAACCAAATAAATAAACATAGTTATATATGTTTATACACACACATATGCATGTGTGATGACAAATTGTGATGCTATAAAGGACGCAGAGGGGACAGTGATATGGAGCACAGAGAGGACCAACTTAGGTGGGGGAGGGCCTCCCTGAACAGGTGACATTTAAGCCATGCCCTGAAAGATAAGAAGTGTTCACAGAGGCTCACGGGAAGTGATTTGACCAAGGTTATGCAGCAGTGGTTGGCAGAGACAGGTCTAGGACCAAGGCATCCCAAATCCAGTGCGATTTCCACATCACTGCTCCCCACCCCCTTACTGCTGCCTTCCTGATAGCTTCCAGAAGTTGTCAAGGTCAGTGGGATGGAAGTAGATGTGATGGCAAGCCTGGCGAAATCTACAAATTTAGGCACACAGGAGCCAGTCTTGGCCCAGTACCGGAAGGGAAGGAAATGCTGCAAACAGTGAAGCTCACTGTGGCTCCCGCTGGGAGATGGATGGGGACGGAAGCAGGTGAGGCAATGCTCTTCCCTGCTGCCTGTGCTGTGGCCTGAGAGAAGCTAGATAGCCTGACCCCAAAGCACACATTTTATCACTCCCTATGAGGTACGTGGATTACATACTTGGATTAAAGGCTGAGTCTTTTAAATATACTGGAGAGTATTTGACTGTAGAATCATTATGTATAATGCATTAAAGGCTTCACCCTTCCCTGCCCACCCCTCCAAAAAAAAGCCAAGGCATGGGTTATATTATCTTCAAATTGAATTGTAATTCCAACACCTAATTTTGGGTTTAATCCAGAAAACCCAGACAAACAAGGAATTTGTCTTATGTGGATACAGCTTGAGGGGGCAGAACCTGTGGCCTGCCCCCTCCTTGTCTCCTTGCCTGCAGTTTGGCTTCTTCTCAGGTGCCTGGCACATAAAGGCTGGTGCTGCACAGGCAGCGGAAGGGTGACAGACTGATAAGCTAATTTGCAGAAGGCCCTTCCAGACAGGGGAGTTTGTGTCTCTAAGTCTGTGTCTACACATACAAAGTGAAGAATTATGGAGCATCACCAAAAGTCATTGTGAACACACCTTTTTGCAGGTGAGGCTGTGCCAGGCATTATATCAAGAAATTAAAACACAGTCTCTATAATCTGAAACAGGAAATGCAGGCTCAGGCACGAGCCTGCAGAGAACATAGAAACAACTGAATCCTAAATCTCAAGCCACACACACACCAATGGGATTATATGTAATAAATCCAAGATACATTTTATAAAGTATATGGAGTCAAGGCAGGGCTAAGGATAAAGAGCAAGGGTATGTGTTTTAGGTGACTCATTCTGGCTTAGGGAGCCATCCTCCCCTTCCCTGGACTGTCCTGGAATACTTCCAATGTCTGCTCCAAATCCACTTTAGTTTTATCTCCTCTCCCACAGGAATCTTCTGTTCCTCATTATTCACCCCTCTCCTGCACTTTACGCCCTGTAATATGTAACTAGGTATAGTTACCTGGACCTACTGTATTGTTTTACAGCCCCAGGCCTTTGCACATGCTGTGCCTTCTGCCTGTAGTGCCATTCATCCTTTGCTCCCCGAAGACTCTGATCAGGTCTGCTCTCTTCAAGAAAGCTTTTCTGGAACCTTCCCACCCCTCCCCCACACCCAGTATGGGCTTAAGCATGTCCCCCTTTGTGCCAACTCTTGGTCTTGTACATACTTGTACGTATCATTCAATGCAATACCCATGCCATACTCATATTTTTTCATTTACATGTCTATCTCAGAATCTAGAGTCTTGGGCTGGCCCGTGGCTCACTTGGAAGAGTGTGGTGCTGATAACACCAAGGCCATGGGTTTGGATCCTATACAGGGATGGCCGGTTAGCTCACTAGGTGAGCATGGTGCTGACAACACCAAGTCAAGGGTTAAGATCCCCTTACCGATCATCTTTAAAAAAAAATTCAAATGTTCTTTGAAATAAACTCCTAGCCATAGCCCACAAGGTCCCTGCTTGATAGTGTCAAGCTCTTTAGATGCCATTCTTCCCCTCGTCACTACATACCAGCCACACAGTTCTGCAAATGTGCCAGGCTCCTTCCCTTCTCAGGGCCTTTGCTCATGCTCCCTCTGCTTGGAACACTGTTCCTCCAGTTCTCAGAACAGGGAGCAGCTTCTTATCTCTTGAGTCTTGGCTCAAGTGCCAACCCTTCCATACTGGAAATGACATATCTGAGCTGAATGGTGGTTGCATGGCACATATCAGTGGCTCTCAGCAGGGGCAATTTGGCTTCCCAGGGGAACTTGTTAATGTCTGGAGACATTTTTGATGTCACAACTAAGTGAGGAGAGGTGCTGCCTACCTAGAAGGTAGAGGCCAGGGACGCTGCTAAATATCCTACGGGCACAGGACAGGCCCCTCAGCAAAGAATTACCCGGCCCCAAATGTCTGTGGTACAGAGGTTAGAATCTCTGGCATATACATATATAAACGCTAAAAACTCACCAAGTTGTACACTGAAGATTTGTACACTTTACCATATGTAAGTTATACATCAAATTACATGTTACCACCTCTGAGAGACCTTCGCTGACCACCCCATCAGTCTATTATCTTACTTACAATTACTCTGCTTACTTCCTTCACCTTCATAGCACTTTTCACCGTCTGACATTATTTTGTGGATATTGTCTGTCACCCCCACTGGGTTGTAAGCCCCATGAAGTCAGAGAGACACTGTTTGCACCACTGTATTCCCAGTGGTATGTATAATGCCTGGCCCAGAGCAGGCATTCAGTTAAGTACTTGTGGAATGAATGAGTGAATGACAGAAACAAAGAATGGATAAATGACAATTTATATATTGCCACTGGACACAGTGACTGTCAGAAGATTGGAACCCTCTTGTTCTGTCCAGTTCAGTCCCTGCAAGACAGTTTTACGGAAGCCAAACCTTACTCAGGAGGGCAGATCATGAACAGGGAGTCAGAACAGGCTTGGCAGCTATTGGTGTTTCACAATATCAGGGAAAGCTTCAGGAGAGCCAAGTCTGAGGAACCCCCACACTTCAAGTCTTTGGCCATAACTCCTCCCCTGAGCAGCTTGGGGGGCACTGCCAAGGCTAAGATTTGCTTCTGCAACTCTCTTAGGAGAGACCCGTTAATAAACTGGGTCAGGTGACTAGCAGTCATGCAGGTCCGACTCGTGATGTGGTGGTTTTAGAGCTTAACTCACAAAGGGCAAGCTCTCTTCCAGGTTCCCAGGGTGGACGTGGGTGTTCTCATGTCTGCCCCTTGTTCTACCTGCCAGCCCACGCTGCCTGTCCTTGGTGTCTGAATCTTGCCTTCCCAACTGGCCTGGGAGCTTTTCTTAGAATGTAGGCCTTCCTTCATCTTTGCATGGCTCAAGCTTGATGCCTGGTGCTTAGGTGGCATTCAGGAAATCATTGGCAATGATGATGATGATGATAATGACAATGATGATGATGATGACAATGACGACACAATCATGAAGGAGCTGAGATGGCTGGAGCTGTTTGAATATTAGAGAAAAGAGACATTTTGTTGGGCCAGGGTAGAGAAGTTAGTTCCAGTTTAGAAAAGTTAATCAAATGCAGAAATGATGGCTCGGATAATCTGGCCTCTCTGCTCAGTTCAGCCCCATTCTCATCAGTTTGTCTCCTCATCTGTTGCCCCCACCCAGCGCGCACTATCTCTTGGTGGATGCCCCCCGAGCCATCGTGCTGCACATTCTGGAACACTGGTTTGGTTGGAAACAAATCACAGCCCCCCATGTTCTCTGCCTTCTTGCAGAACTCCCTCCCACCCTGCCTGATCTTGACTGAATATGTCCCCTCTTTTCTGTTCCCTTCCCTCCCTCCCTCCTACTGTCCTTCCTTCTGCAGGGGAACCCTTCAGCCTCCTACACTGTCATGTCTCCAGGTTGGAGAGGGATGCACTAGTTCTAGTCCAGGTCAAGGCCATGGCTCTTCTTGCCTAATGTAAACACTTCTCTCCACCTCTCCCCCTCAGTACTATCCACTGACCCAGCCCAGACTCTCTGAGGAGTTAGACACCTGTTTTAGTCTTCCTGCCTGATTCCTGCCATCAGGTAATTCCAACAAGCATGGCTCATTCAACATCTTAGCTGAACATTTCTCAAACTTCAGGAAGCCTAAGAACCACTCAGAGAGCTTATAAAAATACACAATTCTGGGCTCCCTCCCCCACAGATTCAGACTTAGGTCTGGCTGGGGCCCAAGAGTCTGCATTTTGCATAGATGATTCTGAACTCTTGGCCTCAATTCCTGACCTCAATTCCAAGGCCTTCAATGCAATTCAGCATCCTCCTCACATGGTCACACCCTGGATTCACCTGGAACTTCTGCCTCTGCAAACCTGAACTCCAATGTCCCTTTCCCTGACACCCTCATCCTCGGTACACATGGTCCTCCATCTCCAGCCCCTAAAACCATTTGCTTTCTTCCAGCCCTTCAGCCCCTCTTGCCTGTATTTCTTCCCTCCTGTGAGGGAAATAGAGTAGTTTAGTCAGGCTCCCTAGCCTCAGGTCTGGTTGGTGGTGGTGTAGCGCATTCCTTGTAAACAAGTTGTGTGGGGGTGGAATTAGTGCACATGTGTGCCCCTGTATCTTTTGGCTTGTTGCTATTCTTGTGTGTTCTTCAGAGTGTGTGAAGCAGGGGCTCTGAACTGCTGGTGGGCAGAGCTTGCATCTAAAAATAGAGCATGTTTACTTTGCTAGCAGCTGCTCAGTTTCTCTTTGGACTGCCTAGCTCTTAGATGAGTGTTTGTGTGTGTGTGTATGTGTGTGTGTGTGTGTGTGTGAAGAATAAAGCTTATTATCTCTTCAACCAAGGCTCCAAGGACCTTTTTCCTGTTACCTAGCTTGTAGACCTGCATGTGAAGGGTTTGTGACCCAGTCTGGACAATCAATGGGCTTGAGGGGTCTGTGAGCCCTAGCCCTAGCTCTACACCTCCCAATCAGGACTTGGGTTCAATCTCTTGAACCACTCTCCATCTGTCAGCTTTGTCACCCCCTTGTCCCTCCAACCTCAACCTACCAACCTCCCCAGACCTGCCTATGCCAACCACAGTCCTTTTTTTCTGCTCCCACCTCGTGGACAGGGCTGGAGAAAACTGTCATCCCATGTGAAATAATTCAGGCCTTTCTGGGACCCCCAACACCAATGCTAAAAGGCAGTCTTTTAATTTTGCTGAAGTCTCTAATTATCCACAGTCGTTATTCCAAACCTCAGGCCCCAACTTCATGTCCTTTGCTTTCAGCAAATATCCTTCTTATAGAAAACAATTTCTGTGCCCACTCACCCCTCTACAGATTTTGCTACATAGGAATTTTTAGAGGAACTGCTATTAGCCCCTCTTGCTCATATCTTTAAGTGGTGTCTCTCCTGGCCACCAGTTTTCCTCACCCTATGAGCAAATTCGAATATTTCCCTGCCTTAAAAACTTCCCTTGACCTTGGGCTCCTTTCTAGACTGTTCTGCCTTTATCTCAGCACAACCCAGTTTCCTGAAAGCCTGTCTACATGGGTGTGGTAGATTGCATTTTGGTTCTCAGATCTTCACCTTTCCCTGTAAACACACCCTTCACCAAGTGACTATGTACCATTTCAATGGAGGTGAAGTATATTTCCAAGACATTGTAGTTGGACTTGGTCTTTTTTTTCTTTTTTCTTTTTTTTATAAAAGATGACCAGTAAGGGGATTTTAACCCTTGGCTTGGAGTTGTCAGCACCATGCTCAGCCAGTGAGCCAACCAGCCTTCCCTATATAGGATCCGAACCTGTGGCCTTGGTGTTATCAGCACCACACTCTCCTAAGTGAGCCACGGGTGGCCCTGGACTTGGTCTTTTTTTTTTTAATCAGCACTACACTGTAACCAACTGATGAGCTTGGTCTTGTGACATGCTTTGGCCAACAGAGTGTTAGCAGACATGATACAAGCAGGGCCTTAAATGTGTTGTTGTGGTTGAAGGTGGTCTCTGTGTTCATGCCTTTCACCATGAGAACACCCTTCAAGTAGCTGTTGGTCTAAGTAAGATGAAAGACACATGGAGCCAACCTGGATCCCACTCAAAGCCTAGAAGCCAGCCAAGCCCAGCCTAGCCTAGATGTGCTGAAACTCGGCCTGCCCAAGATACGTGAGTGAGAGACATATGCTAATTGTTTTGTGTCTCCCCACTTTGGAATGGCTTGTTATACAGCACTATTGCAACAACAGCTGACAGAGACAGTGAGAAAAAGAAAGATTAGTTACTAATGGTGCTGGGAAGAGATGGTATGTGGATAACTGACTAGCAATTTACAAAAGAGCAATTTATTTATTTATTTATTTATTTACTTATTTTTAAAAAGATGACCAGTAAGGGGATCTTAGCCCTTGACTTGGTGTTGTCAGCACCACGCTCTCCCAAGTGAGTGAACTGGCCATCCCTATATAGGGATCCAAACCCATTGCCTTGGTGTTATCAGCACCACATTCTCTCAAGTGAGCCACGGGCCGGCCCTCAAAAGAGCAATTTAGACCTGTGCCTCAGCATCCAGCAAAATACATTCTGGGAGAATTAAAGTTGTAAGGATATAAAATTAAATCATGCAAAATTAGAAGAAAGTGAAATACATGTCAAATCTCTAGATAGCAGAGGACTTTCTAAGGCTAAAAGGAATAAAAGCCTTATTCTAATTTTCTTTAATAGGCATATATTACTCTGAGACAGAAAGCAACTAAAGACCTAGCAAAGGAAACAAATACTTCCTGGCTACTTAAAAAATTTAAAACCTCTGTGTGTTAAAAACACAACATGAAATAAAGAAAAAAAAACCCAGGGCCGGCCCGTGGCTCACTCGGGAGAGTGTGGTGCTGATAACACCAAGGCCACAGGTTCGGATCCCATATAGGGATGGCCGGTTAACTCACTGGGTGAGCATGGTGCTGACAACACCAAGTCAAGGGTTAAGATCCCCTTACCGGTCATCTTAGAAAAAAAAAAAAAAAAGAACCCCCCCCCCCCCCCGCCAAATTGCAGACAATATTTGCCTCAAATTTGTCAGAGTTAGTCTACTTAATATTTTTTTTTTTTTTTTTTTAAAGATGACCGGTAAGGGGATCTTAACCCTTGACTTGGTGTTGTCAGCACCACACTCAGCCAGTGAGCGAATCGGCCATCCGTATATGGGATCCAAACCCGGGGCCTTGGTGTTATCAGCACCGCACTCTCCCGAGTGAGCCACGGGCCAGCCCAGTCTACTTAATATTTAAAGACCTTAAATAAATAAGAAAATACAATGACCCCAATTAATAAAGGGATAAATGGCTACTGCATATGAAAAAATGTTAAAAGAATAAAAAAAAAATACAAGTTAAACAATAAGAAATGATTTTCATCTATCCATGTAGCAAAGATTAAAAGCAATAATTATTGGCTAGAGCATGGTGCTGATAACACCAAAGTTAAGGGTTAGGATCACTGTACCAGCCAGCTGTCAAAACAAAACAAAACAAAAATAATAAGATAAAAAATCAAATAGGGGCCGGCCCGTGGCTCACTCGGGAGAGTGTGGTGCTGATAACACCAAGGCCATGGGTTCGGATCCCATATAGGGATGGCCAGTTGCTCACTGGGTGAGCATGGTGCTGACAACATCAAGTCAAGGGTTAAGATCCCCTTACCGGTCATCTTTAAAAAAAATAAATAAATAAATAAATAAATAATAAAATAAAATAAAATAATTAAAAATTTAAGGTCTGAGAATATGGGAAAATGGCTATTCATACATTGTTTGTGGGGGTATCAATTTGTATGATTTTCTAGAAAGCAATTGCCAGTGTACATCAAGGCCTTAAAAATGGTCATTTCCTTTGACTCAGTAATTCTGTTTTAGGGATCTGCCCAAAAGATATCTTTTGAAATGTACACAAAACTTTAAGGCCACAGATTTTCAGCCCTAGGTTGCTGATAATTGTAAGAACCCAAATGCCCCAAGGGATCACACCGAGGAATGTAAGAACCCAAATGCCCCAAGGGATCACACCCTGATCACATAAGTCCTTCTCGGCCACACCCCATCATGGTGCTGGTTGCCCTCTAAGTAGGGATTGTATTTTAAGCCAATCAGCCTTCCCTAGAAGCCCTATATATATGTGTGTGTGTGCTGCCTAATAAATGAGCTCTCTCTGGTGGATGGTCAACTGGTGTCGACTCGTCCTTTCAGTAATGGTGAGACTCTATCAACAACCTAGAGGTTCTGCAACAGAGTTAGGTTCTGTGGATATCTGTGTGGCTTTAGAATAGTGTTTAAAATTAGAATCCAATGCAATGTGTGATCCTGGACTGTATCTTGGACCAGAAAAAGGACACTAGGGGATCAACTGTCAAAATCTGAATAAAGACTATAGTTTGGTTATTAGAATTGTATCCATGTTAATTTCCTGGTTTTACGTGTATTTCTTTTTCTTTCTTTCTTTTTTTTGGTGTCTGCCCTTTATGGGGATCTGAACGCTTAGACCTTGGTGTTGTAACACCGAGCTCTAACCAACACATCTAACCAGACAACCTGATTTCCTGGTTTTCTTTTTTCTTTTTTTTTAAGATGACTGGTAAGGGGATCTTAACCCTTGACTTGGTGTTGTCAGCACCACGCTCTCCCAAGTGAGCTAACCAGCCATCCCTATGTAGGGATTCGAACCCGTGGCCTTGGTGTTATCAGCACCACACTCTCCCAAGTGAGCTGCCGGCCGGCCCCGATTTCCTGGTTTTGATACTATATTGTAGTTAAATAAGATGTGAACATTTGGGGAAGCTAGGTGGCAGGTATGGGATTGATCTTCTAGTACTTTTTTGCAAATATTTTGTAAATACGAAACTACTTCAAAATGAAAAGTTAAGGGGCCAGCCTGTGGCTCACTTGGGAGAGTGCGGTGCTGATAACACCAAGGCCACGGGTTTGGATCCCATGTAGGGATGGCTGGTTTGCTCACTGGGTGAGCGTGGTACCAAGTCAAGGGTTAAGATCCCCTTACCGGTCATCTTTAAAAAAAAAAAAAAAAAGAAAAGAAAAGTTAAGAAAAAAACCGAACAAACAGAAATAGCATTATGTTCATATGCTGATAAAGGTTTTGTTCTGTTTTCAACAACATGGGTGTGGCAGATCCTGTTGGTTGATTAATGCCCATTCTCCACCCACCCCCTTTTTTCCTTGTTAACTCCTATTTTGCCTGCTTTCCTCTGAACAGCCATAGCCTCCAACTGAGTCCCCACACCAGTCCTGGGGGTACATGTTGATTGTGGAGGAAAAAAAGCAGGATACAGAATTCTATAGATTTTATGTAATTGCTATGATGGACCTCTGTAAATAGAAATGCCTAGAAAAAAATCTCAATCTACTAGTGCTAAACATATATATATATAATTTTTTTTTGGCAGGTGGCTGGTACAGGGATCTGAACCCTTGACTTGGTGTTGTCAGCACCACGCTCTCCCAAGTGAGCTAACCGGCCATCCCTATGGCCTTGGTGTTATCAGCACCACACTCTCCCGAGTGAGCCATGGGCCGGCCCCTTGGTTTTTTTTTATACTTTACAAATATTTTCTTGGCTGGCAGGTTAGTTCACTTGGTTAGAGTGTAATGCTGGGCTGGCTGGTTAGCTCAGTTGGTTAGAGCATGGTGCTGATAACACCAAGGTCAAGGGCTTGGATCCCCTTATTGGCCAGCTGCTAACCCCCCCCCCAAACAACCCAAAAACCAAAAACTGAAGGATAAAAATATTTTCTGACCTTCTGTAATGAGAATATATTACTCTTTTAATCAAAAAAATTGAGCTGGCTGGTTAGCTCATTTGCTTAAAATGCAGTGTTATAACACCAAGGTCAAGGGTTTGAATTCCCACAGTGGCAAGCCACCAAAAAAAAAAAAAAAAAAAGAGAGAGAGAGAGAGAGAAATGAAATGAAATGAAAGAAAAAACCCTCAAACTGACATCTTCCTTTTCCCACACATCTGATCAATTTCCTCCTCCTGGTGATCCCACAATCCTTGTATTTTCTGAATTGGTCTCCTCTTCACCACCTCCGCCTCCATAGCTCCTGCTTCCAGCTCTCAACCTCCCCAACCTGGACGCTTGCCACAGCTTTCCCTTCTCCAATGGGGCCCCTCCAACTCACCCTCCCCTCTGGCTTTCAAGGATTTTTCTGAAAGGTAAATCAGTTCATCACTCTCCTGTTGAAGATGCTTTGGTGGCTCCTTATTGTCTGGAATACAGCCCGACTGGCAAACCTGGAATCTGCAGTCCCTGATGATCTAGCCCTTGCCCACCTCTCTTTCATTCCTGTCAGGTCCTCTGCCTCTCTCTTGGCCTTATGCCCCAGCAGCATTGACCCTTGACAATGTCGGGTTCTCATTGTCTTTCTATCTTTGCACCTGCTGATGCTTCTCTCCAGAAGCTGCTTCTCTCCACCCTTAGTTCCTCAGCTAATTCCAAACTCACCACTTCCTAATGCTGGGACCATGGGTAAGTCATTTTTAACTTCTCTGGGCCTCAGTTTTCTCATCTGTAAAACGGGGTAATAATAGTACCTGTCTCATAGAATTGTTCTGTGGAAATTAGTGATGCAAGCTCTTAGAACAGTGACTGGCATGCAGAAAGAATTCAACACATGAAAAATAAATAAAATAGAGAAAAAACAAAACCCTCAACACACATGAGATTATTCCTTTCACTACAATGTAAGCTCCACGAGGGTAGGGATTTTTGTCTATTTTATTCCCAGCTGAACTCCCAGTCCCTAATTTAGTGTCTGGCACATAGTAGTCCTTAAAACATATATATATATATTTTTAAAAAAAGATGACCGGTAAGGGGATCTCAACCCTTGGCTTGGTGTTGTCAGCACCACGCTCAGCCAGTGAGCAAACCGGCCATCCCTATATAGGATCCGAACCCGTGGCCTTGGTGTTATCAGCACCGCACTCTACCGAGTGAGCCACAGGCCGGCCTTTAAAACATATTTTTTAAGTGACCAAATGACCCAACCCTCAGGGTGGACTTCTCTAGCCACCACCTCAGGCCTAGGTAATGATGTCCCCCTTCATTACACACACTTCTCTGCCACTGCACTCATCAGGCTATGGGCTACTTCCTGGCACTACTCCCACAACACTTTGACTTCCTTGTGGGTAAGGAGGGTGGGCTATGGGGGGAGAATTGGTAAGAGGGTGGGTGCTGGACTTGGATTGACTAGGTTAGATCCTGGCTCCACTGTTAACTATTGCACCTTGGGGCAACATTCCTTGTCTATTTAAGCCTCATTCACTTTCTCTGCAAAAGGTACTGATAATCTGCAGGGAGCTATTCTGAGGATTAACTGTGATTACCCAAATCAAGGATGAAGTACCTGGTCCATCTCAAGTATTCAGTACATGTTAGGTGATATTATTGTATCTTGTATCATTCTTGTAACATCAACATCTGGTCCTTGTGCATGCTCAAATAAACATTTTATTTTATTTTATTTATTTTATTTTATTTTATTTTTTTTTGTCGTTTTTTCGTGACCGACACTCAGCCAGTGAGTGCACCGGTCAGTCCTATATAGGATCCGAACCCGTGGCGGGAGCGTCACCGCGCTGCCAGCGCAGCACTCTACCAAGTGCGCCACGGGCTCGGCCCTCAAATAAACATTTTATGAATGAAAGCTGAGGATGTGATACTTCCCTTCCATTTCCCACTGCATCACCCAAAATCCGGCTTTTTGGTTCTCATGCCTGGCCCACTGCAGGCACGTCCAGCTCCCACCCACCTTACATAGTTCAGATGAAGGCTTTGGAAGCCCAGCTGTGAATAGGGTTTCCCCACGCCCAAAGCCAGTTTCTTACACGATCAAATTTGCACCATCTGGTTTAGCAATATGGTTGCAACCCAGACTTCTAGTGTCTCATGCTCCCACTGCACCCCTCCGTGTGCCCCCTTTCAGCCAGCCTACACTGGTCATTGTCCTGGGTTTTCTGCTCCATGCCACCTAGAGAAATCCTTAAAGCAGCCTCCTCACGATGCCAGGTACCTCTGGCCCCAACACACCCAAGGGGATATAATACACTCCCAAGAGTAACTGTAACTACTAATTAAGGCAGGAATTCTCAACCTAGAGAATCTAGTAGGAGCTCTGAGGGTGAACACTGAGGAGGACACTGAGTTCAGTCCCAAGGGAGGCTGATTCACCCTTCCTCTCAGTATGGCTCTTTTAAACCTAGAAAGAGGCTGGCTGGTTAGTTCAGTTGGTTAGAGCGTGGTCCTGGGAACACCAAGGTCCAGGGTTTGATCTCTGTACCAGACAGCTGCCAAAAAAAAAAAAAAAAAAGGAAAAAAAAAAAAGCTAGAAAGAAATTCAATCTCCTCTTTGAAGTGTTTTCTGATCACCACAATTATTTGCATTGCCTTGTCACTAATCTATTTCCAGACCCTGGAAAAATGCCACATGGTAGTCAAACAGAAATGAATGGTTTAAGGGCCGGTCCGTGGCTCACTTGGGAGAGTGCGGTGCTGATAACACCAAGGCCATGGGTTCAGATGCTAACTAGAGATGGCCGGTTCGCTCACTGACTGAGCGTGGTCCTGACAACACCAAGCCAAGGGTTAAGATCCCCTTACCGGTCATCTTTAAAAAAAAAAAAAAGAAAAGAAAAGAAATGAATGGTTTAAAAAGTAGCTACTGTCCCACTTTGTGCTGCAGAGAGGATTACCCTGGGGAGTGTCTGCATCTCCTTTTACATGGCTGCAACCTCCCTATACAAAAAACTTTGCTGTATGCTTCTTTCTCTCTCTCCTCCCCAGCACCTGGCACCATACTTGACACATGGAGTGTAATAAATGTTTGTTCAGTTGTAGGGAAGGAAGAACAGATAAGTATAGATTGTCCACTAAGTGCACGTGTATTTAATCGTCATGACAACTCTGTAAGGAAGGTAATGGTGTCCTCATTTTAGAGATGTACAAAATGAGGCTGGGACAGACTAAATGACTTATGCATCTCAGAGCTAATAAGTGACGGAGCCTGAAATCAATTCTGATTTTATTTGGCTCCAAAGTCCATGCTCTTTCCACTGACTCTGCTGTTAGCCTGGGTAGGAAGCAATCAGTGAGTCTGCCAGGAAACAGATGACACACTCAAACTGGTCATCTCAGGGGAGTTTTGTAAAAGGACTCCACAAAGCTATGGGCAGGGTATAGGAAACAGAAGAGACTGCAGTTCCCCAGGGCTAGTGACAGTGGGGCTCTGTCACTTCCGTCAGGCCTGAAGGTTGGGGGGAGGGAGTTATAAAACACAGAGACAGAGCTGTGTGGACAGGGCCACCTGATAGGACCTGTGGTTGGGGGATGAGCCAGTCTTCAGGGAGGGAAAGTCTGATTTAACTCCTGTCTCCTGCTGGCGCTCTCCATTGGCAAAATCCAATTGCAGCTGGAAGACCAAGAGCCCACTGAGATGTCTGCAGGGCCCAGCTCCGAGCACAGTGGAGAACAGTGGAGGTGGATATGGGGGGCAGAGGGGAGCCAGCCCGGGAAGACCATGGAAGACATGGGTTTGGAATGGGAGTGAGGGTGGATGGACTCTTCACAGTGGAGGCTGGCTGCCAGCACTTTCATCCCACCCCTGAGACAGCTCCTAACCAGCCTTCCTCTCAGGCTCCATCCCCCTTGCCCATTCACCACTCAGAGAGCCAGGGGATCTTCTTAAAATAGGACCCAGATGGGCCAGCCCGTGGCTCACTCGAGAGAGTGTGGCGCTGACAACACCAAGGCCATGGGTTCGGATCCCATCTAGGGATGGCCAGTTAGCTCACTTGGAGAGTGTGGTGCTGACAACACCAAGTCAAGGGTTAAGATCCCCTTACTGGTCATCTTTAAAAAAAAAAAAAAAATAGGACCCAGATCTTGTCCCTTCTCCACTCAAAACCATTCAGTAGCTTCCCTTTAGGGTAGAATCTGAAATCCTTAAGGAGGCCCATGAGGTCCTCCTCAGTCTCCTCTTAGGCCACGCCCTGGTGCTTGCCACTCTCCAGCCACAGCAATCTCCTTGAAGTTTCTGGAATGCCCCAAGCCCTTTCAGTGATCTCCCTGAAGTTTCTGGATCACCCTAAACCCATTGGTGGGGTTGCCTCCACTATCTTCGCACAGCTTGTTCCCTCAGCTGAGAGAATGGCCATTGTTTTGGACTAAGTTTCTGCACCTGGGCCCCAAGAGAACAGACTAAAAATCAAAATGGAGTCACCTCTGCTAAGTCCCAGGTCAGGCTGTGGCCTGACCTGAGAAGTCAGAAGAAGAAAACAGTCAATTTCGCAAATAGGCCAGTTTAAACCATTAATAGGGAGTTGCTGGTTAGCTCAGTTGGTTAAAGCACAGCCTTAGAACACCACGGTTGTGGTTTGCATCCCCATAGCCGCAGAAAGAAACCCCCAACGAACTAGCATTATGCTGTCTCCCTATCTCCTGTTGTAAGGAAAGTAACATTGAAATGACCAATCTGCTTTTTTTATTTTATTTTATTTATTTATTTATTTATTTTTTAAAAGATGACTGGTAAGGGGATCTTAACCCTTGACTTGGTGTTGTCAGCACCATGCTCACCCAGTGAGCTAACCGGCCATCCCTATATGGGATCCAAACCCGGGGCCTTGGTGTTATCAGCACCTCACTCTCCTGAGTAAGCCACGGGCCGGCCCGACCAATCTGCTTTTTGTTCTTTGTTTCTGCTTTCTCCAGCCTTTTCTGTCTATAAAGTCTTTGTTGTTTGAAATAAACTTTGGAGCACCTTCCTGACTCTGTCGGATGGTGTTTCCTGGGTAGATCCTCATATTTAGCTCCTAATAAACTTAACAAAATTATTTCTGCCTTGACAGTCTCAATTTTGGTTGACAACTGTAAACTCCAAGAGGGCAGGGACTGTATTTCATACATTTTTGTTTCCCTACAGAGCCTAGCAGATGGCCCCTCATAAATACTTGTTAAATGAGTAGTAAAGGCATGAGGTTTATGTCCTGGCCCTGCCCCTCCTAACCATAAGCCTACTTGTATGCCACGTACTGCCCTCAGCTCAGTCTCTTTTTGAATTAACTTTTTATTATGGAGAATTTAAAACATCTAAAGGGCCGGCCCGTGGCTCACTCGGGAGAGTGCGGTGCTGATAACACCAAGGCCCCGGGTTCGGATCCCATATACGGATGGCCAGTTCGCTCACTGGCTGAGTGTGGTGCTGACAACACCAAGTCAAGGGTTAAGATCCCCTTACCAGTCATCTTTTAAAAAATTAAAAAAAAAAATAAAATAAAACATCTAAAACCAGAGAGAAAATAGTTAACAAGCTCTCATATACCCACTATGTATCTTCAACACTGACCAACCTGTAGGTTTGGTTTCTTTATCTGTGGGTAAGGGAGATTAGAGTGATTTTGAAATTTTTTTGACCATGGACTTCTCAATGTAAGAAATACATTTTAAATTGAGACTTATACACAATACATATATAAATAAACCTAAAACAAAGTTATGTGAAACAGTAATCATGTTTATATTCTCATTTTATCTGATTTTTTTTTTTTTTCTTTTTTTGGTGACTGGCTAACACAGGGATCGAACCCTAGACCTTTGTGTTATCAGCACCATGTTCTAACCAAGGGAGTTAACTGGTCAGCCCTTATTTCATTTCATTTTATTTTATTTTTATATATTTAGAAAATTTTTAAAGGCTTCTAATGTACTTTTTTTTTTTAAAAAAAAAAGATGACCGGCAAGGGGATCTTAACCCTTGACTTGGTGTTGTCAGCACCACACTCAGCCAGTGAGCTAATTGGCCATCCCTATATGGGATCCGAACCTGGGGCCTTGGTGTTAGCAGCACCGCACTCTCCCGAGTGAGCCACGGGCCGGCCCTCTAATGTACTTTATTTCTTCAATAATACCATATTTTAAAAGATAGACAGGGGTTTTCCTTGGCATAAATTATGCGTTGGTTTTGAAACAATTCAGCATTACAACAGCTGGGATGATCACTTATCTCTCCATTCCTTTGGGGTGACTCTGTCAACAGTGGACAGGTTCCATTCTATTCTAATTTGTGTTGCTGTATATGTCGAAACCGTAATACAGAAAGTGGCTCCACTAGCTGACAGCATTACCATATTTGTCATGGAAATCGGGTGTACGTTTCTCTTCCTTGCCATTGTTTGCTGAATGCTTCAAACTAGGAGATGACTTGGTACATTTTTGGCCAAGGGAAAAAAACATCATGAAGATGAAGACAGTACTACAGCAAATGCATTTAGTTGGTACGAATTCGCTTCAGGTACTCTTGCAAAGAGTCCCTTATTTTATTTTATTTTATTTATTTATTTATTTATTTATTTATTTCTAAAGATGACCGGTAAGGGGATCTTAACCCTTGACTTGGTGTTGTGAGCACCACGCTCAGCCAGTGAGCGAACCGGCCATCCGTATATGGGATCCGAACCCGTGGCCTTGGTGTTATCAGCACCACACTCTCCCGAGTGAGCCACGGGCCGGCCCATTATTTTATTTTTTTAAATGCTGGTTATGACCCACTAATTGATTTACCCACAATATGAAAAACACTAAGTTGAGTGATCTTCCACCTGAGTCTACCCGGAAAATCGTTAGGGATCCCCTTTCTTACCAAGCACTGATAGCTATACCCTTCCCCCTAGTGGTCATATCTGGGAACTGACTGTGCCTTGCCCTTAACTGTTCTTCCTAGAAGTCAATTTCTGGGCTTTTAGAAGTAAACCAAATTCAGTAAAAAGTACTGAGTGCGGACCCTAGGCTAGACATCTGAGGGGTGAGGTCTAAGATAAGTTATGGCCTAGGCCCTGACCCCCACAGTTTTCCCCCAGTTCATGACCAGCACAGTTGCTATGTGCTGTGCTGTTCCATATAGTAGCCACTAGTCACTTATACACTTGAAACGTGGCTAGTGCATCTGTAAAATTAAATTTTAAATTTTATTTAATTTTAATTCACTTAAACTTAAATACAAAAACTGATACTTGTTCCAGTTATTGGAAAATACTCGAGTATGTACGTTTTATAAAAATTCTTAAATTTGATCTAAGTACAGATCAAACGTTTCTTTTTCTTTTCTTTTTTTTTTTTAAATTTTATTTTCTCGATATACATTGTGGCTGATTATTGCTCCCCATCACCAAAACCTCCCTCCCTTCTCCCTCCCCCCCCAGATCAAACGTTTCTGATGAAAGTTTGACTTCCTAATTTAGATGTGCCTGTATGTGTAAAATATATACCAGCTATCAAAAACCTAGTATGAGGGCCGGCCTGTGGCTCACTTGGAAGAGTGTGGTGCTGACAACACCAAGTCAAGGGTTAAGATCCCCTTACCGGTCATCTTTAAAAAAACAAAAACAAAAACAAAAACCTAGTATGAAAAAAATGCCATTAATAATTTTTCATGGTAGTATTTTTGGATATATTGGGTTAAATATACTATTAAAATTAGTTCACCCATGTTTTTTTACTTTTAAAAGTGGTTACTAGAAAATTTAAAATTACATAGGTGGCTCATGTCATATTTCTACTGGCGAGCACTCACAAGGTTGGAGTTTCTCCTGCCCTCCCCTCCTTCCAGCCCCTCCTGTGCATCTTGCCCCTTTGCATCCTTGATGGAGATAGAAGCTGCTAGAATCTCATTCAAACTGGGGTCAGAGTGGGGGTGTGGATTAGGAGTTAAGTTTTACACGCTACTCAGAATGTGGTCCACAGACCAGTATGGGCAGCATCACCTGGTGCTCATTAGAAATGCCGAATCTAAAGACTGAATGAAGGGCCGGCCCGTGGCTCACTCGGGAGAGTGTGGTGCTGATAACACCAAGACCCTGGGTTCGGATCCCATATAGGGATGGCCGGTTAGCTCATTGGGTGAGTGTGGTGCTGACAACACCAGGTCAAGGGTTAAGATCCCCTTACCGGTCATCTTTAAAAAAAAAAAATAAATAAATAAATAAAGACTGAATGAAGCAAAATCTGCATTTTAACAAGAGCTTCCCCCCAAGTGATTTTTGTTGTTGTTGTTGTTTGTTCGTTTTTTGGCAGCTGGCCCTACGGGATCCAAATCCTTGACCTTAGTGTTATTAGCACCACGCTCTAAACCAGTGAGCTAACCGGCCAGTGCAGCCCCTCCGCCCGGCAGTGATTTGTTTGCACATTAGACTTTGAGAAGCAGTTGCCTATTAGATATCCAAGTGGAGATATAGGTGGCGGTTCTCTGATTGCTTTGCTTTGTTCAGTAACATAGGAAGCAAGGTCAAGGCTGAGGGTGAAGCTGCAAAGGAAGTACTGCAGCTTTGAAGGAACTGGAGAAAGCATGGAATAATTACCGAGGATGGGAATGTTAACATGAATGGACAAGGAAAACCTAGGTTTTCATGAACTTAAAGTGAGATCAGTCAGGGTCATTGCATGTTTTTCTCCTCACTTTTGGCTGTGTGGGTGCAGAGCTGAGGTTTTGTTGCTGAGTACAGTAAGGCAGAGTTGAGGGCGTATGCAAAGAAGTGATTATATTGGGATCAGAGGCTGGCTGGTTGGCTGGGTTGGTTAGAGCACAGCCCTGTAATACCAAGGTCAAGGGTTCAGTTCCCCCGAAGCAGCCAGTCACCAAAAAATGAATAAATAAAATAAATACATCACGGTTAGCTCACTTGGGAGAGTGTGGTGCTGGCAACACCAAGGTCATGGGTTCAGATTCCTGTACTGGCCAGCTGCCAAAAAATAAAAAAATAATAATATTGGGATCTAAGTTGGTCAAAGAGGGAAGTGAGAGTGTGAGGGATAAGGAAGAGGTGGCAAAATGAATAGATTGTTGGTCCTGATATGGTCACAGAATAGTCAGAATCATGGTCATAGAGCTGGAAGAATAGGAGACGGTGGTCAGAGCATGAGGTGCTTGAAATGGAGATTATGGGGGGGTGGGGTGCAGTTATTGGTAAGGAGAGGTTCTAGGGCGGCTATTATCTTGGAGCAGAAATAAGATAGGAGGAAACAGCTCTTGGCTCTTCTTGGGGAGTAAAGTTGTTTAGACAAATGCAAGTGAACTACGAGGAAGAACTTCCTGACTGGCAGGCAGGAGAGTGGGAGGAGGGGCCTACCATGGAGGGCGAGGGGGCTTCAAAAGCTGAGAATCCTGCAGCAGTCCTGGCTGGCACAGGTCTAGGTCCATGGCTGCAGTGGGCAGAATGTGAGGGCACAGTGGGAGCCTGGCCCTGTTGAGTACCTGGTAAATGCATCCCTCCAGGTGCTGTATAGTCTTCCCAATGCAATTACTCTGCTGGCCAAGTGGAGGTTGTCTTTATCACAGAGAGAATCACAGGGTTTCTATCTCATGAACAATAACAATGGACAGTTTTTAATAACTCTGCTCCAAGCACTTAACAACTATACTATATTATGACCACCCTTTTTACAGATAGGGGCACTAAAGCTCGGAGCAGTTACGTAACATTCCCAAGGTGACACAGCTACTGTGATTTGAACTTGGATTCACACCAGGTCTGTTAGCACCAAAGCTGGCTGGTGACTCACCTGGGGGAGTTTGTTTATGCTTCCCCTGACGATTCTGATTCACAGGTCTGGAAAAGAGGTATCCCCAAGGGAATCTACGCATTTTCACAAGTCCCTCAGGTGACTGTGATGGTCAGGGGAGATTGGTAAGCATTGCCCTGGCCCTGGCCGCAGACGCTGGGCTGGTTTGGTGGCTCGGGATTCCTCACACTGCAACTCACTTCCGGTTCTAGCAGGGTCTGAGTCACTAGAGTCACTATCAACATCACCACATGCCACCATTTTCAATGCCTTTCTTGATTTTTTTTTTTTTTTCTTGGTGGCTGGCTGGTATGGGGATCTCAACCCTTGACAAGGCTGCACTCTAACCAACTGAGCTAACCGGTCGGCCCTCAGTGCCTTTCTATGGATGATTTCATCTGAGGTTTCAAAAGTCATAGGAAGTAGAAAAAAGCAGTATGATTAGGCCCATTTATGACTAGAGAAATGAGCTCTGGGGCCCACAGATGTTCCGTGCCAAAGCTGGGATAAAACCCTCGGGACATCCAAATCCAACATTGTTTCTATTCCCTATTTCTTTTTCTTTCTCTCTCTCTCTTTTTTTTGGTGGGGATCCAAAATGACCTTGGTATTATAACACCATGCTCTGTCTACTCCCTATTTCTTTAGGAATGTGCTAAATAACATTTATGAATAATCAGGCTAATTTTTAGAGGGAAAAGCCTCAATGCCCCACCCCCTACCTCCTCCATACATCTGTCATTCATGCCTGAGGCTCCCCCCACCCCCCCTTTAGAGTGTTAGAGTTCCTTCAGTTCAACAGAGGATGGATCAGGGCTGTACAGAGGCCCAGGGAAGAAAGATGCTTTGTCCCTGCCCTGCAGTGGGGAGAGAGAGGTATATTTACCCCGGCTGGGTTAAATGCCTCAATTCGGTAAATACGAAGTCCTCTGAATAAAAGCAACTTCTTTGTGAAAGTTCCTGGTAAACACAAAGATCTCACTTGGGTGGAGTAATGCTAGGTAATCAGGCAGCTATGGGAGGAATTTGTAGGACAGATTAGTGGAGCCCTGGGGCTGGGCTGGAGGGGGCATGGCAGCCGAGAAAGTTCTCAGGAGTCACCGCTCCAATCAAGTTTTCCCTACTCACTGCCCTTACTTCCACCTGGGCCCACCCCTTCCCATCTTCTACCACCCACTCCCTTCAATCACTAAGCTTTAGCCACTCCATACCTAAAATAAACACCAGCCTGATCCCTTTCATTCCCCCACACCCTTCCTGCTGCCAAGGACTTGACTTGACTTGACTTTCCTCCCAAGGTAGGATTGCCAGAAAAATACAGGATGCCCAGTTAAATATGAATTTCAGATAAACAATGAATACTTTTTTAGTATAAGTATTCCCAAATATTGTATGGGATAAATATTGTATGCTTACACAAAAAAATTATTTGTTTGTTGTTTATGGGAAGATCAAATTGAACTGGTCCAACCCTACCCGAGGGGCACCACCAAAGCCTCCCTGACCTTCCCAACATCTAAATGGCTGTTTTCAGAGATCTCATGGCTCCCCATTGCCCTCGGGGTATAATCTTAATTCCTGGCCCCCTGCCTCCTTATTTCTTACCCCTCCTACCCCACTCCACCTGCCCACCCACCCCTACACAATTCTACTTTGTGGGGATGAGGGGCCCTAAGCCCCTTGCTTCAGGGGTGGTTCCCTATGCCTGGGAACCTTCTCCCCTGCACTTCCTCTGGCTAGGCTGATTCCTAAACGCTCCCAACACTTGACTCCTCTTTCCCGAACCCTCACCCTACCCCTCAAGCTGAGTTAGGAGCTCCTTTCTCTGGAATCCCAAACAGCCAAGTGAATATTTCTTTATTCTAGCATTTGTCAAACTGTCAAAATTGTAATTATCTGATCTTTTACAGCTTCCTTAGATTTTGAGTTTCTTCAGAGCAGGGGCTGTGTCCTTCAGCTTTGTCACCTCCAGAATGGGAAATTCCTGTCTGGTTGGTGACAGTAGGGACTTAATTAATAATCTGCTAAGGGCCCTACAGATAAAGACAAGGCCCTTGTAAAGAGGAGACATCATTTACTGAATGCCTGTTGTGAGCTAAGCATGGTCGCTCTGGGCCAGGTGCTTCAGGTGTGATTTTTGATGCCATGGGCAGAAAGCGGGCTCAGGAGAAAGCACACAGCAAGGCCTGTGCAGGGCTTGTTTGTGCGTGCCCCCAGCTTCCACGCCCACAGCGCGGGAAGATGTGAGGTGCTGGTGATTGCAGGCTGGAAAACAAATCTCCTTGGAGACCATCGTGGCAGTTCTAGAAAGTAGAGGGTGCTTTCTGGAGAAGGGGCCTGCTATCCTCTGAATGTTGGTGGCCCCCCAAATTCCTACATTAAGTCTTAACACTCAGTATGATGGTATTAAGAGGTGGCACCTTTAGGAGGTGATTAGGTCATGAGGGTGGAACCCTCAATTATAAAAGAGGCTTGAGGGAGCCTGTTCGCTCCTTCCCTCTGCCATGTGAGGACATGGCTAGAAGGCGCCATCTATAAAGCAGAGGGAGCCCTCACCAGACACCTTATTTGCTGGCGCCTAGATCTTGGTTTAAAGTTTGTTTTATTTTTGTTTTTATTTTTGGCAGCTTGCTGGTAGAGGGATGGACTCCTTGACCTTGGCGTTGTCAGCACCATTCTCTAACCAACTGAACTAACCCACTAGCCCAGGGGTCTTTATCTTGGATTCCCAGCTGTGAAGTAAACTGTAATCAATAAATTTCTATTGTGGGCTGGCCGGTTAGCTCAGATGGTTAGAGCACAGTCTTGTAACACCAAGGTTAAGGGTTCCTGCCAGCTGCAAAGAAAAAAAAATTCTGTTGTTTATAAAATACCCAGCCTAAGGTACTGTTGTCTGTCAAGTACCTAAGGGTGAATGGGTCCAGGATGCCCTCCGATACCCAAATCCACAGATTCTCAAGTCCCTTATATAAAATGGTGTACTATTTGCAGACAATTTATGCAAATCCTCCCAGATACTTTAAATCATCTCTAGATTACTTATACTACCTATCTCAATGTAAATGCTATGTAAATAGTTGTTATACTGTATTGGTTTTTTATTTGTATTATTGTTTATTGTTGTATTGTTATTTTTTATTGTTTTTTTCCTCCAAATATTTTTGACCCTAGGTTGATTGAATCTGTTTATGTGGGACCTGGATAGAAAGGGCTGACTGTATTTTTGTTACAGCAGCCAAAACAGACTAAGTCCCCAAGTGTAGAGAGCATATAGGGATGTCAGGAGGGCTGGCCAGCTTCTGCAGGGTTGTGCAGTTCAGCTAGGGCTCTATTCCTTGAGCAAGGGGGAGATAGAAATTGAGCAGAGCTGTACTAGTTCTGGTGGGCTCACACTTTGGGAGGGGACTTCCTAAAATGAGGTCTGTGGCTCATAGGAACTGGAATTACATTGAAGGGTTGGGCTGGCTAGGGGAGCTAATGGGCTAATGGCTAATGGGCATCTGTCCCCTAAGTAACTCCTCCTTAGATTATATCTATTGATACAAATATACATAGTGTGTATGGGGGAATACTTTTTAAAAACATCTCTATTTTATTTATTTTTATTTTATTTTTTTTGGCGGCTGGCTGGTACGGGGATCGAAACCCTTGACCTTGGTGTTATAACACTGAGCTCTAACCAATTGAGCTAATTGGCCAGCCCCATCTCTATTTTAATTGGTCTGAAATATAGAGTCTAACTGGTAACTTTGCTTACTATGCTTACTAGTAAGCACACTGCTTTCACTTATGCTTATTATGCAAATGACTTTCCAGATAAATCCACGAGTCCCTCCTTCCTGAATCTTGCTCTGTGAAAGAGCTGGACTGGCCACCGGAGATAATAATGTAAGTAAAAATGCTTAGTGATGGGTTTGGTATCAGGAGGTGCTCAGGAAGTCTTAGTTGTCTAGCTGTGTTAATTTCTAGCTTCGTAAAATTTCTAGCTTTGTTTTATCAAGTCAATTCCTGTCCATTTAAAAAGGGAGAGTGTTAATGGGCTGTGAAAGACATTTAGTGGTAGTGCTGATTTGGAGCTATTAGCACAAGATAAGCACTTTAAACATAGCTGTTCATCTACTGGCAGCCTTGGCGTAATGGAAAGAACATGGACTTTGGAACCACACAAACTTAGGCAAGCTGGAGTGAGATTTCAAAACTTCCCAGAACCTGTTTCCTCATTTGTATAATGGAACTGCTACTGCATTCTTCATTGTGTGGCTGTGAGGGTTAAGATGATGGGTGTACCAGAGAACCCCGAACATTACCGACGCCATCTTAGGTCTCATTGTCAGACTACCCCCCCCTCTGCTTGAGAAACCGTTGACCTTCTCAAAAACGGTTGCATAGAAACAGGAACCATACACGGCGAACCATTACAAAGAAACAAGAACCATACACAATTCTTGCTCTGTTTTATGCTTGATTGCTTTAACTGCTCACTTTGGCTTCTGTAACCTAGCTACCTAGCTTGCTTTGTGCACCTGGACAAACCCGTGTGCCAAAGGGATGTGGTTTTTGCCTGTATAAACTCCACTAGACCAAGGCTAGCTGCTGCTCTCCCACCAAAATACCTAGGGGAGGCAGTCGCCAGCTGGCATTTAATAAAGACTCTGTTAAAATTCTTAATTGTTTGGTTCCTTTCCTGGGCGACAACTTCACAACATGGGTGCAAAGCCTTCAGCCCAGTGTTGTGTGCTAACAGTAGTAATCTATGTCCCAGTGCAGGACTAGTGACCTGCTTTCCTGCAGACAGGAAATTCTAGGCAGAAATTCCAAGTTCCATCTTTACATTCCCAGGTTTGAAGTTTTAAACTTGAAAAGTGCACTTAGCTTAAAAGCATAGAATTGTCAAGGATGTTCATCACGGATTATTTATAATAATGTAAAAATGGGAGACAATTCGAATGTCCTCCACTAGGAAACTGATTTAAGAAATCACAGTATTCCATGTGATTTCTTTGCAGCATTAAATACTTTGCAGCATTAAAATTATGCTTTGGAAGATTAGTGATAAGAAAAATGTTCACGATAAAATAAGTAAAAAGAAAAGCAGTAAACAAAACATCATACAATATGCCCCCACTCTAGAAAAATAAGTGAAATACCTAGACATAGAGGCAAAACAGCATCCAAAGCAAGTGCTTCCTACTGGGAGTTAGGGGGTGGGGGTGGGGGTGGAATTTTTTCTGTTTTTTGTGTGCTTTCTAAATTTCCATCAATAATTGTGTATTGCTCTTAAATCCGAAAATAACTCCCAACGTTATTGGTAAATCGTGGTCAGGGCTATCGGAGGCTTGCGCCCCCAGGGCGGACGCGGAAGGGACACGGGGCGGACTCCGGCGCCCCCTGGTGGCGCCCCGAGGCCCCGCCCCAAGGGGCCCGCGCGACAGGGCGGGGCGCGGAGTCCCAGCCCAGCTCAGCCCAGTCCCGGCAGGACTTGCCATACCGGGAGGCCCGAACGCTCCGTCAGGAACGGCACAGGCAAGCCAGGGGACCGGAGCTGGCGGAGGTGGGGACTGTGGGCCGGTGGGGAGTGGGCCAGCGGGGCCGGGGCTCCCAAACTTTCTGGGAGCGCGCGGCCGCCGGGCCCGCTCCGGGAGTCAGCTTCGGGCCGGCCTGTTCCGGCCCCAGGAGCTGGCGCCAGCATGGGGATCGCTCGCCGCCCCGACTGTTGGAGTTTCGCTTTCTCTGTGTGTCCCGGGCGGGCGGGTGTGTGGCACCTGATTAGCCTTGGGAGCCGCGCAGCGTGTTGTAGGCACCGGCGAGCGGGCCAGGGCCCGGGGGGGATGCTCAGGTGTCCCTCTTACTGGCGCGAGTGGCCTGTCTGGTGCGGAACGTGTCCCTAACGCCAGCCTCAGAGTGGGCAGCTGTGTGTGAGATGAGAGCTGTCATGGCCCTCAGCTGGTGGGCAGAGGGAGGGGATACAGCCCAGCGCCTGGCACCCTCCCCAGGGCGCCCCTGCGTGACCTGGCGCCAGTCTTAGTGTAGACAAGTGAATGAGTATTTAAGTGGTGGGGGAAGGGAGGGTCCTAGCTTGGAGTTGGGGTGGAAACCTCTGAACGGCCCAAGGCCTTGGCCTGAGAGTGGCCACCTACCATGCCTTTGCCCTCAGCCAGCCCTGCTTCCAGCCATTGCAGCTGGGGCTGGGTTCAGAAAGCTACGGGGAATTACCATCCTCCTCCTGGTGACCTCTTTGGGTCAGAGTAAAAGCAAAACAGGGAAATGGGAAAAGGGAAAGCAAGTGAAGACTAGGGAAGGAGACAGGGCACAGTGAGAGGGAAGTACAAGAAGGCGCGGCCCTGACCTTGTGGGTTCTGCACCAGTTCTTGTCCCACACAGTCTCTATCCCCTCTCACTCCACTGTGGCCTCTGTATGATATCCAGGGGGGTCCTACCTGAGCCCCCTGGATATGGGATAAGTGGTGGTAGGCCTGGAAACCAGGGTCAGAGCCATATGTCATGGAAGGTCCTTCAGGTGTCCAGTTCTCTGGGGCTCTGAAATATTCATCTCACTGGTGAGCTTTGGTTTCAAAGCTGGCGCCTTTGGCCTGGCCAGTGGTGGCAGGGGGAGCTTCCTGGGGCTGCTTTGTCTTGGGTAAAAGGGGAGGCATGCATCTTCTTCACCTGCCTGCTTTCCCTGTCCCTCCAGTCACAAGGACCTAGTGTCCCAGTTTATAGCTTAGAAAGAAGTGGCAGGAGCCTACAGTGTCAAGGGCCCTGACTTCCTCTGTCTTGTGTCATGACCTCAGGGCCTCACTTGTAAAGATGGGCATGTCAGAGAGGTAATGACAGGTTATAACATAAATGCTGGGACAACCTCATGTCATGAGGTGGGTAATAGCCACCTCTGTTCAGCCTCCTCCCCTGGGAATGGGGGCCTCAGCCAGAAGCCGTCCACCTCAGAGCACCTCCAACCCCCAAACTTCTCACCCTGGGCCCTTCAGAAAGGACAGAAGCCCCAGTCCAGACGCCACAGAGAAGGGACACACATACTTGTGTGTTTTCAGAGGGCCGAAGTGGGAGGACCAGAGCATGGAAGCTCATACAACTCTCTGGGAAGAGGTTCTGCTAACAGTTGTGGCGAGCTGTGACGTGGGCCTTCTGGACATTTTCTGTTAGGAACACTGTGGAAGGGATGACCTTGACAGAATCTTACAACCCTAAGATTCTAGGCCAAAACCTGGGGCCTTTTTTGAAGTAGAAATGATATCTAGAAGTCCACAGTGATGGGTACCTAGAGGGTACTCAGTACACTGGGTGGGGAGGAAGACACCAATGAGTCCTCGCTCTTGTGTATAATGATTTGTACTTTTTTCCGTGACATAGAGGTGATGTTAGCGGATGCCAGTTTCCTGGTTTTATGCTAGCTGGAGATGTCCCCCAGCCCTTGGCAGTAAATCCCACCCTGGAGGTTCTAATAGCAGCTGTCTGGAAATGCGGGGGGAGGGGAGGACCCTTACAGAGGATCCTGGCGCTGAGCTGACTCCCTGAGAGTGAAGGGGGGCATACCTGATACTTAATGTGATTGCTCTGAGGGGCAGCCTGGGTATAAGGACAGGGGTTTTAAGATATAAGGAGTTAGGACATGAATCATTCTCATGGTTGAGTCTATCTGTAAAACAAAGGTGGCCTGGATCAGTATCCCACAGGATGTTAATAGGTGTGCCTTGATAAATAAAAGTGTTTCAGGCTTAAAGAAGTTTAAAGGAACACTGGGTTAAACAAAGTTGTACAGGTTTGCCTCCTGCAGGACATCTTAGAGGCTTGATATGCCATTGAGCCTTGTTAATTTCCAAGAAAGGGATATGGATAGTTTCCCAGACTCATCTGTTCCCAGTGCTCATCCATTAATGTCTCCTGGGGCATGTTCTTTAGAACAATTTGGGAAATGCCCAGCTAGGTGATTCTAGCTCTCCACTCTCTGGTTCCAGTAAACTAGTCCCTCCTTCCCTCCTTCCATCCTTCATGTGGGCTGATTTAGGGGTAAAAAGAGGCTAAGGGAGGTCATTTGCCTGGATTCCCACAACTAGTTAATGAACCCAGGTCTCTTGACTTCCTGCCTCGTACTCTTTCTTTTCTACAGTGTTATGCTGTTTATCTGCAGGCTCTGGGGTACGTGAACACCCAGGAAGAGCTGGTTGTAGGCTCAGAGGGCATTCTAGGGGCAGTCTGGAAGGAGAGGGAGTTTTGGCTGCCTGCATACCCAGGACATGCCATGCACCTCTGTCTTTGTAGGCATCCTGTAGACCCCCAGGATAGATTCTTTGGGGGGCATGTCATTCTGCCCTTCTGTTCTGTTAGGCCATCATTCAGAATCAGAGGCTGTCAAAGCCTGAATGAACTTTGATTTTTCGGTTACTCATCTTACAGGTGGACAGACTTAGTCTAGAGATGTGAAGTGACCTACCCTGACTCACACAATGGAGTTAGTACCAAAGCTAGGACAGTAACTCAGGTCCTTGCTTCCTAACCCAGATCGACTTTCCACTGGGAAAAGGAATTGGTATCAACAGCACACTTGCTCAGCTTCTTCCTGCTGTTTTGATCCTTACTACCTTGCCCCTGCCACAGGTGCTGGCCTATTCATGCAGGTTCCTGGTGGGGGTGCCTCAGGGACTTCTGCTGCAGCCACATGTAAAAGCAAAGGGTATCTACTTGAAAATCAGACATCAGGGCCAGCCGGTTACCCAGCTGGTTAGAGCAAGGCCTTGTGCCACAAAGGTTAAGGGTTCGGATTCCCGTACTAACCAGCTGCCGGAAAAAAAAAAAAAACAGACATTAGATCTGTGTTCAAACCCATCTCTGCTGTTTGCCTGCCTTGGGACCTTAGATCCGTTTTTCTCTGAATTTCAGTTTTCTCATCTGTAGAGTGGGGGTAAGAATACCTACCTCATAGTTCTGTTGTGAAGATCGGATGAGCCTTAGTTTCTACTCACTTAATTGTAAGTAATTGTGCTGTAGTACTTACTACTCTAAGGGGTTTTCTTCCTTCCCTGCCTACCACAAGTTCTCCACTGTGGTTGTTAATTATCTTTCATATTCCTTTGCCTCCCTCCCTCCAAGTTGAATCTTGAGGTTCAACTGAAAAGAGAAGAGAAAATGAAAGACAAAGAAGGAGGTGGATAGGGCTGTGTTTCTGAAGTGGCACCAGCCCTGGTGATGGCTTCTTCTTTCCTTATCTGCACTCCCAGGCCATCCTGACCACTGACTTAGCGGTGTCTCTGAGATTACTGCCCTGATGACACAATTCTGCCCCCAGAGACAAGGATGATAAGGGAGCGAGCTGGAGTGTCTGGGTCCAGTCTCCAACAGAGGAGAGGAGGCTGGAGCCGCCCCTTTGTCTCTGTGGATGTGGAGAGGCCTCCCTGGCTAGGGACAGCAGGTGGGAGGGGTGGCTTTCAACTGGGGGAGGGAAGTAATGGGTTGGCAGTCTTATCTATTTCTGAGCCGGGAGATCATGAGAGAACTGGGGGAACGGGGAGCTTGTTCTGGCTTCTCCTTGGGTGTGTGTGCTTGCGTCTGTCTCTCTGAGTTCTTAAACAGTGTTTGAGGAAGTTCTAAACCCATGACCAGTGTTTGAGGAAGTTCTAAACCCAGGGCCTGTCTTGGTATGGAGCAGGAACTTTCTTGGCTCTGGGGTTTCCTTGTCTGTCAAATGACCAGATGATTTCCAAAATGCATTCCAGCTCTCATATTTCAGTTTTTATATCCCCTTGGCTTCTTCATTCTCTTAAACCCAGAGGCCAGGCCAACCGAAGGATATTAACTTGTTTCTAAGCCCCCTTGGTCTTGAATCAGGCCTGGTGACTTGCCCAGACACCCCTGGGTGTATCTTTTTACTCCTCTGCCCTTATAGCTATGTGCTGGGGTGCGAGGGTAAAGTGCTTTTTTGAGTGGGTGGGTAAAGGGAAAGGAGGAAAGAGTGTCATGGAGACCCGGGCCAGGCTGTACTCCTGCGCCTGCTGGGTGGGGTTTCCTGAGATGTGCGTTCTGAGCTATTCTTTCCATTCTGGCTCTGGGCATCCGTTCCTGGCAGAGAGGAGGACAGGCTGTCTGGACCAGTCAGCTGCTCCTTTCTGTCCCTCCCTCCAACACACACACCCTCTTGCTGTAACCCCAGTAGCTTCGGCCTCCTCTCTGCAGATTCCAGAGCCTTAACCCTTCAGATGCCCCCAAGGAGAGCCCAAGCCTGGGCCTCAGCTAGCCAGGAGCAGGATCACCACACTGAGACCTCTCCAGGGGAGGAGATGCTTCCCTAATTCTGCATCTGAAAACCTTGACAACCAGCCAGTCCTGCTGTGTGAGCCCACCCACCTCGGCTGGTGCCATGCCTGCATCCCAGGTCCTGCTGGAGAAAGAAGAGGCTCTGGGATGTTGTGGCCTAAGAGAGAGGAGCAAACTTAGATCTGTAATGTACAAGGATGGAGCAGAGTCTGAGTGCCTTGATAATAGGCATTGCGAAGTGAGGATTCCAGCTGCCTGCAGACACAGCAGACTTGCTCCCTGGTGCTGGAGTTTGCCTACTGCATTTTATTTATTTAGTTTTCTTGTGGCTGGTCGGTACAGGGATCTGAACCCATTATAAGGCTGTCCTCTAACCAACTGAGCTAACCGGCCAGCCGACTGTATTTTAGGAAAATTCAGGCTTCCAGTGGAAAAACTTAAAGATCCTTTTTAGCCGCTGGAGACTACGAGCCCTTCCAGTAGCTAACAGCAGAACACAGAAGACCTGATTTCCAGTCTTTGGCCACCGTCCTCACTCTGTCTGTGTCTTGATCTCCCTCCCTTTTTCCTTCCTTTGTTCTACTCCCTGTTCTTCTCCAGCCTCCACCCTTAGACACAGCTAGGAAAGTAAACACTGACCACTTCCTCCTTTCCCTACTACCTAGGCAGATGACAGCCCAAAACCTCATCCCTAGCTGGAACTTTGGTGATGTGGAGGTGGCCAGGGCCCTCATGTAGGTCGGGCTCAGAAGCTGCCAAGCCTGGTGGCCCTGGGCCCCTAAGGTTCCTGCTAGTCTGACAGTGTTCTCCTTGGCATGGCTCAGTGGGGCTAAGTTTAGCAACTCCCCTGACTAGCGTCAACGCTAGGGCTTTCCTCTCCTGTGCCCAGGTCTCTCTACCCAGATGGCTAGGATCTCTATCCAGGACCAACTCTGTGACCAAGGACAGGTCACTCTACTTCCTTGCACAGTGGCTGGCTGGTAAAGTGAAGGGGTTGGCTTGCCTTGGGCAAGTGAGTTTCCTTTCAGCTCTGATCTTTATGAATCTCTATCTCTAGACCACCCTCTTCTCCTTGTGCTGTTGGACAGGGTTTGAGAACCGTGGGATTGTGGAGGGGGCTGAATGGTTTGGTGTCCACTTGCTCTGTAAGCCTTCCAGGTTGTCATGAGATGGTCTTAGACAGGAAGCTGGGGTAGAAGTGATGAGAGGCTCAGAGAAACAGTGTCCACATGATGGATTAGGGCAGGGGATCAAGAGCGTGGACTCAGGAGTCAGTCTTGGAGACCAAGTCTTGACTTCACCGCACCCTAATATGTAACCTTGGCAGTGACTTCCTTCTTCTAAGCCTCAATTTCTTCATTTGTAAATGGGAATAACAAAATAGTATTCACCCTGCTGGGCTATTATAAAGATTTAATGAAATAACTGAAAATAGCCAACATTTATCCCTGTTCATCAGGGGTCAGGCATCACTCTATGTGCATTTTCTCATTCAATTTTTACAACAACTCGGGGTGGTGGGAGGAAGCATATTATTATTATTAGTGTTAATCCCATTTTCCAGGTGAAGAAACTGAGGCATGGTGAGGTGAAGTGTCAGTGGTGGTCTCTGGGGCAGATGGTCCCGTAGACCTGGACTGGGACCTACTGTGTTCCCAGCAGACAGGTCTACTGGTGGATTCCTCTGAAAGCAGAAGCATGAAAGGGAGGGGCAGCGGAGTGTAGGAGGGAGTCTCTGTGACTCAGCAGCCTGCTGAGCTGGACCAGAATCCTGGTGGCTCATTCAAGGCTGACCCTCCTCTTCCTGAATCACCCTTCACCCTATGGCCAGGAGGGGCAGCTGTCTGGCTGGAAAAAGGGCAGGCCCTGAATAGCTAAGTTCACAGGATCATAGTTTGGTGTTAGAGTTGGCAATGAGCTTAGAGATCATCTGGCCCACCCCATCTTATTTCATAGAGGTGCCTCTGAGAAGGTGAAGGGACAGGTCATGGTGACATCATGGTTTGGTGGCCCAGCTGGGGATTCTGACCACAGGGCCTTTCCTGCCAGTGCCTTTTGGGCCACATTCAGCCAGCCACTGTACACCACCACCCTGATGGTGGATGTCAGATGGGCCTGGGGTGCTGAGATGATGGCTGTAATGACAGACGCCCCTACTCTAAGGGTGACCTGCCCCGTACCCCTTCCTCCAAACAGGACACGATTCTTGTTGTGGAGTCAAAAGGGTGCTTTCGAAGCGGGCAGGTAGAGGGGTAGAGGGAGACTCAGAGGCCTCTTGCTGCAGGTAAGGAAAGGGCCCAGTTTCTCTTTCTTTTTTTTTCTATCCTATTAAGTGTGTTCACATATTATAACTACTTATGGAGATTTTCCTACCCTTACATAAGCCCCAAACATGTTCAAAGACAGTTGGTGTCTTTGTGTCATAGACTCACAGCACCCTTCCCCTTGCTCCTCCCTGGGTGCTTAGTCCACCACGCAGGGTCTCCCCCACTCCCTCTCCTGCCTCCCCCGGTCAGCTGCCTCACACCCCCACGGTTGGGAAGGTCTTTCTTACTCTGACCTGCCACATTCTTGCTTTGGTTCTATCCCATCTATTCTGGGGAGATGGAGAGCAGCTTTCCTCAAAATAACCCATTTAGAGATCTGGCCTGTTATTCGATCCCCTCTCCTTGGCCCTCCCTGCCACCTTCCTCTTTCTGAATTTTCCCAGTTGTTATAAGAGAGAAGAGATAAGACAGTCCTTTATCTGATCCCTGAACTGCGCAGGGTGCCCTAAAAAGAGAATCTGGTTCTCTGTAGCTTCCAGCAGAGGCTCTGAGGGTGTCTGCTGACCTGGATCTGGGGATGTCTTCCCTATGAGATCCTAAAGGTCTGCCCCCAGGAGATGCTCTGGGGGAGGTGGTGGTCTTATCAAGAGGCCCAGACTGTGTTGGGGCTTGTCCCTCTGAGGGACACAGGGGACTTCCAGGGACCTCCTTCTTAGTTCTTCCCAACCCCCCATCTCTGCCACTTCAAAGGGGAGCACCAGGCCTGGAGGACATTTATTTGGCAGAGGATGCATAAAGAGCACAGCATAAATGAGGCCATGTACCCAGAATCCTGAAGGCCTTGATTCTGGTTATGCCACCAGTTTGCTAGTTCTGCCATCCTGGAGAATCACTTCACTGTTCTAGGCCTTGATTCTGTCCTCTGAAATGAGCATTCAGGGCTAGATAGCCTCCAGGTCCCGTCTAGCTCTGTGTCTGGGGCTCCGTCCTCCCAGTTCCTCAGCCCTCCTCCTGCTGTAGAGAAGGTTCTCACTTGATCTTGGGGCCTGACTCCTCAGCTCTTTCTCCTCCTTGCTAGCCACTGCCCCTGGGGGAAGACAGGCAGAAATCACAGAGATTCCAGAGACTCTGGGGTTCAAAATGGGTGTCTCCCGCTCCGAGGGGGCTTTCGGAGCCCTACACTCACTGTCCACTCGGAGCAAGGCCAGTGAAGGGAGCAGTCGCGGTCACAGGCTGCCACACGCCTGTGACGTACCTCAGCTGTTATTTGAAGGAACCAGAAAGTCTTGTCTCAGGCCTGCCCTTTTGTGCGGCCTCCCAGCCCCCAGTGGCCACTCTGTGCACCCACTTGCCCCAGCTTCTCAGGCTTCCCCTGACTCAGCCTGCCACGAGGCCACCGGGCCACTGGCCCCTTCCCCCTCTAGGCATGGCAGCTCTGGCACTAGGCCTGGCTTGTGTTCCTCCTCCTCCTCCCCACTCTCCACTTTGAGACTTGGCTCCACCCCAGCTCTGGCTTTTGGGCCTGTTGCTCCTGCCAGCTGCCGCGGGGGCTGGGCTGAGCCAAAGGGTCCCAGCTGGCCTATGACTCACCAAGAGGCCTTGCTGGGGCGATCCAGCTTCTTCCCTAGTTCTGCCATCAAGCCACCAATACTGGAAGGTTTTCTTAAACGAGAACAGGGAGTTCCCAGGCTCCCCCATTCCTTGACTCTCTCACAGCACCGAAGCTCAGCAGGCTCCTGAGCTAATCCCTCCTGCTCCTGCTTTCCCATGGCCAGAAAGCTGCACAGTAAAGAGAGGGCTGTGGACAAAAGCTGGCGTGAAGGCGGAGGGGCAGGGACTGAGCTGGTGGAGGGGTGGCCTGTGGACAGCAGATGACATGCTGTGACCTAGAGAGAAAATAGGAGGTCCCCTCTCACAGAGACAGCCCGGACTGGAAGGGGTGGGCCAGCTGTGTGAGCTGGGCAGGGTTCTCATGACTGCTTCTCTTGTGTTCCTTTTCAGGTGTCTGCAGCTGGGGTTTCCCCTCAGCCCTCGAGCGGCCATGTCCAACCCCAGTGCCCCACCTCCGTATGAGGACCGCAATCCCCTGTACCCTGGCTCCCCGCCCCCTGGGGGCTATGGGCAGCCATCTGTCCTGCCGGGCGGGTACCCTGCCTATCCTGCCTACCCACAACCTGGCTACGGTCACCCTGCTGGCTACCCACAGCCCATGCCCCCCATCCACCCGATGCCCATGAACTACGGTGAGACTTGAAGGGTGGGAGGAGCAGCTTGGAACAGATGAGGCCATCTTTCATTCCTTTTCTCTTCAACTTCCCCTTTAGTTCCTTTTTCTGTCTTCTCTGTTTAGATCTCTCCTTCCCATCTTTGTTACCCCCCCTTTTCCCTGAGCACCTGGCCCCCCAGCCACTTGCTAGCCCCTTTATTCAGCAAGGAGACTGAGTCCATGACACATATCAGAACTTATACATCAGAGGAGAAAGTGGTTGGGTGAAGTAATGAATTCCTAGCGGTTACCTTGGGAGAACATTTCTGTTTCTCAACAAGGCCGCTGCCACCCAACCTGGACACAATGTCTTCCTTACAAACTGCCTTTGGAACCCGAAGCTCTTTTTTAAAAATATACTTGGTGCTGACAAATCCTCATCCTTTAAGGTAAAATCTGATTTTGGCAAATACCCAAAAGTTATTTGGAATCAAGTTGATAAACATCATGGCAGGTAAATACTATAATTTGGTCAGAAATGAGGTGAGATTAGAATGCAGTGAGACTCTTTTCCTGGGTGGCTTCTATATGGACTGTGAAAGCAGTTCCCAAAGAGCATTTGAGGAATGTTTGGAGCCCCCGCAGCATTTCTGGAATACTAGATATGTGCACTGGGGTGCAGGTCTTGTCTTAGCATGTCACTCACATTTTACAGTCACATATACCGTTGATGTATCTGTTCTCTTCAAGGCCTCATGTTGGCCCCAGCCCCCGAGGCCTGATGCAGATCATGGTCTTTACCCTCTGTTTTCCCCCTCCACACATGTGCTCTGTGCTTTTCTTTTTCTTTTTTGGCAGCTGGCAGGGACAGGGATTGAACACTGAACCTTGGTGTTCTCAGCACCACATTCTAACCAAGCTAATCAGCCAGTCCTGCACTGAGCTTTTCTACTCTCCTTTTCTCGACTGTCCATTCCTGAGTGCCTGCTCTGACCTGGCCGGTTGCTTCAGTTGATGCTCCAACTCCCGCCGCTACCTGGCTTTCTCACTAGATGGTGACCAGTGACATGGGTTGGGCACATGGGACCCTCCTAGCAGATGCTGATGGAATGGCTCACATCTGAGCCCCCTCATGACAGGCCAGCTCTGGTCACTCTGAGGGCATCCAGAGGGCCTTGGCTTGGGAGAGGAGTTCCTGCATTAAAACACTTGTCTTTTGACTGGAGATGCTTGAGACTCTGTTGGAGACAGTGTCAGGGAGGCTTTGGAATGGAGGCCCTAATATCCCAGGTCCCCAGTTGGTCATATGTGATCTGTCTGTAGGCCCAGGCCATGGCTATGAAGGGGAGGAGAGAGCAGTAAGTGACAGCTTCAGGCCTGGAGAGTGGGATGACCGGAAAGTCCGACATGCCTTCATCAGAAAGGTGAGATGGGGCTGAGAGGTGGGTGTGCCTGGGGGAGGGGCCCCTGTCCCCAGGGGCCTTCATCCCCGTGTAAAGATGCTGCTGACTTCTGTTTTCTCTAGCCCTGCCCTCTCCTCAAAGGGGTCTCCAGGTTTCCCCTCCTTTTGCTCTTCTTTTCCATGACCTGGGTTTGGGAGGGCAGGTTCAATTGGGAAAGTCCCCTCGGTGGGCTCTGCCAGAGTGTTCTGCCTTCCCCAGACATCTTTCTCCTGTTAGACTGTAAGGTACTTGGAGCCAGAAATGATCACAGCCGCCCGTAACCCACCCTGCCCCCTCACATCTGCACAGTGCCCCTCTTAGAGTAGACAGATGCACGCACATGGCAGACTGAGCTGCTGGGGGTGTGGAGGCTGTGCTGGCAGGCATGGGCTGTGAGCAGGGCAGGTTAGCAGTAAACCAAGGCTGGACATCGACAGGAGGGGAGATGCCAGGGAGCAGGTGGGGGTGGGGCAGGGGAAGAAGTGTGTGTTGCATCAGAGCCAGGCTCCTTCCTCATAGGGGTCACCTCTAGGCCAGGCTGCAGCTGAGAGGGCTCTTGAGTGGGAACAAAGAAAAAGGAGATCCTTCGAAATTAGAAAGAAGCCCCTCCCACCACTAGAAGGGTAGGGAAGGGGCAGGGGCTGGTGGTCTTTTGGTCTCCTTGGTCATGGGGGCTGGCTGCTTCCTGGGAAGAGGCCTGGGGTGTGCGATGTGACCCGTCCCCCGCCCCCCGCCCCACCGTCTGTGTTCCAGGTTTACACCATCATCTCCATCCAGCTGCTCATCACGGTGGCCATCATAGCTATCTTCACCTTCGTGTGAGTCTCAAGGCCTTGCCACCCCACTCACCAGCTCTGTGTGGGGCTCAGGGTCACCTGCTGGGAGTGGGGGTTGTGGTGGACCCTGCTCTCAGAGGGACAGTGGGGGTTAGAGAAGATGGAGCCCAGCCACCTGGTGGGCCCTCGCAGGGAGGCAGGCAGGCTGTGGTGACTCCTCTCTTGTCCTCCCTGCTCCACAGGGAACCGGTCAGCACGTTCGTGAGGAGAAACGTGGCTGTCTACTACGTGTCCTAGTGAGTGCCTGCTCCTCTGCTCAGCGGTCAAGGAGGGGCGGGCGGCAGTTTGTTCCTAGTTGACCAGCTTTGCTCAGGGCAGGGATCAAAGTGCTTTTTGAGAGGGGCCCTCCAAGTTGCCGAGGCCAGTGTGCCATGCTAGCAGTGCACACGGTGCCCACATCTCCTCAGCCTGTCTGCTCCGGCCTCCCCAAGCCTCCTTCCTGGCCCAAACCCCTGTGTTAGAGCTCCTCAGTGTCCCTGGCTCAGGTAATCTTGTCCTTGCTCCTGCCCGGGAGCTTCCCCTCAGGCCTCCAGCCCACTGGGCTGTGGGTGCTACTGGGCAGGGCGGGTGAAGGATGAGGGTGGGTTTGGGACTGTAGGCTCCTTCCCATCTCTTTCTCCCCAGTGCTGTGTTCTTTGTCACCTACTTGACCCTCGCCTGCTGCCAGGGACCCAGGTGAGTCCCAGAGACTTAGACAATGAGAAAGGATGGCAGGGGGTGGGACAGGAGCCAAGTATTTGGGGAAGAAAAGGGATTCCTTATAGCAATTGAATGGCAGCTTCCAAGAGATAATGATGAGGATGATGATGGCAGTTCTGTTCAGGTGTGTACAGAGTACTGTGTGTCTGTGAGATCTAGCTATCGTTCTTAACAGCAACACTGCAAGACATGTAGCTTTCTTTTTTTTGGCATCTGGCTGGTACAGGGATCGAACCGTGGACCTAGGTGTTTCCAGCACCATGCTCTAATCAACTAAGCTAACTGGCCAGCTAACATATGTAGCATTTTAACCACTTAACAAGTAGGAAGAACCCAAGGCTAAAAGAGGCTGAGTAATTTTCTCCTAGTCAGTGTAAGAGCTGCAAATGAGTCTTGGTCTTTGTGGCCCCACAGCACAGGTCTGTCCCACTGCCCCATGTTGTCCCTGCATAGGACACCTGAGCAGGTACCAGAGGCCATGCCAGCCTCCCCTCCCTGGACTTAAGGCTTAATGCTCAGGCACAGGAGCCTCTAATACCTGACCAGCCCCACATCACTTCATCAGCTTTTCTCTTTCCCTTCAGACGCCGTTTCCCATGGAATATCATCCTGCTGACCCTCTTTGTAAGTCTGGAAGGGTAGCAGGAGGGTGGGGAGACGGTTTGAGGGCGGGCTGGTCCCAGGCAAAAGATGGGGACACCACTGTGGAAGGATGTCCCTATCTCCCCCACCTTACCCTGACTGCTCTTGGCCTCCTCTGTGGCTGTCTTTTTCCACCTCAGTCACATCTACCCCAAGTTCTGGCAGGCCACCGTGGCTGTTCCCCCAGGGCCCTACCTTTCTTTTTAATGTTTTACTCTTATCTCTCTCCTTCCCTCAGACTTTTGCCATGGGCTTCATGACAGGCACCATTTCCAGGTACATTCAGGACAAACTACCACACTCTTGGGAAGTATGTATTGTGGGGAGTGGGCTGGCAGTCCTGTGCATGGGGGGTTCTGGGCAGGATCTTTCTGGAGCGGTGATCTTGAAGTCATCCATATATGCCTTATGCCTCTGGCCTCTCTTAATTCCTTCTTCCCCCCAGTATGTACCAAACCAAAGCTGTCATCATTGCAATGATCATCACCGCTGTGGTGTCCATTTCAGTCACCATCTTCTGCTTTCAGACCAAGGTGAGGACATGGATGGCTTTTCCCTGGCCACCCCACCTCTTACTTATACAGACTCGGCCTTTTGGGTTTGGCACTTGGGCAGGCCTGGGAGGGCCCAGACACTATACTCCAGGGATTTCCCTTAGAGACCTAATTTCCTTCCCCGCATATCTGCATCTACAAAACTGCTTCTGTGTCTGTCCTTAGAATGTTATGGTCACTCCTATGCCCCTTAGGAGGCAGCATTGGGACTCCCCGGCAGGGGAGGCAGGTTCAGTCTGGCTGAACTGCTCTTCGTGGCAATCGTCTGACAGGAACCCCCTTCTCCCCCTTCTCCCTTCCTGGCAGGTGGACTTCACCTCGTGCACAGGTCTCTTCTGTGTCCTGGGAATTGTGCTGATGGTGACTGGGATTGTCACTAGCATTGTGCTGTTCTTCAAATATGTGAGTGTCCCAGAAGAGCTGTGGTTAGAGAACCTAGTGCCCAGGGCAGACTTTCTGTATAGCATGGTGTAGCAGGCCCGCTCCTGGGCTCCAAAGTCCTCTGTGCAGGCTCTGGCCTCCAGAACTGCTCGACTGGCTAGCAAAGGTACCAACACGGAAGTGCTATCCTTTGGGTTAGGGTATAATCTCTTTTTGGGGACAGATGCCCCTAGGAGCCACAGCACCTGAACCCCTGGACAGCATCACTGAATTCCAGTGGGAAGTAGATTAAATGTGTCTGACAGTTGAGAACAGGTTCTAGGAGGCCGACAAGGAAAGGACCAAGAAGATGGGCTTGGGTGGAAGGGACCTTAGGGACCACTGGATCCAATTCCTTCCTTTACTCCAGTCAGCTGGGGGACAGCAGGAGGCCCCTAGGCTGAGGGGAGAACAGTGCTGAGAGGGGAAGGCTGTGAATGAGAGGGCTGCCTGCCCACTTCACCACAGGCCGGCCCCGCGCTTCTGTGGATGGGCCCCCGCAGGAGCATCCGATGGGGCTGCCTGCGGGTGCTCCCTGATTCTGATACTCATCAGGGTAGCTGCAGGCTCCCTCCCAGGCTGGGCTGCAGGGGCCACTCTATTGAGTGCTGACCATGATTGGGGGAGACGATGGGGCTGTTCAACCAGTGCTTGCCAGGCCTGCCCCTCCAGAGCTGTAGTTCAGCAGCCGTCTTTCTTCCACCTCTGCTCCTTGACTAACTTTGGGCATTGGTTTTATATGGCCATTGTAGGACGGCTTCTGCTTTCTCTGCCGAATATATCATTATTCTTAATTTCTTACAGGATCTAGGAAGGCAGAAGTAGTCCTTTCAGGGCCGGCCTGTGGCTCACTTGGGAGAGTGTGGCACTGATAACACCAAGTCAAGGGTTATGATCCCCTTACCGGTCATCTTAAAAAAAAAAAAAAAAAAAAGTAGTCCTTTCATGGACAGCTAGCTTCCTGGGTCTACCCACTCTAACACCAGGGTCCCAGGGAGAAGCTGGGTCCCCAGGGCCTGCCTTGGTCCATGCATTGCTAAGACTTGCCTATTTGCCACGATTTGCTAATGCCATCCCCTGTACCCCGCTTCCCCAGATTTACTGGCTGCACATGGTCTATGCTGCTCTGGGAGCCATTTGTTTCACCCTGGTAAGTGCCAGCCCACCTCTAGGAAGGGATACTGAAGGGAGGGAGGGAAGGAACTGAGGGAATGAAGCGTGAATTTAGTGTGCTTGGGAGGCATGAAGTGGGGCCACAGCTGGCCTTTCCTCTCCCTACTGTCAAGAGGTTCCACCGACTTTCTGTTTGTTCTGCCATCTTTTGTTCACACTGCCTGCCATTAGAACATTCAATATCATAGGCGACGGTGTATCTGTCTCCTTTTCTAGTTGTGAACTGCTTGAAAGTAAAGGCCATGTGTTAAGCTGCTTATTAATGTGTCCCCTAAGCATACTGCATGACACACAGGCTCCCAGGACAAATCTGCTGGCCAGAAGTGAGCTCTGGACAACGAGCCCCTGGGTTCTCACTTCTGGCTTCCCTGTCCCTGCAGTTCCTGGCCTATGACACACAGCTGGTCCTGGGGAACCGGAAACACACCATCAGCCCGGAGGACTACATCACTGGTGCCCTGCAGATTTACACAGACATCATCTACATCTTCACCTTTGTGCTGCAGCTGGTGGGAGATCGCAATTAAAGAGCGTCCCCCCTGTTCTAACCCACCCTGGGCTTTCCCTTCCCTAGAGGGCTGGGCCTTGTGACTGGATTCTGCACTCCAGGCCCCTTTCCTTCCCCTCCAGTAATATGCCGTTTCCTTTCTGTCCTGGGGAGGGGTGGTCTCTCTGGCTGTGGATGTGTAGGCACCTGGTGGGGATGGAGGAGCTGGGGACTAATTTTTGCCCTTGGTGACCTTGGCAGGGACTAGGCTGATGATGTGTGTTCACCCCTCTACCCACTACATGGCACCAAATTGTTAACAGCTGGAATGGGGGGGTGGGGGGAGATGTGAAAAGAGCCTACTCTGTGGTAAAGGGAATATGAAAGGTAGAAGTGACTTTAAGGTGATGAGATTTCCCCTCCCACCTCTGCCACAGGCTTCTAGGCTAGGTAGCTGGAGCTATTTACTTTCCCAACCCCCAGCAAAGCCAGATAGCTTTGTCCCCAGCCTCCTGGACTCATAGGCCATTATCCTATACTCTTTTGGCTTGGCACCTTTTAGCTCAGGAAGGTAGAAGAGATCTGTGCCCATGGTTCTCTCCACTTCAATCCCGTCTTGTTTCAATGATGTGTATATATTGTTTATCTGAATTAGGGGTGGGGGAGGAAGAAGAGACTGAGCAAAGTAAAGTTCAGGGGCCAATATGGAGCAGCATCTACCCTGGGATTCCTTCTGGCTTGTGACGGTGGTAGAGAGAAAAGGCTGTGTGTAGCCATTTGGTCTCCATTCTCCAAAGCCGCTTGGGGCCTTCCTGGGTGCTTCTGAGATCTCTGGTCAGAGGGACTTCTTGTTTCCTGTGCTCAGGCCACTCAGAGCAGAAAGTGAGGGGCAAAGGTCAGGATATGGGCTGGTGTGTGGAATCATAAATGTGGCCAGGAAGTAACCAGGATGAAGAGAGACTGGGGGCGGGGGGCAGGGAAAATGCCTTGGGGTCCCCCATGTGGTCAGAGATAGTGAAGCCTACTGTGGTGCCCAAGAAGACTTCTGTGTCCTTTCCTTTGGCTAACCCAGGGAGGGTCCTGAGAGGAAGGTGACTCTCTCTGTTCTTAACTCATGTTGGGTGGTTTTTGACTCCAGCCCCATCTCTCCAGCCAGCCACTGCTTTCTTTGTAATACCAAGTGCCTCAAGCTGGAATGGGGAGGGGGAGAAGGGTCAATCTGTTGGGTGGGGTGGAAATCAAATCGGTCCAAGGATATAGGACTTCTCTATGAAGTACTTGATCCTGAATATATCACACAAACGGATACAACTAGAAATGTAATAAAGTTTTATGTTTAGAAGTTAAAACCCTGTATATGGCTCTGGTTTTCTTTACTTGAAGGGATTAGCTCTGGGAGTCTCTGGCCCTGCCGAGAGCATCCACTTTCTACCTCTGCATCTGTCTTGGTCTTTCCCACCTTTTCTAGGGTAACCAAATGCACTTTACCGCAGCACTTCTTGGTGGTGGATGCAATAGGCTGCTGAAGGCTCGGCAGTCAGCTGGGGGAAAGGGGAGTTCAACCCTGCAATACTGGATCTGGAAGGCACTGCTTGGGGCTGTAGTGCTTTGCCTCTTTTGTGCCATGGATCCTTTACAAAAGCCCACAGGAGCTATGAGGGGTCTTCAAAAAGTTCACAGAAAGATCTGTATTTTTCAAACCCGTTTTTCCCCAAACTTTGTGAAGTACCTTCGTATTAACTCTCTTCCCCACAAAGCTGTACATATACATACAATTTTGCAGATGGGGGGAGGGGATGGACTGCAGGTTCAGGTTTAGAACTCCTGTCTTAGAAATCACCAGTCCAATCTCTTAAAATGAGGAAACTGAGGCCCAGAGAGGTTGAGTCATTTGGACTTGGCCAAGAGTAAGTAGTGCCTTTCCCCCTCCACACCCAGAATGCCTTCTTTGACTCTCTTTATTATTTGTTTCAAAGCTGAGCGGGACCCCACCCTCCTGGCCAGCAGCTCTGAGGGCTTGGTCCCCAGGGCCTCGGCCTAGGCTTGTTGTACTCAAGTCTCTGTGGTTGCCCCACCATGCATCTGGGCACACTGAGCTCTTCTATGAGAGGGAACACGCATGAGTAACCAACCCCACCCTCTGCCGCTCCCATCCCAAGGGACTCACAAACCCAGACTTGGTTCCCTTCCACTCAAACACTCAATAACTTTATTTGCCTTTGGCAGGCTCCTCGGTGTGGGAGGGGTGGGGGCTGGCAGCAGCCTGGGCTTCACGTGCCCTCTGGTGGACCTCAGAGGAAAGCACCAGAATCACCGCCAAACCGGAGGACTTCACAGTCAATACAGTCTAGGGGAGGGTTGTAGTGCTCCTCAGGCCTGCACCCCGGACCCGACTTCAGGGGCTGGGGCATGTTGGGAGGAGGCCCTGAACCTCTGGCTCTCATACTCGCCCGTGTTGGACGCCCGCATGTTCTGCCGAGCCTTCATCTGCTTCAAACGGTCCTTGTCCACTTCCCGCTTGGTGAGGATGAAGAGGAGGATACCACAGGGGAAGCCGATGGCCCTAGGGGTGGGGAGATGTGCATGGGGTTTGGGGAGGGGCCAAGCCTGAGCCAGAGGAGATGGGGGATGTCATTCGAGCTTCATCAATTGCATGAATGCTGCAATACTTCGTGTCTATTCGTCTTCCACGCTGGCTGCTGGAGGGACCCACACAAATCAGATCCTGCCGCTGCCCTGCTTAAAATCCCGTAACAGCTCTCTGTTACTTCCTGGCCAATCCAAACTCCTAAGCATGGCACAAAAGGCCCAGTATGGTTGGATCTCTGCCTACCTCTTCACTCCCTTCCCCTAGAGCCTGATACTCCTCAGCATGAACCCTGCACTCCTGCCTTAGCACCTATGTGTAATTCTCCAGGCAGCCCAGTCTCTTTCCCTCTTCAAGTCTTGGCAAAAGTCCCTTCTGCCTATACTGCCCCACATCCCCTCCCAGACTCCCCTTCTTAATCTGAGTAACCACTACTTGGGCGGCACCTTGGTGTGGGGGAAAGAGCAAGGAGTTACAAGACCTGGTGAGAATCCCTGCTCTGAGCCTCAGTTCCCTCCTCTGTGAAATAGGGATGTAATATTTATCTCGGAAAGACTAAAACATTATATGGTAAATACTGGCACACCTCGGATGCTGAAAAAAGTGTTAATTTCCTCCTCCTTTCCCTTTAATATTGATCATATTAATATATGCTTTATATTAATATATTATTAACAAAATATATATAGGTCATTTAATATATGTTTTAAGGCCAGAGACAGATTCGAATAATGTTCGGAACACCTTCTAGGTGCTACTGTACAACTAACACAATCTCACATGATCTTAATTAATTACTGGAACTTGGGTCTCACCCCAAGCTCCCACAAGGAGGATGAGGCCAGGGACCCAAATTTCAATCAGCTCAGCTTACTTCACAGAAAACCCACTGTCTCCCCAATTCCACAAACTTTCCCACTTCAGCTTCTCCACTCCTGTGAGGTTCCAATCCTTGAACCCAGCAATTCTGCTCCACAACTTTAAATTCAGCTCACCATCTGAAACTTTGAGAAGTTTCTGGGTCCTGCCCTCCCCCGGACGCCACTCCCCATTGGTGGGCAAAGGGGTAGTTAAAACTTACCAGGCTAGTCCCACAGCTTTCATGGGGTTCTTGCCCCTCTTTCTGGGAATGTATTCCAGCTCAGGGGATAGGGGTTCAGGCTCCTCCTTGCACTCTGGGGAGCTGTGGCTTTGCAGTGCCCGGGTCCTGTTCTGGGAAGCCTTGTTAGCTGTGGCTCCTGAGAGAATCCCTGTGGATGGAGGTAAGGAAGGTCAGTAAGAGGGGATGAGGAGAGAGTCGGAGGGGGTGGGGGGTTGGGGTGGGTAGTGACTGGGGAGGAGTGGTTGAGATCTGAGGAAGGGCTCAGTTTAAATTAACAAGTATGAGGGAGAATCCAGAGAGAAATGGGAAAATCGCCATCGAGGTGGCACCTTTGGAAGCCACTTCCACGTCACTGCGAGCTCATCACCCTGGTGCCAGGAGAGCGAGCTTCGCTGTTCTTCATCTCAGACGACAGGATGGGAAGGACTGCAATGGGACTCACATGAGACGTATGAAGAAAATCCGGGAAAAGATTTTAAAACTGCAGAATGTTAGCAGTGGAAGGGAGCTTAAAGATAGTCTACTCCATCTCCTCATTTCAAACAAGAGGAAACTGAAGCCCCGGGAGACGAACGGTTTCGCCCAAGGTCAAACTGCTAATTACCCGGGGCTAGAACCCAAGCCTCCAGAAGCCAAGGGCTCTTTCCTCTGCACTGCGGTGAGTGTGAAACACCTGGAGCGCGGGAGTCTGAAAGGCTTCCTCGGGACGCCCTCTCGCAGCAAGACCCCAGAGGAGTCTTGCAACCCGAAGGCAGGGCGATGGACTGGCTGACCTCTAGAGAGCATCTTTTCACCCCCAGACTCTTTAAGATTCTGCAGAATGTGGGCAAGGATCGACAGCCCTGACCTCTTGCAATCGTCGGGTGGGAAGTGAAAGAAAAGGGATCTCCTGCAGTCTTGCCCTCCCCCGGGTCCCTCTCCTTACCCCGGAGGACGCGGGCATTTCTCGCCCCCCGGCCCTTCAGCGCCGTAGCAGCTACCACCGCAGCCATGTTTAGATCCTACCCCCCTTCACCGCGCTCTCCGCCGGGAATTGTAGTTTGCGTAAGGGGCCTCCCCCGCTCCTTCCGTCCTGCCTACAGACCAGAAACTACATCTCCCAGAAGCCCGCGGAGCGGACCCTCGGAGAACTACCCTTCCCAGGAGACCCCGGAGGCGCGCACGCTCGCTTGTTTCCCTCCTCTTGGGGGCGGGGTCGGGCCGGGCGGAGTTTGGGTTCTCCTCGCCACGCCCCGGCCCCTTCTCCCAGCTCTACGCTGTGATTGGTGGTTTGATCAGTCAAGTCCCGTTTCTATTGGCCAAGCGGCCGTCGCTCTCTCTGCCTGGGAGTCGCCTACGCCTACTTCCTCCCGGGAGGAGGGGCTCGAGTTCCGCGTCGTCGCGCAGAGCTGACTCTGGGAGGCGTTTGGGCCCAGAGGAGTGGATCGGCCGGTTGCGCCGCATGGAGTCCGAATCCGAAAGCGGAGCGGCCGCTGACACCCCTCCACTGGAGACCCTAAGCTTCCATGGCGATGAAGAGATTATCGAGGTGGTAGAACTGGATCCCGGTCCGCCGGACCCGGGTGAGAACTGCCGCTCCTCAGGTCATGGGACAGGAGGCGCTCACCCCTGGCCTCTGACCGCTGCTTTCCCCCCTCCTCTCCATACCCCACCGGTCATTCGTACCGACAGCCTTCTCCCTTCCCCCTTCCCCACCCCCGCAGTTAGTTCTCAGGCCTGGCTGGGGTGGGGGTTCCCTGACGCCTCCTCTGGCCCTTCCCCTCACACACCCCCTTCCCATCATCCCCTCGGTCCTCCCTTCCCACACGGTTGCTGGCCAACCGGGTCCTCAGACCTCTCCCCCTCCTCCAACCCTCACGCCCCCTCCTCCCTGCCGCCTCGCGCCCCCGTTGCCCCCCATGTGTCTGACTCCACCTTACCCTCTTGCAAATATGACCCACCCCAGCATCAGGCCTCTCGCTTCTCCCCATCCCTCTTACCGCCTCCCGAGCCGCATCTTTGAATCCTCTCCTCAAAGCAGATGATCTGGCCCAGGAGATGGAGGATGTGGACTTCGAGGAAGAGGAGGAAGAGGAAGAAGGCAACGAGGAGAGCTGGGTTCTGGAGCCCCAGGAAGGAGTGGTCGGCAGCATGGAGGGCCCCGACGACAGCGAGGTCACCTTTGCGTTGCACTCAGGTAGGTCTCTGAGGAGATCCGCCTTAAACCAGTCCAGGTGGACATTTGAGGTTATGAGGGGGATAGAGATGGGAAAGATGCTGGCCTTGCCCTGGAGGAGCTCACAGGTGGGGGCAGTATGGTGGGATGGATGAGAGCGGCATCTGGAGTCAGTTGAGACACTTGCGTTTGAATCCAGCTCTACCACTTACCAGCTTAGTACCTTTATTAACCTCTCTGGGTCTTAGTTTTCTTCTGAAAAATTGTGTTTGATAAAAGTTAGTAAAAGTAACCTGAGTGAAGATTAGAGGTAACTATAGTTTTTTGAGCATGTTTTATATAATTTCTCAAATATTAGCTCTTAGCGAGAAACCAAAAACAAAATGCCCTCATCACTTGGTTTGCATCCAGCCTGGTGTCATCCATGCTGAGAACTGTAAGCCCTGCGCATGTACCCATCTCTTGCCCGTGGTGTCAGTGGGGTGTGTGTGTGTGTGTGTGTGTGTGTGTGTGTGAAGGGCACATCCCAGTAGGCGGATCTGTCCTGGAGAAGGACTTAGAGCTTGGCAACCTTGGGGAAGGATTTCTTTAACAACTTGATGCTTGAGATTTAGAAGAACTTGGATGCATGCTCTTTTCCAGGAGGAAAGACATGTTGCTTTGGGTGGAAGGGGGTGGGCTTCCTGAAGGTTCTGAAGGACAGAACCTTAGGTGGGAGCCCCATCCCCTTCCCCATGGAATATCTCTCTTGGAACAGCATCTGTGTTTTGCGTGAGCCTGGACCCCAAGACCAACACCTTGGCAGTGACTGGGGGTGAAGATGACAAAGCCTTCGTGTGGAGGCTCAGCGATGGGGAGCTGCTCTTTGAGTGTGCAGGTGAGGGGCTAGGGTTGGGGCCCAGGTGAGGCCGTGTTCCTTTGGGGATCTTAGGGAACTGGCCCGTGGTTGTGCATCCAGTGGCCATTCATTGACCTATGTTTTGTGCTAGCTCTGTGCTTGGGCCTTAGGGACCCAAAGAGAATAACATAGTCTGTTGTGGGCACAGGGGCAGGAGGTACTGATTGGTCAAGGGAGCCTATAAAAGGTCTGAGAGGAGGCAACGTTGGCATGGGAGTAAATGGGCAGAGGGGACAGAAGGAGTAAGACAGGAGGTCTGGGCTCCATTTGGTTGAATGGGGGGCCAGCAGTGTCTCTCCTGGGGGGCCTTGTGGGTGTTGGTTCCTGGAGTGGCAGTGAGTTTGCTCACCTGCTCTGCTGGGGTCTGCCCATTTTTTTCTAGCTAGTTCTTTCAAGGGGCCAGATACCTGGGTCCTGTGCCCCCAGCACCAGGTATCCTATTGTTCTCTTCTCTTTCTGCCCACTTCTGTTTGCAGGCCATAAAGACTCTGTGACTTGTGCTGGTTTCAGCCATGACTCCACCTTAGTGGCCACAGGGGACATGAGTGGCCTCTTGAAAGTGTGGCAGGTGGACACCAAGGAGGAGGTCTGGTCCTTTGAAGCAGGAGACCTGGAGGTGAGATCATCTGAATGGGTTTCAATTCTGTGGGGCTGTGGGTAGGAGGTGAAAGTTGGGGGGGCCAGCCCTCTTTTCTGGACCAAGCCAGCTGAGTCAGTGTACAGCAAAAATGTCTGTATCTGTTATCTGTAAAGCCCCCCTGACCCCAGAAGCAGGAAAAGTTTGGGTGGGGCTCATGAAGCAGCCTCTTAGGTGGGATGGGGTAATGGGCCTCCCTGCTGACCCTTCCTCTCTGCTCAGTGGATGGAGTGGCACCCTCGGGCACCTGTTCTACTGGCAGGCACAGCTGATGGCAACACCTGGATGTGGAAGGTCCCGAATGGTGATTGCAAGACCTTCCAGGGCCCTACCTGCCCAGCCACCTGTGGCCGCGTCCTCCCCGATGGTGAGAGTTGCTTCCTTGAGTGTTCTGTCCTGAGTGCACAGATTGAATCTGGGGTTATGCACCTCCCTAAGCTCCCTCCTGAGCCACAGCTGGCAAACTCAGGCCTGAACTTGGGAGTGCTGACTTCCCAGGCCCAAAAGCTGACAGCACCTCCTTCCTACCAGATCTGGGTCTCATCTGTGATTTTCTGGGGCAGTGTCTGTGCTCTTACCTTCTTCTCTCCTCCCCCTCCCCCCATTCCCTTGCTTGATTTTGCTTGATGTGTCTGAGAGCAGTCTCTGTCCTCTCTTCATCTGTGCCTCTGGCCCTTTAGGGAAGAGAGCTGTGGTAGGCTATGAAGATGGCACCATCAGGATTTGGGACCTGAAGCAGGGAAACCCCATCCATGTACTAAAAGGTAGCAGAGCTGGGGAAACTGGACCTTTGTGGACAGAGGGCTGAGAAGCCGGGGCAGGACTCAGAGGGAAGACAGGATGAAGCCTGACTTGTCCTTCTGTCCATCCTAGGCACTGAGGGTCATCAGGGCCCTCTAACTTGTGTTGCCACCAACCAGGATGGCAGCTTGATCCTAACTGGTTCTGTGGACTGCCAGGCCAAGCTGGTCAGTGCCACCACCGGCAAGGTGAGTGGCTAGGGGGCCTCTGTTTTCCTGAGTCTTCTCTCTTCCACCCCCTCTTTTTTCTTGCAGCCGGTCTGTATGGGAATCTGAACCCTTGACCTTGTTATTAGCACCATGCTCTCCCAACTGAGCTGACTGGCCAGCCCTTCCCCTTCTTGTCTTATTCTTCACTCTGCCTCCTCTCCCCACCTGCCTTTCCTCTCTGATGACTGAGATTGCAGGCTCTCCTCTTATCCTCTCCTTGCCTGTAGGTGGTGGGCATTTTCAGACCCGAGACCGTGGCCTCCCAGCCCAACCTGGGAGAAGGGGAGGAGAGCGAGTCCAACTCAGTGGAGTCTTTGGGCTTCTGCAGTGTGTGAGTGTGAGCCAGGGCCTAGGCTGGGGGACAGGACTGGGAGCATAGGTGGCTTGTGGGCAGAGCGTGGACTGGGGTACCAGGGCATGTGAGTCTAGGTCCTCATGAGCCTTCATGGTGCTGTCCTCTGCCCAGGATGCCTCTGGCAGCTGTTGGCTACCTGGATGGGACCTTGGCCATCTATGACCTGTCTACACAGACCCTCAGGCACCAGTGTCAGCATCAGGTATGGGTGGCTGGATCTGGGTTCCCTATGGGCAGTGGCCATGGCTTTGGGGAAGCCCAGGCTTCTGGGAGCATCTACCCCAGACCTGGCTCCTGCTGGGTCCTTTTCTGTGGTACTTCCTCCATGAGAGTTGGGAGTGATGCCTCTCAGCTCTCCCACCCCTGACCTCTGCCCTGCCTCTGTTGTGCCCTGGGGCAGTCGGGCATTGTGCAGCTGCTGTGGGAGGCAGGCACCGCCGTGGTTTACACCTGCAGCCTGGACGGCATCGTGCGTCTGTGGGATGCTCGGACTGGCCGCCTGCTCACTGACTACCGGGGACATACGGCTGAGATCCTTGACTTTGCCCTCAGCAAGTAAGTGAATTGGGCAAGGACTGGAATCTCTATTTGGAAGGTGGGGGTAGCATGTGGGGGACACAGGGTGCTTGGGGTGCGGGAGGGGATTCCTAAAGGAACGGGACCCAGGCCTTTGACAGGAATGCTGGGAAGCCTGGGGGTTCCCAGCCCAGGGAGTCATTGCTTCTGATCCAGCCCCCTTCCCAGCACTTGATAGTGGCCTTCCTCTGGGTCTCACATCTGAGTTATTGGTGAGAAGCTGAGGCTGGTTCCCTGTGCTACTCAGCTCTGTGCTTCTCCCGTGCTGGGGGTTCCTCGTTTGATCCCCTTGCTGGTTGCATGGATGTGGCAGCACAGCACCAGGCACTAGAGGTCTAAAAGAGAGGATGTGCTGGAGGAGCCCACCTGAGGGCCCCTGGGTAGGGGCTTGGGGCTGGGCCCTTTAACCCCATGCTTTCTGTCCACAGGGATGCCTCCCTGGTGGTGACCACATCAGGAGACCACAAAGCGAAAGTATTTTGTGTCCAGAGACCTGACCGTTAATGGCTGCAGTCTCTGGCTTCATGTCTGGTGTTGGGGATGAAGAGGTGGTAGGGTACAGAGGGAAGAGGAGAGGAGGGGCCTGGACTACTTTCCATCCTCTTCAACTGACTTGCCCCCTCTCTGTCCTTTCCTTCTCTTTAGAGACCCAACCCTTGCCCACCCTCCCTTCTCTCTTGCCCAGACCTGATGGGCCCTTCGGAGGGAGGGGTCAGAACTCTTTCTCTTTCACTTTCATTTGCTGGTGTGAGCCATGGGGGTGCGTATTTGTACGTGGGGAGTAGGTCTTTGAGGTTCCCGTTCTTTCCCTTCCCAAGTCTCTGGGGGTGGAAAGGAGGAAGAGATACTAGTTACAGATTTTAAAAATGTAAATAAAATATACTTCCCAGAGATGGTGTCTGTGTGGACTTTGTGGCAGCTGGACACAAGGGGAAAATAGTGAGGGCCGTGTCATGGTGAGGATCTCCCCTAAGTCTGCTTGATGTCAAGATGAGTCAGCTCACCCTCTTGCAAGTGGCGGTTGACTTGCCTGTCTGGAGTTGCAGTCCGCCTCTCTTGGTGGACATGCGTGTCTTCAGGTTCTTTGTGTAGCTGTTCCCCTGCCTCTCCCTTTCTAAGATATGGAATGAGATAACCATTAAAGGCCAGAGGAGTTTTATTCAGTCAGGGTGTGGTCAAATAGGGGTAGGGTCTCTGATCCAGAGAAGTGGAGACAAGTGGAGAGGAGCTTGGTGGCTGAGATGGATGGATGCTTCCGGTAGGAGTCAGAAGCCCTTCCCCTGGTTCAAATCTTGATTGACGCTGCGTTGGCTGCTGGTGTTGTAGGCAGTGCTGGGGTCAGAGCTGCCCTGGGAGGCTCTTGCCCGCAGCACCTGCAGCCACCTTCGGACAGCCGCCCTCCAGGGGGCTGTGTAGCGCTGATCACCCAGGCCCATGGCCACAGGCACGGCTGCCGCACTGGCGCTGCCTAGTGAGAGGAGGGACAACAGTGTTCCAGGCCCCAGTGGTGGGCGCTGCTCATAGGCCAGGACGGAGAGGAGCAGAGTAGCCACATAGGGCCCCCAGCACAGCCCGAAGAGCAGCGTGGCTCCAGCCTGCGCCCTTGCCTGCCTCCAGGTGAGGGCCCGGGCCAGTGCCGAGGGTGCATCGCGGCACACTGCCCGCTCAAGCTGGCGGATGTCCTGCAGCTGGCGGTGGGCAGTGGCTAGCACACGGGCACAGAGAAGAGCTGCAGCTCCCACGGCAGGCAGCAGGAGCCCATAGACTTCGATGTAGAGGTAGGGGGCTGGGAAGACAGCCTGGGAGGTGCAGTTGGCACCTGGGGCCCAGTGGTTCCACCCTAGAGCCGGTAGGCTGGCAAAGAGTAGGGGGCAAGCCCAGGTGAGGAGCAGGGCCAGCCGAGTGCTGCCAGGGGGCTGGAGTGGCCGCAGCACTGCCATGTAGCGCTCTCCGTGTACCAGCAGGAGGTTGGCAAGTAGGGAGAGGAAGGAGAAGTTGGGAGCCAAGAAGAGGAGGAGGCAGGACCAATAGCCCCGGCGGCTCCGGCTCCATAGCACTGGCAGCATGGGCAGCGCCAGCCCTGTGAGCAGCCCAGCCAGCAGCAGACTCAGGAAGAAGCAGCCAGCAGGTGGGCTGCGCAGGTGGCGGTCCCAGGCAATGCCCAGGGCCAGGAGTAGGTTGGCCGTGACGAAGAGGCTTGCCAGGGCCAGGGAAATCCCCAGAGCCCCCATGGGAATGGGGCTGGGCACCTCCCCAGTGCTGTTGGATGTCATCTTGGGCTTCAGGATGGGAGTGGCCTGGAGCAGCAGCCGGCATGCCTGGATGGAGGGTGGGGGTGGCCAGAGTTAGGATGGGGCGGCAGCTCATTGTCTTCCCGGTAGGGACTGCACATTCAATCCCGAGGTTGAAGACCCACGGACTGTGGGCCATATCCTGTTTGCTGACAGACATTTTTTCAATTAATTGCCAGATAAAAATTTGTATAAAAATTCATATTTTTGACTGCTCTTAAGTCAGGTCTGGCAACACATATGTCCTGTATGATAGCAACCAGCTGGGGCTGAGTAGTGGCTGCCCTTCAGACAGTTCACCATGTCCCTCTGCACCAGGTCTGTTTCACCTGGACCTCTGGGCAGCTGTGTTTATGCCTCTGTTTAGACTGAAAGGTGGACCCACCCAGTCCCGAAGCATTCTGTCCATCCTCTTCCTCCACCTGGTGAGACCTCTAAATGAGCCTAAAGAGAGGACAGGATCTGGCTGGTATGTGGTGGCCTTCCAGCCAGCCATCAGGTGAGAGGCTCTTTTGGGCCAGATCCAGGGCACAAGCGCGGTGCCCTGTCCCCACACCCCTCCCCCATCTGCCATTTAGTAGCCTGTTACAGCTCACTGAGCAGCCTCTGGGTAGGACTTCCAGCCCATAAACTTGACTCGTCCTCTTCACACTAGCAACAGGGCCCTTCCTGGGAACTGGAGGGAGGACAGGAGGAGCAGGGGGAGGGGAACGTTTGGCAGTGAACGTGGAGATGCCAGGGAGATGCCAGCAGCGAGGAGAGGACCCCCGGTTGGGGGTGGGGGAGAAGGACTGAAGCTGAGCCCAGAGGAGAGTTAAGAGCTGGTGGGCAGGGCCTGGCCTCTGTGGCTCTGATAGGTCCCTGTCCTTCCCTTCCCTTTGCTCCCTGGTCTCAGTCTTCCAGCTCACCACCACATCCTGGGGACAGGGGGAGGGGTCCTGGGTCCTGTGGGAACTCCTGCTTCTGTCAACAGGGGAGCAGCTGCTGTTGCTAGGACTAAAGTCAATAAGGAAAGGATTCCTACCTCCCCCCTCCCCCAGATCAGAGGATCAGAGCCCATGGCCACCCTGAGCTGAGAGGGAGATGCTCCCCTTCCCTTCCCAGTTACCCCCAGGGCCCCTGAACTGGGCCTCTAAGCTGCTGCACCCCTGTGCCCCTTTTCCCTCCCCTCAACCCGTTTCCTCTTCCTCAGTGTCCCCCAGAGTCCTCCACCCCGGACACCTTTCCCTCCCCAGCAGCTGTCCAGTTTCTGTTCTCCTTCCTCCCAGCCTCATCAACCCCATGAGACTCAAGGTCCATTACCCCAAACCTGGCCTGAGCTGGAGCTCCCAGCCTTACCCTGGAGTGATTCTCCCCACCCCACCTCCACCAGAGCTGCAAGAAAGTCAGAGATTAGCCCTCAGATGTGATTTCCCAGTGGGGTGCTGACAGAGCGACCTGCACACCCTGGAGGGTCTGGTGGCTTGGGCCTGGTGCAGGGACTGCTTCAGGATCTGGGGTTGAGGTCTAGGTGTGGCCCAGCGGGGTGAGAAGGGGGAGGGGAAAGGGGAGTAGCTACTCACATGGCTGTGGGGGACAGGTGTTGCTCACCCAGCATCGTGAGGGAGTCATCGCAGCCGGCCCATGTCTGGTGTCCTGTCCAGTGAGTACATGGTGTCTCTGCTCCGTGCTCTGCTCGCTTGCCTGCTCTTCGCTTTTTGGGGACAGCAGGGCTGGGCTTGTCTGCCCAGGCTCTTCCCCTGCCTGGGTTCTCCAAGGGATGGAGGAGCTGAGTTGGTGGGGCTCAGCCTTAGCCCCGCCTCTGGGGGTGGGGCCTGACATCCTGAGCTGCAGCAACTGGGAGGCCTCCCTCCTTGTCCCCAGTGCTCCTCCTTATCCTCCTATACTAGTATCCCCCACCACTTAGAGGGCGGTTCCCCTACTTCAGGTCACCCCAGCTTGGAGCCCCCTCACCTCCTACTGCCCAGTTAACCTGAGAAATGCATCCCAGTTGATGAGTAATAAAGATTTAGTCTACCCCTCCCCACTTCCCGCCTCTGTGAGTACATTTACATTTTATGAGCCTTAGACTTTCCCAGAGCGGAGCGGCCAGCCAGCCCACAGCACATCCAGCTCCACGCTTCTGCTCCTCTGCTAAAGGGCTGTGCGTTTGTGGTGGGCTGTTTGGGGACCCTGAGGATCTTCACAGTCCCCCAGCCCATCACGTTAAAAGCTAGCCTTTCAGCTTATAAGGCCAGCCTTGTCTTCCCAAATCTGGGGTCATTCCACACTTTTCTCAACTTCTTTCTGGGCTATGAGGTTATCTGGGGATGTGAACTGCTTGGCAAGTTCCTTGGGCAAGGAAATGCTGGGCCTGTTTCCCCTCTGTTAAGTGGAAACAAGAAAAACTACCTCTTAGGGTTGTTGTGGGGAGCATCATGGGGTAACATTTGTAACTGCGCATACCCCAGTGCTTGAGACAATGCTGGTGGCCGGGGGATCGTCTCAACAAATGACTCCTCTCCTTCCCCCCTCCATGAGGGGAAGGCCTGAGCCAGTGCTGGAATCAGAGAACTGGCTGGGATCCCATCTTTTTAGCTGTGTGAACTTGGGCAAATTACTAAAGTTCTCTTGCTTTAACTTCCTCATCCGTAAAATGGGGCTCATAATCGTACTCACCTATTGTGAGATTAAATGAGATCATGTGTGATAAGGACTTACTTATATTAGCACTTGGCACATAAGCACTCAATGGAAGGCAACTATTATTAACATTATTAGGATTTCTGCCCTTCTCTGCACCTATCCCCTCTAAGAATGAACTCTGTTGAGGAAGGCAGATAGAGAGCCTATGAAAATCAGAGAGGAGTGACATTTTTGCTTCACAGGGAAACTGAGGAAACTATGTACACTGAGAGGAAAAGGTAAGTTCAAGGTTAGGAAGCTGAGAGGTGTGGTGCCCCGATTTCTGCCTTGTATCAAGTGCAGCTTTGGGATTGGGGGGATAAGTACAGCCACATTCCCTTAAGTCCTGAAAATGAGAGGGAACAGGCTGAAACTGCAGCAAGAAGGCTGGAGGTGAGACATTAGAAAAAACTTCCTCACGGATAGAGCAAGAGGACTTGTGTGCTGTTGGGGAGACTTGGGTCTAAAGGGCAGGAGGTTTGAGGAGTCTGCCTCCACCAGCCCTCCACAGCCCTTCAGGGATCCCAGAGAGGTGGACTTCTCTTGGGACAAAAAGTCGGAAGAGGAAAGTGTCCAGCCTCAAACCCATCCTCAAGGGAGTGCAGCGGGTGGGCGAGAGGATGCTGGGTTCCAGCAGTTGGCCCTCAGACCCACGCTATCTGGTCGGGCAGAAGTCAGAGGCTCTGGGAGAGTTCAGCCTGGGGTCTGGACAGAAGTGGGTGTGGGGCCCCTCAGATAACAGGCTGCCAGGAATAAACAGACCTTCTGTTCTCAGCCCTGGCCTCCTCCTTGCAGGATCCAGGATGTCTGTTTCTTCTTCACTGCCCTGTCTAAACACTGTGTGTGGGATGCCGTATGAAGAGGACAACTTAAAGAATCTGGGTTCTGTTCCCCACTCAGCCCCATTTCTTCCTTACCAGATCATCTAGTTCCTCTTTGCTCCCCCATCAAGCCCTGGGACTGACTCATCACCAGGTTTCCCCCCCTCGCCCACACCCACAGGAGGGCTCTGGTGCAAGCAGTGTTCAGATGCTCCATCCCACGGAAGCTGCGCCCCGCACCCTGCCCTCCTTTCCTGAAATGGCGCCTTTATTGCAGTGACCAATCCAGACCCTGGCATGTCATCCTCCTGGGCCTTCTTAGATATTTGCACTTCTCTCTGCTGCCCCATGCTGCCGTCTGTGACTGGGTGGGTGTGATACAAGAGGGTTCGGGATTCTCCCTAACTCTTGGTGAGCGCAGGCATTGGGGGTGGGACTTCTTGGACTTTGGTTGGCCTCCTTGAGCCACTATTTAACTCTCTTCACTCCCCAAAGACAAGAGCCCATGAGCCCTTTAGAGCCTCTGAAGGGCTCTGGACACAATCCTGTGACCCAGAGACTGGCCAGGATCCTGGCTTCAGGAAGTCCTAAATCAGCTGTGTAGGCAGAAGAAATCCAGTCCTTCCTGTTAGATCTAAGTGGCCAGATTCTCCAGATCTGGGATGGCTATCTGGGTCACATACTGTACCAGAAGTAGGTGACTAGGAACCACAGAAATTAGTACTTTTAGCAACCCCCAGAAGGGGGCAGCACTGCTTGAACTCAAAATTACCACCATAGAGTAGACCCAGGCTGGGGGCTTATGTCTCAGTAGCTGTTGGGTCAAAGTCCATCAGGACTACTCTGAAGGTGACTGGAGGGAACTGAATGGCAACTACCAAGTATCAGCTCCCCACACACCAGCTGGGGCTATTTTCTTTCCCCCTTGGTTTCAACTCCTCCCCCTGACTCTACCCTGCCACTTCCTGATGTCCTATTTCCTTACCTGCTGAGCTCCTAGTTCTTAGCTTGCCCAGGTCCCACTTTACCCAGACATGTTGATTCCCTCTCTCCTCACCAGCAGCACCCCCACCCCCGGGCCATCCAAGCAGGGGAAAATACCGAACTACCAACTGTCTTGGGGAAGGCCTGGAAAGCCCCAAGAACGAAATGAGACTTGGTATATGTTGGACTTCTCCAGCAGTCCTGTCACTTCTGATCCCCTTGAATGAATAAAGGGGACGAAGATTTATCAAATGGAATTATAAATTAAAATGATAGGCATTATATGTAATGTTTATGATGTGACAGGCATTTTATCTATTCTCTTTTCCTTTAAAAAGCTCTGTGAAGTAGGTGGTATTATGTCCAACTAAAGATTAGGCTACCAGGACTCAGATTAAGAAATTTGCTGTCACACAGCTATAAAGTGGTGGAACCTGGATTCATACCAAAGTGTCTCCAAAACCTTGTTTTGTACCTCTGTAGCTCATATCCAAGGACACCTACACCTCCCAGGTGTGCACCCTCAGGGCAGTGAGCTAATCGGCAGTAATTGAGAATAGACCACTTTTTTCCTGCCCACATCCCTCAGTGTGTTTGACTGATGGATGTGTGTGATGTTCCTCCTCCCACTCCTACAGGCCTTGACTAAAATTCCACAGGGCCTCTTAGCAGCAAAAAAGAACAAGGGTCTTTGAGACTAGATCCATGCCAACACCAAGTGTGTTCTGGAAACAAGGTGAAGAGAAAGGAGTGAATCTGGACAGGGGTTTACACCAGTGTGGACTTTGAATGCTGACAAAGCATCTTAGAATTAGATACTTCCTTAGGATTTACCGCTGTAAAAAATACCTAATGCCTTTTTTGTTTTCCTTCTAACTCCCTACCTTCTAAGCAACCTTGATTTTGCCATCTACAGTACTTTTAAGAAATCTGATCGTCACTACTGGCAAGAGAGTACAGTGAGTTCCAACTTACTAAAGAGTTATGTTCAAAAGTCAGCAAGAAAGCAAAAACTGCTTCTAGTCAAAATTACCCTTTAAAACCCCTTAAGTAACCCATAGGATACAGAACACATATGTCACCATCTCTCAATATATGAATGTAGCCAAGTTTTCCACCTACCAGAAGTAGGTGACCAGGGACATCCCAGCAGAGAATGAGAAATCAGAGTACCTCAAACTCTCTAGGAATCCATTTCAATGAAATTAAATGAAGTCTGATGACTGAATGACCAGTGGCTTTCAAACCTCTTGACTAACTCACAGTAAAAAGACATTTTCTACAATCCAGTCATGAAGTGCATATGTAACTAAAACATGTTTCCATATCAATCCTTACTTTAATAGGGGTGATGCACTCTGATTGGTCTAGTCCATACTATTCCATTTTTTATAAATGCTGGTGTCACACAAAGCTACATGTGATAAAAATGCATAGAAATACACAACACACACATAAACGAGTACATGTAAAACTTGTAAAATGTGAAGGAGGTGGGTGGACTTTGCCAATGTCATTTTCCTGGTTGTGATACTGCACTAGTTATGCAAGATGCTACCACTGGCGGAAACCAGGTGAAGGGTATACAGGATGTCTCTGTATTATTTTTTAAAACCACACATGAATCTACAATTATCTCGAAATAAAGTTTAGGAAATAACATATTGCCCTAGGTGGAGACAAAATAAAAGGGAAAGCAGGAAGACAGAAACCGTAAGGATGGCCCTTAGACCATTTCAAGTGCCCGTAAGATTCTGATAATCCCTTACCAAACTTTCTGAAGCAATTTTATTTCAGGAAGCAGTGTCCTGCTATGGAACAGCATGCTATGCTAGGTTCTGCACTATTTGTTAGGTGAGCACCTCCCAAAGTAGGTTTTGTGGAGTGCTAGTCTTTTGGGCTGTTGTGTGAGAAAGACTATGGCCAGTTAGTTTGCATCAGATCCACACATGAATAACCATCAGTATCCTACAGAACCACACACAGTATAAAACACATTTTGGGAAATGCTATACCTTATTCATGATAAAATAAGCCAGAAAACACTTTAAATTTGCCTGTCACTGTCTGGGGAGCTTCTTGGCCCCTCAAGATGACCAACCTTTACAGGAAGCTTGTTCAAGTTCATAGCTCACTAGCTAGCCATTCTCTCCTTCAGGGGAGGTGAGGATCTAGATCTGATGGGTTCTTGAATGTAAGGTTTTCCAGCTCAGGTTGCAGGTTCAAGGGTGGTGCAGGTCTACCGCTCTTCCCTCTGCCTCTCTCTTTTGGACTCAAGAGTCCAGAAATCCAGCAAATTCTCATGTAAGATAGAAAGATTTTCTTTATTAATGACCCCAACCGTATTTCTTTAGATACAGGAGTTCTGAACTCAAATACTTAGGAGAAAAACAAGTTAAGATTGCATTATCCTGCAACTCATTACCAGTTACATATTGCAAAGCAAAACAGCTTGGAAAAGAGGGTGGGAGGGAAGGGGAGTGAGGGAGGGAAGATAAAGAAAAGGAATTAAGTTGATCAAGTGGAATTCTTTTTTTTTTTTAATTCTTGGGAACTATGAAGTCCTTGCAAGCACAGCTCATTTCTGCCGATTATTTTCCAAACGTGTACAAAATGGAACCAAAACGGAGAATCCCTTAGGAACCTGAAGAGGTGCAACAGTAAAAGCTACGATTATCCAGTAGCAAGTGTTCCAGCCTTCAGTTGCCAGCTGCTTCCTCCTCCTGTTCCCAAGAGTTAGCGGGATGAAAATGTCTTCCCCCTTCAAAAGGAGAGAGTAAGTGTAAGGGCTAGTTTCTGGCTGTCCTTTCCTTCCACCCCACATTTCTGGACTAGGAATGGGATCCCAAAGAGACAGCAAACACAAGGTGGAAAGGGCTATATTCCTTAAGCAGAGGTACTGGAACCACAGGGCATAGGCTGAGATCCAGCTTCCATACAATGATTTCACCATTTTTCTTCCTATTGAATATTTTGGGGTACCAGGCAATATCTGTGTTGAGCCCATAAGGACATTAAATGTACCAAGTTAGATGGGAGAATCACTTGTCTATAGTTTCTGGATAGCCTAGATGTACTTGAATTTCAGACTGGGCTCGACCATATTCCTGGTACTTCCTAATTAGTCAGTTTAGGCTCCTCCTACACAGCTTTTACCTTTCAGAGTTCCCAGATAGCAGAGTTCCTTATCTTTCACACGGGGGTAGGTGGTTCAAAGACACAATCCTCACGACTTCCAAGATGAAAGGCATTTCTGTTGTCATGTGGCTTATGGAGTACCTGCTTGGTTCTAGGCTCCTGAGTTGTGGTGTCCTGTTCCACCCTATATTTCCCCACAAGGACCAGCTGGTTCCCAAAGACAGAGACTATAACTGGTACTAGGGTAGCTGGAAAAGCAGCTTGGAAGCCAGATTTGAGAACTACTGGAAATCAGGAAAGAAACAAGGGCTCTACATTTTTCCTGCCCTGAATGTCTCACCTATCCCAAAGGAAACCATTTTTTATTACCCTTCCCCCAAAACGAAAAGCTCATGAGTGTTCAGTTCTGAGCACGGCACTGAAGGGTGCTAACTCTGATGGTCAGCTTCTGATCCAGGGCTCTGCTTCTCAACAGCAGGCCTGCTACCTGACTTCATCCTGTCCATACTGCTGCAGACTCCTTCCGCTCTTCTCTGTGGAGTGCTGGCTCCTCCTGCCCACAGCTGAGCCTTCACTCCTTCCCACTGTTAGTAACTTGATCTGGTTTGCAGAGTGGATGCAATTGTTTGCCTCCCTTTCCTCCTTTCTGGGGCCCAACTCTGCCAAAGGTCACAGAAGAGAAGAAGGCAAAGCTGCTCTTTCTACGTCCCAGGAAGGAGGTTTATGGACAATTTGTTCAAAGATTCATCTTTCCCCAGGTCTCACACCAGGACAGGAGCCATCCCTGCATTCTCCCTAACACCTGTACTCACTTGGCACTGACCCCCAAGACCGCCTGCTGGCTGTGGAATACAGTGGCATCTCTGCCTGGTCGGCTCTTCTGAATGGACAAGCAGTTAGTTATCAGGGCTGAAGGTGTGGCAGGCAGTCCTGGGACCACTATGATACCAGTCTTCCTGTTTGGTTGTGACAGGTGGCCCAGGTCAAACTTCACTTCAGTTGTGCCCAGCTGCCAGCTCACCTCTTGGCCTCTATCACACTGCCTGTCTCTCAGAGTATTGGGCCTTGAAAGTAGCATGAAATTGGCTGGCTATCTCACACTCGAGGTCATCAAAGTGGTACCCACTGAGAAAGCACTCCTGGTCAGAGCAAGCAGGGAAAGGGAGAACTGTAGATGCCAGGATGGAGACAAAGTTTTGGAGGGGCAGCAAGAGCATGTGTGTCCCAGGGCACACACCCTTAGCTGTCAATCCCACCCTGTTCATATCTCAGTCCATTTCAGGATATGCCAAGGAGCTGCAGGGTAGAAGAAATGCTGCTGCCATTTCATTGCACAGCACTTGGACACCTCTAAGCAGAGGATCTATCTACAGGCTGACCACCGTTCCTTAGGCTCTGGGTGGTAGACACAGACCTAATACAGAAGTCAGGGGAGATATAAATGGCTTTGTATAAATGTCTGGTGTTTCTGTAACTGAAAACCCTTACCCACCATTCAGGTACTCAAGACACCTCTCTCATCCTTCCAAATAGCAGCAGAAACTAACTTGGTAGAAGAGGCCTCACATGCCAGGGGAAGGAGCTTGAAAACCTATGCATGCCACACTCACCAAAGGTCTCCCCACAAGGGTACTGGGTATTGGCAAACACACTGGCTATGAAGGGTGGGGGAGGATTATTAGTTCACTTCAAGACTTTTAATTCAACTGTCACAAAAGACATCAGATAAGCACCTATTACCTTATCTAGAGAACAGGAGTGCCTAAATTTCACCTGAAGGGGAACCAAGACCTGGCACCTTGCACACAGACTGAACTTTCTAGGTTCTAGCCCATGTTGCTCCCCTACAGGTAGAGCCACCCATGTGTACAGCTCTACTCATCACTTCCAGTCCTGGTAAAGATGATCTCCTCTCCATGCAAACCTCCTGCTGAGGAGCAGACCAGGAAAAAGAACACTTAGAAGGGTGGTTCCAGACCTATGTACTCAAGTAAATGTCCATAGGCAACTTACTCCATTTCTCCAGGAAGATCATGAGGACAAGATTAACCTCTCAACTCAGGATCAGAGAGAACAGTTTCTTGGTAAAAAGGTCGTCTTCTAGCTGCTGTGCTTTTCGTTGACAAAGATATAGAAACAAGGAAACCCATCCTGGCCCATTCAGTGGTGAAAACCTGTTATTTCTATCTTCAGCCTGTCTGGTGGCTACAGGCCCAGCCCTGCTAGCCTCAAACATAGCCACTATTTTCTTCCTGGAAAGCGGTCTGGCCCTACTTACGTGATTGTTTTCATTTCTTTTTTCTCGGCATCTGGGCGTGCACGGTTTAGCACCTTAAGGAAGTCAGATGTTTTTGCCCGCATACGTGTGTGAATATAGGCCTGGGAGCAAACACAACAGGTAATGAAACAGAGTCATGTTCTAGAAAAACAGCTTTGCTTTCATTAGGAGAAGTCATCAGGAAAGTTTGGCAACACACATGCTGGGATTGACACAGGCCATGCAGGGAAGCAGAAAGGTGAACAATTCTAAAAACATATTCATCTGTCTGCTATGGGGAGGGGAGGGGTGGAGAAAAGTGTAGAGATGAAAAAAGCCCATGATTTCTTAAAGTCTCTAGATCTATCTACTTAATAGTCATATCAACAGCCTGGGCTACAGGAATGATTTTTTTCTTACCAGCTCTGGTGGAAGGAAAGACCCAGAGCACAGGAGCTCAGATGCTGGCGCTCCCCTCACCTTTTTTTTTTTTTTGTTATAAAAAAGATCACCGGTAAGGGGATCTTAACCCTTGACTTGGTGTTGTCAGCACCACACTCTCCCAAGTGAGCAACAGGCCGGCCCACTCTCACCTTCGAGCATTTGATGTGGTAGTGCAGGTAGTCCCGGAATGTGTGGATCAGGTTGATGGTATTGTCTCGAGCACTGGCATTGGTATGGCGAGGGAACAGTACTGAGGGTAGGGGAACAAACAAGGCGTCAGGGTCAGGAAGAACAGCAGCTTTTAATCAACTTCATTCTCTCCCTGCTTAAGTGCACTCTACTTGTTTCAGTACTCCCAGGCTTTGTCGGGGTTTTTTTCCTTGAGACAAGGAAGGGATAAATAGCACAGCCAGGGGAAGTGCCAGTGAGCACAAATGCAGCAGCTCATGGTACAAAGACAGGGCTTGATCCTGGGCATTCATCCCAGGTCTGGATTCTGTGGCTGTGCATTCTGAAACCTATTCCCTGTCTGCCACACACCTATTAGCTCCTGTCTCTGCAGCTTGGCAGACTCTAGGGTTACACTAACTGCCTACCTGGGAAACAGTTTTCCTTAAGATACTAGAATTAAAAAAACAAAGCTGCCTGTCCTGGGTCCTTTGTGCTGAAGTACAGAGTCAGCCTTCAGAGAAACTAGATTCCAGAGAATATCCCATATTCACAATTTCTTGCTGTGAAAACCAAACACTACTGAACACTCTTGACAGGCCAGGTAGGAGGAGCTGCTTTGGCTGGGGCCGAGCTAAGTCCATCCTGTGGCACCAGCCATCTGAAGGCCTGTGCAGTTACGTTTGGTCCTAGGCACTGGAGCAGACCTGCACCCCCCTTTCCCTCAGGCTTTCTGGAATCCTCTATGTCTCCTGTACCTACTCTACTCAATGGCCTCACTATCAGCAAAAATCCTCCACTTTTGCTGAAATGAAAAGGAATGCCTCATAACAAAGAGTGAAATTCCTGTGCCTACTTCCTCTGGCCTGAAAAGAAACAAACACAAGGATACAAGATAACTGTATTTCAAAGAATCTAAGATATTTGTGGCTGTAAATTTACCATGACTTTATGTACCATAACGAGAGGAATGCTGCCAGTTAAACTGTGGCATGCCACAAACTGTAAGAGGCACTCCAACTTCAAAGATATTGATGTGGGGAAAAAAAAAAAAAGTATAGCTTAGATTTAATCAAATATAGTAAATCAAGTCATTTATCACCAATAAACAGGTACACCTTCAGCAATGGGGTGATCAAATAAAACTCCATAAAAGGAGACATTTTGATGGCATCAGATGCAGTGTGTGAATGAGCTGTTTTTCCAAACTGTCAGCTATAATAATCGGCCAGCTCACAAGGCTGAAGAATTGAAGGGAGGGAAGACTTGAATTTATTCAGTGGAAAGTGAATCATGGTTAGATTTCAGGCTTAATAAACAAAAAACCAAGGAATGCCAAATGACAGAGAACTCCCATCTAGCTGCTTAGCAATGCTTACGTGGCTGTATCACTAACTTTTGACATCAGAGGCTACCCCTTTTTTCCTTAAGATTTAAGAAAAACAGGTTAAAAAAGAAAAAGGAAATAATTATTGTACCAAAATAGCACTTGGCCTGCTCTATAATTAATGCTCTGTGACATGCCTCCTACAGTAACAGCAATGACAACAGGAACAACTTGGTATGCCTGCTATTGCCCACCTTAAAATGTTAACCAAGGTCTGTCCAGATTTAGGCATTCTGCACTGTGAATTCATTAAAGCTGCACGAGAATGGCAACTGCACCCTGCTCACCGAAAGTGATATAGCCAATGTTATCGCCCACAGCGGCATCTGTGTCTTTCAGCTCCAGAGGAGGTTCCCTGTGGCTAAAGAGGACCTGTGGGGCTGTGTGGCTGGCTCTGCGTCCTTCTTTGAACTCCTGCCAAGACAAAGCAAAAAGCAACCAGAAAAGAAGATGGTGTGAGATGAGTGGCAACTTATGCTATAGGGTTTGCCCTATGACCTGTGACCTTTGTAGCCCTCTGGACCATCAGGTGGCTAAAAGTGAACTATGGTAAACCTGAAATATTACAAGTGCTGGCTGCTGTCAGTGCTCTGCAGATTCAAAAGGGAGAGATTACAAAGTACTTAACAAGTCAGATCTTCAAATGTGATGAAAATCATTTTTAATTCTTTTCCCTTTCACTATTTTGGACCAACATAGATAATAAAGTTATATCTGAGACTAAACAGACAAATTGCAAAGCATTGGTTAAATTTAAGATAAGCACTGCTGCCGCTTATTTTCTTTTGATTTAAGGAGAAAAGAGGTTATATTCTCCAGGAAATCTTTAAAATTTCAGGGTGTATGGCACCCAAGCTTAGCTGAAGTTTGAACTCCTTCTACCTGTACATGTGAAGACCTTCATGAGTTAACCAATTTTTCATTGATCCCCTTACCCCAACCTCCACTTTTTCCAGTTTCATGAATACCACACTTTCTCTGGGCTCTAGGCCTTTGGATGAGTCTTGTTTCACTAGTCTTGTTTTACTGAGAAATGTTAGATCCCGTTACTGTTTAGAATTCATCAATAAAACTCTAGAAGAAACTGAAGCCTTGTTTGGGGGCAGAAGACAATGCAGTTGAAGAAGCTGAGTTGTCGTAGTGTTCATAAAGAAAGGAGATCACGTGCCACGAGAAATCTAATTTTTAATTCTGGTTCCTGAATGGCCCTGGATACCATCACTCTGTTATAAAAGCTCATCAAAAATATATCTATCCTCATCAAACTACAGAAAAATGACTGAGGATGTAAAAACCAGATCATTCGTTCCATGTTCTAGTCTGCAAACCTCAGTCTTTTTATTCATATGAAAAGAGATAAGTGATATAAGGCATCCTTCTCTCAATCCAGACCTGCAAGAACAGAACTAGATTTTCCAGCAATGCCAGTAACACAGGATGATTCAAATTCATCAAGAGGGTCTTCCAAGATAATGGCAGAAGGATGGAACTAAGGGATTTCCAAGGTCTGTTAGTTTTAGAAGTTGTGAAAGCATGTTTACAAAGCTGTTTGATCTGCAATGCTCTTCTACTGCTTCTCAAATATCACCTCCTCCATAATACCATTGCCAATAGCCTGGAGCAGGTGGCTGCTCTCTTGCTGGAGTTACCATGTCTTTCCTACAAACCCTACTGTGACACTTTACTGTTTATTAATGCATCTGGATTCTCTACCAGGTTATGAGTCCCTCAGGCCAAAGATACTGCTTTATTCTTCTTTGTATCTATTCTTCTGTCCTTCAAAGAGGCTGTCTAGCAAATGGCTTGCTGAGTGAAAGAAAGCACTTCTACCCTAGCTGATGTAGTATCATCACACTGTAAAGGAAGGAGTAGGTACATCTCCATTTGTAGCTAGGAAGAATACACATGGATCAGCTAGCCCTCAGCAAATTAGTGGCAAAGGAAAGGTAATGACTGGGGAGTCCCAATGCCCAGTCTGGGATCTCACCTGTTTTACATACTGCCTCTCCAGTTAGCACTGCTGGGCTTCTGATGGTTGGTGGAAAAGAAATGGCCATAAGATGGGTTAGGTTAACTCCCTTCCAATCACATTTTGTTCCCCAAAGGAAAAATATTTGGGGTTAGGAAGGGAAGGAGTCAAGATCATCCCAAATGGAAATTCTTAAAGCAAAGCTTCTAAAATTGCTATTCTCTAGAAAATATTTTTCATTCTCCTAAGGGATTAGGAAATTTTCTAACTTCTATTGGTTTTACTCTTTAGTCTTAGGGGACCAAACAGAACAGATAATAACTGCAATTTCTTGTGTTCACTAAGTGTCTCTAAGGCTCCCATCACAAGCACATGTGGTGTTCACAACCAGATGGGGTATTTGTCAACCTGTGGTGACTTATCAGCATTTCATCAGTTCTGCATATGGGAAATAATACATTTAAAACTTAGTCAACAATATGCTTCTGGTTTGCAATTATCCTTTACATAAATTGATGTCTTTGCTTCTCCTTCATTCTCTCTCTTAAATAACACTAAAAACAGATAAACAAATCCAAACAGCCCTCCATTTTCATTACTGTTTTGTTACGTGTAAACTAGCAACACTGCCTCTTTTTTCTCCCTCTGGGTAGGATGTCTTTTGAACATGATACTATTTCTCTCTTCCATCAAAGTATAATTTATCATAGGAAGTTCAGAATAAATCCAAGTATATATAAGAATTTATTCTATGATAAAGGTAGCATCTTCAACCAGGAATGTAAACATGAACTTTATAAGAACACTAGGAAAATAACACAGGTAAATTTCTTTATAACCTTGGAGTAGGGAAGGGCTTTTTAACTATGACTCAAAATCTAGAAGCCATAAAAGAGATTGATCGATTTGATTATGTACCAATAAACTTCTGCATGGGAAAACCCCCCCACAAAACAGTCTAATAACAAACTGGAAAAGATATTTGCAACTCTTATCACAGATGAAGGGCTAATCTCTCTAGTATATAAAGAAATTGAGAGATCAATGACCCAACAGAAAAATGGGTAAAAGACACAGAGACATTTCACAGGAAAAGAAAAACAAATGGACTTTAACATAAGAAAAGATGTTTTGACTTCACTCATAAAAGGATGTAGATACCATTCTTAACCTCGAGATCAGCAGAAACTGAAGAGTTTGACATCACAATTGGGCACTCTCAGCCATTATTGGTGGGAGAGAAAAGGGTACAACCCCTATGGAGAAGAGTTTGGCAACATCTGCCAAAATTATTGACTTTGACTCAGTGTTCCCAGTTTGGGAAAATATCTTATAGATATAACCACACATGTAAACAGGTAGAAAGAGTCCTCAAAATAACATCTTCACAACTAAGAGGCAGACTGCTTGTGTCTTATTTCTGAACAGATAACTTCCTCCAGTGCCCAGCTAGCATACCTACAAAGATAATACACCAATGCTGAGCAGTATGGCACCCATGTGAATGGGGGAATGGAAACTCCCTTTTTCTTAAAGGCAGCATAAGCATCCCTTAGTCTACCTGCCAAATGACAAAAGCAGGACTTGTGTCCTGACCAGGTTGGATGTGCATGCTGGCAGGAGAAAGCCCACAAAGGACCACAGCAAGCAGATTCATGACCATAAGAACTTCAAACAGTATTCCCAGGTCACAACTTTCTATGTTAGAAATTCACTGTTCTCTTTTCTACTAGAAATTAAAAATTTTAGGCCTAGGAAAAAAGTTCGAACAATTTATTTTGGGGGAAAGTCTAGCAAAAGTCTGGCTTTTATGGTCATAACCAACAAATTACCCCAGCCTCTGCACTTGCAAAAGGTGGCCGGGCAGATGGCTTCCTGAGCCCAGTGTCTTCACATTCCTAGACACCAAATGGCCTGCACGGTGCCAGGCCAGTCACTAACTAGAGATACTGTTAGTGCAAAAATGCCAAAGAGGCTTTGTTTTCAAAGAATACACAAAATTCTCCCAAGGAACAAATCTCCAGCGGACTCTCCCAGATAGACACTGTTTAAAGTATAAAAATAAGTTAAAATGTTTCCTGGAATAAAATGGAACAAGACTGGTAAAAAAAAGTCCCAGCCAAATCTAAATATATGCTTTATAGCTTTTTTTTTTTTTTTTTTTTGGCAGCTGGCCAGGACGGAGATCTGAATATGCTTCACAGCTTTTAAAATTAGTTTGTTAGTCTGGATTTAGCTCAATTTCTGAGCTACTGCAATTAACTCCCCTGTCATTTCTACATAAAAACACATAAAATGCCTGTCTAGAGGCTTACTTTTAGGACTCAAGAGATATAAGAGATATGCCTATGTGTGTGTTTGTGTGTGTGTATGCTTTCATAAAGTTATGTACTCTCAATTTTTCAGCATAGGGATCCACAAACTAGAATTTCTGATTAAACTAGCCAAAACTAGACAAAAGTCACTAGAAATGGATCAAGTTGAGGATATCACTTCTGAAGATTTTCCTAGCCACTTGGAAGGCTACACATAAAGTATTTCACTATATTAAGCACGGCTGTTTTTCAACTCTATTTGGCAAAAAAAATTCTTTCTCAGAATCTTAAAATCTCATCACCCTGCCAAGGAACAGAATGAATGTGCTAAAATTTTTAAACAATTTAATCACTGTACAAGATTTTGAATGCTGAGCCATCTCAGAAGAAACCAGCCTGGATACCACTTGACGAATGAACTCTTAGTCCTATAGCCAGCAAGTGGCTAAAAGACAACATGGCAAAGCCACAATGGGTATATAATGACCTGAGTCCAATTGTACTGAAAATTCAATTACAAAATGTACTGCTAAGCCCCATTACTCTTCTTAGTAGATGAGCTTCTTCTGAGGAAGGCACTCTGTGGTGACTCATTCAGACTCAGGCCCACTCTCTCCTCTGTCAGTTCAACTCCACCTATTAATGTATTATCTGCTACTTAAGAATTTGCTATAGACTGTATTCTGAAAAGACCTTAAGACTAAACCAAGCCAAGAGCAGACCTTGCTAGAAATACAAGGGAACACAAGAGGGTAGAAAACATGACCTAGCTTTACATCAAAGACCCCATGGTAGGAAAATACTTAATATAGTCATATCTAGTACGTTTAATATCCAATTCACTCTCTAGTCCTTTCCTGCAAAAGGCTAGAATCACTAAGAAAAAATGTAACATTAAACACACACACACACACACACACACACACACACACACACACACACACACACACACACACACACACACACACACACACACACACACACACACACACACACACACACACACACACACACACACACACACACACACACACACACACGGTTGTTTAATGAAATCTTCAACAAGCTCCAACATCAATAAAGCTGCTAGTTCTCTTTTCTATACTATGGTGTGTTTTGGTGCAAAAGTATAAATCATTGCCATGGATCCCCCCAAGATGTCCACTCCATACCTGCATGAACACCTTTCCAATGACCACATCATCGTCATCCTTAAACACTGTGCTGAAGACTACTGTGACTCTGTCCTTTTTAGACTCAACATACCTGAGGGGAACAAAACCCATGAGAGTAAGTACAGAATCAGAATGCAGTTTTGTTAATTACTTGATCTATAAGCGAAGTAGAAGGCTAGCCATAAATCTCTTAATTCATAAAACAAAGGTGTGCCAAGTGAGACTAGGTGTTTATGGCCAACAAAGTGCAATAAATGCATGCCCTAAGAAAGGCACGAGATGGAAATTAGCAAAAGTACATTTCGTTTACTGGTATAAATGGCAAGACATGTAATCCAGAGTTGGTGATTCTCAGAACTCCACTTTTAAAAATGTAATATCTTTATATACTATGAGACTCATAGGATGTAGATAATCTAAGAATTTTAATAACACAGAACTTATGGTTACCCTCTGCCTCCGGATTAGTGGTGCCTTTTAAAGGAAAGCATTAGATTCTCTTTCCATCTTTTGTCAATTGTTGATGTCTGGAACTAGGAGAGAGAAGTAGCTGATTTTTCCCCCCATCATCTACATCCTGGTTTAAGGAATTTTACGAGAAAAACCTTACCACAGGGGGATTCACACAATGAAGTTTAAGTTTGACTGAGCCACATTTCTTTCAGTAGTGCTATCCTGGTGTGACAAATTCTATACTCACATGGTCTCATCATCCCTATAATGGATAACTGCCCTGTTCTCTCCTTCCTTGCCCTCTTCTTGGAATTGAAAGTACTTCTCAAACACAGAGGCAAAACAATTTCGCTTCAACATGCCAGCCTGATGTACAATGGAATCCTTGGATGCAGGCAGATTTTCAAGGTCATATAGCAAAGAGACATTGTATCCTAGAGGGGTAAAATAACATCCACAGTTATATATTTTTTTAAAAAAAGCTTCCTGATCTCTCCCAAGTAACAGAATAATGGCAATTTTTAAAAAACGCTTCAGGTTTTAATGACATTTTACTTTGTCCCAGTGTCTGTACTTTTAACCCAGGTAGAATGTTGCCCATTTCCATCTACATCATAGTGCAAAATGAGGAGAAATAAAATCTCAATTCTTGTAAATTCCTTGTAAATACATATACAGCTAATTAACAAGTGCTAAGCAAAAATTTGAACCAATATCAAGATCACTGTTTACAAATATAGAATGGGAAGAAGTCATAACGTGGGAACTATGATTAGGAATCTAGCGATCCAGAGACAGTTGTGAAGGGGAAGTTGTGAAGTTGTATAGGACATCTCATATTTTTCTCTGACGGTTTAACATGTCAAGTGTCAACACGGTCAGCTTTCTGATAATAAAGTATACACCCTTACATACCATTGCAAACCCTTTGTGAGAGGAGGTAGGGTAAAAAACCCTAAATATCTGCTTGCATATATACCTCTCGAATAGCTTTTATTTGTATACACTGTAAATTTTCAAAATTTTTTTTTCACATTTTACTTCATTTGATTTCCATAACAATTCTTTGAAGTAGGCAGGCCAGTTAAGTTATTCTCATTTTACAGAGGGAAAAAGAGGTTCAAAGAAGCAAAGTGATTTGCCAAATGAACACAGAATGATATACAGGTACAGGCCACTCTACTTTGAGTTGAACGGAACTCAAATCCAGGGTCCAAATCCTGGCCTGGTCACTTTGTGCCAAAAAGCCTACAGATGTTTTTGCAAGAATTTGAACATCACTGAGGGTCATTTCACATTCTAGGCAACTGATGAGAATAATTTTACCAGAACTGTATGGATTTCACACTTTTGAATATCTCAAACCTTTATCCTACATCACTATTTTATTTTTTCCCAAGAGCATTCCTGAAGTCTGTGTTTTTGGTTGATCTATCCTCTTTGAGAGCACGGGCTGTCTACATCTTTGCTGTAGATAACACTTAGCACATTTTTGGCACTCCAATATTAAATGACATCAAGCACCATTCCATTTTAGGTACCTGAAAACCAGAGAAGCAAATAGACTACAAGAAGATTAGATAAAAAAAGAAAATATTTACAGCTGAGGTCTGCTAGTTTTAAGAAGCCAAATAAAGCAAGCGAAACAAAACTATAGCTAGAGTCTGACTTTAAGTAAGGTTTCTGATAAAATGAATAGAACATACTGATGATGAAAAGCAAAAATCTAACACAGCCTGCTGAGTTTTCCAAACCTGCCTACATAAACGAAGAGGAGGAGAGACACTACTTTCACAAACTTTTATACTGTTCACTTGTTTAAACACAGGGTTTGCAATCTGGCAATGTCTCTGGTACAAGGTGGAAGAAGAGAAGGCCCACGGACAGAAATGTAAGTTCGCCATGTCAGGATCTCAGCTGTGACAAGCATGCCAAGAGTTCCAGCATGACTCTTCCATCCTAGATCTGTTTCTTTCTTTAAGTCTCACTCTTTCTTAAACTCCTTGATTCCTCTTAAAGCCTCCAGTGTTACTTGTCTTGATTTTTATTTCTGTGATACATTTGTTCTATCAATTTGGGGATTAACATATTTCAGTATTCTTTATGGACTGTCAAAGTTCCCACCCACAAATATTCCCAGTAAAAGTTGCATTCCAAAGGCACCTTTCTTTATTAGATACTTTGTTTCCAAAAGCAGAACTATAGGAGACACTAACTATTCTACTGGAGGTGGTGGGGAAGAAATAAGATAGCAAAAGTAACTGCTGTTAAGAGAGTGAGACACAGACCTTCCTTCTTAGAACAGTTTGCTAACTGAGGTACCACAGAAACAATATTTGAGTGACAAATATGTTCAGATGGTCTTAATACCTGCTTCTCACTTTGGGACCCTCTAAGTGCTTCAGAATTTGAGACATACCACTGAATCAGATGGGTGAAAATGCTGTTCAGTCTTTCTCTTCTTTTTTGGCAATTGGCTGGTATGGGGATCTGAACCCTTGACCTTGGTGTTATATCACCACACTCTAACAAACTAAGCAAACCAGCCAGCCCTTGTTCAGTCTTTCCACTTCAAACCTCCTTTAAAGCAGTATGAAACATAGTTGTTCTAATCAAGGATAGGATGGTGTCTTTCAGTTCCCATGGCCATGAATGCAGAGATCGACTACTAGAAAAATGGATTAAGGGGAGGACTGACATTTTTGTTACTTGAAAATATGAGAATACTGTTGTGAATATTCCTCCTCCTTCTCTAAATATACAGTGTACAGAAAAAGATGTTATTAGGGGTGGAGGGTGGGAATCAATGTTTGCTTGGTCTCCTCAAAGGCATTTTAATCACCACGAGCAAAACAAAGGTGGCCCTATGGCTCAATGATTAAGGAAGAGTCACTTGGCCCCATCAAGTAAATGTTAAAAATGACGTATATCAATTCCACACACCCCACTGTGTAACCACACTGGACAAAGCAAAGTGTCTTAAAAGCCATTTTTACAGAGGAAGTTGAGTTGGGAACTGGGCTCATGCAGAATTATTTAACTAAATAAATAATAGTTAAATAAAGTCCTTTGGCTAAAAAAAGCATAATATAAACAGAACACGTCTTTTCCCACGTCATTCCATGGCTGCTCACATTACTACATACCTGATTCTGGATTTACCAAGAAGCTCCCATACACCCTCTTTAATAACTAGAAAATAAAAAACAATAAAGTATGTTAACCCAAAGGTCATGATAATTTCATTATTTTTAAAGCACTATACTTGCCAAGCTCTTCCTAAGCCAGCGTTCTTCTTAACTTTCATTTGGTGGGTGGGAAACTAGACACAGAGATAGAAGCAGATTTATCTGAATCACTGAACAGGTCATTCATAGAACTGAGATTAGAATCCAAAAGGTTAGTTTAGGATCTGTCTTTCAATCAAAGCTCATCTTTTATTCTTTTAGGACTTGATCACACCATTTACATGTTCGCTATTCTCCTCCAGATCCTATACCTTACACTTAATCATCTTTTGTTTTCAGGAGAGCAGAAGGATGCCAAACTAAAGAGAGAATGGATCATGTTAGTGATCAACTAAACACAGGCCATGCCATTAACTGAAGAGATAAAAACGGGATTGTTCAGAACTGATTCTGGTAGCCTGCTAATCCTGTATGCTTTAAAATTACTTAGCTCATTACCAGCTTTTAAGGCAAAGGACAATGGATAATGGAATCTTAGCCAGCTATTAATACTGGTGGGTCCACAGAAGGTTGTACACTATAATACAGGTCTTTCCCTCAAAACCAATACAAATCAAAAGCAGTTTTGAAGTAAATGACAAAATGAGAGCCCCTTTTACACCTTCCTATGCTTTCTCTGCCAGTGTGACTGCTTCACCTGGTAGAAACTGCTCCTAGACTGACATGGTTTAATAAACACTTTTTATTTTGGAAGTAATAGTTCTGATTTAAACGTTTTATGGAACATACTAAGTAGTAGAAAGGCAGGTAATTGGAGATGGAAACAAAGGAAATATTAAACAATCTAATTATTAACAATCTAATAAGTTTTTTGGTGCTTAGTAGTTTTCATATGTTTAAGAGGCAGAACACAAACATGACTTATTACTAACCCTCACTGAAAACTTATAATTAGGGAGGAAAGGTATCATCACTATTCCACAAGAAGGTAAAACTGAGACCAATATACTAAAACTCAGTAGTATGACAGGCCGCAGGGTTTTGTCAATAGACATCTAGACAATTTCTAACACTCTCTCACCACGAACACACTAACAATCCTTTAATATTTTCTAGGATACCAAAAAACAAGACAACAAAACCAAAAATCCCTAAAACATACAAAACAAAACACAATTAAAAAAAACCCAGGGTACTTAATCTATGACCGAATTTTACGTTACCAAATTAAAAATAAGCAAAATTTTAAGTTACCAAATTAAAAGTAAGCAAAAGCACAAACTTTTGTTTTAATTATAAGTCATATATGCTTGTTTAAAAGTATTTCATTAGCCACAGAAAAGCACTGTGAACACAGATAGTGCTGGAGTTGAGCTCCACATGAGCAGGTCCTTTACTTTATTCACTGTTATGTTCTCAGTGCTCAGAGCAACACCTGCATACAGGGGCATGTAATAAATACCTAAAGGAATATCAAATATTTTTCTTCTCATCTATTTGAAAAAGTTATCAAATGGTGAGGTTCCCCACCCATTTTTAAATATTCTTTGGAAACACCTTAAGGAATGGCCTGCTGCAAATAGTCCATAGAACCATAATTTCTTAGTATTCTACATATTTATTTGACCATTTTCCTACAACTGGAAGAAATCCCTAATCCTCAAAACTTGGATAGTAGAGTGGACCTCAAAGCATGAATCAATGATCACAGCTGTTTACATAAAGGCAAAAGATAAGTAATGCCACTTGTAGTTCCTGTTTGGTGATCATACAGCCACTGTGAAGTATCTTTTACAGAAGAGGAACGGAAGGTTGGGGTTCGAGGTCATAGAGTTTATTGGTGGCACAGAGAGATTTGATCTTCAGGTGTTCCATATACTACTTCTCCTAAAGAGTTTGGGGGGAAAAAAGTAACATGTATATTTCACAAGAATTTTAACCAGCATGCTACCTTTGAGCTGCAATTCTATACTGTGTGTATTATTGGTACTTGAAGGGGAAATCAGATGTGGGAGAAACCACAGTTTCTAAGATTCAGTTTAATTCCAAGCTTACTAAGTTAATATTCTGAGACCTAAGAGGTACTTAATGCCAAATTTCTATCAAGTTCAACTCCTTTGCTCCCTCCCCTTTGCAAAACCAGGCAACGCTTCCCTGTTACTTCACTTTCACTTTTAACCATGATTTAATTTGTGCCCCCTCTCCCAACCTGCCACCAGGAGACAGGTGGAGGCAATCTATCACTTATCACCATTAGACCTTCCCACCCTAGCAGCAGAGGCATTCTGCCTTTAAAAACAGCTTGTGACAATGTAATAAGCTTCCTGTGGTTATTACAGGCTGGTCACTGTTTAACCAACCCAGGGAGCCATTTACTGTGTACTCTGCTCCAATACTGTGAATGTTACTCACTCCACCCACTTTAGTGGGTGGGGCTGGTTCTTTGACCCTTGTGTTAGGTACAAGAATAGCATGTGTTCTGGAGTTCCTTTGTAAGAAAAGCACAGAATGGAAAATGAGATTTAAGAAATTTAGCTTAATACTTCCTTTCCCTTCCAAGATTATTGCTGCATCCAGATCTTTCAAGAGAGAGGACTGTCTAGGGAGAATGATTACACAATTTTTTAGTTGTCTGTTCAAATGTCTAACACTTCTTTTCAGGTATTATAGCTAACCTAAAGCAGGGCTGCCTAAACAACCACTTATTTCCTCTTGCTCTTTATCTGCTAAAGAAGAGAGTTAGCTATTATCTTTTATATAATAATCCTTCATAAGCTTTATAAAAGGATTATTTCCTCTTTCTGAAGCTTTTCTTTTTCTAGTAAAATAACCCTGAATCCAAATTCTCTAAATGTTTCTTCTTTCCTTAAACTTATGGGACAAATTACATGCATCTGAATAACTAAGGGAAGTGACTACCTATGACTCTTGGTATTGTTTGGTTAAGATCAACTTCAGTTTTTATACAAAAAAATTAGCAAGCTTTTGAGCATATTCCTTTACAAATAGCCTCATTACATAAATTTTAAATAATTAAAAAGCTACTACTCTTTTCAGAAAGAAAACAGAAATGGTTGTCTCTTCATTCAGCAGATTAAGGAGAACTTTGTTAAAACTAAGATATTTGAAAACTGATTCAGGAACTGAGTCATACTTCCTGCTTTGAGATCCAACCACAACGTGCGCACACTGGTGTAATAGCATTTTCTTTCTTCCATAAATGGCTCTCCCCAGAGCAAATATAGTTCAACAGGAACCAAACCTGCTACTTTAGCTATTGAAAGAAGCCCGTGAACAAGGCATGGACATTGAGAGTTTAGCAAGGTCCGGACATCTCTTATTTCCCCTAAAGTAGTTATAAGGAAGAGATGTCTAAAGAGGCCAGCACCAAAAACCATTAAACTAAAAAATTTAAAAAATTTAAAGGGCAGCTAGTTACGCCTAAACTTCCAGAATGAGTAAGTAAGATTAAAAAATTTAAGCAAGCCAGAAGTAATACTTGTACAGTATACCCGCCTTGATAATGTTACAAAAAACAGATCAGAACCTGTCTCATTCTTCTTCTTCTTTTTTTTTTTTTTTTAAAAAAAAGATGACCGGTAAGGGGATCTTAACCCTTGACTTGGTGTTGTCAGCACCACGCTCTCCCAGTGAGCAAACCGGCCATCCCTATATGGGATCCGAACCCGTGGCCTTGGTGTTATCGGCACCACACTCTCCCGAGTGAGCCACGGGCCAGCCCCAGAACCTGTCTCATTCTTCTGACAGCTATTTTTGTACTAGTCAAGGAAATTCTTTGCTATGTTTTTGGAGAATTAAAGCTGTTTTTGTTTTCATTGCTCTACAAAATCCTGGTAGCATATATAAAAGCAAATAAAGGCAAATCCCTTTAAGATTTTGATAAGGTTATTAAGCTTTGGTTAGAGACATCTTTCTCTAAAAAGCAAGCAAGCAAAGAGCCAAATCCTCTCCTGAGAAACACACTTCTTTATATCACTATGGGATATTGAGTCAAGAGCCCCTGGTTAGGTGAGCATGCTGTCTAGCATGACTAGTGCCAGTGGAGGTGATTTAATGCTATGGATCTTCTATGAGTGAGAAGCTGCCAATAAAATGTGAGGAGAATACAAGAGTCCTAAAGAAAATGATGTGAAACTTACCTCATCAGCACCATGCGCCTGAAGTTCCTTGTAGAATTTCAAAGAAATACTGACCATCACCTTTGTTTTATCTCCATTAGGATTTGAAATATGATAGAGTACCCCATCAAAATCTGTGAGAAAAGCAAATAAGATTGCTTAATCTTACTGCAGACCACAAGGATGACCCCTTAGAAGAAGGCATATAAATAAAATGGCATTTATTTTAAATCCATGTGGGGAATCAGTAAAAACACTGGGATAGAACTGTTGAGTACCATCTCCTTGCTTTTTCCTAAAATAACAAAGCTATTCTTACCTTAATCACAGCTTGGTGCTAAAAGAATTTTTTAAAAAACTTTTATTGTGATGCATTTTAAACATTTAAAAAAGTAGAAAAAACCATACAACAAACTCCCATCTCCAATACACGGCTTCAACAATTACACACATGGTCAATCTTGTTTAATTTCAACACACCCCCTCCCAATGACTTATTTTTGAAGCAAATCCCAAACATCACATCATTTTATCCATAAATACTTCAGAATGTATCTTTAGATGGTAAAGAACAGAAGCCTTTTTTTTTTTTTTTTAATAAAAGATGACTGGTAAGGGATCTTAACCCTTGACTTGGTGTTGTCAGCACCACGCTCTGCCAAGTCAGCGAACCGGCCATCCCTATATAGGGATCTGAACCCGTGGCCTTGGTGTTATCGCACCATACTCTCCCAAGTGAGGCATGTGCCGGCCCTAGAAGACTATTTTTAAAAAACATAATCACAATATGTTTTTAAAAAACATAATCACTGGCATGCCTAAATTTTAAAAAACAATTTAATATAAAATGTCCATTTAAGTATTCAACAAATATTCTCTATTGTTTCAAAAAATTTTTAAACACCGTTGTCTTACAAGCCTCCCCTCTTTTTGGGTTCTATCTTCCTCAATATGCAGAGGACTGACTCAGCCTGTGTAATTCCCAAAACTAGGTGCTGAATGCCATCACTTTAGTGCCATCACTCTAGGGAGCTGGCATGAGAATCCCAGGAGGAGATCTGGCATTGCTAGTTAGTAGGAGGGGACCAGAATGGTGCCTGGCCTGTAAGTCATAGCACTTCACTATTTCAAAAATCTTCCAAGATCATCTAGCTGAGCACTCTCATTTTACAAAGGGTGGTAGTATAACTCCCCCAAACTCGTGCAGCAAGCGAGTACTATCAACACCTAATTCTTGACAGGGAATAGAAAGCAGCAATGTCTCTCTGTGACTTCATGAACAGGTCTCTAGCTCGTTCATGCTTCCCCACTAATCTAGTGCTAGGTAAACTGAGAAGATGGCTACTTGAAGACAATAATGTAGTGCTGGTTGGTTAGCTCACCTGGTTAGAGTATGGTGTTGATAACCTCCACCAAGGTCAAGGGTTCGGATCCCTATACCAGCTAGCTGCCACCCCCCACCCCGCCCAAAGATGATAATGTAATATTTTGAGGTAAAAATAACACCTTAATTTGTACCACAAAATTAAATCCAAACTTTTAAGATATCAGCAGGTAACTTTACATAGTTTACTAAACTCCAAAGTCAGTCATCAATGGATTAAATATATAAAATGCTCATTTAAGATAAAGACCTCGAAAAGACTTGACAGGGGACAGTACCCCCAAATGTTAATGTTTACTTTAGGAACTATTTTATTTTCTATTTTTTATATTGTGCCTTTTCTTAATAGGGTTGTGATAAAGACACTTACCTGCAAATGTTACTTCTACTGCTTCTGGTTTGTTTCTGTAAAACAAAAAAAAGAAGATAGCTGTATTGCTGCTTGCCTTCAAGGAAACCTGGAAAGGCTCCTGAGCTTTACTTAAGATCAGACCATTCTGTATAAATCTTAGGTTTATTGCTGATGAGAGTACACAATTTATTTTCTCATGCACCTCAGCCTTTGGACTTGCTTAAAGTAGAAGATAAAAAAAAGGAAGAAGGACAGCTATAGCTTTTCTTTTTCACCTTCTTTTGAATCTCTTGCCATGGCTGGTGCTTACTTTCAATTCTCAGTTCCCTAAGAACATGATATACACGTTTGTATATGTGAACCACAAAATACCATTTTTTGGTCAATGTCTCCCCCACCAGACAGTGGTGATGGCTGTAATATACTACATTCAGCAGGAAAATGACTAAGTATAATGTAGAATGGTTTTAATTTGTTTAAAGTGAAAGGATAATTTCAGGCAATAAAATAAAACACCAAATTCTATTTCATTTCGAAGACCATCTGTAAGTCTTCCTACACATCTTCCTCTCTTCCTTTACCCCACCTCCTTTCATGAAGCCCTCTTTGGTTCTACTCTAGTTTGGTTTTGTTTTTAAATTCCAGCTTTGTAGTCTCATATAGCACAAAATAACACTGAAATCACTGAGGAGGAAAGTCAAGACACCTGTTTTCCAACTTTAGCTTTTTCATCAGGCTCATGTTTTGGGACAAATTAACACCTTCATGCTTTTTCTCACCTACTCATCTATAAAATGGGAGATAAAAATCCTCCTACCTATCTCATAGAACTGCTACACATAAAACAAGAACAGACCTGAAAGAACTTATCCTGGAAGGCAATGACTTCTGTGAGATCCCCAGCTTAGCCTGATACATTTATTTCTATCTGACAAATGCTGTTGAGTTATTACCGAGAAAGCATGACATACATCCTACCTATAAAAAGTAATGTTCAATTAACCCCTAGTGAAAAGATACTTTATATCTTTCCCTCTTTCTTCTCAAAGCCAATAGTAGGAAACAAATGAAGATTCTACTGCTTTATCACCTAGCTACCTATAACTCAAACGATTCCACTTTGTTTTATGGGCTAGCAGACAAGATGCACACATTTTCAGGTTTTTTTTTTTTTGCCTAATTTCCTCAAGACCTCTCAATTAAATACATATCTTTTACTCTATCTCTGCTCTCTCACCTGTGAATGGAATCAAGACTGAGTTGCCCTCCACGATTGCTGGGAAATAATGGAATATCTAACATGGTTTATGGCTTTTAAAAGCTGATTCAGAGACTAAAGGAAACTGGCTCTCATTAAGCACGTTAGCCTTGTTGAAAACCCTCCTGTACAAATCACATCCAAAGTGCCACCCTGCTTCTTTAAAGCCATCTGTATGTGACTTGGGAAAAACATATTCGGTGTCTCTAAAAATGAAAGTGACGGCGGGGGTTATGAAGAAGCGAGTTCAGAATATGAGAAAAGAACTGGATGAAAACTTGTATTGTTTCTGAGCTTTCATTTTGAAACTGTGGCCAGCAACCAACAACCATTCCTTATCTCTAGAAAACAAAAGCAAAGAACAAAAAAATGAAATCTACGGCCCACCTGAATGAAATATTAAGAGAACGCTCACTGGGAGGAAGCACAGGACCATATGAGGGTACTTTAAAAAGCTCGTGGAAAAATGGAATTAAAAGATAATATGAATCTTTCCATAAACTTTTTGAAGTGCTCTTATTTTCCTGGGTATTGTGCTGAAGAGTCAGGGAGTTTACAAAAGTCCATACTGCATCACTTAGCTTTTTTTAAAAAACTTTAGGCTTTAACTCAATGAAGGGCTGAGTTCCTCACTCTCCTGCTTCATCAACAGATCTGTGAAAAATCAACTATGTATAAATAAATAAACTTATTCCAAATTATAAACATTTTGGCTTTCTGAAATTTTAAATTCCTCTAGGCATAAAATACTCTGAGCACAGATCTCCAGTGTGAGAAGTCGCTGATTGATCCTAAGTGGTTTGCTGCCTAAGGAATATTTGTCAAATCACTTCCATTAATATTTTAGTTTACTGTTTATGACTGCACAAAAGGTTGTAGAGGAGAAAGCCTGCTGAGGAGGGCATTAGGCCAAAGGAGACTTCACATGAAGTCATCCCGGAGTTGGAGGTCCAAGAATTCCATGTCCCACCAAGGAGACTGCTGAATGTGAAATATACCATGACAGGATTGTTTCTCAATTCCAAGACCAGGTGTTTGTTATTTTACTTTTGTAGTTTAAGATTATGGAGACAGAGGAGTAAGACTGGTCAGAGGGAAAGTGTACCACTTAACAGGCCCAAGAAATAAACGGTTAAGATGTTTATTGTTCTACCATCTGCTAAAGTTTCAGATGCTGGGGGTGAATTTAATTACAGAAAAAGCAAGTCCTTCAGAGTTGACTGTTCAATTCAAATTCTGTCACTTACTGGCTATGTGACCACAGGCAATGTTACTCAAATGTTGCTGAACCTTGGGTTCCTCTTCTATAAAATGGGGAAAAAACACTCACTTCACAAGGTTGAAGAATAATTGAGATGACATTTAAAGCTTCCTAACCAGTGTCTTGTAACTAAGTTACAGATATGCTGAGATAATGATCCCCATAGCCCTTAGGGTAGCCAGTGGCAGGATCTTTAGGCTAGACCATTTACCCAAATATGCCATAAAAATACGATCATAGGGCCAGCCCATGGCTCACTCGGGAGAGTGTGGTGCTGATAACAACAAGGCCACGGGTTCGGATCCCTATATAGGGATGGCTGGTTAGCTCACTGGGTGAGCGTGGTGCTGACAACACCAAGTCAAGGGTTAAGATCCCCTTACGGGTCATCTTTAAAAAAAAAAACAAAACAAAAAAAACCAATCATGTTTTGTATGATAAACAAGGTCAGGAATCACAGTGAGGGATGCCTAGCACAGTGCTTCATACATATTAATTACTCAATGTCTACTCCCTCCCCAACCATCAAGAGCCTTAGTTTTCTCACCTGTAAATGGGAGCTACTACTGTCACACAGGCATATTGTAAAATTAAACAAAACTGTGTTCAAGTGTATAGCACAGTGCCTGGTTCATAGAAGGTAATCAATAAATTAGTTTTTCTTCTCCTAGGTGGAGAAGACTGGACTTTGAAACTGTCGTTAGAAGAAGTTCTGGGATTGTGGTAACTCCCAGAATCAGGAATTGGTTAGTAGTACAAAGATAAATAGGACTCCTATTAGCGTCAGACTTTTGTAATGTTTGGAATCCTAGAACAAGCCAGCTGGAAAAGTCTTCAGGGTTACTGACTGGACAGTCTAAGACACGAAAACATATTCAATTCATTCAGATGGGTTTCAAGAACTATTCTTAAAAATTTTCTTCTATTTTTTTTCTAAGGAAGCTTCTGGAATGTCAATTATCAGTCAATAAAGGACTCATGGCAACTGTATTATCTAATCCTTTCTTCTCATCGAGGACTTTTTACTCCTGAATGCATCCTGTTCCAAATCCATTTGGGCATTTATGTCCCTCTCCAAGTTAACCTTTGTATATCCTGAATTAAAGGAATTATTGAATTCTGTTCACTATAAAGGTTTCTAATCACTCTCCTTTAAATCCTCTATAAGCCTCCCATTATTCTTTTTGAGCAAAGTCTACAAAAATGGATCATATTAGTTAAGAGGTGGTCCTACTCTCTGCTAAGCCATATCTCAAAATATGGAGAACAAAGAGACCTAAAAGCCAATTTACATAATATCAGAAAAATGATAAGCTCCTGAAGAAAACAAAGAATCATTCTATCTAGCTTCATTCATTCCTTCAAGAAAACATTTACAAATAAAAATAAAAAGAAAAATGAAAAGAAAAAGAAAACATTTACTGAGCTGCCTATATTATACAATGAGGATGCTGGGGAAACAAAGATGACTAAAAGTAAAGACCCAGCCCGTAAGGAGTCATCAGTTTGGTTGAGTGCAGCTCTGGGGCTCTATGCCCAAAGTGCTCCCAAGGAGGCCAGAGGACAGGAAGCAGTATGTAACTGTAATGACCTGTAAAAAGACCATCCAGATTGTCTTAGCAAGTCAGACACTACATTCCATTTCTTCTAAATGCTTAAACAATGTCCTAATTCCAACTTACTTGGAACCAGTCTGTCCCTAAGGACATATGCAGCATATTTGGGAATGAGAACAAGGTATCAGCAAGATTTAATTTATTCCTGTCTTAAATTTCTCCTCCCACAGTCCTCGCCCACCCAGCTGGCACTGCTTGCTTACTGAGCTTCACTCCCCCTCACAGAACCACAGCGCCCCACAATACGCACAGGCTGTGGGCAAGGAGTCAGCATGCACTTAAAATCAACAGCAATTCACATTTGACAGCATTTCCTCAATTTTGGACTCCAGACTCTGGCTAAGTTGACAGGCCTAGCCTCCGAGGCTGAAAAGGTTCTTGGTGTGCATATAGTAACAAAAAAATTAAATTAATTTACCAGATTACTTTTGCTTTAATTGGGGGTCTGGGTAAGAATTATTAAATGAAAAGGCCATGCTGTTGATAAGACCCGTGCATGAGTTTACTTGCAGTGTTGGGTATAGCTTTCTAATCAATCTCATTCTCTTAGTTTGCAGGCTGTCGGGAAGATAATTTACCAATAATTATCCTTTTGTGAGGATACATGAATTGTTCCAATATGTCACTTCCCAGGAGTGTGGTAGTAAAAAGTAAAAAGCAATTTGTTTGGAATGAATTTTAGGCTTTGTCAGAACTGCTTCCAAATTAAAAGGTTATCATGAACAAATGCATTCTCAAACAGTTTGGATGACAGAACTGCTTTACCCAAGGAAGTTTAGACTTTTAGTAGGATGTCACAGGAAAGAAGATCCAGTGAGGTGAGCTGAGAGGCATCATTAAAAAAACATAAATCTCAAAAGGAAAATTACTGCCACTGTATTCTGATGTATGTACCACAGAACTGTTTTTAAGACTATCTCATGCTTGCATTTTCAGTAGCTGGAACAGTGCTGTCCAACAGAACTTTCTTCAATAATGGAAATGTTCTACATCTGTGCTGTCCAAATACAGCAGCTACTAGCCACATGTGGCAAATGAGCATTAGAAATTTGGCTAGGGTGACTAAGGAACTCAAGTTGAATTTTATTTCATTTTAAGCAATGTTTATTTATATTTAACAACATGTAGCTAGTGGCTATCATATTGTACATCACACAGTTGGAAGATGGACTCTAGGAAAAGGCTGCTCTGAACTGTAATTTCCCCACCTGGTTTATTCTGAGAGGTGTAAAAGCAGGGTGGAGCTGACCTCTCCAGCAGGATCCCACACTGGCAAAGCTTTTAGAATCTCAGAGTTTTTCCTCCAAGCTACTCCCTTTTTTTAATGACTTTCTCTGATCTCCACCCCAACACATGTCACCCCTTAGCTCCTCCATAACTTTGCCAATAGGTTTTCTCAGAAAGGCCCTTTTCTTCTTTTGATGCATGGTGCTGAGCACTGGTAGAGACTCATAAATGTTTATGATGATCACACTAGTCATCCTTTGCTGGAAGTTCTGGTGTAGGCTTGTGCCTTGATAAAACACTTAACTGCTTCACTGCTGGCTCACCTTACTGGTATGCCTGGAAACTCGCACTTGCTTGGAAACAGAATTCTGCTGGCATTATATTTTCAATCCTAGGAACACCCTACCTACTAGGCATGATATCACCGTCTCTTTTCAAAGATTTTATTTTATTTTTTTTTAAAAGATGACCAGTAAGGGGATCTTAACCCTTGACTTAGTGTTGTCAGCACCACGCTCTCCCAAGTGAGCTAACTGGTCATCCCTATATAGGGATCCGATCCTGTGGCCTTGGTGTTAACAGCACCACACTCTCCCAAGTGAGCCATGGGCTGGCCCTTTTCAAAGATTTTAAAAGTAATTTTTAGCAGAATGTTTTCAGCCCACTTATTGAAAGTCATACCTTAAAGGGGAGACGGGCCAGAATAAAAGCCAAAATTTACTGTTCTCTCAAAATCCAACTTCAATACAATGCATATCTTTGTAAAAAATATCCTGGAAGTTCTAACTTGTGCCTTTCAGGCCTGAGGACCTATTTAAATCCCTCTGAAATGGCTACCTTCTCTTTTTAAGAATAATTTTCTAAAAGAAAGAGCTGAAGTTCTGAATAATGGGCCACATTTTGGAATCACAAGTTATTACTACACAAAGAGATGTGAAAGTACTCCTATATTATAAGGCATGCCTCTACTTGAAAACACATAGGCATTCATCCTGTAGATCAGCTTAAAACCACCCAGGTCTCATTCTTTGCTAGTCTGGACTTGAGAATGCATTAAGATCAGTTGTGAAAATGCAGAAGTTAATTCAACTTCCTCCTATGTGCTACAAAAAAAGTACACAGCAATCACCCAAAATAAGACCCTGGGCTGATTCACTTGAATATTTAAAGTGCAAAGGAACTGGTAACAGGCTGTAAGACAAGAAGCAAGTCAGCCTAAAATAAAAGCAACTGCAGCCCTTGGCAGGAAAGAGCACTACTCATTGCACATGTTACTTACTTCATGGATAGTGCTTTGTTTTACAGATAATATCTGTGGCCTTATAAAAGAGCCAAGACACATATATTCAATTTAAGCTGATGGTTTAGTACATTTTTCTTAATGCCTCCAAACCACAAGTTCATTATGACCACTTAGAATTTCCCTTCCACCAATCCTCTTCCCATCTGTGGATCTCCAAGCACTTACTTCCTATTACTAGTTCCCAGTTCACCAGAAACAGTTTGCACTTATTTTCCCGACCGTGAAACCAAGATGTGAAGCCCCATGCTCACAGATAAGGAAATGAGGTAAAGGGATTGGCCACAGGCCACTAAAAATTAGAAGCTAAAACCCAATTCCTTGGCTTATGTTTAAATATTATATTAGAAAAGCAAAACAGTTGTGAGGGAGGAAGGTGTGCGTCTTCTACTGATTCTTGTGCTCGACAGAGAAGGCTGCCTTGGAAATAGATCCTAAGCCCATCTTCACTTTCTTATTTTTAATTTTTTGGCGGCTGGCCAGTACAGGAATCCGAACCCTTGACCTTGGTATTATAACACTATGCTCTAACCTACTGAACTAACCGGCCAGCTCCTAATCCCATCTTTTAAAAGGGCCAATGGTACAAAAAAGGTTATCTAAAAACTTTATAGATTCTGGAGACTCTGAAGTGTGTATAACTGGACCAGGACTACCACAGAAGAAATCACAGTCCAGGGGCCTTGTATAAGAATTTAAAAGATAACCAGATACAGGCTAGTGGGTGGGGCAGGAGCATTAGAACCTCAGAGGAGAGATAAGGAAGGCATGTGGATGGAGGGACTATTAGCTTTGCTTGAGAAGTATGTATCAAAATGGTCAGTGACTCTCACAGTAGGGTTCGGGGAAGGGAAACTAGAGAGATCGCTTTTCTGGCTGCAAGACTGGGTCTGCTTTTAGTCTTCCCTCCTGCTCCTTTTAAAGGAGATGTGGGTAGGGAACGAGAATGCTGGTGGTGATCTGGGCCTGCATCTTCTTCCCTCATCCAGTCTTGGGAATTCCTGAAAACTCCTTCCAACCCAATCCCAAACGGGCTCTCTCTGGGTTCTGAACAATGACGGGGAATACAGAGGGAAGTGGTCCCCTTCTTTCCCCAGAGGGCAATGGGCTCCTCCAGCGCGAGTTCCGGCCCAAGCTGCCCTCACGTCCCACAGGTCTCCTGCCTTCTGGCACCCACACTCCTATCCACTCGCTGCTTCCGCATCCTTCCTCTGAGCCTCTCCCCATGCATCTCTGCCCCTCACCCCACCGGCCAATCGCCTCCCACGTCTACCTCGCCGGGGCAGCCCCTACACCCTGCCAGGCCCCCCATCTCGTTCCTCCAGGTCTGGGGGGCTGGATGACACTGAGGACTAGGCGTGGGTCAACTCTGCCTCCCTCGCCACCCCCGGTCCCGGATGCGCGCTCACCCGGCGGCCGCGTTCTCGAACTTGAGCGCGAGCGTCTCCTCGATGATGCGGTTGTTCACCTCTAGCAGGATCATGGCGGCGGCTGCCCCGGGCAGGGGAAGGAGAAACAAGGGCGGGTGAGGTGTGTAAAGGAGAAAAGCACGGAGGAGGCGGCCCTGCTGCCCCCTGAGGAGGACTGGGTGCGGTAGGAGGTTAGGGGAGCAGGGACGAGGGACCGGGGTGGGGGAAGGGGAAGACGCACGCGCAGGCCTGCGTACGCACTGACTGTGGAGACACCCACCCACCCGACCGACCTGGCCCTCGAAGCCCGAACCCGCCTGCCGAGCAGCCGCCGCCGCCGCCGCCGCCTCACCGACAAGCCCGGTCCCCGCCCAACCCCCGGCTCTAGCCGGCCACTTCCGCTCTCACACCCACTTCCGCTCGCCGCCCGCACGCACGGCCCCGCGGCGCTATTTCCGCTCCGGTCCCTCGTGCACGCGCACGCTGGCGTGCCGGGGCGTGAGGAACGGGGCCGTACTTGCGCATGCTTGGTGCCACGGCCCCTCAACTTTGTCACACACCCCTCACGTCCAAGCCCGGCAAGTGTGCCCCCACCGAACTGTCATTCCCCAAGGCTTGCCTCACTGTCCATCTTCTCCCTCCCGTTTGTCCCAGAGGTCCAACTCCACCCTTCCAGTCTTGTCATTTCAGAGACCCCGCTCCGCAAGAAGCTCACCCGAGTCTTCCCAGCGGGATGCTTTGCTCTCAGCTTGTTTGTTGTGGGTGCCCCTTCCTTATTCCAGGCTAATGGCTGTGCAGCACCATCACGAATTCATTTATCCAACGAATATTTTAGTGGGCTCTTGCTCTGTGCTGTGGATACACTGATGAATGAAACAGACAAGGTTCTGCGTTCGTGGAGTTTATAGTCTGGTAAAGGAAAGACAATAAACAACCTAAATTATGTAACGACTCATTGTTAGAGGGCAATGAAGGAAAGGAATGAGTAGTCACCTAGGTTAGTAGGCAACTTAGATGGGTCTCCCTGGATTCTTGTCATGCCTCCATTTCTGCCTGCAGAGATGCCTCCGGGTGTCCTGAGCACAATTATTTCTGTCTTTGAAACCCTCAACTTCCAGTACCTCTGCCAGAGACATAGCCTTCTCATCTGTCTGCAGAATCTGAACTCATCTTTGTGCTAAGTCTGCACCTTCTGCTTGTGTGCCTTGTTGTGCATTTCCCCTCCTCCAGGGAAAGTATAACAAACTTAGTTCCTCTCTTCTACATGCAATGAAATGATTTGTTTTCTGCTAAGTGTTGTGGGGAGTGGGTGAGAAATCCAAAAATGAACAAGAACAAAAAACTAACTCCTATCTTCAAGGCCCAGACAGCCCTTTAAAACAGATTATTTTTTTTACTTACTTGCCATAGATATGCTTCAGGACATTGCAGATCTCCCCACATTATATGCTAATATTTTAACATTAATGTTTATAGAACTAAAATAATGCATATAAATAATCTAAAAGATGTAATAATACTAAAAGGTTTGTAATAAAAAAGGAATTTTCTGGCCTACTCTTCAGAGGCAATATCCTCAACTCCTTTACGTATTTATCCTGATATTTACCTTCACATTTCTAAATAAATGCTTATACCCCTATTTCTTGATTTGTTAATTTTAAGCATTATCTGTTGACTTCCTGCCATGGTAAATAAGAACTTGACTCTCTCACTTCTGCTGTCCACCACAAAGCTATGTAAAAAGTTTTGGTTAAATTAATAATCAGTATTTAACTCATTATGTATGCAAATATTGTTTACTGATGAGCCAAGAAGTGCACTACAATCAAGCCTTTTAACTTATACAGCCCTTCATTTTTCTTAGGGTTGATCATTGTCTTTTCCCTCTCATTTGTCTGATTTTCTATATGTTTACAGTTAGCTTCCCCCTCCCTTCCCACCCCAAGTACTCTAAGACTCATAAATCCTGGAAATAACATTTTCCATATACTCAAATATGTAACTTCCAACTTTTCTCTGGAATTTTTTGTCCCAGAGCCTTCCCTCCTCTTGTTTAAGTCTGGATTGACTACTTTCTAGACTTGCTGCACAGTTGTCATTCTGGGATTTTTCTTCATTGCCATTCTGGGCTGGTTTTGCCCATTTCCTGGATCCTGTCTTCCTCTTTTTTTGGTTTACTTCCTTGTTTTGCTTAAGCACCTCCTCTAGTAGCTTCTTAAGAAAGGGACAAGGGGATATATTGTTTGAAGCTTTACATATTTGAGAATCCCCCCCCGGTTTTTTTTTGTGTATTTACTTATTTATTTTTAGCTCCCACAAATAAGTGAGAACATGTGATATTTTTCTTTCTGTGCCTGACTTGTTTCACTTAATATAATTCTCTCTAGGTCCATCCATGTCTTTGCAAATGGCAGTATTTCATTCGTTTTTATAGCTGAGTAGTATTACATTGTGTAGATATACCACGTTTTCCATATCCACTCATCCAATGATGGACATTTGGGCTGGTTCCAACTCTTGGCTATTGTAAAGAGTGCTGTGATGAACATTGGGGGACAGGTATACCTTTGACTTGATGATTTCCATTCTTCTGGGTTTATTCCCAGCAGTGGGATAGCTGGGTCATATGGTAGATCTATCTGCAATTGTTTGAGGAACCTCCATACCATTTTCCATAGAGGCTGCACCATTTTGCAGTCCCACCAACAATCCAAGACCTTTTTTTTTTTCACTGTCTCATCTCCATATTATTCTATCTTTGTTTTATGGGCAGGCATATCTTCTATCTCTTTGGAGATATTATAGTGAATTTGTTTTTAGTTTATTTTCTGCTTTCTGCTTTGTTTCTTTTTCTTTGGGTCTGCTTTTATGCTAATTTGTTTTGTTCTCTGTTTCTTTTTTTTTTTTTTCCTTTTGTTTTGTGGCTGGCTGGTATAGGGCTTGAACCCTGGACTTTGGTGTTATCAGCACCATGCTCTAACTGAGCTGGCCAGCCCACTCTCTTTCATGTTAATGGGCATCCTCACAAGTCAGGTACTTTAGCTGTCTGTTCATATTTAAGGATGAGACACTAAAAAGCTTAGTGGAGACTCTGAGAGTGCAGGAAGGATGAATTGACAAGCACCTTGCTACTCAAAAAGGACCAGCTGCATTGGCATTATCTGGGAGCATATTGGAAATGCAGAACCTCAGGCCCGCTCTGACCTACAGATTTAGAATTTGCATTTTAATGAGATCACTAGGTGATTCCAATGCACATTATGTTTTAAGGAGCAGTGGGTTAACAGCCTCCACTATAAGATGCACAGATATTCAACAGGCCAGCTGTTGAATGTCAATATTGGGAGGGCTTCTCTCCAGGTGTGTTTGGGGTTTATAAACTGGGCTGTGAGTGTTCCTAGAGTGTACTGGGCTGGGAAGAATGCTTTGCATCCCAGCTTAATTGTGTTATCAGCCCTGTGCCTCCCCATTGCCTTCCACTGGACTTGAGTCTATAGAAAATTCATCTCCAGTGGTGGAGATAAAGGAAGGGGTGTGGGTGGAATGTGTGGAGTTGGGAAAGGGCATAATCACTTGGCTGCTTGGGGACTAGTATACAAAAAGCTTCTTTCTTTCTTTCTTTTTTTTTTTTTTACAGATTTTCAATGAATCTTCCCTTTCAACCATCTTGCTTTTTGTTTATTTAAATATATGGCCAATAGAACAAATATCTTTGTACCCATCATCCAGCCTTTCTGAAATTTAAATTTTATATTTAAACTTGCTTCAGAACTTTTAAAAAGGGAAATGCAGTTGCAATCTCCCTCACCCAATTAGTTTTCTTTCTCTCTCTCCCTCCTTCCCTCCCTCCAGATAGGTAACCATCATCCTGCATTTGGTGTTTATCCTTCCTATGCATGTTTTTATACTTTACTACATATGTATGTGTCCATAAACAATGTATAGTATATTTTGCACGGTTTTGAGTTTTTTGTTAATAGTATCAGATTGTACATCTTCTCTTGAAACTTGTTCCTTTTAGTCAACAGTAAGTTTTTGAGATTTACCTGCATTGTTAAATGTAGCTATTTTAACTCTGATGTAGTATTCCAATGTATGATTATACATTATGATTATAAAGATATCTATCCATTCTACTGTTGAAGGACACTGAAGTTATTTCCAGTATTTTTGCTATTACAAGCAATGCTGCTTTGAACATTCTTCTACATATTTTCTATGTACAGGTGTGAAGGTTTCTCTAGGGTATTTCCAAAGAATGTAATTGCTGAGATATGGGACACAGACATCTTCAACTTAGCTACATGTTGCCACATTGCTCTCCAACACACTTGCTATGGATCAAATGTGTCCCACAAAAGTTTATGTATGGGAAACTTAATCTCCATTGTAACAGTGTTAAGAGGGTGGGAAATCTGACTGTGGTATTTGAAAGGTGGGGCCTTTAAGAGGTGAGTAGATTGTGAAGACTGTGCCCTTGTGAATGGATTGGTCCATTCATGGAGTAATGGGCATGGTTCTGATGGTTTTTTAAGGAGAGAGAGTGAAGAGATTAGCTCTCTTGCTCAGCTCATTCTTACCATGTGACACCATGGTTGCCATGGGACCTTGTAGAGAGTTATACAGAAGAAAGCCCTCACCAGATGTGTTCCCTGGACTTTTGGACTTCCCAGCCTCCAAAACTATAAGAAATAAATTCCATTTTTTTGGGAAATTGACCAGTTTCAGATATTCTTTTATAAGCAACAGAAACAGACTAATACAGTAATCATAGTTGTACCAATTTATACTCCCCCTAACAATGTATGGGGGTTCTCATTGCTCCCTGTCCTTGTTAGCATTTGGTATTGTCAGAGTTTGAAGTGGATAGATATGCAAGAGTATCTGTTGTTTTTTAAAATAAGAATTAGTTAGGCAGATAAAGAGGCATGTAGGAAGGTCTAGAGACAAGAGAACATGACATTTTCCAGAAAGTGAAAGCAGACCAGTAAGTTGTAGGTAGGGCTGGAGGGGGAAGTGCTGAGAGATGGGCAACTAGAGACATAATAATAGCTAACATTTATTGAGGTTGAGGAATTATTCTGTGCTAGGTGCTGTTCTAAGTGCTTTACATGTATCATCTTATTGGATGCCTAGGACACCTCTAAGAAGTAGGGGATAATATTAGTTCATTATGTAGATGATAAAACTGAGGTGCTGAGAGGCTGAAGAGTGTATCCGAAGTTATATATGTGACTAGCTACAGAGGTGGGCTTTCTGGCTATTTTCCATTTAGTCTTCCAGATTCACTATTCAACCTTCTCCACCCTCACATCAACTGGGCACCCTTGCACTTGGGTGTTTGGTTGGCCGATAAGGAGCTCCAGCAGGTGGAGGAGGAGGAGGAGGGAAAAGGAGAGTAATATGAGGGTATTTAATCCCCTGTTTCCTTCTTCTTGTGATTTTTGCTTCAGACTGGCTGTGTCCATCAACCACATGTCACTGCTCCTCTCAAGGTGGCCACCTCAGCACACTCTTTTCTTCCTTGTCTTGGCCTCTCTGCTCAACCCTAGGGCCTAGGGGTAGTATTTGCTTGGCTGCTGTTAGTCCTGGGTCACTGCATTCTCTTCTGTGGTTCTCCTACATACATACTTTTGTAAATAGTCCTTTGTAAATACAGTATACCCTCCTGGAATTATCCTATCTTGAGGTGGCTGTCTGTTTTCTGTGGGATCAAAACTAATATGAAGGGGGAGGGAAGTCATATCATGGAAGATGGCAGAGTAGGATGCACCAGGAATTGATTCATTCACTGAAACAACTATTGAGCTGGCAAGAACGGTCAGAATCAACTATTTGGAACTCTAGAGTACAGTGGAACACTTGCAGCATCCAGGGGTGTGCTAAATGAAGAAATAGGCTCATTAATTTTGGCTAATTCATCTCTACAGCAGGCAGTTGTGGGAATGGAGGACCATATCCCGGCTATGGCTTGCTGATGTGTGAGTGGGCAATAGGGATCTTGTCCTCCAAAAATCAGGTTGTGTGTTTTGATCTGCCTTGCAGTTTGCAATGAAGCCACCACAGACAGAGTCTGGCTTATGGGCTGGCTGAAGTGGCTTTCCTGTTGGTGCGGATTTAAGGAGACAAAATGGCCCTTTTCTTTCCTTTCCTTTTTTTCTTCTTGACTCCAGGAATTAAAAAAAAAAAAAATCTCTATCACATCACTGGCTGACTGCAGTGATAATAAAACCGAGACTTCAGTGGCCACACATGACAAGGAATATAGTCTTTGCAAAAAATAGTTTGGAAAAGGGGCCGAGCCCGTGGCGCACTCGGTAGAGTGCTGCGCTGGGAGCGCGGCGACGCTCCCACCGCAGGTTCGGATCCTATATAGGAATGACCGGTGCCACTCACTGGCTGAGTGCCGGTCATGAAAAAACGACAAAAAAAAAAAAAAAAAAAAAAGTTTGGAAAAGGCTTAAATAAATGGACAACTGTAGCCTTCATCAAGCAGCAACAATAATCCCTGGGATGGGGCCAAGGGATAGAATCTGATTTTCAGAGTTACCATTTTAATATTCAAAATATTCAGTTATTAAAAAATGATAAAGTGTACAAATAAATAGAAAAGTATTGCTCATTCACAGTAATGTAAATAAAGATAAAAAAGAGGAAAGTGATAGAAATCATTCCTGAGGAATCTAGCCATTAGACCTACAGAAAAAGGCTTAAATTAACTGTCTGAAATATGCTAAAGGAAAAACAAGAGCTGTTAGAAACCATAAACAAATAGCCAAGGAAAATCAGAAGAATAATGTATGAACAAGCATAGAATATCAATAAAGGGATATAAATGATCAAAAGGTACCAAATAGAAATTTTGGAGCTGGGAAGTACAAGACATGAAGTAAAATATTCACTAGAAGGGTTCAACAGCAGATTTGAGCAGACAGAAGAAAGAATCAGTTAACTTAAAGATAGGGCAATTAAAATTACTCAGTTTGAGGAGCAGAAAGAAAAAGTGAAGAAAAATAAACAGCCTATGGGACACTATTAAGTATACCAAAATATACATTATGGGAGTTACTTAAGGAGGAGAGAGGAAAGGGCAGAATAAATATTTGAAAAAATAATGGCCATCAACTTCCCAAATTTGATGAAAGATATGATCTGCATATTCAATAAACTCAACAAATTTAGAGTAGGATAAACCCAGAAGTCCACACCGAAACACAGTATAATCAAACTGTTGAAAGCCAAAGACAAAGAAAAAATCTTGAAAGTAGCAGAAGAGAAATGACTCATCATATACAAGAGATCCTCAACAAGATTAACAGCTAATTTCTCATTCTACCATGGAGGCCCAAAGGTAGGAGAGTGGTGATATCTCTGAAGTGCCGAAAGAGAAAAATGTCAACCGTGAATACTATATCCAGCAAAACTATCCTTCAAAAATGAAGGAAAAATTAAGACATGCCAGCATACACAAAAGCTAAAGTGGTCCATTATTAGTAGATCTGCCCTACAAGAAATGCTAATAGGAGTCCTTTAGGCTGAAATAAAAGGACAGTAGATGGTAAATTAAAGCCATATGAAGAAATAAAGATCACTGGGAAAGGTATCTACATAAGTAAACATAAAAGTTAGGATTATTGTATTTTAAGTGTAAATCCTCTTTTCATTTCCTATATGATTTAAAAGCCAAATGCGTAAAAGAGTAATTGTAAATCTATGTTAATGGGCATGCGATGTATAAAGATATCATTTGTGACAATAACATCAGAAAGGTGGGATGGAGCTGGATAGGTGAAGAATTAATGTATGTTATTAAAGTAAGTTGGTATCAGTTCAAACTAGATTTTTATAAATTTAGGATGTCAGTTCTAATCCCAATGACAACCACTAAGAAAATAACTAGAAATATATGAAAAAGGAACTAAAGAAGGAATTAATTAAAATTGTACACTAGGAAAAACAAACAAAAGGCAGTGTAGCAGGAAATGAACAAGAAAAAATATGAGACATGTGGAAAACAAATAGCATGATGGTAGAAGTCCTTTATTATCAGTGATTATCTTAAATGCAAGTGGAGGAAAGTCACAAATTAAAAGACAGACTGTCAGAATGAATAAAAAAAAACATGATCCAACTATATGCTGCTTATAAGACTGACTTTAGATGCAAATACACAAAGAGGTTGAAAGTAAAAGGACAGAAAAAGATACTCCAGGCAAATAGTAACCAAAAGAGATCCTGAGTGGTGTATTAGTCCGTTTTCTGTTGCTTATAACAGAATATCTGAAACTGGGTAGCATATAAAGGAAATGAAATTTATTTCTTATAGTTTTGGAGGCTGAGAAGTCCAAGGTCCAGGGAACACATCCAGTAGGGGCCTTCTTCTGGGTGGAAACTGTCAATAAGTCCTGTGTCAACACAGGGTACTACATGGAAAGGATGGCAAGAGTTCTTTCATTTTCCTTATAAAGCCACCAATCCACGCCCATGACAATCCATTCCTCCGTGAATGGACTAATTCATTCATGAGGTCACATTCATCACAATCCAATTATCTCTTAAAGGCCCCACCTTTCAAATACCATAATCTGATTTCCCACCCTCTTAACATTGTTACAATGGGGGTCAAGTTTCCAACACATGAGCTTTTGGGGGACATTTAACCCACAGCAGGTGACTATGCTAGAATCAGAAAAAAATAGATTTGTTACACAAAACAAAGTCATGGTGTATTAATAAAAGGGTCAATTCATCAAGAAGGTAAAATAAGTACAAACATATACACACCAGACAAGAGTCCCAAAATATACACAGCAAATATTGACAGAATTGAAGGGAGAAATAGACAGTTCTACAATAACAGTTGGAAACTTCAATATCCCTCTTTTTTTTTTTTTTTTTTTTTAAAAGATGACCGGTAAGGGGATCTTAACCCTTGACTTGGTGTTGTCAGCACCACGCTCAGCCAGTGAGTGAACCGGCCATCCGTATATGGGATCCGAACCCGGGGCCTTGGCGCTATCAGCACCGCACTCTACCGAGTGAGCCACGGGCCGGCCCCCAATATCCCTCTTTCAATAATGATTGAACATCTGGACAGAAGATTAATAAGGAAATAGAAGACTTGAAGAACACTATAAACTAACTAAATCTAACAGACATTCACGGAACACTCCACCCACCAACAGCAGAACATACATTCTTCTTGAGTGAATATGGAACATTCTCCAGAATAGACCATATGTTAGGCCACAAAACAATTCTCCATACATTTAAAAAGTCAAAAATGGAAAGCTAAGACATACTTCGTATCTTCTCCAACCACAATGGAATGAAGATAGAAATTAATAATAAAAGGAAAATGGAAAATTCACAAATACAGGGTATTGAACAGCATATTCTTAACCAATTTAAAGAAGAATAAACACCAATTCTACTCAAACCCTTCCAAAAACTAGGACAGAAAGAAATATTTCCTAACATACTTTATGAGACCAGCATTACACTGATACTAAAGCCGAAGATACCACAAGGAAAGCACACTATAGACCAATATCTCTTACGAATACAGAAGCAAAAATCCTCGACGAAATACTAACAAACCAAATCCAACAGCTCATGTAAAGGATTATACACACTAAGCCCAAGTGGAATTTATCCCAGAAATTAAGACTGGTTCGACATAAGGAAATAAATCAATCAATGTAAAAAACCACATTAATAAAATGAAGGGGAAAAAACCTGATCATCTCAATAGAGGTAGAAAAAGCATTTAACAAAGTTAGGCACCCTTTCATGACAAAAACTCAGAATACTAGAAATAGAAGGTGCTATGGTTTGAATGTATGTGTCCTTCCAAAAGTCATATGTTGTAGTACTGGCATAAAAATAGACATATAGACCAAAGGAATAGAATTGAGGGTCTTGAGATAAATCCAAACATCTATGGCCAATTGATTTTCAGCAAGGGTGCCGTCTAATGGGGGGGGGGGGGAAAGAAGTCTCTTTAACAAATTGTGCTGGGACAACTGGAAAATCATATGCAAAAGAATTTTGCCTCATCCCATATGCAGAAATTAATTTAAGCTGGATCAATAACTTAAATATAAGTGCTAAAACTATAAAACTACTAGAAGAAAACATAAAGATAAACCTCCATGACCTCAGATTTGGCACTAAAAGCATGAGACACAGGGTAAAAAAAAGATAAATTGTTCCTATTCTTCACTTAAATTAAAAACTTGTGTTAGGCATATGCAAACTGTACTTCCAAACCTGAGATGAGTCAACCAAGAACTCACTTAACTCACTTGGTTAGAATGTGGTGCCGACAACACCAAGGTCACAGGTTTGGATCCCCATACTGACCAGCTGCCAAAAAAAAAAAAAGTATAGTCAGCTAGAAGTCTACATCTGAATAATGCAATTGATTGTGCTATTTACAGGAAATGAATGTTTATTATTTTTTGTCTAAATTTTAAGTGATTTAACATACCTCCCGAGAAGTTATTGGCTTTCGAAAGTCACATGTACTGAACCTCTCATTTTGGCATAAAAAGAGGGCGACACGCCACCAGGGTCTGATAGCCTTCACCTTGGCCATATTCTACCGAATAGAAGAAAGTCACAGGTTTTGCCTCAAGTGGACGGGATTATACAAGAGCATGACTCATTAATAGACAGTTTCTCCTCGTCTCTACCAAATAAATGTTGATTTGAAGGAATGCCAAATTATCAGCTTACCTGGGGTGCTCTGGTGTCTTGACCCAGTCCTTTTAGGAGGGAAAAAAGTGACAGAGGACATCAGGAGGCTACTTAATTTGTCTGGGTAGTAGATGATGAGAGTTTGCTCTGGGTGGAGTAGTGGAGATGGAGAAGAGTGGATGTTTTCAAGAATGATTTCAGTGAAGGAATTAAAAAGTTCTGGTGATGGTTGGATAGGTGCTGCACTAGTTTTTATGCTGAGTAACAAATTACCACAAATTTAGCAGCCTAAAATCACACCCATTTATTATCTCACAGTTCCTGTAGGCCAGGGGTCCAGGCACAGCTTGGCTCAGTCCTCTGCTCAGGATCTCTCCAGACTTCAAACGGGCTGCAGTTTCTTCAGAGGGTCTGCTAGAGAAGGACCCATTTCCAAGCTCCCTTAGGTGTTGGTAAAATTCATCTTCTATAAAATTCATCTTTGTAGCACTGAGGTCCGTGTTTTTTTGTTTTTTGTTTTCCTGGCTGTCAGAGGCCACCCACAGTTTCTTGACAAACATGACAGCTTACATCTTCAAAGCTGGCAAGGGAGTCTTTTGCATCAGCCTGTGAAGATGGAGTCATATACAACATGCAGTAGTCATGGGGGTGACGTCCTTTCACCCTTGTGATATAATGTAATCTAAACCAGGGGCTGATACCATTCACCTTGGACATATTCTATTGATAAGAAGAAAGTCACAGGTTTGGCCTCAAGGGGAGGGTATTATACAGGGCCATGACTCATTGCAGGGGCTGGTGTCACTTTAGAGCGTGTCTCCCACAGGTTGGATAAGGGAAAGTGAAGTGCCAGCTATAATGTTTGGGTTTCTGCCTTGAGCAGGTGGGTGGAAACTCTACCATTTATTGAGACAGAGAACATGGATGAGCATGTTAGTCAAAGGATGATCCTGAGCTCAGTAGTTGACATGTCGAGTTCAGTTGCTCAGGGGCATATACCAGGCACCACAAATCCAGTGCCTGGTATAGTTCCTGACATGTGGCAGGTGCTCTGTAGAATGAATGAATGAATGAATGAATGAAATCTAAGAGACAGCCAAGTGGAGATATCGACCAGGCCAATATCTCCTGGGGACAAGTTGTGAGGTCTCCACTGATCACACGTTCTCCGAAGTCGTTGGCATTTGTGCAGTGATGAATACGCTGGCTTGGATGAGATGGCCAAGGAAAGAGATACAGGGAGCAGAGCAAAGATCTCAGGACTGAGTGCCGGGAGTGCCAACTGCAAGATTTCAGGCTGGAGAAGACACTGGCAAAGGTACTGAGAAAGAACAGACACAGGAGTGTGATGCCAACTGCTGCTGAGAAGTCAAGACAGGACTGGGGGTGTCCGTGGGGAGGCAGTGTTGGTAGTGCTGGGGCTGAGCAGCTGACTCAGTGGGCTGAGGATGGACAGAAGGTGAGGGAATGGAGGACAGCAGACAATTCTTTCTGGAAGTCTGGCTGTAGGGGAGGAGGAGGGTGTGATGGCTGAAGAGAGACGAGCCCCCACGGTGGAGATCATCCAGGCGCTGGCGTCCAGAGAGGGCCTCCTACGGCAGCTGCGGGGCTCGCAGGCTGGGGTCGGCCCTCGGGGTCAGAGGGAGAGAGCACCTTCCCCGCCTCGCTCACGGCCTTGCTTTTGTGCTGCTTCCTCTGCAGCGTTCTTCTAATAGTCAAGCTACCATGTTTCCTTAAGAATGATTAAAAGCCACCACTAGTAAAGGACATGCTCAAATGCCTCTTTCCTCTCCCTCCTCCCCCGTAATTCTGTCCAGCATTCCCTTTCTTTCTTCCCTCTCTTCCTCCCTATTCCCTCCCTTCCTTCCACTTAGCATGGAAGAGACGTGAGCAGTTTCCATTGCCGACAAGGAGGCTGCAAGGGAGCAGCGGAGGGGAGCCCAGGAAAGCCAGATGGGAATTCACAGCGTGAGGATTCTGAGAGTGGCGGGAGAGGGACTCTAGGGCACAGCTGGTGGGATTGGCTCTGGGGTGGCCACGGGACAGCAGCTCCTTTGTGGCAGGAGTGAAGGAGGACCGTGTGTGTGGAGGACACAGAGACAGCACTGGTTTGGTGTTAGGAGTAGCAAGAGGTTTCCAAGCTCAGGTCTAATTGTCTTTAGTGTTTGTTGAATGAAAGAATATGTGAATAAACCCTTTAAAGGATTGCATAAATAGCATTTTTCCTTAATTTTTCAAAATGAAATCCTTATTGACTTTTGTTACTATACAAGTAACACACACCCCTTGTAAAAACTTTAAATGACAGAAATTTCCCTTGAAATTCTACCCCACGGAGATAACAAATGTTACTGGTAAGTGTGCACCTTACGAGAGGGTTGCACATCAAACCGAAGAGGATCACCTGATACGTGGTACTGTGTGAGATGTTTTGTTCACTTTAACATCATCTGTTTCATGTCAATATGTAAAGATCTCTCGTATCCTTCATATAACATGCTGTCTCATGTCACCTCCACTCTCGTAAACTTATTTAACCAAAACCCTACTGATGGGCATGTCAGTTGTTTCTAACTTTGCAACACAAAGACCGTCCTTGTTCATACACCTTTGCACTCCTGCACCATTATTTTTCTTAAAACAAAGTCCTGGAGAAAAACAACAGGTATGCTCATTTCAAATTTTGATACCCATCTTCCAAATTGCCCTCCAGAAGGCTGTGACAATTTCAGCTTAGACTCCATCAGCAGAATGTAAGGGCACCTGTTTCCCCATCATTGCCAACAACCAGGCATTAGAGATCTTTTTAATCCTGTCCACCTACATAAAAAATATCTCATGTTAATGTACATTTCTGTAATTACGAGTGAGGCTGAACATCTTAAATGTGGATTTTGGCCATTTACATTTCTTTTTTATAGTGTGTTTCTTCATACCTTTTACCTATTTTATACTGAGCTTGTAATTTTCTTATTTATTCTAAATAATCCATAGTTTGTTAATATTACTTTTTCTTTTATGTTACAAATATTTTTTCCATTTTGTTATATGTCTTTTATCTTTTCATCTATGTTTTTGGTTTCCTTTGCCATATGGAGATTTTACACTTTCATGTCAAATTTCTCAGTCTTTTCCTTTTTGGTCTTTGTTATTAGCATAGTGCTAAGAAAGCTGATTGCCCATCAAGTGTTGCTTTGCCTCCCATGGATTTGTCACCCCTTTTCCCCTGGGTGATGGAGCTGCCAAAGATTACTCAAAGCCCATCTCTTCTGAGCAGTGAGAAGCCCCAGAAAGGGGTCAATCTCCTGGAACCCTCAAGATAGAGGCATTCCTTCCATTTGGGAAATTAATCCCCAATTGGGGTTCTCTTCCTGCATTTATTCTCCAGACCAGGAAGTTACAGGAAGAGAACATAGGTGGTTTTTTTCTAAGTACAGTTTGATAAGTTTAAAAGTAGAAGCTGGTAACGTGCAATCAAGTTGATCCACTAACAAAAGCTTGATCTTAGCAAACATTCTCTTCTTACAGCAATTTCCCAGTATCTTTACATATCAATCAGTAACCTGTCTGTCTTTGAGCCAGCAACCTCGCTGTGTTACAATTCTTTATCTTACAACAGAGACTATATAGCCTGGGGAAAATTTCCTGTCCTTTGCAAGGTCAATATTTGAAACTGCAAAGCTTTGGAAAACCAGGCCCTGTGAAGTACATTTGCTTTATGCATACTCTACAATCAAGATTATAAAAGATTCTTCTATGTTTTCTCTACTGCTTTGTGGTTGAACTTTTTCATTAAAATTTTATCCTTTTCCACTTATTTTTAATTAAATGGGCAATACATGGTTACATCCTAGTTAGTTCTATCAGCCCCTCCTTCCACACACACACTTCAAAAGCAGGGAGGACAAAAAGAGGGATGATGAGAAAGAAAATATTTTGTGTGTGTGAACTTGAATAGAAGTGTTAATCTTGTGCAACTATTAAAAAATAGTTCTGAATCTCCATTAAAAAAAGAAGTAATCACTATTATCTTGGGTTTGTCCTTTCAGATCTCTCTTTTTTTTTTTTTTTTTTTTTAAAAGATGACCGGTAAGGGGATCTTAACCCTTGACTTGGTGTTGTCAGCACCACGCTCACCCAGTGAGCTAACCGGCCATCCCTATATGGGATCCGAACCCGTGGCCTTAGTGTTATCAGCACTGCACTCACCCGAGTGAGCCACGGCCAGGCCCCTCAGATCTCTTTTGATGAACTTATTTATATGCTCATATGGGTATACACAAATACACACACCTTTAACATAAACATTGTCATTCTGTATATGTTATTTACAAACTGCCTTTTCATTGAACATTAAATATTTCCTTGTCAGTACAAAAATGCCTTTTCTAACTGCTGCATAATAGTCTGTTGTATAAATGTAGCATAATTTATGGTTGAGTTCTTTATATTAAAGTCTTTGATCCATTTGAATTTTATTTATTTTGTGTGTGTGTGTGTGTGTGTGTGTGTGTGTGTGTGTGTGTTTGTGTGTGAAGAGAGTTAGGGATAAACAATTTATTCCCAATAATTTCCCAACTATCCTAATACCATGTTAAATAACCCATCTTTCCTCCACTGACTCGACCAGTACATTTATAATTAAATGAACACTGAATCGATACTGTTGGGAGTTGGACACAGCAAAGTGTTCAGAACCATATGAAGGAGCTTCCTGCTTCTGCTGTACCAGCAGTACCAGCTGGCTTGGGTATTCCTATTTATTCCACAATCACAAAGCTTGCTCTGCCAATTTACCCCCAGGTGGGCAGAAATCTTATTATTTTTTTCTTTTTTTTGTTGTTTTTTTCTTTTTTTATTGAATCATAATTGATCATACATATTTTTGGAGTTCAATGTTGACATATGGTGATCAAATCAATATTACTAGTATGTATATTGTTACAAATCGTACTTATTCTTTATGCCCCTTGTCCAATCTCTCCCCTTCCCCCTCTCCCTCCCTCTTCCCACCACTGATAACCCTAGATTTCTTCTCTCCCTCTGAAAAAGTAATGGTTACTCTATTGATTTGTTGCCTAGGTGATCTGTCCAATGCTGAGAGGTGTGTTCAGTTCCCCCAATATTATCATAGAGCAGCTGCTTCTTCTGTCACTCTGGAATGGGCTTTGTGGAGAGAGACGGCCTCTTCTTTTCTCTGTTCTCTGCAGGTGACTCTCCTTATGTCAATGCACTCCAGTGACTGGTGGACCATCTGCGTGGTTGTTGTGACATTTAGCCACTTTGGCAGCAGCTGTGGTTATGGTGGTGGCTGTGGTGGGCCACCCAGATGGAGGTGATGTTTTTAGCATGCTCCTTGGTGCTGGTGGTGTGCCTGTTTCTGGGGGGAGGTCTGGTCCTCGACTCTGTGACTCAGGACTCCAGATGGGGCCCCAAGGTACTGGTGGTGTGTCTAGTTGTGGGCAGGGGTATCTGGTCCCTGGCTCTGTACCTCAGGTCCCCTGGCAGGCCCTGAGGAGCTGGTGGTGTGCCTGGGCTGGAACTAATTTTTTGTCCTTTGCTTACTTCTACAACAGGGGAACTTCCTGTGGGAACCAGTACTTGAGCTGTGTTGTTGACCTAAATTGCTGCCTTGCTGTTGTTTCCCTAGGGAAGGCTTTTTCTGCAGCTCAGGGTTTAATGGCTGACCTTATAGGTATTTTGGGCTCTCCAGAGACCTGATACATCTGGGTTGTGTAGAAACTCTGATCTGGGCCTGAGTTTTTTCATCAAACTGCACCCCATGCAATTCTGCATTCCTGACCAGTCTCCTCTGAGTGGTCCTAAACTGATTGGGGGGCAGATCGGCTGTCCTTGCTGTGTCCCAGTGTTCTCCTGGTTGGCCTGTCTACCCCATCGCCTGTGCTCCAAACACGTCCCATGGGACAGGCCCTGTGCTGGTCCTTTGCGATGACTCACTGGCCTCTGAATGGCTCCCCTTTTTCAGCTGTACTGACTCCTCACTCCTGCATGGGTCCACAGGAACTCTATTAGTGGTCTTGCTGTCCTGGAGGCCACCAAGGCCCTCTTCTCTCCTGCTGCCTCCAAGTAACTCCATCCAAAGGGTACAGCTGTGGCTTCTGCTGGCTCCTGCTCTGTGGGCTCAGCCACTCCAGCCTTAAAGTGACTGTGGCCCAAAACGCTCCGAGAAGTTTTTTCTTTCCCTCATCGTGGTTTCTCTTGCCTTCATGAACTCCGTAGGTCTCTCCTCCTCTTCCCTTGAGCTCCAGCGGCCCCAGCTTGGCTGTTGTACATTTTTATAGTTGTAAATTGGTTGATTTGTGGGAGAGAGTGATGCTGGGGACCGTCTATTCCACCATCTTGACCCAAGCTCCCTAGAAATCTTATTTTTGAAATGAGACCATTTAATACTATTACTACTCCTACGTCTAATCCTGTATAAGTCTTATTATCAAGCAGACCTGCCAATCACTTCCATCTTCCTAGAGTTCCTTGAGGAGTAGATGGCCCCATGTACCAAGTGACTCAGAGGAAGACCCTGATCAAGAACCTTTCCTCCTGGTAATTTGGAGCAGGGGTATCAGGCAGAGACAGAGCTGGTTTTGCTTTTGTGAAGAGCTCCACTAGTAAAAATGAGATGGTTTTGGATGATACATGGTGAATTTGTTTTAATTTTAATCATTGCATGTTTATTTTAATGAGTATTGGAAAAAAAACCTCACACATGAAAGCTGCAAGGCTAAAGTGGGTATTTAAGTTAACAAAAGTGAATCAACTTAAAGAGGAATGTTCTACTTGAATAAACATGGCAAAAATACTGAAGGTGGTTAGAGTAAGACTGAAGTCCAGAAAACCCCAAATAAGATGATATTATCAGTCAAGAGTGCCCTCAGCTGCAAGTAACAAAAACCTAACTCACAGTGGCTTAAAAACATAGGGGTGAGGGTTTTTTTGGTTTTTCTGTTTGACTTATATCATCTGCTAATGTTGTTTCAGGAGCTCAGTAATGTCCAAGGGTGACTGGCTTCTTCTGATTTTTTTGCCCTTTTCCTCATGGTTTCAGAATGGTTGCCCTGGCTCTATGAATCACGACCAAATGGAAAAAAAAGGGAGAAATGGTACCAAGTAGTGTCTTTCCCTTTAGTGAGGAAAAGCAAGAGCTTCCCCGGAGTCCTCAGCAGTCTTCTCTTTAAGCTTCATTGCCAGTGTCATGTACATGGCCACTGCCAGGTGAGAGGAAGGCTGGGAAAGTGGCAATACCTGGTCCTAACTGGCTTGGACGGTCCTCATCAAACTGAGGTCCTGTTAGTGAGGAAGGAAGGCGAATGGGTAGAGGACAGACAACTGCTGTGTCTGCCACGTGGGATGTGCAGACCCACAGAGAGAAGCAGAGATGGGACCATGCGGCCCAAAGAGAGTGGCACAGTGGGAGCAATGTCAGGAATCCAGTCTCTAAGTGACAAGCTGTATGTCATTGTCTGCTCGCCCCAGTTGGCGAGATTGCCTGTCGCATCGTTTCCTCCCACTCTCCTTTGACTTGACTCTTCTTTCTGGCCTGGAAAAGAGTTGTGGGCACATTTGTCTTCTCACTTGTTCTTTACAGCAGTTATTATTATCCTGACTTTACAAAGAGGACAAGGAGGCTGCGAGAGGTTAAGTTGCCCAAGTTCATGCGACTCTAACCCAGATTTTCTGAAAACTAGTGTATTCTTTGTGCTGTTTCTGTATTTTAAGGGGACCATCTTCAAAAGAAAGTGTTTTTTCCTTAAGTAGCATAAAGAGGACAAAGGGAATCAAGGCATGAGAGACTGGGTTTCCTCTGGGTGTCAGTGCCACCATCAGCTATGTCCTGGGTTAAGTAGAAAGGCAGAAGTTAAGGGTCAGCCCATGGCTCACTCGGGAGAGTGTGGTGCTGATAACACCAAGGCCACGGGTTTGGATCCCTATATAGGGATGACCGGTTAGCTCACTTGGGAGAGCGTGGTGCTGACAACACGAAGTCAAGGCTTAAGATCCCCTTACTGGTCATCTTTAAAAAAAAAAAAAAAAAAAATGCAGAAAGCAGCTTGTCTCTGCCAAGCATGTGGGTTTTGGAGACCTAGGGAAACTTTTCTGCTTGTTTATCTCGAAACTTATGCATGTAATTTACTATCCTGATTACAACTTACTAAGACTGGAAGACATGAGACATTTAAGTCACAGATTTGTGGAAGAGGCACAAGAGAAAATAAAAGCATCTGGGAGCTATGACCTCCCTTCTCATGCCATAGTCTATCCTGGGTGACCTTAGCCACCCATAGTCTTATCACCACCAAGCCCGTGCAGGCTTTCAACACTTGAGAGCCAACATTTTAGTGACTTTCTGGCCAAGCAGAAATCAATATCTCCTCTCCCTAAACTCACTGTTTCTCCTGCGTTCCCTGTCTTGTTGGATGGTACAACTATCTGCACGGTCATGCCAGCCTGTCTTCACCCTGATGTGCAAGCCCTAGTCACATTATGCAGATTCCTTCCCTAAACCCCAAGTAACACGCCCCTCCCGCTTCCCCTCGTGCCTTAGTTCAGGCCTTCATTCCCTTTGAGAGGATGGTGGCCACGATCTCCTGCACTGTTTTCTTGGTTGTTGGAAAACCTGGGGTGCTTGTTAATTATATAGATTCGTGGTCCCTCCCCTAGACTCTGATTCAATAGGTCTGGGGCAGGACCCTGGAATCCGAAGGCTTGAAAGTGTCCCAGGCAGTTCTTCTGATCAGTGGGCAGTGCTGGTACCTGGCTGGTCTCTCTGCTTCAGGTCTCCCATCAATCTAGCCCCATTCTGCTGTAGAAATATCTTCCTTAAGTGTGCCAGTGGCTCTTTACGTGCAGCACAAAACCCACCTCTGCAGCATCGATAACAAGGCATGAGTTGGTCCCTATGTCCTTCTCCAGCCTCATCTGCTTTCCCTGAGTGCTAATAATACAAACAATCTCTCACCTCTGAGTTTCTGAAGCCTTTGCACATGCTGTTGTCTCTGCCTGGGCAGCCCTCTTTCCCCAGGTCTACTTGGAAAACTCCTATTCATCCTGCAAGACCCAACTCGAGTGTTTCCTCTTCCCGGAAGCTTCCCTTGCCAGCCCGGGAGTGTGAACAAATGTTTATTATGCAGTTACCCCCTTGGCTCCTGGATGGCAGAGACTGTGCACCGCCCACGGATACATGTAGTGTTTGTAGTAGTCGGTGCTCGTTACACACGCTGAATAAAGATAGCTTCTCCTATGTGACAAGAACTCTAGTGAAAGCGAATGGGGCAATCTCCAGGAAAATAGTGCTCCCTGCCTTTCCCCTGTGAGTCTAAACGCTAGAGAGTTTCTTACTGTGAAAATCAGTCATGGCTTTATCTGCCTACATTTGTAAACTCAATATATTAAACTGTGTGATAATAGCTAACATTTATCTGATGCCCAACTGCGTGCCAGGAGCTTTGCATTCACAGTTTACTTCATCCTGCTGATAAGGAAACTGAGGCTCAGAGGTGAAGTAATTTACCCAGAATCTCAAAACTGCTAAGTAGTGGGACTGGTACAATTCCATTCAGCTTTTTCCAGAGATTCAGGATATGCGGTATGAGTCTAGGATATAACATCCCTGTACCGAGGGGTGCAGGTAACGTAAATGAGGGACGCGGTCTGGGCGTGAGGCTGTAAGGAGGGGCAAGGCGCGTGGCGAAATGGAGGTGCACCAGCAAAAGAAACAATTAACAGAGTTAAAAGACAACCAACAGAGTGGGAGAAAATATTTGCAAAATATACATCTGACAAAGGATTAATATCCAGAATACATAAGGAACTCTAACAACTTTACAGGAAGAAAACAAGCAACCCAATTAAAAAATGGGCAAAAGAGCTAAGTAGGCATTTCTCAAAGGAAGTTATACAAATGGCCAACAGACATATGAAAAAATGCTCAACATCACTCAGCATCCGGGAAATGCAAATCAAAACCACACTGAGATACCATCTAACCCCAGTTAGGATGGCTAAAATCCAAAAGACTATGAACGATAAATGCTGGCGAGGTTGCAGAGAAAAAGGAACTCTCATACATTGTTGGTGGGACTGCAAAATGGTGCAGCCTCTATGGAAAATGGTATGGAGGTTCCTCAAACAATTGCAGATAGATCTACTATACGACCCAGCTATCCCACTGTTGGGAATATACCCAGAGGAATGGAAATCATCAAGTCGAAGGTATACCTGTTCCCCAATGTTCATTGCAGCACTCTTTACAATAGCCAAGAGTTGGAACCAGCCCAAATGCCCATCATCGGATGAGTGGATATGGAAAATGTGGTACATCTACACAATGGAATACTACTCAGCTATAAAAACGAATGAAATACTGCCATTTGCAACAACATGGATGGACCTCGAGAGAATTATATTAAGTGAGGGGCCTGCCCGTGGCTCACTCGGTAGAGTGCGGTGCTGATGGCACCAAGACCACGGGTTCGGATCCTATATAGGGATGGCCAGTTTGCTCACTGGCTGAGCGTGGTGCTGACAACACCAAGCCAGGGGTTGAGATCCCCTTACCGGTCATCTTTTAAAAAAAAAAAAAAAAAAAAGAATTATATTAAGTGAAACGAGTCAGGCACAGAAAGAGAAATACCACATGTTCTCACTTATTGGTGGGAGCTAAAAATTAATATATAAATTCACACACACACACACAAAACGGGGGGGGGGAAGAAGATATAACAACCACAATTACTTCAAGTTGATACGACAAGCAAACAGAAAGGACATTGTTGGGGGGGAGGGGGGAGGGAGAAGGGAGGGAGGTTTTGGTGATGGGGAGCAATAATCAGCCACAATGTATATCGACAAAATAAAATTAAAAAAAAAAATGGAGGTGCACACCCTGTTTAAAGGAGTTGGTCAAGACTGAATGCCAGCTAGGCCCCCCGAACATCTTATTGTGAAAAATTTCAAACATAAAGCAAAGTTGAAAGAATTTTAGAGTGTATGCCCGTATACCTACTACCTATACTCTGCCATTAATATTTTACTTGCTTTATCTCATATCTAGCCATCTAGCCATCCCTATATCCATCAATCATTTTAATTTTTGATGTGTTTCAAAGTCAATTACAGACAGCAGTATGCTTCTCCCTACATACTTCAGCATATATATCATTAATTAGAGATCAATATTTGTTTACAGTTTTTTCTTTTTTTTCTTTTTTTTTAAAAGATGATCAGTAAGGGGATCTTAACCCTTGACTTGGTGTTGTCAACACCACGCTCTCCCATGTGAGCCATGGGCTGGCCCTGTTTACAGTTTTTTCTTTTGATGTAAAATGTGTTTACAATGAGGTGCACAAATCTTAAGTGTATTTTCGCTATTTTGACAAATTGGTGCTCCTGTGCAACCCAACCTCCATCCATATAGGAAAATTACTATCATCCCTAAATATCTCCTGTCTCCCTGCCTCCAGTTTGTCTCTGCCTTCATCCTCCCAAAGGTAACTACTGTTGTGATTATTTTCCACCATAGGTAGGTTTGGCCTATTCTAGAACTTCATAAAAGTAGAAGTCTTCTTTTTTTTTTTTAAAGATGACCGGTAAGGGAATCTTAACCCTTGACTTGGTGTTGTCAGCACCACGCTCACCCAAGTGAGCCACGGGCTGGCCCTGAAGGCTTCTTTAACTCAACATAATGTTAAGATACATTCATGTTGTTGAGTACATCAGTCGTTCATTCCTTTAAAAAAAAATTTCTAATTGACATATAATAATTGTACATATGTATGGGGTACTGTGTGATATTTTAATAGTTCATTCCTTTTTATTGACGAGAAGTATTCCATTGCATGAATATTCCAATATATAAATATAGCACCATTTGTTTCTCCATCCTCTTATTGAGGGACAAATGAGTTGTTTTTCATTTTTGGCTGTTATGAATAAAACTATTAATATTTTTATGGACATATATTTTCACTTCTCTTTGGTATATTCCTAGGAGTGGCATTGCTGGGTCAGAGAGCAGGAACAGTTAGCTTTATATCTAGCGTCAGATCTTTTACCAGAGCAGCTGCACCATTTACATTCCCACCAGCCATGCGTGAGAGTTCCAGTTGCTCCACGTCCTCGTCAGAACTTGATGTTGTCATTCTTTTTGTTTTTAGACATCTGGCGATTGTGTAACGGTTTTTCCATTGTGATTTTAATATGCATTTCCCCAACGAGCAAAGATGTTTAGCATTTTTTTATGTACATATTGGCCATTTGTAGATCTTCTTTTTGAAATGTCTGTTCCATTTTTTTGCCCACTTTTTTGGGTTGTCTTTTATGACTTTTATTATTATTGGAGTTCTTTATATATCCTGGATGCCAGTTTTTTGGTCAGATAAATGTTTTGTAATTATTTTCTCCCAGACGGTGGATTTTTTGTTCCTTTTTTTTTTTTTAAATTTTATTTTGGCGATATACATTGTGGCTGATTATTGCTCCCCATCACCAAAACCTCCCTCCCTTCTCCCTCCCCCCCTCCCCCCCAACAATGTCCTTTCTGTTTGCTTGTCATATCAACTTCAAATAATTGTGGTTGTTATATCTTCTTCCCCCCCCCCCCGGTTTGTGTGCGTGCGTGTGTGTGTGTGTCTGTGTGTGTGTGTGAATTTATATATTAATTTTTAGCTCCCACCAATAAGTGAGAACATGTGGTATTTCTCTTTCTGTGCCTGACTTGTTTCACTTAATATAATTCTCTCAAGGTCCATCCATGTTGTTGCAAATGGCAGTATTTCATTCGTTTTTATAGCTGAGTAGTATTCCATGTTCCTTTTTTTTTTTTTAATGGTGTCTTTCTGATAAACAGAAATTAAATCCCCCCCCCCCCCCCTGGCAGCTAGCTGGTACAGGGACAGAAAGTTTAAATTTTGAGGAAGTCGAACTTGTCAAACTCTCTGCTATGGTTCTTGCATCCTTTGATCTGTCTAAGAAACCTTTGCTTACTCCCAAGACACGAAGATGTTCATCCATGTTTTCCTCTGAAAGCTTTATAATTTTAACTTTTACATTTAGTCTATAATCCATCTCAAAATAATGTTGGTGTAAGATGTAAGGGTTAAGGTTCATATTTTTCCCATATCTTGTTATTCCAGCACCTTATTGTTGTTAAAACTTTCCTTTTCCCGTTGAGTCGCTTTGGAACTTTTATTGAAAATCAAACGATGGTGCGACTGTAGCTGTATATCTGGGGTCTCCTTTCCATACCAGGTTTAGCTGATTTTTGCCATGGCTCATGCATGGCTAGATCTTCCAAATTTTAAATGACAGCATACACATACAGACTTCTAAAAAATGTAATAAAGTCTCAGTTTTTAAAAGTTGAAAACCAATTCTAATTTAAACAAACCAAAAAACTGATCCTGTGCTCCCAAAGAAACTCATCTGCAGGCTGAATCCGGTCTGTGGCATCCGCACAGTGAGAAGTGATTTCAGCAGGAAGCTGGATATGTGTATATTATAGTATAAGTCAAGGGTCATTTTTTAAGCGAAAAATAATGGAATGTTCTCAGGGCAAATAGGTGGGTTTAACTGTCAATGCAAGTCAATGAGAATTCAGTTCCCAGTGAAATTAAAACCATGGGTCAACGTTCCTTTGGTGCCTAGGGAAGTGGAGGAGCACATTCGTGGAACTCTTTGGAATTGCATTTAGAAACAATGAGGACAGAAAGGGCCAAGTGAGAGATGAGGAGAGGCCATGACGCCCTGACTGGTAGTGGAGGGACTGAGTGCAGGCAGCTAGACAGTCCAATGACAGCAAAGAGACAAGGCCCTAGAGAGCCCAGGGTGAGTGGATTGGGAGAGTCTGGAGCAGAGGGAATAAAGAGAGTGGTGAATCTCCAAGCCCAGGCCTAGAAAGGTGCTCCCAGGAACTGGCTGAAGGTCTCTCTGGCTCTCCGGCTGGAAGTGAAGACAGAGCAGCCAGAGGACAAGCACCTGCAGCCTCCAGAGCTTCAAGCAGGCTTCTCAGGGGCTCTGCAGACTTCCCATCACCATGTCTAAGTTATTACTTTTTAACATTTTAAAATTATTATTTACATTTAAAATGTGTAATGGGAACTATTTTGCATGTTTCAAAAATGAAAATAAATACATTAAAAACTATTACAGAAATTGTCTTTTCATCTGTCTCCCATTGGCCCAGTTTCCATCTCTAAACCCTCTGCCCCCTGTAAGCATTTCTACAGTTTATTTTTAGGTGGCCAAGGATTCTACTTTGGCAACTGAGTCTGTCAAACAGAATGTTGACTTTGCTGGTTGGGCCATATATGGTAGCGTTCGGGACAGTTGGCTGCATGTAAAAGAAAATAAGCAAGCCTTCACCAAAGACAGATACTAGTTTGTTAGAACCTTGCCTCAAGGATATGTAAGAGAGAGCTATCAGGGAAGGAAATTGATCTGTGACATGGTGCTTTCTATGGACTTCAACTTTGTGTCCCCCCAAAATTTATATGTTGAAGTCCTAATTCGCAGTGTAATGGTATTTGGAGTGGTTAGGTTTCGATGAAGTAACAAGGGTGGGGCCCCTGCGACGGGATTAGTGTCCTTATAGGAAGAGGAAGATACTGGGGCTCTCTCTCTTTCTCTCCACCTCATGAGGACATGTTGAGAAGGCAGCGTTTGCAAGCCAGGAAGGCACCCTCACCAGAACCTGACCATGCTGGCACCTTGATCTAGGACTTACAGTCTCCAGAACTGTGAGAAATAAACTCTGTTCTTTAAGCCACCTAGTCTATGGTATTTTGTTATGGCAGCCTGAACTAGAGGACCAAAAAGCAAGCTTAAGAAAACTGTGAAAAGCTTTTTAGTTCTCTGAAACTTGTTCTCTTTATACCTTTTCATTACTTAGCAAAGTGTGTCCACATGTGCTGTATTTGAAAGTGTGGGTTGACTCAAAGAGGCACAGAAGCTTCTGGAGGAAGGGTCTGTGGGCTGGAAAAGGGGGTTGACCACAGGGACAGGACTGTTAAGTGCGGGAAGCCTGTGACAACTTGAGTAACATGCGACCACATGGGTGATATAGTTCAGTTGCTTGGGTCAAACCCGCTCACATTCTGGCGATTGCTAAACCCTTATCTGGGGGGACTTTAAAGGGAGAATGAATATGTGAAAGGGTTTGCAAACCTTAGAGGGTGGTGTTAGATGCTAGATGTGGGCTGCCTAACCCAGCTTACAATTGTTCATGTCTATGGGGCAGAGGGATTTTCACCATGATTATTTCACCCCTCTGGTTATTTGCTTGGATTTGAAGATAATGCTGCCCCCTCCCGGACTGATCTTGCAACTACAGCCATTGGACACCAGGAGCTGGTTCTTTACCCTCCTGTCTTGATCTCAGCTGTTGCCAGAACAGCTAGTGGTCGTGTGCTTTGCTAAGTCATTTCTTACAGCCATGGGGAACTTCACTTTTCCTCCAGAGTTATTTTCCAGAGCTGGAGGCAGGAGACACACAAGACAAGTCACTGGTGTGTCTCCCAGTCTCTGGAAATAGAATCCATCTTTCTTTCGCTTTTCTTTCTTCAACAACTTTTTATTGCATCCTCTATTTGCAAAGCTGTCTCCTAGGCACTTGGGATGCAGTGGTTAAAATAGATAAGGATCCCTGATACAATAAGCAATAGACTATATAATAAACAAGCAAATTATATAGTATGTTAGGAAGTGATAAATGCTGTGAGCAAAGAAAAATATTTAAACCAGAGCTGGGTCAGGGACTTCAGGAAGGCTGGCGGAGGTGTGTAGTAAACAGGTGGCAGGGTAGGACTCAGTGACAAGGTAGCATTGGAGCAAACCCTTGGGGGAAGTGGAGGGGTTTCCTGCAGGGGCCTCTAAGAAGGAGCTTTCCAAGAAGAGTGAATAGCCAAAGTCAATGCCCTAATGCAGCTACAGAGCAAGGAGGCCTGGATGGCTGGAGCTGAGCCAGGAGGGGCACAGCAGGAGGGTAAGGTTAGAGAGAGTTCTGGGTGGACTGTATCCCCTCCCCCCAGATTCATATGTTGAAGTCATAACCCCCAGTGCATTAGAATGTGACTTTAATTGGTATTAGGGTCATTGCAGATGTAATTAGTTAAGATGGGCTCAATAGAGGAGCTCCTAATCCAATATGACAGGTATCCTTTTTGAAAGGGTACCTTGGGTTGAATGTCCCCCCAAAACTTAATACCCACAGTAACTACTGAGGGTGGGAAATCCTATTATGGTAATTGAAAGGTGGGGCCTTGAAGAGGTGATTAATGGTTTAATGATGGTGGGTGTAGTTTTGAGGACTTTAAAAGGAGAGCACTTGAGGAGCTCACTCTCCCTTCTCTGCCATTTTCTGCCTGTGAGACCCCTGCACTGCTGTAAAGCCACCATCAAAGATGACCCTCACCAGATGTGTTCCCTGGACTTTGGACTTCCCAGCCTCTAAAACTTCCCAGCCTCTAAAGCAATAAATTTCATTTTCTTTACAAAATATCCATGTATTTTGTTATAAGCAATGGAAATGGACTCATACAGAAAATTGGTACCAGAGAGTTGGGGTGTTGCTTATAACAAATACCTGAACATGTGGAAGTGGCTTTGGAACTGAGTGTTGAGGAGAGGCTGGAAGAATATGAAGGAGAGGTTAGAGAGAGCCTAGCTGCTGGTAGGATTTTAGAAGACAAGAAAACCAGGGAAGGTTTAAAATGTTTTAGAGACTGTTTAAGTAGTGGTGAGCAGAATGCTGATAGAAATATGGACAGAAAGTCCATACTGAAAAGATCTCAGATGTAACTAAGAAGGGACTTATTGGAAACTAAGCAAAGATCACCCTTGCTATGACCTGGCAAGGAACTTGGCTACATTCTGTTCACGTCCAAAAGTTTTATGGACTGTGGAACTTCATGGTGCTGACCCAGGGTATTTGATGGAAGAAATTTCTAAGCAGCACAACATTCAGGAAGCTGCATGGCTACTTGTGACAGCCTACACTGTCATGGCAGAAAAGGCATGAGGTAAAGCCAGAATTTATAACTCAAAAGAAAGCAGAGGGTGAAAAATTGGAAACTTTCAGCCTGGCCACAAAAGCAAGGATGTAGCCTAGTGACCCTTTGCTAAGGCAATTACTACAGAAGAAAGGGATTATCAAGAGAAGGGAAAAAAGACCTTGAAGGAATTTCAGAGAACCTGGAGGCTGCGTCTTCCATTACAGGCTCAGAGGCCTAGGGAGACAGAATGGTCTTGGGGAAGAGGCCTGAGGTGCCTGCCCAGGGCCACCTTGGGAAGCTGCTTCTAGCACCAGCACCCTGGTTGTTTTGGCTGCTCCAGCCATGGTTATGTTCGCCCCAGGTGTGGCTGGACCCACAGCTTTGGAAAATAACAAGCTGGAAGCCTTGGTCACATCCATGTGGTGCTAGGTCTGCAGCCTTGCAGAATGCCAGAGCTGTAGAAGCTTGGAAGCCTACACCAATTTCAAATGATGTATGGAAAAGCCTTGAGGCCCAGGAAGAGATCTGTCACATGGTTGGAATCACTGCAGACAGCCTTCACTAGAGCAATGCTGAGTGGAAATGTGGAATCAGAGTTGCAGGAGAGAAACCCCTTAGTACCATGTCTAGTGCAGCAATGACAGCAGGACTGCCATGGAGACCCCAGACTTGTAGAGCTACCAGTGTGCAATGGCAGCCTGTAAGAGGTCAAACATCACCTGAGACCAGGAAAGCCATAGGAGTGCAGCTGGTGAGAGGGAGGGAGGGAGGGAGGGAGGGAGGGAGGGAGAGAGAGAGAGAGAGAGAGAGAGAGGTGAGAGAGGTGAGAGAGAGAGAGAGAGAGAGGTGAGAGAGGTGAGAGAGGTGAGAGAGAGAGGTGAGAGAGAGAGGTGAGAGAGGTGAGAGAGAGAGAGGGAGAGAGAGAGAGAGAGAGAGAGGTGAGAGAGGTGAGAGAGAGAGAGAGAGAGGTGAGAGAGGTGAGAGAGGTACATGAAAATTGGGGGACACAATCCAATCCATATCAATTCCCCAGAGGTGAGGTGCCTTCTCACCACAATATTTTGGGGCATATCAGAGCCACACAACACCCCTGGTGATGTTAGCCTTCCTCATTTGGTTGAGGTAGTGTTTGCCAGGTTTCTCTGCTGTGAACTTATGTAAAATGCACTTAAAAACAATTTAAAGCATCAGAATTTGTACTTTGGAGACATTGGAGAGTAGAAAGAAGGAGTGACATGATCTGACTTACAGTGTAAAGGGATTGCTTCAGCTGGCATGATAAGAATAGATGGTAGAAGAGAAAGGGCAGCAGCCGGGTGGACAGGGAGGCTGTTTTGGAGTTCAAGGTCAGAAGGGGTGGTGGCGGGGCCAGGCAATAGCAGCAGAGCTGGAGGGAAAATGGGTTGGAACTTATTTTGCCAGAGCCAGCAGCATTTTCTGGTTGGTTGAATGTCAGTTGTGAAAAAGAAAGAGGCATAAAGGAGGAATCCATGAATCTTGGCTATTGGAAGGATATAGCTGCCATCACTTGAGCTGAGAGAAGAATTCCATTCTGCCACATAGCTTCTCCCCACTCCTTCAATATTTCATCCATCTAACAAATATTTATCTGGCATCGGGCTGGCTGCATACTTTGCAAAACCCAGTGCAAAATGAAAACGTGGGCCCCTTGTTCAAAAAGCAGAAAAAGCTTTTTTTTTTTTTTCCATTCCATGGTCTTCCCCTTAACCGGACATAGTGGTTTTTTTTTTTTTTTTTTTTTTTTAAAGATGACCGGTAAGCGGATCTCAACCCTTGGCTTGGTGTTGTCAGCACCACGCTCAGCCAGTGAGCCAACTGGCCATCCCTATATAGGATCCAAACCCGTGGCCTTGGTGTTATCAGCACTGGACTCTCCCGAGTGAGCCACGGGCTGGCCCTTTATTTTTTTTTAAAAAAAGATGACTGGTAAGGGGATTTTAACCCTTGGCTTGGTGTTGTCAGCACCACGCTCAGCCAGTGAGCTAACTGGTCTTCCCTATATGGGATCCGAACCCGTGGCCTTGATGTTATCAGCACCACACTCTCCCGAGTGAGCCATGGGCCAGCCCCAGGACATAGTGTTTTTTATTTGCTATTTAATGTTGCACTCCCTGGGGCACAGGGTACTCATGGGGCAAGCCCAGACAGCCACCGGCGTTCATGCTCTGACACTTGCGATTGCACCTAGCGGCAAAAGTTGATTATACAAGCTGGGTCGTTCTTGTTGTACCCAAACTATATCAGAGTCCAGGGGCCTGGGGGAAAAACACTTGGGACATACAGTATCTGCTCCAAGAGTATCTGCAAGCCCAGCTGCTAAACAACCTGCTGTAACCCTAAGGCCAGTTTTACCTAGCAGCTGCTAAACAAACTGCCATGGCTCTAAGGCTGGTTTTATCTTCTGCCATCACTCACCAGTCAGAGCTTGTCAACTCCCGAAAACTTTACTTGTGCCAATGGGCTTTCTTTCAAAACTTTATGTAGCATTTCTCTTTCTAATGAAACTCCCAAGCCTTTCCTTGTTCTTTGGACATACTAAAGGCCACCCTAGTCTGTGCATGCCCCAAATTGCAATTCTGTGATTCCCCCAAAAATGTCTTGCTTAGAGATTCATCCCTATATTTTGTCTGACTTTGACAAATCCCACCTCCGGGGGTTGAGGGCTGCAGTATCTCGGGTGGGCTGAGTGGGAGGCACTATATGTGCACTGAGGCTCCAGGTCCCCGTGCAGGACCATTGTCCCAGCAGGCTTCCCTCGCCACAACACAAATTCCATAAGGCAGCAGCTGCAGAACATTAAACCCCCAGGATGATGCTTTTCTGAGCTCAGGGGCCAGTGGGACCACAGGGGTCATGTTACCTACAGACCAGGCTCAGCTTGCCCTCTTGCACTAAAACAAATGACCTGAAAGTCCAAAAGTTGGTGCAAGGATTGGAAGGTTTGTTCAGATTACCAGTACTCAACTAAATGTCTAACCAAGTAAACAAAGAGAAAAAAGGAGCAGTGGGGTCCAGTTTATCCTAGTCCCAATCGGTGGGGCCAAGCTATTCTGCTGACATAGTAACTGATAAAAGCAGTAAGAAAAGTACCGACTAGATTTAAATCAGAGAAACAAAGGATAGCCGGGAGCCCTCCAGGGTGCATCTACATAGGAGCAGATACAATCCAACCAAACAGCAGGAGAGGGCTCAGAAAATCAGAGAAAGGTAAAGAGAATTTTAGCAGCTTTCTGACTTCCAGTCACTGTGTGGTGTGGGAATGAATCCCCCCACTCTCATGAATCCCCTGTCAAGGGGATCCTGCTGAAGCAAGAGCTTCATGGTGCAGGACTGGCCTTCCCGCCTCTGCTAGTCACCTGTCAGGGCAAGCTGCTGACGGCCGGAGGGAGCAGCTTCTCACAGGATGAGAGGAGTTTAAGCTGTAGTTGTCCGGCAGCCACTGTAAAGAGGAAGAAAAGGGGAAAAAAGGAGAGTAAAAGAGAATAAAGCATTGTCTTGTCAGAAATTAGGCTGGCGGGCCGCCTGTGGCTCACTCGGGAGAGTGTGGTGCTGATAACACCAAGGCCACGGGTTCGGATCCCATATAGGGATGGCTGGTTAGCTCACTGGGTGAGCGTGGTGCTGACAACACCAAGTCAAGGGTTAAGATCCCCTTACTGGTCATCTTTAAAAAAAAAAAAAAAGAATTTAGGCTGGGGACTCCAGGAGAGACTTACCAGCAGCAGAGACATGGGAGCAAAATAGTCCCAGCTGCCCCCCCTTGCTTCTTCCAGCTAGAGTTATTTCTGGTGCCCAAGACTTTCCAGTTTTCACTGGTGACTGAATTAGGCTTTTGAATTCCAAAGTCATAGAAATGAACACTGCACCCAGCAGTAAAGCAAGCAACACTTTATTAAAAGAGGAGATAGACTTATGCATAAGGGGGCTAGCGCCAGTAAAGCTAGCCCCCAAAGGGAGGTGTTCAGGGTCTTTTACAGGAAAAGGAATTAAGGGGTGCAGGCCAGTGTCACTGGAGGTGGTCCATTCTGTTCTTCCTGGTTGTGTCATGGATGCATGCTCAGTAGGTCCAAGATGGCAGTGGTGTTCATCATTGTCACCCCAGGAGGGTCGCTGTAGCAGTCACCTTGAAGCTTTGTGCACATGAGGGAATTCCTAAAGGGGTCTTAAGGTTAATCTGTAACTTTTACAATTATGGTAAACAATCTTTGGGGAGGGGTTTTTCAAATCAGTAAATATCTGTTTCCTCTCTTATCTCAGTCTACTTTATTAGGGCAGCCTATGGGGTAATCATTTGCCCTGCGGCGGTCTCATGATTGAGGAGTGGAAAAGTAACAGAGTGTCCTCTGTAGGGAAAATGGAGTCACTTTTGTTCACAGATCTAGTCCTCATCTGTTTCAGTCACGTGCCTACTGCCTGTGCCACACACAGTTGCTGGGTACCATGGATGCAAACTAGAAGCATTTACAGTTCCTGCCTTGAAGAAGGCGCAGGAGAGAAAGAAGGAGTGCTTTACGAATTGCTGCCGTGTGTCAGGCTTTGAGCCAGAGTCTGCCTACTCACAGCCAGTGGGAGAGAAAGACTCCTAAAAATAAATGTCATACAGTCTGAAAAGCAGCAACATGGGAGAACTGGGTGGCGTGGGAGCCCAGAAGGGGAAGACTGCAGGGGGTTTCCAGGTTGAGGAATTAGGAATCCAGTGGGGTGGAAGCTCAGAGTCCTGGCCGTCCGCTCACAAACCTAGCAGTACAGGCAAATCTGAGTGAGAAGAGGGGAAATGACCACCAGGGTGTTATTTACTCATTTTTCAATGAAAATGGTTAAACATGTATTTTTTCTGATTGCAAGAGTTATGCTGTGAAGCTCTGGCTAGTGTTGGAATCCTGCCGACTTAGCCAGTGGTGGTGTCCGGTTTCGGGCTGATGTCGGAATCCTGCTCACAGTGCCAATTGTAGCGCTCTTAATCCTGTTTGTGACGCCAATTGTAAAGCTACACGACCACGCCAGTTGTCAGGCTCTTTTACCTGCCGGTCATCCTGCCCCAACTGGGCCATTTGTCAAGCTAGGGCTGGGTCTGGAGCCTACAGACCCCCCAAGCCTGCTCCAGACTGTGCCACAAACACTTCATACACCAGGCTGGGTCCCCAGACCCCTTCATGTGGGTCTATGAGCTAGGCAACAGGCAAACAGGTCCTTGGAAGCCGTAGATTAGAAAGCATGGCTGCTCAGGGCGGACGCCAGAGGCAGTCGCCAGCCAAGTTCACGGTGCCTGGCAAGTGCACTAACTCCACCCACACACAACCTGCCCCGAGGCGAGGGGGCCTGATTAAATTATTCTATTTTCCCAACAAATGCTCATTTTAAAAATTGGGCCACATCAAAAGACATAAGCAAGAAAGCAAATACTAAGGTATTTCAAAATGTTTATAGAAAGATTCATAGTATCTTTTAATTCTATTTTGCACAAACTTTTTGTGTGTAATCCCACTCCCCAGAGATAACTACTATTGACATTTTGACTATATTTCCAATTTCTTCCCTGTGCGTATACATACATATATTTATTTTAAAATGTCATACTGCACATTCTGCTTGTCAGTCTTTACTTCCACTTAGTGTTCTATTATAGGTACTTTTCCATAGCATTAATTATAGCTGTACATTTTTGTTTTAATAGAAGCATAGTGCTACATTACACAGATCCAGTGCAGTTGTCCCTTGGTATCCATGCGGGATTAGCTCTAGGACCACACTTGGATGCTCAAGTCCCTGATATAAAATGGTGTTATATTTGCATATCACCTGCTCACATCCTCCCATATGCTTTAAATCATCTCTAGATTATTCCTAATACCTAACGCAATGTTAATGCTATATAAATAGTTGTTATGCTGTATTGTTTTGTTTGTATTATTTTTTAATCCAAATATATATATATATATATTTTTTTTTTTAAAAGATGACCGGTAAGGGGATCTTAACCCTTGACTTGGTGTTGTCAGCACCACGCTCAGCCAGTGAGCGAACCGGCCATCCGTATATGGGATCCGAACCCGGGGCCTTGGTGTTATCAGCACCACACTCTCCCGAGTGAGCCACGGGCCGGCCCTCCTGTGTTAGTTTTTGTTTTTGGACTGGTTTTGCCATTTATGGTAGCAATAGCGCTTCCAGCTGCACCAGGACCACATACTTGCTTTTCCAGTCATTGAACAAACATCTGACCTTTGCCCTGACTGGCTCATCTTAGGTCACATACTTACCCCTGAACCTGTCAGTGTGACAGTGGGGATGATCAACAGGCAGGGGAGAGAAACCCTTCCTCCACCTCCTTTTCTTCTGCTTTGATCTCCAGATCCGAGTGGATTCTTCTAAGGAATGTGAAGAGATGCTTATGCTTGGGCCGGCCCCGTGGCTCACTCGGGAGAGTGTGGCTCTGGTAGCGCCGAGGCTGTGGGTTTGGATCCTATATAGGGATGGCCGGTGCGCTCACTGGCTGAGCATGGTGTGGACAACGCCGAGCCAGGGGTTACGATCCCCTTACTGGTCAAAAAAAAAAAAAAAGAGATGCTTATGCTGGCATCATGACACAGGGACAAAGTGGATATACTTAACAGCCACATTGTGCTGCTCACACGTCTTGCATGGAAGCTGTCATATTTAATAGAGTGGTGAGAACAGTATCACCCCACAGAGACCCCACATTTTGCCAGTCGACTGGCATTTAGGTTGCATCTGTTACAACAGTCTTTGTGGCACTGGGTGTTCTGCAGAGAGTGGAAACATGCTTCTCCATTAGGAACATCATGGATCAGGTTAAGAGGGGGCAGTTATTTATAAGTAGGGGGTGAGCTACAGAAGACATGTAGGGGGGCCGCCTTGCCAGAACCTTTTCAAGTGGGTAAAATCTTCTCCCAAGCTCATCTCCATGTGCCTTTCCCCCTCCTCCAGAGAAAGGCTCTTTCCTCCCACTAAGTGAAAGACTCTTTTCCACTCTTGTCCTCCAGATCCAGCTGCCCTTGGAGACCTCAGCAGGCACTGTTGCCACCATCATGCTCACCCAGGGGGGCTGCTTCCCCTTTACTCCTGGGCTCGAGGGTGGACCAGACCCTTCCCTGAGCCCTCAGTGATTCATTGAAATAGACTGAAATTGTGAGCCAATGTGACTGAGGGCTCAGGAGAAGCAGAAGGGAGTTATACACAAAGAAGATCTTAAAACTGGGTTCTTATTAGCTCTGACGGCTCTCAGTCCTGGTCTTTCTCAGTGAGTCACTCACGGGGGCTGCTGCAGAACCTACCTGCCGCCCCCCCCTCAGCTTGCTCTTGAGTACATGCAGGTATTTGGCCCCAAACAGCCTCTCTTCTCCTGTGCCACCAATCACTATTTTCTGCCCTAGGAGCTGCCTTTTCTCTAAATAATTAGTGGGGGTAATGTCACCACCCCATCTTCGAGTCCTCTGTAGTCTAGGCATCTGATCACAAAATCCAATATCAGTTATAGCAAAGCATGAGTAGCCCCAGGGTAAATGTCTCCTTCAACTTCTTGTGACTCTTTACAAATGATAAGAAAAGCCAGGAGCAAAGCACCACTTAGCTTAGAAAATGGGGTTGCCAGTGCTGAGCTGTAGGCACCAGTGCCATGATAAATTTGACATTTACGTAGGGGCAGGATTTACACTTGCACGGATTGGCACTAACTTTACACACTAGAGGATGGTTGGAAAGAACAAGCCAGGCAGACCAGTCTGGCTGTATGGAAGTGAGGCTTTCAGACATGCCTTTGGTATGAGTGTGTGGCCAAAATCCATAGATACTGTGAACCGTGGTGATGACCCATCCCATGGATCATGTGAGACATGTCTGACATCATGCATTGCACACCGTTGACTGAGCACTCACGATACACCCAGGCAGAGGATACAGACATGACTCGGAGGGTCCTGCTCTCTTGCAGCTCACAGTGTAGGCGGAAGGCAGACTTGGCAGTACATGAGTTCATGTTATAATGGGGAGTGGCTAAAGTGCCAGAGGAGTAAAGCCAGGGGACAGCCACAATAAAACTGTCCTTCATGACCAAGAGGGGAGCAGCAATGGCATTGACCCCAACTATTCCATTTGCTGATTGCACAGCTCTAGCGGTCTCCCTGCTGTGCAGGCAGACTCTGGGAGGGGCCCCGCCCCCGTCTCAGAGACATTCTCATCAGCAGATCACTGCCAGTGGTTGTGCAATAGAGTGGCTGACAGGGAAGTTAGTTTTTCTTCCCAGTTTCCACCAGGCCACCCCAAAGAAGCCTATGATATAAATAAAAATCGTGTGTTTGCTGTCCAAACAGCTAAGTGCAGTCCTTCGCCTCCTTCCCACCATCTTGCCCCCAAGTCCTTCCTACAGAGGACTCCCTCAGGTCACTCTTACAGTGGACTCTTTCTGAAATCTTTACTGTAAAAGTCAAATCCTTTCCCCTTTATTCTCATCAGGAAAGATGAAGCTTTCACAGGTGATCTACTAGGGAATTTAGGGATAAACAAATGGAAATAAATTCAAGAAAAGTATGAAAATAAAAACGATCATCCATACAGTAGAGAATCCAGATTACAGATCCTTAACCCCAGCTTCAGGCCTGGTACTTCTGCTGGGACACGTGGACCCTAAGAGTCTCTGACACTCGTGATCCCTTGACTGAAACTGTTTCCCCAAACGTAGACATGGGTTGGGGCTTAGAAGGGAGGTGTGGTCTGATGTGGTTCCCCTATTTTCCTTTGTTGATCAGGTTCCCTCTAACAGTTAAGCCACTCTGGTCTCTGAGCTGCTGGCTCCTGCAGTTGGACATACCTGGCTGGTGCCTCAGGTAGGAAGCCTCCTCTGTTTCCCAAGACTTTCTTTGGGTCAGGGAGGCTTGGTTCCACTAATTTTAGAAAATGCATTTATTTCTCTGGGACCTGAGGATTTCTCCAAACTGGCTACCTGCCTCTACCCTTTTGACCATGAATTCGACTCTGACCCCATACATGTTGTAGCTGGTGACAATGAAGCCACAGCCTCCTCATCCCCTCCTTTCCTACCTCTCCCTTGTGTGGGGCAGAGGTTTACAATCCCCCAACTTGGTGTTTATTGCTTTGCTCTAAGACTTGGTCTATGAAAATAGAGATACTGGCAGGTAGAGAACCTGGGACCTGGAAGAAAATTGGAAGTTATCGACTCAGTCTTTCTCAATGTGCAGATGAGAAAACAAATATATAAAGGTAAAAGGACCCACTCAGGGTCACACAGCTCATTAATGGTAGAATCAGGATAGAATGAGCACTGGATGGGAGGTATCCTTATTTCCAATGTGGGTAACTTTGCAGAGGTTTTCAGACTGTTCTCCTGGGAGTCCTGGGGGTTTGTGGGAGGGCTCCTCAGGGGCTGTCTGGGCAGAGCCACACCCCACCCCAAAGCAGCTCAGTTCTGATAGGCTTTGCATATTCTGTCCTGGGAAGATTTTGTTCCAACAAAGTGTTTCACAGTAAAAAAAAATTGAAAAGTGCCAAAGTATTCTGGGGATATTTAGGAAGGGATTTCAGTGCCAGGGATGGAGACTTTGTCCTCTCAAATGCTTAAAATTCCTTTAGACAGAGAACTAAGATGCTTATTGCTCAATTAAAGACAGGGCTTAAAATCCAGCTTAATGCAATTTGTTGTTGTTTTCTTGTTTCTTTTTACGCTGTTGTCTCAGGACCCCAGGACATCTGGCGCTGGCTCCTCAGTGGTCACCAGCCTGGTTGCCAGTGGTGGTGGGTCAATTTGTTGTTATCATCTCCTTCCCTCTGTAGATTTCAAGAAGAGTAAATATGAATCAGAGAGAATAGGAGGGTAAATAAGATAGAAAGGGACACCTGGGAGCAGGTTTGCCTCCTCCATTTGGCTCATTGCTGGCCCTGCCCTGAATGCACAAGACCAACCTGGTCTTCCCATCTGATGGCAGACATGGCGGAGGATGGAGAAGCCTAAAGAGGGGGACATTCCATCTTATTCTATACTCAGGCCGGGCCCTGGGTTTATGCAATGTTGGTAACACGGGGAAGCTACCTCTAAAGAAGCCCAAGTTGGAGGCTAAGGGGGAGATCTTTGGTTGCCAAAGCAACAGAGAAGCAAACGACGTCCCGGTAACTGTTCTCACATCTGTGATTTGAGTGCCTCAAATCTGAGTTACTAAATCACATTTCCTTCCTTCTAACTTTCAACTAGATCAAACCATGGCCATCACCACGGATGACACATTGAATTGGTGGTTCGGGTCTAATTATGATTTTCTAAATTTCACTGGCTTGCCACCTATAGAAGAAGATGCCAGCCCCTGCAGGAGAGACATTGAGACACTCAACAAGTACATTGTGGTTGTCATCTATGCCCTGGTGTTCCTGCTGAGCGTTCTGGGAAACTCTCTGGTGATGCTGGTCATCCTGTATAACAAGGTCAGCCGCTCTGTCACCGATGTCTACCTGCTGAACCTGGCCATTGCCGACCTGCTCTTTGCCCTGACCTTGCCCCTCTGGGCCGCCTCCAAGGCAAACGGCTGGATTTTTGGCACACCCCTGTGCAAGGTGGTCTCGCTCCTGAAGGAAGTCAACTTCTACAGTGGTATCCTGCTGCTGGCCTGCATCAGCGTGGACCGCTACCTGGCCATTGTCCATGCCACACGCACACTGACCCAGAAGCGCCACTTGGTCAAGTTCATATGTCTGGGCATCTGGTCATTGTCTGTGATTCTGTCACTGCCCCTCTTCCTCTTCCGCCAGGCCTTTCCTTTGTATGATTCCAGGCTAGTCTGCTATGAGGTGTTGGGTAGTAACACTGCAAAATGGCGGATGGTGCTGCGGGTCCTGCCCCACACTTTTGGCTTCATCCTGCCGCTGCTGGTCATGCTGTTCTGCTACGGATTCACCCTGCGCACTCTGTTTAAGGCCCACATGGGGCAGAAGCACCGGGCCATGCGGGTCATCTTTGCTGTCGTGCTCATCTTCCTGCTCTGCTGGCTGCCCTACAACCTGGTGCTGGTCGCAGACACCCTCATGAGGACCCAGATGATCAAGGAGACCTGTGAGCGCCGCAATGACATTGACAGGGCCCTGGATGCCACCGAGATTCTGGGCTTCCTCCACAGCTGCCTCAACCCCCTCATCTATGCCTTCATTGGCCAAAATTTTCGCCACGGACTCCTCAAGATCCTGGCGGCCCGTGGCCTCATCAGTAAGGAGTTCTTGGCACATCATGGAATTACCTCTTACACTTCTTCCTCTGTCAATGGCCCTTCGAATCTCTGAAAACCTTCAGTGAAAGAGTACTTCACCTTTGTGAGGAAAGAATAACTGTGACCCCCAAGGTTGGGGGGTCATCTGGCTGTGCACAGACGCTGTCTGAGCTTGGGAGGAAGGCTGTGGAACATGGGGAAGTTGGGCTTTGGTGTCCTCAGGCCCCGCTAACCCTCTGGGGAACTGCTGAGATGCCATCAAGGCCCGGCCTCCACACTCCATGAAAAGACAGCACCATCATTTCTGCTACATGCTTGCATCATGGTCCCGCTAACTGGTCATCAACATGGTCATGCCCAAGCCCAGTCTGACATTAGATCAGAGAACGGGGCTGCAGCTGCTCTCTCCTGCAGGCTGAGCTCTCTTGCCAGCTCTCTCAGGAACACCTCCTCTATGCTGAGCATGTTCCAGCCAGGCTGTTTGGTAGCTTTGAGTACCCTAATCTGAACTCAGGGACTGTTTTCTTATCTCAAGTATGTTGCAGAGTCTTCTGGGGACATTGAGGCAGATGCTGTCTGAATTTCAAAGCTTCCAGTGGCCTGTGATGGCAGTGAAAGCACATTCTCCCCTTGGGTGTGGTGGGTGCACAAAGGGGAAGAGGTTTGGAATCCAGACCTACTGCATGAGAGTCCCCTTTAGCCCCAAACCAATGTCACAGACTGATATGTTGGCACCATTTGCATATAGAGCCGTGCTGAGCCATGCGTGGAACAAGATTAGCAGCTTTGAGCCCTTGCCCTCCTGCAGCTTTCAATCTGACATGTAACATCAGCGACCCCACAAACTCAGACACGGTCATCAGCTGGTGGGACAGTCAGATATTTCTAATAAAGTTCTGTTCCATGCTGGCCCCTTTGGAAGGATCTGGTGTGAAATGGAGTAAATGCATGTGTGGTGCTGTTGGTTTTTCCTGCGGTAGAATGGCGGCAGTACCCCCTCAAAAGGTGACTCTCTTGGTGGATGGGCGGTGTTCCTTGGAGCTTTAATTCCTGCTAGAACTGTTCCTTGAGGTACAGAAACTCCTGTTTCTCCTCTGGCCCCAGGCTGCAGAGGATCTCCTTGTCCATAAGTAGAAGGAAATGTTCCTCCTGAGAATCTCAGCTTCACCTTAACTGAACTGTCATCTTCTGGGTTACACCTTGCCTGGCTCCCGCAACTCCTCACGCTTACTTGTAGTTATTTCTCTGCTTTCCCTCCTTGAAGGCAGGAACCATGTCTGTTTTTTTCACTCTGTGTCTGTCATGCTGCCTGGAGCCTATTCAATGCTCAGTGAATACTTACTGAGTGATTAAACGGGTGCTGAAAAGGGTGAATCGTAGCAGAACAGCATGACCAGCAGCGGCAGGACAAAGCCAAAAGTGTGGGGCAGGACCCAGCTGTTTTGCGCACCATCTCCTCAAAGCACCTCTTACCTGTCTCTCCCACTTCATCCTTCCTCTGTCCTCGGCAACCAATTTCACTTGTCAGGTTTGCCTTTGTGGTTTATCTTTACTAGATTTTTCTCTCTGTGAAAATGTTCCAAGTGAGTACTGAGGGCATCAAGGTTCTTTTGATAGCAATTGGTGGAAACTGGACTCAAACCAGCCTAAGCGAAACAGAATGTGCTGGTCGATGTGAGATGGGGAAGTCTCAGGGATGGCTTGGGGTAGGGAATGGGGTGAACCTCAGAGAGGGGACTTTGATCAAGGTTGAGATTGGGATCAGGAATTGAGGTTGGAGTCAGGGATGAGATGGGGTGGGCAGGGAGGGTGTGGCTGCTTAGATAAGGTGGAAGGTCAGAGAAGGATGACTGTCAGGAATAGGGAGAGGTGCACACATAGGGAGAGGCTGGGTGAGTGAGATTCAGGGATGCAGTGAGGGGTTGGGGACAGGGAGATTTCAAGACGGGTGGGACCAGGTATGGAGTGAGGCTTAGGAATGGAGTAAGTATGAGGGGTGGGGTGGGGTGGGGTGGGGAGTCCCAGGGAAGGGTGTCAGAACTGGAATGATTGTCAGGGATGGGTTAGTGGCCACGAGACACCACTGGGAGAGTCACCATCCTCTCTGGAGCACTGTCTAAGATGCTCTTCCAGGGACCAGGATGGAGGTTCTTCAGCCTGTCCTGCTCGGGGCTCTCCAGGCGACTGATGAGGACGAAGGGAGGGGCTCAAGCCCTAGTCGGTCTGACTCTGGAGAGACGATGAGAGGAATGCAGCGAGAATCCAGGGAGGAAGGCTGGGACTGGGGCGTCCTTTTCTTCTCTCCTTTGATGCCTCTCCGCCTCTCCTACTGTTTGCCTTAATGTCCATCTTCCTTCCCCTTCACCTCATGCTGCTCCAAAGACACTGCATCGGGGGCTTCAGTAAGTAAGGATCCATACTGGGTCTGGGAAAGTAAAATGACTAGTAAACATATGAAAAGTTGCTCAGCCTCACTATTAGGATAAAAAATAGAAGTCAAACAACAAAAAAGTAATTTGGAAGTGTTTTAAACAGGTGAGGGATCTAGTCAGAACTCTTCAAACAAGTACAATCCTGTTCGATTAGGTATTTTACTGTGTCATGTAATCCTCTGGGTATGGCTCAGGACATGAATGATTTCTATTTTGGATTTTTTAAACGCCAGGATTTCTGGACCTAATTAACATAGGACCGTGACACATCAAAAAGTGGTGTTTCAATCACTAGACAAGGTGAGGGTTAGATGTCTGGTCAAGGCCAGGGTGGTGGTTTGCCTCCGGGAGGGGCCTGAGTCTGCAGTGGGATAGGATCAGGTAGGGGACAAATCTGAGGAGAGGAGTGGGTGTCAGAAATGGGGGCCGAGCCCGTGGCGCACTCGGGAGAGTGTGTCGCTCGGGGCGCAGCGACGCTCCCGCTGCGGGTTCGGATCCTATATAGGAATGGCCGGTGCACTCACTGGCTGAGTGCAGGTCACGAAAAAGACAAAAAAAAAAAAAAAAAGGGGAGGGGGTCAGGGATGGGATTGTCATAGGGGAGGGGCGCACATCAGGATAAGGTGGGGGACAGGGATTGGGATGCAAATGTATGTTCCACACAATGCTTGCTGAATTTAAAATAAAAAAAAATTTTTTTTTCTCTTTAGCCTTTTATTCTGTTAGTTTGGTAGGCTTGGTTAAATGTTCCAGTCCCCAACTAATTACATCAAAACCTATTGTTTTCACCTAAATTCGTTTTCCTTCTGACCAACCACAGCTGCCACCATCCCTTGCCCCCTATCTAGTGGCCCGTTCTTGTTAGTTCCAGCAAAAATATTCCTTTAGAGGGATGGCCCTTAGCTCACCAGTGAGAGTGTGGTGCTGATAACACCAAGGCCACGAGTTTGGGTCCCTACATAGGGATGGCTGGTTTGCTCACTGACTGAGCGTGGTGCTGATAACAGCAAATCAAGGGTTAAGATCCCCTCACCGGTCATCTTTTGAAAAAAAAGAATAATGCTCAGCTAATTCCTATCAGGATAAAATTAAATGTGTACCTGCTTGTGTTTGTGTGGGCACACATGCACACACATTTAGAAGACTGCTTAGTATACAATAAGCACTATTTATTTATTTATTTTAAAAGATGACTGGTAAGGGGGTCTTAACCCTTGACTTGGTGTTGTCAGCACCACGCTTTCCCAAGTGAGGCACGGGCAGCCCTAACAAGCACTATTTAATTGATAGCTACCATCGTTCTTTTGGTTGACCACCTTATTTTGCTGAATTACTGGATTTCTCTGAGAAAGAATATATAGGACATAACTTTTTTGAGACCTTGCATTTCCAAAAATGTCTTTACTCTACTTTTCACACTTAATTGGTATTTTGGCTGAGAATTGAATTCTAGGTTGGAATTAATTTTCCTTCAGAACTTTGCAGGCTTTTGTGATTTCTTCTGCTTCCAGTGCTACTGTTGAGACTTCTGATGCTATTCTAATTCTCTTCTTTTCTTTATTTTTTTTGAATGGCAGGGGCAGGTTTAACGGTGCCAGCTTGTCTTGTTAATGAGCCAAGCCCCAAAAGATGCAAGTAAAAGAAAGTTTAATCACACAGCACTTTATACAGACTGTAAGCAGTAGGTATTCACATCTCCGCATGAACAATACACTGGGAAGCACAGCCTCACCAGACACTCTGGATGTTTCTTAAACAAGGTACCGATTCTGGGCTCCAAATGCCGCAGCATATTCTCCAGTTCTGTCTCTCCCTGGCCCGCACAGCACAGGTGTGGAGCCCACTTAAGACTGACAAGATGCATCACTTCATGGTTTTTATTTTTTTTGTCTTTTTTTCTAATAAGAGTTAATATCTTTTCTTTTGGGATTTATTTTTTTCCCAACCCTAAATGTTACACACGTGCTATTCTAATTCTTTTTTTTTTTTTTAAAGATGACTGGTAAGGGGATCTTAACCCTTGACTTGGTGTTGTCAGCACCACGCTCTCCCAAGTGAGCCACGGGCCGGCCCTGCTATTCTAATTCTTGATCCATGGTATGTGACTGAATTTTCACATGGAACCTTTTAGGATCTTCCTTTATCTTTAATTTCAGGATGCACGATGGTGTGACTTGGTGGGGGTCTTTTCTCATTCATCGAGGCGTTGTTAGAGTGAACAGGACTGAAGCCATGTTGGGACCTAAAGCTGCCTGGGCTGTGGAGAGGGGGAGGATTTTTAAAAGGACAGTTTTTTTCTCTCCACTCTTTCTTCCCATCCCCTGAGTTTCTTATCTTGCTCGCTAAGTAGGAAAACAAGGCTGAGAAGCTACTTACTTCTTTGCCAAGCTAATAGGTCTTTCTTTGAGACTTGTAGAGTTGTGAGAAATGACCAAGGCCAAATGACTGAAGTTGACCTTGGGCACCAGCCAAGTACACTGTCGTAAATCAAAATCTTGCAGGGTCCTGAGATAACAGCCAAGATGAGAACAGAAACCAGATGAGGCCTTGGCAAGACCTTGTACCTGACCCATAGAAATGGACCCCTCGCAACTCACATCTCCTGCTCTCCTGCTTTTCACCTTCCACATCCCATTCCGTCAACCCTTCCTTTAAAAACCCCTCGGTAAAAGTAAATCTTTGAGATGGGATAGCCTACCACCTCCTTCAGCTGAATGCATCTGCTTTTCTAACACCAACCGTTTGACTTCTGAGTTTTTTTCTTTCCTTTTCAAGGGGGCGGGCAGCCAGACCTGAGTCCGGTAACAGCATCTAGCATATTCTTTTAATCTGAAAACTCAGGTTATGTGAAATCTTTTTTTTTTTTAAGCTCCTGCTGCCATCCTGAGGATGTGAAATTTTCTTGTTATTTCTTTGACAATTTTCCACCCTTCATTTTCCCTATTCTCTTTTTCTAGGATTCCTTTTATTTGGGTGTTGAGCCCCCAAGAATGGTTCTGTAACATTATCATCAGTTTTTGCCTATTTTTCAATATCCTCATTTTTCTACTTTCCAAGAAGTTACTCATAACTTTATGTCCCAACATTTTCACTGGAATTTAAAATTTCTGCTATTATATTTTAAATTTCCAATAGATCTTTTTCTGTTCCCCAGTGTTCCCTTTTATAGTATCCCATTCTTGCCTCATGAATGCAATATTTCCTCTCATCTTTCTGATAATATTATGGTTTCTGTAAAGATTGCTTTGGCTCCCTTTGTTGTCTGTGTATCTTTTCTTCTGGTCTAATAACTCAGTTACCACTTATCCTTCTACTTTCTGACTTCCACTTTAAAAAAAATCTGTTATCTTCTCTTACATTTTCTTTGTTCTTGTACCTTGTGGGATTATGCCCTAAAAAAATCCCTGTAGTGTAATTTTTAGAGGATTTTGGAGAAGTAGAGGTAAACACCTTTATCCAATCCTCCATTTTTGATATAAAATTCCTCTGGATTTTAAAAACGTACTTATTTTAATTTATTTTATTTTATTTTATTATTTTTATTTTTTTTTTAAAAAAACATACTTATTTTAAAGTCTCATTCAGATTGCTCTATCGTTGTTAGTTCCTCAGGTGTAAATTCTCCCATTTGTTGTTGGCCCACTGTTGATTGTAGTTGATTCTTTGTAATATTTGATTGGGAACTCATCTTTCAAAGAGCATTTTTTTCCATGGGAGTTTTGCATGTGCTCTGGATTATGAAGAAGTCTATGAGGGGGCAGTTTCATGGCTTTATTTGCTGGGTCCCTACTGGGTCACAAGGTTCAGAGCATTTTTTTGTTATTGCTATTTTTTGGCCCTGGTTTCCACACCATTCCAAATGGCAGATTTGGGTCCTTGTCATTTGCTACTCAGGCTTGGGATTCTGGAAGGTCCTCAAGTGGCCCTCTTTCCTCCATGGCCTAGGGCAGACAGCTCACTTGGGGATCATGTCTCAGAGCTGGCTGGTGCTTTTCTATCCCCACTCAAGGGCAGGCCTGCTCTTTCCTGCTTCCTGATACTTGCAGGGAATCTAGTTGCGGTTTTCTGCTGTATGTGGGGTCTGTAGACACACTGATGTTTACCATGCCCATCCTTAGGTGCATGACCAGTTCTAGTATCTTTTTGGGTTCCTGTGGTTTCAACTCTTCTTCCCTGATGAAGCTACACATTGCTAAGTTCTCTCTTCATTTCTGGCCCTTAAACATTTCTCTCTCTCTCTCTCACTTGCTTTTGAACTTGGATATTTATTTAAAAATTAGAAAAAAAATGTTATCTAGCACTTTCTATTAGTCTGTTTCTATTGCTTATAACAAAATACACAGAACTGGGTAATTTTTAAGAAAATAAATTTATTGTTTATAGTTTCAGAGGCTGGCAAGGACAAAGTCCAGGCAACACACTTGATGAGGGTCTTCTTAGGTGGTGGCTTTCCAGCAATGCAGTGGTCTCACATGGCAGAAAATGGCCAAGCAGAGAGAGAGAGAGGGAGAGACTCTCACATTCTCTCCTTTTAAAGCTCTCAGAATCATGTCCATGAACTAGGGTATGGCCCTTATAAGTCCAATCACCTCCCCAAGACCCCACCTTTCAATCTTCACAATAGGATTTCCCATCCTCTCGGCACTGTCACAGTGGAGACCAAGTTTCCAATACCTGGCACTTCGGGGACACAATTTAAGCTTCAATGAGTTTTGGGGGGACATTCAATCTACAGCAGTGCTGCATATGCATATGTGCCTGTGTATATGTGTGTTGGGGGTGAATGACCCCAAGTTATCCCAGAATTATCATCGCTTTCTTTTAGCCAGGCTCAAATTGGGGGTGGGTGGGTGGTGGTGGTAGTGGAAGAAGTAAGATCTAGAAGGCAAGTGGGGAGGGGCCTTTGAAGAAATCTAGTCACTTCCGACATGGGAAGAAATCATGTTGCCTAACAGAAATCTACAAGGCCACATCCGTACTTCTCCCTTGGTACCCATACAGTTAAACAACAAGGCTGTCTTCCTGAAAGAGCTGGCTTTGTTCCAACGTTGAAGGTATTGAGGAGGTGGGGGAGACGAAGTGAGTATAGGCCGTAGGACCATGCAGTGCAGGGCTCCCCACTCCGCCAGTGTCTTTGAGCCCTCCTCTTAGCTGGGATCCAACGAAGACACTCATCACGTACTATCCCCCTGGGTACATTTGCACAAGACAATAAATGAGAATCAGATAAGGTGTTATCTCATTATGTATCAGATGCCGGCTTGTATCCAGCTTTGGCTAGGCCCTTAACACAAAGTCCTGCACTATAGAGAGGAAATTTAGGGGGATAAAGGAAACTTGTAAATGGAGGATGTGTGAGGAGTTCAAGAAACTTTCTGTAGAGTGATTGGAACAAAGAGATATTTGGGGGTCCTAGTGCACCACAAGCTGAACCTGAAGATTTGGAAAAAATGCTTCTAATTAAATAAAAGAGAAAGAAAAGAAAGACTTTGCAACTGTGCTACTTGAATCTTCACTTAAACTTTCTGAACCTCAGTTTCCTCTTTTGTGAAATAAGGTTTGATTAGGTAAGCTTTCTTCCAGTTCTAAGAAGAGGAGATGCTCTAATCTAAGAGTCAACTGAGTTGTAAATAGGACTAGAGCTCCGGGTGATCTTGATATGAAACATCTGTCTTTGCTCAGATCATGATTATCAGTAAACAGGTGGTCCAGTGAAGGCCAGTTCTTAGTATTTGCTTCCCAGGCAGCAGCTGACCATGTCTGATGTGAGGAGTTCCTGAGAGGCCTCTATCTGCCCCCCTCTCCTCTTCTTCCTCCTCTCCCCACCCCTCCCCCACAATACTTCCTTCCCTGGTCTGTAAACAATTCCTTCCTCTGGGTAGCCAGGCCCCTCAGAAAAAGGGCAAATGCCCCCAGGTTAGGGGAATACTTTTCTTTCAGTCATAAAGTGTGGAATGAGAATGGGTTTTAAAATCATCTTTTGCATAGAAGATCCTTATTTTCTGAGCATTCAAGGTCCTGAGCAAACCTGCACACCGCAGTCCAACACGTCAGCTTAGCTTCTGGATAAGAGAGGTGTCTGTGCTCACCTATATGTGTCTGTGCTCACTTCTACTGCTAGCCCCTGGACTTAGGAACAGCCTCGTAGAGAGAGAAAGAGGCGCAACATGGGATTCCTGACGGTTTCTGGGCAAGGGAAGAACAAAGAGGAGTTGAAAGGGGCCCAAAGATAAGCTTCTTCTGCCCCAGTTTAGTGAAATTATCACTTTGATATCTGAGTTCTAGTTTGGATTTTACAGCATAAGGAGAACCCTTATCTAAGTCCTTGTATGTCTAGTGTGCTTCCTAGGATATTAATCAACAGATATCGGGCCGGCCCGTGGCTCACTCGGGAGAGTGCGGTGCTGATAACACCAAGGCCCCGGGTTCGGATCCCTAAAAAAAAAAAAAAAAACAAACAGATATTAATAACTATTATCTGCTGACAATTGAAGACTTAATATGGGCCAGGCACTGTAAAAAACACTTTTTACAATGAACTATTTTTTTTTTATAAGATGACTGGTAAGGGGATCTTAACCCTTGATTTGATGTTGTCAGCACCACGCTCACCCAGTGAGCAACCGGCCATCCTTATATGGGATCCGAACCCGTGGCCTTGGTGTTATCAGCACCACACTCTCCTGAGTGAGCCACGGGCCGGCCCACAATGAACTATTTTATTTAATGCCTACCAAGACCTCATGGTAGGAATTATTTCTATCTTCATTTTATAGATGAAGAAAATAAGGCTCAAAGAGATTAAGTATCTCACCCAAGGGAAGAAGCAGCATGTAAGTGGCAAGACTGGAGTTTAAATCAAGGACTAGCTGCCTTCAGAGTCTGAGCGCTTGCCTGCTCTGAGGTCCGCGGAGAAGCATGGCAGTGGAGGGACGGCCATGAGGTGGCTTGAGTTAGGCCAGGGCTTATTCTGTCCGGATTTGCTGTGCGGGTCTCGAGCATATTGTAAGAACCCAAATGCCCCGAGGGATCACACCCTGATCCTTCTCGGCCACACCCACCCCAAGCCCCATGCGGTATGCTAAGTAGGGATTGTATTTTAAGCCAATCAGCCTTCCCTTAAAGCCCTATATATATGTGTGTGTGCTGCCTAATAAACGGGCTCTCTCCGGTGGATGGTGGATCGTCAACTGGTGTCGACTCCTCCTTTCACATATAATTTAACTTCTCTGGACCCTTGTTTCCTTGAAGGGCTGGTAGCATTAGAAGCCTGTGGTCCATGTTCACCGTCATGTATGCCAGGCTCTTGGATAGACTAGGGCCTCCAGAAATGGTAGGCATTAGTTATTGTGGCAGTGAAGTATTGGAAAGGTGAGTCAGTGAGGAATGGGGACGTGACTCCGGATCTCCTGCCTGTGATGGTTGTTGTTCCTGCATGAGGTCACAGGCCTGGGAGCTACTAGGAGAGTTGGAACAAACTGCTTTCAAAGGCATTGGGCTGCTTTAAGATGAAAAGACAAAGCTTGGGAAGGGGATAAGGTTGCTGCTTTGTGCTCCATGACCTCATTTTTTTCTCTCTTGGATGGCTCACTTCAGCACACACGCCTGCTGTAAGAGCTCCCGTCTTATAATAACCCTCCCTTGACCCCACATCTCGTCAGCTGGGTCCTATTTCTCTGCTCCAATTTGCCGCAAGGTCTTAGTCCTGCTGCTTAAGGAGCCCCTCCAGGCCATGAAGGGAGGTGAGTAACACTGAGCAGAGTCTCAGTTTGAACCAACCCTGGGCCCACCCTGCATTCATGTAAGTCTGGGCGTTCCTGAAAGGAAGGAAGGGTCAAGGGCTCTGAGGGATGAGCTCATCCCTAGGGGGCAAGGGTAAAGCACACAGGCCTGCAGAAGGCAATGGCTCAGAGTTGGGGGCTGGGGACACCTGAGGGTGGTAGGAGGTGGGTGCTGTGGCTAACTCCAGCCCTGGCCCATGGACTCTGGCCTGAGTGGTGGGGACATGGGGCTGGGAATGACAATGAAAGGGCTAGGAGATGTGGCAGTGCAAGCAGCATTTGAAAATTGTTGTCTGTGGCTATAAACCCTAAACATCATCGAGCAAATCCAGAGCTGATAGTGTCCACCTTTTGCTCAAAACAATGGCTTTCTTTTATCATCCCTAGGGCTTGCAGGCTCCCGTCACTTTTATTACTCACTTTTCTGAGGAATAAATGTGCCGAGAGGGAACACTCTTACCTCCTGGAGCTCGAGGACACCGGTCCCCTGCTTTGATTTTGTTATAATGAACAGCAGTCCTCGCAACTTTGTGTGCACTTGTCTTATGTCCAGCTCATGCTGGAGAAGAAACGCCTGTTTACTGTGAAATCCTTTTTGTGTTCCTAAATATCCAGCTGCAGCCTCGTTTCTGGCAGTGCATGGTTCCACTGTCCAGATGGGCCACATGGCATCTAACCAATCTACTCATAAACAACATTGCAGTGATCATCCTTGTGCCTAAAACTTTGTGGATAACCTTAATCATTTATTTGGACAAATACTTAGAAATAGAGTCTGGGAGAAAGAGTGTACATTTTAGATTTTGGATACGTTGTGCCAATTCACTTATTCAACAAATATTTAATGACCACTATTTTCCTTGCCCGGGTGTAGGTGCTGGGGATACAGCAGTGTTCCAAGCAGATACGGTCTCTGTCCTTCTGGATTGTACATTCTGGTAGATATGTAACAGAAAACAAGCACACACATGGTGTCAGGCAGTGATTAATGCTTTACATAAAGGAGGGCAATGGGGTGGGGAGTGAGGGGGCTAGACCAGAGGAGGTGATGGAGAAAGGCTTCTTTGGGAAGGTGACATTTGAGCAGAGACCTGAAGGAAGTGAAATATTTGGGGAAGCTCATTGCAGAGAGAGGGGACAGCAAGTGCAAAGGCCCTGAGGCAGGACTATCTTGGCATGTTTCAGAATGAGAAGGAGCCTGTGTGGCTGGAGTTCAGTGATGGGAGAGCTTTGCAGGAGATGATGTTAGGGAAGCAGCCATGGCCAGATCAGGTCGGGTTACAAGTAGGCCAAGAGTGGAGGGCTGTGAGCAGGGCTTTTAGCAACCCAGCTGCTAAGTGGAGAATGCAGGAAAAGGGTGGAGGCTGAGAGACCAGTTAGGAGGCTATTTCAGACATTCTGGAAGACGGTTGATGGTGTCTGAACTAGGGAGATAGTGGAGGAGATGGTGAAAAGTGGTCAGATTCCCACTGCCACCAGGAGTGGCTGAGAGTGTTATTTTCTCACAAGTCACACTTCCTCCTTCTGGAAGTTCTATTTCCCCTGGGCTCCTGCTTTCCTCCTGTGAAAAGAAATCTTTGACTTCTTTTCAGGCTCTTTTGAAGGTACTTAATCCTATTTTACTCCTTTAAATGCTGGCATTCTTCAAGATCTTATTCACTCCCCCTTTCTGTCCTTTCTCTATTCTCCAGTTTCTCTGGGTGGTGTCATCTACTCTGGAGGCTTTAGTGATCTGCCATCTATATGAGAATCCCCAAAAATGTGTTTGTGGCAGGGTCAGTTTTTCCTGGGCTTCCAGAGCTAGCTCTTCCAATGCACATTGACATGCCTGCCTGTACCTTCAGCATGAGTCCAAAATTGAAGCCAGCATCTTCCCCCCAAAACCTGTTCCCTTCAGGACATTTGTCTAAGCTATGGGTTCACCAATCATTTTTGACTCCCTCCCTATTCCTCACTGCCCCATCCCCTGTCCAATTGATAGCTGAGTCCTGTTGGTTTTTCCTTAAACATCTCTTATCTCACGCCCTCACTTGCACTCCACGGTCATTATTTTGTCCAGACCCTCACCGTGTCTGCTGTAGCCTCCTAACTGGACTCCTGCCTGGAACCTCTGCACCTTTCAGTCCATTCACACACCAGCTCAAGGGAGCCATCGGATTGCACTGAAGCTCTTCCAGAGCTCCTACTGCCTGCAGGATAAAGTTCAAACCCTATAGCATGGCACTCAAGGCCCTTTGCAGTTTTGCCTTGCCTACCGGCCCAGGCCCGTGTCCTGTCTCATCCTCACATCTGGTATGGCCTTTGCTTTGGCCATACTGGATTCCTTGAAATTCCTCTAATGTGTCCTGATGTCTGCCTTACTCTACATTTCTCTGTAAGTGACAGAATCCTGCTTTAAAGAGGCTGAAGCCAAAAGGGAATTCACTGGAAGGATCCAGGGTAGCTGACAGGTCCCAAGTGTCATGAGATTCCAAGAGGCACCAGAACCAGGCTCAAGAGGGTGGCTCCTTTCTCAGGCTCTCTCTTTTTGGGGCCACTGATTCTTCATCTCTGCTTCATTTAGCAGGTCCGCTTCACTCTTCTTCCTAGGCACACCAGCTTTCTTCACTTCTTTCAGACACTCTCTGAGTTTACACCAACTCAGATCAACAGAAAAGTCCAGGTACCATCCCAGGCTCCCATTTCCAGGAAAGCAACTCTACTTGGCTCAGCTATGGCCAGGGAGTCAGTGTCAGGTAGAACAAACACAGCTTGAAGAAGGGATGCTGTAACCATAGCCCCAGAATAGTCACAAAAATCTCCATGCTGAGTCTTTGCATATACTATTCCCTGTTACTGGAAACCCTTCCCTTTGTCTTCAAGTGTCTAAATTCTGCATAAATTAAAAATTTTAAATTCCTCAAGAGTTTCTCAAGAGTTAGACCTTCCTAAAAGCTTCCTCAGTAGGAGTTAAGAGCCCCTGCAAGTGTTCCCATAAAACCATTGCATACCTTGATTCTAACACATCCCATTTAGACTGTGTTAATTGGTTTCTTGTCTGTCTCCGCATTAGACCATGGGACCCTTGTGGGTAGACACAGAACCTATTCACCTCTTTTTGTCTAGAGTCAGGAGAAGAGCCAGGTCTAAATTAGAGGTAGATCCAACTTTTAAATGAACAGAAGAGCCCATTCATTTCCATCCACCATGTGCAGGTGATAATGAGGGAAAAGAGAAAACAACCCAGCTCGCTTATTCCAATGGCCGCAGACTCCTCACTGTGCATCAGAGTCCCCTGGGTATCAGCCTCCAAGAAGCTGTGTAACTTAGTATCAGTTTCCTGTAGGTTTACAGGTGAACTATGGTTTCCTAGATGAAAACTGCTTAATCTGACTTATTAGGTGATGTAAATAAATGAACAGCTAGAAGTTGAATAGCTCAGGTTTTAATACAGATTTAAAAACATCACTCCCTTTATGTAACAGGCAAGTTGATGATGCTTATGCATATTTTGTATTAACACTATAGATAGGAACTTATTTGAACTTTATATCAAAATATCTATGTATAGATGTTAGCCCAAATTACTGTATCTGTTAAGTTGGAACACAGATTTAAATAAATATTAATAGCTAACACTCATTGAGAGCTTATTCTCTAGGTACTGGGCTAAGTACTTTATCTCTATTAACTAATTTAATCCTTAAATCTACCCCATGAGGCTGGTTCTATAAATAGCCATTTACACGGGAGAAAACTGAGGCACAAGAGTGTAAGTAACTACAGTTGGGATGTGCATGAAATCTGGGACAGGGCCAACACCTTTACCTGCTCTGCTAGACCACATTAAGGCACAGTTTGGTACCTTTCTTCCAATACATGTCTGTTCATGGTTGCTATTTCAATTATGCATTATTTAATCATGCACTAATTGGTTTTTTTCTTGATTCCTATTTGATTATTAGATAGGGTTTTTAGGTAATGTATGCCTGGGACAAAAATCCTCAGATAGGAGTCAACAGCCTGCCAAATCAATTCTAATCAAGCATATGTTGATTCTCAGTTGATTTTTAGTATAGGGTTTTTAGGTAATGCATGTGTGGGACAAAAGTCCTTGGATAGGAGGCAAGAGCCTACAGCTAGGGGGCAAGAGCCTACTGAATCAATTCTAATCACTGTTTAGGTAAGGGATTGTATACACTGATTATTAATATAATGAGTTCGTTGGAAGATTTTGTGAGAAGGTAACTCATACAGGTCTAAAGGCTTTAATGTGAACAAGAGAACTGAAGCAAAACAGGGATTGTTCTGAGGGCAATAACACTTAATACAACAAAACTTCAATGATGGGAAAATATGTGAGTAAGATTTCCAAGGATGTTCTGCTCGATTAGTTAGTACATGGGGGTTGTTCCACAATTTGCTTTAAGCTGTTTCTTTGAGTTTCTCAAGAAGTCAGGCACTTTAATAGTTATCTTATTGTTTCTTTTGCATGTCACATAGCTTAGATTTATGACTCTTTTGATGGTATATTGTTTAAACTATTTTGAACCATGCATGCTTGGATGAAGATTGTTACATAGCCAATTTCTTTATGTTCTTACTATGATTGATTAGCCACCTGTTTTTTCCTGTAATTTCCTTGTCTTTACAATAAAAACTGAAGCAAAAACTGACTCGTGGCTGTACCCAGTTTCTCCTTCTAACAGAGGAGTTGCTGAAGTGCAGACCCTTCGGGCTTCTCATTGCATTCATGTTGCTTTGAGTCATCTTTTTTGTGTCTCTGTTACACAGTGAGAAGTATAACAGTTTTTCTTTAAACAACTCCTTTAAGTGAGTGCACAGCATCTTGGCATTAAAGTCTCTTGGAATCACATCAGTGTTTACCATGAAACTAGCTCCAAATGTTTACCTGCCTTGAGTGATGGATGGGAATAAATAAATAATGGCTTCAAGTTGGGACTGCTCTCTGGATATCTAGTCACAGGTTTTCTTTCCTCCTGAAAATATCTTCATGTTAAGACTGCCCTTTGGATATCTACTCGTGGGTTTTCTTTTCCCCTGAAAATTTATCTACAGGTACGGAAAGAAAAAGGTGATGAGCACAATCTTATGATCCTGCTGTCAGTCCCAGAAGAATTAGGTTTCCAGCAACTTGAGAGGAGACTTCCTGGTAGTGAAGAGGGTGATGAATGGAGAACCCAGCAACTGGACAGGAACTGGCTCTTGTCACTTGTAGGTCAAGACCTCTGGCCAGTGCTTGCCTGCTTTGGACCTCAAGTTGCTCACCTATCAGAAAGAGAGGTCAATCAAGGAGTGGATGTTCAAGCTCCCTTCCACCCAGACATTCTAGATTTAGGTAAAGCAGATCAGGGCCACCACTCACACCAGTAGTGAGTTAAGAGTGGAGAGTACAATGTGAGTAACACACTTATGTGTATATGTTCTAAGCTGACTTGGCAGAATCTTCCCATAAACATAATGTTTTTGTGAAACCCTGACCCTGGTCTCTGGGCTACTATGGCATTGAGACCCATGAACCTTGCAGAAGCTGCTTGGTTTGTGCATTTTTGGCAACCGGGTTGGACCCTCAGGCAAGTGTGGAGTTGGACAGGGGGAAGCAGAGATATTCAAAATGCCAAGGCCTGCTGTGCAGTCTAGCATAGCAAATCCCTTAGTGTAGTGCTGGACACCCAAGAAAGTCCTCCAGAAATGCTAGCTGGAATTATTACTGTAGAGGAATAATAGAGAAAAAACACACATGACAGACACTTCATGGGAATCAACACTTTAGCCCTGCCTCTGGGTCTGCTTGGTACAGAGTGAGTGTTGATGGGAAACCAGCCCGGTAGTTTATGGTCAGGGGAACAGGTCTGACATCACACTTTGCAAGGCCCTGTTGAGAAATCAGTGATGTGTCCCTGTTCTCCGGGAAGGTGTCTTGTGCACGTCTCTCAAGCTGCTGGGGGAGGGGCCTTGAGTTGGGGCCCTGGTCACTGTTCCTCCAGCTTCCCCTCCTCATTCCCACAGCTGCTCCACTCAGGCAGACAGAATGGTCATGAGGAGACTCCAGTGCTTTTGACCTCTTTAGCTAGGGGTCAGCAGGAATTGGGGTCTTGGAGACTGGAAGTGTGTGTGGAGAGTGAGAGGAAGTAGGATACATACCTGTAAGGGAAAGAATTACCCTCACAAACAATTCTAATCCCAAGAGGGCACTGCTTATGTCCAGTTTGCTTCTGAGTCAGTGAGTTTTTTTTTTTTTTTTTTTAAAGATGACCAGTAAGGGGATCTTTACCCTTGACTTGGTGTTGTCAGCACCATGCTCAGCCAGTGAGCTAACTGGCCATCCCTATATGGGATCCGAACCCGTGGCCTTGGTGTTATCAGCACCGCACTCTCCCGAGTGAGCCACGGGCTGGCCCTGAGTCAGTAAGTTTTAAACTTGAGTCTTGATCAGAGTCATCTGGGGGTCCAGATTCCCAGGACCTATCTCAGTCATATAGATTTAGTAGGACTGGGATCCTCAGCCTTACCTTAATCCTAAACTGGGGTGGTGATTTGGACACCTTCTGTTTATTCCTCCAGATCCACTCTCTGCCTTTCTCTGCTGTTCTCTGTACGCTGGATGCTGACCTGTATGGACTGGCTCAGCGGACTCCCTTGTCCTCTGGTTTCTGAGTTCACTTATTGGGAATCCTGGTAGAAAGTCATTTTGAGATCAGCCAATGGGAATCCTGGTAGGAAGTTAAGATGGGCTCAGCCAGTGGGCACCTTGGTAGAGGATTGGGATGAGCTCAACCAAAGAGACCCAAGTGGGAGATTGGACTGAGTTCAGCCAATGAGAACCTTGGTAGAAGAAGCTTGAAGAACCCTAAACAGGAGAAGCCTCATGCAAGGGCATTTATTCCTGCAGCTCTGTCCCTGCTGGTTGCTGTGGTTGGCCCCTGCCAGGCAGCCCTCATCATACTCCTCTCTCATGCCCCTGCAATAGCTCCCTCATATTGCCCCTTTAGGCCTAGGGATGGTGACAGCTCCCCACTGTTCCTGGCTTTGGGATATGGCACTGTTACTCATTACTTTCCCCCAAATTTTCCCACACTTTTGTTAAAGGTCCCTTTATTCAACTCCTATTGAGTTTGGTAAAAGTCTCTCTCCTTGCCCAGCTCGAATGTGCCATCTGGTTCCTGCCAGGACCCTGGTTCAGTCAGGAGTCATCCATAAATCCACATTTTAAGCAAGGAGCCCATTTAAAGCACAGAGCACCCTTAGAAATGCTGCTCCATGGGTTTCAGTGCTGCCCAGTTCTTTTTTGGTCTAATGTCAACTAGCCCCCTTACTGCTTAACTCATTTGAGACTATGGTGACCATTTTCAAAAAGCAACTTACCAGGAAATGAAATTAAAAAAAGAGGACTAAATGATAAAAGGACTGATCCATCAAGAAGACATAACAATCATAAATATGTATGCACCCAATGTTGGAGCAGCCAGATTTATAAAACAAAAGTCTATTAGACCTAAAGAAGGAAATAGACACTAATACCATAATAGCAGGGGACCTGAACACCCCACTGTCAATATTGGACAGATCATCTAGGCAAAGAATCAGTAGAGAAATACAAGATCTACACAATACTCTAGACCAATTGGACATGGCAGATATCTACAGAACATTCCATCCAACAACCTCAGAATATTCATTCTTCTCATCAGCACATGGATCATTCTCCAGGATAGATCACATATTAGGTCACAAATCAAGTCTCAACAAATTCAAAAAAATTGGAATTATCCCATGTATTTTCTCAGACCATAATGGATTAAAACTAGAAATCAATAGCAAACGAAATTCTGGAAACTATACAAACACATGGAAATTAAACAGCATTCTACTTAATGACACATGGGTCCAAGAAGAAATCAAGCAAGAAATCAAAAAATTTATTGAAACTAATGAAAATATTGATACATCATACCAAAACCTGTGGGATACTGCAAAAGCCGTGTTAAGGGGGAAATTTATTGCATTAAATGCTCACCTCAGAAGAATGGAAAGATGGCAAGTGAACAACCTAACACTTCACCTTAAAGATCTAGAAAAACAAGAACAATCCAAACCTAAAGTTAGCAGATGGAAAGAAATCCTTAAGATCAGAGCAGAACTTAATGAAATTGAAACCCAAAAAACAATACAAAAGATCAATGAATCAAAAAGTTGGTTTTTTGAAAAGATAAATAAAATTGACAAACCGTTAGCATGGCTAACAAAAAAAAAAAAAAAAAGAAGAGAGAAGATTCAAATAACAAAAATTAGAAATGAAAAAGGTGATATTACAACTGATTCATCTGAAATACAAGGAATCATTCGAGACTACTATAAACAACTATACGCCAACAAGTTTGAAAATCTGGAGGAAATGGATCAATTTCTGGACACACACAAGCTCCCAAAACTGAGCCATGAAGATGTAGAAATCTGAACAGACCAATAACAATAAAGGAGATTGAAGCTGTTATCAGAAGGCTCCCAACAAAGAAAAGCCCAGGACCAGATGGATTCACAGCAGAATTTTACCAAACATTCAAAGAGGAATTGACAGCGATTCTTTACAAACTATTCCAAAAGATTGAAACGGACGCAAATCTCCCAAACTCATTCTATGAAGCAGACATCATCCTGATACCAAAACCAGCTAAAGATATAACCAAAAAAGAAAACTACAGGCCGATATCCTTGATGAATATAGATGCAAAAATCCTCACTAAAATACTAGCAAACAGAATACAACAACACAGACGTAAAATTATTCACCATGATCAAGTGGGATTCATCCCAGGGATGCAAGGTTGGTTCAACATACGCAAATCAATAAAGGTGATACACCATATTAATAAAATCAAACACAAGGACCATATGATCATCTCTATAGATGCTGAAAAAGCATTTGATAAAATTCAACATTCATTCATGAAAAAGACCCTCTATAAGTTAGGTATAGCTGGAAAGTATCTCAACATAATTAAAGCCATATATGATAAACCCACTGCCAATATCATCCTGAGTGGGGAAAAGCTGAAAGCTTTTCCTTTAAGAACAGGAACCAGACAAGGATGCCCACTCTCACCACTCCTATTCAACATAGTGTTGGAAGTACTAGCTAGAGCAATCAGAGAAGAGAAGGAAATAAAGGGCATCCAGATTGGAAAAGATGAAGTCAAACTGTCCTTGTTTGCAGATGACATGATCCTATGTATTGAACAGCCTAAAGCCTCTACAAAAAAACTCTTGGAGGTGATAAATGACTTCAGCACAGTAGCAGGATACAAAATCAACACACAAAAATCAGTAGCATTTCTGTTCTCCAATAGTGAACATGCAGAAAGAGAAATCAAGAAAGCCTGCCCATTTACAATAGCCACCAAAAAAATAAAAATACTTAGGAATTGAGTTAACCAAGGATGTGAAAAATCTCTATAATGAGAACTACAAACCACTCCTGAGAGAAACTAGAGAGGATACAAGAAGATGGAAAGATATTCCATGCTCTTGGATTGGAAGAATCAACATAGTGAAAATACTACCCAAAGTGATATACAAATTAAATGCAATCCCCATCAAAATTCTAAAGACATTTTTCTCAGAAATGGAAAGAACTATCCAGACATTTATATGGAATAACAAAAGACCACGCATAGCCAAAGCAATGCTGAGCACAAAAAATAAAGCTGGAGGCATAACACTACCTGACTTTAAACTATACTACAAAGCTATAATAACCAAAATAATATGGTACTGGCATAAAAACAGACACACTGATCAATGGAATAGAATAGAGAATCCAGAAATCAACCCACACAACTACAGCCATCTGATCTTTGACAAAGGCACCAAGCCTATACACTGGGGAAGAGACTGCCTCTTCAGCAAATGGTGCTGGGAGAACTGGATATCAATATGCAGGAGAATGACACTAGACCCACACCTTTCACCATATACTAAAGTCAATTCAAAATGGATTAAAGAATTGAATATACACCTGAAACAATAAAACTTCTTAAAGAAAACATAGGAGAGACACTTCAGGAAATAGGAATGGACACAGACTTTATGAATATGACTCCAAAAGCACGGGCAACCAAAGGAAAAATAAACAAATGGGATTATATGAAACTAAAGAGCTTCTGCACAGCAAAAGAAACAATTAACAGAGTTAAAAGACAACCAACAGAGTGGGAGAAAATATTTGCAAAATATACATCTGACAAAGGATTAATATTCAGAATATATAAGGAACTCAAACAACTTTACAAGAAAAAAACAAGCAACCCAATTAAAAAATGGGCAAAAGAGCTAAGTAGGCATTTCTCTAAGGAAGATATACAAATGGCCATCAGACATATGAAAAAATGTTCAACATCACTCAGCATCCGGGAAATGCAAATCAAAACTACACTGAGATACCATCTCACCCCAGTTAGGATGGCTAAAATCCAAAAGACTCTGAACGATAAATGCTGGCGAGATTGCGGAGAAAAAGGAACTCTCATACATTGTTGGTGGGACTGCAAAATGGTGCAGCCTCTATGGAAAATGGTATGGAGGTTCCTCAAACAATTGCAGATAGATCTGCCATATGACCCAGCTATCCCTCTGCTGGGTTTATACCCAGAGGAATGGGAATCATCAAGTCGAAGGTATACCTGTTCCCCAATGTTCATTGCAGCACTCTTTACAATAGCCAAGAGTTGGAACCAGCCCAAATGTCCATCATCGGATGAGTGGATACGGAAAATGTAGTATAACTACACAATGGAATACTACTCAGCTATAAAAACGAATGAAATACTGCCATTTGCAACAACATGGATGGACCTTGAGAGAATTATATTAAGTGAAACAAGTCAGGCACAGAAAGAGAAATATCACATGTTCTCACTTATTGGTGGGAGGTAAAAATAAATAAATAAATTCACACACACACACACACACACACACACACACACACACACACACACACACACACAAACCGGGGGCAGGGGGGAGGAAGAAGACATAACAACTACAATTCCTTGAAGTTGATACGACAAGCAAACAGAAAGGACATTGTTGGGTGGGAGGGGGGAGAGGGAGGAGGGAGGGGGGTTTTGGTAAAGGGCCACAATAATCAACCACATTGTATATTGACAAAATAAAATTAAGAAAAAAAAATAAATAAAAAATAGAAAAATAAATAATTATCAACTTGAAAAAAAAGTTTTTTTGTAAGTTGACTATAATTGTATATTTTCATGGGGTACAAAGTGATGTTATATTTATGAATACAATGTGGAATAATTAAATCAATCTATTTAATAAATCCATCACTTCCAATACTAAAAAAAAAAAAAAAGAGGACTAACATCGTTCCGTAAGAGAATATGACACAGAAATGGACATGTTCACAAGCCAGTTCTTGTCTGTAAGGAGGCCTATGCCCATGCTGGCCTGCATGCTCCATCCACAATCAGCCTTAGCACTTCATTTTGGCAAAAATCCACCAAAACCAAATAAATGGAAACAATGCAAAACTGTATAAACTAATCATGAATATTACTCCATCCTCCAATTCTTATTTCCAGCAATTACTCCTGTTAACAGCTCGGTATATATCTTCCCATACACTTTTAGGAAAATTTATAAACCTGCATGTATTACAGTGTTTTTTACACAAATGTGTAAGCCATTTATTTACTACAGCCACTGCCCTATCTTCTTTTTTCTTTCAACAGTACTTCTTGAAGATATTTCCATGTCTATTCATATGACTACTTCATTATTTTTTTAAGGTTCTTTTCTAAAAACAACTTTATTGAGGTATAACTTACCTAACATAGGATTCTCCTATTTTAAGTATACAATCCAGTGATCTTTAATAAACTTACAGAGCTGTGCAACCATTACCACAATCCAGACTTAGAATATTTCCATCACCCCCAAAGAGCTCTTGAGACTGTTTGCAGCCAATCCCCACTCCCACCCCCCAGCCCCAGGCAACCACACATCTGCTTTCTGTCTCTATAGATTTGCCTTTTCCAGACATTGTACATAAATGAAATCATGCTATATATGGTCTTCTGTTCTAGCTTCTTCCAACTAACATAATGTTTTTAAGCTTGTTGTTAAACTATTGCATTCATTGTATCCCATAATGTAAATGCATCTTTCTAGTTTATCCAACCAAATCCCTATTGATGAACATTTAGGTTGTTTCTAAGATTTGACTTTTATAATAAATATTCTGTACATATTTGTACCCCTATGTGGGTATTTCTGTAAGATAGATTTCTAGAAGTGTAATTCAAAGGATGAGAGGTTGTGTGCATTAAAATTGATTTCATCAAATTGCCTTCTCTCTAGAGGGTGTATCTATTTACTCTTCTCAGCAGTGGAGGATAGTATCTTTTTCTAATTTGGTGAATTCTGACCCCAAACCACAGGTTGAAAAGCCAGCACTCCACTCCCTGCAGTGGCTCCTTGAAATGACCCAAATTGTCCCTTTGTTCTTCTGATCACTTTCTCCTTAATTTTCCCTTTGTTTTACTGGTTAAAAGTATTATTAGTGTGACTAGCATACATACTACAGATTATAGAAAACTTAACTTTTAGAGCTTGAAGGATAACAATACTGTAAACCCCAGGCCTCCACCGTCTAGATTAAGGAAGGGAGCGTGAGCAGCGCCCTCGAAAGCCCCCTGTGCTGCTCCCTCCTTGGAGCCCCCTCCCTTTCCCTCCTCTTCAGTAAACATCATCCCAGTGTTTGCAGCAACCGTTCCTTTTCTTTAGAGTTTGCACCTGTCTTTGTGTGGAGGATTTGCATTGAGTCCACTTAGCTAAGGTGGAACTATTTTTCCCCAAATTCTCTTATTTTTGCACTTGCAGGTCAGTGGGCCAGAGGAGACCTTTCAACATGAGATCTGGAGGCGGAAATGCAGTGGCCGCTGCCATCTGTTGAAGTGCTGGGAGGTCAGCGCAAGGCCCCAGGCACTGGTGCCTGATGTCGTCTATCTGCTGCTCCTCTTGTGGGCGTGGGGTAGCAGCAGGGTCCCCAGCCCTGCAGGTGTGTGTTTACTTTTGGGGTGCGGGGCGCCTGCTTCTCCAGCAGACCATTGGCACATTGAACTTGGACCAGCAGAGGTTCCAGACTGTCCTAGTGCACTCCAGCCCATCCTTGCTATTCCCCACTTCCTGTCCTTCTTTCCTTTCAGACTGTCTGTCCCGTCAGCTTCAGGGCCCAGCACCAGAAGCAAAGCCAATAGCCTGGCTTGACTCTTTAAGTAGCAAATCCATATCAAAAATCCCTCCTCCTGGTGGTTGACAACAAATTGAACTCTGACGATGTGCTCCTGTCCTAATAGGGGGCTGCTTTTGCCTGTCTTTGAATTTTGTGTTGGGCTCTGTGTCTCTTTAGCTGTGCTGCCCGCTGCTCAGAGTAGGGGAACCAGACTGAGACTGCTCCCACGCTGTGTCCCTAAGCCTCCGCTGGTCCTTCCCTCCATCAGGATGACTGGGACACCGACATGCCTAGTTCGAGGCACAGATGAGTCCAGGAACAGTAAAAGCACATGGGTCCTACTCCAGTGAGTGTGCTGCTCTGAGGACGTCTTATGTGTAATTTCCTATCTGTCAGGTGCCTGAATGTCACCATGAGAAAAGCTAATTACCTGCTAAACAATGAACTGAACTGGGAAGTTATATCCCAGCTCTACTCCTATCCAGCCATGAGATTTCGGTCAGGTTGCTGTGCTCAGGCCTCAGTGTCCTCATCTGTGCATTGAAGGGATGGCCTGGGGACCTTTAGGCCTCCTGGAGTCTGGCCTTTCATGATAGTGGGGTTCTGCATACGGGTCTGCATGCACTGAGCGTGAAGGTGACACATAATCTGGGGGTACTTCTTAATGTCACCCAAAATAGACTGGAGTCTGTCTTGATTTAATCAATAAAGGGAGCCCATCTGCAGAGGCTGGGGACTGTGGTGGAGAGAGACGTCATAAACTCAAGGAGACAGATGAAAAATGACAGGTGGTATTAGTGTGAGCACAGGAACACCTCTCAGGAAACAAGAGGGGCCAACTCAGGCTGAGCAGGCAGATGTAGGCAGAGAGGGCCTGGATGCTGAGATGGTGGCACTCAGACCTGGGACCATGACAGGGAAGAAAGAAACCAACAGCTCAAAGGCAGGCCGTGGATGTGCCCTGTCCCAGTAATGGCCTGGTTGGTGAAGTATTTGTGCCAAGTTTGTTCTTGTGTGTGTGTGTGTGTGTGTGTGTGTGTGTGTGTGTGTGTGTGAGAGAGAGAGAGAGAGAGAGAGAGAGAGACAGAGAGAGAGAGGGAGAATCAGAGGAAGAGAGAGAGACATTGAAAGGGACAGGGATACACATTAACAGAGCTCACGTGAGAGCAACTCAGTCTCTGCCTCATTTCTTCTGGCTCATCCCAACCTCTCATTTTCTTTGGAGAGCCGTGTTTCCTCCAGCCCTCGTTAGAGGAGGAAAAAGCAGAGTCCTGGAACCAGAGTGAACACTCATGTGGCCTCCTCCCTCTGAGTCATCTCGGGGAGGCATCTGTCCGTCCGCTTTGTCCGGACACAGCACCCCTGGGCCCTCTGGCAGCGCCGGTGGCTGGTAGGTCCGTGTTGCCACCCACGTCCCTCCTACTGGATCAGAAGCAGCTCGAAGGCTGGGCCAGAGCAGCGGAGTCGTGCTGGATCCTGAGTGCAGCACAGCGCCTGGCTCAGGATGGGGCGGCTGTTGCTGGTTAATCCTGCTGCTGGATGCAGCAGGGAAAGCACTTTCACAAGCGGTGAGTGGAAGGCACCTGCCCTTGGAGCCCTCCAGCTCGGAGCTTCCTCCTGCCTCCCTGCAGTCTCCTAGCTTTAGTGCTCAGACGGTTGTTAACACGAAGGGGATTGTTTGTGAACTGTGACGTCCCGTGACTCTGGCTTTCTTACCTCCTCAGCGGGCTGCTCAGAGCCAGAGCCTCTCCTGACAAAGACCCTCCAGAGACAAGCCCTCGGAAGGTGGGCTCCGCCAGACAAGCTCTGTTTTGGTCACTGCTCTGTCCCAAACCCCTGCAACAGTCGGCACAGAATAAACATGGTTGAAGGAATGATTCGAATCGTTTGTTCTCTCCGGTGACAGATTAGGACCCATGTCCGCATTCTGCACTGGCCCTCTCATGTCCAACGCTGAATGTCGGGTGTGTGTGTATTTGTGGGGAAGGAGGGGAGGCTGAGGGAGACTCACAGTGGGGGCTGCTGCTGGAGCTCCAGCGCTCTCTGCCTTCCTGCTGCCCAGCGCGGCTGCTCTGGAGAACGCACTCAAACTCTCTGTGCCCTCTAAGGCCACCATGACACTCCTGGCACTGCTTCCTTTAAGGACACGGGAACACTAGAGTGTCCTCCCGATGATGCACGTTCCGCAGCAGGAGGCTGGGGCTGGGGATGGGAGGGGAAGGCTGGTCTCTGTCTCTATTCCGGTCCTCCTCTCTTGGACCCAAGAAACAGCAAAGTGATTTCCTTCTTGTAAAGACCCTCTCTCTGGGCCTTTTCTCATGCTTCTCTAACCTCTCTGTAGCAGCTTGGAAGCTTTCAGTTGGAAGAAATGCAATAAATACCCAAATAGAAATAGTTTATACAAAAAAGACATTTATTGATCTCACTTACAAGAAATAATAAGTAGGTGGTTCCAGCACTGGTGCAGTGGTTAATGTGCCTTTCTAGGCCGAGGTTTTTTGTTTTCTATTTTAAAATCAGGTAACATATACAAAATAAAATTTACCATTTTAACCATTTTTTAAGTGTACAGTTTAGTGACACTGAGCACTTTCCCATCGTTATACGACTAGTACTACTGTCCATCTTCAGAACTTTTTCATCATTCCAATGAAACTCTGTACCCATGAACAATAACGCCCCATTCTCTGCCCTCCACAGACCCTGGTAACCACTACGCCACTTCCTGTCTCTATGAATTTGACTATTCTAGGCCCCTCATGTAAGTGGAGTCATACCATATTAGTCCTGTTGTTTCTGGTTCCTTTCACTTAGCATAATGTTTTCAAGGATCATCTATGTTGTAAATGTATCAGCACTTCATTCCTTTTTAAAGCTGGATAATATGCCATTGTAGCTATTTACCACATTTTGTTTACTGGTTCATTTGTTGATGAACATGTGGTTGTTTCCACCTTTTGCTATTGAGAATAATGCTGCTATGGACATCGGTGTAGAAACATCTGTTCCAGTCCCTGCTTTCACCTCTTCTGGGTGTATACCTACAAGTAGAATTGCTGGATCATGTGGTAATTCCGTGCTTAAGGGTGTGAGGAAAACTGCCACACTGTTTTCCACTGCGGCTGCACAATTCTACATTTCCACCTGCCATGTACAAGTGTTCCAGTTTCTCCACATACTGCCTGACATTTGAGCTTTTTCTTTAATTTCTTTCTTTTTCTTCTTCTTCTTCTTTTTCTTTTTTTTAAATAGCCACAGTAATGGGTGTGAGTGGTATGTCCTTGTGGTTTTGAGTTGCACTTCTTAGAAAACAGAGTGCTGTGGGCCCAGTGGTAGGGTGGACAGAGCTCCAGCAGTTGGCTTAGTAATTACGGCAAGGGGTGGCACCAGCACAGGCTTTCTAAACCATGCAATGAGGACTTGGTAAGGATGTGGCCTCAGCCCCCTCCTGTAACCACAACGGGAGGCTGCATTGACACTGTGACCACGAACAGCCAGTGGCATGAGGTGTGGAACAGGACACTGATGGGAAGGGAGGAAGCGTGGGGGACTGCAACTGAGGCAGGAGGTCTTACAGGGTAGTAGAAGTGTTCCCTGAAGAGGAGCCGACAAAAGAAGGCCTGCTGTCTTTGGCCAAGAACTCCTTGCTGATGAGGCCACGGGCTGCCAGGATCTTGAGGAGTCCGTGGCGAAACTTTTGGCCAATGAAGGCGTAGATGAGGGGGTTGAGGCAGCTGTGGAGGAAGCCCAGAATCTCGGTGGCATCCAAGGCCCGGTCAATGTCATTGCGACGCGTACAGGTCTCCTTGATTATCTGGGTCCTCATGAGGGTGTCTGCGACCAGCACCAGGTTGTAGGGCAGCCAGCAGAGCAGAAAGATGAGCACAACAGCAAAGATGACCCGCATGGCCCGGTGCTTCTGCCCCATGTGGGCCTTAAACAGAGTGCGCAGGGTGAATCCGTAGCAGAACACCATGACCAGCAGCGGCAGGATGAAGCCGAAGGTCTGGGGCAGGACCCGCAGCACCATCCGCCATTTTGCTGTGTTGTTTCCCATGTCCTCATAGCACACTGGGCTGGAATAGGGTGGGTAGATGGCCCTACGGAAAACAAAGATGGGCATGGACAGGAGCATGGACAGTGCCCACATGGCCAGACATACAAACTTGACCAAGTGGCGCTTCTGAATCAGTGTGCGTGTGGCATGGACAATGGCCAGGTAGCGGTCCACGCTGATGCAGGCCAGCAGCAGGATACCGCTGTAGAAGTTGACTTCCTTCAGGAGCGAGACCACCTTGCACAGGGGTGTGCCAAAAATCCAGCCGTTTGCCTTGGACGCGGCCCAGATGGGCATGGTCAGGGCAAAGAGCAGGTCGGCAATGGCCAGGTTCAGCAGGTAGACATCGGTGACAGAGCAGCTGGCCCTGCTGTATAAGACGACCAGCATCACCAGGGAGTTTCCCAGCACACTCAGCAGGAACACCACAGCGTAGATGACGACCACAATGTATTTGTTGATTTCCAGGGATTCTGGGTGGCATGGGGCATAATCCTCTGCCACAGAGGGCAGGTCAGAGCTGTAAGTGTAATTACTGAAATCTCCATTGAAGAAATCTTCTAAACCGTAATTTTCCCAGTTAAAGGCTTCCATCTTGATGTAAACTTATGTGGTGGCCTATGGAAGAGAAATGAGGGTTACTGCACAATAAAGTCTCCCCAGGTTCTGGACTGTCCATTCAAGAAACTGGGGAGTGAAGAATTCTTTGCAATGTCTTGTGTATTACATGGAAGCAGTTTTCATTTTAAACTTGGAAGTGGGAGGGGTTCAAAGGTTATGAGACAGGTATAGTGACAAATGGCACATTTTATGAAAAGACTATACTTCTTGTCAATACCAGAGAGAGGTTCTTAGCATTTTCCCTGACATTGCCGTCACCCGCAACTTTGCTGAAACCTCCCTTTGGATAATCCCTACAGAACACGTGTTGGATCCTCGGTGATGAGCATCTTTGGCAGTTCATGCTGGATTTATGTTCAGGAATGCGAGATGCCATTCAGTTCTTAATCTGGAAATAGGCAATCCAATTGGGTTGTACCCTTAGAAAGAGAGGACGGTTTGAGTATAAAGCTGAGAGATACGCCCCTTTATCCAATGCTCTGAAATTTACTTTAAAAGAAGTATTCTGGAAAAAACAGTTTGAGCAGTAGCAGCACAGATTTTCAGAAGGCTCGAGCTAGAAAGAACTGAAGAGTTAATAAAGCCCAGCATTTCTGTTTTGGGAAGAAGGAGGCCTGATCTGGGAGTATTTGTGTAGGTTGAGAAAGAATATTACAAATGGTAAGCAGGTGGCTGACTGAATCTCCACGTGGGCGGCAGTGTAACAGATTATTTGGGGAGCGCTTGGCAGCTGTATTATGCCAGGAGGGCTTGAGCAGAGAGAGGCAGGATGCTCTCAGAACAAGGGGGCGGGGTGGCAGGGAGTAGCAAAGACAGGAAGAGACACACTACCCTTGTTTTGGTGGCTCACCAGTCCTGGTGGGGTCCCTTCCTGTCCTGCATGTGCGTGCCTTCATCCTCTCCTGACTCCCCTGTTCCCCCCATACCTGGTCTACGTCTGCGGGCTTTGCCCTTGGTACTGAGATGTGCTTCTGGGGGGTGGCTGGTGTAGAGGGCTGTCTGCGGCCACTCTGAAATATCATCTTGGTTTTTTGAAGAAGTAAACTAAAGTAAACCTGCTTCTGCATTAGGTTACCTTTGAACCACAAAACAGATCACGTTCATGTCATTTTTTTCTTTCTTTCTTTTTGGTGTCTGGCTGGTACAGGGATCTGAACTCTTGACCTTGGTGTTATTAGTCTGTGTTCTAACCAACTGAACTAACCAGCCAGTCCCATGCTATTTCTTTATAACAAGGTGTGACTATTCTGTGACCATATCCAAGTCTATAACCTACCCCCAAATGGATCCCAGTGTTAGAGAAGAAGCAGGAAGTAAAAAGTGCAGGATCTACTTCACAGTAACTAGGCTGGGCATAATAAAAACAGATGGACAGCAGCAATGTTGGTGAGGATGTGGAGGAATAGACACCCTCATACATTGCTGGTGGCAATGTCAAATGTGCAGCTGCTTTGGAAAACAGTTTAGCAGTTTCTTCAAAAGTTCAACATCGAGTTACCATATGACCCAACAATTCCCATTCTGGAGAATTTAAAACATATGTCCATAGAAAAACTGGTACACAAAAGTTCATAGCAGCATTCATCGTAATAGCCAGAAGATGGAAACAACCCGAATGTCCATCAGCTGATGATGGATAAACTAATTGAGGTATACACATACAACAGAATATTATTCAGCTGTAAGAAGAAATGAAGTGCTGATACATGCCACCATGTGGATGAGCCTGGCAAACATTATTCAGAGAGAAAAAAGCCAGATACAAAAGGCTTCATACTGTATGATTCCATGTATGTGAAATAACCAAAACAGGCAAATTGATAGAGACAGAAAGTGGATTAGTGGGTGCCAGGGGCTGGGTGGAAGGAGGAATATTGACAAATATAGGGTTTCTTTTTAAGGTGATGTAGGTGCTCCCGAATTAGTGGCAATGGTTGTGAAATATACTGGAAGACACTGAATCATATGCTTTAAATGGGTGACTGTTGTAGTATGTGAATTATATTTCAATTAAAAACAAAGGTTAACGAAAGAGTGCATAGCTTTGTAAAACAAATACAAATATTAAAACAACAACAAAAGTCCTAAGAAGGCTTTCTGTTTAGCAGAAGGCAGTCTCTGTTACTGACAGTCATATATAGCAAAGAAGAAAGCTGAAAAGGTTTAAGAGAATCTGTAAATATAATGACCTTTTTCTCAAGAGTGATAGAATTCTTAACCTTCACCTTACTGAGAAGGTATTACTTTTTCCCTTAAGCGATGGCGGCCAGTTAAATCGCCTTCCCAGCATGCTGAGACCACAAGATAGAAAAGACTTGATCAGTCGGTGAACCTAGAAAGAAGTGCGGATGAGGATCAGGCCCCGTTTGACCAGGATGATGGGGAGGTAGTGGGACAGGTGGGTAGTACAGCTGGCTCGGCCAGTGTGGTTGGCAAGACCTGAAAGAAGTTGCTGGCTCTGCAGCCCCACGGTCAAGAGCAAGTTTGCTTAGAGGCCAGGGGTTATGTCCAATGAAGTCATGAGGTCAAGAGGGGGTCACCTCTGAGAGCAGACGATCAGGGATGCTCTTAATGAAACAAATGACCTAAGACAAGACACGCCTTTAAGAGTGGATGTAAAGCATGATGGGTACAGAGAGCTTGTGCCCTTAGAGAGCAGAACCATGTATTTCGAGTATCTGCTATGAGAAGACAGGGCTGAGGAAGCTGCAGAAACTGCCTTATCAGCAAGGGCAGCAGCAGCTGAGCACGTTTCACAGGTAAGTTTTCATTTGGATAATCCAGTGCCCGGCTAGATTAGTGCATGGGTGAGCTCACACTCCCAGGCATGAAGGATCAGCTTGAGATTCCAGAGGGAGAACATGAAAGCCAGGACAGAAGGTAGAGAACTCAGAAAAGAGAACCAGGACAGGCCAATGACCTCTAGCCATCAGGGTACGGGGAGGGATGTTTGTTGTTGGGGTTTGCTTGTTTTTTAATTTACCAGTCTCTAGAGAGGATGGATTGGAGGTTAAAGAGACAAACTAAGGGAAAGGAGATGATGCATGTGAGGTCTGCTTCGAGCCTCCAAGACATAATCTTTCTTGGTCAATACGAGTAGATATAATTAGCCCCCGTTTACTGAAGGGAAGACTGAGGCAGAGAGGTTCAGCAACCAGCCTGTGGCTGCAGGACCTACAAGTGGTGCACTCAGGATTCCAACCAGGTACGAATGGCTCCACTTGCATTATTTTCATTCTACAGCCCAGCTTCTTAAAAAAACCACCATACCTCATATATAAAATATATTTGTAAGATAAGTTCTTGAGATATCATTAAGTTATCCTATATCTACTTCACTCACATTACTTGATATTTTGTGCATTGCTTTCTTTAGCTATTCCTTCAGACCAGGATGAGAGAAACAGCCCTAGCAGGAATGATAAATCAAATGCCTTTGAATTGGCTGGCTCCTGCTGACCACCCAGTCATGTTCTTAGTGACCAAGTGAGAGCTTCCCTGATTGAGTGGAAATGCCAGCCCCTTACTCATCCACAGTAGTTCAGAAACTCCATGGATGGCTTTTACAAGATCGCAAACATTTAAGGCCATCTTCTAAACAACAAAAAGTTCAGTCATTTTAATACAGTTTCAGTATTCTTTCTCTCTATAAATGTAATCCACAAATGTTTGCATTGAATGTAGGGGAAGGGGTAGTCAGCAGTGTCTGACCCATCCTCGGACCCAGTCCTAGCCAAAGCGAGGAGGCCTCGCTGAGTCTGGGAGGTTATAAGGTCAAGGGAAGGGGGTGGGCAGCAGCATGTTGCCCTGAGTGGTTGCTGGAGGGGACAGTAGGGAAGAGGGTCAGAGGTTCTCCCTTTCATGGTAGGGAGACCAAAAGTGAGAGAATAAAGAGACTGAGGACTGTGGGTGAGGGGCCCACCAAGGGTGGGTATAGGTGCCTGGGATAAAAGCAGGCTGGGTGTCAAGGGGGGACAAAGAACAGAGGAATTCCAGGTGGAGGGCAGGGTGGGTGTTCCAAGACTTACCAGGATGCTGGGCTTTTCACCTGTAGGACAGCTCCAGCAGGGCAGTCGTGACCAGTGAAAGGGAGGTGGCAGTGAGAACCAGTGGAGGAAGCGAGAGGTGGATTAGATTGCCCAACAAGGGGTGGAGCTCCTGAGGGTGCGGGAGGCTTTTGATAACTTTGAATAATTAATTTCCAGGTCAGCTCTTGGATGCATCATCATTTTATGGACTCACAGAGTTTATATTGGGAAGAGACCTGTGGGGTTTTCTAGCCAGTCTTTGCATTTCATAGATGAGGAAACTGAGGCCCAGACAAAGGAAGTGGTTTGCCCAGGATCACATGGACTTCTCTCATCTTTGCCCTGATCTCAGCAGCCCCTGGCTGCTCTAGCTGACTCTCTCCACACTCCAGCTGCCTTGGGCTTCCCTATCTCACCATTCAGCAGCACTAGTGCTCTTCAATGTCTTTTGTACATCAAGGGGGAGCAGCTCACTAAGACAACAGTGATGGAACTTAAGCTTCTGGTGAGTCTGGTAGTTTTCCTCACTGGACCTAATGTCTCCTGCCTCCCACCTCCCATCCCCATTCCCACCTCTCTTGTCTTTTACCTCATACCACAACCATCTGCTCTATGAGCCCATCTTAGAGCGTTGCTATTCTTTCTTGGCTTAAACACTTGGCATTGAGTTTGAGGACCCCAACTCTGCAGCAGCTACAATTCTCAGAGCTGAGACTCTCTAATTTAGAAAGAAAGTCTTTTGGTAAAAGTGAAGATCCCACCCAAGTCCAAACACATTTTTGAAAACAGTGGTGATACTAAGAATGTATTTTGTCACATTTTCTGTTGATTACAAATGAAAGGATTTGTAAAGGAGAGCCATGAACAACAGTTTCCTGCTCCCTCCCAACCCCCACTCCAGTGAACGATACCTCGACACCTCCAGTATTCCCTCCCTTTCCTCTTGCTCCCAGGGCACCAAGAATACAAAGCCCGTGGCAGACTCATTTAAGCTGCCTACCCCAAGGAAAGAGCCTTTGAGTCCAACTGTGTAGCAAACATGCCTCAGTATTTGTCACCTCTCTCTTTCCCACGTTGGGGAAGAATCCTATGACACCTGGCGAATTGATGCTAAAACCCGACAGACTCATTACACATGGAGAGAGGCAGATGAGAGCAGAGCTAGCTGAACAACTCTGGGCAAGTGACCTTACCTTTCTGAGTCTCAGTTTACTCATCTGTAAAATGGGGCCAATACTAGAATCCAACTCAGGAAGTGGTGAGGATGGAATGAAAGATTACTCATAAAGCACTTAGGACACACATAAAGCACAAAGTTAGCTTTTCTTGGTGTGACCATTTTTTTTTGTCCTTTTTTTTTGTGACCACGCTCAGCCAGTGAGCAAACTGGCCATCCCTGTATAGGATCCGAACCCGCGGCGGGAGCGCTGCTGCACTCCCAGCGCCGCACTCTCCCGAGTGAGCCACGGGGTCGGCCCCTTTGGTGTGACCATTATTACTGAAATAGATGATATGATGTCTCTCCCTCTACATCCCCAATCAAGGGAAAGCAGTGAGTCTGCTTTCAAGGCTGACGTCGATGTATATCTTAATTTGCTTTGACCTGAATGACAGTAGTCATATTAGCTGTACTGTCGAGTGCCTACTAGGTTCTAGCTTCTGGGAAAAGTGCTTTTCAGAATTTATATCATTTTATCCTCACAATAACCCCATGAAGTAGGCACTTTTGGATGAAGAAATTGAGACTCTAGAGAGGTTAAGCAACTTACCTAGAGTGACACAGCTGAACTGGGTTTTAAGCCGTTTTAAAAACATTTAAAAAAAATCTGTGCTCGAATCCTATTTTCTGTCCACTGTAACAAGGAGCTGGATCCCAGCCTCAGGTTTCCGAGTTTCGTTAGGCTCCTCTCTGTCCCAGTGACTCAAATCCAAAGGGTATAGAATTGGCAGCCCAGATGTGAAATTTCCCAACTGGCCTACCTTTCGATGTTAATTAGATTGATTTCATTTCCATGGAGCCCACTGCGTGCATAGGTATGGTGGAGTGAATAAAAATTGGCTTCCAATCCTGGGTCTGCTGTTAATGGTGGGGGAGAGCTGGGACAAGTAATTTCTCTTGGGGACTTGGAGAGCTCCTTTGGAAAATGAGGAGATTGTTCTAGGTCTGTCCTGTCTGGTATGGTAGCTACTAGCCATATGCAGCTATTTAAATTTAAATAAATTAAAATAAAATACAAATTCAGTTCCTCAGTTACAGTAGCTATGTTTCAAGTGTTCAGTAGCCATATGTGACTATGGCTTTCATATGGGACAGTACAGATATAGAACATTTCCATTACCGCAGACAGTACAACACTGTCTAGGAGAAAACTTAGTTGTCTTGAGCTCTAAGTTTCTGCAATTTATCACCCCAGTCCTCAGGGGCCTCAGAGGAGGCCAAAGTTCCCAAGTCTCTTCCTTCAGAAATATGTCCCTAGCAGCCCTAAGACAGATCAGCTCACCTACCTGTTGCTGCTACAGCTGCTGTTGTTACTGGAGTGGCCACTGATACCCCTCCTGGGACTCAAGGCTTGGTAGCGGTCAGGGCTGTTAGACAGAAAAAGTGAAGCAGGCTTGATTGTGAAACTTCCGACCTGAGAGTGCAGAGGAGGAAATCCAGGAGGCCCATCAGGGGAGGTGTTCCCACAGAGGAACAATGAGGTCTCACCCCAGGCTAAGGTCCTGCCTGGTGATTCTGGGAGGAGCTCTGGGGATTTTCACGCCTTCCTGTCTGATGGCTTCTGGAGGAGCCTGCCAGTCTGAAGGTGGAGGTTTGCCTGTCCACCTTCCTTCTCTGAGAGTTTTGAACCTGAGCCTACTTTTTCAACAAGGAGGATGCAGGCATCCCTGCCCCCATCAACACACTTGCTTGAACTTGCCTGCAGTTTCTTCCTTCCTTCCTGGGTTAGCATGAGAAATGTCCCTCCTGTTTCTGGTGAATCCTGCACCTGGCTATGGAACCCACTGGTTCTCTCCTCCTTGAGGATCCTGTTCTGTCCCCTCTACTCCTCAACCGATTCTGTCCCTTCCGCCCCTGAACTTGCTTATATCTTCCTCACCTTCCCTCAGTCTAGGACCCCTTTAGTTCCTCTCTGCTCTGCTCTCCTTTTCACAGACACAATTGTTGAAAAAATGGTTAGCAGTTGTTCTCTCCACTTCCTCACCTCCTGCTCAGCTGCTCAGCAAACACACTGCCCCAGCTTCCTTCCTACCGCTCCACTGAAACGGCTTTTCCAAGGTTACCAACGACGTCTGGATTGCTAAACCCAGTTAACCCTTTTCCTAGATAAAACTGCTTTCATATTATAAAAAGAAGGCATGCATATTGAAAACAATGCAAGCAATACAAAAAGCATATAAAGCAAAACTTGAAAGTCTGCTTTCCATTCCTCTGTTCACCCATGTCTTTCTCCAGAGGTAACTGCTGTCTACAGTTTGGTGTATTCTTTATAGATTTTTCCCCTTGCAAATTCAAACATGTGCTTTTCTTCCTTCTTCGCTTAATAAAAAAGATATTTTTACTAGTTATATTGCCCTGTACCTTAACAATGTATCATAGACCTATTCTACATCAGTACATAGAGATCCACCATAATCTTTTCAATGACTACATATTAGTCCATAGTATGAATGTATCATGATTTATTTGATAATTAGCTTATAGATGAATGTTTAGGTTCTTACTATGAGCATCCTTGGACATAGGTCTTTGGGAACTTGTATGAGTGTTTCTGCAGCTTACATATAATTTTTCTGGGTAATATCCATGTATGTTTAAATTTTGATAAATTCTACTAAATTGCCCTTCAAAAACACTATGCCAATTTACTCCCCCATCATCAGTTTATGAAAGGGCTGGTTACCCTACATATTCACTACCAACATTGTGTATGATAATTTTTTTCCTTTTAGATAGTAAGAAATGATATCTCGTTTAATTTGCATTTTCTTGATTTCTGGTAAGGTTGAGTATCTTTTTCTATAGCTGTTTGTATTCTTCTTTTGTGAATTACTTATTCTTATCTGTTTCCTTTGCCTGGATTGTTATTTTGTCATTGATTTGTAGGAGCTCTTATATAATTTGGGAGCATTACATTTTGAATATTGGTCAATTGTGTAAAATATGTTGTTCCAGCCTGGTTTTTAACTTTTTTTTATGGTGAAAAGGTTACTGTTTAAGTATTATCTTACTTGATCTCTATATCAGTGAATCCCACTGACCCATTCTCTTCTTTTTAAAAAAAATTTTTTTAAAAAAAGATGACCGGTAAGGGGATCTTAACCCTTGACTTGGTGTTATCAGTACCACACTCTCTGGAGTGAGCCACAGGCCGGCCCCCCATTCTCTTCTTATTTCCCCCTTATCTCTCTTGATTTTGTTTGCTTCCTTATTTCTCAATTTATTCCTCAAGTATAGATGTTGCTCAGAGTCCTACCTTGGTCCTCTTCTCTTCTCACTTTACCTGCTCTTCCTAAGTGAGTCTACCTGCCTCCATGTCTGCAGCTGCCACCCAATATGTGCCAGTGTCTCCCACACCTATTGTTTCCAACCAGTTTCTCTGCTAAGCTCCAAACTCTGACCTGCAAAGACCTCCTGGAACCTTCCTGAGGTCCCACAGGTGCTGCAAACTCGACATGAGATACATGGATTTCATTTTGTTTCCTGACACTTGTCCTCCCCCTGGGCGTCCCCTCACCACTCCTCCGCTGAAGCGGAAAAGTGCACGCCTCTCACCGCACATCCCCACGCTCTTCCTGTCCTTGACGTCGCTCACCATCTTCTCTGCCAGTGTTGGGCAACACTCAACCTCTCTCACCTAAACTTTGGCAATAGTCATGCAATAGTTGTGGGTTCCAGAGCTGGGCTGCCTGAGTTGGGATACACTTACTCGTTGTGGACTTTGGGCAAGTGATTTAATCTCACTGGGTCTCAGTTTCATCATCTGTAAGATGGGGATAATGATAGCACCTATTGCATGGTGTTGTTATGTGGATTAAAGAGTCTGTATTTATAAAGCACGTGGAACCATGCTTGGCACTGTTAGCGCCTTCTCCTCCTGCTCCTCCTGCTCCTTCTCCCCCTGAAATGTTCTTGGCCTTGAGTTTTTTCCCCTTCAATCCACCCCCCATTCTGCTGCCAGAATGATCTTCCTAAAATACGAATTTGATCGCCTTCTTTTCCTCTTAAATCCTTCCAAGGACTCCTGTTTCCCTCAGGCAGAGTCACACTCCTGGGCTCCTCATGCTCCTCCTTCTGATGCTGATTACTTCTCTGGCCCTGTCACTTCAGGCCACACCTATGGAACCCTTAGTGCCTTGGGTTCCCCCAAGGAGCTGTTCTGGTTTCCCTGCAGGGTTTCCCCACATGCTTCTCCTTTTTCCTTGGAATGTTCTTCCCCATCCTCTTGGTTTGCCTGATTCTCCCTTTCCTCTCACGTTCAGCACAGTCATCCCCTCCATGGACTACAGCCCCCCCCCCCCCCCCGTGCTCCTCTGCTCCCTGGCCTTACCTTTACAATGGCTTCAGTTATGGGGTTCTGGAATCATCTGTTAGGCTGCTTCCTCCTGTACTGTGAGGTTCTGGAAAGCAGGGGTTTTATATATATTTTATCTCTGTACCCCCAAACCAATAATTGCTTGGCATATTATAGATGCTTAATACATTTTTTGAGCACTGAGTTGGACAAAGTGGGGAAAACTGTTACATGTTGGGGCATCTAATCTACAGAAGTAATTATGTTACCCCTATTTCCCAGGGCATCCACACCTGGGAGCTCAATGAAGTCACATCAATAGCAACGATCCAGATTGCACTGGCTCAGATCCCCTGTGCTCATGCCTTTAAAGTGCTCCTCAGGGATTTGGGAGAATCTGTTGGGGGCATCTCTCACATGCTCCACTAGGTGCTGCTGTTGCTGGACATATGCCCTGCCTGGAGTCATCGCTGAAGGACTGGTGCCTTTGCCGTGCCAGGCTTTGAGTGGCTGATGGTGACCTTTGTGGGATGCTCTGCTAGAGGGTCCCCAAAGTCCAATGAACTTTTTAAATTTTGTTTTTAGAGCTTCTCTGCTCTCCATTGAGCATGGTGGGGACTGTTTGGGGCAGTCCTGAGCTAGAGACCAATTCTCAGCATTGCCCTCCCTTTCTCGAAACAGGGGGAGAAGGTCAAGCTTCCCCAATCCTGGCCGCTGATTCCCTTCCAATGAGTTCTCTTCCAGGAACATCTTGCTTCCTCTTTGAAAATAGGCTTCTGTTAGCCACCTCCCTGAAGCCTCCAGTCAGATCATCAGGTAAGTCTGAATTCCATGCTGGAATTCCTGCTAGAATATGATTTCCTCTGCTATAATAAAAACCCTGCCCTAGTGAAAGTATGTGGGTAAGTCTGATCTCCAGGAAAGGACTGCTGCCCTTTAGGGTAGGGGTGATTCTACTGCCCTGATTGTGTTGGGAGCCCCCACTCTTTCCCCCCACCTCTTCACTGTGTTTGCTAAGAAGTTCTCAGCATCTCTCCAGGGCAGAAACTGCCGTTGCGAAACTATTGAAACTCTTGCTCCACACGAAGGCAGTGGGATGCAACTCTGGGCGGCCCTGGCCCCAGGAGGTGGAGCCACAGGTTAGCCCAAGGGCTTTGGAGGCTCTGGCGGAGTGAGGCCTGGGTGTGAGGCAGAGTGGATGGGGACAGTATGAATGACTAGGGCCACCAAATGTGCCCAAGAGCCCAGTTAAGGCAGCAAATTGCTTTGTCATAGAGTGGGGCCCACACTTCTTCTGAAACAGTATTCTCAGAAGCACCACAAGTAGGTACCCAGTGAATGACACACCGTTTGCGTAAGCCTTCTCGGACAGCGCAGGAGATGTGATCTCATGCTGCTGTCAATGAATCAACAGTCTCTGTCAATGTCTGGCTGAATAAGCACAGCACAGAGAGTTACCTGGACTCAGCCCCTCCCTCCAGGCACTCACAGCTTAGGACCCAATAAATCACCACAGTGGTTGGGAGGGAAGGACAGAGAGGTTCAAGCCCCATGCCTGTGCCTCCTGCCCAGCCAACACAGATGCCCTGGGGGGCAGTTGGAATTCTCACACACGATTGGGGGAGGGGACTATGTAAATCTCTTTGGGGAATAGTTTGGCAGTTTCTTAAAAGTTGAACATACACCTACCGTGTGATCCAGCCACTTCATTCCTAGGTATTTACCCAAGAGAAATAAAAGTGTATGTCTACACAAAGATTTGTCCACAGATGCTCATAGGAACCTTTTTTGTGACAGCCCCAAATTTGAAACAACCCAAATGTCCAGCAACTGATAAATGTGTAAACAAATAGAGGTATATCCATACAGTGGAATACTACTCAACAATGAAAAGGAACTATGGATATACCCAAACATGGATGAATCTCAAAATAATTATGCCAAGTGAAAGAAGGCAGACAATAAGGAGTGCATACTGTATGATCTTACTTACATAAAATTCTAGAAAATGGAATAAAGGACACTCCTATCACTCAGAGAATTCCAAGAGTTTCTGGCACTCTGTGACAGGAACCGAGGACAAAGACCAAGTGTCTTTCATACTCTACCGCTCCATCCAAGAAGTCAAACAACAGTCCATGTTCACCAGCTAATTCAGCATGTATCTATTGAAGAAGAGGTGAAAGATGGCGGTGGTGTGGAGGAGAAGGAACACTCACTTAGCATCAATTATGTGCCCAGCATTGTGCTGATTCTTTACAGAAGACCTTGATCAGGGGGTCAGAAGACCTGGCTCAGGGAGCACATATGGGCAGTGATGCTGTGGAGCCAAGAAGGGTCTGTGGCTTTGGAACAGCCTTGCTCAGTCAAGGCACAGAGCACGGTAAGCACAGAATGCCCAGCTCATGCCAGCAGAGGTGGGCACTCACGGGGAGAGGACTGCACTGAGCACGCTCAGTGGAGGAGCAGGGACTGGCTTGGCCTGAGCCAGTCAGCACCTCTCTGAGATTTGCACATGGAAAAGGTGAAAAGTCAGTGAACTGACACCCTCCTGGAATTCTCAGGGGTTGGATACAATTGCAACCTGAATATTTAATGTTTGATGTGCTCTATTTCCTTGCTTTGTGTTTGAGTGAAGGTTCTTAAAACCATTTGGGGACCATCTCCTCTGCAGACTTAGCATCCACTGTGGAAAGCCACCTCTTATTTTGTTCTCAGCTTTTTAGGATTTCAGCCTAAGTCAAGAGAGAAGGAGTTCTACTTTAACATTCTGATTTTGCCAAGCTGCAGGAAAAGTTCTTGCCCATGTTTCAGATGGAAAACTGCTGGGAAAGGAGAAAGTGGCACCTGCACAGGTGTAACATCAGTCACCTGGGAGAATTGATCCATATTTGTCCAGGTCTGGAGGGGCTGTGCTTCATCTACATAATCTCATTTTATTTTAAAACAATCCTGAAAAGTAAGCATCTCTGTTGCCATTTAATAGATAAGAAGGCAGAGAGGTTAAATAATTTGCCCCAAATCACATGTGAATGTCAGAGCTCGAGACTGACCAACACTTATCTGGGTGTTTGTGCTATGCCAAGCTTGCTTTTTCCATGTGAAATACCCAATATCTGCAAGACACTGGACAAGATACTTGGAAGATATAAAGACAAGTGAAATATAAGCTTTGTCAATAAGGAGCTTACTTTCTGGTGGGGGAAAAGGCAACATTTTAAGTAACTATAAAAACAAGATGGAATATGATGTCTCTGAACAGAAGGACAGAGTGCTAAGGAATGAGCTCATCTACTACTGGGAAGAAATCAAGAAAAGCTTCACGAGCTCTCAGCCGAGATGTATTGATTGCATACATTGTATTTAGCTTTTTTCCATGACACAATTCTGTGGAAATCACAGTAAAAAAATTACGAAAGGGAATAAATCTATAACAGCACAGATGGGGATGGATGGTGGGGGGCGGGGAGCTGGGTAGGGACAGTGCTTGGACATCAGCAGATGACAGATTTTGATGAACTTCTAAAAGAAAAAGGAAAGAACTTCCAGATTTAAAAACATGATGGACAGAACCATTGAAGACCTCTCCACTGCTACAAACACAGGCAGAGATGCTGGATTAAAATATAATTTTAGGCTCTTTATTCCAGCACATTCCTGTGTCTGCATGTTTCACTTGCCTCTATCAACCTCAGGTAGTTCTGCTGTAGCCTCTGTCTTGCTGTGACCTGCACTAGCCTTGGGACCCATAGGGAGAAGACCAGAATACCCCAGATGCTAGGAAATGGAAGGAAAATCAAGGAATCAGTGGCCTTTGAGTATATATGTGGCTGTCAACTCCCTGTAGGAGTGGGCTATGCTGGATCATTCCCAGAAAAAAGACTCTATGGAGATGTCATAGGGGAAATCTTTACAAACTGAGCTTCTATAAGGAAAAAATGGAAAGACCAGAACATTAAGTATCAGTGCAAAAATCACAGCAGAGATCTAAGCAATCACATTATAGACAAAGTCAGTGAAAGTAAAGAAAAGTCGTCATTGTGGAGAAAACTTCTGCCAGTCACCAAATCTTAATGTGAATGAGAAAAGTTCTCCTGGAGTAAAACCATGTGAATGTAGTTTGTGTGAAAAAGTCTACATGTGTCATTCATCCCTTAATAGGCGCATCCCATCTCACACTGGACCTAAACCATATAAGAATCGGGAATATGGAGGGAAGCCATATAAACATAAGCAATGTGGGAAAGCCTTCAGTTACTCTACTCCTTACAAATTCATGAAAGGACTCTCACTGAGAGAGATCCTATGACTGTAAGGAAAGTGGGAAAGCCTTCATTTCTCTCAGAAGAGTTCAAAAACACAGGATAACACACACTGGAGTTGGACCTTATAAATGTAAGGTATATGGGAAAGGCTTTAGATACCCCAGTTCATTTCTTTTTTTTTTTGTTTTTTTTTTTTTTTTTTTTTTTTTTTTTTTTTTTTTTTTTTTTGTTTTTTTTTTTTCCCAGTTCATTTCAAAGTCATGAAAGGACTCCCACTGGAGAGAAACCCTATTAATGTAAACAATGTGGTAAAGCCTTCAGTTGGTCCAGTTCCTTTCAAATATGTGAAAGAACTCACACTGGAGAGAAACCATATGTATGTAAAGAATATGGGAAAGCCTTTATTTCTCTTGAAAATATTCAAAGACACATGATACTGTACGCTGGAGATGGGCCTTACAAATGTAAGGTAGTGGGAAAGCCTTTGACCTTCCCAGTTTATTTTATTTTATATTTTTTAAAAGATGACCAGTAAGGGGATCTTAACCCTTGACTTGGTGTTGTCAGCACCATGCTCACACAGTGAGCTAACCGGCCATCCATATATAGGGATCCGAACCCGTGACTTTCGTGTTATCAGCACCACACTCTCCCAAGTGAGCCACGAGCTGGCCCATTTTAAATGCATGAAAGGACTCACACTGGGGAGAAACCCTATGAATGTAAACAATGTGGTAAACCTCTCAGTTCTTCCATGTGCTTTCGAAGGCATGAAAAAACTCATACTGGATAAAAATGCTAAATGTAAGGAATGTGGAAAAGTCTTCAGTTGGCCCATATACTGACAAAAACATGTACAAATGCACACTGGATTGAAACCCCATTTGTTTAAAAAATACAGGAAAGTTTAAAGTTTAAAATTTAAAATTTTATCAACTACTTTAAAAGTCATGTGAAAATTCACACTGCAGTGAAATCCTACAAATGTCAGAAATATGGAAAGCCTGACAGAAATTAATTCATGTATAATGATCTAAAAAATTTATGACATCAATGAAATTTTATAAAAGTAATAAATACATTATGTTTATTACTGTGTAAAAAAAGATAATTTTAGTATGTAGCTAGAAGAAGCAAAGAGAAATCCCCTAGAGGCCAGAAACAAAGAGATCGCTAAGATCCACACGGATAAAGGTACAAAGTGACTCCACCAAGGAGCCAGAGGGAGGTCACAATTGCTAAAGGAAGGGGTCTTACTGCTCACATGGGGACAATGAGGTAGCAAAGGGCCTCGCAAGATGGGAAGCTGCCATGGAAATCCCTGCAACAAGCCAGTTCCCTGGGAAGGTTTCACTCTGATATAAGGAACCTAAAAAAATCTATCTTCAGAAGCTCCTGTTCCAGGATCTGAATAAAAAAAAAAGCATTTAGGTTTGTTGAGAAGGAGAAGAGAGAGAGAGACCCGAGTCAGGTGCCATTTCAGCCAAAAGCTTTATTCCACTAATGTGGAGGACAGACTGAACCAGATCAGTTCCCCTGAACTAAGGAAAGCAGGGGGTTTATAAGACTTTTAGGGAGCGTTCAGGGTAATGGACAATTTTTTTTTTTGAAGATGACCAGTAAGGGGATCCCAACCCCTGATCTGGTGCTGTCAGCACCATGCTCTCCCAAGTGAGCCAACCAGCCATCCCTATATAGGGATCTGAACCCGTGGCCTTGGTGTTAGCACCACACTCTCCCAAGTGAGCCATGGGCTGGCTCCTGTAACGGACAATTTTGAAATCAGTGGTATGCAAGGTGACACAGTCCTTGTGGTCAGATAACATCTGGTAGGTTAAGTCATAGGCTCCCGATTAGCCCTATCTCAGTATAAAGTATTCCAGCCCCAAGCCTGCTAGACACAGCCCACAAGACTTTCCTATGATGATAACGGTAATGTTTACCCCTTCCCAGGAGAGAAATTTCAGTTCCTGGAGCAGGAAAGGGAAAGGGGAAAGGGAGAAGGGGGAAAGTTGCTTAACCTGACTGTGCTGATGTTAAGCTAGCCATGAGGCTTAATAAGCACTTCCTATGAAATATCTTGACCTAAGTCTTTTGTGGCTGTGGCATCTGATCCAAGCTACCCTTATGATATAGGAGCCAAAAGCTGCTGTGGGACAGTGGCAGCCTGCTGTCCCCCACCCACAAGCTTATGGAAGCCTGCCTCCTGCACACACCACCCTTGCACATAGCACTCCTCTTTAGAGAGAGGCTAAGAGGGAAAGCAAGCCTGAACAACTGCAGAGAAGACCTGTGCGAGCTGCCTGTGTTAATCAGCCTAGTTTTTCATCTAGAAATATGAACGGACGGCATATTCCAGATATTCCAGAAAAACCAACAGCATAGAAGTCATGGATCGAGATGAATCAATGAAACAACTAACCAGGAGAAAACAAAGGCAATTAGGAAATAGAAGAGGACTTCTCAAGATGTTAGTATATAAAACAAGGAGAGGTTGTCATAAAAAGTAACAGAGAACAGTAAGTTCTTAGACGTAAAAAATATTATTGCTCCAGTGATCCAAATTAGAACAGAAACCCAGAGGACTTCAAGATGAATGTATTGGGAACATAGACGACCAATGTTTATGAAGCGGAATGATCTAGAGATAAGGTGAAGTCAAATTATATTTTGTCACATGCCAAAAAAAAGTCAATTGGTAACTCCAGGAAAATAAAAATCTATACAAGAGACTCATAGTCTAAAAAGAAGCAAACTTAAATGTGGCATGGTTTTGATCAGGTAAGAGCAGAGAAGGAAGAGAGAATCCATTTCACCTCAGTCCTGGGAATACCCGAGGCAGATGAGTCCGTTTCCAATCTGGCAGGTCTGATCTTCCATCGTGGTTTCATTAGAGATACTTGGCATGATGGATATGGTGGACTGGCCTTCGGTGTATTTCCACTTTCTTTCTAGTGTTCCTCTCTGTTCTGCAGAGGCTGAAGGCAAAACCTACATTTCCAGACTCCCTCCCAGCTGGAGTTCTATTTGTGACTTCTGTATGGCCACCGGATGTGCTTCACGGAAGGCACAAGGGACTGGAATGTGCATCTGCTGCTTTTTTTTTTTTTTTTTTTTGCTGACAAACATGGTTACAGAGGCACTGGGTTGTCTGTTCCATTGCTCATTTTTCTGCAGCAGGGCTATATGTTTTGGTTTATTTTACATTTTTAACAGCATAGATGTAATAAATGGATGACTCAAAAGGGAAAATATGACAGAAATCTTGGAAGAGGATGGAAGGAGAAGATAGCTACTGCCTCATTTCTGATAGTAATACTGTCTAAAGTTGATTAATGGAAAAACAGGGTAAATGTATATTTGCGGTTAGGAAGTAACCATTAGAAGAACTAAAAACAAAAGTTACTAAAATGGGCCAAATCTGAGAGAGAGACCATAAGCACATAATGAGGAGAAAGATTTTTGCTTTTAATTTTATACTTTCTGTACAAGTAAAATGTTTGTAACCACAACTATAGATTACTTATGTAAAATACATTAAAATTGTATAAATGATTAATAATAAATATATCCGTACCTGGAAAAAAAATAAAATTCTAGAGAATGTCTACAGTGACAAAAAATGGTTGCCTGGGTACGAGGGCTGGGCTAGGGGGAGGGAGATTACAAAGGGGCATGAGGAGACTTTGGGGCTGATGAATGTGTTTATTACGTGGACATGGTGATGGTTCATGGCCGTATATGCAAGTCAAAACTCATCAAGTTTTACAATTTATCTGATTATCATCTGTCAATAGTACCTCAATAAAGCTTTGAAAAAGAAAAGAAAAGAAAACAAAAACAGTCGTGAAGCAGATTCCGGACAGGAAGCTGCTGAAGAACCCAAGACCATACCAGCTCATGAGTGGTAGCCGCAGGGCCAGACCCTGTCTCCTGACTGCCAGCCTGGCTCCTCCACCTGCAGTCTGTGTACAGAAGTGCTGCTGCCTTAGATCACCATCTTCTAGAAGGTAGGACTGGGAAGAGCTGTGGGAGGGACTGGATCAGGAGGGCTGGGTAGGTGGGTGGGGTGTCTGGTCCCGGGCAGGTCTTGGTCAGGTGACTTGGGCTTCGCCCTGGGCACAGGGTGGGCAGCAGCGCTCTCTCTTCTTGTAATCCGCAGAGCAGGCGTGGCACACCAGGCCCCCGCAGAGCCTGGGGAGCAGAGACAGGGAAGCCTGGTGGCCTCCGCAGCTGGCTGGGGGAGCACCTGGCATGGGCTGGGAGTCATGGAGTTCCAACACCTTCAGGTCCACCTGGCTGTTTCCAGTCTCCCAGCAGAATGGCCCTTGTCTCAGGAGGTCTGCCCCATCCTAAAGGGTCTCCTGCTACCCGGGGACCCCTCCAGAGTTTCTAATTCCAAACGGCAGCTTCCCCTGGTGGTCACTTTCCTCTCTCCCACGGCCTGTCCTGCCACCACGAGGGCAGAGGAAGGAGACGGGAGCAGCTTCCTCTGTTTGGGACTCTCTTCCCAGACAGAAGCCCATGTCAGTCCATTCTCTGAAGCGCTACACAATCCCACCTTCCAGGACCCGCTCCTCATCTGACCCCTTTCCACTGTTCTTCACGATTCTGCTCAGTGCTGGAAGCCAGGCAGAGTCAATGAGTGGCTTTTCATGAATGTCCAGTGCCAGTGCCAGTGTCCCTCCCTCCCGGGGGCGGGAAGGGGGCTGTGGGCTGGGCGGTCCCGGAGGAAGGATTCTGGGCCCTTCTCATTACCTGCACGGATACCTCCGAGACAGTCGGCCAAAGATCTTGTGACAGCCGACACAGCACCCAGGGACCGTGCAAGAGAGATGCTGGAGCTTCTGCCACAGGTGGTCCTTCTCTCTGATGTGGGCGTGGAGGTGGAGAGAGAGACATACACACAGACAGGAAGACAGAAAGATGGAAATGACCCAGATGCAGAGCCAGAGAGGGACAGAAAGAGAAACATGAGGACAAAGAGGAAGACAGAGAAAGATGGATAGGGTGACAGGGCGAGTCACCAGAGATGCACAAAGGGACAGAAAGAGACAGAAACAAGGACAGAGAGGCAGAAAGACAGAGATACAGACAGAGACATAGGGACAAATATATAGAGATACGGATACACAGAGAAAGAAAGATGGGGTGGAGAGAGATAGACAGGGTGACAGAGGGAGTCACCAGAGATACACATCCAGATAAAAAGAGACGGAGAGACAGAGACAGAAACAGGGAAAGAGAGGCAGAAAGATGGAGATACAGAAATGGAGAGGGACACAGAGAGACAGTCACTTAGAGAGAGAGAAAGGAAGATAGAGAGCCAGAGAGGGAGACAGAGAGAGACACACAAAGAAATAGATAAATGCAGAGGGGGAGAGAAAGACACAGGTCAAGAGATGCAGAGACAGAGGAGACAGAGACAGAGAGGGACAGAGATACAGACAGAGAGGGAGAGACAAACAGAGAGAGAGATGGAGAGACAGAGAAAGAGACATTGGAGTTGAGCAAGACAAAGAGAATGAAGAGATAGTGAGAGAGACACGCATAGGAGCTGAATTAGTCTTTAGCCTTTTGGGAAGACGGATGGTGACACTCCCCCGTCCTCCTTCGCCCAGCCTGACCTTGACCCCTTATTTAACAGCCTGTGCACATCCCGCCTCCTCCCAGGAGTGCTCCCTGATCATGGAAGCCGCACGGGCTCTTGCTCCAGACTCATACAGCACATGATGCCTATTATCTCTTAGTTGGTACTTAGTACAAACTTTTCTAAAAGAACGTTTAGGAATAAGGGCTGTTTTACATTTTTTCACAAAATAATACATACATGTGGTTTAAAACTCAAATAGTACAAAAGGGCTTATATCAACAGGCAACAGACATCCTCCTAATTCTTTCCCATTCTCAGGACAAATTGTTTCTTATGTCGTTTAGCCTTTTCTCCATGGTGTTACTTCCATATTTAAGTAACATACTCAGATCCCTCCTTCTTGACTTATCAATAGAGAACATTTTCTACTGAGCTCCGTCCCTTGATATCAAAGGATTTAGCTCATGTATTACCAACCTCACTGACTTTTCCTCCTTCCTCCCAATGTGGTTTTATCCCTGTGTTTGGTTGCTCTGTGGGTTATCTTTGTAGTTTTGCAGAAAATCCTCACATGATTATTCTCATTCTATTAGCTTTAGGTCGTGTCTTGTGACTCCTTCTGTGACATGGTGAAGTCCTTCCCTTCAGCTCTCCTCCTTTCCCCACCTCCGAACTTGTCACCTTTTCCCACAGCATTCAATATGGTAGCCACTGGCCACATGTGACTATTAAAATTTAAATTAAAATTATTTAAAATTAAATAAAGCGAAAATTTCAGTTCCTCAGTCACACCAGCTCAATATTTAGAGTGCTCAGTCTCTCCATGTGCCTGGCAGCTGCCATATTGGACATCACAGATATAGAACATTTCCATCTCCATAGAACATTGTATTGGATTCTATTAATATTGTTAAGGTAGTGAGTGCCATTTATATTCTGTTTCTAGAATTATAATTGTCTCCTGTGCTTTGCCTTTAGGTAGATTCTAGCACTGAAACAAATCAATGAATATTATTTACATTATTAGGTAATATGTACAGTATACAAATTATTTTTAGGTAATATATACAATATACATGTTAGATAATATATACACTATACAAATTACTTTCCAAAGAGCTGAGATGTGTTCTACAACATTTTCCTTCTGGAAGGCTTTTGTTTTTCTAGGAATTTTTAATTGCCTTTCTTTGCTTCTTGCATTACTTGCCTTTAGCATATTATTTCTCCACAAATTCTTCATCATATTAGGTACAAGTGGTCTTCAAAAAGCTCATGAAATGATCTGTATTATCGTTCAATTCCATTTTTCCATGAACTTTTTGAAGAACCTTTACATTCTCTTGATTACCCTGTTCCCTAGAGACCTTCCTCCTGGACCCTGACGCTTCTGCCACCATCTAACCCGACAGTCCCTGGGCTTGCTGCCCACTTGCCATCTTGGGAGTTCCCTTTTCTTCTCTCCTAGGCTGGAGCTACTGTTTCCTGAATTCCACATCTTCTCCTTTCTTAGATTAGTTCTTTATTTTTCCGGAACACATCCTCAACTAACTTCCTAAGAAAGGCTGTGTAGGAGGTGAATTTCCTGAGACCTGTCTGTCTGAAAAATGTCTTTGCTCTATCACCTTCCCCACTGAATTCATTGCTTGGCTTGACACAAAATTCTAGGGAAAAAGTGAGCTTTTCTCAGAACTCAGAAAGTATGACACCATGGACTCTTGACACACTTTGGGTTCTACTTCTTTTATAGGTGACCTTTTCTCTATATTCTGTGTGTCTTTTACTGAAATTTCATAATGATGTATCTAAGTGTGGGTTTTGTTGTGTTTTTTATTTATTGTGCTGATCATAAAGTGAAATCTTTAATTCTGATGACCTCTGTCCATTAGAGCTGGGAAATTCTCTCATATTTTTATCTTTGTTATATTTTACAGGATAATCTCCTCCACCTTATTCTCTCCTTTTTTGGAACTTCTGTCAGTTGGAGAGGATATTGGAACTCCTGGACTGATTCTTTATGTCTCTAACTACTTCTCTTGTGACTTCCATCTCTCTGTGCTTTTTATTCTACTTTCTGAGAGACTACCTCACATTTCTCTTCTAATGCTTTTCGTGAATTAAAAAGAAATTCAGCAGTCATATTTTTAATTTCTAAGAATCGTTCACACCTTTGACTGTTGCTTTTCACAGCATCTTGTTTCATGGGAGATGAATCTTTTTTGTTTGTTTATCTCCATATCTACTCTTTTATGTTCTAGACTCTTCTCAAATGGCTGAGAATCCTTGGTTGCCATTTCTTGTTTAATGCTGGTTGGAGCTCTGAGTAGTGGTTTCTATTTGAGGCGGGAGGGGGAGACTGGGCAGGGAGCTACTTGCTACACCAGACCCCCAAATGACAGGACAAACTGGCCTTTTATCTGTGACATATAAATTCCTTTAGAGAAGGACCTTTTGATTATTTGCCTGAGAGACAGGCCCCGGCTGCTGGATATTCTGCAGGTGGGCAGGCAGGCAGAAGGCAGGGTTGCAGATTGCTCTTTCTAAGGACTTTATCCTCACCTCACTTCTGCCATCTGTGTTCCTGGGATCTCTGGGTCCTGAAGTTATAACTTGGACTCCACACTGTATACATTTCTCCATCTGTTTTACAGGTTCTGGACATTAGCTGAATGCTCTCATCTGTGGTGGGTTCCTATACCTTTCTCTCTAAATTTTATTCTTTTACAATCATTTTAGTGAGATCTCAGGATGGAGAATAGATGAGGTGAGGTCAGTCCACCACCGTCTTGGTGCAGAAGTCAACATCTGTGCCTTTTAAAAAAAAATTTTTTTTTTCTGCTTAAGGTCACATCTGCCATAAAGCTTCTGCCAGTGACATGCCATTATACAGTATGGGGTTCCCTACCCGAGGATGTTGTGATTAATTTCTTTAGCACCAGAAAAAAAAAATTGTTTGGAACCTCTGGAAGCTGGGACAGCTGACTCAGAGCAGGCCCAGGGGTCTGAGGAAGTCCCGTGGGCAGGCAGGTGTGGGACATGTAATTACCTCTTGGTTAACCCCTGTGTCCTTTTCCTCCTTGTCCCATTCTCAGCCCATGAGTCCCTTTCACTTCTCCAAATGTTAGTAGGTGTGTGTGTATGTGGGGGTAGGTTGGGGTGCAAGTGTGCTTTATTGTCAGAGGACTCTGTAATTTGTATGGTGTGTGTCCTTGGTGACCAAGTCAGCCTCTCTGATCCCTAATTTCCTCATCTGTAAAATGGGGATAGCAGCAGGAGGTGGCTAAAAGAAGGAAATGAGTTACCATATAGAAAGTTCTGGAATCCTGCTTGAGAGTAGTTAGTGGAGTAGAATGCTCCTGTCCTGGCCTCCACATCCCTTACCATGTCCCCTCTTCGGCCCGCCCCGCTGTCCCTGTCCTTACTGAATCAGTTCCAGCACCCGCCTCTTCATGGCCTGGACCAGGGCCTGCTGCCCTCCAAGCTCCTCCTCATACATGGCGTCCCTCCTCTCAGCCTCCTGTTGCTTCTGCTCCAGCTCTGCCTGCAGCCGGGCTCTCTCTTCCTGATACCTGCACACAGAAGGAAGCTGAGTTCTGAGTTCAGCATTTGTGACTGAGCTAGGAGGGGCCTCCGCCTGACAGGGAGCTCCCAGGGAGAAGCTGGTGGTGCCCCAGCAGCCGAAGTTCACACACACACACACACACACACACACACACACACACACCCCCACCACAATACACACACACACACACCACAATACACACACACACACACACACACACACATACACCACACACACACACACACCCCCACACACCACACAATACACAACACAATATATACATAATGCACATACCCAACACAATACACACACACAACACAATACACATACACACACACATATACACAAAACTACACACACCACACAACACACACACACACACCACACTCAAACAATACATACCACACACCACATACCACACCTATAATGCACACATACATAACAGATATACAATGTGGGCACACACACACCACACCACACACATAACACACACTCACCACATACAATACAACAGGAACAAACAGAACACACACACACCACACTCTCACACAACTCACACACAACACAACACACACACACACAACATGCATGTGTGTGCACACACACACAATGTGAACACCAAACTGACCCCTGTGTATGGTCTGACACCTGCAGGCTACTCCTCCCCAGCCATTCAGAGAAATGAAAACAGGGCTTAGCCTTGAATGCTCCTTTAGAGGGGATGAGCCAAATTTCTATTTTTTTCCCTTCTTTTCTCTCTCTCTCTCTCTCTCTCTTTTTTTAACATTTCCATTTCAAAATGTAACTTTCTTGAAAGGTTTTTCATGATCATGGCAGCTCTCTGGAGGGAAGGTGGATGCCTGGGGACCCCGGCTACATGGACTGTGCCCAGAAGGAAACTGTGCAAGGGGGAGAGAGCAGTATAGGATTTGAGGTGATTTTTTTGCTTTAAAATACTTAAAAAAGTCATGTTACATTGTCTTTTCAATTAAAAAAAGTAATATTAAAAACACGGCTTTCCTAAATTTCTGTTTCAGTTTTGGGCTTGCTCTTGCTCCTTAGCTCTATTCTCGCCTTTTCCTTTTGTCTTTAGTGGACACTGAGAGACACTGAAGTGCAGGAACAGCAAATACTGGCTGAGGGCAGTGTTGAGCCACTGGCTCCGGAGGCAGCTGCAGGGTGTGAACCTCACTCCTCTGCTGACGAGCTGATGTGGGGTGAATAGTGGATCCTCTGTGAGCCTCAGTTTCCTCATCTACAAAATGGGGGTTCTTACAGAACCTGTATAATTGTTGTTACAAGGAAGCACCCGGGGCACAGTAATTCTCAGTAAGTGTTAGCTACAGAGAGACTGTGTAACAGGCAACAAGATACACACACAGAGTAAAGAGGGAGACAGAGTAAAAGGGGTGGAGCAGTGTGGTGGGGGACGGGCACAGTGTGGATTGAAAAGAGGAAGGAGCATGCGTAGGAGACAGCAGAACAGGGCAAAGGTGAGTGTGGGAGGGAAGGAGGGGTACAGGGAGGCTGGTGAGGGAGGGAGCTGGCCAAGGGGGGTGGTGGGCGGCCCCTGTGGTCAGGAGCAACACCCCCGACGCCTCAGCATCCCAAAGCCTTGCCCAGCACAGGGCCTGGAGCACCGAGGTGCTCATGCGCCCTCTGGCTTGACCTTGATTGACAGCAGGAGCCAGGAAGCACCTCCGGGTGCCTGTGCTGCTGCCGCAGAGGTTACCTGCTGAGCTGCTCCTGAAGCACCTGCAGCTGCCCCTCCTGCTCCTTCAGCAGCTGCTCCTGGCGCTGGGCCCGCTCCTCGGCCTTCTGGAGCCCAAGTCTGAGGCCCTGAGAGGGGGGAGGAGGGGAGGGGAAGCTGAAGGAGGAGGACAGAGACCCCAGCCCCGCGGCTGACCTGACAGACATGCCCATGGGCCACATATCGTGCCCTTGGGTGGAGAGCAGGACGAGGGACAGCGCAGGGAGCTGGGATGCTTGGCTCTGTCCCTGGCCTTGCCGCCGGGGGAGCCTGGGGCTGCCATTTCTTCCTTCACTGAAGGGTGGAAGTTACAAAGTTCAAGAACCTGGAAGACCCTGGCAAGGGAGGAGGCTGAAGGAAGGCTCAGGAACAATCTTGGTGACCTCAGGGAGAAGCCTCTACAGGAGCCACTAGGTGGGGCCTGTGACAGTAGAATTAGGTATGGGGAGGAGACCTGCCATAATGAGGGAGTTGGAACTCGAGAACAAGTGACAGTTCCGAAGAACTGTTGGGAAGGATCTCAAACTCAACTGCCCACAGGGGCTGGCAGGAAGCACCGATGAGAAAGTGGGCTGAGTGACAGGTAATGGGGACAGGTGGGGACTGTGGGGAACTGAACAACTCATGGCTTCCAAAGGCATCCGCGAATAAGATTCCTGTGCCGGCCAATAACAATTGATCAGCGGCCTGGGACGGCCCCCAGGCTACCGCTGGAGACCCCATCTGTGGGCCAGCTCAGAGAGGGGAGGATAGACGGAGCTCAACTGCTCTCACCTTGACCACGTCCTGCAAGGGCACCTCTGCTTGCTCCTCCTTCCTGGCCTCACTGGTCACTCCAGTTTGCTCTTGTGGCTTCTCTGTGGTGGAGCCTTCCTTTGTTCCCAGGCCCCGAAGGACCCAGGCCTCCCCCAGAATGCTGGACACCCCCCACTCCTGCCTGCTCCCTGATGGTGCTTTCTCTGTCGTCCCTCTGGGGCTGGGGGCTAGCAGCCTCTGGACATGGCCCCCCCCTGCCTCCCCTTCCTGAGTGCCCTCTGTTATTCTCTGCACCTCTGCACCTGGCAGAGGCCCTGTACCCTCGGCCTCCGTCCCTATCGCCTCCTTCTGGGAACTCTTGTCCCCCTCCCTGTGTCTCTGACTGCTGGGTGATGAACTCTGCAGGAGGATCCCTGTCCTTGGGGCTTCCTCCTCCTGGTCTAGCTGAAGCCCCTCCCCCTTTGCTTCCCACATGCTCTGGAGGGACCCGCAGCTCCTGGAATCTTCTCTCCTCTTTCCCAAAATGTGGGGAAGATGTTTGTGTTCCTGGGACCCAGAGAGTCCAGCCATCCAAACTTCCCTGGGTTCCTCTTGAAGACAGCCGGCTTGACGGGTGTGTGGCTCCTGCAGCTGGACTCCCTTGGAGCCTCCAAATGCTGCTGATATCTGCAGAGAAACCCCAGAACCCGTCATCCCTCTCAGCACCAATTCATTAGCCTGGTGCGTGGGAGAGGCTGCGCCCTAATGCAAGGCGCTTGCTAAATCTGGATTCTTGGCCCCCCTCCTCCCACTGGAAATTTTGATTTATCAGACCTGAAAGCTGAATTCTGGCTCATCCCAGGTGATCTGAGGTACCAGCTTTGGTATGGTGAGGGAACAGCAGAGCCTCCCAATGCCCGGTCCTCCCCTGCCTCTAGCCAACGTCCCTCCTCCACCCGGGTCTCCTGTGTTGATCTGGTTCCCCCAAGTTCCTCGCACCTCTCTCCTTTGACCCTTCCTCCTGAACTTGACTTTATGTTTCAGTTTTCTCATCTGCACAATGGGAATTATAATGCCATGTTTATAGGGTTGTGATGAAAGCTCAGAGACCGACCCCCAGTTGAGAGGGACCTCTCTCAAGAAGCCTTCTCTGTGTGCCGTGTTCTCGGTCCATGTCTGTGTCACTACACTTAACATGTATGGCAATGTGTTCCTTTAGGGTCAGACTACCTGGACAGAACTTGAACTCCTTCAGGTCAGAAACTGAATCCTAATAGCATCTGCACCTGGAGCCTGGAGCTGGCAGGGGTGCATAACGTGCTTGTGGACTGATGCTAACCAGTGATGACCACAGCTGCCATGTCATGAGCATGTGGCCAGGAGCCTTGCTCTGGGCTGCACACGGGTTGTCTCACTTCATCCTCACAATCACACCACGAGGCAGGATAAGTAACTTGCCCAAGGTCCATGGGTTATTAAGGGGTGGAGCTGGGCTTCGAACAAGGCAATCTGGCTCTTTAGTTATGAACTGAGCTAGGCATGTGCAAATTGTCCAGTGCAGGGGACGTGGCAGATTCTGTCTCCCTTGTCTGTTTCCTGCAAGATTCCAGTCGCCCTCCTCAATACCTCCTCCTCCCTTGGGCCCTGCGGCTCCTGTGAATGGTGCTAGTGTTTGTTTTCTTTTTCTCCTGGGTATCCCTAGGAATATGAGCCCTCTCCTCCCCTGTGGCTCCCCAGTCCCTGGTCCACACATTGTCCTCTCTCTGTCTGTCCAGTTGGGTCAGGGCTCTGTATACACTCAGAGCGGGGAGCCCAGTTATTGCCCAACCTGGGGGTTTCAGCAAGATGGGGAAGAGGCAACTCAGAGTGAAGGTGGGGTAGAGGTACCTTCTTTGGGGAACCTTTGGTCTTTCTAGGTCTTCTGCCCTGGGTCTGGCTGGAGTTGGAACAGCGTGATCTGAAAGTGAAAGAGGCAGGGAACCCTAGGCCTTTCTTTAGTGGTGAACTTGGTCCTCAGATGGAGGATACCCTATCTCTCAAACCACCACTTAATCCTACCATGCTTCCTGCATTCCCCCCTCTTCCTTCATGCATCCCACTCTCCATTCCTCCATATATTCCATCCTAGTATTCCACCCTCCGTTCATCCTTTCAACCCTCCAACAAATCCTTAGGGAGTGTGTATTCTATACAGCATGATGGGATAGCATGACGATACACAGGGAAAAGGGAAGGCTAGGGAGTGGAGGATCAGGCATCAGTGAGCAAGAAGGGAAGGAGAAGCGGATGGAGGCTGAGAGCCTGGGGCTTGCTTGGGGTGCATGTGGTAATGGGAGAGGCATTGAAGAGAGTCTCCCTCCACACTGCACCCACTCACTCTGAGAACATGGGCCAGGCCCCATCCAGATCTGGCTGCTGCAGGTCCAAGTCAAAGGCCACCCCATTGAGAGTGTAGAGAGAGTCCAGAATGTCTTCTCGGAGGTCAGGACACAACAGCGGGCTCCGGGGGCCATACCATTCCCTGTATTTACCATGATCAACACCCTTAAACTTTTACCCTATTGCTATTATCACCTCTGATCCCAGAGTTCTGCCTTCACTATACACCATAATGGGACTGTTCCCCATTGGTGGCCCTTTGGGAGCAGAGGCCCAAGCACCATTATGCTAGCAGGACTCCTGGGTTTTACCCTCCCTTCTCCTCTTACTTCCCTGACTATTCCTTTCTGACTCTCATTTTAATTGTCCTTGATGTTAAATCATCCATCTGGAGTAAGGAAGGCACTTTCACGAGGGAGGGAAAGTGGTCTTAGGCAGTATTTGTAGGACAATATACAGGCACCCCCACCTGGTGAGCTGTGGGTTCAGGAGGCAGAGCTGCAGGGACTCAGCCAGCTGTCTGTGGACCAGGCAGAAGCGGATGAAGGCACGGCCTTTTCCCAAGGGCGTCTTCAACTGCAGAGGTACAGGGGACAAAAAAGGGAGGATGGTATTAGGACTGTGGGAGCTCAGCCACCACAGCAGGGACTACATGAAAGTAGCCTCGGATGGGCCCTATCCCCTTCCCCACCCCCAGCAGCCATTCCCATCAAGGCCTGGTGGTGGGGCCTGCCATGCTTTTCAGGTCAGCCTTCCTACCACCTGACCCTGGATACCTTGTCCTGTGAGCGGATGAAGCAGGTCAGCTCTGTGTCACCCCGCTGCTGTTGCCGCAGGGCAGTGCAGAGGAAGTCCCAGTAATCCTTCTGAGGCCCCAGGAAGCTCTTCTGCTCTTTCTGGTCAAACTGGAAGCAAGATGAGGGAAAGGAAAGTATAGCAGTGCTTCCTCCTAGACTGCATGTCACCTTCCAGCACTCTGAGCAGGCATGCAGTAGAGAAAAGGGTTTGTGCAGACAGACTTCAGGTCCTAGGCTTCAGGTCCTAGCTGTGCCCTTACTGGCTATGCGACCAGGAGCAAGCTGCTTGACCTCTGTGAGCCTCAGTGTTCTCCTTCATTCATGTGGGAACATTAGCTGAGCAGTTAATATGTGCCAGGCCCTGTTCTAAGCTCTGGGGATACAGCAATGAACACACTGACCTAATAAAAACTCATATCTTGGTAGGGGAGGTAGCCAATGACCAGGCCAAATGTGTAAAACATACATACAACATGTTAGATAGTGATGATTGCTCTGGAGATGAAGTAAAGCAGGGAAAGAGAATAGAAAGAGTGGTGTGTGTGTGCATGTATGCATGCATGCATGTGTACGTGTTGAAAATTAGATTGAGGTGGCCAGAAAAAGCCTCCAGATCTGAAGGAGGTGAGAAAGTGTGCCATGCAAATTTCTGGGGGGCAGCATTCCAGGCAGAGGGACTATCAAGTGCAAAGGCCCTGAGGCAGGAGCAAGCCTGTTGTGCCCAAGGCACATCCAGGCAGCCAGTGCAGCTGGAGTACAGCAGAGGAGTGGCAGACTGGCAAAAGGTGAAGCCAAAGGAGGAGAAAGGATATTTCTGTATGTGGGGAAGGGTGCCAAGCCCCTCAGAGGATTAAATAATGTAGAACAGGCTGAAGGCAGCCCCTCCACCCAGAAGCAGGCAAGAGAGCAATGCCCAGGGACCCAGGTAGGAGCTGAGGCAGCCCCTCCTCCCAGAAGCAGGCAGGAGAGCAATGCCTGGGGTCCTAGGCAGGAGCTGAGGGCAGCCCCCCACCTTCTGGAAGCACGTACGAGAGCACACTGAAAGCTCTACTTCAGTGTGGGTGGTCCACCACAGCCACAACCACAGCCACGGCTGCCACAAAAGTGGCTCTATGCCACAGTAGTAGACAGAGCCACCATGCAGGCAACCTGCCAGACACTCAACTGCATCGACACAAGGAGAGTCAACAGTGAAGACCATAAAAAGAAGAGGATCTCTCTCTACTCAAAGCCCACTCCAAAGTAATAGAAAAAACAACTGTTCTACCAGATGGCCAGACACCAATGTAATGATACTAGAAATATGAAAACCCAAGCAAATATTACACTACCAAAAAAAAAATACAGTAATTCTCAAATGCCAGACCTAGTAAAAGCAGGAAACCCTTGAAATGACTGAAAAAGGAATTCCAAGGAACAATCTTAAGGAAACTCATCGAGATATGAGAAGACTCAGACAACATAAGGAAACAAGGAAAAAAAAATCCAAGATATGAAGGAACACATTTACAAAGAGATTAATACCTTAAAAAAGAATGTAGCAGAACTCATGGAACTGAAAAATTCACTCAATGAAATAAAAAACACAACTGATAAGCAGCAGGCTAGAACAAGTAGACAAAAGAACTTCTGACCTTGAAGATGGTCTTTTCAAAATAACTCAGGTAGATAAAAAAAGGAAAAAAGAATTTTAAAAAATGGAGGAAATCTAGAAGAGCTAGAAGACAAACTTAAGTGCATTAACACTCAAATCACAGTTGTTCCAGAAGGGGAGGAGAAAGGAAAAGGCATGGAAAACCTACTCAGTGAAATAATAATGGAAAACTTTCCAGGTATAGGAAGAGACATGGACCTTCAGATTCAGGAGGCACAAAGATCTCCAAATAGATTTAATCCAAAAGATCCTCACCAAGACCATTATACTCAAACTGGCAAAGCTCAAAGACAAAGAGAAAATCTTAAAAGAAGCAAGAGAAAGGTGTCAACTCACCTATAAGGGAGCCCCTGTCAGACTAACAGCAGAATTCTCAACAGAAACTCTATTGGCCAGAAGAAAATGGGATGGTATATTCAAAATACTAAAAGAAAAATACTCCCAGCCAAGAGTACTATACCCAGCAAGGCTATCCTTCAGAAACGAGGGAAAAATAGTGTATTTTGCAGACAAACATAAGCTGCAGGAGTTCACCACCACAAAACCAGCCCTAAATCCCCAAGGAAGTCCTGCATCTGAAATCCAAAAAACGATAATTACTACCACGAATACAGAAGAAAGAATAAAACCCACCAGTAGAACAAAAATGTAAATGAGAAAGAAAGAAACTAAATCTTAACACTGTAATGACAATGTAATAAAAAACCGTAATGACAATGTAATAATGCCTGCTTTATTTCTGATTTTAGTAATTTTGGTCTTCCCCCTATTTTTCTTGCTTAGTATAGATAAAGGTTTGCAAATTTTGATCTTTTTAAAGAATCAACTTTTGGTTTTCTTGATTTTCTCTACTGTTTTTTAATTCTCTATTTCATATATTTCTGCTGTAATCTTTGTTGTTTCCTACTTATATTTGATTCTGGTTTAGTTTGCTCTTTTTCCCTTTCTTAAGGTAGAAGTTTACATTACTGATTTGAGATTTTTCTTATTTTTAATATAGGTGTTTATAAGTATAAATTTTCCTCTAAGCACTGCATGAGCCCTGCATCCTATAAATTTTGATACGTTGCACTTTGATCTTTATCTCAAAGTACTCTCTAATTTCCCTGTGATTTTTCTTTTTACTCTTTGTTCAATTAGGAGAGTGTTGTATAATTTCCACACATTTGTGAATTTTCTAAATTTCTTTCTGTTACTGTGGTCAGAGAACATATTTTCTATGATCTTAGTCTTTCTAAATGTATTAAGACTTGTTTTGTGGCCAAAAATTAAAAAAATTGAAAAAAATTTGAGGCAAATAAAGGGCTTAGCATGGCACATAGTAAGTGCTGAAGAATCTTAGTGATAGTTATGTTTGGGGCTCTAAGCAGCAGCAAGAAGGGCCAGTCCTAGGACATGCATGACTTTTGAAGCTTTGGTTTGTAGAGCAGGGTGGCTGCCCTGAACCCCTGGTCCCACCCCACCTCAGCTTTGTCCCACCTCCTTTTGCAGGCTACAATGACAGCCTCCAAGAGTGAGTTTAGATGTCAGGAGGGACTTGCTGATGCTAAGGGAGATGAGACAGTGCATAGTAACAAAGGAAGGCAGTGGCTCTTTCTCAGTATCTGGGCAAGCCTCCTGGTGATCTGGGCCTGTGGAGAGGGTTGGGGAGTGGAGGAGAGGGCCCACCTGCAGCAGCAGCTCCAGGCAGCTGCAGAATCTGTGCAGCTCGGCACTGGCATCTGTCACCGGCCCTTGCCCATCGCCATAGCCCTGGAAGATGGCAGAGATGGCAGCTGTGGGGAGGATGGCAGATATCAGACATCAGACATCATGGAGGGAGGCCTCTGAGGGAGAGGCTCCCAGGGCCCTCACTTCTCCTGCACCTCAGTTGCAGGAGATCTCTCAGGACACACTCACTTTTCAGGTCCCTGGTGACTTTGAGGATAGCCCCCTCTTCTGCCATGGGTACTTGAGAATGATGTGATTCCTTGTGGTTTGGAAAGGCAGCCCAGGAAAGACACTCTGGGCTCAGCTGTCCGTCTGTCTCCTTAAGCAAAGGAGGAATCAGTGCCTAGAGAGGGAAGGCGACTTGTCTAGGGTCACATGGTGAGTCAACTAGTGGGGTGAACCAGCTCTTTCTTGTAGGCCAGTGTGCAAAGATGCCAGGCACTGTGCTCATAGCTTGACATCCTTGTCTCCTTCCGTCCCCACAATAACCCCAGCAGGTAATTAAGTCCATTTCACACAAGGTGAACCTGGGGCACAGAGAAGGTAAGGCTTTTATCTGACATTTCAAAGCTGAGTGGTGGAGCCAGAATTTGAGTTCAGGTCTCTGTGCCCTCAGGGTGAGTGCCCATGCCAGGTGGACTGTGGGCTGGGGGAACCTCACCTCCCTTCCCCACAGAGAGCCCTCAGCCTTGCCAGAACAGTCACCGTCCTTGAGTCACAAAGTCATCCTTTCCAGGGCCTCAGCTGAGTGGAAAATGTGTGTTCATTGAGCAGAGGGAGGCAGAAGGAAAGCGAGGCCCAGAGCTGGGACTGGGTCCGAGGCTGGTTGTGTGGGGAGCTGGGTGCCTGGTGTTAGTCCTGCTGCTCTCTCCCTGTGGGGGACCTCAGTCTACTCTTCTCCCAACAGTCCTGGGCCTCACACTGGGACATTGTGGCCCTGAGAGCTCGTGCGATGAAGGTAAATGATGGGTGGGGGAGGAGTGCAGGGAAGACAAGGGTGGGAGTCAGGCGACCTGACCCTCACTCACTGTGTGACCTCGGGGAAGTCACTTGCCTTCCTTGAGCCTCAGTTTCCCCATCTGTAGGCCTAGTGATTGGACTGAGGGTCTCTGTAGTCCCTTCCAGCCCAGATCCTCTGTGAAATCCACAGACAGCCAGATGTCCCTCCTCCTACCCTCATCCCAATCCAGGACCCTCGCTCTGGGCATTAGTATCCTTTCCCTGCCACCCTAGACCCAGGGCTCTCCCTGTTACTCACCTGGGAGGGCCTGGATGGCTGGGACGTGGAGAGCGGGGCTCTGCAGCCTGAGCCTGTCCCTTGTGCACAGCAATTCCCAAGCGTGCTGCCTGAGAAGTGACTCAGGCCCAGCCTAGCCTAGCACCCTGGATGGGGAAACCCAGCTCAGAGTGGGAGGAGCAGAAGACCCTGCCAGTGAGGGGCAGGATCCAGGCCACCAGGCAGAGTGATGATATGGGGTGGTTCCCCTCAGCAGACCCAGGGTAAGCTCACTTGTTGGCCAAGCACGACTTATCCATGGTCATAGCAGCAACCGGGCTAGTCCAGTCTCCTTTAGCTTTCCCTCGCTTGCTCTTGTCTTTCTTCCTTTGCGCCACCAGGGGGCACAAGGAGGCCGTGGTGCTGCCCCAGTTGGTCCTTCTGCCTGTGTCCTCTGTTGTCTGTCACTTGGTTGGAGTGTGGTGCAGGTGGAGAGGAGATGACAGGGTTCCACCAAAGGTCTCTGTCCTCCTGTCCACCTCAGTCTGTTGAGGGGTCCCCGTGAGTGCTGGTCACCAGGCCATCCTCCCAGTCCTGGTGCCCACTCCTAGAAGGATGGAAGTGAAACCACAGGTGAGATGCTGTGTCCAGCCACCGGCCGGGAGGGCTGCCCAGTGGGCTGAGGCCTCCCGCCCTGGCCGTGCTCTGCCTATTTGAGGCTCGGGACTTTCCAGGCCGGGCGTCCCCTGGGGCTAGTACTGGGGGCAGAGAACAGAGGAGCAGGGACCTGCCAGGATGCTTTTCCACAGGTAAAGTGGCACGCAGCGGTGCCCAGGGCTGTCTGCCCTCTGCCCCGACTCCCTGCCGGTCTCCCCCGTGCAGAGGCTCCCTCCCCGTCACTGTGCCCGAGTCCCTGTGTCCCGTCCCTGTCTCTCCCTCATTCTGTCTCCGCATCTGGTCCCTGCCTCTGCCGTCGTCCATCACCCGGGACCCCGCCGCCCCTCCCCGCGCGCCCGCGCCCTCGGGCCTCCCGGGTCACTTCTGCGTCCGAGCGCCCGTGTCACCGCCCTCGCGCGTCCCCGCAGTCCCCGCGTCCTGGCGGTGCGGGCGCGGAAGGCGAGGAGTCCGGGCAGGGCGGGCTGGGGGCGTCGCCGCTCCCTCCCGCGTCGCTGGCGCCCTGGGCCGGGCCGTCGCCGGGGCTGGGGCGAGTCGCTCCCGGGGCGCCCGGGTCCCCGTGCCCGTCCGCCGGGCTCCGGGCCGGATGGGCTGCACGGTGAGCCTGGTGTGCTGCGAGGCGCTGGAGCCCGGGCCCCCCTGCGGCCCCCAGCCCCCGGGGAGTCCCCCGGCCCCGGCGCCGGCCCCGTGCTGGGAGCCCGGGGGTTCGGGCCACGCGGAGAGGAGGCGTCTGCCGCTTCAGGTAGGGCGCTGCGGGATGGGGTGGGGGAGGTCGCTCAGCCCACCTGAGACAGGTAAGGAGCTCAGCCAGGAAAGTGCAGGTCAGAGCCTGGGAAGGGGGCAAGGCAGGCTCCACTAGGGAAAGGGGGCGGGGTGGAGGGGCAGGACCAGGTGAAGGGGCCGCCAGCCAGGCTGAGGTCTCATCTGGGTTTCTAGTGCCCTTGGACGAGGGTGAAGCGGTACCTGACCCTTACAAAGGCAAATAGCTCAGGGCAGGTTTAGGAACCAGTGCTGGGGAAAGGCAGGGAAAGCATTAATTTTCTCTGGGCTGGAGCATGGGGGAACTGTGGCTGTCTTCCCTGATTGGGGCTCTGTGGGTAGAAGAGAGTGTCTTCTGAGGCAGGAGGGTCCCACCAGAGCCAGGACTGACCCAGGATGGCGGGGACAGTTGGGCCCTCACCTCTGCATTCTCTGTTCCTGGTAAGTCTTGGAGTCTTTCAGGTGGGAAATCTCCCAGGGGGTGGAGCGTGGCCTGAGTTGGGGGGAACCACCAGGCCTGGTACAGGTGTGGGCACTGGAATTCCCGTGGAAAATCAGGAGGAGATATTTGGGGTCACCAGGGACAGGACAACCCCACTCTAGGTTCTCTGCAGATTCCCAGCCTGCCTCCATGGTGTTGGCTGGGAAGGGGGCAGCCTCTTGAGACTTGTTTGCTGTGATGTGGTTTGGACTGTGCTGGTGTCTCATGTTCCTCCACCTGAAGCAAATGGGGTCTAGGGAAGGGGACTCAAAATGTACCCTGTGGGGCCAAGCCCGTGGCGCACTTGGGAGAGTGCGGCGCTGGGAGCACGGCGACGCTCCCGCCACTGGTTCGGATCCTATATAGGAATGGCCAGTGCACTCACTGGCTGAGTGCCGGTCACGAAAGGACAAAAAAAAAAAAAAAAAAAAATGTACCCTGTGGCCACATCCCTGCCTTTTCTAGGGGCAGCTAGTGAAGCCAGATGAGTTTCTTTTTTTTTTTTTTTTTCCTTCTTTTAAATTATTATTATTATTTTTTTTAAATTTTATTTTGTCGATATACATTGTAGCTGATTAATGCTCCCCATCACCAAAACCTCCCTCCCTTCTCCCTCCCCCCCTTCCCCCCAACCATGTCCTTTCTGTTTGTTTGTTGTATCAACTTCAAATAATTGTGGTTGTTATATCTTCTTCCCCCCCCCCCGTTTGTGTGTGTATGTGTGTATGTGTGTGTGTGAATTTATTTTTTTTTATTTTTTTTTATTTTTTTTTTTTAAATTTTATTTTGTCGATATACATTGTAGCTGATTAATGCTCCCCATCAACAAAACCTCCCTCCCTTCTCCCTCCCCCCCCTCCCTCCCAACAATGTCCTTTCTGTTTGTTTGTTGTATCAACTTCAAATAATTGTGGTTGTTATATCTTCTTCCTCCCCGCCCCCCGGGTTTGTGTGTGTATGTGTGTATGTGTGTGTGTGAATTTATATATTAATTTTTAGCTCCCTCCAATAAGTGAGAACATGTGGTATTTCTCTTTCTGTGCCTGACTTGTTTCACTTAATATAATTCTCTCAAGGTCCATCCATGTTGTTGCAAATGGCAGTATTTCATTCGTTTTTATAGCTGAGTAGTATTCCATTGTGTAGATGTACCACATTTTCCGTATCCACTCATCTGATGATGGGCATTTGGGCTGGTTCCAACTCTTGGCTATTGTAAAGAGTGCTGCGATGAACATTGGGGAACAGGTATACCTTCGACTTGATGATTTCCATTCCTCTGGGTATATTCCCAACAGTGGGATGGCTGGGTCGTATGGTAGATCTATTTGCAATTGTTTAAGGAACCTCCATACCATTTTCCATAGAGGCTGCACCATTTTGCAGTCCCACCAACAATGTATGAGAGTTCCTTTTTCTCCGCAGCCTCGCCAGCATTTATCGTTCATAGTCTTTTGGATTTTAGCCATCCTAACTGGGGTTAGGTGGTATCTCAATGTGGTTTTGATTTGCATTTCCCGGATGCTGAGTGATGTTGAGCATTTTTTCATATGTCTGTTGGCCATTTGTATATCTTCCTTAGAGAAATGCCTACTTAGCTCTTTTGCCCATTTTTTAATTGGGTTGCTTGTTTTCTTCTTGTAAAGTTGTTTGAGTTCCTTATATATTCTGGATATTAATCCTTTGTCAGATGTATATTTTGCAAATATTTTCTCCCACTCTGTTGGTTGTCTTTTAACTCTTTTAATTGTTTCTTTTGCTGTGCAGAAGCTTTTTAGTTTGATATAATCCCATTTGTTTATTTTTCCTTTGGTTGCCCGTGCTTTTGGGGTCGTATTCATGAAGTCTGTGCCCAGTCCTATTTCCTGAAGTGTTTCCCCTATGTTTTCTTTAAGAAGTTTTATTGTCTCAGGGTGTATATTTAAATCCTTAATCCATTTTGAGTTGATTTTAGTATACGGTGAGAGGTATGGATCTAGTTTCATTCTCCTGCATATCGATATCCAGTTATCCCAGCACCACTTGCTGAAGAGGCAGTCCCTTCCCCAGTGAATAGGTTTGGTGCCTTTGTCAAAGATCAGATGGCAGTAAGTGTGTGGGTTGATTTCTGGATTCTCTATTCTATTCCATTGGTCAGTGTGTCTGTTTTTATGCCAGTACCATACTGTTTTGGTTATTATAGCTTTGTAGTATAGCTTAAAGTCAGGTAGTGTTATGCCTCCAGCTTTATTTTTTTTGCTGAGCATTGCTTTGGCTATTCGTGGTCTTTTATTGTTCCATATAAATGTCTGAATAGTTTTTTCCATTTCTGAGAAAAATGTCTTTGGAATTTTGATGGGGATTGCATTGAATTTGTATATCACTTTGGGTAGTATGGACATTTTCACTATGTTGATTCTTCCAATCCAAGAGCATGGAATATCTTTCCATCTTCTTGTATCCTCTCTAATTTCTCTCAGCAGTGGTTTGTAGTTCTCATTATAGAGATTTTTCACCTCCTTGGTTAACTCAATTCCTAAGTATTTTATTTTTTTGGTGGCTATTGTAAATGGGCAGGCTTTCTTGATTTCTCCTTCTGCATGTTCACTATTGGAGAAAAGAAATGCTACTGATTTTTGTGTGTTGATTTTGTATCCTGCTACTGTGCTGAAATCATTTATCAATTCCAACAGTTTTTTTGTAGAGGTTTTAGGCTGTTCGATATATATAGGATCATGTCATCTGCAAACAGGGACAGTTTGACTTCATCTTTTCCAATCTGGATGCCCTTTATTTCCTTCTCTTCTCTGATTGCTCTGCCTAGTACTTCCAACACTATGTTGAATAGGAGTGGTGAGAGTGGGCATCCTTGTCTAGTGCCTGTTCTTAAAGGAAAAGCTTTCAGCTTTTCCCCATTCAGGATGATATTGGCAGTGGGTTTGTCATATATGGCTTTAATTATGTTGAGATACTTTCCCTCTATACCTAACTTATAGAGGGTCTTTGTCATGAATGAGTGCTGAACTTTATCAAATGCTTTTTCAGCATCTATAGAGATGATCATATGGTCCTTGAGTTTGAGTTTATTAATATGGTGTATCACATTTATTGATTTGCCTATGTTGAACCAACCTTGCATCCCTGGGATGAATCCCACTTGATCGTGATGAATAATTTTTCGTATGTGTTGCTGTATTCTGTTTGCTAGTATTTTAGTGAGGATTTTTGCATCTATATTCATCAAGGATATCGGCCTGTAGTTTTCTTTTTTGGTTATATCTTTACCTGGTTTTGGAATCAGGATGATGTTTGCTTCATAGAATGAGTTTGGGAGATTTGTGTCCGTTTCAATCTTTTGGAATAGTTTGTAAAGAATCGGTGTCAATTCCTCTTTGAATGTTTGGTAAAATTCTGCTGTGAATCCATCTGGTCCTGGGCTTTTCTTTGTTGGGAGCCTTCTGATAACAGCTTCAATCTCCTTTATTGTTATTGGTCTGTTCAAATTTTCTACGTCTTCACGGTTCAGTTTTGGGAGCTTGTGTGTGTCCAGAAATTTATCCATTTCCTCCAGATTTTCAAATTTGTTGGCGTATAGTTGTTTATAGTAGTCTCGAATGATTCCTTGTATTTCAGATGAATCAGTTGTAATATCGCCTTTTTCATTTCTAATTTTTGTTATTTGAGTCTTCTCTCTTCTTTTTTTTGTTAGCCATGCTAATGGTTTGTCAATTTTATTTATCTTTTCAAAAAACCAACTTTTTGATTCGTTGATCTTTTGAATTGTTTTTTGGTTTTCAATTTCATTCAGTTCTGCTCTGATCTTAATGATTTCTTTCCGTCTGCTAACTTTAGGATTGGATTGTTCTTGTTTTTCTAGTTCTTTAAGGTGAAGTGTTAGGTTGTTCACTTGCCATCTTTCCATTCTTCTGAAGTGAGCATTTAATGCAATAAATTTTCCCCTCAATACTGCTTTTGCAGTATCCCACAGGTTTTGGTATGATGTATCATTGTTTTCATTAGTTTCAATAAACTTTTTGATTTCCTGCTTGATTTCTTCTTGGACCCATATGTCATTAAGTAGAATGCTGTTTAATTTCCATGTGTTTGTATAGTTTCCAGAGTTTTGTTTGTTATTAATTTCTAGTTTTAATCCACTGTGGTCTGAGAAGATACATGGGATAATTCCAATTTTTTTGAATTTATTGAGACTTGATTTGTGACCTAATATGTGATCTATCTTGGAGAATGATCCATGTGCTGATGAGAAGAATGAATATTCTGAGGTTGTTGGGTGGAATGTTCTGTAGATATCTGCCAATTCCAATTGGTCTAGAGTCTTGTTTAGATCTTGTGTTTCTCTACTGATTCTTTGCCTAGATGATCTGTCTAATATTGACAGTGGAGTGTTCAGGTCCCCTGCTATTATGGTATTAGTGTCTATTTCCTTCTTTAGGTCTAATAGAGTTTGTTTTATAAATCTGGCTGCTCCAACATTGGGTGCGTACATATTTATGATTGTTATGTCTTCTTGATGGATCAGTCCTTTTATCATTAAGTAGTGTCCCTCATTGTCTCTTTTTATGGTTTTTAGTTTAAAGTCTATTTTGTCAGATATAAGAATAGCCACTCCAGCTCGTTTTTCTTTTCTGTTTGCATGGTAAATTTTTTTCCATCCTTTCACTCTTAGTCTGTGTGAATCTTTATGGGTGAGGTGGGTCTCTTGTAGGCAGCATATAGTTGGGTCCTGCTTTTTGATCCAGTCAGCCAGTCTGTGTCTTTTAATTGGGGAATTTAAGCCTTTAACATTAAGAGTTGTTATTGAAAGGTGTTGATTTATTCCTAGCATTTTATTGGTTGTTTGGTTGTCTTAGGTGTCTTTTGTTCCTTGCTTTCTGATTTACTGTTTGGTTTCTTTGTTTGTTGGTTCCTTAGGTTGTAGATAGTGTTTTTGTTAGCTTGTTTTCTCTTCATGAATGCCATTTTTATTGTACTAGCGGGTTTAGATTTTTCTTAGGTTTTTATGGCAGTGGTAGTTATTTTTCAGGAACCAAACCCAGTACTCCCTTGAGGATTTCTTGTAAGGGTGGTCTTGTGGTAGTGAACTCCCGCAGTTTTTGTTTGTCTGAGAAATATACTATTTGCCCCTCATTTCGGAAGGATAGCCTTGCAGGGTAGAGTATTCTTGGCTGGCAATCTTTGTCTTTTAGTATTTTGAAAATATCATCCCATTCCTTTCTAGCTTTTAGGGTTTGTGATGAAAAGTCTGATGTTAACCTGATTGGGGCTCCCTTATAGGTGATTTGACGCTTCTCTCTTGCAGCTTTTAAGATTCTCTCTTTGTCTCTGAGTTTTGCCAATTTGACTATGACATGTCTTGGAGAAGGCCTTTTTGGGTTGAATACGTTTGGAGATCGTTGAGCTTCCTGGATCTGAAGATCTGTGATTTTCCTATACCTGGGAAGTTTTCTGCCACTATTTTGTTGAATATGTTTTCAATGGAATCTCCATTTTCCTCCCCTTCTGGAATACCCATGACTCGGATATTTGAGCGCTTGAGGTTGTCTGATATCTCTCTCAGATTTTCTTCCATGTCCTTGATTCTTTTTTCTTTCTTTTTGTCTGCTTGTGTTATTTCAAACAGCCCATCTTCAAGTTCAGAGGTTCTCTCTTCAACTTCGACAAGCCTGCTGGTTAAACTCTCCGTTGTGTTTTTTATTTCGCTGAATAACTTCTTCAGTTCAGCAAGTTCTGCTACATTTTTTTTCAGGACATTGATTTCCTTGTATATTTCCTCTTTCAGATCCTGTATACTTTTCCTCATTTCATCATGATGTCTAGCTGAGTTTTCTTGTATCTCATTCAGTTTCCTTAGAATTATCACTCGAAATTCCTTGTCAGTCATTTCAAGGGCTTCTTGTTCTATAGGATCTAGAGTATGAGATTTATTAACTTTTGGTGGTGTACTTTCTTGATTTTTTGTATTTCTGGTGTCTTTTTTTTGGTGTTTATTCATTGTGGCAGGGGGTTTCACAGTCCACCGGTTTAAGACTAATGACTAACTAGGATGTTGCTGTGGTTGCCAATTTGGTATGGCTCCCGCCGTGACTGCTCAGTTGGCCTCTAGTGTCTTGTGTGTGTGGTTGCCTCGGGTCTTGGGCTTCTCCGGGGATCCACCTTTCTGGTCAGCTTGTACTCTGCTGGGCTGGTGGATCACGTACCACAGGGTGTGTGATCTCTGTTGAGCTTTCACTTTCTGTACAGGACTTCTCCCCGTTCCGTGTGCTCTGGCCCAGGCTGTTAGATCGTGCAGTGGCGACCCCACCGGGTGTGTGGTTTCTGTCGAGTCTCCGCCTCCCTGGCCGCACGTCTCCCCCCTCTGTGCACACTGTGCTGGGTTGGGGCCTGTCTTCTGCACCCCTCGTCTATCAGCTGGGCCTTCAAGACCCTGCTCAGCACCGCCTCGCCCAGGAAGTCTACCAGGTTTCTGCTAGGCACAGACGACCGGTCTCTCTGGGTGCCTTTGTAGCACTATGTAGATCTTTCTCGGGTCTTGTTCACCTTTGTATCCCCCCGGTATAAACCGAGTCTAGTGCCCGCCTGCAGCCTGCTCTCCGGCAGGTTCAAGCGGACCTGGGAACTCTCCTACCACACTATTCCCAACCAGAAATTCGTTAGGCTTTTTTCCAAACTGGTGGTCGCAGAGATGGTATCTGCCTCCCAGTAACAGGAAGTTTACCAGGGCCGGAGTCCAGGGTGTGGTGGAGTGACAGTCGGCCCGCCCGTACTTCCTAGCCCTCCCAAAACTGGTCGGGACGCCCCACACCCCCAGCCCCGCCAGAGAACCGTGGAGGGAGTGGGAGAGGAGGTCGGCCCGCAGGGTCCGGAAAGCCCCGCGCCAGGCCAAGCAAATGGGCTCAGTGATGGCCGAGCAGGGCGGAGCTGCCCGCACCTGGGAAAATGGAGGCAGCACCGGGGCAGTGAGTGGCCTGGTGGTGCAGGCGGGAGCCGCGTGGGCATCCACCCCCCGAACAGAGCTGTGCCAGGGATCACTCACAGTGCTGTGCCAGGTCGGGCGCTCGCTCTGTCTCTGGTTTGTTGCCTTCCATGTTCTCGGCGCTGCCCCCTCGGGCTGTTCAGTTGCGGTGCCGCTCGGGCGCTCCCAGGAGTCTTCTTTAATGCCGGCCTGAAACCTCGAATCCTGGATAGGGCAGCTGGCCGCCTTCAGTGCGGCCCCAGCCTCCGGGATCCTGGCTGCATCCACAGCAGCCCTGGCGCCGTGTTCCCTGTTTCAAGACTCACTTTTGCAGCTAAGAATCAGTTCTTTTCCTGCTCCACACTTCAAAGCTGTTGCCTGTAAATGAGGCAGCCTCTCCTGCCGGGGGCAAAGTGGCGTTGAGCCCCCACGACCGGCCAGCAGCAGCAGTCCTCCCTTAAGAGATGGCCAGAGGAAGGTCCACAAGTTTCCCGGCTGCCTGAGGCCCAGTGGCCACCTTTTCCACCTCAGCTACTCCGCGCCAGCCGCCGCAGCCGCCGCCATCTTGAAACTCCGCCAGATGAGTTTCTATGTTAATGTGTGTGTGTGTGTGTGTGTGTGTGTGTGTGTGTGTTGTGTGCTCATGTGACCCCTATGCCCCACTTGCCTGGACATTCCTCCTGGGCACAGATTCTGGCATGCTTGTGGTTTTGTTCCACAGGGCTAAGCACAGGGCTGAGCACTTGTACACTGAAGTCTCCATCCTTCCTAAGCTGCAGCCCTGCCATCACCAAGGTGACGGACCATGGCGAGGGACAAGTTGGGTGGGGTGGAGTTGTTGTCTGAGCCCTCACAGAGGCTGGTGCCCTGGGTGTAAAGCTGGTGGAGGCCAGAGCCTAGCTTAGGGCCTGGGGGAGGTTGGGGGAGGAGGCCTGGAGTGTGGATGGGGCATCAGAGACAACTGCTGCTTGGGGGTGGTGGTGGGGGCATGGCAGAGGGCCCCTGCAAAGGCCATCAGGCCACCTCCCCTGCCTCAGAGCTTGGGGAACTCTCCTCTGTCCTGAAAGGTTTCAGGGGAGCTGAGTTCACAGTGTCCCTCCCTCGTCTGGGCCCATCTTGGATCCTTCTTGGCCAGAAAGTTCTTCCAACCTTAGTTTTCCCTCTGGAAGTTTGAGCTCATTTCCTGGTATTTGGGGGTTGGTGCAGAGAACCCTGGGAGGGACCTCAGATCCTTGGGCATCCAGATGTTTGCTGGTGGCTCCTACACCCCTGGCTAGGTAGAGCTCCTCGGGGCTGAGACCCTCTAGTTCCTAGTTTTCTCTCCCACTTCTCAGACTTGTTCCTAAGACCTCTTTGCTCTCTCGTTTTATTCTAAGACCTAGGCTTGTGTCCTCTGGACCTTCTGTTGGTGGACCTCCTTGATTCTTTTGTATGCCTTCCACCTAAGTCCTAATGCAGCCAGCTTTGACATGGGCTATGCCAGGTGGGGGTGGGCAGGGACAGGGATAGGCAGTGGGGTGAAAGGGAGGAAGGAACCAGGGGCATGGTTGGGTGATGAAAGAGAAGGCAGGAGCAGGGGGATGAGTATGTGCATGCACTGGTGTGTGACAGTGATAGGGACAGGGACAGCAATGAGTGTCTGTCTGCATTCGGATGAGCTGGTTCCTGAGAGGCCTCTTGAGAGAGCCTGGAGCTGTCATGACTCACTCCCTGGTTATCTGCACGGATAAAACTCCATCCGGCCCATGTGCCTGGCTCAGGCTCCAGATGGGGATGCTGTTGCTGTAGATCTCTCCCCTCCCCAGGCCCCCCATTCACAATGTGACTCTCAGGAGACTTCAATGGCCCAGGATAGAGCAGGCAGGCCACCTATCACCTGGGCCCTCACTAGAGGAGGCATGAGACCCACGTCCCTGTGATGGATAAGCATCTCCTGGTGTCACCCTCAGGAGCCAGGAGGCTCAGAACCTACCCAGGCATCTGATTGTCCTGCTGCAGACATGACCATTCCTCAGGGCATGCTTCTCTCCCGGAGCCATGGGTCACCAGCTTCATTCCTACCTTCCTGTTCTCTGCTCCCCCGGGCTGCCCTGCCCTGCCCAGGCCATGTAGCCTGTTCTCTGCTGTGCTACTGGCTCATCCCCCTTGGCAGGTGGTCCTCCTCTCTCTGCTGGCTGCCTTGTCTCCCCAGACCCTGGTGTCCACACCACTCTCCACCCCTGCCCCAAATCTGTGGCCCACTGTAGTGGATCAAATTATGTCCCCCCAAAACTCCCTAAGCTTGAATTGTGTCCCCCAAGTTTTATGTATTAGAAACTTAGCCACCACTGTGACTGTTAAGAGAGTGGGAAATCCTATTATAGTAATTCAAAGGTGGAGCCTTTAATAGGTGTTTGGTGTAGGACCATGCAGTAGTGAATGGATTAAAAATGGTGGTCAGGGGTGTGGTTCTGAGGGCTTTAAAAGAAGAGAGTCTGTCTTGCTTTCTCTGCTCTCTCTGCTTCCACCATCTTGCAATGTGAGACTGCTGGGTCACTGTTGCCAGCACCAGCTGGACTTTGGACTTCTCGGCCTCAGAAACTGTAAGCAATAAATTTCATTTTCTCTATAAATTACCTAGTTCCAAGTGTTGCTTTGCCTCACATGGATTTGTCACCTCTCTTCCTCTGGGTGATGGAGATGCAAAAAGGATTACTCAAAACCCATTTCTTCTGAGCAGTGAGAGACCCTGAAGGGGTTAATTTCCCAGAACCCTCAAGAAAGAGGCATTCTTTCCTTGGGAAATTAGCCAAAAACTCCAGACCAGGAAGTTACAGAAAAGAACATAGGTGGGGTTATGGCTAATTATAGTTTAACAATAAGGGCTGGTAACATCAGTAAAACAAGCAAAGTGACATTCCATAATGCAGTTTGCAAAAGGTTAAGTTGATCCACCAATGAAAGCTTGATCTTAGCAAACACTGTTTTTCCCTACAGCAATTTCCCCAGTATTTTACATATCAGTCAAGAAACTTGTCTGTCATTGAGCCAGCAACTTTGCTGTGTTACAAGGACGTTAGCCTGAGGAAAGTTTCCTGTCTTTTGCAAGGTTAACCTTTCTATATGTAATTCCAAAAGGTTAGGCTAAACCTGAGACTACAGGGCTTTGGAAAATAGGCCCTGTGGAATACATTTGCTTTATAAATGTTAGTATATTCCACACCAAGTATTTTGTTATAAGCAACAGGAATGGACTAATACAGTGGTTAAAAGTACAAACCTGGGGATAAAATCCTATCACCAGTTTTTATTTGCTGTCTTATTATTGTTGACTTTGGACAAGTGACCTCACCTCTCATTTCTGAGCTCCCTCACCTGTACCCGGGGATGAGGTGGGGAGTCCATGGGCTAATGCTTATAACAGGGTCTGCACATGTGAAGTGCACCTTAGCTGTACATATAATGAGGGAAAGGGGCATGGGCTGGTTTATAGAGGTGGGAGGAGCTGAGGGATGGGAGATGGGAGCCCAGGGAATCCTGAGTCCTCGGTGGCCAGGAGAGGAGGAGAGGCTGATTTGGAGGAGGAGAGGGAGGGGAAAAAGGCCAGGCAAGCTTCTTCAGGAAGCACTTCTCACTCTGTGTGTGTGTGTGTGTGTGTGTGTGTGTGCGCGCACGCGCACGATGGTGGGACTGAGGCTGGGAAAGCTGCAGGTCAATATGGGGCTGTGGGACAGCACTTGGACATGAAGAGAAAGGCTGCTCTTTTCTCTAAAAACCTCCAGCTCTGTAACTTCCTCTCTGTGTGGTTTCTAGGGACTTGCTGAGTTTGTGGTTCCATGTCCAGGTGCTGGAGCAGGCAGGCTGGGAAAGAGGGGGTGATGTTGGGGTGGGGGTCTAGCGTGTAACCTCTAAAGGCTCCTGAGAGCAGCTGGAGGAGGGCATCTCCCAGGGTCCCCTGGGTCTGCTGGGGCCAGTGGGATGTGTCTGGGACATCTGTGTATCAGCTTAATGGTTCCTCTGTCCTATCAAAGTCAGTTATTTTGTCTGGGATTATATAGCTTCAAAGATAAAGGTTTGCGTACAATTATCTTGGTACAGCCTGGTGCAGTATTAAGCATTTAAAAATGCCCTTATATTCAGTTATTAACCGATCATCCATCTGGCCGTCTCTCCACCATTATTTTATTCATTCCACATTTACGGAGAATCTGCTATGTGCAGACCTTGTGCTGGGCCCTGGACAAAGGAAGAAAGGGAAGGGAAAAGGATGAAGAAATCTTTCATTGCTCAAGAAATGGGAGATTCAGAAGTGCATGCAACCAACTGTGTGTGAGCGCGTTGGAAAATGAGCGAAAGCCCTGGTGTTCAGAGGAGGGGGCGGTGCCGGCCAAGCCGTGCAGCTGGAGAAAGATCCACGGAGGATGTGGGTTTTGAATTGAGCCCTGAGTGCTGACGGGGAGAACCAGGAATGGTGTGTTGAGAAAGGTGTGGAGGTCAAAGTCGAGGGATGGAGGGAGAGCAGGTTCCAGAGGCCGGGGCTGCATCACAGAGCACCTGAAAGGTCCTGCTCCAGAGCTGGGACGGGATGTGGCGGGCAGTGGGGATCTGGGGACTATCTGATGTCAATCAGGATAATCTGGGTGTGGGTTGGAAGGAGGAGATGGGCAGGATGGCATGTTCTGCTGTGCTGGGGACCTGAGAGTGGGAGGGGTTTCCAGTGTTATAGCATACTCCCCCATCCACCTCTAGAGGAGACTAGAGAGCTGAAACTGACTCAGGATCCTGACTTGCCTCACCTGACCAGGGCTCATCCAAGACCCTGAGGGGCCTCTAGTCTGAAGGGGGTCAGGGGTTAGACAGGATAAAGCTTTTAGGAGTCACCTTTGCCCCAGAGTAGGGGCCAGTGAGTGGGAAGCTAGGTTTGGGGCTGAGCAGAGGGCTGGGGAGGACTGGGCCAGGTGTCCCCACAGTTCACTAGTCTCCACCACTTTTGCCATCTCTGGGCCACAGACTGAGGCTGCCTTCAAGGGTGGTGGGTTCTGAGGTGCTGGAATTTGGGACTCTGGGAGGCCAGACTCTCTTTTCCCCCTGGGAGGGGATGAGGTCATCTTGCTCTGGATCTTAAAACCTTTGGATCCGAACTCATCATGCAGCAGGGGAAATTGAGGCTCAGAGATGCAGGTCACTGGTCCAGATGGGAAAGACAAGGGCCTTTCAACCTTTGGAAGGCTGAGTGGTGGGGAGCTTGGTTCTGGAGCCAGCCTGTCCGAGTCCAAGTTCTTCCTCTGCATGGTCCTGCCTGGACTTCAACAAGTCACCTCACCCTCTAAGGTCCCCTTCTTGAAATAAACTAGCAAGAGTGACTCAAGATTATGTGAGAGAGAATATTTTAAGTGCCTGGAATACAATAGATGTGCAGCAAATGACTTTCCCCTTCCTTTCTAAATAATTCTGTCTGCTGCTTCTCTTTTGTCATTTATATGGTGTACCACACTTTTCAAATCACTTTCCCTCATTCTTTTTAATTATAAAAATATTCATACCTATAGAATAGTTGAAAGGTTATGTTATAAACTCTCTAGATTCTACAGTTAACTGATTCTGGGAGCCTAGACTCTCTTTGCCCCTGGCAGGGGATGAGGGCTTCTTGCTCTGGAGGCAGGGGGTGGGTGGAGTGATGGCTGTATCTGTGCCCTCCCACATAATGTCCTGAGAAGGTAAACTCCCTCATCCTCAAAGGTTTCATTGTCACTGATTGGGGGAGGAAGGGGACAGCCCTCCAAAGTGTTGACTATTTTCCTGTGGCTCAGGCCCCCAGTTTTTTCTTTCCTCTGGGCATCCCCTGTCATTTTACTCCTGGGGAAAACTGAAGCCCGAGAAGGATTTGGCTGAATTAATAAAATTAGTGAATATTAGAACTGGAAAAGATCTTAAAAACCTTTGAATGCAAACTCATCATGCATCAGGGGAAAGTGAGGCTCAGAGATGCAGGTCACTGGCCTAGATGGGGCAGTGAATTAAAACAGAGAACAGGCCCAAAGAATCCCTGAGTAGACAAAACCAGTTAGGCCTCATAAGTGACCTTAACCTTGCTTGATTTGCAAGCATAAGCAAAACTTAACTTGAGCTGTTTCTCGTATATGGTAAATGCCTATATTAAAAAAAAGCAGTACTTCAGCTGGACCAATCAGAAGCAGCCAAGAAACTTGTAATGATGTAAGTCACGCTTCCCCTCCTTCCTCCTCTTCCCACCCTACTTCCTCTCCCCCTTCCCTTCTCCTTCTTCCCCCCAACTGCTCCGCAGCAACATCTTAGAATGAGGCATGGAGCCGGGGGAAGCCAAACCCATCCACAACCAGGTAAAGAGCACACCCAAACACCCTTTCCACGCAGGTAGCCCTCCATAGCCACTGCAATTGCCATGGCTGCTGCAAAAGCAGCTGGTCTCTATAGCAGCAGTCACAGTCACCCTGCAGATGGCATGCCAGACTCTCAACTGCGTTGACACGAGGAGAGGCACCAGTGGAGACCAAAAAAGAAAAAAAGAAAAAAAAAAAAAAAAAAGAAGAAGAGGTCCTCTCTCTCCAACAAAGCACACTCCAGAGGAACAGAAGCAGCACCTGATTTACGATAACAGGGGAGGACCTGATCACACCTGTCTGAGTCCTGGACAGATCATCCGGGCAGCTAACAAATGGAGGAACAGTTAATCTATCAGATGGAGAGAACAAATCTATGGTTATTAGAGGGGGGAGGGGGAGGGGAAGGGGAGGGGAAAGGGGGGCAAAGGAAGAAGGGGGGAGGGAGAAGGGGAGAGATTGCATAAGGGGCATAAAGAAAAAGTATGGTTTGTAACAGTGAATATGTTAATAAAAATTAAAAATAAAGTCATAGATATAAAAAAGTTGAAATGACTGTGGTAAGCTCTAGATTCTATAATTAACACTTAGATATATTTGCTTTATCTCGTCTTCATCTATATCTCCATCCATCAATCCATCTTATTTTTTGATTCATTTCACAGATAGTTAAAGCATGCATTGTATTAACTACATTACAGTTCAAATCCCTTTTTAATACACACTCACAAATGTCGTAAATGGCCCAGGAAAAAAGCAGGGATTGTTATCCCACATTTGACAGCTAAAAAGAAAGCAGGTTCAGAAGTGAGATCGTGGCCTCCAGTCACAAAATGAGTTGGAAGCAGCATTAAGCAGAGTGCTCTACAAAAGTTGAAAGTTGTTATATGTTACTATTTTTATCTCACCAAACACCCTTCCCCACCCAGCAGTACTTTGGCCATTTCTCCACAGCCATGTCTCTTTTATGGGGTCCTGAACCTACGTGCCCTGACTCCTTCCCATCTCCTTTCCCACCCCTATCCTGCAAAGGCCTCTGGCCTCTTCCCTCAGGTCCCTGGGAGGCTGCTGGGTTGAAGGAGGGCAGATCTCACTTTCAGAAAGGCTCCTGCCAGGTGTCTGTGTCCTGCCCAGAGCCTGGCCTGAGTTGGTTGTGAGTGTGGCATTCAAGTGCTGTAGGGGTTAAAGGAGGGGGGGTGCCAATGCATCCAGGAAGCAGGTGGTGTGCCAATGACCTGCCCCCCACTGGCTGGGGTTGGAGCTGGGCCAGCAGCGCCCTCCTCTCAGTTGCTACCAGCACTGGCCCTGGGACCAGCTCTGCCACGAGACTCACTCACCGCCTTCCTTGGCAACCAGCTTCTTGCAAGACACAGCTTCTGCCCACCCACTGCCCACTGCCCCTGTCCTGCCAGCCCTGTGTCCCAGACACCCACCCCACCCAGTGGCTCCTCTACCAGAAAGGTGAGTGTGTGTGTGTGTTTATGTGTATGGGGATGGAGCCAGCCCCAGGGCTGCTGGGCTGTAGGTACTGATGCTGTCAAGACCACCCATCATGACATAAATTAGGGGCAGGTGAGGTCAGTCCCCCCAGTCACATGTCTCTGGGCTAGGCAAGCCCCTCAGAGGCCAACCTGTCAGTCCCCTGCCTCCAGATGTTTCTGTGGTTCCAGCAGGGATGCCTGGGGTGCGGCTGTCTCTGCGCTGAGAGACAGCCACCAGTCAGAAGGAGTTTTGTTTGCTGGGGAAGTTGCTGGTGTCAGTGGCTGCTTGGGACTGCGGCCAGCTGGGGCAGTGGGGAGTGACACATTGGCCAAGGGAGGGGGAAGGTTGGGGGGTCTCTTCTGCTACCTGCTTGCCCATCTCAGGGCTGCATAGGGGAGAGGACCATGAAAGGGGTGTGGGTATTTCTTCCCTCTTCATCTCTTTCCTGTCACCCTCTGGAGTTGCTACAGGGCAGCCTTTCCACCCTAGGGGGGCTCTCTTTGCTCCCAGAGGGCTGACCATGGCTGCAGGGGAGGGGCTGGCGGGCCTGGAAAGTTTCCAATTAAAAGCACTTTCCCCCTTTCCAGCCCCTCATTGTGGGTCCTGGCTCCCTTCCCCATGGGCACAGCCTGGCGTGAGTGCCCTGTGCCACCCTCCCCCAACCAACAGCTCCTACTCCTTCCTCGCCCCTCTGGGAAGAAATGGCTAATCCAGGTGGTTAATGAACAGACAGCTGCCTTCCACCCCCCCTTCCACCCCCTCCCACCCCTCCTCTCCTCCTCTGACTCTCTGATGCCCCTGCCTGCCCCACTTTCTGAGCTGGAGAATCCACACAGAGCTAACCTCAGTGTCTGCCCCCCCCATTCAGGACCAGGGCCAGGACTGCCTGCCCAGATGTTTTTAGGCTGGCCACTGTCCTAGAAGAGGAAGCTGGGAGGGGGAGATGTGGGGGGTGACAGAGAGAAGCCTGCTATGCTCCCAGGCTGCTCCCAGCAGCGGGGTGGGATGGGGTTAGGGGACAGGATGGGTGCTGGGTGGGGAGGGCAGGAAGGTGGCTGTGGGGTGAGAACAGAAGGGGAACTGGAAACTAGGGTTCCACAGTCCTTGGGGACAGGGACTGTCATCTGGAAGCCCAGCTGCCCCTTCCCTGTGGCAGAGCAGAGGTGGGGTTGGGAGGGTGTGGGGAGCACTCTCTTTCTTCTTCCTGAAGCTGCCTGGGGGTGGGGTGGGGACCACTGTGGCTCAGACTTGGTCTGAAGTTGCTCCTTCTCCTGTCAGCTGGTGGCTACTCCTGTCTCCCCAGCTCTGCCCCAGACCTTGCAGCTTGTTATCGCTGAGGCATCCTCTGTAGGACCCCGCTGGCCCAGAGGTGTGGGAGGGAGGATCTGGATTGGGATGGAGAGTTGGGGGCAGAGACCTAAATGGAATCAGCCCTGGAGACCCAGACTTGGCTTGGCCTGGACCCTGCTGCCCATGGAGGGCAGGGATCTGGAGAGGCGTGGGCTGGGGCCAGGCTGGGAGGGTCTCAGTCAGTCCACAGCCTGACTCAGACAACCAGAAGCGGGGAGCCGGGACTTTGATCTGGAGCTGAGAATTCTTGGGTTGTAGCAAAGCAACCTGGGTACCTCTGCTTCCAAACCCTGGGTTTGACCCCTTCTGGCTGTCCTTCTGGATCCCTCATCCCATACTTCTACCTCAAAGGCCCCGGGCAGCCTTTCCCATGGGGTGGTAGTGTCCAGGAGTTGTAAACGGAGAAGCTGGTGGCCAGGTGGAGTGGGGCCGGGGTGGGTGCATGAGTTCAGGGAAGAGGTTACTGTGTTTTGTGACCATTTTCTTGTCTCTGGTGGCCTGTGACTGAAGCCTTGGCATTTGGGAACCTTCAGCCATATAGGAACAGGAAGCGAGGGGGGCAGAATGGATTTTTGGTTGAAGGAGGGGACCCCACAGATGGAAGCTGGGCTCACTTTAGGAAAGAGCTTCCTACCTCTGGCAGGTCTGCGGGAGAACAGGCTGCCTGGTAAGGCAGTGAACTTGTTGTCCTGGGGGCATCAGACAAAGGCTGGACAATAGCTTGGAAGGATTCCTGAGCTGGGATGTGGTTAGAGGAGATGACCTTTACGGTCTCTTGGGATGCTGAGGTCCTGGGATTCTTGGAATCAGGAATTCTCAGACAGGGATTGAAAATCCTCTGGCCTGGGACATGGGCACAGACAAGACTCACAGGGTCCCTCACCCCTCCAGTGTTTGAGGAGCAGAGAGTCTGAGGCTCTGCGATGGCACCATGCTCCTCCCTCTGTTGCTCAACCCCATACCAGGTCTGCTCCCAGGTGCTTCCTGCAGGGGCTCTGAGCTGCTTCCCATTCTTCTCCAAGCCTTGTCCTGCTGGTTAACCCCGGAAGGGCTGGAGCAGACCCGGGAATGCAGCTATAAACATTCATGGACAAGTTTTTGTGTGGACACACGTTTTCAGTTCTCCTGGATATATATCTAGGATGGGAATTGCTGAGTCAGAGGGTAATTCCCTGTTTAACTGAGCAACTGCTGAGCTGGCTTCCGAAGCAGCTGCGTCGTTTTACATGCCCACCAGCAATGTATGAGGGTTTCAGTTTCTCACACCCTCACCAGCATTGTTACTGTACACATATATACACTATATTAGTAATAATATAACATAATAATATATATTAATAATAATAATATATTAATTATGCCCAGTCTGGTGAATGTGAAGTTGTTCCTGGGACTTTTCACTTTCTGTTTATTCTTTTAAACTCTGAGTTCCTTTTTAGGGTAGAACATAAACTTGGATATTGTCATAGGACAGCAAACCTCGCAGTAAAGAAATGGCAGGATGGTGATCTATATTGGTTCAAAAGGAAGCTAATTTGGTAGCTGGTTTACTTTAGTTTACTTTGAAAAACTGGAATGATATTTCAGAGTGGCCGCAGACAGCCCTCTCCACCAGGCACCCCCCAGAAGCACATCTCAGTACCAAGGGCAAAGCCCGCAGACGTAGACCAGGTGTGGGGGGAACAGGGGAGTCAGGAGAGGATGAAAGCATGCACATGCAGGACAGGAAGGGACCCCACCAGGACTGGTGAGCCACCAAAACAAGGGTAGTGTGTCTCTTCCTGTCTTTGCTACTCCCTGCCACCCCGCCCCCTTGTTCTGAGAGCATCCTGCCTCTCTCTGCTCAAGCCCTCCTGGCATAATACAGCTGCCAAGCGCTCCCCAAATAATCTGTTACACTGCCGCCCACGTGGACATTCAGTCAGCCACCTGCTTACCATTTGTAATATTCTTTCTCAACCTACACAAATACTCCCAGATCAGGCCTCCTTCTTCCCCAAACAGAAATGCTGGGCTTTATTAACTCTTCAGTTCTTTCTAGCTCGAGCCTTCTGAAAATCTGTGCTGCTACTGCTCAAACTGTTTTTTCCAGAATACTTCTTTTAAAGTAAACTTCAGAGCACTGGACAAAGGGGCGTATCTCTCAGCTTTATACTCAAACCGTCCTCTCTTTCTAAGGGTACAACCCAATCGGATTGCCTATTTCCAGATTAAGAACTGAATGGCATCTCGCATTTCTGAACATAAATCCAGCATGAACTGCCAAAGATGCTCATCACCGAGGATCCAACATGTGTTCTGTAGGGATTATCCAAAGGGAGGTTTCAGCAAAGTTGCGGGTGACGGCGATGTCAGGGAAAATGCTAAGAACCTCTCTCTGGTATTGACGGGAAGTATAGTCTTTTCATAAAATGTGCCATTTGTCACTAAACCTGTCTCATAACCTTTGAACCTCTCCCACTTCCAAGTTTAAAATGAAAACTGCTTCCATGTAATACACAAGACATTGCAAAGAATTCTTCACGCCCCAGTTCCTTGAATGGACAGTCCAGAACCTGGGGAGACTTTATTGTGCAGTAACCCTCATTTCTCTTCCATAGGCCACCACATAAGTTTACATCAAGATGGAAGCCTTTAACTGGGAAAATTACGGTTTAGAAGATTTCTTCAGTGGAGATTTCAGTAATTACACTTACAGCTCTGACCTGCCCTCTGTGGCAGAGGATTATGCCCCATGCCACCCAGAATCCCTGGAAATCAACAAATACATTGTGGTCGTCATCTACGCTGTGGTGTTCCTGCTGAGTGTGCTGGGAAACTCCCTGGTGATGCTGGTCGTCTTATACAGCAGGGCCAGCTGCTCTGTCACCGATGTCTACCTGCTGAACCTGGCCATTGCCGACCTGCTCTTTGCCCTGACCATGCCCATCTGGGCCGCCTCCAAGGCAAACGGCTGGATTTTTGGCACACCCCTGTGCAAGGTGGTCTCGCTCCTGAAGGAAGTCAACTTCTACAGCGGTATCCTGCTGCTGGCCTGCATCAGCGTGGACCGCTACCTGGCCATTGTCCATGCCACACGCACACTGACCCAGAAGCGCCACTTGGTCAAGTTTGTATGTCTGGCCATGTGGGCACTGTCCATGCTCCTGTCCATGCCCATCTTTGTTTTCCGTAGGGCCATCTACCCACCCTATTCCAGCCCAGTGTGCTATGAGGACATGGGAAACAACACAGCAAAATGGCGGATGGTGCTGCGGGTCCTGCCCCAGACCTTCGGCTTCATCCTGCCACTGCTGGTCATGGTGTTCTGCTACGGATTCACCCTGCGCACTCTGTTTAAGGCCCACATGGGGCAGAAGCACCGGGCCATGCGGGTCATCTTTGCTGTCGTGCTCATCTTCCTGCTCTGCTGGCTGCCCTACAACCTGGTGCTGGTCGCAGACACCCTCATGAGGACCCAGATAATCAAGGAGACCTGTACGCGTCGCAATGACATTGACCGGGCCTTGGATGCCACCGAGATTCTGGGCTTCCTCCACAGCTGCCTCAACCCCCTCATCTACGCCTTCATTGGCCAAAAGTTTCGCCACGGACTCCTCAAGATCCTGGCGGCCCGTGGCCTCATCAGCAAGGAGTTCTTGGCCAAAGACAGCAGGCCTTCTTTTGTCGGCTCCTCTTCAGGGAACACTTCTGCTACCCTGTAAGACCTCCTGCCTCAGTTGAAGTCCCCCATGCTTCCTCCCTTCCCATCAGTGTCCTGTTCCACACCTCATGCCACTGGCTGTTCGTGGTCACAGTGTCAATGCAGCCTCCCATTGTGGTTACAGGAGGGGGCTGAGGCCACATCCTTACCAAGTCCACATTGCCTGTGCTGGTGCCACCCCTTGCCGTAATTACTAAGCCAACTGCTGGAGCTCTGACCGCCCTACCACTGGGCCCACAGCACTCTGTTTTCTAAGAAGTGCAACTCAAAACCACAAGGACATACCACTCACACCCATTACTGTGGCTATTTTAAAAAAAAAAGAAGAAGAAGAAGAAAAAGAAAGAAATTAAAGAAAAAGCTCAAATGTCAGGCAGTATGTGGAGAAACTGGAACACTTGTACATGGCAGGTGGAAATGTAGAATTGTGCAGCCGCAGTGGAAAACAGTGTGGCAGTTTTCCTCACACCCTTAAGCACGGAATTACCACATGATCCAGCAATTCTACTTGTAGGTATACACCCAGAAGAGGTGAAAGCAGGGACTGGAACAGATGTTTCTACACCGATGTCCATAGCAGCATTATTCTCAATAGCAAAAGGTGGAAACAACCACATGTTCATCAACAAATGAACCAGTAAACAAAATGTGGTAAATAGCTACAATGGCATATTATCCAGCTTTAAAAAGGAATGAAGTGCTGATACATTTACAACATAGATGATCCTTGAAAACATTATGCTAAGTGAAAGGAACCAGAAACAACAGGACTAATATGGTATGACTCCACTTACATGAGGGGCCTAGAATAGTCAAATTCATAGAGACAGGAAGTGGCGTAGTGGTTACCAGGGTCTGTGGAGGGCAGAGAATGGGGCGTTATTGTTCATGGGTACAGAGTTTCATTGGAATGATGAAAAAGTTCTGAAGATGGACAGTAGTACTAGTCGTATAACGATGGGAAAGTGCTCAGTGTCACTAAACTGTACACTTAAAAAATGGTTAAAATGGTAAATTTTATTATGTATATGTTACCTGATTTTAAAATAGAAAACAACAAAAAACCTCGGCCTAGAAAGGCACATTAACCACTGCACCAGTGCTGGAACCACCTACTTATTATTTCTTGTAAGTGAGATCAATAAATGTCTTTTTTGTATAAACTATTTCTATTTGGGTATTTATTGCATTTCTTCCAACTGAAAGCTTCCAAACTGCTACAGAGAGGTCAGAGAAGCGTGAGGAAAGGCCCAGAGTGAGGGTCTTTACAAGAAGGAAATCACTTTGCAGTTTCTTGGGTCCAAGAGAGGAGGACCGGAATAGAGACAGAGACCAGCCTTCCCCTCCCATCCCCAGCCCCAGCCTCCTGCTGCGGAACGTGCATCATGGGGAGGACCCTCTAGTGCTCCCGTGTCCTTAGGGGAAGCAGTGCCAGGAGTGTCATGGTGGCCTTAGAGGGCACAGAGAGTTGAGTGCGTTCGCCAGAGCAGCCACGCTGGGAAGCAGGAAGGCAGAGAGCACTGGAGCTCCAGCAGCAGCCCCCACTGTGAGTCTCCCTCAGCCTCCCCTCCTTCCCCACAAACACACACACACCCGACATTCAGCGTTGGACATGAGAGGGCCAGTGCAGAATGCGGACATGGGTCCTAATCTGTCACCGGAGAGAACAAACGATTCGAATCATTCCTTCAACCATGTTTATTGTGTGCCGACTGTTGCAGGGGTTTGGGACAGAGCAGTGACCAAAACAGAGCTTGTCTGGCGGAGCCCACCTTCCGAGGGCTTGTCTCTGGAGGGTCTTTGTCAGGAGAGGCTCTGGCTCTGAGCAGCCCGCTGAGGAGGTAAGAAAGCCAGAGTCACGGGAGGTCACAGTTCACAAACAATCCCCTTCGTGTTAACAACCGTCTGAGCACTAAAGCTAGGAGACTGCAGGGAGGCAGGAGGAAGCTCTGAGCTGGAGGGCTCCAAGGGCAGGTGCCTTCCACTCACCGCTTGTGAAAGTGCTTTCCCTGCTGCATCCAGCAGCAGGATTAACCAGCAACAGCCGCCCCATCCTGAGCCAGGCGCTGTGCTGCACTCAGGATCCAGCACGACTCCGCTGCTCTGGCCCAGCCTTCGAGCTGCTTCTGATCCAGTAGGAGGGACGTGGGCGGCAACACGGACCTACCAGCCACCGGCGCTGCCAGAGGGCCCAGGGGTGCTGTGTCTGGACAAGGCGGACGGACAGATGCCTCCCCGAGATGACTCAGAGGGAGGAGGCCACATGAGTGTTCACTCTGGTTCCAGGACTCTGCTTTTTCCTCCTCTAACGAGGGCTGGAGGAAACACGGCTCTCCAAGGAAAATGAGAGGTTGGGATGAGCCAGAAGAAATGAGGCAGAGACTGAGTTGCTCTCACGTGAGCTCTGTTAATGTGTATCCCTGTCCCTTTCAATGTCTCTCTCTCTTCCTCTGATTCTCCCTCTCTCTCTCTGTCTCTCTCTCTCTCTCTCTCTCTCACACACACACACACACACACACACACACACACACACACACACACACACACACACACACACACACACACACAAGAACAAACTTGGCACAAATACTTCACCAACCAGGCCATTACTGAGACAGGGCACATCCACGGCCTGCCTTTGAGCTGTTGGTTTCTTTCTTCCCCGTCATTGTCCCAGGCCTGGGTGCCACCATCTGAGCGTCCAGGCCCTCTCTACCTACATCTGCCTGCTCAGCCTGAGTTGGCCCCTCTTGTTTCCTGAGAGGTGTTCCTGTGCTCACACTAATACCACCTGTCATTTTTCATCTGTCTCCCTGAGTTTATGACGTCTTTCTCCACCACAGTCCCCAGCCTCTGCAAATGGGCTCCTTTTATTGATTAAATCAAAACAGACTCCAGTCTATTTTGGGTGACATTAAGAAGTACCCCCAGATTATGTGTCACCTTCATGCTCAGTGCATGTAGACCCGTATGCAGAACCCCACTATCATGAAAGGCCAGACTTCAGGAGGCCTAAAGGTACCCAGGCCATCCCTTCAATGCACAGATGAGGACACTGAGGCCTGAGCACAGCAACCTGACCGAAATCTCATGGCTGGATAGGAGTAGAGCTGGGATATAACTTCCCAGTTCAGTTCATTGTTTAGCAGGTAATTAGCTTTTCTCATGGTGACATTCAGGCACCTGACAGATAGGAAATTACATGTAAGACGTCCTCAGAGCTGCACACTCACTGGAGTAGGACCCATGTGCTTTTACTGTTCCTGGACTCATCTGTGCCTGGAACTAGGCATGTGGGTGTCCCAGTCATCCTGATGGAGGGAAGGACTAGCAGAGGCTTAGGGACACAGTGTGGAAGCAGTCTCAGTCTGGTTCCCCTACTCTGAGCTGCAGGCAGCACAGCTAAAGAGACACAGAGCCCAACACAAAATTGAAAGGCAGGCAAAACCAGCCCCAATTAGGACAGGAACACATCAGTTAGGGTGGAATTTGTTGTCAATCACCATGAGGAGGGATTTTTTTTTTTTTTTTTTTTTTATAGATGACCGGTAAGGGGATCTTAACCCTTGACTTGGTGTTATCAGCACCACACTCAGCCAGTGAGCGAACCGGCCATCCGTATATGGGATCTGAACCCGGGGCCTTGGTGTTATCAGCACCACACTCTCCCGAGTGAGCCACGGGCCGGCCCGAGGAGGGATTTTTGAGATGGATTTGCTACTTAAAGAGTCAAGCCAGGCTATTGGCTTTGCTTCTGGTGCTGGGCCCTGAAGCTGACGGGACAGACAGTCTGAAAGGAAAGAAGGACAGGAAGTGGGGAATAGTGAGGATGGGCTGGAGTGCACTAGGACAGTCTGGAACTTCTGCTGGTCCAAGTTCAATGTGCAATGGTCTGCTGGAGAACTAGGTGCCCCGCACCCCAAAAGTAAACACACACCTGCAGGGCTGGGACCCTGCTGCTACCCCACGCCCACAAGAGGAGCAGCAGATAGGCGACATCAGGCACTGTGCCTGGGGCTTTGTGCTGACATCCCAGCACTTCAACAGATGGCAGCTGCCACTGCATTTCTTCCTCCAGATCTCATGTTGTAAGGTCTCCTCTGGCCCGCTAACCTGCAAGTGCAAAAGGAAGAGAATTTGGGGAAACAGTGTAAAGCTAGGTGACCACACAGTTGTTGGCTTTTTTACCTGGTGGTAATCCCGCAACATCTGAGACGATTATCACACTAGGGCTGTGTCTGGAGCTCACAGACCCATCAAGCCTGTTCACAGAGTGGGTCACAAACCCTTCACATGCCAGGCTTGGTCGCCAGACCCCTCACATACCAGGCTGGGTCCCCAGACCCTTCACGGAGGTCTCTGAGCTAGGTAACTGGCCAAAAGGTCCCTGGAGCCATAGTTTGGAAGGCATGGCTGAGCTAGGTGGACGCTCGAGGCAGACGCCCACCTGCCTACTTCGCCAAACTCCTTTCTCTCTCTTTCTCAAGAATAAAAGAATAGCAACAAAACTAAAAAGATACATTGGCGCACATGCGCACTAACTCCACACAGACACAATTCGCTTACAATGGATGTGCTAAACCACACCCAACCGAATGAGGCGAGGGCCCTGACCAAACTATTCTATTTTCCCAACACATAGTTCCATCATAGCTAAGTGGACTCAACGCAAATCCTCCACACAAAGACAGGTGCAAACTCTAAAGAAAAGGAACGGTTGCTGCAAACACTGGAATGATGTTTACTAAAGAGGAGGGAAAGGGAGGGGGCTCCAAGGAGGGAGCAGCACAGGGGGCTTTCAAGGGCGCTGCTCAGGCTCCCTTCCTTAATCTAGACGGTGGAGGCCTGGGGTTTACAGTATTATTATCCTTCAAGCTCTGAAAGTTAAGTTTTCTATAACCTGTAGTATGTATGCTATTCACACTAGTAATACTTTTAACCATTAAAACAAAGGGAAAATTAAGGAGAAAGTGATCAGAAGAACAAAGGGACAATTTGGGTCATTTCAAGGAGCCACTGCAGGGAGTGGAGTGCTGGCTTTTCAACCTGTGGTTTGGGGTCAGAATTCACCAAATTAGAAAAAGATATTATCCTCCACTGCTGGTAGGAGAGTCCATACATTTAGAGAAGGTAATTTGACATTATCTCTTTTAATGCACACAACATTGGATACAGGAATTTCCCTTCTAGAAGTGTATCTTCCAGAAATACCCACATGGGTGGAGAAATGTGTAGAGGATATGCATTGCAGCATTGTTTATAAAAGTCAAAGCTTAGAAACAACCTCAATGTTCAATAGGGATTAGGTTGGATAAAGTATGGAGGTGCATTTACATTATCAGGTACATTGAATGCAGTAGTTTAACAGCAAGGTTAATAAGATGGTGCTAGGTAGAAAAAGCTAGAACAAAAGACCACATATGGTATGATTCCATTTACATACAATGTCTGGAAAAGGCAAATCTATAGAGACAGAAAGCAGATGAGTGGTTGCCTGGGGCTGGGGTTTGGAGTGGGGATTGGCTACAGACAGGCTCAAGTGTTCTTTGGGGGTGATGGAAATATTCTAAGTCTGGATTGTGGTAATGCTTACGCAGCTCTGTAAGTTTGCTAAAGCTCATTGGATTGTATACTCAAAACAGGTGAATCTTATGGCAGGTAAGTTATACTCAATAAAGCTGTTTTTAAAAAAGAATCTTAGGTGGCTGTTTAGATCAGTTTGTTAGAGCACGGTGCTCATAACTCCAAGATCTGGGGTTTGATTTCTGTATTGCCTAGCAAAAAAAAAAAAAAAAAAAAAAAGAACAATATCTTAAGAGATACGGAAGTAGCTATATGAATAGACATGGAAATATCTTCAGAAAGTAATGTTTAAAGAAAAAGAAACACAGAATAGCATGTGTAGTAAATAAATGGCTTACCCATTTGTGTAAAAAACACTTTGCATATGTGGGTTTATAAATGTTCCTAAAAGTGTGGGAGGATACACCCCAAGGTGTTAATAGGAGTTACTGCTGGAGAGAAGAATTGGAGGACAGAGTAATATTCATGATTAGTTTGTATTCATGATTAATTTTGCATTGTTTCTGTGTAATTGATTTTGCTGGATTTTTCCCAAAATGAAGTGCTAAGGCTGATGGTGGATGGGGCGTGCAGGCCAGCATGGACGTAGGCCTCCTTACAGACAAGGGCTGGCTTGTGGACGTGTCCATTTCTATGTCATCTTCTCTCATTGAACAATATTCTTCCTCTTTCTTTAACTTCATTTCTTGGTAAAGCTGCTTTTTGAAAAAGGTCACCATAGTCTTAAATGAGTTAAGCAGTAAGGGGGCTAGTTGACATTAGACCAGAAAAGAACTGGGCAGCACTGAAGTCCATTGAGCGGCATTTCTAAGGGTGCTCCATGTTTTAAGTGGGCTCCTTGGGCCGGCCCGTGGCTCACTTGGGAGAGTGCGGTGCTGATAACACCAAGGCTGCGGGTTCGGATCCCTACATAGGGATGGCCAGTTAGCTCACTGGGTGAGCGTGGTGCTGACAACACCAAGTCAAGGGTTAAGATCCCCTTACCAGTCATCTTTAAAAAAAAAAAAAAAAAAAAATGGGCTCCTTGCTTAAAATGTGAATTTATGGATGACTCCTGAATGGACCAGGGTTCTGGCAGGAATTAGATGGCACAGTCGAGCTGGGCAAGGAATGAGAGTTTTACCAAACTGGGTAAAAGTTGAATAAAGGGACCTTGACAGAAAGTGTGGGAAGAGTTTGGGCAAAATAATGATAAATAATGTCATACCTTGAGGCCAGGAACAGTGGGGAGCTGTCACCATCTCCAGGCCTAATGGGGCAAGATGAGAAAGCTATTGAAGGGGCCAGAGACAGCAGTATGTTGAGGGCTGCCTAGCAGGGGCCGACCATAGCAACAAGCAGGGACAGAGCTGCGGGAATAAATGCCCTTCCATGAGGCTTCTCCTGCTCAGGGTTCTTCAAGTTTTTTCTACCAAGGTTCCCATTGGCTGAACTCAGTCCAATCTTCCACTTGGGTCCCCTTGGTTGAGCTCAACTTGGCCTCCCACCAGAATTCCCATTGACTGAGCACATTCTAACTTCTACCAGGATTCACATTGGCTGAGTTCAACTTGACTTACTACCAGGATTCCTGCTGGCTGAGCTCAGAAGCCAGAGGACAAGGGAGTCCACTGAGCCAGTCCATACAGGTCAGCATTCCAGGGTACAGAGCACAGTAGAGAAAGGCAGAGAATGGATCTGGAGGAATAAACAGAAGATATCCAAATTGCCACCCCAGTTTAGGATTAAGGTAAGGCTGAGGATCCCAGTCCTACTAAATCTGTGTGACTGAGATAGGTCCTGGGAATCTGAAGTCCCAGATGACTCTGATCAAGACTCAAGTTTAAAACTCACTGACTCAGAAGCAAACTGGACATAAGAAGTGCCCTCTTGGGATTAGAATTGTTTGTGAGGGTGATTCTTTCCCATACAGGTATGTATCCTACTTCCTCTCACTCTCCGCACACACTTCCAGTCTCCAAGACCCCAATTCCTGCTGACCCCTAGCTAAAGAGGTCAAAAGCACTGGAGCCTCCTCCTGACCATTCTGTCTGCCTGAGTGGAGCAGCTGTGGGAATGAGGAGGGGAAGCGGGAGGAACAGTGACCAGGGCCCCAACTCAAGGCCATTCCCCCAGCAGCTGGAGAGACGTGCACAAAGCACCTTCCCGGAGAACAGGGACACATCACTGATTTCTCAACAGGGCCTTGCAAAGTGTGATGTCAGACCTGTTCCCCTGATCATAGACTACGGGGCTGGTTTCCCATCAACACTCACTCTGTACCAAGCAGACCCAGAGGCAGGGCTAAAGTGTTGATTCCCATGAGGTGTCTGTCTTGTGTTTTTCTCTATTCCTCTACAGTAATAATTCCAGCTAGCATTTCTGGAAGACTTTCTTGGATGTCCAGCACTATACCAAGGGATTTGCTATGCTGGGCTGCATATCTGGTCCTGGCACTTTGAATTCCTCTGCTGCCCCCTGTCCAACTTCACACTTGCCTGAAAGTCCAACCCATTTGCCCAAAATGCTTAAACCAAGCAACTTCTGCAAAGCTTAGGGGTCTCAATGCCATAGTAGCCCAGGGACCAGTGTCAGGGTTACACAAAAAATGCTCTGTTTATGGGAAGATTCTGCCAGTTCAGCTTAGGACATGTACATGTAAATGTGTTATTTACTTTGTAATTTATGAGAATGGTGACCTCTAGGGTCATTCAGTGTCATGCCCGCCCATCTGTGAGTGGCTTTGAACTGCTTTAGCTAAATCTAGAATGTCTGGGCAGAAGGGAGCTTGAACATCCACTCCTTGATTGACCTCCCTTTCTGACAGGTGAGCAACTTGACATCTAGAGCAAGTGGGCACTGGCCAGAGGTCTTGTCTTGACCTACAAGTGACAGGAGCAACACTGGACCCTGGTCTCCAGATTCTCCATTTATCACCCTCTGCACCACCAGGAAGCCTCCTGTCAAGTCACTGGGGAACTCGATTCTTTAGAGACTGACAGCAGGATCACAACATTGTGCACATCAGCTTTTCCTTTCATACCTGTGGATAAAAATTCAGGGAGAAAGAAAACCCAGGAATAAAGATCCAGAGGGCAGCCCTAATGTGATTCCTTCATTTATTTATTTATTCCTGTTAATGATGAGAGGCAGAAGAAACATGTGGAGCACATTCCATGGTAAACACTGACATAATGAGAGCTTCTTGTAAGAGCTTTTAATGCCAAGATGACCACACAGAGAGATGTTTCTTTTTTTTACCCCAAAACATAGACATAAAGGAGGTATTAAAAGAAAAAATCCATTAGTGCATGGTGAAATGAAGCATAATTGAAATAGCAATCATGAACAGATAAGTGTTGGAAGAAAGGTACCAAACTGTGCCTGAGGTGGTCTAGAGTGGTTTAGGGTATAGGCTTTGGGGCCAGATCCCTGTATGCACATCCAACTGTAGTTCCTTAAACTCTAGTGCCTCAGTTTTCTCCTGTGTAAATAGGCTACTTATAGAATCAGCCTCATGGAGTAGTTTTAAGGATTAAATGAGGTGCTTAATACATACAAGGTGCTTAGCCCAGGACCTAGAACATAGTAAGCTCTCAATGTTAGTTATTGATATTTACTTAAATCTTTAATTTTGTTTCAACTTCACAGATATAGTACTTTGGGCTAACATTTATGCATAGAAATTTTGACATAAAATTCAAATGAATTCTTGGCTATAATGTTAATACAAAATATACATAGCCACCATGTACTTGCTGGTCATATAAAGGTAGTGATATTTTAAAAATCTGTACTAAAACTTGAGCTATTCTACTTTTAGCCATTCTTTTATTTACATGACCTTATAAGTCGTTTTAGGCAGTTTTCATCTAGGGAGCCCCAAATCACCCTGTAAACCTGCAAGAAACTGATCTTAACTTACATGGCTTCCTGAGGGCTGGTACTCATGGACTCTGATACACAGTGAGCAGTGTGTGGCCACTGGAATAAGCCAGCTGGGGTGTTCTCTCTTTTTCTCTCATCATGCCTAAATCCTGCTCTGAAAATCACTTGCACGTGGTGGACGGAGATGAATGGGCTCTTCTGTTCATTTAAAAGTTGGAACTATCTGTATTTTAGATCTGGTTCTTCTCCTGACTCTAGACAAATAGAGGTGAATACATTCTCTGTCTACCTCCAACGGTCTCATGATCTAATGTGGAAATAGTCAAGAAGTCAATCAACACAACCCAAGTGAGATGTGTTAGATTTTAGGTATGCAAAGATTTTATAGGTACATGTGGAGAAGCTCTTAACTTTGCCAGAGAAGACTTTTAGAAGGGTCTACCTCTTGAGCAAATTCTTGAGGGATGAACAGAATTTAGCCAGTTGAAGGGTATCCAGTGACAGGGAATAGTATGTGCAAAGACTCAGCATAAAAAGTTTAGTGACTTTTCTGGGGCTATGGTCACAACATCTGTCATGCTCAGGCTCCTTTACTTGTCTGTAATCCTGCGGGGCCAATTGTCGAGCTAGGGCTGGGTCTGGAGCTCACAGACCCCTCAAGCCTGTTCCAGACTGGGTCACCAGACCCCTCACATGCAGGTCTATGAGCCAGGTAACCGGCAAACAGGTCCTTGGAAGCCAGAGGTTGGTAAGCATGGCCGCTTGTGCAGAGGTGGCTGCCGGAGGCAGTAAACTACAGCCAAGGTGGTGGCTCCACGCAGGCACACTAACTCCGCCCGCACACAACTTATTCACAGCAAATGCTGGGCAAGATTGTGAACATCTGAGGGGCCCTGACCATTTTCCTATATTTTCCCAACAGCATCCCTTCTCCAAGCTGTGTTTGTTCTACTGACACCGCCTGCCTGGATATAGCTGGGCCAAGTAGAGTTGCTTTCCTGGAAGTGGGAGCCTGGGATGGTACCTGGACTTTTCTGTTGATCTGAGTTGGTGTAAACTCAGAGAGTGTCTGAAAGAAGAAGAGAAAGCTGGTGTGCCTAGGAAGAAGAGTGAAGCGGACCTGCTAAATGAAGCAGAGATGAAGAATCAGTGGCCCCAAAAAGAGAGAGCCTGAGAAAGGAGCCACCCTCTTGAGCCTGGTTCTGGTGCCTCTTGGAATCTCATGACACTTGGGACCCGTCAGCTACCCTGGATCCTTTCAGTGAATTCCCTTTTGGCTTCAGCCTCTTTAAAGCAGGATTCTGTCACTTACAGAGAAATGTAGAGTAAGGCGGACATCATGACACATTAGAGGAATTTCAAGGAATCCAGTATGGCCAAAGCAAAGTCCATACCAGATGTGAGGATGAGACAGGACACGGGCCTGGGCCAGTAGGCAAGGCCAAACTGCAAAGGGCCTTGAGTGCCATGCTATAGGGTTTGAACTTTATCCTGCAGGCAGTAGGAGCTCTGGAAGAGCTTCAGTGCAATCCGATGGCTCCCTTGAGCTGGTGTGTGAATGGACTGAAAGGTGTAGAGGTTCCAGGCAGGAGTCCAGTTAGGAGGCTCCAGCAGACACGGTGAGGGTCTGGACAAAATAATGACCGTGGAGTGCAAGTGAGGGCATGAGATAAGAGATGTTTAAGGGAAAACCAACAGGACTCAGCTATCAATTGGACAGGGGATGGGGCAGTGAGGAATAGGGAGGGAGTCAAAAATGATTGGTGAACCCATAGCTTAGACAAATGTCCTGAAGGGAACAGGTGTTGGGGGGAAGATGCTGGCTTCAATTTTGGACTTATGCTGAAGGTACATGCAGGCATGTCAATGTGCATTGGAAGAGCTAGCTCTGGAAGCCCAGGAAAAACTGACCCTGCCACAAACACATTTTTGGGGATTCTCATATAGATGGCAGATCACTAAAGCCTCCAGAGTAGATGACACCACCCAGAGAAACTGGAGAATAGAGAAAGGACAGAAGGGGGAGTGAATAAGATCTTGAAGAATGCCAGCATTTAAGGGAGTAAAATAGGATTAAGTGCCTTCAAAAGAGCCTGAAAAGAAGTCAAAGATTTCTTTTCACAGGAGGAAAGCAGGAGCCCAGGGGAAATAGAACTTCCAGAAGGAGGAAGTGTGACTTGTGAGAAAATAACACTCTCAGCCACTCCTGGTGGCAGTGGGAATCTGACCACTTTTCACCGTCTCCTCCACTATCTCCCTAGTTCAGACACCATCAACCGTCTTCCAGAATGTCTGAAATAGCCTCCTAACTGGTCTCTCAGCCTCCACCCTTTTCCTGCATTCTCCATTTAGCAGCTGGGTTGCTAAGAGCCCTGCTCACAGCCCTCCACTCTTGGCCTACTTGTAACCCGACCTGATCTGGCCATGGCTGCTTCCCTAACATCATCTCCTGCAAAGCTCTCCCATCACTGAACTCCAGCCACACAGGCTCCTTCTCACTCTGAAACATGCCAAGAGTAGTCCTGCCTCAGGGCTTTTGCACTTGCTGTCCCCTCTCTCTGCAATGAGCTTCCCCAAATATTTCACTTCCTTCAGGTCTCTGCTCAAATGTCACCTTCCCGAAGAAGCCTTTCTCCATCACCTCCTCTGGTCTAGCCCCCTCACTCCCCACCCCATTGCCCTCCTTTATGTAAAGCATTAATCACTGCCTGACACCATGTGTGTGCTTGTTTTCTGTTACATATCTACCAGAATGTACAATCCAGAAGGACAGAGACCGTATCTGCTTGGAACACTGCTGTATCCCCAGCACCTACACCCGGGCAAGGAAAATAGTGGTCATTAAATATTTGTTGAATAAATGAATTGGCACATTGTATCCAAAATCTAAAATGTACACTCTTTCTCCCAGACTCTATTTCTAAGTATTTGTCCAAATAAATGATTAAGGTTATCCACAAAGTTTTAGGCACAAGGATGATCACTGCAATGTTGTTTATGAGTAGATTGGTTAGATGCCATGTGGCCCATCTGGACAGTGGAACCATGCACTGCCAGAAATGAGGCTGCAGTTGGATATTTAGGAACACAAAAAGGATTTCACAGTAAACAGGCGTTTCTTCTCCAGCATGAGCTGGACATAAGACAAGTGCACACAAAGTTGCAACGACTGCTGTTAATTATAACAAAATCAAAGCAGGGGACCGGTGTCCTCGAGCTCCAGGAGGTAAGAGTGTTGCCCTCTTGGCACATTTATTCCTCAGAAAAATGAGTAATAAAAGTGATGGGAGCCTGCAAGCCCTAGGGATGATAAAAGAAAGCCATTGTTTTGAGCAAAAGGTGGACACTATCAGCTCTGGATTTGCTCGATGATGTTTAGGGTTTAGACAACAATTTTCTTTTTCTTTTTCTTTTTTTAATATTTATTTCTTTTTAAATTTTGTCGATATACATTGTGGCTGATTATTGCTCCCCATCACCAAAACCTCCCTCCCTTCTCCCTCCCCCCCCCAACAATGTCCTTTCTGTTTGCTTGTCGTATGAACTTCAAATAATTGTGGTTGTTATATCTTCTCCCCCCCCGGTCTTTTTTTTTTTTGTGTGTGTGTGTGTGTGAATTTATATATTAATTTTTAGCTCCCACCAATAAGTGAGAACATGTGGTATTTCTCTTTCTATGCCTGACTTGTTTCACTTAATATAATTCTCTCAAGGTCCATCCATGTTGTTGCAAATGGCAGTATTTCATTCGTTTTTATAGCTGAGTAGTATTCCATTGTGTAGATGTACCACATTTTCCATATCCACTCATCCGATGATGGGCATTTGGGCTGGTTCCAACTCTTGGCTATTGTAAAGAGTGCTGCGATAAACATTGGGAAACAGGTATACCTTCGACTTGATGATTTCCATTCCTCTGGGTATATTCCCAACAGTGGGATAGCTGGGTCGTATGGTAGATCTATCTGCAATTGTTTGAGGAACCTCTATACCATTTTCCATAGAGGCTGCACCATTTTGCAGTCCCACCAACAATGTATGAGAGTTTCTTTTTCTCTGCAACCTCGCCAGCATTTATCGTTCATAGTCTTTTGGATTTTAGCCATCCTAACTGGGGTTAGATGGTATCTCAATGTGGTTTTGATTTGCATTTCCCGGATGCTGAGTGATGTTGAGCATTTTTTCATATGTCTGTTGGCCATTTGTATATCTTCCTTAGAGAAATGCCTACTTAGCTCTTTTGCCCATTTTTTAATTGCGTTGCTTGTTTTCTTCTTGTAAAGTTGTTTGAGTTCCTTATATATTCTGGATATTAATCCTTTGTCAGATGTATATTTTGCAAATATTTTCTCCCACTCTGTTGGTTGTCTTTTAACTCTTTTAATTGTTTCTTTTGCTGTGCAGAAGCTTTTTAGTTTGATATAATCCCATTTGTTTATTTTTCCTTTGGTTGCCCGTGCTTTTGGGGTTGTATTCATGAAGTCTGTGCCCAGTCCTATTTCCTGAAGTGTTTCTCCTATGTTTTCATTAAGAAGTTTTATTGTTTCAGGGTGTATATTTAATTCTTTAATCCATTTTGAGTTGATTTTAGTATACAGTGAGAGGTATGGATCTAGTTTCATTCTCCTGCATATGGATATCCAGTTATCCCAGCACCATTTGCTGAAGAGGCAGTCCCTTCGCCAGTGAATAGGCTTGGTGCCTTTGTCAAAGATCAGATGGCAGTAAGTGTGTGGGTTGATTTCTGGATTCTCTATTCTATTCCATTGGTCAGTGTGTCTGTTTTTATGCCAGTACCATACTGTTTTGGTTATTATAGATTTGTAGTATAGCTTAAAGTCAGGTAGTGTTATGCCTCCAGCTTTGGTTTTTTTGCTCAGCATTGCTTTGGCTATGCGTGGTCTTTTATTGTTCCATATAAATGTCTGAATAGTTTTTTCCATATCTGAGAAAAATGTCTTTGGAATTTTGATGGGGATTGCATTGAATTTGTATATCACTTTGGGTAGTATGGACATTTTCACTATGTTGATTCTTCCAATCCAAGAGCATGGGATATCTTTCCATCTTAGACAACAATTTTCAAATGCTGCTTGCACTGCCACATCTCCTAGCCCTTTCATTGTCATTCCCAGCCCCATGTCCCCACCACTCAGGCCACAGTCCATGGGCCAGGGCTGGAGTTAGCCACAGCACCCACCTCCTACCACCCTCAGGTGTCCCCAGCCCCCAACTCTGAGCCATCGCCTTCTGCAGGCCTGTGTGCTTTACCCTTGCCCCCTAGGGATGAGCTCATCCCTCAGAGCCCTTGGCCCTTCCTTCCTTTCAGGAACGGCCAGACTTACATGAACGCAGGGTGGGCAGGGTTCAAACTGAGACTCTGCTCAATGTCGCTAACCTCCCTTCATGGCCTGGAGGGGCTCCTTAAGCAGTGGAACTAGGATAAAGGATAGGAGGAAGAGATGGAGGATTGGATGAATGTGTTCACCTTGCAAAAATCCACCAGAAATGACACTAAGGTGATTTTTTTAAAGGCATAATCCCTCAAGGTACAAGAAAAAAGAAAATGTGAGAAAAAAACAACAGAAGGTAATAGATTTTTAAAAAATGGAAGTCAGAAAGTAGATGGACAAGTGGCAATTGAGTTATTACACCTGAAGAAAAGATACAGAGACAATAAGGGAAGCCAAAGAAATCTTAACCAAAATCTTATATTTTCAGAAAGATAAGAGGAAATACTGCATTCATGAGGCAAGAATGGGATGCTATAAAAAGCAATCTTGGGGAATAGAAAAATGTCTATTCGAAATTTAAAATATGATTACAGAAATTTAAAGTTTCAGTGAAAAAGTTGGGAGATAAATTTAAGGGTAACTTCTTGGAAAGTGAAAAGATGAAGATATTGAAAAACAGGCAAAAAGTATGGGAATGTTAGAAAATCAATCTTGAGGGTTGAACACCCAAATAAAAGGAGTCCTAGAAGAGAGAATAGGGAAAATGAAGGGTGGAAAAGTGTCAAAGAAGTAATACAAGAAAAATTCAGTGGGCTTGCCGGTGGCCCACCTGGGAGAGCATAGTGTGGATAACACCAAGGTCAAGGGTTCGGATCCCCAAACCAGCCAGCTGAAAAAATAAAATAAAATAAAATAAAATAAAATAAAATAAAATAAAATAAAATAAAATAAGTTCTAATGTCTGCATTGCTCTCCATAACAATTGGATCAGAATGTCTAGAGGTGGGACCAGGCATCAGTATGTTCAAGGATTCCAGGCAATTCCAATGTGTGGTAAAGTTTGAGATCACTTGCATCTGCTAAAATCTACATGTGTAATGTTTCCAGTCTTAAACTGAAACATAAACCATGCTGTCCAAATCATTAAAAAAAAAAAAACAAAAAAAAAGGGGAGGGGAGGTGGTAAGGGAGGAATTGGTAAAGGGCCATGAAAATCTATTACATTGTGTATTGTTGAATATGCTTATTATCATGATTTGAGCATCAATATTTCACACGTGTTGATATTCAATGCTACACCCCAGAGATACGTACAATCACCTACATTTCAATAATAAGAAAAAGTTCATTAAAAGGTATTGAAATAAAATTTGTATGTTGTTTAATATTACCGATTGGTTATGCAATAATTTATAGTTTCTCTAGTTATTTCATAGTTCCTAAAATGTTACATGCTTGATATTTGTTTTTGTGAAGTTAACAAAATTTTTAGAGCAAAAACCTTGCCATTTTAAATAATATTATCTGATAACGGAAAATAATGTACCTCTCAGGTTTACTGGTGAAGAATGCTGTCCATTTGTCTCTAATACCTCATTAGTCAAACTTTCTAATAATGTAATTTAACATTCTTTATGTTCATTAATCTGTTGTATACCAAAACATTTCTTTGGTCCTTTTAATGTCATCTAATATGACTGTAAATGTGTCATTGTTTATGAATCATTGTGTTACATATTTTAAACTCTCAGGTGTTAAGTCTATATGTGTAAAATACTTAAAATAGTGACCACAGTGTATAGAGTAAATAAGTACTTCCCACTGTGATTCATCACTTTTTTTTTTTTGTGACCGTCAAGGGGATCACAACCCTTGGCTTGGTGTCTCCCGCACCGCGTTCAGCCAGTGAGCGCACCGGCCATCCCTATATAGGATCTGAACCCGGGGTGGGAGCGCCGCTGCGCTCCCAGCACTGCACTCTCCCGAGTGAGCCACGGGGTCGGCCCAATTCATCATGTTTTTAATGGTTTATACTTTTCATTATTTACTATTTTGTTTGGTATTTGTTCTTTTAAAACTTGTGTATAATATAAGGATCGGCCCATGGCTCACTTGGGAGAGTGTGGTGCTGATAACACCAAGGCCATGGGTTTGGATCCCATATAGGGATGGCCATTTAGCTCATTCACTTCGGAGAGCATGGTGCTGACACCAAGTCAAGGGTTAAGATCCCCTTACCGGTCATCTTTTGAGGAAAAAATAAAATAACCTTGTGTTTAATATAAACAAATAAATATTAATGAAAGAGAAAAAAATTCATATAACCTGAGTTTTCTGATTAAAAGGATTTACTAGGTGCCTCGCACAATGAATGAGAAAAAACCCCCACCAAGTCACATCATTGTGCATTTTGAAACTAAAGATAAAGAGAAGATTAAAATGTTTAAATGTCTGTGTACATATAAAGCCTAAAAGAATCTTAAAAAAATTACTAGAGCTAATAATGAATTTGCTAAGGTCCCAGATGACAAGGTCAATGTACATAGTGCAATTATATTTATATATAGTATATATATAATACAGACTGGTAACAAAAAGAGGAAAATGAAAAAAATTTAAAGTACCACTTATATTAGCATTTAAAAAACTCCATAAAATATTTAGGGATAAATTGAACAAAATGTGTACAAGATCTGTGTACTAAAACTACAAAACATTCTCTGCAAAAAATTAAAGAAGTCCTAAATTGAGAACATATCATGCTAATGGACTGGAAGACTTAATATTAAGATACCAGTTTTCTCCAAATAGATCTATGGATTCAATATAATCCAAATTGAAATCCCATTTGGATATTCATAAAAATTGATAGTAGATGCTAAAATTTATCTGGAAATGTAGTCAAAGCCGTGTAGAAAAGAGGAGCAGGCCTGGAGAACAGGATGGAACAAGACAACAAAGGGGTCCAGTAGAGAGGTCTCCCAGAAAGAAAATAATTTAAGAGATTTATTTTCACTCACAATGAATGTGAGTGTATTGAGAGAGATGCTTGGGACTGATAAAATGGTAAGTACATGGAAAATCCTATCCTCAATTCCAGGGAAAGGAAACTTCTACAAAGAAAAGAAACGTAAGCACTGTACTGAAGTACGGGTAATATTTTACAAGTCATTCTAACAAAAATATTGAGTGCTGATTTAATCAAAAAGTGTGGTATCCGTGTCCTGGGAGAATGGGTAAGGCAGTGTTTGTGTTTTTGTGGACAGGAGTAAAAAAAGACTGAGTGAGCATTAAATTCTCATAAGACAAAAGAGAAAGTTATCAGATGATACTTAAAGCTGAGGGAGGAGTGGGGCAGAAATTAAGAACTAGCAGAATAAGTATATACTTCGATGAAACAGCTATGAGAGTTGAAAGTTGTTGCCTTTGCCTACAGAAATTGGGTCTGGAAGGCTGCTGGTTTTCATTATAAGTTTTATATCGTCATTGACGTCTTCAACAACGAGCGTAAAATACTTTGATAAAAAAAGAAGCACTGATTTAAGAAAGTCTGAGTTAACATATTCTGGTTGCTTTTATTTATGTCTTTGATTTCAAGGTTGGAAGAAACATGTTGAATTTGAGAACAGAATACCAGGACGATAGAAGGAATGGTGTGGGAGCTCAGCTGTTGGCCCTTGTGGCTTTCTGGGTCCAGCCCATGGTGGCCCGTCCACCCTCTGCATGGAAATGGCCGAAGGTTGGACTCCACCACCCTCGGTTAGTGATCACCTCTGGGAAGACACATCTCCAGGAAGACCCTAGACCAAGGAGGAGAGGGTCATTTTACTTCATTTGCATCTGTGAGATTTTTCAGCCCTTGAAAGGTCCTAACAAAAATGCAAGTTGCTGGGAAAGGGGCAATCTTAAACCGCTGCGGCATAAAACTGGATTCTCAAGTAATATTTTTGCTGGAACGAACAAAAATTGACCCCTGGATGGGGGGCAAGGGATGGTGGGGGCTGTGGTTGGTCAGAAGGAAAACGAGTTTAGGGGAAAACAGTAGATTTTGACATAACTACTTGGGGACTAGAACATTTAAAAAAGCTTGTAAAACAAACAGACTAAAAGCCTGAAGAGAAAAAAACAAGAACAAATTTTAACATGTTAAATTCAGCAAGCATTCATATCCCAATCCCTGTCCCCTACCTTATTCTGATGTGTGCCCCTCTCTTTCTACAGTCCTGTCCCCAAGCCTCTCAGCAGTTCCCCAGAGGGTTAGCGGGGCCTGAGGACACCAAAGCCCAACTTCCCCATGTTCCACAGCCTTCCTCCCAAGCTCAGACAGCGTCTGTGCACAGCCAGATGACCCCCCAACCTTGGGGTCACAGTTATTCTTTCCTCACAAAGGTGAGGTACTCTTTCACTGGAGGTTTTCAGAGATTCGAAGGGCCATTGACAGAGGAAGAAGTGTAAGAGGTAATTCCATGATGTGCCAAGAACTCCTTGCTGACGAGGCCACGGGCCGCCAGGATCTTGAGGAGTCCGTGGCGAAAATTTTGGCCAATGAAGGCATAGATGAGGGGGTTGCGGCAGCTGTGGAGGAAGCCCAGAATCTCGGTGGCGTCCAGGGCCCTGTCAATGTCATTGCGGTGCTCACAGGTCTCCTTGATCATCTGGGTCCTCATGAGGGTGTCTGCGACCAGCACCAGGTTGTAGGGCAGCCAGCAGAGCAGGAAGATGAGCATGACAGCAAAGATGACCCGCATGGCCCGGTGCTTCTGCCCCATGTGGGCCTTAAACAGAGTGCGCAGGGTGAATCCGTAGCAGAACACCATGACCAGCAGCGGCAGGATGAAGCCGAAGGTCTGGGGCAGGACCCGCAGCACCATCCGCCATTTTGCTGTGTTGTTTCCCATGTCCTCATAGCACACTGGGCTGGAATAGGGTGGGTAGATGGCCCTACGGAAAACAAAGATGGGCATGGACAGGAGTATGGGCAGTGCCCACATGGCCAGACATATGAACTTGACCAAGTGGCGCTTCTGGGTCAGTGTGCGTGTGGCATGGACAATGGCCAGGTAGCGGTCCACACTGATGCAGGCCAGCAGCAGGATACCGCTGTAGAAGTTGACTTCCTTCAGGAGCGAGACCACCTTGCACAGGGGTGTGCCAAAAATCCAGCCGTTTGCCTTGGAGGCGGCCCAGATGGGCAAGGTCAGGGCAAAGAGCAGGTCGGCAATGGCCAGGTTCAGCAGGTAGACATCGGTGACAGAGCGGCTGACCTTGTTATACAGGATGACCAGCATCACCAGAGAGTTTCCCAGAACGCTCAGCAGGAACACCAGGGCATAGATGACAACCACAATGTACTTGTTGAGTGTCTCAATGTCTCTCCTGCAGGGGCTGGCATCTTCTTCTATAGGTGGCAAGCCAGTGAAATTTAGAAAATCATAATTAGACCCGAACCACCAATTAAATGTGTCATCCGTGGTGCTGGCCATGGTTTGATCTAGTTGAAAGTTAGAAGGAAGGAAATGTGATTTAGTAACTCAGATTTGAGGCACTCAAATCACAGATGTGAGAACAGTTACTGGGACATCGTTTGCTTCTCTGTTGCTTTGGCAACCAGAGATCGCCCCCTTAGCCTCCAACTTGGGCTTCTTTAGAGGCAGCTTCCCCGTGTTACCAACATTCCATAAACCCAGGGCCCGGCCTGAGTATAGAATAAGATGGAATGTCCCCCTCTTTAGGCTTCTCCATCCTCTGCCATGTCTGCCATCAGATGGGAAGACCAGGTTGGTCTCATGCATTCAGGGCAGGGCCAGCAATGAGCCAAATGGAGGAGGCAAACCTGCTCCCAGGTGTCCCTTTCTATCTTATTTACCCTCCTATTCTCTCTGATTCATATTTACCCTTTTTGAAATTTACAGAGGGAAGGAGATAATAACAACAAATTGACCCACCACCACTGGCAACCAGGCTGGTGAACACTGAGGAGCGGGCACCAGATGTCCCGGGGTCCTGAGATGACAGCGTAAAAAGAAACAAGAAAACAACAACAAATTGCATTAAGCTGGATTTTAAGCCCTGTCTTTAACTGAGCAATAAGTATCTTAGTTCTCTGTCTAAAGGAATTTTAAGCATTTTTTTAAAAATTTTTATTTTTTTTTCTTAATTTTATTTTGTCGATATACAATGTGGTTGATTATTGTGGCCCTTTACCGAAACCCCCCTCCCTCTCAACAATGTCCTTTCTGTTTGCTTGTCGTATCAACTTCAAGGAATTGTAGTTGTTATGTCTTCTTCCCCCCCCAACCCCCGGTTTTTTTTTTGTGTGTGTGTGAATTTATTTATTTATATTTAGCTCCCATCAATAAGTGAGAACATGTGGTATTTCTCTTTCTGTGCCTGACTTGTTTCACTTAATATAATTCTCTCAAGGTCCATCCATGTTGTTGCAAATGGCAGTATTTCATTCTTTTTTATAGCTGAGTAGTATTCCATTGTGTAGATATACCACATTTTCCGATCCACTCATCCGATGATGGACATTTGTGCTGGTTCCAACTCTTGGCTATTGTAAAGAGTGCTGCAATGAACACTGGGGGACAGGTATACCTTCAACTTGATGATTTCCATTCCTCTGGGTATATTCCCAGAAGTGGGATAGCTGGGTCATATGGTAGATCTACCTGCAATTGTTTGAGGAACCGCCATACCATTTTCCATAGAGGCTGCACCATTTTGCAGTCCCACCAACAATGTATGAGAGTTCCTTTTTCTCCGCAACCTCGCCAACATTCATCTTTCAGAGTCTTTTGGATTTTAGCCATCCTAACTGGGGTGAGATGGTATCTCAGTGTAGTTTTGATTTGCATTTCCCAGATGCTGAGTGATGTTGAGCATTTTTTCATATGTCTGTTGGCCATTTGTATATCTTCCATAAAGAAATGCCTACTTAGCTCTTTTGCCCATTTTTTAATTGGGTTGCTTGTTTTTTTCTTGTAAAGTTGTTTGAGTTCCTTGTATATTCTGGATATTAATTCTTTGTCAGATGTATATTTTGCAAATATTTTCTCCCACTCTGTTGGTTGTCTTTAAACTCTGTTAATTGTTTCTTTTGCTGTGCAGAAGCTTTTTAGTTTGATATAATCCCATTTGTTTATTTTTCCTTTGGTTGCCCATGCTTTTGGGGTCATATTCATGAAGTCTGTGTCCAGTCCTATTTCCTGAAGTGTCTCTCCTATGTTTTCTTTAAGAAGTTTTATTGTTTCAGGGTGTATATTTAATTCTTTAATCCATTTTGAGTTGACTTTAGTATATGGTGAAAAGTATGGGTCTAGTTTCATTCTCCTGCATGTTGATATCCAGTTCTCCCAGCACCATTTGCTAAAGAGGCAGTCTCTTCCCCAGTGTATAGGCTTGGTCCCTTTGTCAAAGATCAGACGGCTGTAGGTGTGTGGGTCAATTTCTGGATTCTCTGTTCTATTCCATTGACCAGTGTGTCTGTTTTTATGCCAGTACCATACTGTTTTGGTTATTATAGCTTTGTAGTATAGTTTAAAGTCAGGTAGTGTTATGCCTCCAGATTTATTTATTTTGCTCAGCATTGCTTTGGCTATGCGTGGTCTTTTGTTATTCCATATAAATGTCTGGATAGTTCTTTCCATTTCTGAGAAAAATGTCATTGGAATTTTGATGGGGATTGCATTTAATTTGTATATCACTTTGGGTAGTATTTTCACTATGTTGATTCTTCCAATCCAAGAGCATGGAATATCTTTCCATCTTCTTGTATCCTCTCTAGTTTCTCTCAGGAGTGGTTTGTAGTTCTCATTATAGAGATTTTTCACATCCTTGATTAACTCAATTCCTAAGTATTTTTATTTTTTTGGTGGGTATTGTAAATGGGCAGGCTTTCTTGATTTCTCTTTCTGCATGTTCACTATTGGAGAATAGAAATGCTACTGATTTTTGTGTGTTGATTTTGTATCCTGCTACTGTGCTGAAGTCATTTATCACCTCCAAGAGTTTTTTTGTAGAGGCTTTAGGCTGTTCAATACATAGGATCATGTCATCTGCAAACAAGGACAGTTTGACTTCATCTTTTCCAATCTGGATGCCCTTTATTTCCTTCTGTTCTCTGATTGCTCTAGCTAGTACTTCCAACACTATGTTGAATAGGAGTGGTGAGAGTGGGCATCTTTGTCTGGTTCCTGGTCTTAAAGGAAAAGCTTTCAGCTTTTCCCCATTCAGGATGATATTGGCAGTGGGTTTATCATATATGGCGTTAATTATATTGAGATACTTTCCATCTATACCTAACTTACAGAGGGTCTTTGTCATGAATGAGTGTTGAATTTTGTCAAATGCTTTTTCAGCATCTATAGAAATGATCATATGGTCCTTGTGTTTGAGTTTATTAATATGGTGTATCACATTTATTGATTTGCGTATGTTGAACCAACCTTGCATCCCTGGGATGAATCCCACTTGATCGTGGTGAATAATTTTACGTATGTGTTGCTGTATTCTGTTTGCTAGTATTTTAGTGAGGATTTTTGCATCTATATTCATCAAGGATATTGGCCTGTAGTTTTCTTTCTTGGTTATATCTTTAGCTGGTTTTGGTATCAGGATGATGTTTGCTTCATAGAATGAGTTTGGGAGATTTGTGTCTGTTTCAATCTTTTGGAATAGTTTGTAAAGAATCGGTGTCAATTCCTCTTTGAATGTTTGGTAAAATTCTGCTGTGAATCCATCTGGTCCTGGGCTTTTCTTTGTTGGGAGCTTTCTGATAAGAGCTTCAATCTCCTTTATTGTTATTGGTCTGTTCAGATTTTCTACATCTTTGTGGCTCAGTTTTGGGAGCTTGTGTGTGTCCAGAAATTTATCCATTTCCTTCAGATTTTCAAACTTGTTGGCGTATAGTTGTTTATAGTAGTCTCGAATGATTCCTTGTATTTCAGATGAATCAGTTGTAATATCACCTTTTTCATTTCTAATTTTTGTTATTTGAATCTTCTCTCTTCTTTTTTTTGTTAGCCATGCTAATGGTTTGTCAATTTTATTTATCTTTTCAAAAAACCAACTTTTTGATTCATTGATCTTTTGTATTGTTTTTTGGGTTTCAATTTCATTCAGTTCTGCTCTGATCTTAATGATTTCTTTCTGTCCGCTAACTTTAGGTTTGGATTGTTCTTGTTTTTCTAGATCTTTAAGGTGAAGTGTTAGGTTGTTCACTTGCCATCTTTCCATTCTTCTGTGCTGAGCATTTAATGCAATAAATTTCCCCCTTAATACTGCTTTTGCAGTATCCCACAGGTTTTGGTATGATGTATCATTATTTTCATTAGTTTCAATAAATTTTATGATTTCCTGCTTGATTTTTTCTTGGACCCATGTGTCATTAAGTAGAATGCTGTTTAATTTCCATGTGTTTGTATAGTTTCCAGAATTTCGTTTGTTATTGATTTTTAGTTTTAATCCATTATGGTCTGAGAAAATACATGGGATAATTCCAATTTTTTTGAATTTGTTGAGACTTGATTTGTGACCTAATATGTGATCTATCCTGGAGAATGATCCATGTGCTGATGAGAAGAATGAATATTCTGAGGTTGTTGGATGGAACGTTCTGTAGATATCTGCCATGTCCAATTGGTCTAGAGTATTGTTTAGATCTTGTGTTTCTCTACTGATTCTTTGCCTAGATGATCTGTCCAATATTGACAGTGGGGTGTTCAGGTCCCCTGCTATTATGGTGTTAGTGTCTATTTCCTTCTTTAGGACTAATAGAGTTTGTTTTATAAATCTGACTGCTCCAACATTGGGTGCGTACATATTTATGATTGTTATGTCTTCTTGATGGATCAGTCCTTTTATCATTATGTAGTGTCCCTCATTGTCTCTTTTTATGGTTTTTAGTTTAAATTCTACTTTGTCAGATATAAGAATAGCTATTCCAGCTCGTTTTTCTTTTCTGTTTGCATGGTAAATCTTTTTCCATCCTTTCACTCTTAGTTTATGTGAGTCTCCATGGGTGAGGTGGGTCTCTTGAAGGCAGCATATAGTTGGGTCCTCCTTTTTTATGCAGTCAGCTAGTCTGTATCTTTTGATTGGGGGAATTTAAGCCTTTTACATTAAGAGTTGTTATTGAAAAGTGTTGATTTATTCCTAGCATTTTATTGAATGTTGTTTGGTTGTCTTAGGTGTCTTTTGTTCCTTGCTTTCTGATTTACTGTTTGTTTTCTGTGTTTGTTGGTTCCTTAGGTTGTAGATAGCTTTTTTGTTTGTTTGTTTTCTCTTCATGAATGCCATTTTTATTATACTAGTGGGTTTAGATTTTTCTTGGGTTTTTATGGCAGTGGTATTTTTTTTTTCAGAAACCAAATGCTGTACTCCCTTGAGAATTTCCTGTAAGTGTGGTTGTGTGGTGGTGAACTGCCGCAGGTCTTGTTTGTCTGAGTAATATACTATTTGCCCTTCATTTCGGAAGGATAGCCTTGCAGGGTAGAGTATTCTTGGCTGACAATCTCTGTCTTTTAGTATTTTGAATATATCATCCCATCCCTTTCTGGCTTTTAGGGTTTGTGATGAAAAGTCTGATGTTAGCCTGATTGGGGCTCCCTTACAGGTGATTTGATGCTTCTCTCTTGCAGCTTTTAAGATTCTCTCTTTGTCTTTGAGTTTTGCCAATTTTACTATAACATGTCTTGGAGAAGACCTTTTTGGGTTGAATACGTTTGGAGATCGTTGAGCTTCCTGGATCTGAAGATCTGTGATTTTTCCTATACCTGGGAAGTTTTCTGCCACTATTTTGTTGAATATGTTTTCAATGCAATCTCCTTTTTCCTCCCTTTCTGGAATACCCAGGACTCGGATATTTGAGCGCTTAAGGTTGTCTGATATCTCTCTCAGATTTTCTTCAATGCCTTTGATTCTTTTTTCTTTTTTTTGTCTGCTTGTGTTATTTCAAACAGCCCATCTTCAAGTTCAGAGGTTCTCTCTTCAACTTCCACAAGCTTGCTGGTTAAACTCTCTGTTGTGTTTTTTATTTCGCTGAATAACTTCTTCAGTTCGGCAAGTTCTGCTACTTTTTTTTTCAGGGCATTGATATCCTTGTACATTTCCTCTTTCAGGTCCTGTATACTTTTCCTCGTTTCATCATGATGTCTAGCTGAGTTTTCTTGTATCTCATTCAGTTTCCTTAGAATTATCACTCGAAATTCCTTGTCAGTCATTTCAAGGGCTTCTTGCTCTATAGGATCTGGAGCTTGAGATTTATTATCTTTGGGTGGTGTACTTTCTTGATTTTTCGTATTTCTTGTATCTTTTCTTTGATGTTTATTCATTGTGGCAGGGGGTTTCACAGTCCACAGGTTTGACACTATTGTCTGACTCAGATGTTGCTGTGGTTGCCAATTTGGTATGGCTACCTCAGTGACTACTCAGTTGGCCACTAGTGCCTTGCGTGTGTGGTTGCCTCGGGTCTTGGGCCTCTCCGGGGAGCCACCTCCCTGGTCAGCTTGGACTCTGCCGGGCTGCTGATTGACGGGGCGGTACCGCAGGGTCAGACCCAGTTTCAAAAGGTGATGGTTGTCTTTAGAAAGAAGTGCATGGGGGCTGGCTAGTTAGCTCAGTTGGTTAGAGAATGGTGGTCAAGGGTTTGGATCTCCATACCAGCCAGCTGATTTCCTTGATCTTCCTTGAGAGATTAAGCATGTTCTTGCCTCTACTTTCTGTGCCCTCTGCTGGGAATGCTCTTCCCCCAGTTATTCACAACAGTTCCTGAAATCAGGATTTTGAAGAGATAAATGTACTTCCATGATCATTGTAGCATTATTCTTAATAGCCAAGTCATGGAAACCTGGGAAAGAGCCATTTCCTCCTCTTCTTTCTTTCTTCTTCCTCTGGGCTTCTGAATGTGCCCGTTGCCATGCTCGATCCACTTCCGAGTCTGCCAGAATTTTAAGCATTTGAGAGGACAAAGTCTCCATCCCTGTCACTGAAATCCCCTCCTAAATATCCCCAGAATACTTTGGCAGTTTTCAAAAAAAATTTTTTTTATTGTGAAACACTTTATTAGAAGAAAATCTTCCCAGGACCAAATATGTGAAGCCTATCAAAACTGAGCTGCTTTGGGGTGGGGTGTGGCTCTGCCCAGACAGCCCCTGAGGAGCCCTCCCACAAACCCCCAGGGCTCCCAGGAGAACAGTCTGAAAACCTCTGCAAAGTTACACACATTGGAAATAAGGATACCTCCCATCCAGTGCTCATTCCATCCTGATTCCACCATTAATGAGCTGTGTGACCCTGAGTGGGTCCTTTTACCTCTATAGATTTGTTTTCTCATCTGCACATTGAGAAAGACTGAGTCGATAACTTCCAATTTTCTTCCAGGTCCCAGGTTCTCTACCTGCCAGTATCTGTATTTTCATAGACCAAGTTTTAGAGCAAAGCAATAAACACCAAGTTAGGGAATTGTAAACCTCTGCCCCACACAAGGGAGAGTTAGGAAAGGAGGGGATGAGGAAGCTGTGGCCTCCTTGTCACCAGCTACAACATTTATGAGGTCAGAGTTGAATTTGTGGTCACAAGAGAGAAGGCAGGAAGCCAGTTTGGAGAAATCCTCCGGTCCCAGAGAAATAGATGCATTTTCTAAAATTAGTAGAACCAATCTTTGCTGACCCAAAGAAAGTCTTGGGGAACAGAGGAAGCTTCCTACCTGAGGCACAGGCCAGGTGTGTCCAACCACAGGAGCCAGCAGCTCAGAGACCAGGTTGGCTTAAGAGTTAGAGGGAACCTGGTGAATAAAGGCAAATAGGGGAACCACATTAGACCACGCCTCCCTTCTAAGCCCCACCTATGTCTACATTTGGGGAAAAACAGATTCAGTCAAGGGATCATGGGTGTCAGAGACTCTTGGGGTCCACATGTCCCAGCATAAGTACCAGGCCTGAAGCTGGGGTTAAGGATCTGTAATCTGGATTCTCTACTGTATGGATGATCATTTTTATTTTCGTACTTTTCTTGAATTTACTTACATTTGTATATCCCTAAGTTCCCTAGTAGATCACCTGTGAAAGCTCCAAGGGCAGCTGGATCTGGAGGACAAGAGCAGAAAAGAATCTTTCACTTAGTGGGAGGAAAGAGCCTTTCTCTGGAGGAGGGGGAAAGGCACATGGAGATGAGCTTGGGAGAAGATTTTACCCACTTGAAAAGGTTCTGGCAAGGCGGCCCTTCTACGTGTCTTCTCTAGCCCACCCCCTACTTATAACTGCCCCCTCTTAACCTGATCCATGATGTTCCTAATGGAGAAGCATTTTTCCACTCTCTGCAGAACACCCAGTGCCACAAAGACTGTTGTAACAGATGCAAACTAAATGCCAGTCGATTGGCAAAATGTGGGGTCTCTGTGGGGTGATACTGTTCTTACTACTCTATTAAATATGACGGCTTCCATGCAAGACGTGTGAGCAGCACAATGTGGCTGTTAAGTATATCCACGTTGTCCCTGTGTCAGCTGATGCCAGCATAAGCATCTCAACATTCCTTAGAAGAATCCACTTGGGTCTCAGGACTAAAGTAGAAGAAAAGGAGGTAGAGGAGCGGTTTCTCTCCCCTGTCTGGTGATCAGCCCCATTGTCACACTGACAGGTTCAGGGAAAAGTATGTGACCTAAGATGAGCCAGTGAGGCAAAGGTCGGATGTTTGTTCAATGACTGGAAAAGCAAGTATGTGGTGCTGGTGCAGCTGGAAGCACTATTGCTACCATAAATGCCAAAACTAGCCCAAGGACAAAAACTAACACATGGAGGAAGGCAGAGCTCGGAGAATCACAGAAAGACAGAGCCCTCCAAAGTGATTCAGAAATCCTCACGAAGGACCCAAAAATCTCACTTTGGGACCAGACAGCCCATGATGCCAACGCTGTCTCTACTTTATTGGTTTGTGGTCTTGGAAAAGTTTCTTGACATGTATCAAATGTCACCATCTATAACAATGAGGACAATAACACTTGCCTCCCTGAGCTGTTGTGATGATGAAATGAGATGAGAGCTCGGGCTCCAGAGCCGAAGCAGCTGCATGCAAATCCCAGCTCTGCCCCTGGCTAGTGTGTGCCCTCAGGCAGTGTAGACACTGGCTCCATGCCTCAGTTTTCTCACCTGTAAAGGGAGAATAAAAGTAGGATCTAGTGCATAGGATCGCTTTGAGGATCAGTGAGCTAATACATGCAAATTGACTCACAGATAAATGAATCTAACAGATAAATCTAGCAGATAAATGTTCAGTTACTTTTAGCTGTCTTTAAAAATGATCCCCCATGCTCTTGCTGGGAATGTGTAGCAAACGCACTAAAAATGGTGACTCTGTCACTCTGAAATCCCACTTGACATGATGAAAGGTAGGAAGCCAGGGGGTTGGGGGCAGAAGAAAGGAAGGATAAAGCTTACCACAGGGTGTTATAATTATAAAATTTGATGATCATTTCAATGTTCTTCAAAAATAGTTATATGGGACTTCTGGGAAGATAGAGGACTAGAGGTGCCAGGGCACATTCTTCCTGCAGAAGAAGACTGAAATAGGCCCAGCACCATCACTGCCATAGTTGCTGGAGCCATTGTCTAGTCCCAGAATCATTGCCCATCACAGAGCAGCTCCCCACAGAGCAGCAGTCCTGTGGGTGGCTTGTTGCTGTAGCTGCAGACTCTGCAGATGCAAGGGAGGCAGCTGCAATCCTGTTGCCATTACTGCTGCTGCGAGTTAACCCTGCTGCTACCAAGGACACTGCAGACATGAGGCAGGCAGTTATAGCTGTTGGTGCGTTTGCCATCCCTGCAAGGTAACCCCATTGCTGCCAAGGAATGCAGATGCCAGGAAGGCAGTTGTAGCTGGTGCTGCTGCAAGGTAACCCTGCTGCTGCTGCGGACAGTGTAGTTGTGTGTGCTACCACTGTGGACACTGCAGCCAAGTGGGCAGCTACTGCAACCACCACTGCTGCAGTTACTGCCACCACTGGTGCCACCAGGCAGCCACCATCATTGTGCAAGCAGTCCACCGTTGGAGCCACTGCTGTCACATAGGCAGCCCTCCAAAGCCACTGTCACAGCCACCACCACTACAAGGGTGGCCTGCTACTACTGCAGAAGGTGAAGCAGCCACTGCCGATGTGCAGGTGGACTGCCGACCACTTGACTGCATTGACATAAGGAGGTTCAACAGTGGAGTCCAGGGAAGGAGAATAATCATAGTAGTAATGCTTTACCAGATGACTAGACATCAATGTAGAGATACTAGAAATATAAAAAAAACAAGAAAATATGAGTCCACCAAAGGAATACAATAACTGTCAAGTACCAGACCCCATAAAACAGGAAACCCTTGAAATGACTGAAAAGGAATTATGAACAAAAATCTTAAGGAAACTCAATGAGATACAAGAAGGTGCAGTTAGATGACACAATGAAATGAACAAAACTATCCAGGATATGAAGGAGAAAATTTACAGAGATTAGTACTTTAAAAAGAATGTAGCAGAACTCATGGAACTGAAGGAGTCATTCAATGCAATAAAAAACACAACTGAGAGCTTAAGCAGCAGACTAGAGCAAGCAGGAGAAAGAATTTCTGATCTTGAAGACAGTCTCTTTGAAATAACTCAGGCAGACACACACACACATACACTCAGAAAAAATAATTTAAAAAAATGAAGAAATCTAGGCAAGATAGCAGACAACCTTAAGCACACATATCATGGGTGTTGCTGAAGGAGATGAGAAAAGAAAAGACATTGAGAACACATTCAACAAAATAATAGCTGAAAATTTCCCAGGTATAGGGAGAGACATGGACCTTCATTCAGGAAGCTCGAAGATCCCCAAATAGATTCAATCCAAAAAGGTCCTCTCCAATACACATTATAGTCAAACTGGCAAAACTCAAAGGCAAAGAGAGAATCCTAAAAACAGCAAGAGAAAAGCATCCAGTCCCCATCAGACTAACAGCGGACTTCTCAGCAGAAACTCTACAGGCCAGAAGAGAATGGGATGATATATTCAAAACAGTAAAAGAAAAAAAAAAAAAAAAAAAAAAAAAACCAAACCTGCCAGACAAGAATAGTATATCCAGGTAGGGTATCCTTCACAAATGAAGGAGAAATAGTGTATTTCCCAGACAAACAAAAACTGCAGGAGTTCACCACCACATGACCAGCCCTACCAGAAATCCTCAAGGAAGTCCTGCATCTGGAATCCAAAAAATGATAATCACTACCATGAATACACAAGAAAGAATAAAACTCACTGGTAGAACAAAAACACAGAGAAAGAAACTTTATCTTACCACCTCCAAAACCAAGAAACACTGAAGACAAACAATAAAAGGGAAATAAAGGAACAAAAGATATTTAAAACATCCAAATGAAAATTGATAAAATGCCATGAGTAAGACAATACCTTTCAGTAACAACCCTAAAAGGAAATGGATTGAATTCCCCACTCAAAAGACACAGACTGGCTGACTGGATTAAAAAGCTAGACCCAGCTATATGCTGTCTACAAGACACTCGCCTCACCTGTAAAGACACACACAGACTAATAATGAAGGGATGGAAAAAGATATAGCACACAAATGGAAATCAAAAACAAGCAGGAGTAGCTATTCTTATATTGGATAAAATAGACTTTAAACCAAAAACTACAAAAAGAGACAAAGAAGGCCATTATATAATGATAATGGAATCTATCTAGCAAGAAGACATAACAATCATAAATATGTATGCACCCAACATTGGAGCACCCAGATATATAAAGCAAATACTATTAGACCTAAGGAAAGAGACAGACCCAAATACAATAATAGTTGGGGACCTGAACACCCCTCTCTCACCACTGAGCAGATCAACAGTTCAATAAATCAACAAAAGACCAATTGCACCTGGCAGATTTCTACAGAACATTTCACCCAACAAGTACGGCATATGCATTCTTCTCATCAGCACATGGAACATTCTCCACGATAGACCACACGTTAGGTCACAAATCAAGTCTCAGCAAGTTTAAAAAAACCAAAACCATTTCAAATATTTTCAGGTCACAAGGGATTAAAACTAGAAATCAATAACAAGCCTTCTCCATGTGTCTTCACGAGGCGGAGAGAAAGAGAGCAAGCCCTAGTGTCTTCGTCTTCTTATAAGGACACTAGTCCCATCTCAGGGGCTTCACTCTCGTAACCTCATCTAAACCTAATCCCCTCTCCTACTAAGGCCCCGCCTCCAAATACCATCACACTCGGAGTTAGGACTTCAATAAATACATTTTTGGAGGGACACAAAGTTTGAGTCCAGAAAAAGCAACATGTCACAGTTTGACTTAATCTATTTCCTTCCCTGATAGCTTTCTCTTACATATCCGTATTGCAAGGTTCTAGTAAATTCTATAAAACTTGTATCTGTCTGTTTTAGTCCGTTTTGTGTTGCTATAACAGAATTATCTGAGACTGGGTAATTTATAAAGAAGAGAGGTTTATTTGGCTCATGATTCTGGGACAGCTGCGTCTGGCATGAGCTTCAGGCTGCTTCTACTCATGGTGGAAAGTGGCAGGCTGCCAGTGGGTACGAGCAGATCACATGGCTAGAGGAAGCAATAGAGAGAGAGAGGAGGTGCCAGGGTCCTATAAACAATAAGCTCACCTGGGAACTAATAGAGCAAGAACTCACTCATTACTCCCCCACACCCCGCACCGCAGGGAGAGCACTAATCCATTCATGAGGGATCAGCCCCCATGACTCAATCAGTTTCCAACACTGCCACATTGGGGATCAAATTTCCACATGAGTTTTGGAGGGGAAAACACATCCAAACTCCATCACTGTCTTTGGTGTAGGCTTGCTTATTTTACATGCAGCCAACTGTCCTGAGCTCTACCTTGTGTGCCCAAGCAGCAGAGTCAACATTCTGTCTGACAGACTCAGATGCAAAAGTAGTGTCCTTGACTGAAGTAAAAATAAACTGCAGAAATGCTTAGGGAGGGCAGAGGGGTTGGAGACAGGAACTGGGCTGATGGAAGACGGGAAGAAAACTTTTCCTTAGTAGCTTTTAATATATATATTTTTATTTTCTAAACATGTGAAAGAGTTCCCATTACACATTTTAAATGTAAAAAATAATCTTAAAATGTTAGAAAGTGATAACTTGGACATGGTGATGGGAAGTCTGCAGAGCCCCTGAGAGGCCTGCTTGAAGCTCTGGAGGCTGCAGGCACTTCTCTGGCTGCTCTGTCTTCACTTCCAGCCAGAGAGCCAGAAAGACCTTTAGCCAGTACCAGGGAGCACCTTTCTGGGCTGGGCTTGGAGACCCGCCATTGTCTTTATTCCCTCTGCTCCAGACACTCCCAATCTGCTCACCCAAAGCTCTCTAGGGCCTTGTCTCTTTGCTGTCATTGGACTGTCTAGCTGCCTGCACTCAGTCCCTCCACTACAAGTCAGGGTGTCCTGGCCTCTCCTCTGTCCTCATTGTTTCTAAATGCAATTCCAAAGAGATCCACAAATGAACTTTTCCACTTTCCTAGGCACCAAAGGAAACTTGACCCATGGTTTTAATTTCATTCTGGCAGTGAATTCTCATCAACTTGCATTGATGGTTGAAACCAACTTACTTGCCCCAAGAACACTGCATTATTTTTCATTTAAATGAAGACCCCTGACTTATTCTATAATATACACATATCCAGCTTCCTGCTGAAATCACTTCTCCCTGTGCTGATGCCACAGGCCCCAATTCAGTCTGCAGATGAGTTTCTTTGGGAGCACAGGATTGATCTATTTGTTCATTGAAATTAGAATTGGTTTTCAACTTTTAAAAATTGAGACTTTTTTACATTAAAAGAAAAATCTGTATATGCTGTCCTTTAAAATTTGGAATATCTGGCAACAATGAGACCATGGAAAAAATTGGCTAAACCTGCCCTAAAAATACAGCCACACTCACACCATTGTTTGATTTTCAACAAAAGTTCCAAAGCAACCCAATGGGAAAAGGAAGGTTTTATCAAGAATAAGGTGCTGGAACAACTAGATATGGGAAAAATATGAACCTTAACCCCTACATCTTACGCAAAAATGATTTTGAGGTGGATTATAGACCTAAATGTAAAAGTCAAAATTATAAAGCTTTTAGAAGAAAACAGTGAACATCTCTGTGACTTGGGAGTAAGCAAAGGTTTCTTAGACAAATCAAAGGATGCAAGAACCATAGAAGAGAAAGTTTGACAAGTTCGACTTCATCAAAATTCAAACTTTCTGTCCATGTACTGGCCAGCCTCCAGGAAAAACAAAACAAAACTAAACTTTCTGCTCTTCAAAAAGACACCATTAAAAGAAGGAATAAAAAAGCCACAGTGTGGGAGAAAATAACTGACCAAAAAACTGGCATCCAGGATATATAAAGAGCTCCAATGATAATAAAAGTCATAAAAGGCAACCCAAAAAAGTGGGCAAAAAAATGGAACAGACACTTCAAAAAGAAGATCTACAAACAGCCAATATGTACATAAAAAAATGCTCAACATCATTGCTCATCAGGGAAATGCATATTAAAATCACAATGGAAACACCGTTACACAATCGCCAGATGTCTAAAAACAAAAAGAATGACAACATCAAGTTCTACCGAGGACGTGGAGCAACTGGAACTCTCACGCGTGGCTGGTGGGAATGTAAATGGTGCAGCTGCTCTGGTCAAAGATCTGACGCTAAATATGAAGCTAACTGTTCCTGCTCTCTGACCCAGCAATGCCACTCCTAGGAATATACCAAAGAGAAGAGAAAATATATGTCCATGAAAATATTAATAGTTTTATTCATAACAGCCCAAAATGAAAAAACAACTCATCTGTCCCTCAATAAGAGGATGGAGAACCAAATGGTGGTATATTTATATATTGGAATATTCATGCAATGGAATACTTCTTGTCAATAAAAAGGAATGAACTACTAAAATATCACACAGTACCCCATACATATGTACAATTATTACGTGTCAATTAGAATTTTTTTTAAAAAAAGGAATGAACTACTAATGTACTAAACAACATGAATGTATCTTAATATATGCTGAGTTAAAGAAGCCTTCTGCTTTTTTAATTAATTAATTAATTAATTAATTAATTAATTTTTAAAGATGACCGGTAAGGGGATCTTAACCCTTGACTTGGTGTTGTCAGCACCACGCTCAGCCAGTGAGCAAACCGACCATCCCTATATGGGATCCGAACCCGGGGCCTTGGTGTTATCAGCACCACACTCTCCCGAGTGAGCCACGGGCCGGCCAGAAGCCTTCTGCTTTTATGAAGTTCTAGACCAAGCAAAACTTGTCTATGGTAGAAAATAATCACAGCAGTAGTTACCTTTGGGAGGATGAAGGCAGAGACAAACTGGAGGCAGGGGGACAGGAGGAGATTTTTAGGATGATAGTAATATTTTCTATATGGATGGGGGTCAGGTTGCACAGGAGCACCAATTTGTCAAAATAGCGAATATATACTTAAGATTTGTGCACCTCATTGTATATACATTTTACATCAAAATAAAAAGTTGTAAACAAATATTGATCTCTAATTAATGATATATATGCTGATGTAAGTAGGGAGAAGCATACTGCTGTCTGTAATTGACTTTGAAACACATCAAAAATTAAAATGATTGATGGATATAGGGATGGCTAGATGGCTAGATATGAGATAAAGCAAGTAAAATATTAATGGCAGAGTCTAGGTAGTAGGTATACGGGCATACACTCTAAAATTCTTTCAACTTTGCTTTATGTTTGAAATTTTTCACAATAAGATGTTGGGGGGGCCTAGCTGGCATTCAGCCTTGACCAACTCCTTTAAACAGGGTGTGTACCTCCATTTTGCCACACTCCTTGCCCCTCCTTACAGCCTCACGCCCAGACGGCGTCCCTCATTTACGTTACCTGCACCACTCGGTACAGGGATGTTATATCCTAGACTCATACCGCGTATCCTGAATCTCTGGAAAAAGCTGAATGGAATTGTACCAGTCCCACTACTTACCAGTTTTGAGATTCTGGGTAAATTACTTCACCTCTGAGCCTCAGTTTCCTTATCAGCAGGATGAAGTAAACTGTGAATGCAAAGCTCCTGGCACGCAGTTGGGCATCAGGTAAAAGTTAGCTATTATCACACAGTTTAATACATTGAGTTTACAAATGTAGGCAGATAAAGCCATGACTGATTTTCACAGTAAGAAAATCTCTAGCGTTTAGACTCACAGGAGAAAGGCAGGGAGCACTATTTTCCTGGAGATTGCCCCGTTTGCTTTCACTAGAGTTCTTGTCACATAGGAGAAGCTATCTTTATTCAGCATGTGTAACGAGCACCGACTACTACAAACACTACATGTATCTGTGGGCGATGCACAGTCTCTGCCATCCAGGAGCCAAGGGGGTAACTGCATAATAAACATTTGTTCACACTCCCGGGCTGGCAAAGGCTTCCGGGAAGAGGAAACACTCGAGTTGGGTCTTGCAGGATGAATAGGAGTTTTCCAAGTAGACCTGGGGAAAGAGGGCTGCCCAGGCAGAGACAACAGCATGTGCAAAGGCTTCAGAAACTCAGAGGTGAGAGATTGTTTGTATTATTAGCACTCAGGGAAAGCAGATGAGGCTGGAGAAGGACATAGGGACCAACTCACGCCTTGTTATCGATGCTGCAGAGGTGGGTTTTGTGCTGCACGTAAAGAACCACTGGCACATTTAAGGAAGATATTTCTACAGCAGAATGGGGCTAGATTGATGGGAGACCTGAAGCAGAGAGACCAGCCAGGTACCAGCACTGCCCACTGATCAGAAGAACTGCCTGGGACACTTTCAAGCCTTCGGATTCCAGGGTCGTGCCCAGACCTATTGAATCAGAGTCTAGGGGAGGGACCACGAATCTATATAGTTAACAAGCACCCCAGGCTTTCCAACAACCAGGAAAACAGTGCAGGAGATCGTGGCCACCATCCTCTCAAAGGGAATGAAGGCCTGAACTAAGGCACGAGGGGAAGCGGGAGGGGCGTGTTACTTGGGGTTTAGGGAAGGAATCTGCATAATGTGACTAGGGCTTGCACATCAGGGTGAAGACAGGCTGGCATGACCGTGCAGATAGTTGTACCATCCAACAAGACAGGGAATGCAGGAGAAACAGTGAGTTTAGGGAGAGGAGATATTGATTTCTGCTTGGCCAGGAAATCAACAAGATGTTGGCCCTCAAAGTGTTGGGAGCCTGCACAGTCTTAGTAGTGATAAGACCATGAGTGGCTGAGGTTGCCCAGAATAGACTATGGCGTGAGAAGGGGAAGGTCATAGCTCCCAGATGCTTTTATTTTCTCTTGTGCCTCTTCCACAAATCTGTGACTTAAATGTCTCATGTCTTCCAGTCTTGGTAAGTTGTAATCAGGACAATAAATCACAGGCATAAGTTTGGAAATAAACAAGTGGAAAAGTAAACGTTCCCTAGGTCTCTGAAACCCACATGCTTGGCAGAGACAAGCTGCCTTCTGCCTTTCTACTTAACCCAGGACAGAGCTGATGGTGGCACTGACACCCAGAGGAAACCCAGTCTCTCATGCCTTGATTCCCTTTGTCCTCTTTATGCTACTTAAGGAAAAAACACTTTCCTTTGAAGATGATCCCCTTAAAATACAGAAACAGCACAAAGAATACACTAGTTGTCAGAAAATCTGGGTTAGAGTCGCATGAACTTGGGCAACTTAACCTCTCGCAGCCTCCTTGTCCTCTTTGTAAAGTCAGGATAATAATAACTGCTGTAAAGAACAAGTGAGAAGACAAATGTGCCCACAACTCTGCTCCAGGCCAGAAAGAAACGTCAAGTCAAAGGAGAGTGTGAGGAAACGATGCGACAGGCAATCTCGCCAACTGGGGCGAGCAGGCAATGACGAACAGCTTGTCACTTAGGGACCGGATTCCTGACATTGCTCTCACTGCGCCACTCTCTTTGGGCCGCATGGTCCCATCTCTGCTTCTCTCTGTGGGTCTGCACATCCCACGTGGCAGACACAGCAGTTGTCTGTCCTCTACCCATTCGCCTTCCTTCCTCACTAACAGGACCTCAGTTTGATGAGGACCGTCCAAGCCAGTTAGGACCAGGTATTGCCACTTTCCCAGCCTTCCTCTCACCTGGCAGTGGCCACGTACATGACACTGGCAATGAAGCTTAAAGAGAAGACTGCTGAGGACTCCGGGAAAGCTCTTGCTTTTCCTCACTAAAGGGAAAGACACCGCTTGGCACCACTTCCTTTTTTTCCCATTTGGTTGTGATTTCTAGAGCCAGGGCAACCATTCTGAAACTATCAAGAAAAGGGCAAAAGAATCAGAAAGAGGTCAGCCTTGGACATTACTGAGCTTCCGGACCAACATTGGCAGATGTTATGAGTCAAACAGAAAAACCAAAAAAACCCTCACCCCTATGTTTTTAAGCTACGGTGAGTTGGGTTTTTGTTACTTGCAACTGAAGGCACTTTTGACTGATAATATCATCTTATTTGGGGTTTTCCAAACCTTAGTCTTACTCTAACCACCTTTAGCATTTTTGCCATGTTTATTCTCGTTCAGTTTTTTTCTTTAAGTTGATTCATTTTTGTTAACTTAAATACTCACTTTAGCCTTGTAGCTTTCATGTATGAGTTTTATTTTTTCTAATACTCATTAAAATAAATACATAATGATTAAAATTAAAACAGACTCATCATGTACCACCGAAGACCATCTCATTTTTACCATTGGAGAACTTTGCAAAAGCAAAACCAGCTCTGTCTCTGTCTCTGATATTCTTGCTCTAAATTCTAAATTCTAAGGGTCTTTGCCTTCCCTCAGAGTCTTCCCCTGAGTCATATGGCATGTGGGGCCACCCACCCTTCAAGGAACTCTGGGAGATGGAGATGACTGACAGGTCTGTTAACCATACAGATTTCAACTCAAGATTAGTAGTAATGGGAGTATTCAATTGTCTCATTTCAAAACTAAGGTTTCTGCCCACCTGGGGATAAATTAGCAGAACAAGCTTCCTGGTGGAGAATAAATAGGGATACCCAGGCCAGCTGATACTGCTGGTACAACGAAAGCAGGAACCTCCTTCATATGGTTTTGAACACTTTGCTGTGTCCAATTCCCAAATGTAGATTCAGTGCTCATTCAATTATAAATGTACTTTTCAAGTCAGTGGAGGAAAGACACATGGTGTTAGGGTAGTTGGGAAATTATTGGGAATAAATAGTTATATCCTTAACTCCCTTCACACACACACACACACACACACACACACACACACGCACGCACGCACGCACACACACACAAATTCAAATGAATCTAATACTTAAATATGAAAAATTCAATCATAAATCATGCTACATTCATACAATAGACTATTATGCAGCAGTTAGAAAAGGCGGAAGTCCATATATTTGTACTGATGAGGAAATGCTTAATGTTCAATGAAAAAGCAGGTTATAAATAACATGTATAGAAAGACAATGTTTATGTTAAATGTGTGTGTTTGTATATACCATATGAGCATATAAAGAATGTAAGTGCATCAAAAGAGTTCTGAAAGGACAAACCCTAGAAAACAGTGATTATTTCTTTTTTAAATGGAGATTCAGAATTATTTTTTATTAGTTACATGAGATTAGCTGTTCTATTCAAGTTCACACACACAAAATATTTTCTTTCTCATCATCCCTCTTTTTGTACTCTCTGCTTTTGAAGTGTGTGTGTGGAAGGAGGGGCTGATAAAGAGGTTACTTCCTAGGAACTAACGAGGATGTAACCATCTGTCACCCATTTAATTAAAAATAAGCAGAAAAGGGTAAAATTTTAATGAAAAAATTCAACCACACAGCAGTAGAGAAAATGTAGAAGAATCTTTTATAATTTTGATGGGCAATCAGCTTTCTTAGCACTATGCTAATGACAAAGACCAAAAAGGAAAAGACTGAGAAATTTGACATGAAAGTGTAAAATCTCCATATGGCAAAGGAAACCAAAAACATAGATGAAAAGATAAAAGACATATAACAAAATGGAAAAAATATTTGTAACATAAAGGAAAAAGTAATATTAACAAACTATGGATTATTTAGAATAAATAAGAAAATTACAAGCTCAGCATAAAATAGGTAAAAGGTATGAAGAAACACACTATAAAAGAAGACATGTAAATGGCCAAAATCCACATTTAAGATGTTCAGCCTCACTCGTAATTACAGAAATGCACATTAACATGAGATATTTTTTATGTAGGTGGACAGGATTAAAAAGATCTCTAATGCCCGGTTGTTGGCAATGATGGGGAAATAGGTGCCCTTACATTCTGCTGATGGAGTCTAAGCTGAAATTGTCACAGCCTTCTGGAGGGCAATTTGGAAGATGGGTATCAAAATTTGAAATGAGCATACCTGTTGTTTTTCTCCAGGACTTTGTTTTAAGAAAAATAATGGTGCAGGAGTGCAAAGGTGTATGAACAAGGATGGTCTTTGTGTTGCAAAGTTAGAAACAACTGACATGGCCATCAGTAGGGTTTTGGTTAAATAAGTTTACGAGAGTGGAGGTGACATGAGACCAGGCATGTTATATGAAGGATACGAGAGATCTTTACATATTGACATGAAACAGATGATGTTAAAGTGAACAAAACAGCTCACACAGTTCCACGTATCAGGTGATCCTCTTCGGTTTGATGTGCAACCCTCTTGTAAGGTGCACACTTACCAGTAACATTTGTTATCTCCATGGGGTAGAATTTCAAGGGAAATTTCTGTCATTTAAAGTTTTTACAAGGGGTGTGTGTTACTTGTATAGTAACAAAAGTCAATAAGGATTTCATTTTGAAAAATTAAGGAAAAATGCTATTTATGCAATCCTTTAAAGGGTTTATTCACATATTTCTTTCATTCAACAAACACTAAAGACAATTGGACCCGAGCTTGGAAACCTCTTGCTACTCCTAACACCAAACCAGTGCTGTCTCTGTGTCCTCCACACACACGGTCCTCCTTCACTCCTGCCACAAAGGAGCTGCTGTCCCGTGGCCACCCCAGAGCCGATCCCACCAGCTGTGCCCTAGAGTCCCTCTCCCGCCACTCTCAGAATCCTCACGCTGTGAATTCCCATCTGGCTCTCCTGGGCTCCCCTCCGCTGCTCCCTTGCAGCCTCCTTGTCGGCAATGGAAACTGCTCACGTCTCTTCCATGCTAAGTGGAAGGAAGGGAGGGAATAGGGAGGAAGAGAGGGAAGAAAGAAAGGGAATGCTGGACAGAATTACGGGGGAGGAGGGAGAGGAAAGAGGCATTTGAGCATGTCCTTTACTAGTGGTGGCTTTTAATCATTCTTAAGGAAACATGGTAGCTTGACTATTAGAAGAACGCTGCAGAGGAAGCAGCACAAAAGCAAGGCCGTGAGCGAGGCGGGGAAGGTGCTCTCTCCCTCTGACCCCGAGGGCCGACCCCAGCCTGCGAGCCCCGCAGCTGCCGTAGGAGGCCCTCTCTGGACGCCAGCGCCTGGATGATCTCCACCGTGGGGGCTCGTCTCTCTTCAGCCATCGCTCTGTCCCGTGTTATGCTTCTCTCTCTAAGAGTCCAGGGTGTGGCCCTATAAGTGAGCACAGACATGTCTGTCATCCAGAGGTGAAGCTGACGTGTTGGACCGTGGAAGGCCAGTTTGCTGAGGACCTCGAAGGTTCAGAAAAGTAGCATCTTCCATGCAAGAGGATAATTAAAAAACCCCATTCTCATTCCATGTTTAATGACTAAAAGAAAAGGATTTCTCCAATGCAGGGGCATTTGCCCTTTTTCTGAGGGGCCTGGGTACCCAAAGGAATTGCTAATATAGCAGAGAGGGAGGCGTTGAAGGGGACAAGGGGGAGATGAGGAAGAAGAGGAGAGGAAGGGAGGAAGGGAGGAAGGGAGGAAGGCCTCCCACACTCCTCATGCCACACGTGGTCAGCTGCTGCCTGCGAAGCACATACTAAGACCCGACCTTCTCTGAAACACCTAATTACTAATACCATGGTCTGAGCAAAGACAGGTGTTTCATATCATGTCACACGGAGCTCTAGTCCCATTTGTACATCTCAGAAGACTCTTAGATTTAGAGCATCTCCTCTTCTTTGAACTGGAAGGGAGTTTACCTTATGAAATCTCATTTCATGAAAGGGGAAAGTGAGATTCAGAAAGTTCAAGTGAATATTGAAGTAACACCGCTACTAAGTCTTTCCTTTGTTTATCTTTTACTTAATTAGAAGCATTTTTCCAAATGTTCGGGTTCGGCTTGTGGTGCACTAGGACCTCCAAATATCTCTTTGATTTAGTCACCCTACAGGAAGTTTTATGAACTTGTCACATATCTTCCATTCACAAATTTCCTTTATCCCCCTAAATTTCCTTTCTATAGTGCACGACTTTGCGTGAAGGGCCTAGCAGAAAGCTGGATGCAAGCAGGCTTTATGCAACTGCTTATCTCATTCTCACTTACTGATGTGTGGGAATGTGCCCAAGGAGCAGTACATACTCTCTTCCCTCTCAAAAATCCACTAAAAATGACATTAATGACAGGAAAGGGACTTTTAAAGGCATAATCCCACAAGACAAAGAAAATGTAAGAGAAAATAACAGATTTTTTAAAAGTCGAAGTCAGAAAGTAGATGGATAAGTGGTAACTGAATTATTAGACTATTGGAAAAGATACAAAGACAATAAAGTGTGCCAAAGAAATCTTTACAAAAATTATAACATCCTCAGAAAGATCAGAGGAAATATTGCATTCATGAGGCAAGAATGGGATGGCGTACAAGGGAACATTGGAGAACAGAAAAAAGTCTACTGGAAATTAAAATATGATAACAGAAATTTAAAATCTCAGTGGAGTTTAAAAAAAAAACAAAAACACGCTAGCTGGTTAGCTCATTTGGTTACAGCACAGTCTTGTAACACCAAGGTCAAGGGTTCGGATCCCCAGCCTGGCCAATTGCCAGAAAGAAAAAAAAAAAAAAAAAATTAAAATTTCAGTGGAATAGTTGGGAGATAAAGTTAGGGGTACCTTCTTGGAAAGTGGTAAGGTGAAGATATTAAGAAATATGCAAAAAGTCATAAGAATATTAGAGAATTGCTGAAGTAAATTAAAATAGAGACCAGGCCTGAAAAAATTTCTAGTGGACCAAAACCGTTAGGCCTCATAAGTGATCTCAACCTTACTTGATTTGCAAACATAAGCAAAACTTAACTTGAGCCGTTTCTTGTAAACACAAGAAAGAGAAACAGAAGTTAAGATCAATCAACCAGAAGTAGCCACCAAATTTACAATTATATTACTTGGCCTTTCCAGTGAGAAACGGATGTTCTACTAAGAAAAATAACTGGAGATGACAGATAGTTTTGTTTAATGTAGTAATAGCTCTGTTTAAAAACAGTTCCTAAAATCTTTTTGATAACTTGAAGTCTTAAAATTTATACTAAGTTAAAGTAAATGATAAATATTTATTAACTATCTAGAACATTTCCAAATAAGATAAACTAGTAAACATTAATTCCTGAACATGAGTTTAAGCTTATGTATTTATGGCTTCTCACTGAAGAGGAACTAGAGATAGTTGGGTCTGCTGAGAAACATGTCCTGTGCTATGAGGAAACACATGCTATTTAAAAACTGTGAAATTAGCTACTTCCTAGTTTTTACTAGATGTTAAGGTTACTATGGACTAATCATTTTAATCCTTAAATATGTAATTAAAACTACTAGAAATACTAAGGATAAAAGGAAACAACTATATGTGACTATGAATATGAAAAATGTATAAGATGTATTTTCAGTAAAGAAAAGTGTGCAAGTAGGTGTTTCCATTAAGGAGAAAAGAGGGTAATTTTGATTTAAAGCAAAATGACTAATTGCTCTAGAATAAAAAAGGAGAAGATTAGGACAAAAACTGAACAGATATAGAAAGCTATAGAAGGTTTGCAAAAGAAGATTTTTTATGTGTTTCAACTACTAAGATCAGATAGATTTTACTTACATGTTTTACTTTTATTAAAAAAAAAGCTCAATAACATACTGATGCAAAGTTAGAATTGGGTTTTCTCTGTGTTAGAAGGACACAGTTTTCTTGTAGTATTGGTCTGCTCCTGATTATGAAAGTTTTGCTTCTTTACCTTTTATACAATTGACCTAGACAAGAAAGATTTTGTGTGTTATCAAGATAATTTTTTATGGGCCAGCCCTGTGGCTCACTCAGCAGAGTGCGGCGCTGGTAGCACCAAGGCCGTGGGTTCGAATCCTATATAGGGATGGCCGGTGTACTCACTGGCTGAGCGTGGCGTGGACAACACTGGGCTGAGGGTTGCGATCCCCTTACTGGTCAAAAAAAAAAAAAAAAAAAAAAGATTATTTTTTATGCTTCATGTCTTTTATTAGTTTTTTAATTATTTAAGAAAAGTGAGCCTTTTCAATATTAAAAGAGCTAAGTATTTTAAAAAACAATGTAACAACTTTCTGTTTACCTTTAAAATCTTTTGTCACTTTGGCATTGTTTCACAGTGACCTTTGATCCTACTGAACTAAGTGTTTTAAATCTTTTGACAGACACATTTGACAGCTTCCTAAAATCAAATTCTAAATCAGGACTTTTTGGTCTCAAATTAACTTTGGGAGTTCCCGAGGGTCCCTGGAATACCTCAAAAGAACTTATTTTCTCTCCTTATAAAAAAATATGTTAAACTAATTAGACTTATTTGATACATTAAATTGCATGGGGAGCATGATCAAATAATAAATGATGCTAAGCCTTCTTTAAGTTATATTTGTTATAGATATGAGTGTTCTAGAAATTGTGTGAAATTCCTAGATATGTGATATATCCTGGTGTAATGGTATCAGTCATAAATCTAATTATTACCTTAAAATGCTGTATGCCACAAAAGCAACTGAATTTCCATTCTGAAAGCTTTTGAAATTTTGATACAAAATTGCAAATTATTCATATGAAAAGACTGACAAGTACAGGTTGCTGATAACTTTGAGATCATACTATTGGACAAGGTAATAATTTCTAAAATTCTAATGGAAAACTGATGGATTCATAAAACTGCAAAAAACCTTGCAAATTGCAAGCAAAACAAAAATCAATTAAAAGGAACTGAATTAACTGATGAGAATAATTATAATTTTTAAGACTTTTTTGTTTGAAACATGCTGGTTCTTTCCACTCTTGTCCTCTAGATTTAAGGATCCTTTTTTCCTCTTTTCTCTTAAGTTGTCTATAACTTATAGCTATTTGATAAAATATGTTTTTGTAGACAAAAATGGAACATTTATCTTTTTCTCTCTGATTGCTCCGGAATTTGGAAGCTCTTATTAAATATTCTTATTTGCATTGTAGGTATGTGGATAGGTTTAATAAGAATCTATTTTCCTTGTAACAAGATGTAATTGGACCAATCCTTGGTATGGCTTATTAGCCTAGAGAGATTTTTAAAGGTTTAATCTGAGATTTCTCATTACCACACAGTTTTAAAAAACTAAGGTTATCTGCTACAAAGTCAATAAAACCCCTTGGTTATTACCAAAACTTGGACTAAAAATATCATATTTAAAAATATACATAGAATTACTATTCTTGCTGCACTTATATAAACAATCAGGTCAAGTTTAATAAAACTAGTCTTATTTTGTAGAAAAAAAATTAACTGTGACTATTTTTGGGAAAAATGGGAGAGACTATAGAAGAGATCGTATGTCAATAGGAAACTGAGTGCACCTATTATCAAATTCTAGTCTTGTTCATTTTCTTTGAGGTTTCGTCAACTCCCTGTAAACTGGATTGGATCCTGATTTTTTCTAGTTTCACTAAGAACTAAAGCTGTCCTTTCTCTAAGTGCTACAAGCTGAAACTGAAGTGGTTTTCTGGATATGGAGGGAAGTGAGGGGAGGGAGATTACAAAGCGGCTTGTGGAACCTTTGGGGCTGATGGATGTGATTGTTACTTGAAGATGGGGATGCTTCATGGGTGTTAACTGAAGTCAAAACTCTTCAAATTGTACAATTTATGTGATGTTTATTCCATGTCAATAGTGCCTCAATAAGGCAGTTAAAAACACAACAGAACAAAACAAAACTAACCAACCAAACAAATGCAGATCTGTGAAGTGGAGTCCGGACAGGAAGCTACTGAAGAACCCAAGACCGTGCAGGCTTCTCTTCTGTGACTTGGGAAGGGTGGGCACTGCAGCAGCTGGTGAGGACGGGGTGTGCAGGAAGGACGTCAGGGATGCTGGGGGGGTCTAACTCCCAGTCAGGATTTGCTGAGCCCGCAGGAACTCTGGAGAGGATAAAGCCTGATTCTCTCCATTAGAGAAAAAGCCCTGAGAGCTGAAGGCTTTGCCGAAGTCATCCAGCTCATGAGTGGTAGCCGCAGGGCCAGACCCTGTCTCCTGACTGTCAGCCCGGCTCCTCCACCTGCAGTCTGTGTACAGAAGTGCTGCTGCCTTAGATCACCGTCTTCTAGAAGGTAGGACTGGGAAGAGCTGTGGGAGGGACTGGATCAGGAGGGCTGGGTAGGTGGGTGGGGTGTCTGGTCCCGGGCAGGTCTTGGTCAGGTGACTTGGGCTTCGCCCTGGGCACAGGGTGGGCAGCAGCGCTCTCTCTTCTTGTAATCCGCAGAGCAGGCGTGGCACACCAGGCCCCCGCAGAGCCTGGGGAGCAGAGACAGGGAAGCCTGGTGGCCTCCGCAGCTGGCTGGGGGAGCACCTGGCATGGGCTGGGAGTCATGGAGTTCCAACACCTTCAGGTCCACCTGGCTGTTTCCAGTCTCCCAGCAGAATGGCCCTTGTCTCAGGAGGTCTGCCCCATCCTAAATTGTCTCCTGCTACCCGGGGACCCCTCCAGAGTTTCTAATTCCAAATGGCAGCTTCCCCTGGTGGTCACTTTCCTCTCTCCCACGGCCTGTCCTGCCACCACGAGGGCAGAGGAAGGAGATGGGAGCAGCTTCCTCTGTTTGGGACTCTCTTCCCAGACAGAAGCCCATGTCAGTCCATTCTCTGAAGTGCTACACAATCCCACCTTCCAGGACCCGCTCCTCATCTGACCCCTTTCCACTGTTCTTCAGGATTCTGCTCAGTGCTAGAAGCCAGGCAGAGTCAATGAGTGGCTTTTCATGAATGTCCAGTGCCAGTGCCAGTGTCCCTCCCTCCCGGGGGCGGGAAGGGGGCTGTGGGCTGGGCGGTCCCGGAGGAAGGATTCTGGGCCCTTCTCATTACCTGCACGGATACCTCCGAGACAGTCGGCCAAAGATCTTGTGACAGCCGACACAGCACCCAGGGACCGTGCAAGAGAGATGCTGGAGCTTCTGCCACAGGTGGTCCTTCTCTCTGATGTGGGCGTGGAGGTGGAGAGAGAGACATACACACAGACAGGAAGACAGAAAGATGGAAATGACCCAGATGCAGAGCCAGAGAGGGACAGAAAGAGAAGCATGAGGACAAAGAGGAAGACAGAGAAAGATGGATAGGGTGACAGGGGGAGTCACCAGAGATGCACAAAGAGACAGAGAGAGACAGAAACAAGGACAGAGAGGCAGAAAGACAAAGATACAGACAGAGACGTAGGGACAAATATATAGAGAGACGGATATACAGAGAAAGAAAGATGGGGTGGAGAGAGATAGACAGGGTGACAGAGGGAGTCACCAGAGACACACATGCAGATAAAAAGAGACAGAGAGAGAGACAGAAACAGGGACAGAGAGGCAGAAAGATGGAGATACAGAAATGGAGAGGGACACAGAGAGACAGTCACTTAGAGAGAGAGAAAGGAAGATACAGAGCCAGAGAGGGAGACAGAGAGAGACACACAAAGAAATAGATAAATGCAGAGGGGGAGAGAAAGATACAGGTCAAGAGATGCAGAGACAGAGGAGACAGAGACAGAGAGGGACAGAGATACAGACAGAGAGGGAGAGACAAACAGAGAGAGATGGAGAGACAGAGAAAGAGACATTGGAGTTGAGCGAGAGAAAGAGAATGAAGAGATAGTGAGAGAGACACGCACAGGAGCTGAATTAGTCTTTAGCCTTTTGAGAAGACGGATGGTGACACCCAACACCCTTCGTCCAACCTAACCTTGATCCATTGCCTAAGAAACTGTGCACATCCCGCCTCCTGCAAGGAGCGCTCTCTGATCACAGAAGTCCCTGGGTTTTTCTTCTCCAGACCCCTAGGACACATAATGCCGAATAACTTTTATTTGGCACTTAGTATTTATTTGCTTACGCCCTTGCAAAATTAACTTTACTGTTTTTGTTTGCTTTTGTTGGCTGACTGGTATGGGAATCTTCACTGTTCTTTTTAAGAATGCTTAGGAATATGGGTTGTTTAAAACTTTTATCAAAATAATACATACACGTGATTAAAAAATCACATAGTACTGAAAGGTTTATTTCAGAAGGCAGTAAACACTTTCCTCACTCCTTCCCATCCTGGAACTGTTTCTTAATATTTTTGCTTTTTCTCCATGGTATTACTTCCATCTTTAAGTAACATGCTCAGATCCTTCCTTCTTGACTTATCAACAGAGAACATTTTCTACTGAGCTCCTTCCCTTGATATCAGAGGATTTAGCTCATTTATGACCAACCTCACTGACTTTTCCTCCTTCCTCCCAATGTGGTTTTATCCCTGTGTTTGGTTGCTCTGTGGGTTATCTTTGTAGTTTTGCGAAAATCCTCACATGGTTATTCTCATTCTATTAGCTTTAGGTCGTGTCTTGTGACTCCTTCTGTGACATGGTGACGTCCTTCCCTTCAGCTCTCCTCCTTTCCCCACCTCTGAACTTGTTACCTGTTCCTGCAGCATTCAGTACGGGAGCCACTGGCCACATGTGACTATTAAAATTTAAATAAAAATTATTTAAAGTTAAATAAAACGAAAACTTCAGTTCCTCAGTCACACCAGCTCAGTATTTAGAGTGCTCAGTCTCTCCATGTGCCTAGCAGCTGCCATATTGGACATCACAGATATAGAACATTTCCATCTCCATAGAACATTCTATTGGATTCTATTAATATTGTTAAGGTAGTGAGTGCCATTTATATTTTGTTTCTAGAATTATAATTGTCTTCTATGCTTCGCTTTCAGGTTGATTCTAAGGTTCAAAAAAAATCAATGAATAATATTTACATTATTAGATAATATATACAGTGTATATATTGCTTCCCAAAGAGCTAAGCTGTAGTCTATAACATTTCCCTTCTTGAAAGGCTTCTGTGTTTCTAGGAGATTCTAATTGCTTTTCTTTGTTTCTTGTGTTCCCTGCCTTGAACGTATTATTTCCCCCAAATTCTTCATCCTATCAGGTATTCTCTTGATTCCCCTGCTGCCCAGAGACCTTCCTCCTGAGCCCTGACGCTTCTGCCACCATCTAGCCCAACGCTCCCTGGGCTTGCTGCCCACTTGCCATCTTGGGAATTCTCTTTTCTTCTCTCCTAGGTTACTCTTTCCTGAATTCTACATCTTCTTCTTACTTGGATTAGTTCTTTGATTTTCTGGAGCACATCCTCAACTAACTTCCTCAGAAAGACTGTGTAGGAGGTGAATTTCCTGAGACATGTGGATCTGAAAAATGTCTTTATTCCATCAATACTGAATTCATAGTTTGACTGGAGATGAAATTCTAGGGCAAGAGTGAGCTTTTCTCAGACCTTGAGAAGTATCACACTGTGGATTCTTGACATACATTGGTTCTACTGATTTTTTTGGTGGCTCATCTTGTCCTCAATTTTGGGATATTCTACTTATATTTGTTTTACTGAAATTTCACAATGATGTATCTAGGGGTTTATTTTGCTTTGCTTTTCATTTATTGTGCTGGTCATTCAGGGAAATCTTCAAGTCTAAAGATCCATGAGAGCTGGGGAATTCTCTCATATTTTTATCTGTGTTAAATTTTATAGGATAATCTCCTCCATCTTATTCTCTCCTTTTTTGGAACTTCTGTCAGTTGGAGAGGATATTGGAACTCCTGGACTGATTCTTTATGTCTCTAACTACTTCTCTTGTGACTTCCATCTCTCTGTGCTTTTTATTCTACTTTCTGAGAGACTGCCTCACGTTTCTCTTTCAATCCTTTTAGTGAATTTCTAAAAAATTCAGCCATTGTATTTTTAATTTCTATAAATCTTTTGACAGTTGCTTTTCACAGCACCTTGTTTCTTGGGAGATGGATATTTCTTGTTTGGTTGTTTTGCTTATATTGGTTTCTCCTCTTTAGGTCCTAGATGCTCCTAAGATATCTGGGGATCCCTGGTTGCTATTTCATTTTTAAGAAAGAGGCAAAAAAAGGTGCTTGGAGCTCTGAGTAGTGGACAGGGATGGTTTCAGCTTCTTTCTAGGAGTGACTGGGCAGCAAGCTACCTGCTACTCCAGATGCCCAAGTATCAGGATAAACTGGTGTTTTACTTGGGACATCTAAATTTCTTTAGAGAAGGACCTTTTGATTACTTGCCTGGGAGACAGGCCCCGACTGCTGGATATTCTGCAGGTGGGCAGGCAGGGAGCAGGCAGGAGGTGTAGACTGCTCTTTCTAATGGCTTTATCCTCACCTCACTTCTGCCATCTGTGTTCCTGGAATCTCTGGGTCCTGTAATTCTAACTTGGGCTCCATACTGTATACACTTCTCTATCCGGTTTCCAGGTTCTGGAAGTTAGCTGAACTCTTTTATCTGTGGTGGGTTCCTATACCTTTCTCTCTGTTGTAAGTTTTATTCTTTTACAGTCGTTTTAGTGCAATCTCAGGATGGAGAATAGATAAGTTGTCATCAGTCCACCATCTGAATGCAGAAGTCAACCTTTCTGTGTGTGTGTATGTGGGTTTTCTTTGCTTAGGGTCATATGTTCAATAAATCTTCTCCCAGGGACAATGTGCTATGTAGTCTGGGGTTCCCTACCTGAGGACGTTGCGATTGATTTCATTAGCACCAGAAAAAACATTTGTCTTTCTTTATGAATGTGTACATTTCCTTTGAAAGGACAGTGAGGTTTGGACAACTCTCTGTCTTTCCCTTTCCCTTTTGATCCTGCTACCAAGATGATTAGAGCTGAGTTCCAACCCTAATCTTAATTTTAACACTTTGGAGGTATATGTTTTTTGTCTTTCATTACATTTCCCATTTAATGTTCTATTTTTTTTTAAACAATCATATGTAAAAGGTGTCTTCAAAAACTTCTGGAAAATATGTATTATAAAAAAACTATGCATGGATTGCAAAACGTTTTTGCACCAAAATAAACTCATACTGTTATAGCATGTTTGAACAGGATATAATTTGAGGAACTAAGAGTAAGACGTCAGTTTGAAAAGAGCTGCTATGAGAGCAACATGAATTCTGCTAAAATTGAGGCAAGAAGAAATGTCAAATTTATGGTGAAGCTTGGGTAGAAGAATGGTGAAATCATTGATGCTGTACAAAAAGTTTATGGGGACAGTGCCCAAAGAAATCTGCAGTTTACAGATAACTTGTTTTAATAAGGGACGAGACGATGTTGAACATGAAGCTTGCAGTGGCAGAACATCCACATCAATTTGTGAGGAAAAAATGAATCTTATTTGTGCCCTCATTGAAGAGAACTGACAATTAGCAGCAGAAACAATAGCCAATACCATAGACATCTGCTGGGAAAAATAGCAAAACGGTCAGGGCCCCTCAGATGTTCAGAATCTTACCCAGCATTGGCTGTAAATATCCTCAGGTGTTCCTTATTACTGCTCAATGTAAATTGCATTTGGGCACCCAGGTGTCCAGGGCTGTGGACTTAAGTATAAAAGACTAACAGCTCTGATCCACAGTGTGTCTCAGAACTCTCAGAGAAGCCACTAGGAAGGTTGCTCCTAGATCTGAATAAAACTCATTCATTTTTCTGTACCTACGGCTCCCAGGACCTTTTTTTTCCCTATTACCTAGCTCACAGACCTGTGTGTGGAGGGTTTGTAACCCAATCTGTGCAACAGACTTGAGGGGTCTATAAGCCCTAGCTTTACATCTCAATTGGTTCAGCTTAGACAATTCTGACTGAAAAATTGCAGTTGAGCAAACTTTCTGCTGGATGGTGTCAAACCTGTTACTCCCAGATCGGCTGCAGACAGGAGCAGAGCTTTTAGTGGAAATTATAAACAAGTGGGCTTAAGATTCTGAAACATTTCTTCAAAGAATTGTAATAGGAGGTGAACTGGACCAGTATGATCCAGAAGACAAAGCCCAATCAAAGCAATGGCTAACAAAAGGGTTACGTGGTCCAGTCAAAGCAAAAGCAGACTAAGAGCAAAGTCATGACAACAGTTTTGTGGGATGCTCAAGGCGTTTTCCTTGTTGGCTTTCTGGAAGGCCAAAGAATGATAACACCTGTCTTTTATGATAGTTTTTTGAGATAGCCAAAGCTGTAGCAGAGAAAACACCTGGGAAGGTTCACCAGGGAGTCCTTCTCCAGCACAACAACGCTCCTGCTCATTCCTCTCATCAAACAAGGGCAATTTTGTGTTTCAATGAAAAATCATTAGGTTTCCACCTTCTAGTCCTGATTTGGCTGCTTCTGACTTCTTTTTGTTTTCTAATTGTAAAAAATCTTTAAAGGGCACCCATTTTTCTTTAGTTAATAATGTAAGAAAACTGCATTGTCAAGATTAAATTCCCAGGACCCTCAGTTTTTTAGAAATGAAATAAACATCTGGTATCCTCCCTTAGAAAAATGTCTTGAACTTGATGGAACTTATGTAGAGAAACAAAACTTATATTTTTTATATTTATATTTCAATTCCATTTTTGGAAGAACTTTTTGAAGTTCTCTTGTATATGGCTTTTATTGTTAGCTACCTTAAATTCTTTTGTGAAGTCAATAGTTAACTTTTTATATCTTTCTTCCTCCTAATTGATAGTTCATTCCTTGGAGGAACTCATTTTTTAAGTTACTGGTTTGTTCTTTCCGAGTTGATTGCTCCTTTTTCTTGCTTTTTAATATCATGTGGATTTTGTGTAAGAGGATTTTGTAGATGACCATTCAGCAACATTCAGATTTTAATGGAGGCTGAGTCCAAAGGTCTCCTGTCTCCTGAACTATGTGAAAGGATAACCTGTGCATGTGAATCATCTCCTCATGAGACTGGAGGGGAGACGCTGCACTTTATACCTCTCCCCTGTGCCCCAGCGAGCTTAGTGGCATGGAATTAGCCTTGGTAAGCCCGGCCTCTGGAACCTGGGACAGCTGACTCAGAGCAGGCTTACAGGCCCAGGGGTCTGAGGAAGTCCTGTGGGCAGGCAGGTATGGGACATGTGATTACCTCTTGGTTAACCCCTGTGCCTTTTTCCTCCTTGTCCCAATCTCAACCTATGGGCCCCTTTCTTTTCTCCTAACCTTAGTAGGTGTGTGTGTATGTGGGGGTAGGTTGGGGTGGGAGTGTGCTTTGTTGTCAGCGGACTCTGTGTAATTTATATGCTGTGTGTCCTTGGTGACCAAGTTAGCCTCTCTGATTCCCAATTTCCTCATCTGTAAAATGGGGATAGCAGCAGGAGGTGGCTAAAAGAAGGAAATGGGTTACCATATAGAAAGTTCTGGAATCCTGCTTAAGAGTAGTTAGTGGAGTAGAATGCTCTTTCCCCAGCATCCACATCCTTTACCATGTCCCCTCTGCAGCCCGCCCCACTGTCCCTGTCCTTACTGAATCAGTTCCAGCACCCGCCTCTTCATGGCCTGGACCAGGGCCCGCTGCCCTCCAAGCTCCTCCTCATACATGGCGTCCCTCCTCTCAGCCTCCTGTTGCTTCTGCTCCAACTCTGCCCCCAGCTGGGCTCTCTCTTCCTGACACCTGCACACAGAAGGAAGCTGAGTTCTGAGTTCAGCATTTGTGACTGAGCTAGGAGGGGCCTCCGCCTGACAGGGAGCTCCCAGGGAGAAGCTGGTGGTGCCCCAGCAGCCGAAGTTCACACACACACACACACACACACACACACACACACACACACACACACACACACACAACACAATACACACATAATGCATATACACAACACAATACACACCACACACACACACAATGCAATACACAACACAATACACACCATACACACATACAACACAAAACACACATAATGCACATACAATACAACACACAAAACACACACATCACAATATACGACATAACACATTCTGTAACACAACACACATAGAACACATACATTCAGACAACACACATACAATGTACACACACAACACATACACACACCAAATGCAAAATAACACAATGTGGTGTGCATATACACAACACACAGAACAAATATCCACATAATGCACATGCACACTAAAATACAAAACACATACAATGCATACACATACAATGCATGCACACACAATACAACACACATACAACACAACACACACACCATGAACACAACACATGATACAATAAAGAGACACAACGTGTGCACACACACCAAACTGAGCCCTGCATATGGTCTGACACTTGTAGGCTGACTCCTCCCCAGCCATTCAAAGAAAACAGGGCTTAGTCTTGAGTGTTCCTTTAGAGGGGATGAGCCAACATTTCTATTTTTTTTTTATTCCTTTCCTTCTGTTTTTTCTTTTCTTTTTTTAACGTTTCCATTCTAAGATGTCACTTTCTTGATAGGATTGTTCACCATCATGGCAGCTCTCTGGAGGGAAGGTGGGTGCCTTCTTGGCTGCACAGACTGTGCCCAGCCTAGTACTGTAGGATTTGGAGTGATTTTTTGCTTTAAAATATTTTTAAAAGTTATGTTACATTGTATTTTCAATTAAAAAAAAGTTATATTAAAAACATGGCTTTCCTAAAGTTCTATTTCAGTTTTGGGCTTGGAATTTCCTCAGCTGTATTCTTGCCTTTTCTTTTTGTTTTTAGTGGTTTTCTAGAAAGTTCCAAGAAGTCTACTGGACTGGAAATAAATAGGGTCCAGGCCAGCCTGTTGCTCCATTGCTCAGTGGGGAGGGCGTGCAAGGGCAGGTGGGCACTAGTGAGGGTCCCATGCTCTCAGGATGTGTGTGCATGTGTGTGCGTGTACACGCTTGTGCCCCAGGTTTGACCATGTTTGAGGAGAAGGAGCTGGTGAGAGGCTTGGCAATGAATCGAACTATTAATGTTTAAAATACTGACAGCACACTGCAGGGAAGAAAGTTGTGGGGTATCATGAAATCAAACTGACAACAGAAAGGCCAATCACTGCAGCCTTAAGAAAGGTGTCCTGGTGCTCAGGCATGGATCGTGGCCACATTTTATCTTTTAATGAACATTCTAGTCTCCAGCCTCCTCATTTCTCAGCTGCTGACTTCAATTTTCCTGAGCCAGTTTACTTGCCCAGTGATCCCAGGTCCTTATGTGTCCACTGTGGTGTGTGTATGTCTTTGGGGTAGGAAAAAATACTTGTTAAGCACCTACTGCATGCCAAAGGCAATTTAAGGTGCCAGGAATAGAGCAGTGCCTATGGCTCCTACAGAACTAATAGCATGTTCGAGGCAGTGGTGAAAACACATGATAGACCAGTATAATAATTAAAGTAAGTGTCATGACAGAGACAAATGAGGTACCGAGTAAGAGACTTGTGAGGGTGCTCAGGGCAGTCATCTCAGACAAGGTGACATTTAAGTGACTTAAAAGATGAGAAGTCAACCATATAGAGCCAGGGCCAGGCATATGCAAAGGTCTGCACATTGGCAAGAGCTTGGTTTGTTTGAGGAACTGAAAGAAGGCTGGTGAAGCTGCAGTGCCTGAATGGCAGGGAAGGCACAGAGGCACAAGATGAGGAGGGCCTGATTTGACCCTCGGTGGTCCCAGGAGGCGTGGACTTTAATTGAAGTGAATAAGAAGCCCTGAAAGGTTTTAGACAGGGGGTGACAGGCACTCCTAGTGCAAGAGGAGACACTGGAGGAATTAAAGTTTATTGAGCACTTACCATATGCCAGGCGCTGAGCTTAGTGTTTTAGAGCCTTGTTTGACAATGTTATGAGGCAGGTAATATGATCCTCATTTTACAGGAGAGAAAAGTAGAGCCTCAGGGAGGGAGTGACACTTCCCCAGGGTCACACAGCTTGATAGGTGGAGGGAGCAGAAATCTGGACACAGTCCTGTCCAGCTTTAGACTTTTTTTTTTTGCCTCCCCACACTGTCATCCACAAAGGGCCCTGATCTCCAGTGATTCCTGGCACCAGTGCTGAGAGGGCAGCAGATGGGAAAGAGGATCCTTATAGCCCTGGCAGGCCTCAAAGGAGCTCAGTGCTGCTGTCCATGGGGTGGGGGAGATGTGATGACTGCCTAATTCCCCATCTTGAGGATCCCCTCGCCTTACACCTGTCCTCATCTGCTTTGCTTCAAGGTCTTACCCAAAGGGCAAAGGAAACCCACCTGCTTGTAAAAATAGCCCCATAGAGCATCTGAACTAGAAGGAGGAAGCTTAGAGATCATACCATCTCCTTTTGGAAACCAGGGAGCTGAGGATCATAGAGGGGAGGCCACTCTCCAAGGGGCCCACAGCCAGCATGCCATGAAGTGGATATTGGAACCCCAGACCTCAGTTCCCAGTCCATGTTCACAGCCTCTGCTGGCCTGCTCTGGGGCCTCCTCCTGGAGGGTCTGTGGCGCTCACCTCTGCATCTAGCCTGGGCTGTGTGCTGTGGGCTTCTGCCCAGTCCACCTGTAAATGTAGAGAACCCCTCACACTCATGTATCCACTACACAGCTAACTTTGTTTTCCCTATGTAGCTAGCCCTGAATGGTTAACTAAGATTTATCACAAGCAGAATCACCTATACCCCACTCAGCAGGAAATAAGTCAGAACCATCTGGAACTCAAAGACAGCATCATGGAACAGAAACCAGAAAAGACGTTGGCACAATAGATGATGTGAGTGAGAAAGTAGCTGACTGTCATGCTTGAAGACCTTACGTACTGTCTCCCTGATACATCTATCTATATAAACCCCAGCCCTCAGCCGATCAGGGAGGCAGTTGGGACTTTACCTCCTGTCTCCTGGTTGACGTCTTCTAAAACAAAAAAGGCCTTCCTTTAAGTTCTATCTGGAGGGTGTGATAGGTGGTCCTATAGCGGCGAGCACTTGGACCCACACGGGTCATGATTCCCCTACTAAATCGGCCTCTCACACCACGGTGAAGAAGAATCCCACAGGACTCACTTGTTACCATGCCCTCAGTCTACTCTCTACACCACAGCCAGAGTGACCCTTTTAAAAACCTGTCAGACCAAGAGACCCCACCTCCCACCCACCCCCTGCTCTTAACCCTGTCCTGGCCTCTGATGGCATGGAGAAGAATTCCAGAGTCTCACACAGGACCTTGAGGTCCCTGACTACTGCTCTGCCCCCTCTCGCTCTGCTCCAGCCACACCTGGAGTGTTTGGTCTGTCTGTCCCCAAGCATGTGTCCTCTGGGCCTCTGCATTTGCCGTCCCTCTCACCTGCAGGACTCCTCCCTAGATATCCACAGGGTCCGGTCTCTCAGGTGGTTAGGATTGGTGTTTGAATGTCACCTCCTCAGAGAGGGCTTTCTGGACCCCAAATCTGAATGACTGTCCTTTCTCTACGCCCTTCCCTGGCTTCATTTTTTCCCAGAGCACCTATGACTACGTGACATTGTATTTCTATTTACTTATCTATCATCAGTCTCCCAGGTCTTTTAGAGCAGACTTTGCCTGTTTGATTCACTATTGTGCCCTCACCACCCTGGGATCTGTGCATGGCCATGCCTGAGGCACAGACATGTTGACTGAATGAATGGACCCAGGGGGAACTCCTATTTGCTGGTGGTGAGATACTGTCACCAACTTGATGTCCGTGGTTCCTTTTCCCAGACGTGAGCTTTGTCCTGAGCTTTCTGGATCCCAGGACTTAGGGGAGCACATTCCCTTCCCAGCCCTGGGAGCTGCTGTTACTCACCATCCGCAAGTGAGTCTCCCACTGACACTTCTCTCCTGAACTCCACACCCACGGCTGGCCCAATGGCCCCACTTGGATGTCTAACATGTGTTTCAGACTTAACATGTTCAAAACTAGGCTCCTGAACTTTCCCCACAGACCTGCCCTCCCACAACCTAGGGCCTCCCAGCTGCTCCCAATGCCTGTTTTGATCCCATGGAAGGCTCTCACGTGGGCCAGGCCCCCACAATCACTTGGTGCCTGAATCATCCAAGTTCTTGCTGACCAAACCAGAGGGGTCAGCTGAGTGTATGGTGGGAGAAACCTTGAGGTTTTTTTGGGTTAGTTTCTGGGTTCCTGGGCCTCTGTCACACACACTGTTAAGCAGACAGTCAACAGACTTCCCAGTGATTCAGTCTGAATCACAGCTACCCACTCCAGCTCTGCCAGGGTTGGCCTAGTGCCTCCTGGCTGCCCAGGGGCAGGTGTCAGCCACAGGGGAGAGATAGAGGTGGGCAGGCAGACAGAGGCACATGGAGACCAAGGGAGAGACACAAAGAGTCTGATTCAGGCCAAGGAGGATCTTTGCATGGTGAAGACGTGTTATCAATTGAATTATGAAAGATGAACAGAGACACTGAGAGAAGGAGGGGGAAAGGGAGAGACGGGCAGCGGGCTCTGGGCCTTGTGGTCATGTGGGTGTGGGAAGATGAAGACGCCGGACGCAGAGACACTGAAGTGCAGGAACAGCAACTACTGGCTGAGGGCAGTGTTGAGCCACTGGCTCCAGAGGCAGCTGCAGGGTGTGAACCTCACCCGTCTGCTCATGAGCTGATGTGAGGTGAATTGTGGAGCGTCTCTGAGCCTCAGTTTCCTTATCTATAAAATGGGAATTCTTATAGAACCTATATCATGACGTTGTTATGAGAAAGCACCCACAACAGTGCCCAGGACATAGTAAATGCTCGTAACTGTTACCTACGGAGGGTGAAGCAGAGATTATGTAACAGGGAACGAAAAAATGAGAGACAGATAAACAGAGTAAAAGGGGGAGACAGAGTAAAAGAGGGGTGGAGGGTGTGGCGGGGGAGGGGCACAGTGAGGATTGAAAAGAGGAAGGAGCATGCGTAGGAGACAGCAGAACAGGGCAAAGGTGAGTGTGGGAGGGAAGGAGGGGTACAGGGAGGCTGGTGAGGGAGGGAGCTGGCCAAGGGGTGTGGTGGGCGGCCCCTGTGGTCAGGAGCAACACCCCCCACGCCTCAGCATCCCAAAGCCTTGCCCAGCACAGGGCCTGGAGCACCGAGGTGCTCACGCGCCCTGCGGCTTGACCTTGATTGACAGCAGGAGCCAGGAAGCACCTCTGGGTGCCTGTGCTGCTGCCGCCGAGGTTACCTGCTGAGCTGCTCCTGAAGCACCTGCAGCTGCCCCTCCTGCTCCTTCAGCAGCTGCTCCTGGCGCTGGGCCCGCTCCTCGGCCTTCTGGAGCCCAAGTCTGAGGCCCTGAGAGGGGGGAGGAGGGGAGGGGAAGCTGAAGGAGGAGGACAGAGACCCCAGCCCTGTGGCTGACCTGACAGACATGCCCATGGGCCACATATCGTGCCCTTGGGTGGAGAGCAGGACGAGTGACAGCGCAGGGAGCTGGGATGCTTGACTCTGTCCCTGGCCCTGCCGCTGGGGGAGCCCGGGGCTGCCATTTCTTCCTTCACTGAAGGGTGGAAGTTACAAAGTTCAAGAACCTGGAAGACCCTGGCAAGGGAGGAGGCTGAAGGAAGGCTCAGGAACAATCTTGGTGACCTCAGGGAGAAGCCTCTACAGGAGCCACTAGGTGGGGCCTGTGACAGTAGAATTAGGTATGGGGAGGAGACCTGCCATAATGAGGGAGTTGGAACTGGAGAACAAGTGACAGTTCCGAAGAACTGTTGGGAAGGATCTCAAACTCAACTGCCCACAGGGGCTGGCAGGAAGCAATGATGAGAAAGTGGGCTGAGTGACAGGTAATGGGGACAGGTGGGGACTGTGGGGAACTGAACAACTCATGGCTTCCAAAGGCATCTGCGAATAAGATTCCTGTGCCGGCCAATAACAATTGATCAGCGGCCTGGGACAGCCCCCAGGCTACCGCTGGAGACCCCATCTGTGGGCCAGCTCAGAGAGGGGAGGATAGACGGAGCTCAACTGCTCTCACCTTGACCACGTCCTGCAAGGGCACCTCTGCTTGCTCCTCCTTCCTGGCCTCACTGGTCACTCCAGTTTGCTCTTGTGGCTTCTCTGTGGTAGAGCCTTCCTTTGTTCCCAGGCCCCGAAGGACCCAGGCCTCCCCCAGAATGCTGGACACCCCCCACTCCTGCCTGCTCCCTGATGGTGCTTTCTCTGTCGTCCCTCTGGGGGCTGGGGGCCAGCAGCCTCTGGACATGGCCCCACCCTGCCTCCCCTTCCTGAGTGGCCTCTGTTATTCTCTGCACCTCTGCACCTGGCAGAGGCCCTGTACCCTCGGCTTCTGTCCCTATCGCCTCCTTCTGGGAACTCTTGTCCCCCTCCCTGTGTCTCTGACTGCTGGGTGATGAGCTCTGCAGGAGGATCCCTGTCCTTGGGGCTCCCTCCTCCTGGTCTAGCTGAAGCCCCTCCCCCTTTGCTTCCCACATGCTCTGGAGGGACCCGCAGCTCCTGGAATCTTCTCTCCTCTTTTCAAAAAGTGGGGAAGATGCTAGTGTTCCTCGGACCCATAGAGTCCTGCCATCCGATCTTCCCTGGGTTCCTCTTGAAGACAGCTGGCTTGCTGGGTGTGTGGCTCCTGCAGCTGGGCTGGTGGTGGGGACCATAATGCTTTTCAGGTCAGCCTTCCTACCACCTGACCCTGGGTACCTTGTCCTGTGAGTGGATGAAGCCAGCCGGCTCCATGTCATCCCGCTGCCACCGAAGGGCATGCAGATGTAGTCCCAGTAAACTTTCTGAGGCTCCAGGAAGCTCTTCTGCTCTTTCTGGTCAAACTGGAACCAGGATGAGGGAAAGGAAAGTGTAGAAGTGCTTTCTCCTAGAACGCACATCGCCTTCCAGCACGCTGAGCAGGCACGTGGTAAAGAAAAGGGCTTGTGCAGACAGACCTGGCTTCAGGCCCTAGATGTTCCCTCACTGGCTATGTGACCAGAAGCAAGCTGCTTGACTTCTGTGAGCCTCAGTGTTCCTCTTCATTCATTCAGAAACTTACTGAGCACTTACTGTGTGCCAGGCCCTGTTCTAAGGTCTGGGGATATGGCAATGAACACACTGACCTCATGAAGCTCATGTCTTGGTAGGGGAGATAAACAATGACCAGACCAAATAAGTAAAACATACAACATGTTAGATAGTGATGATTGCTATGGAGATGAAATGAAGACGCGAAAGAGAATAGAAAGCGTGGTGTGTGTGTACATGTGTGCACGAGTGCGTGTTCACGTGTTGAAAATTAGATTGAGGTGGCCAAAGAAAGCCTCCAGATCTGAAGGAGGTGAGAAAATGTGCCATGCAAATTTCTGGGGGGCAGCATTCCAGGCAGTGGGAGGAGCAAGTGCAAATGCAGGGCAAGCCTGGTGTGCCTGAGGCAGATCCAGGCATCCAATGCAGCTGGAGTACAGCAGAGGAGTGGCAGACTGGCAAGAGGTGAAGTCAGAGGAGGAGAAAGGATGTTTGAGTATGTGTGGAAGGGTGCCAAGCACCTCAGAGGTTTAGAGTGAGGATTGAATAACATGGGGCAAATGAAGGTCTTAGACTGGCACACAGTAAGTGCTCAAGAATCTTAGTGATAGTTATGATTGGGGCTCTAAGCAGCAGCAAGAAGGGCCAGTCCTAGGACATGCATGACTTTTGAAGCTTTGGTTTGTAGAGCAGGGTGGACTGCCCTGAGCCCCAGGTCCCACCCCACCTCAGCTTTGTCCCACCTCCTTTTGCAGGCTGCAATGACAGCCTCCAAGAGTGAGTTTAGATGTCAGGAGAGACTTGCTGATCCTAAGGGAGATGAGACAGTGCATAGTAACAAAGGTAGGCAGTGGCTCTTCCTCAGTATCTGGGCAAGCCTCCTGGTGATCTGGGCCTGGGGAGAGGGTTGGGGAGTGGAGGAGAGGGCCCCACCTGCAGCAGCAGCTCCAGGCAGCTGCAGAGTCTATGCAGCTCAGCACTGGCATCTGTCACTGGCCCCTGCCCATCCCCATAGCCCTGGAGGATGGCAGAGATGGCAGGTGTGGGGAAGATGGCAGACATCAGACATCACGGAGGGAGGCCTCTGAGGGAGAGGCTCCCAGGGCCCTAATTTCCAGGTCCCTGGTGACTTTGAGGATAGCCCCCTCTTCTGCCATGGGTACTTGAGAATGATGTGATTCCTTGTGGCTTGGAAAGGCAGCCCAGGAAAGACCCGCTGGGCTCAGCTGTTCATCTGTCTCCTTATGCAAAGGAGGAATCAGTGCCTAGAGAGGGAAGGCCACTTGTCTAGGGTCACATGGTGAGTCAACTAGTGGGGTGAACCAGCTGTTTCTTGTAGGCCAGTGTTTGAAGATGCTGGTGTCACCGCCACTCGCTGAGCAGTCCCTGGGTGCCAGGCACTGTGCTCATAGCTTGACATCCTTGTCTCCTTCCATCCCTACAATAACCCCAGCAGGTAATTAAGTCCGTTTCACACAAGGTGAACCTGGGGCACAGAGAAGGTAAGGCTTTTATCTGACATTTCAAAGCTGAGTGGTGGAGCTAGAATTTGAGTTCAGGTCTGTGTGCCCTCAGGGTAAGTGCCCATGCCAGGTGGACTGTGGGCTGGGGGAACCTCACCTCCCTTCCCCACAGAGAGCCCTCAGCCTTGCCAGAGCAGTCACTGTCCTTGAGTCACACAGTCACCCTTTCCAGGGCCTCAGCTGAGTGGAAAATGTGTGTTCTCTGAGCAGAGGGAGGCAGAAGGAAAGCGAGGCCCAGAGCTGGGACTGGGTCCGAGGCTGGTTGTGTGGGGAGCTGGGTGCCTGGTGTTAGTCCTGCTGCTCTCTCCCTGTGGGGGACCTCAGTCTACTCTTCTCCCAGCAGTCCTGGGCCTCCACTGGGACATTGTGGCCCTGAGGGCTGGTGGAATGAAGGTAAATGATGGGTGGGGGAAGGGTGCAGGGAGCACAAGAGTGGGAGTCAGGCGTCCTGATCCTCACTCACTGTGTGACCTCGGGGAAGTCACTTGCCTTCCTTGAGCCTCAGTTTCCCCATCTGTAGGCCTAGTGATTGGACTGAGGGTCTCTGTAGTCCCTCCAAGCCCAGATCCTCTGTGAAATCCACAGACAGCCAGATGTCCCTCCTCCTACCCTCATCCCAATCCAGGACCCTCGCTCTGGGCATTAGTATCCTTTCCCTGCCACCCTAGACCCAGGGCTCTCCCTGTTACTCACCTGGGAGGGCCTGGATGGCTGGGACGTGGAGAGCGGGGCTCTGCAGCCTGAGCCTGTCCCTTGTGCACAGCAATTCCCAAGTGTGCCGCCTGAGAAGTGACTCAAGCCCGGCCTAGCACCCTGGATGGGGAAACCCAGCTCAGAGTGGGAGGAGTAGAAGACCCTGCCAGTGAGGGGCAGGATCCAGGCCACCAGGCAGAGTGATGATATGGGATGCTTCCCCTCAGCAGACCCAGGGTAAGCTCACTTGTTGGCCAAACACGACTTATCCATGGTCATAGCAGCAACCGGGCTAGTCCAGTCTCCTTTAGCTTTCCCTCGCTTGCTCTTGTCTTTCTTCCTTTGCGCCACCAGGGGGCAAAAGGAGGCCATGGTGCTGCCCCAGCTGGTCCTTCTGCCTGTGTCCTCTGTTGTCTGTCACTTGGTTGGAGTGTGGTGCAGGTGGAGAGGAGATGACAGGGTCCCACCAAAGGTCTCTGTCCTCCTGTCCACCTCAGCCTGTTGAGGGGTCCCCGTGAGTGCTGGTCACCAGGCCATCCTCCCAGTCCTGGTGCCCACTCCTAAAAGGATGGAAGTGAAACCACAGGTGAGATGCTGTGTCCAGCCACCGGCCTGGAGGGCTGCCCAGTGGGCTGAGGCCTCCCGCCCTGGCCGTGCTCTGCCTATTTGAGGCTCGGGACTTTCCAGGCCGGGCGTCCCCTGGGGCTAGTACTGGGGGCAGACAACAGAGGAGCAGGGACCTGCCAGGATGCTTTTCCACAGGTAAAGTGGCACGCAGCGGTGCCCAGGGCTGTCTGCCCTCTGCCCCGACTCCCTGCCGGTCTCCCCCGTGCAGAGGCTCCCTCCCCGTCACTGTGCCCGAGTCGCTGTGTCCCGTCCCTGTCTCTCCCTCATTCTGTCTCCGCATCTGGTCCCTGCCTCTGCCGTCGTCCATCACCCGGGACCCCGCCGCCCCTCCCCGCGCGCCCGCGCCCTCGGGCCTCCCGGGTCACTTCTGCGTCCGAGCGCCCGTGTCACCGCCCTCGCGCGTCCCCGCAGTCCCCGCGTCCTGGCGGTGCGGGCGCGGAAGGCGAGGAGTCCGGGCAGGGCGGGCTGGGGGCGTCGCCGCTCCCTCCCGCGTCGCTGGCGCCCTGGGCCGGGCCGTCGCCGGGGCTGGGGCGAGTCGCTCCCGGGGCGCCCGGGTCCCCGTGCCCGTCCGCCGGGCTCCGGGCCGGATGGGCTGCACCGTGAGCCTGGTGTGCTGCGAGGCGCTGGAGCCCGGGCCCCCCTGCGGCCCCCAGCCCCCGGGGAGTCCCCCGGTCCCGGCGCCGGCCCCGTGCTGGGAGCCCGGGGGTTCGGGCCACGCGGAGAGGAGGCATCTGCCGCTTCAGGTAGGGCGCTGCGGGATGGGGTGGGGGAGGTCGCTCAGCCCACCTGAGACAGGTAAGGAGCTCAGCCAGGAAAGTGCAGGTCAGAGCCTGGGAAGGGGGCAAGGCAGGCTCCACCAGGGAAAGGGGGCGGGGTGGGGGGGCAGGACCAGGTGAAGGGGCCGCCTGCCAGGCTGAGGTCTCATCTGGGTTTCTAGTGCCCTTGGATGAGGGTGAAGCGGTACCCGACCCTTACAAGGGCAAATAGCTCAGGGCAGGTTTAGGAACCAGTGCTGGGGAAAGGCAGGGAAAGCGTTAATTTTCTCTGGGCTGGAGCATGGGGGAACTGTGGCTGTCTTCCCTGACTGGGGCTCTGTGGGTAGAAGAGAGTGTCTTCTGAGGCAGGAGGGTCCCACCAGAGCCAGGACTGACCCAGGATGGTGGGGACAGTTGGGCCCTCACCTCTGCATTCTCTGTTCCTGGTAAGTCTTGGAGTCTTTCAGGTGGGAAATCTCCCAGGGGGTGGAGCGTGGCCTGAGTTGGGGGGAACCACCAGGCCTGGTACAGGTGTGGGCACTGAATTTCCCAGTATTTGGGGTCACCAGGAACTGGACAACTCCACTCTAGGCTCCCTGCAGATTCCCCACCTGCCTTCATGGTGTTGGCTGGGAAGGGGGCAGCCTCTTGAGACTTGTTTGCTGTGATGTGGTTTGGACTGTGCTGGTGTCTCATGTTCCTCCACCTGAGGCACATGGGTCCAGGAAGGGGGACTCAAAATGTACCCTGTGGCCCCATCCCTGCCCCAACTAGGGGTAGTCACTGAAGGCAGATGGGTCTGTGTGTGTGTGTGTGTGTGTGTGTGTGTGTGTTGTGTGCTCATGTGACCCCTCTACCCTACTTGCCTGGATGTCCCTCCTGGGCACAGATTCTGGCATATTGGTGGTTTTGCTCCACAGGGCCAGGCACAGGGCTGAGCACTAGTACACTGAAGGCTCCATCCTTCCTAAGCTGCAGCCCTGCCATCACCAAGGTGACGGACCATGGCGAGGGACAAGTTGGGTGGGGTGGAGTTGTTGTCTGAGCCCTCACAGAGGCTGGTGCCCTGGGTGTAAAGCTGGTGGAGGCCAGAGCCTAGGTTAGGGCCTGGGGGAGGTTGGCGGAGGAGGCCTGGGGTGTGGATGGGGCATCGGAGACAACTGCTGCTTCGGGGTGGTGGTGGGGGCATGGCAGGGGACCTCTGCAGAGGCCATCAGGCCACCTCCCCTGCCTCAGAGCTTGGGGAACTCTCCTCTGTCCTGGAAGGTTTGAGGGGAGCTGAGTTCACAGTGTCCCTCCCTTATCTGGGCCCATCTTGGATCCTTCTTGGCCAGAAAGTTCTTCCAACCTTATTTTTCCCTCTGGAAGTTTGAGCTCATTTCCTGGTATTTGGGGGTTGGTGCAGAGAACTCTGGGAGGGACCTCAGACCCTTGGGCACCCAGTAGTTTGCTGGTGGCTCCTACCCCCTGGCTAGGTAGAGCTCCTCGGGGCTGAGACCCTCTAGTTCCTAGTTTTCTCTCCCACTTCTCAGACTTGTTCCTAAGCCCTCTTTGCTCTCTGGTTTCATTCTAAGACCTAGGCTTGTGTCCTCTGGACCCTCTGTTGGTGGACCTCCTTGATTCCCTTGCCACCTAAGCCCTCTTGCAGCCAGCTTTGATGTGGCTGTGCCACGTGAGGGTGGGCTGGGACAGGGACGGGCAGTGGGGGTTGAGATGGAGGAAGGAACCAGGGGTGTGGTTGGGTGATGAAGAGGAGGGCAAGAGCAGGGGGAGGGGTGTGTGCATGCACTGGTGTATGACAGTGACAGGGACAGGGATGGAGATAAGTGTCTGTCTGCATTCGGATGAGCTGGTTCCTTAGAGGCCTCTTGAGAGAGCCTGGAGCTGTCATGACTCACTCCCTGGTTATCTGCACGGATAAAACTCCATCCGGCCCATGTGCCTGGCTCAGGCTCCAGATGGGGATGCTGTTGCTGTAGGTCTCTCCCCTCCCCAGGCCCCCCATTTACAATGTGACTCTCAGGAGACTTCAGTGGTCCAGGACAGAGCAGGCAGGCCACCTATCACCTGGGCTCTCACTAGAGGAGGGATGAGACCCACTTCCTTATGATGGATAAGCATCTCCTGGTGTCACCCTCAGGAGCCAGGAGGCTCTGAAGCTACCCAGGCATCTGGGATGCCAGCCAGGGTCCTCCTACTGACAGTCCTACCCTGACCATTCTTCAGGGCATTCTTCTTTCCCAGAGCCATGGGTCAGGCTCGTGTCACCAGCTTCATTCCCACCTTCCTGTTCTCTGCTCCCCCGGGCCACCCTGCCCTACCCAGGCCATGTAGCCTCTTCTCTGCTGTGCTACTGGCTCATTGCTCTTGGCAGGTGGTCCTCCTCTCTCTGCTGGCTGCCTTGTCTCCCCAGACCCTGGTGCCCACACCACTCTCCTCTCCTGGCTCGAATCTGTGGCCTGCCCACCCTCTTTGCTTTGAGGGGTTTGCCCACCTTGGCTCCTGAGCCTCTGAGCTCCAGCTCTAGGTGATTGGAGCCTGCAGCTGGAGGCCCTACACCTCGCAGGTGGTCGTCTCTGGGTTCCACGACTTCCCTGCACTCTGAACCCTCCTTGGGTCCCACATGCCAGCCTCAGGCGAGAGGAGGGTGGGGCTTGGCATGCTCCTGAGTGTCCCCGCCAAGTCTTCTCTGACCTGGGTGCCAAGGGGCCCGGCGGGCATCTTCAGGTCCCAGCCTTGCCTCCTCACTCTCTGCCATGTCCCAAGACACAAGTGGGTGCTTGTTGGATGGTGGCCGAAGTCCAGGGAAGAAGACTCTGGGCGGCTTCTGCCTCTTCCCTCCCAAAGCCGCCCCCTGGGGTCAGCTCATGTGGCCTCTGCTTCACCCAGCCCAGAGCCCATGAGTTCAGGAGTTCTTCTGGGGACCAGGTCCTCCTGCAGCCTCCCCAGCATTCCTGGTGTGGGGTCCTACACCCCTGATGGAAGCTCTGGGGTCTGATCTAACTCCTTTTCCTATGGGTTGGATTAGTTCCTCTTCCTCTCTGTCTCGTTATACAAAACCTTAGACCCCCAGAGCTGAAAATGATCTTGGTGAGTGGTTCTGAGCTTTTCGAGGCCACAGATCCCTGTGAGGATCTGATGAAAGCTATGCATGCTCCTGCTAGGCAGATGTGTGTGCACACATGCACACGCGCTCACACACACAGCCACCATACAGACACGTGCACGGTGCCATATAGCCCTTCAAGCCCGCCCATGGTCCCGATCCATCCACCCCCTTAATTTCACAAATGAGCACACTGGAGGCCAGAGAGAGGGAGTGACTTGCTCAAGGTCACACAAGTGAGTGGCAGAGCCAGGACCTCATCCCGTGTGTCTGGGCCCCAGAAAAGTGGAAGTTTTGTTCCCTGATGCAAACTTTGCCTTCGCCAGAGGCTGCCTGCAAGACAGGTGGGCCTTGCCACTCACTTATTCAACACTGATTGAAGCACGCTTGCACTAGGAGCTGGGGTTAGGGCAGAAAGCAGACAGCCCCTGCTCTTGCCAATCCCATGGGAGAGGTAGAACAGACTGTAAAGAAGCAATTGCGGAAATCAATGCGTTAGTGGCAACAGTGCCATGGAGGAACAGGAAGGGAGGTGATGGATGGTGACAGCAAAGGGGTTGGGCTGGACTGGGAAGGTGGAGGGGGTGGCACTTAAGCAAGCAGCTGAAGTCAAGCAGAAGTTAGTGAGGAGCAGCTTTCTCGGCGCGGGGAACCGTTTCCTTGAAGGTCCTGAGATGAGAAAGCTGGGCGCTGTTAGGGAAGGTTAAAGAGTTTCTCTGGCTGCCCCTGGCTGGCAGGAGCCCTCCCTGTGTGCTGTGTGCATGTGGATTGGAAGCGGCACGAGGCAGAGCAGGGAGGCCTGGGAGGCGAGGCAGTGGTCTGGGTGAGGGATGAGGGGTTGGGTCAGAGAGGAGGTGGACTTTGGAGAGTGTGAGCAAGGCCAAGACTGATCCAGGGACAAGGACCTGGCTCAGGGGTGGGCTGAGCAGGAGCGGGAGGGTGGGGCAAAATCAGCTCCCCTCATCTTACAGAGATCGTGGCTGATAAGGGGTCACCAGGCATTCCTCCATTCTAGTTCACTGAAGTATTTTGTAAATTCAGAAAAGTGGGCACGCTTTCCACTAACTGACCACATCGTGCGCCCCTGGACTCAGCCCTCAGGGTCAGGAAATAAAGCAGTCCCAGCACCCAGAGTTCCCTTTCCTGCCCCCACCCAATATTAATTCCCTGTGCGGGTTGTTCACTATCCTGACTTCTAACAGCATAGGTCTGTCATGTCATAGAACTTCTTATAAATGGAATTGTTCTTATAAATGGAGCACATTGCATGTATTCTTTTGAGCCTGACTTCTTTTGCCCAACAGTGTGGTTGTGAACCTCATCCATAGTCTTGCGTGTGGCTGGAGAACGTTCCTTCTAACTGGTGGAGGGTCCCACTGTGTGCAGATGCACTACTGTTTTATCCCTTCTGCTACTGAGAGGCATGCAGGTTGTTTCCAGTTTGGGGCTATCGCAAATAGCACTGCCATGAACATTTTCCTGTTTGTCTTTTGGTGATCATATGTTCTAATTTCTTCTGTGTATGTTCATCCTTTTATTTTGATGGGTGTGTCTGCAGGATCCAAGTATCTCAAGAACCAGAGGAATCATTGAATAAAGGGATCACTTAAGGGTTCTGGACAAGGATGAGAGATATCCTGGGGCAGAGGAGACTATTCTCCAGCACCCTAACATGTCTCTTTGCAGTGATTCTTCTTATCCTGCCTGTCCCTTATCCCCAATGTGGGACACAGGAGTGAAGGGAGGAAGAACGTCTGGAGACTGCATTGGAGAGGCTGGGTGGGGGGTTAGCTGATGTCCTCTCTCAGTCTTACACACTCTCTAGGGGAAGGCCTGTGTCCCTGGAAGGGGCTGGACAGTGTAAGGCTGTAGACAGGGCCGCACCCTCTATTCCGTCCTTCTTTCTGGAAGAGCAAGAAGCCAGCTAGTGCCTCCTTGTTTAATGTATGAATTTGCCAAGGGCCCCTGGCATCAGGAAAGAGCCTTGTGCCAAGGGCAGGCAAGCTAAGGCAGCCCCCGGAGGGGCAGCAGCCTGCGAGTGGCGAGTAGAGGCTGCCATCTGCAGAGCGGCTGAGTGGTAGGCAGGAAAGTGGACCCTAGGCAGGTCCCCTTACTGACCGTCCATCCCAGTTCTGTCCCTAATTTTGCCTCCATCTCCAAGACCCCAGCTCTGGTGCTTCTGGCCAGCTCCTCCCCGTCTTGATCCAGTCAGAGGAGCCCTAGGGCCAGGGTGGAAGCTGGGTCTCTAAACCTACCCTGGGGGGAGGGGCTGGAGGCATCCTGGCTTTCAAGTTCCCTTCTGACCAGGGATATGAGAGTGTTAGGGCGCTTCTGGTGACACCTGTTCACAAGTCTACGTAAGAAAGATCGTGGTAAAACAGAATTAGAAGATAATACGAATCTTTCCATGACCTTTTTGAAGTACCCTCATATAAGCCAGTGTTTTCAGGCTAGAGCCAAGTATTGGTGAACTTGGTATCCCAGGAACTTAGCAAAGGACCTGCAACATATACATGTTCAATAAGGGTTGCCCAGTGGATGGGTGGATGGGTGGTGAGTGTGGGGCAGCTAGAGATCCCAGAGAAAGGAGAGAGAACCCAAACAGAAGGCAAATACACTATGCGGAGAGCCACAGGCAGGGGTGGCCTGTGCCCTGGGAGGAGCTGTTCTGTCTGGGGAATAGTGGAGTCTCCTGAACCTCGGGGCTCCACTCGGGCCTGAGCTCTCTTGGGCATCCAGCAGAAAGGTGCAGGTGTGGGGATGGGAGCTGGGAGGAGACCATCAGAGCCAAGCTCAGGCATGGTTGGAGGCCAAATAGGAATATGAGCAAGGGGATGGAGTCTACTGGCAGAAGGACGTTTCAAGGTTTGAAGAGAGAGAGAGAAGGGAGATAAGACCCTGGAGACCAGCTGGGACAGCAGTCACAAGGAAGCTGGAGAGGTCAACTTTCTCCTCTTGGCACTGCTGCCGCTGCCCCTTCTCAGGAACTGCTGGGTGTCCCCATCAAGTCCCACTCCTCCTGACGCAGCTGAAACCAAAAGGAGTCAGGAGTGGCCTGGGGGGTCGATAGACACACTCCTTGGGGGCTTCGGGCAGAGCTTTCAGTGTGACGTTCCCTGGGCCCTGGTGTGGGGCATGTTGGTTTTGCACCCAGTGGGAGCTTCTCAATTTCCATTTGTCTGCTCACCTTTCAGCCCCCCTGCTTTCCACCCATCTATTCCTCCATCCTTCCACTGTCTCTCTTATAACCTATCCACCCTCAATCTGGAATCTTCTGCCTTTCCTCTCTCCCACATTGACCTTCTGCCCACCCACGCTGCGCCAGGCAGCAAACAGCATGCACACACACACCGTCTTACTGAGTAAGGCCTCATCCTCTCCTGGGGGGCTTGGTGGTGGAAGCGGATGGTCAGACACATCATCCTGAGACCATGTGCTGAGTGCTCCAGGAAAAGCATACAAGCTGTCACCCACTTCTAGAACAGGGACTGATCTGTCCTGCCTGGGGAAGTATGGAAAGCCATCACAGAGGAGGTAACTTTTTGGACAGGATCCTAAAAGATGAGTCGTTCACCATTGTGGAGGGAAGACGAGGCCACTTCGGCCAGGCCCAGCAGTGCGAAAGCATGCGGTGCCCACAGGGAGTGGAGTAATCATGTGTAGGTGGGAGAGAGAAACAGGACCAGAAGCTGGCAAGAGGTGGGTCTGCATGGGAAGGACCTTGAATGCCCAGCCAAAGAGTTTGGACTTTAGACTAATCTTGTGGGCTGTAGAGAGTCCCTGGAAGGCCCAATCAGGGAGGGATCTACATTTCAAACTATCCCTGGCCCAGGGTAGAGGATGGCTGAAGGGTGGCTATAGTGTGACTGAAGTCAGCTGGTGGGTCTTTCTCATGTGGCTGGACCAAATAGAGGAGGATGTGTGTGCATGGCGATGTATGTATGTGTGTAGGGGTGGGGGTCCTGTGTCTGCCATGTGTCCCTCCTCCCTTAGTGGGCCCCTGGAAGCTGGTTCCCCGCCCTTGTCCCTAACTTCACCTCCACCAACCCCTTCATCCCCCACCCAATAGCCCCGAGAGCTCAGGCCCGGCAGGCTAGGAGTTAAGCCAAGAATTCTCCTTGTGCGGCTGGCTCTCTGCCATGTCCTTCTGGCTCCATTCCACCTGTGCCCAGCCCAGATGTGACTCCCACCAAGGTTGGGCAGGGGACAGGCCTGGCTTTGTTGGGACCCTGAGACCGAGGCTAGGCTGTCAGTCCTGCCCTGGAAGGGCTGGAGGATGAGAAACGGAGGGAGCGAGCGGGGACAGAGCTTGCTAGGACTTGGGTGCAGAGCTTCTTGGCTGAGCACTTCTGGCACACCCTCAGCACACACCTGGTGGTGGCTGTTTGGCCAAAGACGGCAAGAAGTGGGTGGGAAGGAAAGTTCTCTAGGGACACATTTTCCTTCCTTTTCTACTTCCCATGGCCCAATACCCCAACCTGTCCCTGCCCTGGGGAGGTAGAGATGCTTTTGCCTGGAGGATCAGATTCTCTGGGGCCTGAGGGGCCTCTCCTCCTGTTCTCTTCTGTCTCATTCCTGCCTTCTTTCTCTCCTTACGTCTCTCTTTGACTCTGTTTCTATGTGTCTGTCTTGCCCACTCCTCAGGAGCCTCAAGTCTCTCTTCTACCCTTTCTTCCCCTAAAAGGCCGGAGACAGGGATGCTCTCTAGTACAGGGGAGGCAGTAAGGGGTAGCAGTTATGCAAGTGGCCTTGAAGTTGCACTGAGTTCAACTTTGGGCTTTGCCACTTAAGGGCTGTGCATCGATGAGCATGTTACGTAACCTCTCTGTGCCTTGGTTTCCTCTACTGCCATAAAAGTATTTAGCACAGTGTTGGGGATTTTGATGGCACTTCATAAAGGATAGCTGTTGTTGCTGTCATTGTCATTGTTGTTATTGAGTGATTGTATTAGTCTGAGTCCTCCAGGAAAGCAGATGGGATTAAATGTGTGAAAATTTTCTTTGGGGAAATGCCCATTTGAAAGAAAAAAGCCAGGGGAGGCAGGGACAGTGTCAGCCAGCAGTGTAAGTGTGGCCCTGAGTGAAGGAGAGAGGGAGGGTTGGGTGGAAGTGTCCTAGGCCTCTGTGCGTTCTGAGGGGAGTTCAGCAAAGCCGATGGGAATTGGTGAGGTGAAGTTATCCCACAAAGAAGTCCTGTGTCTCCTAGGAACAGAGGGTCTGCCTTAGTATGACCGCTGCACTTTGCCAGTGGTGGGAACAGCCTGTGGGAGCCTCAGCAAACACAGTGGTGGGTTTCAAAGCAGGCAGCTGGGGTCTTCGCCATCTCTGCTCCCTGCAGCAGAGAGCCTGCAAAGTGAGTTCTTTGGCTGCTGCAGGGCCTTGAGATACGGAGAGGGACAGGGCCTTTGGTCTGGGGGCACTGAGGTGGGTTTGGAGGGGTGCAGGTGGTGGTGACTCAAGCATCTGGAAGGATGAGCCACCTAGGCCACAGGCTGTCATGCTTCCTTCCAGGCCTGGGCCTGCTTGGCCTGGCTGCCAGGGCTTCTGGCTTTAGGCTGCTTCCTGGCAGTTGAGTTAATACCCTTTATCCCAGTTGTGTTAGATGGTGCAGTCCTGCTTGGAGCAGAGTTGATTTCATCTGGCCTCTGACACCCCTCTCTGTTGTTCCCCTCTCCATTTCTCCTTTCTGCCTGGTACAGGAAACTGAGGCCTGAGTGCACTGGACCAGAGAGTGTCCTGGGGAGGGGCATTCAGGAATTAGCATTGTATTAGTCTCCTCTTCCTCCCTGGACAGAGCTTCCCACCCCAAAATTCATGCTGGGGAGGATGGACAGCCCAGCACTCCCCTGACATTAACCTTGGGTGTCCTCTGGGGGTGGCCTGGGCTGGCTGGAGCTTGGGGCATGGGTGTCCAGAGCAGTAGCCAAGCTGCAATACCATTAGGGGAATGAAGTTGGAGCAGGAGTGAATATTTCTGGGCACTGAGCTGAGGCCATCTGTGGGAGGTTGCCCAGACCCAGCCCAGCCTGACTATCCCCCCCCTCCACTGCCCCTTACCTCCCCCGACTGCAGCAGCCGACAGACTGCACTGAGATGTGTGAGGCTCCCAGACGGCCTCTTGAACCCCAGCCACTCAGTATGCTAAGCAGGGCTAATTTATTCCCTTGCCTCCTAATGCAGGGCTAATTTATTCCCTTGCCTCCTAAAGCGATCTCAGCAAAGCTAGCAGGGGGTGAGTGTGTTGGAGGTAGTGTCTGGGGTGCGGTTTAGTGGGGGACAGTTTCTGTGTGGTTCTCTTGCATCCTTCAACAAGACCCTTTGGCTCCTTGGCTCAACCCTACTCCCCAAGGCTTCAGCTCGGAAAGGAAGCTGTGTAGTGGAGGGAATAGGGACTTGGGGATGCAGCAGGGAGCAGGGACTTGGGGACCAGGCAGGCTGGATGAGTCCTGTCTTACTGCTTCCTGAAAGAAAATGAGCCGAAATGCCAGGTACCGATCAAGTTTTATTAAAGGAAAAGAATCTGCTGGGCTGCGCTCAAAGTGACAGATAGCCTGGGGCTGCCCTCAAAATAGGGGACAGCACCAGGTGTGGGGGTGGTAGAGCTTATATAGGGTGCCAAGGGCTGGCTGATACCATCAAGGAGGGGCATTATGCTAATGTGGAAGCTATGCAACCAGGGTGGAGAATTGCACCCTTGTAGAAGTAAAAGGGTTTGTTTAAGTCAGGAGGCTTCTCATAAAGGGAAGAGGGGAGGGGTTTGGTACTGGAGTGGCAGACAAGGCCAGCGGCTATTTTGTGCTTATTGTGTGCACAATGGCTCCGGTCACGTCCAAGATCCATCACTTCCTAGCTGGGTGCCCTGGGCAAACTACTTAGTGTCTCTGAGCCTCAGCTTCCTCAGCTGTAAAATGGGGAGAATAGAGCCCACCTCACCAGGCTGTTGTGAAGAGCCAGTTTTACAGCACATGCCAAGTTCAGGGACAGAGGGGGCAGGCAGCACAGTCCCTGTTGGCATCTCCTTTCCCTCTTTTGTCACCCTCTGCAGTCTGGAATGCTGAATCCTGAGGTCAGCTGGGACTGCATGTGGAGAAGGGAATCTTCTGGGTGCTCCTCTCTGGGTTCAGACATGGGGGTACCAAGGGGCGACGACAGATGTGCTCACAACATCATGGCAACAGAATGAGGAAAAGTATGGACCCAGGGGTCAGGCTGACCTGGTTGCAAGTCTGGGTTCTACCACTGGCTAAATTTGTGAGCCTCAGTTTCCTTATCTGGAAAATGGGAATGATCACACCTACCTCACAGGGTAAGTAAGGGAATCAAGGTGGCTAAGTTATGTAGAGTTCTTGGCACATAGTAGATGCTCAATAAACACCAGTTTCCTTCTTTCCCTGGAAGGGGACTTTGAGGTCATCTTGTTGACCCCTTCACTTGCTGAATTCACCTCTGTGTCCCCCTTGGAATAGTGGGGCTTGGGATGGGGGAGAGCCCTGGGCTTGGGGTCTCTGACTTGGCAGGCAGGTCAGAAGTCAGCAATAATGAGAATAAATGCCTTTAAAAAGAGCCTCATGTGATGCTCACACCAGCCCTGAAACATGATCCGAGCAGACATTCCTGCCCTATTTCACAGATGGGGAGGTCGAGGCTCAGGGAGGTGGCTTTCCCACAGTCTTACCACTATTAGAGCAGAGTTAGTATGAGAGGCAGGTCTCAGAATCCCTGGGGGCCCTCTGCACATGGCCTCTCTCCTGCCTGTTACCCATTCTCCTTCTGCTGAGCAGGACAGCCCCTCTCTGCCTGGATCTTTTAGTGGGTAGAGGTTCCTCTTGTTCTCAGTGGTCCCTGGGAGCAAGAGGTTATTGTATTGCTTGATGAGCCAGCAGTCCTTCTCCTGGGACCCCTGTCCCTGCCCAACCTGGCCTTTAGCCCTGAACACACCACCCCCTGCTCCCAGCCAGACCTGAGGCCTTGTGAGGAGCAGGAAGCCCATGGCAGCCACCTTCTTTGGGGGTGGGGTGGGGTTAGGGTTGTCGCCCTCTTGTTCAGGCTGGGCGAGGAAGCCCAGTTCCCTCTCCCTCAGTTGCCTCCAGCAGGTTGGCACTTCTGGCTGCCTCCCCCAGGAGGCAACTTCTGGCCCCAACTCCCTCCCTCCCACCCCCCCCCTCAGGTCATGAGTCCCACCCCAAGCCCCTTCTGCCCCTTCCCCCTAAGCTCTTTAGCTCCCTCCAGGCTGTGAGAACAGCCCCCATCCTGCTTCCCAGACCCTCTGACTGGGCATTTCCAGCAATGGGGTCTCCCCTCTCCCCTCCCCTTTTCTCCCCATTTATCTCCCCCTCTGCGAGCAAGAGGCCCTTTGTGAAGCTCTTTGTGTGGATTTGAGCTCCCAAGGCCAGGCAGGGGGACAAAGGGACACTCCTCTCCCCTCTCCATTGTCTTCCCAGTGTGTACATGTGTGCGTGTGCGTGTGTGCGTGTGTGTGTGCATGTGTGTGTCCTTGTCCCAGCTTGGTCTCTTTCAGATGTAATCTGGGGAGCGGGGAGGGGTCTCAAGAAGATTCAGAATGGTCGAGGGATGCAGAATGGTCCTGGGGCCCTGGACCAAGGCTCAGTGGCCATAGTAGGAGAAAGGAGGCTCGGTTCCTTTGAAGAGGGGCAATCAGGCCTGGGGATGGGGTGGGTGTGGACCTGAGTCATTGACTCTCTAGTCCGAGGAGTAGGTGCTTTCACCCCTCACCACCTCCACCTTGCTCTGATTCTCTCCGTCATTCCATCTCCCTCTCTGGTTCTCCATCTCTGTCTTGCCTCTCTCTCAACTGCCGCTTCCTTCCACTGCCCCTCTTTCCCTCCATCTCTCCCCCGCTGGCTCCCCCCTACTGCCCCTTCCCCCCACTGCCCATCTCCTCCACTGCCCCTTCGCTCCTGCCCCCAGCTCACTCTCTCCATGCCAGTCTCTTATTCTTACCCTGGCATTTGCCTTCCTTGGCACTGAGAAGAGACCAGGCAGGCCCCCCTCCATCCCTTGAAGCCAGTTCTGGGGAAGCCCCTTCACCCTCCCCCCTCCCAGTATTCTAGTCTTTCCTGGACTCTGCCCTCCCTGCCCTTCCCCCACTCTGCAGGGGCCTCCCCTGGGGTGCTGTCTCTGCAGAGCCCCAGCCTCAGCCACGGCTCCCCTTCACTCTAGCCAGCCTGATGACCCCATGGTCTAGAATAACACTGGGTGGCCGGCTGCCTGCTGGGTCCTGGCTAAAAATAGACTCATGCTTGGTGTGCTTTTAGGGCAGTCTGGGAAGAGGCTGGGTCCAGCCCACCAGGTCTCTCATGGTCTCCTTGGGGGACATGTTCTGCTGGGGCCCTGTTGGCTCGCCACTACCCTGCTGCAGGTGGAAGCCTGGATGGAGGGCTGTGGGCCCCAGCGGCTCCTGGAAGAGAACTCTGGTGCTGGCAGGTGACACATGGGCAGAGAAAGACAAACCAAGTGCCGGGATCAGCTCAGGATTCCCAGCTGGTGAGTGTTGAGGGCCAGGACTTGAACCCAAGTGCAGACCATGCAAGTGGAGGCACAGATGCCCCGGCCTTAGCTGGTTTCATTGCATGTGGGTCCAGTGAAGAGACAGAACTGCCTGCTTTAGGCTTTGGGCAGTGGCTCCACCCCTCGGAGCAGTGGTTTTCCCACCTGTAAGCTGGGGGCATTGTGCCTCTTGGGGCTACTGTTCGGCAATCTCTGCTGGGTCGGGGGGTGACAGGGATCCAGAGGGACCTTCCATAGGCTCACCAGGCTGGTGGCCCCCATGCTTTTTCAGTCCCACCCCCTGGCTCCTCCTCTGCCTCTTTCTTCCCAGCTCGTGGCCTGCTCTGAATCCCATTCCCTCTCTGGTCTCCAGGTTGTGGCCAAGCTGTCCTTCAGGAACTCTTGGGCCCTGGGGGCTCTGCAGAACCTCTGGAGAGGAGAGTTGGCTTCTGTGTGTGTGCTGAGGAATGGGTGAAGGGGCACAGGCTCAGTGGGGCTCTGCCAGGGGCTCGGGCCTTTAACACTCCGAGAGTGATTTTGCTCTCTGAACGTCCTTTGCATTTAGTAGCCTCCTGGTCTTGTTTCACAGATGCGCTTTCTTCTCTCATCTCCGGAGGATGTTTGGCTACAGTTCTCTTCTCCCTGCGTCGCACTTGCTTCCTGCACATCGCATTTGCTCACTATGTCTTATCTTATGAGCTTTCCTTGGATGTCTGGGAGCCGGGGTGTCAGTTCATGTTTAAAGGGGGACAGTAAAGGGCGGGCTGTTTGCTCTTGAGTGTCTGGCTGGGCTGCTTCACTGGGGAAATGACTGTCAGTGTCTTTGGATCTCTCCTCCGGGGCTTGTGAGATCCCCAGGGAAGTCTCCACTTTTCTGCTTGGGGCAGGATCAGGCCTGGTTGCTGCTCATACTCAGTTAATAAACACTTTCCTAACAGTTCCCACACCTTCAACTGGTGTCCCCCAGGCCAGGGCCCACTGTTTTACTCTCTGAGGAATATACCTCTTGTCTTCGGTGGGGTCAGGGAGGAGAGCTGGGTGTGTGAGGACATCTTCAGCGTTCACCAGTCTTCTCGTTTTAGGCTCATATTCACCCCCATCCCCAAAGGGATCTGAGCCACCAGTCCTGAGCCTCGTGGGGCTCCGTGCTGTGCATCCGGCTGCTTCCTGGCTGCTCCCCAGCCAGCTCAGAGTTCAGAGTTCTTGGCTTATGATTCCCAGTTGCCCATTCATTGCTCTCCAGCTCCCAGAATTTTGACACTGTTGTCAAGGGCGACAATCAAAATATTTAACAAGTGGTCCTAGGGACTGGGGAAGGCTGGAGCTGCTGGACCAGGAGTTAGCCCTTTCCTTGCTGATCTGGGGGAGGGGCTGGAGCGTGGGGATGGTGGGGGAGCCATGGCTATGTGCCCACTGGAACGGAGTGTGTCAGTACTTAGACAACTGCGATGGTAGTGCTGTGCATGCTGCTGAACATCTGCTCCCGTGTCATTTCCTCTCTTCTTTTCCACCCAGGATTTACGCTTTCATTAAGAAAAAAAAAAAAAAAAGATATATATATATATATATATATATATATATATATAAAAAACTTTTACTGCTGTTTTAGTGGGGTTTCGAGAGGGAGCAAAAGTAAACCTGTATGTTCAATCAGCCCATTTTTCTGGAAGGATCCACCTCACTTCTCTGGGCTCAGGCTCCTTTACCTGCCAAGGGCAGGGTGGCAAGGAGGTGGGCTGGAGGACTGTTCCTCTGGCACCCACTTTCTGGGACCCAGATGTGAGGTCCCCTCCCACTCTCTTCTTCCTAGATCAGTTGTCTTAGGTGTGTGTGGCGTAGAGGCCATTGATAGGATGGTGAAGTATGAGGCCAACTTGAAAACAGCAGAAGCTGGGGAGGTTAGACATTAGGAAGTACTTTCCAATCAGTGAGGCCAGAGAACAGATGTCCTGGGGAGACTTTGGGGTCTCCATCCCAGAAGAGCTTTAAGGACAGGAAGGACCCTGTTTGCTCTGGCCTGGAGGAGCTCTGTTGAGAGGCAGAGGGCTGGCTGGGATGACCCCAGTGTCCTGACCCCATGACTGTTGATGCACTGATTTCCCCCTTTGTGGACTCCCTTTTACTTTTCATCAACAGAAAGCTCCTCTCTTTAGGAGGCAACGCCCTCTTCTGGGGGGGCTAAGAGGCAAGCCCCCTGTGGAAGGAGGAAGTTTGGGGTGGGAGGGGCAGAGGCTTGAGGAGTCTGGGGCGTTAGAAGGAGACCCAAGGGTGAAGAGAGGTCCCCTGAGGCCCACTCTGTGGTGCCCAAGGCTGGAGGGAGAGAGGGACTTCCTCCAGGGAGATGGTGGGCTCGTGGAGGAGGATTAGGAGTAGTTCTTACTTCCAGGGTAGCCCCCCGACTGTCATCTCATTATAGTCAAGGTGTCACAGACCAAGAATCCCCTGGCAGAGACCTCATTTGAATGCTCTTTTGTATGAGGTTTGCATGTCAGCACAGTCATTTGGGGTCCAAAAAAGGCCAGAAAGTTCCTTTAGCACCTACTTTTCTCTTTATGGGGGTACCCAGCTCTCTCCACTTTCATTTGTCCCCCATTCTTCATCTACAGAGTCCCAACTTGGCTCTTTTCTTCTGGGACACCCACTTGTCCTGTGGGAGACATGTGCTTTACATGTGTCCATGTATGCTGTATATAGTTCCTCTGTTTCCAGGCCCATTTTTGCTTCCTTCCTTTGGCCCCATAAACAACATGTGTTTGTTCCTTTCTATCCAAGTCCCAGACCCTCCTACAGACTTTGAAGAGCAACAGTGGGGTTCTGTCAGCCCCAAGAGGACTCCTCCCTGTCCTCTAAGTTGCTTCACAGCCCTCCCCACCGTCCCCCTACCCCTGTGGCATATCCTCAGCGTGTGCACCCTCGCTCTGCCTCCCAGAGATGGAAAAGTTCAGGAAGGGGACAATCTGGTGCTAGATGGAACCAGGTCTGAGTGGCCCAGGTGAGGCCTGGCTGGGGAAGGTACTGAGGGGTGGGAGCAGATGTCTGGATGGGAAGTGCCTTGTCCCCCAGGGGATCTAAGATGACCATGGGTGGAGAAATGGGATTTGGTTTCTACAAGACAATTCATACAGAGGGTGCTGGGTGAGTGAGATTGGAGATTTGGGGGGTGGGGGAGCAGGACTGGCCTGTTTTCCTGCTAAGATGAGCACGGACTTTGAATACTGAGTTTTTATGCTGAGTTGTGGAAAACTGAAGACTCAAACCTCACTTGGAGTGTAGAAGAGGAGCGTGGAGAATGGTAGGGTGAAAATAGAAGACTCTCTGGCAATATGGTGCCTCATTGGAAGTTCTGCCTGTTGTCTAAGTTGGGTATGTTTTGCTTCAGTCATGGCCCATTTCCTCCTGTTTGTCTTGGGGGGGAGGCAAGCTCAGGAAGTCATTGCTATGCTCGCTCCTCTCCCTTCTCTGATTGAGAGGCATCCTTCAATTCCTCTCTCTTGGATTCCAGCCTCTTCATGTGCCCCTATTCTACTCTCCCCTGGCCCACTTCCAGCATCTCCTAGCAATACTGTTCTGACCTCATCCTGCTGGGACTCCTGGCTCCTCTTCCTCAGGTGTCCATTCCTTGGACAGTGGTATGAACTGTGTGTTCCAGACAGGGGGCCCTGGCCAAGGCAATTCTCTGGTGGGTGTGGGTAGGCAATGGGCAGCTGGCAGACCCAGGAAGGGTTGGGGGTGGATTTTCCCGGGGTGCTCCTCCCAGCCTCAGGTTCTTAAGATATTTGTCCTGTAGCTCCTGAGGGCGCCTTGAAAAGTCAGTTCCAGTGCCGGGTATTTGCACACTTAATTTAATCATCACACCTACCCCATGAGGTTAGGATCCTTGTCTCCATTTCACAGAGGAGGAACCAGAGGCTCAGAATAGGGAGTACTCTCCCCAAGGTCACTCAGCCCATAAGGGCTAGGGTCAGTATGGACCCTGGGCTCTTCGCTGGCTTTGAATCTGGATCCTTCTCTTTGGAAGGTGAGGGTGGGGACAATGGAGGTGACACTTCTCAGACGTTTTCTCTTGATATGGAAAGTAACAAAGGCAAATGTAACAGTACTCATTTTGCAGATAAGGGCACTGAGGTTCCTGGAGGCTATGCCCCAAGCTTATCCATCCATAGGGCTGGATGGGGCCTTTCTGGGAAGGGGCTGGGCTGTCTCAGGGAGGCTGCATCAGAGACCTCCTCCTCTCTGGTCTGCCTGGACCTGGGCATGCCCTCCTCTGCTCTGAAGCTATTAGACAGAGTGAGACTAGTCTGTGCCAGAAGCCAGGCTCAAGTGGATCACAGAGTGGGTCTAGGAGCCTTTGGGCTATGGGAAACAGGAAACCAGATTGTACCCTTCAGTTCAGGGGAGAGAATGGAAGTCTGCAGGCTCCAGGAGAGCCTCCAGCCTTGATCTGACGGGATGCAGGGATTCTACTTACCTCTGATGCATGGTCTAGCCAGGTGCACTGAGAGGCCACCTCTCCTGGCTTCTGTGGAGTAATGAAGGGCTCACATCTGGGTGGGCTTGAGGTGTGTCAGGAGCCTGTGTGTACTGTGCCTGACCCAGATGTGGCCAACTCCTAGTCAGGAACTGAATGCTGTGCGATCCTGACCACAGGGGCTGTAGCTGGGCACTTGAGGGTCTTAGCTCATAATCTCCTCTGGGTAGGTCCCTTCAGTGGCCTGGGCCTGGGGAGGGCAGGAGTGTCTGGGAATCCCCAGACCTGCTTGCTTCTGGAGCCTGGGGATAAGCCATATCTACCTTGTTTTGTGCCTCAGTTTCCCTGGCTGCACCTATGCATTCACTCCTCTTCTATTCCTTTCCTTTCCTCCCCTCGCCCGGATGCTGGCCCTTCACTGCGGCTCGCTGATTTGTATAGGGTGGCCAGGAGCCTTCCACCTCCTCCTCGCCTACTGTCCTCCCGCTTGCCCACTGCCTTTTGGCCTTGCTTGTCCCCTTCTCCGCACTCACGCTGGCTCTGGCTCCCTCTCGCTTCTCCAGTCCTTGGCGTCCGGCCTCAGCCCCCTGCTTCTCCCATCCTGGGTTGTCTCTTGGAGGCTTCATCTCCTTCCTCTTGTCCTTGCCTCAGGCTTGGGGTCCACCTGGGATCTGTCTCAGTGACCTGGCTCTTCCCAGCCCTGGTTCCTTCTCACAGTTCCCTGGACATCCACAGGGACAGGCTGAGGACTCTGAGATGAGTGGGGGGCTGGAGAGTCCACTGTCCTACTTCCCAGACCCCCTCCTCACCCTGCAGAAACAATAGTCTGGGAGTGGTCCCAGGAGAGGAGCCCAGTGAGATGGGGTGTGTGGGGGGGGTGGGGGTGGGGGGTGGAGAGTGCGGGAGGGGATGGATCTGAAGTGGGTGGGGGCTGATTATCTGTCTGTATCTGCCCCCATGTGCCTAACTCTCCCTTCTAGTGTCTCCAGCTGTCTGTCAGTCGCTGTCACTGTCTCTGCCTTTCTGTGTTGTCTTGGTTGCTAGATCTGGGAGCTTAAATGCAGCTCCCCTCCTGCTGTGCCTCCTACACCCAGCCACCCTTTCTGTCCAGTTCAGGGGCAGACCAGCCAGTGAGCCAGCTTCCCAGGAAGGGAAGGGGCTGTGGTGGGAGTGGGCGGGCTGGGGTGAAGGGTAATTGTATTAGCTGGTGCTGATGCAGTTGGGCTTCCCAGACTGGGCCCTCCCCTGTCCTCCCCTCTTCCTCTTGTCCTCCTTTCTCCCTCTCCTCCTGCCCTTCCATTCATCTCCCTCTCTCTCCCAGTACCATCAGAATCAATTAGACAGTCCCTGCTTTAATCTCATTGCAGGAGCCTGGGCTCAGACCCAGCGGCCCAGCTCCTAGGTCTGCAGTCTCCATGCTGAGCCCTGCAACCAATGCTCCAGAAGCAGAGGGATGACCGGGATGACCTCAGGGCCCCACCCTCACTTCCCCACCCCCAGCTGCTCTGGCTTGCCCAGGGAGGGAGCCTAGGTCAGGGACTCCCCATGGATCGATACCCACCAATACCCACCATTGCTCCAGCCTGTCCCCACCCCTCCCCCGCTGGCCGTTCATCATGTCAGCTGCTGGGTGGTGATGGAAGTCATTTGGAAAGGGGCCCAGAGGACCTGGGATTCTCAGCCTGGAGAATAGAGAGGAGTGGGGGTGGGGTGGGGTGGGGACAGGGGCTTGAATAATGAACCGCCAGTGTCTGAAGCCATTTATTGTGCAGAAGAGAGTGGCCAAGCTGTTCTCCTTCCCCAGCAAGACAGAATTAGAGGAAATAACCTGGAATTTGAGAGGGGGGATGGAGGTTAGGTATCAAGAGGAACTTCCTGCCTGTCAGAGATCAGAGACCTGGATTAGTGGTGGTAAGGGGTAGAAAGAGCATTTATGGGCTCACCTCCCTGAGGTAGCTGTGGGAGGAGAAACGGTTCCTGCCCTCCCCCCCCTCTGTTCTTCTGGCTGCCGTGTTGTGCTACAGAAAAGCAATGAACCGGGATGGGGGCCTTGATCCAGCTCTGGCACTGCCCAAGTCACTTTACCACTCTGGGCCTCAGTGTCCTTGTGTAAATCCGGGGCAGGGGAAGGGGGTGGGTCTCTTTCAAGTGTAACTGGAATCAGTACTGGATATTAAGGAGCCATATCAGGAAAAGGGGTGGGGTCCATTGTCAGGGGGTGGGTGGAGTGAGATGAATAAAGACCTCACCATTCTGGCTGCAGGAGCAGCAAGAACCTGAAAATGACAATCCACAATCCATTGGTCCATAATCCAGGGCTGTGGGAGGCACCCTGTGGATTTGGAAACAGGAATGGCCTGCCCTTCCTTCCTTCCTTCCGTCCTTCCATCAGCCAACCAGCCCACTGAGTAACTCATGTTTATCAACCACATGCCAGGCACTGTGCTGGGTACTGGGGATGCAGCCGTGAGTGACTGACAAGGCCCTTTAGGAGCTGGCACTGTGGCAGGGAAGGGGTGAGACCGTGAAGAAGTGAGAAAATATATCACCAAGAGATAGCGCCGAGTGCTATGAGGAAAAGACCCTGCTGGTGTCACACAAAGATGGGGCTGGAGTGAATCGAAGGACTTTAATGCGGCAGTCAGAGGAGGTCTCCCCAGGAGCCACTGACATTGGAGTCCATGGGAGATGGGGCCCGGCTGTGCAGGAACCCCTATTCTGCTGTTTGGAGAGAGGACTTGGGGGCTGGGTGTGAACTGTACTTGTATATGGTTAGGCAGTTCACGCATGAGTGTGACTGGTATAATCCTTCCCTGGTGCAGGGCTGAGGGGTAGGGGAAGCCAGCCTGGGAGGTGGGACCCAAGAGGGAGCCCCCTGGGGGCCACAGGAGGAATTGCCATGGCTGGGAGGGTGTTGAAACTACCTCCCTGGTTGTGAGAAAGTGGCGGTGGAGGGTAGGGTGAGAGGCTGGCCTGCCAGCGCTGTCCCATCGAATGGAAGAGAAAGACTGGGAGGTCCCAGAGGAGCGGTCTCTGTGAATCCCTGTCTGGGTGTGAAAGCAAGACCTGGAGCCTCTGATCGGATGCCTGAGTGATTCTCCCCTAACAGGAGCTGCCTTTGTCCCCTGCAGACAAAACCAGCCAGGGGCACTGTGTCCCTGAGGGCCTGAGACAGAGGAGCCTCTGTGCCTACCCTGAGCTGGATGGGCCCTCTTCCCGTGGGCTGTCCTCAGGGGGCCAGAGGGTTGTGACCTTTTCTCTTGTTTCCCTGACACCTGCGCTGGCTGCTTCTGGGATGTTTTCTGTTCTTCTCTCACTTCTCTGGGGGAAAAGGGGAACTCCTGGCCCTGACCCAAGGAAAACCTGGGGGAAGGGCCCAGAGCAGTCCCCTCTCTGCAAACATGGCTTCCACCCCACCTGGCTGTAGACTCTGAAATCTCCCTGGCCTGCACTCAGAATCCAGGTCTCTGTGCAGCATGAACACCGGTGGGGTGTGGAGAAATAGTAGTTTCTTGCCTTTTAAGCCCTGGCCAGACTCATGGCACAGCCCTGCTTGCCAGTCTGGACTCTGTAGCTGAGGAGTGGAGGGGAGGGAAGGTGAGCAGGGTGCGGCAGGCCTGGGAGACAGGCTGGAGTCTGTGGGAGCCTGGGGAGGACCATGTTGCATGGATGGGGGGACCAAGTAACACTGGAGGATGCTGACCATCTCTTCAAATGCTCCTCTGGGGAGGGAGGGATGAGGAGCTGGGGGACTGTTGTTGGGCACCCACATGGGGGACTGCAGAGAGGTCTCTACATGGGGTCTGATATGAGGTCCCTCTGATGGAACAGACCCTGTCCAGGCTCACCCAACCTGTCCTTCATTCCATGCTTTGGCCTCTTATTCATGGTCACCTGTATCTGAGCATCACATCTGGCCCATTAGGAGGAGGCTTGCGTCTCTGTTCCTGATGCTCAGGGGCCTGAAACAAGAGACAGGAGGGAGGGAAGATGGACTGAGCACCTGCCACGTGCTGGATGCAGTTTCTGATGCTTTGAGTGCTTTGAGGGAGAATGGGGATTAAGAGGAGACCTTTTGGGATTGGATTCCCCCCAGTCCCCAACACCCCCCCCAGGTTTTGGTGAAAGAGGAAGCTAAGGGAGGTCTTGCTAGAACCTTCCAAGAGGTTCTGGAGTGGCTTCAGGAGGGCCTGGGGATCCTGCAGCTTTATCCTCAGGATTGTGACCTCCCCTGATGATGAACACAGACCACAGGACTTGGGGCAGGATTCCAATGACCTTCAGGAGTGGAGACACCTGGCATGAAGCTGCGTGGGGCATGGTGGAGACAGAGATTGGAAGGGGAGAGCTGGGGAGACACTTCTGGCAATGACTCTGCCTTAGCTCTTGGGGCGGGTGTGTGTGTGTGTGTGTGTGTGTGTGTGTGTGTGTGTGTGTGTGTGTGATAGGCTTAAGACACGTCCTGCTGGTCAGTGGATGAAAATGAAGGACTCCCTGCCCTCCTGAGCCCTTTTCCTCCAGATCTCCCTGCTGGGAAGGTTTGGATCTAGTCATCGCTTCCCCCCCTTTCTTCTCACCCTCTCTCTTTTCCTTCTTTCTGTGTTTGTTGAGTGTCTTTCATGCACTAAGTGCTGAGAAATCTTTAGAATCCTTTTAAGAAAAAGTCATCTTGTCCTCCTGCCTTAATCTAGGCAGGGCCACACTTCAGCCAGTCTTAGCTGAAGAACTTTCTCCTATTTAAAAAATTCAACAAGTATAAAGAAAAAAGAAGAAAAAACCCACAAAACCAAACCAAACAAACAAAGCAAACAAACAAAAATTCAACAAGTGATTCCTTTCAATTGAGCTTCCTTGTACTTGCTATGGATTAAACCCCATTTCATCCTGTCTCACACCTTATCTGCTTCCTCCGGTACCAGGGCAGGGAGGCTGTAGGGACTGAAGGCTCCCAAAGGAGGAGGAAACCCCCCCCTGCAGGCCTGGGACAGGATTCTGCAGTGGCAGGCACTTCACTGGGAACCTCAGGCATGAACAAGGGCAGGGCCTGCTATGGAGGGGCTCACTTTAGTGGGGGATCACATGCCTCTCTGTCTACTTCCCTGATGCCCCCTCCAGCTTTCATCCAGAGCTTTCATGGTGGGGGAGGGGCTGATGGAGGTCCCCCTTGCCTGGAGAGTCTTAGGGACTGAGGGGCCCTGATGTCTGCACACCAGCAGGCACCTCTTTCTTCTCCCCAGCTGGCTTGCTCCCTGTGTTCCTGCCCAGTCTCCCCACAAGTGCTGGACCCAACTGCCTGACTGATGGTGGGAGCTAAAGTGGGGATGGGGTGGAGAAATCTGCCATAGAGGCGAGTTTGGGGGTGGAGGTGCTCAGCCTATGGTGTTGGGAAAGAGGCCCTAGTTGGAGCAGAGGAGGAAGGGGACAGGGAGACAGAATCAACAGGGAAAACGTCCCTGAGATGGTTCCCATCTCAGGATGGAAGCCCAGGCCCAGGAGCTCAGGCTGTAGGGCTGTGGGGGAAGGGTCTGGCTGGCGCCCCAGGGGCCTGTGGCTGCGGAAGAGGCCCTGTTGCAGCTCCCCCCGCCCCTGTTCTCTCTGGGCTTGGCTGTCCTCCCAGTTTCTCTGCAGCGACAGATCCAGGGGCAAAGCTCATGGCTGCCCCTCCAGCTCTCCAGAGTCTGTCTGTGGTCTTCTCCTGCCTCTCTGCCTTTGTCTCTCTTTTTCTACCCACCTCTCTCCAGAGTCCAGCACCTCCTCCTCCCGTCTCTTTTCTTCCCTCTCCCTAGTTCCACGGTCCCGATGTGGTGACCCCAACAATGTTCCTAAAAGGACCCCCATCCTCTGTTCACTTGAGCATAGCAGAGTCAGGGGAGGGCCCGGCCGCCGCCCTCGAACCCTGAGCAGGAGGTGTGCTGTCCTCTCTCCTCTCTCTTTTCCAGCAGGGTCCTTTCCAAACTGTAGGGGAGCTTTGGATGCTCAGAAGAACTGGCCAGAGAGAGATCCGGCCAGGAGTCGGGGTGCGACCCTAGTCGGCGGTTGGCGGTAGGACGGTAGGACAGGACAGCTGGCCCAGGTTGTGTAGTGTGCCCATGTGCACGCCTGGCGCAGGGATGTTTCTGCCTCGGTCGTGGAAGCCTGCGGCCTCCGTTTAAGTTAATCACATTATGCTCTGGGGAGCAATATGGGAATTGGAGTGCGATCTGGAGGGAATCCACACACACGCACACGCACGCTCACACACTCACTGCAGCGGGCGGCACGGTGCTGCCGTCGCCGCCGCCCGGGCTCCGCGCAGGTGGACGCCGCGCGCCTGGCACCGCCTCTGCCGCGCCGCTCGCGGAGCCTCCGGAGTTACCGGGGTGCCTGCGCCCGCCCCCCAGCGCGCCCGGGACGCGGGCGGCCGACGCTGTCACGCCGCCGAGGGGAGGAGAGAGGGAACCGCGGGAGGAGGTACCCGAGGGTGTAAGGGCCCTGCCGCCAACCGCGCCCCCAAGGGGGGTCTCCGGAGATGGAGCCACGTCGGGGCTGCGCCGCGGGCCCCCCGCCCCACTCCTCTCGCTAGAGGGGGTAGGACGCTTGGGCTGCTCCTCCGGGGCTGAGGATCTGGGACCCGGCGCTCGCCTGTCTCTCCCCCACTCCCAACCCCGCGCCCAGGAGCAGCCAGCCAGCCCTCCTCTCCCCGACCCTCGCCACCCGGGCACCCACCCTCGGGGTCAACATGACTCGGCTGAGCTGGTGCTTTTCCTGCGTGATCCGGTGGGGCAAGTACATCTTCTCGTGCCTCCTGCCCCTGCACCTCTGCTTCCGCGGCCAGGTAAACGCCCTCTGCCCCACCTGGCACCTCCCCGGCCCCCCCAGCACTCCCCTCCCTCAGTCCACTGGGCATCCCATGTGATTTAAGCCTGGCTCTCATCAGAGTGTGGGGGCTCCTGGGGAGCCCCCGCCCATGCTGCATGGACCCAGGACGGGAAGCGGCTGATCCCCCCCCAGCGCACACCCCTGGGCATCTGGGGTTTGGGTCAGAAGTCTGAAGGGTAGCGGGGGAGCCTGTGCAAGGGCGTTGGAGATCTGGGTAAAGAGAAATGTTTCTGGGGGGTTTAAGCATCTCTCTCAAATTTCTGTGGGAAAGGAAGGTGGATTCCTGGAAATGCCCTCCTCCCAGTTCCCTACCCCCACTCCCCACCAAAGCCCCAGAGGCCACGGAGTTAAGGCAGGGAAGTAACAAAGTGGGATAGAAGTGAGTGGAGCAGCGGAGGACGTCAGGAGGGATTTCCCACCTACTCAGGAGGAGGGAGGGACCAGGGAACTGGGCAGCGATAGGGTGGGGGCTGGGCCCCAGGGAGGGAGCATGGGGGGGGCGGTTACTAGGGGAAGGGGGGTCTGGGGGGACCTGCAGTGCCATGGGTGGGTGTGTCCTGGTTGAGCATCTTTCTCCCTGGGATCCTCTCAGAGAGGATCATTGCAGGTTCCTTCAGGGTATATGGGGCAGGGGGACGTTGGTAAGAGGGTGGAGGTCGGGGCATACCCACAGAGTAGCGAACTGGAAAAACTGCACATCACCTTAAGTTCTCCCCCGAAGGGTCAGGGAGAACCCCAAAAGCATGACCTAGAGCCCCCCCGCCCCCCCAAGCCTCTAATGAGGGAAAAGGATGGAAAGGAATCCAGGGGCTGGGGGTGCTGGCTTTCTGACCCACTCTCAGCTCCATTGCGGAAGCAGACGGGCCCCTGTCACATGGTGGGGTTCGGAGTGCTAGCTGTGGAGCCAGCCTGCCTGGCTTTGAATTCTGGCTCTACACTTACTAGTTGTGAACCTTGGGCAAGTAACACAATCTGCCTGCATCTTAGTTTTCTCATCTGTAAAATGGGGATAATAACAATATCTACATCACTGGATTGTTGTGAGGATTAAATAATGCACTCAAAGTGTTTAACAATGTGCCTACTCCATAGTAGGTGTCTAATAAAAAATAGGGATATCATCATCATTATTATTGCTTACTTCCAGCAGGGATCTCCCTCTTTGCAGACCTTCAGGGCAGGCAGAGCTGGGGTATGTGGGGATGAAGAGATTTATTCCTGTATCCATTCTTCCCATCCAAATAGATGGGAAGGGTCCTCCCATTCCATCAGGAGCCTGAACTTTCAGCTCCTTCTTTCAGGTGCTGCCTCTGAACCTCAGTTTCCCTCTCTGCCATTCCGCAGTGGGGAAAGGTGCCAGCAGGCTCCCAAGGTATGCTCTGAAATCTTCCAGCAAAATGCATTGTCCCCAGGGATTGGCTGGGAGGCAGGCACTGCGGCTGTGGACCTCAGGGCTGGAGCCCCATCCACATTCCAGTGGGCTCTGAGTTCAGATGCTGTGGAGTCTGGATTTTCAGATTTGGGAAAAGGGAGCCTGCAGTGGAAATGGCCAGCCAGGACCAGGTCAGTTGGATGCCAGGCCACTTAACAATTCTCCCTCCTCATTTACAGAGGTAGAGGATGATGGACCCGCCTCGCGCCACTCTCTACCTCCTCCTGGGTCGGGATTTGAGCTGGGGGCTGGGGAAAGGCACTGGATGAACAGCTGTAGCTGCCTCCCTCCAGCCTTTGAGGGGCCTGATCCAGGCAGGAAATTAGAGCTGGGGAAGAAATCAAGATCATGGAGTCAAGCTTGGGGAAGGATCTTACTAAAAATTATGGGGATTGGGCCCAGACACTGTCACTACATAGGGCACTGGTGGAGGGGAAATAGGGGAAAGGGTGTGAGTGATGCTCCTTCCAGTGTCATCTGGGGAAACTGAGGCTCAAACAGGGCCTGGTTGGATTCTGTCTTTCCTCTCAGGGAGCACCTAGAGGTATGGAGTGCAAGGGAGCGACTTCAATCTCGTACAGGAGGGGTAGTGGGTGTGGGGGCAGGGGCAGGGCCTTCCCTGGCGCATGTGTTGCCTTGGAGGGCATTACCATGAAGTGCCCCCTGCTCAGGGCTGATGCATCTCATGCCAGGGCTTGGTGAGTGGAGTATGGACTGGACTTGAGCCCCCACTCACGCTTTGGCTGCACCCTGTGCAATGAACATCATACGCAGTGGTACGTGGAGGCTCTGCTAGCATCTGAACACTCCAAAACTCAAAGGCCAAGTGTGTATGGGGTGGGGGCAGGGTGAGGGAGCATGGATTATCTGAAAGGGGGGCCCTGGGGCCCCAGGGGTCAGACCCTGTCTGCATCCAGATCTCTTCTTGTTGGCTTTTCTGGAGCCACTAGGGATCCAGTAGGTCTCATCCTGACCCATTTAGTAGCACTGTCCTTGGCTTTCCTCTATATGTCTCCACTTTCCCCCTTCCCCCACCAAGCCAGATCTGAGCCTGGGCAGCTGAATCCCTTCCTGGAGCTGCATCACCAGCCCTTGAATGAGAAGTAGAGAGGACAGTTAATAAGCACCACAACATGGGGATGCAACTCCTGGTCCCTCGGTGACTGTATTGCTATAGGAGCAGCAGGAAAATTCTCGACCCCTGGAAAATGTGGAATCAGATGTCCTGAGTTTCAATTACACACATGCAAGGGTGCTTCAAAAAGTTCATGGAAAGATTTGTATTATCTTCTAATGCTATTTTCCATAAACCTTTTGAAGTACCCTCCTACTAGCTGTGTGACTCTGAGCCAGTTGGTGAACCTCTCTGTGCTTCAGTTTCTACATCTGTAAAATGGGGGTTGGTAGGAGGCTTAAAGGTGATGCCACAGGTTAAATGTCCAGTTAGTTAATACTTCTCTTTCCTGGTGCAAGAGGTGGCAATCTGAGGGGGCAAAAGTTTGCAGATTCAGGAGCTATGTGCTTTGCTGTCAGATCTCTGTGTCTCATGCTGTTGGTATCGACAGTTGGACGTTGGTGAGGAACTGACTACTTGATGTGAGGTCCCTGGGACCAGCTGGGAGGAAGGCTGAAGTTGCAGGGTTTTCGGGAGAAAGCTGAGCACCCAGCTCTGGCCTTATGGTGACTGGTGACCGGTGACCATTCAGCAGTGTACTTAGGAAAAAACCTGTGGCCTGGGAGCCATGAAATTAGGGATCTGCTCCTGATGGGCTCTGTGACCTCCGGTAAGTTGCACCACCTCCCCTGACCACAGTGTAGTCATCTGTTAAACAAAGGGGCCCCAAAGACCAAACCCTCCCAGCAGACATGTGTAATTTGGCTTTCAGAGTGGTTTTTTAAAAAAGCCAATACTTTAAAATTTGCATTTTTTATAGAATTGTTTTATGTAAACATATAAATATGGTTCTTCTCTTGACAGACCAAAAGATCTGACAATGTGGGCTCATGTCATGGCACACCACAGTGGCTGGGGCTGAGGAGTAGGTGGCCCGTTAGCTGGATCCTCCCCTCCAGGTTCCCATAATCCTCTTGCCTGTCCCCTTATTTAACTTCTCTCTGGTCCCTGAAGGCTCTTGCCATGACCCCTGGACTAGCTGAGCTTGAAGGCTTTTCTAGCTCTGAAATTCTGTGACCTTCAGAGTCTGTGATCAGTGGTGACAGAGGAAAGGCTCAATGTCATGATAGGAGATACACTGGACAACAGGAAGAACTTTTTGATGGCCAAGGTACAGGAAAAACGGATTGGATGAAGCTGGGGCCTTGGCCGGGGAAATTTGTGGCATCACAGAAAGTGGAGCTGGAAGGGACCTTGGGGACCATCAGCAGTCATTTTGTAGGTGAGGAAACTGAGGCCTGGAGAGGTTCAGGCTCAGGCTCACAAGGCCATTAGCCTTACTCCTGCCCACACTAACCCTCTGCCTCAGCTCAGCCTGCCTCCAGGCCTGGTGCCAGCACCAAATCCCGCAGTCTTGACTCTATTTCTTCAGCTGGCTTCTGAGCAGGGGCTGGCGACAAGAGCCAGGGAGGTCTCTGTGTGCAGACGGGAGGGCAGACATTAAACACAAACTTGCTGCAGAAATGTCTGGGGTGGGTGTGGGATGGCACAGGGTGGTTGCTGCGTTCTGAGGCTTCTGGGATCCCAGCACAGAACACCCAGCCAGCCCACCAGTGTGCACCTAATGTCTGCTGCGTGTGAGACATAGGGCTAGGCCCGGGGGGGAAGGTTGGATCCCAAGATGAGCAAAACCCTTTCAGCCTGTGGAGAGTCTGCAGCCTGCTGGAGCTCAGAGGTGAGGGCTGGCAAAAGGAAGAGGTGGGCACTGAAGATGGGTCAGCATTGCAGGCATGGGCAAAGGTGTGCAGGCAGGACAGCCCAAGGCCCTTTTGAGGGGGAGAAAAGGAAGTTTGGGGAAGGGGGTAGTAGATGCTAAGAGTAGGAAAATATGTTAGGACGCATCGATTGATTGATTCATTCATTCTTCAATCATGTGTGGAGCCTGCTGCATGCCAGGCTCTGGGGATACAAACCACAGGACATGTCCTTGCCCAAGGAACTCTCTCATGTGTGGGCTGGGGAGGAGACACTAGGCCGCAAAGGAGGAATAATGGGTAACAGGCCTGGAACAAGGTCATAACATGCAGTTAGAGAGACCTCAGGTGGCCGAGTTTAATGTTCAATGGGGAGGATGGTGGTTAAGTAGCAGGAAGGACTTCCTGACAGGGAGAGGTTAAGATACAGGAGAGACGCCCATAGGCTTGGAAAAGAGGGATGGAGGCATTCTGGAGGAAAGTTTCCTACAGGGGGACCCCGGCATGAGGGCCATCAGCTTGCATTTTCAGTCCCAGCCAAGGGGACTGCAGAGGTAGCAGGCCTGGGGGCTGCGTGGGAGGCCAGTGTGTGTGTGTGCTGTGTCTTGGTCTTTGATCTGGTTTTCCAGCATTTCTGGGAAGCTCCAAGGTGATTTCTCAGAACTCCCAAGAGAGCTGCTGGGAGGCACATCTTCGGTGACGCTAGCAGCAATGGGCTGTGGGAATGGGCAGGGGAGATGGGTGAGAGTGGGCACTAGGATGTCAGGGCTTAGCTGGCTGAGCCCTTGGACTTGTTGGGGGGTCAGGGGAGGCTGGCAGGGTTGGTGATGGTGCCTGGAGTTGGGGTGGGCTGAGGGGCTCCCAGAGAGGCCTCCTGAAAAAGGCTCCCCTTGTTGACCTGTGCTCCAGCCAGGGGAGAAAGGGAGGTTGTGCAGGAGTGTCTGTGTATGGCCAGCTACACGTGCAATACTGGTCTGTTTCAGCATTGGTTAAACTATCAGTTGAGGCCCAGCAGATTTGGGAGTGGGGAGGCTGGGGGAGCAGTTACAGAGGGGCATTGTAATTCTGGCAAGGGATGCGGGCTAGAGGGGGAACATTTCCCAGACCCAGATCTCTGCAGAATGACTTGGAGGAGCATGGAGAGGGGACTCTGACTCTTCACCCTAACTCCTTTACCAGAACAGACTCAATTCAGGCACGTGATCTAGGAAGGACCAGAATTAGATTCCTCACTTCAGTGTCCTTCCCTGACTTCTCAGAATCACCAAACAATAGATGGTTAGTCCCTTGTGCAGTGCCCGACCTGTGTATCTGAATGTGGCAGGCTTTTCTCAGATGAAGAGTGAGTGTTTCCCTCTCATGCTGGAGTTTCCCAGGCAAATGTCTTGGCTGGACAATGGGCTGGGAATCATACTTGGCTAGGCAGGTCCACCTGAAGGGGGAGACCAGATGTAGAAACCAAACTTGGGGGTTGCACTGTATCTGGTATTGACAGAGTGGCCTGGGCATGGTATTGGGTGGGTAGAGGAGAGAGACAGGGGATAGGTAACCCTTTGTGGCCCAGGCATGCACAGCACACTCGTGTGTGCTTAGGAGCCCAGGCAAAGGACTTTTTGCTAAGTTACTCAATCCGGGAAAACAATCTCCAAGTGCCTACTCTGGGTGGGTCCCTGTCCTCGGCATTTTGCGTGTTGACGTGAGTTGGACTGTGTGTCCTGGTGTGTGCATGTGTCCACAGAAAGGTGTGGGGCTGAGCCCTCTCTGCTCCTCTGGACAGCTCTGAAGAACAGAGTGGGCGATTCACCAGCTCCCACCCACCCTCACTTGTCCAGCCACTCAAACAGGAAAATTTTGGGGGTGGGAGGTGGATCCAGACAATGAAGCCTGGGGCAGATTTTGCTGATTACCACGGCAGCACTCCCTGGGACTATGTTTGGATTCTGCACCCTGTCTTCTTCCCACCCTCTAGACCCCAAACTTTTGCTCCTGGGTGAGTGTGGGGAGTGGGGAGGGGAGAGCTAGCAGGGCAGGGGGATGCTGTGGAGAAGAAGTGGGTGTGTGGAATAGTGGGAGGAGAGCGCTGGGCCCAGGGAGGGGAGGAGGAAGTGGGGAAATGCAAACCAAATGTTGGCCCAGGCCACAGTCAAGAAAAACAGACTCCAGCGGGAGCCTGGAGCAGGGCTCCCTTTTGGAAGGGCAGGAAGGGCTGGGACAGATGTTTGGAGGAAAGAAAGAAGGGAGGGAAAAAAAAAAAGAAATTGGAAAGAATTGGAACAAAATCCACAGCCTGGGGGAAGGGCCATTCTTCTGCAGTCTCGGGACTGATTTCTCCCGTGTTAAGGCCTGTCCTAGGCTCTGAGCTTGGCGTGTGGGCACCAGGGTCTGTCCTGGCTGTGAGTGTGCAAATGAGTGTGTGTTCTGAGGCCAGAAGGGCATGCATGTGTACTCAGAGACGGTGTAGGGGCCAAGGAACCCCAGGGGTGTGCAAACTGTGCTGTCTTGGTTCTGTCTGTCTGTCCATCAATTGTCTGGAGGGTTCTGGGAGTGAAGGCCCCTGGACTGGCCTGCTGGGGGTGGAGGTCTGCAGTGATAGGGAGCTCAGACTCCAGACCCTCCAGCACCAGCTCAGGAGAAGGTGGCAGGAGCCTTGGTGGCTCCCAGGGGTTGTGGGTCTGGGAGTAAATGGTGGCTTTGGTGGGCTCTGCCTCTGGTAGCTGTCCCTTTGCCCCTGTCCCCTTCACATCCCCTGCAAAGCAGGGCTTCTGACTCCCAGTGCCACCAGTGGAGCCTGGAAGGAGGGAGGAGAGAGGAGGTTGGGACAAGGGGGTGGAGTGGAGAGGAGGAGGAGGGGACAGAGGGAGGGTGAGCTGGAGGCAGGCAGGGCGAGAGGCCCGGCAGATGCTGGCTGAGTCGGAGCAGCAGAAGCGGACGCAGAGCTCCCTTCTGCCTGCTCTGTGGGGGCTGTGAACTCAGGGGGGCCCTTTGCAGACCCCAGGCGTGGCTCGAAGCACAGGACTCAGAGAAGATGACGTGGATCTGTCTGTCCTGCATGCTCTGGGTAGGTCCGGCTGCTTTAGCTCAGAGGTCGCACCCTCCCCACATATCCCGTTTCATTTCACCTTATCCTTAAGCTGAGAGCCTGGGGTAGGGGGAGTGCAGGTGGTGAAGGGGGGGCCTTTCTGCCTCTGACATACAGAAGGACAGAGGTGACTTGAACAACCCTCAGCCTGAAGACTTTCCCCATCAACAGGGCCTAGGCCCTGGTTGTATGCGCCAGTATGTGCTGACACCCCCCCACCCCCCTTGAGTCCCTGAGCTCTAAGTAGAAGGAAGCCATCAAGAAGTTCGGTTCTTCTTAGATCCTCTCCTGCCTCCACCCCTACCCTGCACTGGGGTGAAAATTCTACAACCCCTAAAGTTGCTCAGCTCAAGAATTTGAGGAGGGGGCAAGGGTGGGGGCCTGGGGAACGGGAGGGAATAGTAACCTAGAATGTTAAATCTGAAAAGACGGGTTGGGGGAGAATTCTCAGATTTCATCACTTTCATCCATTCTAAACCCAATTTCAGCTCCTGCCCACGGCCATCCCCATCCTTGCCAAGTCTTCCCCTCGCCCCTCACGAGGGGGCCATAGCCTTCTCTTTCCCCCTTTCTCTCTTGTCCCCAGATTCAGGAAGGTGTGTGTCAGACAAGGGTGCCTGGGGGGCAGGCAGACAGGTCTGGGGGCCACATGGTGAGGGTTAAAAGTTTCTTGGCCAGTAATGGGCAGAGGTTCCTGGGAAAGTGGGGGATGGGAGAGGGCTGACTGCTGCCAAGAGGAGTTGGGGGCAGGGGTGGGAGGAGACCCCTTGTTCAGAGGGGCTCCTGCGGGGCTGTCTGGGCTGGGCAAAGGCATGCACAGGGGTCAGGAGGGCGAGGAAGTCATCCCTGGCTAAGGTTACTGTCAGTCTCTTTGAGAGTGATGGCTGGTTTGGGGGAGGGGGCTTTAGGCCTGGGATCCAGATGTGGCTTTTCCTGCCCCTTTCCCTGTTCTGGCCAGTCATCAGGAGGGCCCTCTTGGCCCGGGCAAGCTCAGGCTGAAGACAGTTGTGGAAATCAGACTTGGGCAGCCGAGTGTATTTTGGGCAGAGGAGGGAAGGGTGGGGGTGCAGGCCTGGAATGAGGGGGTTTGGGTGATTTGTTTGCTGGGTGCAGAGGTGGATCTTATTAATAGCTTGATGGTGCCCAGCGTGTCCTGCATAGAGGATGCATCAGTGGTTGTCTGGGCCAGTGCTGACATCTGTGAAATGAGAGGCTTGGCCAAGTTCATCTCTCTGCTGAGGGTAGAGGTGGGCAGGGAGGGAGCTGTGTGGCAGGAAGGATGGGATTTAGACTTCCAGGGGTGATGTGCTAGAGAGAGGGCTCTATAGGGCACTTCAGCTGAGAGGTCTTGGAAAAAGTGTTTGAGACCTCAGTTTCCCCATGGGTGAAATGAAATGGCAAAGAAAGGGGGTTGCAGAGAAGTAGGGATGAGACTCTGTAACTCAGTGCTTGGGGACAGCACCTGACACGTAGAGCGTGCCCTATCGATGTTAGTGCCTTCTCTGAGAGTTGGGAGAGGGGTACTGGTGACCATGGCAGGTGTGGACGCTGCCTCCTTGGACTTCTTTAAGACCAGAAGAACCTGTGTCCCTCCCCTTGCCCTCCCACCCCCAATGTCCCAGCCCCTGTCCCTTCCTGGCTGGCCTGGATGCCCATCACCAGCGTGGGCCAGAGACAGGGGAAGCAGCCCCAGCCATATCTGGGTTCTTGTCCCCCACCTCCCAGTTGCGTGAGGCAGCTGTACCAACTCCCTTCCTCTTTCCAGGTGGGGCTCACTTGGGTTGGGTTGTGTGTTTGTGGCAGAGGGTAGTTGGCACCAATCATGGGGAGGGGGCCTAGAGGCCCTGGATACCTTGCCAAGGAGGATGCTTCTGCTTTCAGAGGTGACTGGTGGTGGGGAGTGTGTGGACTTTAACACCAGACAGGGCTGGGCTCAAATCCTAGTTCCATTATTCACCAGATGGGCAGCCTTGTGTAAAACAGCTCCATTCCTGAATCTCAGTTTCCTGATCTGTAAACTGGGGAGAATAACATACATCTTGTGTGGCTGGGATGAGGAGAGATAATATATGAAAAAGGATTGGGTACCCAGGCACACAGCAGGTGCTCAATAAATGCTGGTCCCTCCCCCACTCCACAATCTCCTGCCTGGAATATGGGATCTCCTGTATCCCAGGCCTGATGTGGGGGGAGGATCTCCCTGATCACCCAGGGACTCTGCCCAGCTATTCTGGGGCCAAGAACTGGCTGAGTCTGCAGCCTCAGGTAGGTAAATTGAGGCACGGTCTGGAAGAACCCCAGGTTGAGGGCGTGTGTGTGTGTGTGTGTGTGTGTGTGTGTGTGTGTTCACATGTTTCCCTATGAAGAGAGCTGCAGATGTTTCATCCAAGGAGAAATATATCTGTAGTGCATAGTTTTAACAAGCCCTAGAAACAAAAATCACTTTATTAGCTGAGGAGCAGAGCTATATATTATGCATAACTTGATTTTCTCATCAAATGTTCCCATTTGGTATTACATATTCAAGTATGGTTTATTTAGAAAAAAATTACATGCCTATTAATTGAGGCTTTTGGTGTTGTGCTGGTGGAGTTGGAGCTGTGGGCCCTTCCTTCCAGAGCGGCTCGCTCTGTTCTCAGGAACTGGGAAGAGGCTCATGAAAGTGGGGCTGAAAGAGCCACAGGGCAGGAGCTGGGGGCCAAGTGCAGCCCTGGCCCTGCCCTGAGGAAGATGCGTGGCCTCAGGCTGGTCATTGACTTCTCTGGACCTCATAGAAATGTGGACACTATTCTCTAAGGTCACTTCCAGCTGCAGACAATGATGTGTTCTGTTTTCTGGAGTTGGTGTCCTGCCCAGTGCTGAGCACACATTTTGTCCTAAGGGTCCCCATGAGCCCCTGGCTTCCTGTGTGCAGTTCCTGCCACGTGGACCCCAATCTGATCCTTAAGCTTCAAACTTGCTCTCCCCAGTTTCCTTCACCTGTTGGGCCTCTTGACTGTAGGTTTGGGAGCTAGGCTGGGCTGCGTGAGACTGACCTGGGTCTGAGAAAAAAACATCCTTTGGCAAAGTTTTTCAAAATGATGTGTTAGGCACAGAGTTGAGGAGAAATGCCACATCGTTTTGCAGCAGTGTGGAGAGGAAGTGTAGCATGCTGGCTGTGAGTGCAGTGCTTGGGGTTGATCCTGGACCCGCCACTTGGTAGCTGGGTGACCGCAGGCACGTAGCTTCATGTCTCTGTGTCTGGCTGCGCCCCCCTCACCCCCCCCCCCGCTTTAGGACTGTTAGGTTTTAAATGAGCTAATACACATATGCATTTAGAGAAGTGTCTCTCACACAGTAAGAGCTCATTGTGAATGGGGTCATAAGAATGCTGTGAAGACCCGATAACGTGCAGGTCTCCAGCAGTGGCTGAAGCGTGGACGTGGACACCTGGGTGCAAATTCTGGCTCTGCTGCTGATTAGTTGTGTGGTCCCAGCAAGTTACTTAGCCTCTCTGTGCCTTACCCGGGTACATTTCCTTGACTTACAAATTTCATTTGAACCTCACTATAATTCCGTGAGGGAGAAAGGGGCGAATAGTTCCAGTTTTCAGCCAGGAGAAGGGGACCCATGGAGGGGAAGTGGCCTGCTGAAGGCCACTTGGCCCCTGGGTTCAGTATTCCTGAAAAGGGGAAGGGTATGGGGGAGGAGCATTAGGGCTCTGGGTTGAAGGGGATTGTGGCAAGCAGCTCAGGGTTTGGAATGGTCCTTTGACCAGGTAAGCCCCCACCCAACCACACACCCATCTGTTTCATAAGTATGGAGTGCCTGCTTTCGCCAAGCAACTTGCAGAAATAGGGCAAATGATTACAAGTAATGATGTGTGCTACCAAGAGGGAACCCGTGGGAGCATTTAGGGGAGACCTAACCTGGAATCGTGGGGGAGGGGAGGTATCAGGGACGACCTCTCAGGAGATGAATTTTAAACTAGATCTAGAGATAAAGCTGAGAACTCAGAAATCCAAGTGTAGGAAGTGAAAATAATTGAGGATGAATAAGAGTGTAAACTGGACAGTCGATGGCCCATTAGACGATATAACTGTCAGGGCTCCTCCAGATTGTGGCAGACAGGCAGCTGTGGACACACCCATCAGAAATGATGGTTGTGCAATGGTTAGGGGCTTGGGATCCTGCCTCAGGCAGACCTGGATTTGGATCTTCGTTAGATCCTGCCCTACCTGCATGACCCTGGGCAAGTTCCTCAGCCTCATCATAGGACGTCACTGTGAGGATTAAATGAGGAAATCCGTGCCAATCCCTCACCACAGCGCCTGGCCCCACTGACGGGGACTCACACTATCTACATCTCTGAGCCCTCTCCCTTCAGGGGATGGTTTCACTGCAGGGCAGAAAAGGAGCTCCATGCTCAGAAATGATGGGAACCTGCAATACGAAGGAGTTGGGGGGAGAGAGACACAGGCTAATGGAGAGACATCATCCCCCTCAGGAAACCCAGTCAGGGGTCAAGGGCCACCATCTTGAATCTTGGTCTGTCGGAGCCTCTGTGTGCTCCTCTGTGACATGGGGAGGAGCTCAGGGGATGTTGGCCTCTGCCCTCCTCCCTTCCGTGGAGATCCCGGAGTACTTGGAGTCCAAGCGATCTCTCCAGCCAGGTGATGCCAGCACCTGGTGTCTGGGGCTGGTGAAGAGGATGACTCCACATTCTCTCTCCTCCAAGGGTAGGTCCGTGGGAATGGGGTGTAACTACATTGGAGGGAACTGAGGCCAGGAGGCAACTCCACCCAGTTTGATCCTTCAGACTTGTTTGATGCTCATGCTGTGCCAGGACACGAAGGACACGGAGCGGAAGTCCACGTTGACGTGTGCTGCCTGGTGGGCTTGTCCAGCGCACACATGAGGAATGACACCACCAATCATAGCTCACCTCTGCTGGGTGCTTATGGTGTGCCAGGCACAGTTCCAGTGGCTTTGTGGGCATTATCTCATTTGATCCTTGCAACAACCTGTGGGTGGTTACTATTATTAGCCCATTTAACTGATTAGTTAAGTGAGGCAGAGAGGGGTTAAGCAAGTTGCCTGGCTAGCAAGTGGAGGAACAATTAGGTTGCACCAAGGACCAGGGCGAGACACAAAGAAAGAGCATCTGGAGAAAGCAGGGGATGAGGTAATAGAACCATGAGGAAAAGATCAGACAAATTCATACTGAGGGACATTTTGCAAAATAATTGCCCTGCAGTCTCTAAACACATCAAGGTCGTAAAAGACAAATAAAAAGGAAGGTAATGTGTGTAGACTAAAGGATGAAAGAGACCCAGCAACTAAATGTGATGCGTGATCCTGGTTGGATCCAGAGTCCAAAATAAAAACAAAGACCCAGCTCTAACGGATGCTGTTGGGGCAGCAGGGGAAATTAGTATACGAATTGCACATGAAATAATAGGACTGTATTGATGTGGAATTTCCCATGTGTGATAATCATGCTGTGGTATGTAGAGGACAGAGGCAAAGTGTTAACAACTGCAAAAGTGGCAACGTGTCAGCAGTTGGTGAATCCACGTGAAGAGCACTGAGCGTTCATCTCTTCCAAAGCTTTCAAGCTTTTCAAAATAAAGACGACAGCAGATGGGGAGATTGATTGGGGCAGTGGTCAAGGGGTATCTGGAAAGCCCCCACTGAGAGGACGAAGTTTGAATTAGGCCTTCAAGGACACCACCTAGAAACTGGAGAAGCAGGGCAGGGAGGAAGGGCATCCTGGGAAGAGGGAACAGCCTGGCGGAGCTCAGAGGTAGAGCAGGTGGGCAGCGTGAGGAGTGTGGAGCAGTCCTCAGGGACACAGGGCAGGGAGTCAAGGGTTGAGATGGGCAGGGTGGGCTGGGAACAGACCAAGGCTGCTTCTCAGCTGGCTTGAAGGTATGCAGTTTTTACCCTGGAACATGGCGTATTAGTCTGTTTCTGTTGCTTATATCAAAATACACGGAACTGGGTATTTTATAAAGAAAACGAAATTTATTGCTTACAGTTTCTGAGGCCAGGAAGTCCAAAGTCCAGGGAACACAGCTGTTGAAGGTCTTGGTGGTGGTGACAGTGATGGCAGGGTATCAAATCACATTGTGAAAATGGCAGAGCAGAGATAGCTCTTCATGAACTCTCCTTTTAAAGCCCTCAGAACCACACCCATGACCACCATTATTAACCCATTCACTACGGCATGGTCCTACAATCTAATCACCTCTTCAAGGCCTCACCTTTCAATGACCATAATAGGATTTCCCACCCTCAGCAGTTAACAGTGGGGATTAAGCCTCAGTGAGGTCAGGGGGGCATCCGGTCTACAGTACGCGGGAAGCCATGGAAGCATTTTGGGGTGAGTGGGGGCATCACTGACTCCACAGAGCTGGAGAAATGCTCCTGAGAGGCTGCATAGGGCTGTGGGCAGGGAGGGGCCTGGTGTCGGGGCCAAGGAGGGTGTTGCAACAGTCCTAGGCAGAAGTGACGAGGCCTCAAATAGGGCAAAGGCAGTGGGACTAAAAGCACAGGAGGAATGGGAATGTTCAGGAGACAAAATTCACAGGATCTGGCAACTGGTTGGATGCGGGAGGGCAGGGAGGAGTTGAGAGTGACTCAGAGTTTTCCACCCCGGGCGACCAGGAACATGGTCGAGCCATTAGCTGGCTAGGGGATGGGTGAGCGGGACTTTTGTGTGTACGTGAAGGTGAGGCGGGGTAGGAGAGCTTGAATTTGAGGTGCCCGTGGGACCCCTGCAGCTCCATTTGAGGATCTGAGGCTTCCCCATAGAAACGATTGCTGATGTCAACTAAGCCTCCCAACCTAAGGGTGACAGGACGTTGAGGGGTGGATGGCCAGGAGACAGGGATAGGGTAGAGGTGGCCTTCCCTGCCTCAGGCCTGTTTGGTGGTGACCGCTTTCCCAGGCTGCATTGCTCATTGGCTTGCAGACTTCTGCCGTCTCCCCACTTCATCCAGGGCTGTTTGGCCACAGGGACCCTTGTGGGGGACAGAGCTGGGGAAGCTTCTTGGGGAGGAGCCATGAACCGGAGGACCCCTTGTGCTATTCCCCCTTTCACATCCCCCCACCCCACCACTACTCTGCCCCATGGGGCAGGGAGGAACCAAGAAACAGCCTTTCCCACCCCAGGGCCAAGGACTCCCGCCAAGGCTGTCCAAGCCAGATGTGCCGCACCCCTCTGGCTGGGCCGCCCTGGCAGGCAGGCGCAGCTGAATGGAGAGAGGGAGGGAGAGGATGCCCCTGCGGGCCAGGAAAGCCCTGTGATGCTGGGTGGGCTTGTGGCAGGGCGAGAGCTCTGGGCTTGGGGGGCGGGGCAGAATGACTTCTGGGCTGGGACCCCTTTCCCTTTTCTGGGCTCTAGCTCTTGAGGGAGGTGGGGGATGGAGAGACGTGGCGGGTGTGTGCGTGTGTGTGTGTGTGTGTGTAGAGACCAGGCTGTGGCCATGGCTCCTCTGTCCCTGAATTTTACCAGTTAATCTGGGAAGGGAAGGGCTGGGGTGTGCTTCATGAGGCTGTCTGCCACTTGTCAGGAAAAATGATGATCATTGTCATAACAAGGCATTACCCTTGAATGGCACTTTGCACTTTATGGGGCTTGTTTACATCCTCTGCCTGTACCTACAGAGCCACCCTGGGGGGGGGGGCGGGCAGGGGAGGTACTAGACACCCCATATTTTTTCTTAGCCTGGATTTTAACTTCTGATTGTTGAAATGTTCTTTTTTCCCACTGAGTCTAATTATGCTTCCTTGCAGCATCTACCAACTGGTTTTTGTTTTGCCTTCTGTGACTTCACAGATGATGTCTGGTCCCATTTTATAATGACAGCTCCTTCATTTGAAGATAGGAGACTAGATCACCCTGGATTTTCCCTTCCAGCATCCTGGTGAACATTCAAACCTATGTGGGGGCTCTTTCAATGAGATCGCCAGATGCCCTGTTCATAGCAGGGGAAGCCGAGGCCAGCAGAACCCGGGCCACTTGCCTGGGGGTCCAGTGCTGGTCTCCTCACTACCACTGGGGTTTCACAGCCTCTCAGCAAAGGGGGGATGTCTTCTTGGACATTCGCTCTCTGTGGACATTGGCATGTCCCACCTCCATTGCCCCAGTCCCTTCATCCCGAAGGGACTGTCCCATCGGTTCTCTACTCTGTCTACACTCAGATTGTCTGGTCCAACCCCCTCATTTCCATTTGGGGACTGTGAGGCCCAGAAAAGGCCACTGATATTCTCAAGGCCACACAGCCTAAAAGGCAGGCCTCCAGACTCCCATCCCAGTGCTCCCTCAGCCAGAGCCAGGATGGGGTGGGGGTGAGGGGCAGGAGTGTCCTGGGGCCTTGCCCTGGGGCTGCTTAGAGAGGCTGTGAGTGAGGTCACAGGGTGTATCTGAAACTCTGTCTCTGCCCTCAGGGACCAAAAAGGGAGAGATTTTGTAAACTCAGAATTTATGGGGCTGAGGGAACGGGGCAGACAAACCTGGGCCTTTGGGAGAAGCCTGGGCTTTTGCTTAATAGTTTAGAAGGCTCCAATCGCTGCTCATCTGTTCATTTTGGAGACTTTATTGCCCCAACACCATGCTTCAGGGAGAAGGCCTCTTTCCTTGGACTTTGGAGGAAGGGCTGGACTTGGGGTTCAGGGAAGGAAGTTTGGGGGGATAAGCTGGAATGGGAAGCTCTGCCTGACTTAGTGGGGTGGGAGAGGTAGGCTCAGGGGTTACCAGAGTAGGACTGGAAGAGTTGGCTTTAGGGTTTCCTGTCTGCCTGCCCCAGACAATCCTTAAATGGAATCCCAAGTCCCCTCCTTGCTGCTTCCCTCACCCCAAGACCAGGCTGTTGCAGTTGACATTGGGCTGGGTCCCCTCCCTGGAATGCGTGTGACAGAGATTGAAGGGAAGGCAACCAGCCAGGGTCTGAGACTGGAAAATAGGGGAGGTGAGACAGCAGAATGGAGGGGATTTATCTACCCCTCTCTGTGGGATGGGGACCCTGAGTGAGGCCTGGAGCTGGGCAGTGCCCTCCCCCCACCCTCAGCCTACCCCAGCTGGAGCTCCTAGAACCCAGCTCTCTGGAATATCAGAACTCGGGGGTGGCCTAGTGCATTTGCCCAGCAGAGCTCTGCTTTCCACTCTAGCCACCAGGGCGCTCTCTGCTGGGCTCTTGGCCCTCCTACCCTCAGCTCTCTCCACCTCTGCCCTGGGCTGTTGTCTGCTCCCCCTGCCTCCTGCCATCTCTGTCTGCTTGTCTTTTTGAATTTTGCAATAACCTTAAGTTTCAGAAAGGTTGCAAATACAGTGCAAATAATTTTTTTTCTTTCTGAACTGAGAGTAAGTTGCTGACAATGATACCCTACCACCCTTAAATACTTTCCTGATTTTCCTACAAAGAATTCTCCTACCTAACCTGCCACAGCCATTAGAATCAGGAAACTGACATCAATTCATTACTACTGACTAATCCCCAGGCCCTATGGAAGTTTCACCAGTTGCCCCCGTGATGTCCTTTATGGGCATCAAAAGAACCCAGTTCCAGAATCAGTTGTGGCATTTGGTTGTCATGTCTTTTGGTCTCCTTCAGTCTGGAAGTCTCCAAGGTCTTTCCTTTACTTTCATGACCTTGTCACTTTTGAAGATTCCAGGCCGTTTAATTGGTAGACTGTTCCTCAGTTTGGATTGTCCTGATGTTTCCTCCTGATTAGATTCAGGTTGTGGCTTTTAGTAAGAATGTCACAGAAGTGATGTTCTGGTCTCAGGGCGTCCCGTCTGTGGTGCATGACTTCCATTCATCCCGTTACTGGTGATGTTAACTTGGATCACTTGATTAGAGTGGAGTCTGCCAGGAAAAGTTACTTCTTTTGTGCTTTGTAATTTATAGATATAATGTGGGGAGGTGTTTTGATACCATGTGAATACCTTGTTCCTCATCAGGCTTTCAATTTGTTCATTTACTTCTTTACATCAGTAAGGATTCATTTAAGCTGTTGCTGTCATTATGTATTTTGGTGCTCAGATCTTCCCTGACTCAGCCTTGTGAGCTCCTGTGTCCTTTTGTCTGTCTGCCCTCTTTGATCCTCTCGTCCCCTTCTTAGTTTCTGTGCGTCTCTGTCTAATCTCTCTCATTCTCTGTGTGGGCTTGTTGGTCTCTCTCTGTCTTCCTTTGTCTTTGCCTTTATCTTGGTCTTCTATTTCCCTCTCTGTCTGTTGCTTTTCTCTGTCATTCTCTGTCGGCTTCCTCTGCCCCTCTCTTTCCCTGCTCTTATCGTCTCTCTCCCCCTCTGCTTCTCTCTATCTCTGCCTCTTTGTCTTGCTGGCTTTCTGTCTCTGCCTCTGCTTCTGCCTCATTTTGTCTGTTTTTCTGTCTGTGTTTCTGTGGCTCAGTCTCTTTTACCCAGGACTCTCTTCAGATAGGATTGTCTTCAGAAAGGAGTCCTGGACATGCTGAGCTTCTGGGACTCTGCTTCTTCCTCTTTTGAACTCACAGTTGCTCCCTCCAGCCCTTTCCTCAGAGTTGTGAGGCTCTGGGGCAGGCTGCAAAGAGGGAGACCTGAAAGAGCAGATCCTCATCTCCCTCCCCACACTGTAGGATCTGTGATTGTGTCTCTGAGTGTGCCCATGTGTGTGCAGAGGGTGTCAGAAAGGTCTCTGCTGCTGGAGGCAGGAAATGAATCAGGTTAGATACCTGGGGCAAGGGATGCCTTCCCTGGGGAGCCCTCTGAACAGGTGGGCTCCCCAGATTGTGCCTGGGTGGGGCCTGCAGGGTGGGAGGAGGGTGCTCCTAAGTAATGTCTGTTTAGGGCTTTGTGGCTTAGAGTGTTAATGGTTACAAAGGACAGTCTGTCAGAGCTCAAGGAGTGTGGTGCTTCATGGAGGGGGAAACTGAGGCCTGTGGTAGGTGGTGAATGGCCCAGGGTTTTACAACAAGTCAGACACAGAGGAGGGCTTGGGTACCAGCCTGGCTCTCATCTCCTGTTTGAGGTGGTGTAGTTTAAAATAGGATATTTAACATATCCATGTTTTCATAATGAAAAGAATAGAAAATAAATAAGGACAGAAGGGGGTGGGGTAAAACAAATAATAAATAAATTAATAAATTAATTAATTAATTAAAAAAAAATAAGGATGGAAGAGGCCTGCTGGGCTGGGGCAGGGGATAGTGGTGAGGGTGACAGAGTGGGAGAGAATCAAGAGAAATGGCATTCTGGGGTGCTGTGGTTTGAATGTCTCCCCCAAGCTCGTGTTGAAACTTAATTCCCAATTTGGTATTTGAAAAGTGGGGCCTTTAAGAGTGATTGGATCATGAGGACTATGCCTTCATGAATGGGTTAATCCACCCATGGATTAATGGGTTAATGGTTTAATGGGTTATCAGGGAGGAGATGAGTGACTTTATAAGGAGAGCAAGTGAGCATGTGAGACACTCTTGCTCGGCTGCCCTCGCTATGTGATACCCTGTATTGCCACGTGACTCTGTAGAGAGTTCCCACCAAGGAGAAGGCCCTCACTGATGTGTCCCCTGGACCTTGGACTTCCCAGCCTCCAAAACTGTAAGAAATAAATTTTGTTTTCCTATAAATTACCCAGTTTCAGGTGTTCTGTTATAAGCAACAGAAGATGGACAATGGGAATATGGGTTAGAGAAGTTAAGGACCATCGACTGTAGTATGGATAAATAAATTTGCTGCAATCATACCATGGAATACTACACAGCAATGAAAAAGGAGGAGCTACAGCTGTATGCAACAATAAGGATGAATCTCACAGATTACTATTGTGTGAAAGAAACTAGACACAAGAGTACATATCGTAGAATTCCATTTCTATGAAATTTAAAAATCTTGCAAAATGATTCCTTGGTGATAGAAGTCACCATAGTATTTACCGTGGGAGAGGCACCGACTGGGAGGCATCATGAGGGAGCCTTCTGGGGTGTGGTTATGTGGTGCATATGTGGGCGGAGTTCTACTGAGTAATACATTTAAAATTAGTGCACTTTACTGTGTATAAGTAATGTCTTAATAATAGAGTAAGTGAAAAGAACGTCAGTGGTGGGAAGCCATGGAGCAGCCTGTGATCCCTGGGTGCCGGAGTATCCAGTTGTTGTCTGGACCAAGACCCCTGACCCCACACAAGTCTAGCAGTCTAGGATGGACGTCCCATCACCACACCCCCTCCTCTGTCCCTGGGTACCTCCTCCCTGCTTTGGCCCATGAAGGGGCTCTGCCTCTTCTCCCCAGTTCTGCCTACCTCTCCTCTAGTCCCCCACTTCCTTCCCTGGATCTAGCCTCGCACCCAGCTCTGATCCCTGTGCCTTTCCTCCTACAGCCAGAGGATCTGGATGCCCCCAAGAAACACCACTTCAAGTTGAAGACCTTCAAGAAGGTGAAGCCCTGTGGAATCTGCCGACAGGTCATCACCCGGGAGGGTTTCACTTGCAAAGGTGAGTAGTTGGTCAGGCTGCGGGGCATGGGGTGCACGTCATCATAAGGGGAAAGAGATGGCCAGGCCTAAGCCAGGCTGGGACTCTGCTTTGCAAATGTCCTGGGGGTCCTGACCTGGTGCCTTGTTCTCATATGGTGGAGGACACTGAGCTCACTGGGTGGCAAGCATGTGGTTGTGTGTTGGTGGTGTGGAATGGCATATAACTGCATGTGGATGACAGGTGTAATGTGTGTGAGTGGCATGGAGAAGGTATATGGATGCATACAGATGGCATGACAACGGCACATGGAAGGTGCAGGGATAGTAGTGGGTGGCATGTTGGGGGTATGTGGTTGGCATGTGGAAGCTGTTTGCAGCATTTGTGGAGGTGTGTGGAGGTCATGTGGATGACACGTGGAGGTCTTGTGCTTGTGGTGTGTGGATGGGAAGTGGGTGCTGCATGGATGCCATGTGGAAGTCATGGCGATGGCATGTAGAAGGTGTGTGGGTGGCATGTCCCTGGCACTGGGAGTCCTACGAAGAAGCCGAGCCACAATCTTCCCCTGTGGCAGCTTAGTAATGGCTTTACGAGGTCCCAAATCAGCTCAGCGGAGAACCTGCTGGCTGCCAGGCTTTTTCAGCTGCAGTTCTCCTGGAATGGTCTGGGGTTTGACTGTCTCTGTTCAAGAGAAGTCAGTGTCTTGTCCCAGAGTTCACAGTGAAATCAGCAGGAGACCCCTGCACCTAATCTCGGTGACTGACACCTTCATCCAGTGGTCCCACCTGATGCCTCCCTCTCCTTCACTCCCACATCCCACCAATCCAGGGCCCCCGAATACAGCTAGAGTCACTGAGCTGCTTGGCTTCATTCCCACCCAGTTCAGCTGCCACCTCTCACCAAGATGACTGATGCAGCCCCCTCTGCCTTCTTCTGTTTCCTGACCCACCCTCTGCAGTCCACCCTCCATACCAGCTTCCAGTGGGACTTAAAAACATAAATCTAGTTGTGTCGGTTCCCAGGTGAAAGCCTTTGGGTGCCCCTGTTGCCTTTAAGACAAAGCACAGACCCCTTCCCATGGCTGCCAGGCCCAGTGGGTCAGGCCTTGCCAGCTCTCTGCCCATATCCCCTGGCCCCCCACTCATATTCAAACCAGCCGAACCTCACACAGTTCATGAATATGCCAGCTGTGTCAGCTATGCGAAAAAGGCCCTGCTCTTTCTTGCCCTGGAGCCTTTGCTCATGTGGTTCTCTCTACCTGGCCTCTCTCCACTTCTTGTTTCCCTCCTGTCAAAGTCCCAGAGGCTGCGAGGCTGGACCTCAGCACCGAGTGAACAAGTTCAAAAGCACTCACTGAGTACCGAGCTGTCACATGCATGATCTCATTCAATGCTTACAGCATTTGAAGGTGCTGGCGTCATCTCCATTTTACAGATGAGCAAACTGAGGCTGAGTGTGGTCACGTCTCTTGCCAGGTGTACAGCTGTCTGGGTTGGGGTGGGCTGGTTGTTAGAGGTAGGAGAGGAAGGCCGGAAGTGTGCGAGTGAGTAGTGTGTGAATGTGCGTGGAGGGCATTACAGGCAAGGCCTGCCATGGGCAAAGGGCAGAGGTTTATGGTCCTTAACTGAAGGGCTGGGACATCCAGCGTGAGTTTAGGGGGCCAACAGGAACTTTTGCAATATCAAAGTCTGCCACATGGTGTCACTCTCCTCCCAAGAGGTCTGGCTGGGACTTGGTGGTGCTTCAGGGTGGGAGCCAGGGGAGATGTCAGAGAGGAATGCTGAGGGCGGGGTTTTGCATTTTGTTTCTATAGCAGCCCTTCACCCTGCCCTGCACCGTGAAGCTGCATAAGTTAGCCTTTGGCTCTCCCCTCCAGTTTCTTCCTCCCATGGTGTCATCCCCTCATCCCATGATCCCCCAATGCTGCTGTTAATAGGAGGCAGCCCAGGGATGGGGGTAGAAGGAAGTCCTGGGGACACTCACTGTGTGACCTTGGGCACATCTCTGGCTGTGCTCTCCTGTGGCTCCCATATTCTGTGGTTCTAGGTTCCTGAGTTGACCTAGCCTGAGGGTTGGGTTGATGAGAGGATTTGACCCCATGTGAATGGAAGGCTCCTAAGATTAGCAAGAGATGGCCCCAGTTTCACCCAGATCCCAGCCTGGCTCTGCTGGTGTGAATCAGAGAGGAGGCTGGGTGGCCAGGCTGGTTGGGCAGCTCTGGAGGGTGCCATGAAGGGTGGGGAGTTGGTGGGAAGAAGAAGGAAGCAAGCCAGGGCCACACTCCAGAGACACTGCCAGGTGTCAGAACTGGGCCACGGAAGGACCAGGAGTCAGCCCCAGCATGGAGAAGGGAAGAAGACTCCTGGTTCTTCAGGCTGCACGTGCATGTCAGCAAGAGGGACCAGGATCACCAGGACCAGGGGCTGCTGGGCTCCCTGGTGGGAGATGCAGGAGTGGAACAACTCTCAGTGCTTTGGAACCAGAAGGTTGTAGTGGCTTGAGGTCCCCCTTATCTATCCGTCCATCCATCCAAGGTGATCAGATGAGGTTGTATGGGTTGTTCTCTGGCTTAGGGGTCCAGTGTAGACTAAACTGCAGCCCACCTCAAAGGGTTTGCTCTGTCCTCTGGTTCCTCCAAGTCTTTAAGTCTTGACTAGAACATGGCAATCCTCTGGATTAGAAGCTGGGGGTGATGGGGGGCATATGGAATGTCAAAGCTCTGGATTCACAGTCTCTATGGGGCTTGTGGAATTGAGAGAACTTCTGCTGGAGGTAGCAGGCAGTGAGGAAACTTCTTTAAACCTGGGGCATTTGTGCTGTCCCCCCTGGCTGCCCCACCCTGCAGGTCCCCTCCTTCCTGCATTTCACGTTGAAGGGACTATGGTTGCAGGGCTGGGGATGGGAGTCAAAGAAACTGGGGCCTGGTCCTGGCTGTGGGAGACTCGAAGATGACCAAGGCAGACAAGGAACTAAGGCGGCGGGACATACAGGTGTAATAGACACACAGGCAAAGAGGTCCTGCGAGACTCGGCAGGTCTTTCTTTTTGCTCATCCTGCTTTTCGGCTTCTACCCTGTATCTGAGGACCTCCTTGGACCCACCAGAGGCAGCCTGGTAGGGTGGGAAGACCCTGTGTTTCTGTTCCTGGCTTGCCACTGCCTGGCTGGGTGACTTTGGGTGAAACACTTAACCTCTCTGGGTTTGGCTTTCCACTTTCTCAAAATGAGGGATTGGACTACATCAGAGATTATAAACTGTGTTCCGAAGGAGCCTTAAGGTTCTCGGAGGTACTTTAGGGCTCAAGAGGGTAGGAAAGAGCCGAAATCCAAGGCAAGGCTTAAGGGGCCAGGACTCTGGAACCCCTGCTCATTTCAGTCAGAGCAGCTCTGGCTTTAGGAGTTAGATGGTGTGGTGATCTTGCACTTGGCTCAGAAGTCTCGGGTTCACATGCCAGCTTTGATCCTTACTAGTGAGAACTCAGGCAGATTGCTTCACCTCTCTAAGCCTCGGTTCCCTCACCTTTACAATGGGACAGACAGCAATACCTCCCTCATTGGGTCACTGTGGGAATGAAATGAGATAGTATTTGCAAAGAGCTCAGAACAGAGCCCGGCACATAGCAGGAATTCAGTAAATGTTAACTAACATCATCAAGATGCCACACAAGAGCCCACCTCCCTGAAAAAATAGTTCAAAAACCACTGGATGGGATGAAGGTTTCTTCTTGTTCCACTTTCAGAGCCACATTGTGCTCCCTGACCACCCCCAAGACACCTTGTATTAGGGTTCTCCAGAGAAACAGAACCAACAGGATGTGTGTTGAGATAGAAAGAGAGAGAGAGAGAGACAGTGATTTTGTGGAGTTGGCTTACATGATTTTGAAGTCTTGGCAAGTCCAAAATCTGTAGGGAGGCTGGAGGCCCAGGGAAGAGTTGCAGTTTGAGTCCAAAAGTGGTGTGCTGGCAGAATTCCTTCTTGCTTGGGGAGGTCAGTCTTTCTCTATTAGGTCTTTAACTAATTGGATGAGGCCCACCCTCATGTGCTTTACACGAAGTCTACTGATTTGAATGTTAATCTCATCTAAAAAATACCTTCATGGAAACATCTAGAATAACGTTTGACCAAATATCTGGGTACCATGACTTAGACAAGCTGACACATGAAATTATCCACCACATGCCTCTAGCCCAGGCCATGGAGATGAGCAGGCAGGGCAGGGCTGAGTGGTGTGATGAGCAGGTGTGCGGCTAGGCCAGTGCCTCTCTGCCAGCCAGGGAAGGAGCTGAGGTCCACCCGGCATGTGAGTGGTTATTGCCAGGGTCAGGTGCACACAGAGACTATGTGCTCATTTTCCGACCCGAATCCAGGAGGAAAAGGCCATTTAGATCCCAACAATGTTGGCTTCCTGTGTTCCTGAGAGGCAGGAAGCCACCCTAGGACAGAACACCAGCAGCCCAGCTGAGGCGGGAGTCAGGGCCAAGGGCTGGGGTTGGGGGTGCAGTCTTCCACCCCAGCAGGTAACCTAAGCCCTTCACTCCCACTATGAGGCTCTCTGCTACCTCGCAGCCCGCTGCTGGGCACTAATGTGTGGGGGCAATGCTTGTGCCCAGCGGTGGAGATGGGGGGCTGGGGTCTCCATGGAGCTTTGGTTTGACAGGGGCGCCCCCCCAGGGGCTTCATCTTGCAAGGTGCTGGCTCAGGAGAAGGCTGTAGTCAGGTTTGTGATTTTGGGGCCTTCTGTGGGAGCTGCACAGTCTGCACAGGTGGGACTAATCCTGAGAAGTGTATCTGATGAGACACTGGAGGTGTTTGCACTGGAGGAGCTTGGGGAGGGGAGGACTCAGACATCTGACGGACGCCTGGAGAGGGTGAGGCTGAGGTTTTCCTGCCCTTGTTCCTCTCTGTCCACCCCTCCCCCATGAGAATAGTACCTTGTGGAGGGAGCACCCTCGTCAACTAGAGGCCAGGTGTTTCCCTGGCAGCATCTGGGATGTGTTTGGGTTGGAAACTGGATTTTCTCCTTTTCTTGGTTGGAGGGAGGAAGATGTAGGTGCTGACTCTCTGATGGGGAGTGTCTTAGTCTGTTTGAGCTGCTATAACAAAATACCTTAGCCTGAGTGTTTCATAAATAACAGAAACATTGCTTATAGTTCTAGAGGCTGGAGGTACAAAATCAAGGTAACAGCAGATCTGTTGTCTGGTGAGGGCCCAATCTCTGCTTCCAAGATGGAGCCTTGTTGCTGTGTCCTCTGGAGGGGACGAACACTGTGTCTTCACGTGGCGGAAGAAACAGAGGGGCAAAAGGCACTTTCTCAAGCCCTTTTATAAGGGTCCTAATCCATCCATGAGGGTAGAGCCTTCATGGCCTAATCACCTCCCAAATGCCCTGCCTCTTAATACTATCACGTTGCGTTTTAGGTTCCAACATATGAGTTCGGGAGGGACACATCACTCAAACTATAGGAGGGAGACTGGCTGGGGTTATGCACAGGCTCTCACAGCTGGAAGAAGGCTTGGAGACCATCTGTTTCAGGGGGTCCAAATGCAATGGCTTTCAGGGTTAGGCAGGCACATGAGTGTGAGACAGCAGGACATGGTGGGGACCACATCTGGGGACCTCTGGAGAGAGCTGCTTTGCTCAATGCATTCCAACTAAGGACAAAAGTCTTGGTGTTTTAAAATGCAGAGCTAACTAATGAAGGCAAGCATGCAGACCCAAGTCACCCTGGAGGCTGCCAGTCAGAGTAGGAGTCTGAGATTGACAAAGGGGGAGTGACTTGCTGCAGGTGATACAGCTATATGATAGCAGTCAGGACTAGACCCCAGGGAGATGGGGCTCTTCCATATAACAACAGTGATGAGCAAGGCGATGAAGAGGCTGCTGACAGCAGCTGACCCTTATACAGAGTGTACTCTGCACCAAGCACATATAATATCAACTCGTTAATCCTCACAGCAACCCTGTGAGATAAGTGCTATTATCACCTCCATTTTACTGATGAGTAAATGGAGGCTCCGAGTAGTTAAGTAACTTGCCTCAGATCACACAGCATCTGAGCTGAGTGCCAGTTTGCATGCAGCCAGGTGGTGAGTGGGTAGATGAATAGCAGGACCAGTAGATGAGTGGATGAAGGATAAGTGAACTCCCTCCCTCCCCACCCCACCCCTGTCCTCCTCACTAGGCTTGATCACTGGAGGTGTTTGCACTGTGGCAGCTCAGGAAGCACTGACTGACTCCCATGGTCCCTACCTGCCCTCTTCCAGCGGGGCCTGGGGCCAAAGAGTGGGGCTTGCCCACCCTCATTTGGATGTCAGCCTCTATCCCAGGGGTTTAGACTGGGGATAATCCTTCCACTTTGAAATTTACTCCACATTCACTGAGCCCCATCTGTATGTCAGGCTGTGCACGCAGGGAAGGGGCAGGACACAAAGCTGTAAAGTTGAACAGAACACTTTCTGCCTTAGAGAAGCAGCTGGATGTGGAAGTGGTGGGGGTGGGGGCGGGGAGCAAATCATACAGGAATATTTAATCCTCCAAGGTGAGAAGAGCTTTTGAAGGGTTGTGAGCTGAAGATTCTGGGAGCACAGGGAGGGAAGGACCATCTTTGAATGCCTGATTATTCAGGCAGGGACATTTTGAACTGCGCCTTGAATGATATATATGAGTTTATGATTTCAGACCTGCTCCATGCAGATTCAGAAGTCTGTTTGGGGAGTTTGGTGTGGCAGAAACACGTCTCTTTTAGGACATCAGCTGGAGGTGGAGGCAAGACCAGGCCAAGCAGGGTGTAGTATGAGGCGCTGAGCAGCTGGACAGAGGTTCTCAGCAGGGGTGTGATGTGATCAGCTCATACCTGAGAATGGGGTATGGCTCTGTGGGTTAAAGGGGGACAAGGCTGGTGGGAGACAGGGCCCAGGGCAGGGTAGTTTGTCTGAATTGGTGCAGCGATCGGGGACTGGGGAGGAAGACAGCCTCTTTGGAGTTAGGGACATCATGACTCATTGCTTGGCAGGATAAGGAAAGGAAGAAGGAATTAAAAAGAGGAAAGTGCAAGGTTAGGACCCAGCAGATGGCCTCTGGTCTCAGTTCCCAGTATCAGCCAGCCTTTCGCTTCTTGCTTTCTGAGGGATCCTGTGCTCTGGTTTCCATATTAGTTAATTATTGCTGCATAAAAAAATTACCCTCGAACTTAGCAGTTTAGAAGAAATACAAAATTATTATTCCCTATTGTTTTTGTGGGTCAGGAATTCATGGTGACTTGGCTCATGGTTCCGGCTCAGGGTCTCTTATGAAGTATAGTCAAGATGTCAGCTGGGGCTGTGGTCATCTGAAGGCCGGATTGGGGCTGAAGGACCCACTTTCAACATGGCTCCCTCACATGCCTGGCAAGTTGGGGCTGGCTGTTAGCAGGAGGCCCCAGCTCTTCACCACACGGCCCTCTCTATAGGGCTGATTGAGTGTCTTCACAACATGGTAACTGGCTTCCCACAGAGCAAATGATCCAAGAGACCAAGGCTGAAGTCACAATGTCTTTTATGGCTTAACCTCAGAAGACACACACTGCCATTTCTACAACATCCAATTGATTACATAAATCAGCCCTATTCAGTGTGGGAGGGAACTACAGAAGGACATGAATGCCAGGATGCAAAGAACACTGGCAGCCTTAGACGCTGGCTGCCACAGTTTGCTTTTCTGCAACACATCTGAATGTTTCATTGATCTGGGAGGTGAGAGGCTAGAAGAATGGCATGCCCAAGCTTCAAATTACAGCAAGAGGGGAGGGATGCAAGTTAGAGAGTAGGAAACACTGCCCCATGAGAGAAGAACTGAGAAAGGTGACTAAGAATATAAAGGAGGTTTCCCTGGAGGAGACTCTACAAGACAGCCCCCTTGGGGTTGGGGACAGGTACTTCCGAAGGTGTAAAAATCCATTCTCAGGGGCTTAGCCATGCCTGTCCTGCTTGGGACTTGGCAGTTGTGTTCAGTTTGCTGAGCTTTTGTCTTCTGGGCTGGTGGCTGGGGGAGGTCTTTCCTTGCTCCCCACTGTAGAGTTGCCAAGGACAAGCTCTGTGCATTCCAGCATGCAGGGAGCACTCATCACGTTGTACTGTGATTGCCCAATGATTTCTCCATCTGCCCTCCATTTGGGGACATTTGCTGAGTGTCTGCCCACTGTGTGACAGGCAGGGCTGCCCTATACAGTCACGCAGGCCATGCATGGCCAAGGGCACCTGCAGAGAGAGCCCTGGAATCAGCCCATGCCTTGCTCACCAAGCTGAGCGTCCTGGCACCGTGCAGGAGCTGCCTGGAGAAAGGGCACCTTCTCACCATTCCCTCGAAGACACTGTGCACTAGCCCAGCTGTGTGTCCATGGGGCTGGTCTTCCCAGAGGGTAGGCCTTTGCTAATTTGCACAGAGATGCTGGATGGCCCCGGGGGGCCAACACAAACACTGTTCTCGCTGCTGGGGATAGGGTGTGAATGAGACAAGCATGCTCCCTGTCCTCATGAGTCTAGTGTGGGGAGACAGACTGAACGTGAGTTAGCAGCAGATTACCCAAGATGACTTCAGACTGGGAACTGTGCTGAGAAGGAAGGAAGCAGGGTGATGAGAAAGAATAATGGGGGACCTACTCTAATATGGGTGGTCAGGGAAGGCCTCTTTGAGGAGATGGCTTTGAGTGGATTCCAGAAGGGTAAGAGGGATTTGGTCTGGTGAACAATGGAGCGCTGGGGTGAAGAAGAGTTCCAGGCAGCTTCAGCAGCAAGTGCGAAGGCCCTGAGGTAGGAAGGAGCTTGGCACATTTTGGGGACTGTTAGAAGTGTGGAGCGTGTTGGAGGAAGATGGAGTCCTGGCCCCCACTGTGCCTCTAGTGTCTAGACGAGAGTTGGAAAGCCCAGAGTGGACACTTAGGGATGCCTTTCTGTTTGAATATGAGATGTTGCAGGTGTTGGGGGTACAGCTCAGGAAAAGGCTGAGAGTGGGATGGGATGATTAATTGGGGGTGCACATAAACTCCAGGGAAGTTCTTCAGTCAGGTTCAACTTTAGCAAACATTTATTAAGCCCCTACTGTGTACCAGGCACTACGCTGTGTGTGTGTGCGTGTGTGTATGTGTGTGTGTGAGAGAGAGAGGTCCTTCCCTTGAAGAAGCCCACACTGTAGGAACCAAGGTGGCCAAGGGGAAGGTCCCTTTTTCTGCAGGCAGTGGCCCAGTGAGGCCTCCAAGCTCAGCCCAGGCCTCCTCAGTTCCACATTCCATGGCCAGCAAGAAGACATGGGAGTGGGGCTGGGGAGCTACTGGTCTCAGAGGGGAGCATCTTCTGGAAGGGAGAGGTTGCCCTCTGGGAGGGTCAGGGCCCTGGGAGGGAGGGAGAAGCAGAAAGGCTAGACAGATGGGTATGACTTCGGTGACTGAGGGGGGTATGTCCTGGTGTAGCCAGGGGTGGAGAAGTCCCTGAGCTGGGCCGGGTGGCTGGTGGGGTCAGGAAAGCCTTGCTCAGCGCTGGCTGAGTCACAGGCCTGAGATGGGGCCAGGACTAGGTTCTGAGAGAATAAGTTCCTATGCTATGGCCAATGGCCAACGTCACATCCCAGGCTCCACCCAGTTTGCCTCCCAGCTTCTCCCCAATGCCCATTCTCAACCCCTCCTGCCTCAGACAAGCCAGAAGCCTTAGTGTGGCAACCCTGAAGCCTCTGTCAGCCACTCCAGCCTTTAACTTGTGCCTCAGGCTCCCTTTCTGAGTTCTGCTGAGAATCAGGTTGGCTCAAGCTGGAGGGGATAGAGTACCATAGATCCAAGAGAGGGGGGCAGCTGGCTGTGGGCCTGGGCTGTGACTGCTGAGGACTCGGGGTGAGGAACCTCCCTCCCCGGTTCTCTAAGCAGTGCCCCTAACCCACCTACCTCAGGAGGTCCTGGGCAGCCAAAAAGACCCAAGTCAGTGCAGAAACCAGCTCAAGAGACCCCTCACCTCACCGGTAGGACCTGCTGGAATGGGATCAGCAAATGCCTCCCTGGAATCCCAGATCCTTGGGAGTGGAGCAGCAGGGCTGGGGACATTCCAGGCTTTGGGAACCTGATAGGAAATTCAATTCCAGCTTCTGGTAGTGGGAGAGGGGAGCAAGTCGTGTGTGTGTGTGTGTGTGTGTGTGTGTGTGTGTGTGTGTGTGTGTGTGTGTGTGTTTCAACTCATGCACATGAAGTTTGTGTGAGCATCTGTCCACGTGTCTGTGTTGTGTCAGGCTGGACTCTGAGGGTCTCTCATGATATTGTGTGTGCTGGTGCCCTGGGATCAGAGGGTCTCCCTGGCGTGAGGATGTGTGTGAGGCTCTGTGTTGTGTGCCTGGCTGTGTGTATGGGTAGCGGGGTGCTGGGGGAGTGTGCGTGTGTGGGTGCAAGTTTGTATGTGAGCCTGCATGCCTCTGGGGGACAGCCAGTGTGATCTTGGTTAGCGGGTGCTGTCTGCCTGCCTGCCTGGTGTGTGTGTAAGGGGAGAAGGGCCCCCTTATTCCTTGCTAGGGCTGGCAAGGGGCCTAGGTTTGGCCTACCTCTGCCCCTGGCAGGGGTCCAGCGGGGGAGCCGCACCCCCCCTTCTCCCACCTTCCCGCACCCAGAGGGGCTCTGGCGTCGGGGGCTCGGCGCCTCCCCGCCCGCGGGGCCTAGGTCCGGGCGTTCCCGGCCCGCAGGCCCCGGGGAGCTGCGGCAGCCGCTCCCCTCCGCCCCCTCCCTCTTTCGGTCCCTCCTTCCCTCCTTCCCTCCCGGGCGCGGATTGCGGGCGGGGGTGGGAGGAGATTTCGGCTGAGTTTCCATTTCATACCTCGCGGCTAAAACTTTCTTTCTGTGTCTCGCCCTCTCGCAGTCTGCAGCTTCTCCTGTCATCGGAAATGCCAGGCCAAGGTAAGGGGCCGCGGGCTGGCGGGCCTCGCGGAGGACTTGGGGACGGGCCTGGCTCGGTGTCCGGGGACTGCAGCAGGGGCCGACGGCGGGGCGGGGGCGGTGCCCGGGTCGTCCCTCCTCCACTCTTTGTTTATGCAAAGCGCCGAGGCCTGAGAGCCGGCCCAGGTCAAGGTGAAGGCGAAGGCCCGGGGCGGGGTGGGGGAGCTGGGGGGATCTGGGCGGGGGGCTCGGCGCGCAGTCTGGGCGGCTACTGGAGGTGGCTGGTGGGGACAGGAGCTCTGAGAGAGGGGCTTTTGAAAGTGTTCTCCCTAGTTCTCAAGGGGGAACTGGGGGGGGGGGGGTGTGCAGGGAGGAAGGGAATGCATTTCAATTACCCCGCAGGCCAGCCTAGAAAAATTGTGTCCCCAGCCACGGGATGGGAGAAAGAGGTAGGTGGGGGAAGTGGGGAAAGAGGACAGAGGTCAGGAGAGCACTGAGTCTGGAGCCCTCTGAGCAATTCTCGCACCCCTCTTGATTGGTCAGGTCCCATTTTGGTCCTCAGTTTCCCCATTAGTATTTCCTGGCTGGTCTTGGTGGGAGAGCGAAACTGAGGCAAGAAGACTGGAGGGATTGCTGGGTCCTGGTTGGCCAGGCTGGCTGGGCCTGCTGTGTCCACTCACACCTGGACAGAGTGATGGATCAGCTTCTTGGAGTAATAAGGGGGGCGGTTACACCAGGATGGATTATGTGTTTGGGGTAAGGAAATTGCTCCTCAAATGGGCTCGGCTCTGCTGGAGGTGGAAATGCCTAAACATGCTTTACCTTTCCCATGCAGCCAGTGTCTGCACCTTCTTCTGTCCTTGCTTCTACTGTCCCTGTCCTTTCACCCCCTACTTTTGCTGTCCACACTTGACTTTTCAAGCAGGAGCTCAGTGAATGGAAGGAGGAGGGAGGATGCTTCAAAAAGGAGCATTGATGGAGGCGTTGAGGTCCCGTATCTGGAACATTTCATGTCCTGTTTCTTATTAGCTGGGCGGCTTTGGGCAAGTCATGTACCTCTCTGAGCCTCTGTTTCATCCTTAAGGATGTAGGAACGAGAAGCCTGCCTCAGCAGGTTTTTATGAGGATTACATGAGATAATGTGTGTGAAGCACCCAACACAGTGCCTGACACCCGGGGGATGCTCGAAAACATAGTAATTGATGATTATCAACTGGAAGCTCCAAGGGCCAAGCGCTACCTCGGAGAAGGGATGCTCATGGAGCAGGCAGGTCTAGGAGGGAATTCACTTCCTCCTGACAGACCTTGCTTAAGCCACATACACACCTTGTGGGGTGGGGGGTCTCCCCATCTGTGAACTCCAGGTTGGAGTGCTCACCCAGCAGAGGTGCAAAGGGCCGGGCTTGCAGTAGGTGCCTCTGTGCAGGGAGTTTCCTGCCCCTTCCATTGTTTTCTGTCTCCTCAGCCTTTTCTATGCGGGATGGAGAGTGAGTTTCTGTTCCTCCCCCCTCATTCTGTACATCTGGAGCCGAGATTTTCCACCCTTGACCCCAGAACCTTCCAGTTTTCTTGCTCCTCAGTCTACTCCTTCCTACCTCCCTTCCTGAACTTGTTTCTCTTAATAACAATGAACTTTGTATAGTGCTATAGGCCTTAGAAGGCATTTCACATGCATTATCTGACTTTATTCTTTTAATTTTATTAGAGCATAAAACATAGGCCGAAAGATCATGCTGTTTTACAGATGAAGAAACTGAGGCACTAAAATGTTGAGTGACTTCCTAGGGTCTCACTGTTTAGTTCTCACCCACTCTGTCCTTGGGCCTTTGTGCTTCTTTCTCATGGCTGCTCGCTGCCTGCTGGCAGGTGTTTCTTGACCCTTACCTGCCCTTCTTCCTTTGCTCCCCATTTCTTAGCAGCAGTGGGATATGTTTAGAGAAGATAAGGGAGTGAATTTACTGGCAGTGAATGGTCTGAGTAGGGGGAATGAGTAGCTCAGATAAACCCAGACAGGTATGATAGAAGATGGCCCCTTGTTTTGCAGCAACCTTGTGCATGGAGACAGAGGGATGCTGAAGATGACTTTTGGTGGGGCGTAGCCTGCCTGGTGATTCTCACATATTCTGGAGACTCAGAATGCACCAGGCTGCAGCAGTTCTGCTCTGCCCAGACAAGGAGGCTAACCAACAGGGGAGAGGGTGGACTGGCAGGGCAGTGGCCACAGACAGATGGGGCTTTTCATAGGATTTTCCTCTGTAGGAAATGGGAAGTCTGGCAAGTCTCTCCCCTGAAACCACAGGTCTTACTATGGTCCTGCTTTTTCCTCCTGCAGCAGGAGCCCCAGAGCACAGAACAGAGCTCCACACTGTGGATTTTATAACCAGATCAACTTGGAGGTCATTTCATCCATCCCCTTCTAGGCAGGATTCATTAAACAAGTGTTTGTTGAGCTCTTTCCATGTGCTGGACATTGTTCTGAGTGAGCAGGACAGACAAGGCCTTGGCCTCGTGGGACTTACTTTCTTATAGGGGAGACAGGCACTAAATGGGCAAGCAAGTTATGAAGGACAGGAGCCAGAGCAGTGGGTTAGAGGGCGATTAGGCTAGGGTGGCCCAGGAAAACTTCCTGGAGGAAGTGTCGTGTGAGCTGGTACCCAAATGATGTCATCTGGTGGTGGGAAGAATGGAAAGAGCAAGTGCAAAGCCCTGAGGTGAGACGAGCTTGTCATGCGTGAAAGAAGGCTGTGCGGTTGGAGAGTGGTGAGCGCTGAGGATGTGCTCTGATTTCCACTTTGTCAAGGCCGCTCTGGCCCTGACCAGGCACAAGGGTAGGAACAAGGACATGGGATAAGAGGCTGCTGGTGTTGCCCATGAGAGGGTCTGCGGCCTAGTCCACGGCACTCGCAGGGAAGGCAGTGAGAAGGGGCTGGGCCGGGATGCATTCTGCTGGTGGATGTGTGAGAGAGAATGGACTCGAGGATGACTCCCAGGTTTTTGGCCAGAGTTAACTGGGTGCACGTGGTTTCATTTACTGAGACAGATGAAGTGTGTGAGAAATTTCTAGGAAAGAAGGCTGCAGGATTTCTGCTTTGCTTGGTCTCTTTTTTCAGTTACTCTCGCACACACTGGGGATTTCTTGCTAATGATTTTCTCTAATTCAGCCTATTCTGGCCACCCCTCTAGTAAGTGGCTGGTTCTTAATGCCTTAACATGCGACCTTCTAGAACGTTCCTGCAGTCTGAAGCCATGGCTCTGACAGGGGCTCTGTTATTTATACATAGTAATATGATGTAACAAATTATCCCCCCAATTTAGTAGCTTAAAACAGCAACAAACATTTATTATCTTATAATAATAAATGTTTCTGTGGGTCAGGACTCTGGGAGTAGCTTTACTGGCTGGTTCTCTTAGTTGGCCAGGGGTCTCATGGGGTTGCAATCAAGATGTCAGCTGCAGTCTTCTGAAAACCTGACTGGGGCTGGAGGAACCTCTTCGAGGTGGTTCTTTCATGTGGCTGGCAAGTTGGGGCTGGCTGTTAGTAGGAGGTATTAGTTTCCTGCCACATGGACCTCTCCGTAGGGCTGCTTGAGTGTCCTCAAAATATGGTGGCTGGTTTCCTTAGAGTGAGTGATTCAGGAGAATCACCGTGTCTTTTATATCCTCACTGGGAAGATACACACTGTTATTTCCACAACATGTTATTGGTTACACAGGTCAGCCCTATTCATTGTGGGAGGAGCTTGCATAAGGGCATGAATACCTGGAAGCAAGAATCAATGGGGCACATCTTGGAGGTGGACTACCACAGATGCTCAGAGAGAGGGCTGTACTGACCTGGCTCCTGGGAAGTCGTGGGAATGGTGGAAAGGGCAGAGATATAGGAATCAGGCATACATGGGTTTGAACTCTATCCCTGTTGCCTTCAGCAATGTGAGCTGAATTGTAAAGGATTAAATGCACATTGGCATATAGTAGACACCTTTCTCCTTTCTTGGAATGGTAGGAGAAGACTGGAAAGGAGTCCAGATATTCTGTACCCAGCTCTTTGCCACTTGGATCTGCTTGAGGGCAAATGCTCATGCTGGTAGAGGAGGGGCTTTGGTGCCTGGCTCATGGTGGATGTTACAGACATGTTGATTGTGCAAAGGAAGGTTGAGAGATATGTTGCACCCCCAGCTTCTAGAATACTCCCTGGCCCATAGTAGGGGTGCCAATAAAGGAAAAAGTGTAATAAAGAACGTTGAGAAACAAATAGTTGCAGATAAAGGGAGAAGCTGAGGGGTTGGATGAAAGCAGGAAAGCAGTAACAGCAAAACGACTTTTTAATTCCCTTCCAGAAAGCCGTCCTACCTTCTGACAGAGTACACACCCAATAATAATTCTGATCATTTACATTTTTCTAATTGGGGTATAATTCATGTACTGTCAAGTAACCAGAACTCAAATGTACAGCTTGATAAATTTATACATATGTATATATGAGCCAGATCTAGAACAAGATCTATATCTAGATCTATATCAAGATCTAGAACATTCCCAGCACCTCAGAAGCAGCCCTTATGCTCCCCTCCAAGTCAATATCCTCCAAAGGTAATTGTTATTCTTACTTGTATCATCAGAGATTAGTTTTGCCTGTTCTTGAACTTCATATAAATTGAATCATACTGTGTGTTTGCTTTTGCGTCTGGCTTATTTCACTCAACATTATGTCTGCAGGCTCATCTGTGTTCTTGCGGGTTGCAGTGGAGCATTCTTTTTTATTGCTATGTTGTATTCCATTATGTGACTAACCACAATTTATTTATCCATGCCCCTGTTGATTGTCATGTGGATTCTTTCTGGTTTGGGGCTGTTATGAGCAGACCTGCTGTGAACGTTTATTCACTTGTGTCTACAGAACTTTGCAAGACACAAAACATTGCTCAACATCTTCGCAGTTCTGTGAGGTGGGTGGGCTCCTGGTAGCCCCATTTTACAGATCCAGCATTGAGGCCCACTGAGGATAACTGATTTGGCTAATGGCACCTTGGCACAGTGGCCTTCTACATGATCCTGGCACTGCCCTGGGATAAATGGATGGGGACAGGTGAGATGGGAAAAGAACGAGAACACGTGAGAGAAACAGAGAAAGACAACTAGAGAGAAGGTGCTGGAATTTCACCACAGTTCATGCAAATGCCACTCTCTAGCTCTCCCCTTAAATCTCCTGAAGGAAGCAAATTCTAAGCCTCTTTAGTCCTCACCCTTACCTCTCACTGGAATCCTTATCTGTCCAATTGTTTTTCTTCTGCTGAGGATTTAAAATGAATGGCCCAGGATTTGTCTTCCACTTTAATTTTAGCACGTGCACGGCGTGTGTATACACAGCGGGCTTTCTTCTGTTTTGCTTTTCTCCTCAGTCCCCCGCTATTTGACTCCACAACCTCCAGATATATTTTATTTACGTATTTATTTATTATTTTAAGTAAGCTTTTAATTTTAGAACAGTTAGATTTACAGAGAAGTTGTAAAGATAATACAGAGTTCCTGTGTAGCAAGCACCCAGTTTTCCTGAATCCCCAGATACATTTTTGAGCAATGCTTCTCTCATTCCTGATTTGCCCTTGTTTTGAAACAGCAGTTCCAGTGGCGACAGCAGTGCCTTCTAGCAAAATGCTCTTGCCTGTTCCAGGTCAGACAGAAGTTAACCAAAGGGACGAGGCTGCTGCAGGTCAGACAACTGACTCAGTCCTCAGCCTCTGGGCAGCTCTTTCTCACCTATGCTTCCTTCCTAAGCTCTCTCCTACCTCTTCCCAGGCCCCGGCACTTACCTGTCCCAAGCACCAGCTGGGGTGCGGGAAGGGGGCTGCAACAATGACTCGGTCTCCTTTCTTGTACTAAAAGGGCTTAAATCTCATCCTTTAAGCTTGAAAGGAAAGGAAATCCTATAATTAACCCCCACCTTTCAGCCACATTACACATCACCTTTCCCACTAGTCTCTCATAAACACACCTGCAGCCTTCCTTTACAACTTGGGTTAGAGGCTGGGTGGGAGGAGGTTCATGGCCCCAGGATCCATTGATGGCTCTGAGCCTAGTGGAGTGTTTGAATTCTTTGGCCTTGGAGACAGACTATTGAGTTTAAATGCCAGCTGCATCAATAACTGGCTGTGTGACCTCGAGCAAGTTACTGAACATGTCTGATTCCCAGTTTCCTCATCTGTAACGTGGCTATTGTAATAGGATCTATGTGTAGGGTTCTTGTGAGCACTGGGAATGATAACCTAACTAAAATGTCAACCTCAAAACTAAGTGGTCAAAAAGTTGCTAATATTTATTTATTATTTTTTATTCCTCCTGCCTTTTCCTATTTTATGAAAAGTGGGGGGAATCTGAGAGACTAACAAAGCTTGCAAGGGCAATGGTGCCAAGACTAGATACTTGCATGTTTTATTTTTTCTCCTCTCCATTATCAAGGAAGAGTGAGGAAATCGTGCAAGTGAATTGGGTATGTATTGTTTGTTTGCCTGTATCATGGCACCTGATATCTGCAGCAATGGTTTGAGAGCTCGTCTGCACATTAGAATCACCTGAGTGCTTTAAAAATACTGATACCTGGGTCCTTCTCCCCAGAGATTCTGATTGAATTAGTTTGGGGTATGATCTGGGCACTGAGACTTTTAAAAGTGGTAGTCAGGGGTGGGAGTGTAAAATGGTGCAACCACTCTGGAAGCAGTTTGGCCATTTCTTACAATATTCAACATACACTTGCCATGTGACCCACCAATTCTACTCTAAGTTTTTTACCCATGAGAAATAAAAACATGTCTACAAAAAGAATTGTATTCAGATATTCATGGCAGCTTTATTCATAATAGTCCCAAACTGGAAAGAACCCAAATATTCAACAACAGGCAAGTAGATAAACAAATTGTGATATAAAAGTACGGTGGGATAATACTCAGTAATAAAAAGGAGTGTATCGTTATGCTCAACGACGTGGGTGAATCTCAGAAACATTGTGCCGAGTGAAAGAAGCCAGACACAAAAAGAGTAGTACTGGGTGATTCTATCTTTATAAAATTAGCAAAGGCAAAACTGACAAAAAGCAGATTAGTAGTTACCTGGAATTGGGGGTGGTGGAAAGATTGGCTACAAATGGGTACAAAGGAACTTGTGGGGGATGGAAATGTTCCATATCTTGATTGTGGTAGTTATCCACATGTATACACATGTCAAAACTCATTGAACTATATTCTTAAAAGGAATGAGTATTTTTTTGTATGTAAATTATATCTTAATAAAGTTTATTTACATAAGACTTCCCATGTGAGTCTTCTTTGCAGCCAAATTTGAGAACCACTAGTCTTTGTTCTCTTAATGAACACCGAGCACAATGCCATGTTCTTGATAGTGCTTTCCGGGGTTGAGGGCCTCTTTTACTCTTTTTTTTTTTTTTTTTTGTAACTTTACTGAGGCATAATTCACATACTATATAATATACCCATTTAAAGTGCACAATTCAGGGCTGGCTGGTTGGCACAGTTGGTTAGAGTGTGGCGTTGATAACACCAGGGTCCAAGGTTCTGTCCCTGTACTGGCCAGTCACTCCCCCTCCCCCACCAAAAAAGTGCACAATTCAATGATTTTTTTTTTTTTGGCAGATTCACAGGGTTGTGTGACCATTACCCTGATCAATTTTTAGAACATTTTCATCACCTCAGAAAGAAAGCCTGTGCCCTTTAGCTATCACCCTTGGATCCCTCCGTGCCACTGCCCCCAGCCATTCCTAAGCCATCACTGATCTTTCTGTCTCTCTCTATTTGCCTATTCTGTAGATTTCCTATAAATGGAATCGTGGTCTTCATGACTGGCTTCTTTCACTTAGCATAATGTTTTCAAGGTACATCTATGTTGTAGCTTCATTCCTTTCTACGGCCAAATAATATTCCATTGTATGAATACAGCACAGTTTGCTTATCCATTCATCACTTACCTTTTGGCTATTATGAGTAATGCTGCCCTGAGTACAAGTTTTTGTATAGACATAGGTTTTCAGTTTTCTTGGGTGTACTTAGGAGTGGGATTGCAGGATCATATAGTAACTTTCTGTTTAGCTTTTTGAGGAACAGCTAGACTGTTTTACAAAGTAGCTATGTTAGTTTTCTAAGTAGTTTTCTGGCTAATTAGTTTTCTAGCCTTAAGAAGTACCACAGACTGGGGGACTTAAAACAATAGAAATGTATGTCTCACAGATCTGGAGGCTAGAAGTCCAAAATCAAGGTGTTGGCAGGGTTATGCTCCCTCTGAAACCTGTAGGGGAATCCTTTCTTGTCTCTTTCCAGCTTCTGGTGGTTTGCTCGTGTTCTTTGGTATCACTCTGATCCTCTGTCTGCCCGTGGAGTTCTTTATGTGTCTTCACACTGTCTTCTTTTGTGTCTGTCCTTCCTCATGTCCAAATTTTTATAAGAACACATCATATTGGACTAAGGCCCACCCTAATGACCTCATTTTAACTTGATTCCCTCTGTAGTGACCCTATTTCCAAATAAGGTCACATTCTGGGGTATGGGGTTGGAGGTGGGGGGGAGGAGAAGGCAGGGGTGGGCATGAGGGAGGGCGGCCAGGACTTCAATGTATCTTTTTTGAGAGACACAATTCAACCCATACCATAGCTGCATCATTTTACATTCTCACCAGCAATCTATGAAGGTTCCAATTTCTCCACATCCTTGTCAAAGCTTGTTACTATCTTTTTGATTCTGGTCTTTCCAGTGGATGTGAGGTGACATCTCATTGTTGTTTTGATTTGATTTCCCTGATTACTAATGATGTTGAGCATCTTTTCATGTGCTTTTTGGCTCTTGGTATATCTTTAGAGAAATGTCTATTCAGATTCTTTGCCCATTTAAAAAAATTGGATTATTTTTCTTTTTATTATTGAGTTGTAAGAGTTCTTTATATGTTGAGGATACAAATCCCTTATCAAATATATGATTTGAAATACTTTTTACATTCTGTGGGTTGTCTTTTCACTTTGAAGCACAATAGTTTAAAATTTTGATGAAGTCCAGTTTGTTTATTTTTTCTTTAGTGGCTTGTGCTTTTGGTGTCATATCTAAGAATTTATTGCCAAATCAAGGTCATGAAGATTTACCCCTATGTTTTCTTCTGAGAGTTTTGTTGTTTTGGTTCTTACATTTAGGTCTTTCATCTACTTTGAGTTTATTTTTATGTATGGTGTGAGGTAAGGTAAATGCACTCTTTTTCATGTGTCAATCCAGTTGTTCCTGCATCATTTGTTGAAAAGATTATTGTTTCCCACTGACTGATCTTGTCACTCTTGTCAAAAATCAATTGGCCATTGTTCTAACAATTTATTTTTGGACTCTGAATTCTATTCCATTAATCTATATAACTGTCTTAATGCCAGTACCGCACTATTTTTATTATTGTTGTTTCATAGTAAGTTTCCAAATTGGGAAGTGTGAGTCCTCTGACTTTCTTATTTTTTGTGATTGTTTTGGCTATTCTGAGTTCCTTGAAGGAATTTGAGGATTGGCCTGTCAATTTCTACAAAGAAGCCAGCTGGGATTCTGATAGGGCATCAAATCTGTAGATCAATTTGGGGAGTATTGTCATCTGGACAGTATTGAGTCTTCTGATCCGTGAGCATGAGATGTCTTTCCATTCATTAGATCTTCTTTAATTTATTTCTACAATGTTTTGTAGTTTTCAGAGTATAACTTTCATACTTCTTTTGTTACATTTATTCCTAAGCGTTTTATTTATTTTTTGATGCTATTTTAAATGGAATTTTTTTCTTAATTTCATTCTCAGATTGTTCATTGCTGTGTATAGAGGTACAATTGATATTTGTGTATTGATGATTTATCCTGCAACCTTGATGAATTCATTTATTTGTTCTAATAGTTTTTTAATGGATTCCTTAGGATTTTCTACATGCAAGATGTTGTCATCTGTGAATATAGTTTAACTTCCTTTTCAACCTGGAATTTTTATTTCATTTTTAATTTAATTTAATTTTTCATTTAAATGATTTTCATTTCATTTTTTTTGCCTGAGTGTCCTGACTAGAATCTCTAGTACAGTATTGACTAGAAGTGGCAAGAGCAGAAATCCTTATCTTATTCCTGATCTTAGGGAGAAACCATCCAATCTTCTACCACTGTGGGTTTTTTGTAGCTGCTCTTTATCAGCTACAGGAAATTTCCTTCTATTCCTATTTTGTTGAGTGTTTTTTAAGTCATGAAATGGCATTGGATTTTGCCAAATGCTTTTTAAAAGGATCATGTGGTTTTTGTTTTTTTATTCTATTAATATGGTACGTTACACTGATTGATTTTCAGGTGTTAAAACAACCTGTATTCCTGGAATAAATTCCATTTGGTCATGGTGTGTAATTATTATTATATATTTCTAGATTCAGTTTGCTAGCATTTTATTGAGGACTTTCACATCTATAGTCATAAGAGACATTGGTCTGTAGTTTTCTTTTTCTTGTAATGTCTTTGGTTTTGGCCTCATAGAATGGGTTGGAAGGTGTTTGTTCCTCTTTTACTTTTTGGAAGAGTTTATGAAGAATTGACATGGATTCTTCTTTAAATGTTCAGCAGAATTCATCTGTGAAGACATCTGGACCTGGGCTTCTTTGTGGCTAGTTTTTGTTTTTTTTTGTTTTGTTTTTTATTGCTAATTCAATCCCTCTGTTTACTATAGGTCTATTCAGATTTTTTATTTCTTCTTGAGTCAGTTTTGGAAGTTTGTGTCTTTCTAGGAATTTTTCCATTTTATCTGGTTATCTAATTTATAGGTATACAATTATTTGTAGTATTCTTTTGTAATTCTTTTTATTTCTGTAAGGTCAGTAGTAGTATCTCCTCTTTCACTTCTGATTCTAGTAATTTGAGTCTTCTCCCTTTTTTTCTTAATCATTCTAGCTAAAGATTTGTCAATTTTGTTGCCCTTTTCCAAGAACTCACTATTACAGAGTTTTCCATTGCAATAGCTTTGTTTACTTCCACTATTTGTGTGTCCTCTGCATGATGACTTCTTGACACTCTTCTCATTTAACCCTTGAAACACTGTACAGAAAGCAGATGTTATTGGCTGCACTGTCAAGTGAGAACCTTGAGGTGAATAGCCTTGTCCTGGTCATGCAGCTAGCAGGCAGTGGAGGGGTTTCTAGTTCAGGTCTGAGTGTCTGGCTCCAAAGCTGGATGGTGTTCATGACAGCATGAACCTCTCCTGCTCCACGTGGGGCCTCTACTCTCCAGGGCTGAGACTTCATCATCATTTTTTGACTTCATCATTGCTAAGGGGAAGAGCTATGGGTCACTGTTGCCTTGCACTGTTCCCTGTCAGTGGGCCTCAGCATCACCTGGTGAGCCTATTAAGCATATTCCTGCCCCCTCAACTTTGGTTCAGTGGGCCTGGGGTTGGAACCTCCATTCTCTTTTAACATCCCCAGTGATTCTGATTCTGGGACCCTCTGAGAGCACCTGAGTAACCTGTGTTTACCCCTGCAAACTCCTCTTCAACTCTACTGGATGCAGGCCCCAAGGAAGCTGCTGGTTCCTCAGGCATCTGTGTTGTCCTGGCTTCTGTTTTGCCTAGGGTAGGGGTTAAGGATGAGGTGGGTCTTGGGTGGGAAGCTATTTCCTCTCTACTTTACATAAAAAAATTGCAAGAAATTGCAAGCCCACCTGCCCACCTCTATCTTCCTAAAATTCTCTCTGAAGTAATAGAGTACAGGACAAACATTCAGGGGTTAACATTCAGGGGTTAATAAGTAGGCTTGGAGTGTGTCACAGGTGCGCGCGCGCGCACACACACACACACACACACACACACACACACACACACACACACACACACACACACACACACACACACACACACACACACACACACAGGTCCCCATCAGCAGGGAGAGGAGAAAGTGACACTGAGCTGTGACTGGTTTCTCATTTTCCTGGAATGTAGCTCCCAAAAGGTCTCATATTTTTCAGCATTTCTGACTCTGGGGCTGTGTAAACATCACATGGGGGTTTGCTGCATTTGAGAGACTGTAGGAGTTAGGGAGGGGGAGGGTGGAAACAGAGCAGAGCAGAGCAGAGAAAAGGCAAATGACAGATGGAGAATTGGGGGTAGAGAGGGAGAAAGGAGAGGAAAATCCTGGGGTCCTGGTGGAACAGGATCTGCGGTGAAATATGCTGGAGAGAACAAAGGTCAGCGGAGTCCCACTAAGTGTGTGAAGGATCTAGTGAGGGCTGGAGTCTGGGGTGTGAGGGGGAGGGCAGAGGGGTCACTGCAGGTTAGGAGCATGGCAGGGGACCCTGGTCCATGCCAGCCCTCCTTGCTGCATCTAGCTCTTAGCTCTGGCGTCTGCAGTCCTGCTGGAGCCGACTGAGCAGGGAGAGTGAGGTGTTTGCTGGTGGGCTTCCCTGCTTGGGGGATGGTGCTCTGGCAGCTAGGAGTTGCAGCCCCCCACCTCCTCAGATACCCACCGTTGGGTGAGAGAAGGTGCTGATCCTGAGGGAGGGCCCTGAGATGCTGCCTGAGAACTCAACATTCTCTCCTGCTTGGCCCTCCCTAGAGGCCAAGACTCAGTTTTAACCCTCTGAGCCTCCCAAGCCACCAACCTAAAACCATTTCTGGAGCATGGGTGGCATATGAGGAGGCCCGGTGGGCTTGGAGCCTCTCTGGTCTCGGGCTCATATGGCTCCTGACTGCCACTTATACGAGCCGTGTTATAGCAGGCAAGTCACTCACCCTCTGAAATCTGTTTTCCCCATCAGTACAAAAACGGTGACATTGATATCTTGCTGATATCAGGCTAACCTTGCAAGGTCGGCATGAGGATTAGAGAAATGTAGGTAAAATCCTGGCATGTGATATGCTCTTGCTCAATAGATAACTCTTATTCTATTATCCTGAGATACTAGGATAATAAAGAGCTAAGTGCCCCCAAAATAACAAACAGCTAAATGCTCTAGAAATTCACCAGGCAGCAGGCCAGGGCAGCACCCCAGAATGACTACGGGCACACTCCCTCATCCTGCCCCCTGCTGAGCCCTCTGCCTGCAGCCACTGCTGGCCGTGTGTCCTGCTCCCTAGCAGTTCTTTCTCTCTACTGTGCCCTGCCAAGGCCCTGTTCCCTCTCTCCAGGGGTTTTGGCCCCTGGCTGTTGAGTGACTTGGCCAGTTGTCCCCTGCAGTGGCAGGTGGGGTGGATGTTAGTGGGGGGCCATTAGGAAGAGAAGGGTGTGTATGTCTTGGGACACAGAGGAGCTCAGAGTGAGTCACAGATTAACCCCCTGTCCTGTTTGCACCAGTGTTGCCCGGGGGCACCCAAGCGAGGGTGTCCAGAGGTGTCTGGGTTCAAACTGGGTTCTGTTGGAGGAAGCAGGGGAACAAGGTCTTTCATGGGTCATGGTTGGCTGGAGGAACAGCAGGACAGCTCCGGTGCCCTCTCCTGCACATGGAAACTCACAATGGCCTAAATTCCACCATCAGTGCGCACCTTCCAAAGATCCTATGTCTTTACGCACACAGGATCCATTTAATCTAATCCTCAACAACACTAAAAGATAGGCATTAATATAATTGCTAGGGCACAGAGGAGGAAACGGGCTTGGATGATTGAGCAAGATACTCACACAGCCAGGAAGGTGATTGAGCCGGGACCCTGGAACAGAGCCTAGACTTAGGGAGAGGCTGAGGAGAGAGTTGGAGCTGACACCCCAGTTTGACTTTTCTCTGTCAATATGTACGATCTCTGATGTTGGGCAAGTTGCATAGTCTTTTTGTGACTTGAGTTCTTGACCTGTAAAAGTCATAAAAATAGTCCCTGCCTGCTGAGGTGACTGTGAGTTAATGCATACATAAGTGCTTAGAGCAACAGATAAATAACAGCGAGATTATCATCAGTTTCCCGTGAATGGATCTCAGGACGGAGGCTGCAGCTGGGTTGGGTAGAGGAGCTGAGCGCAGTCTGGCCTGTCAAGTTCTGCTTTATTGAGGACTCCTAAACCTCCAGGATAGAGTGGTCCCCACCAGGCTGGGCTGTCTTGTGAGGTGGCAAACTCTTGGCAGCTGCTTTGTATCGTGGGGAGGAAGGTTGGACTGGAGGCAGTCAAGGTTGGTTTTGTTCTAAGATATGGGGGTTCAGGAGTCAGCTGATTTGGTTCCTGCCTCCCCTGCTTACAGCTGAGTAGCTTTGTACTGTTTTTTCAAGTACCCTGGTTCCCAGTTTCCTCGTCTATGAAATGGGGTTATAGGTTGTTGCAGGGTTGTTGTGAGGATTAAATTACCTGGGCATGGAGAGTGCTTTTCAGCTCCTGGTACACAGTAGCCAGTGATTTATGACAGCTGTGGTTGAGATGGTGGCATCAAGGTTATTATTGTTAGATGCCAAGTCTGGCTCTCCCAGGTGATGATCCCAGAGCTGTGTCAACCTTTCCTTGAGCCAGGTCTGTTTGTCCTGGACTTCCTGGGCAGACTGTCTTTTTCCTCCTCTGTCCTGTTAGTCCAACCGTCCCTCCTCTGATTCCCTGGGGTTTCGTGGAAACTTCTCAGGTTAAACTCCTCTTCCTTTCCAGGGACTTAATTCTTTAACAGTCCTCTGGCTCTCATTCTGACCCTAATCTGTGTCTTCCCTAGGACACAAGTTATTATTACTTTTTTTACTTTTTATTTTGAAGTGTTTTAGACTTACAGAAAACTTGCAAAATGGCACATAGAGTTTCCATATACCCTTCATCCAACTTCCCTATGTTGACATCTTACATAACCATTGCATCAAAACCAGGAAGTTGACACTGATCTGATGCTTTGAACTAATCCACAGATCTTAGTAGAATTTGGCCAGTTTTTCCACTACAGCCCTTTTCTGACCTAGGATCTGATTCAGGATTCCACATTGCATTTAGTTGCCGTGACTCTTCAGTCTCTTCCAATCTGGGACAGTTCCTCAGTCTGTTTCTCATGACTTTGGCACTTTTGAAAAATGCTGGTCAGTTATTTTGAAGAATGTCCCTTAATTTGGGTTTGTTCTATTTCCTAGTTCCATCTTTCCTTCCACATTTACTGATTGAAATTCTTCTATAAAGAACTTTCCTCTGTTCCCATTTGTTTATTTATTCAATTGCTTATTTATGTTGGTTTGGACACCTAGACATATACTTTCTTCTATAGGTTGTAATTCAATGCTGTTATTATTTTTCTTTGATCAAATTGACCCAGGTATGACCAACGGGAGCTCCTGGAGTTGGTAGGGCTCAGGGCTTTTGACCTCTCATTTACTCACTGTATTGGACAGTGTTCTCCAGAGAAACAGAACCAATAGGACATATACACTAAGTGATTTATTTTAAGGAATTGGCTCACATGATTGTGGGGGCTGGCACGTGTGAAATGTGTAGGGCGGGCCAGCGGGCTAGAAACTCGGGCAGGAGGTGATGGTGTAGATTCTTGAGGCAGAATTTTTCCTTGTCCAGGAAACCTCGGTTTTTGCTTTTTAACGCCTTCAACTCATTGGATTAGTCCCACCCACATTATCGAGAATAATCTCCTTTACTTAAGGTCACTGGTTGTAGATGTTAACTACATCTACAGAATACCTTCACACAATACCTAGATTAGTATTTGATTAAATCACTGGGTACTGTAGCCGATAGCCTAGTTAAGTTGATGCAGAGAAGAAACCATCGCACCCACTGATAGTTATTCTACAGGAAGCATGACAGTCACTTCATATGTCAGCATGGGGCGAGTGGATGGGGAATACGGGGTCCCTGCAGGCTGCTGTGGGAGGGAGGTACGTAATTCTGGTTTGGTCTTTTTTAGTTTCTAGACTTGACCTTTGATTTTTGCCCTCTGTGAGGGTTTGGGCAAATTCCTCCACTCATCTGTAAAATGGGGGAACCACGAATGTTCTTGGGTGGGTGGGAGGATCACAAGGATGTTACATGACTACCTTTGAAGCTGGAGTGGGAATGCCCCTCCATAGGGCTTAGCATCAGGTACTTCCAGGACTTGGAAGGGACATTCCCCACTTGGAGTTTTCATTCCTTCTGGGGTCACACCTGGGATACCTTTCCCTCTGGGAGAGGCTCAGGTGGTGTCAGAAAGACTGGTTCCCCTTTCTGATCTGATCAGTTTGGAAGAGGGTAATCAGAGAGACCAAAGTGGGTTAACCACAGAGCCCAGGCAGAAATTGTGGCTACAGGGTGTGTGTGTGTGTGTGTGTATCCTGAGGTGGCAGTGGGAAATGCAGGGAGACTTTCTAGGATTTGTACCATCAAGGGGGTCAGAGTCACTGAGCAAACTGGTTTCACTCAGCCCTGGAAACTGAGGCCCAGGGTGGTTGGAGCTTCAGTAGAGGAGCGGGTACCAGACCCAATCACTGAGGGTAACCAGGTGACTTTCTTGGCCTTTTCAGAAGACAACCTAGGAGGAAACAGGTTGAAACTGCAACTAGAAGGATTGGGTTGGTCCTAATGGGGTGCCTTCTGGTGGTGGGGAGTCAGGAAGGGGACCAGGGGACTGTAGGAGCAGCTGGGGCCCCTTAACTGGATCTCAAGAATAGAAATGGCTTCCTGCACTTGTGGGGTGTGTGGCTGCAGAGGGCAGATGATGAGCTAGGCTGTCAGGAAGGAGCTATGGGAAGGAGAGTCCTAGAATCACAATCTGCCTTGCTCTGACCTGGGGAAAAACAGCGCAGGCCACTGTGCCCCCTCAGACCACATCTGTTCTCACCCCCACCCCTGCATCCATGCTTGGGAGCCTAGTCTCTGGGGTGGAGACTAGGAGATGGGACTAATAGCAGTGAGCATTCTTGGGCAGCCAGCTTGAGCACCCCAGCCTCAGTTTCCTCGTCTGCAAGATGGGGATAATGAAAATAATATCTAGCTTTTGAGTTGCTATGAAGAGCTTTGCAAATGGTGCATATTGTGGGGTGGCCACCCTGTTCCTGGCTGGGGCGATGAGTGGGGGGCACCTCTGTGTAAAGCTGGTGCTCCTCCTGTCCCCCTGATCACTGGGTGAATTAGTGGAGGGACTGGTGGGGTCTCCCAGGACCCCAGGCAGGGTGGGCGAGGGACTGTGCAGAGGTGGCCCTGCAGAGAGTTCCTCCCTGCTCTCTGCAGCTGCTTCTCCCCCCCCACCCCTCCACACATGAGGATGGTGATAAACACTCTGCCAGCTCCAGTAGGGCCTGACCTCAGCGGCGAGGCATCTCTGCTCACTCACCCCCACCCTCCTAGCCGCCGGCCGAATTCCTGGAGAGGATGAGGCTGAGACCGCCACTTGCCCCTCAGAGGCGTCTGTCCAGCTGCCTCCCTTGTCCTGCCAGCTACTGTCCCCCCCTGCCACTTCCTTCCATCCAGGCTCATCAGAACCTAGAATGCCAAAGGGTCCAAGTGTGGATCTTGGATGGGACAGCTCATCATCATCATAATAGTATAATAATAGTAGTAGTAATGACAGTAGTAATAATAATGGTTACCAGTATTAAGCAATTAGGCACCAGATTCCATGCTAAGCACTTTACATGGATTACATCAATGAATTCTCAAAACAGCCCCATGAAGAAGTTGCTATTACTATTATTCCAGTTTTAGCAGGGACAGAGAGGGTAAAGTGGGGGAGGAGGGGGAAACTGAGGCTCAGAGAGGTCAAGCTGCTTGCCCAGCACCACACAGCTAATGAATGGGAGGAGACAGACCCCTGTACTGCTGCTGTCCCAATACTCCCCTCCCCACAAAGTGCAGCATTAGGTTCCCTTCTCAACCCAGGACACGGGACCCTGGCCCTGAGAGAAGATGCAAGAACGGGAGGCAAGATCTGCTTAGGGGCTTGGGCCTCCCTGGGGCATCTCCCGGTGCCGAGAGCTTTGTGGAAGGCTTGTGCCCCTTATCCTTCCATCCCTGGTTTCCTAGAGGTGTAAAGATAGAAACCCAGGCAAGCAGGCAGCCCTTCCCAGGGCACCACCCAGCCCTTTGTCTTCAGGCCTGTTTCAGACCCTGCATGGACAATGGAAGGATCCTTTTATTACTGTCTCCCTGGAAACTGCACATTTTGAGAGATTATACTCATTTCTCCATTTTTATTAATCATACACATTTTGGTTACCAACTAGAGTTTCCAGGAGTCATTCCCTACATTCCCATACTGAGTTGGTGTAATTCCAGTCCAAAGCATAGAAGGGTGATGTGAAATTTTGACCACGGCTCATAGCCTTCCATTTCTACCTTCCAGTTCCCCTACTGGTCTAACCTCCATTCCACATGCTGCCATCTTGCCCTTTCTGCCACGTTCTGTGTGACAACTGTCCAGGCACCCCAAACCTGTAATGCAGCCAGGCCCCCCCCCCCCGCCTCTCTGTCCCTCGTTTCCCTCCCGCAGGCCATATTGTTCCTGTCTTCCTTTCCAACTTTCATTGCCTTAGCTCCCCGCTGGGCCTCAGGCTCCTGCTGGACTGGTTATCTGCTTGCCTGTCTGCCTTTGAGGTTCAATGAGTGCAGGCTTGGGTGGCAGGGAGATGCGTGTTCAAGTCCCAGCTCTGCCTCCCACTGGCCTTGGAGCCTTGAGAAAGTCATTATCCTTTCTCACACTTTCCTGTCTGTAAAATGGGTTGATGCTGTCTACGTGTGAGGGCTGTGTGGGAACTGGAGATAATGCAAGTAAAGGGCTGCCCTTGATGGACAGCCACTGCTGTTGTAATTACTTACCACCGTCACTCTCCATCCCAGCGGGCCACCCAATGGCCTCGTCTGTGCTCTGTGGCTGATGTCTCAGGGGAAGCTATGCACCTGCATGTCCAGAGAAAGGTTTGGGCAGCGGATGCGTGATCCCTGTGTGGGTTGCGTGTGGGCAGCCCACGCAGGAGGTAGTTTGGGTGAGCTGTTTCCAAACTGCTGTCAGGCATTTTCCTTTCCTACTTTATCATATCAGTTATCATCATCCTACGCTATTACTCACCTCATTAAAAAAATGATTTGCTTTTTCAACCTTTTACTCATTCTGGGTGATAGAATTTATGGGCTTGATCCACAATGATAATTTTTTTCTAAATATATGAATATTGAAATAAATTGTGGAGCCATGTTTCCAACTAAAATCATCTTGAATATCACACTTTAGGAAGCATAGGATCAGATGAACTTCTTATTCTGTGTGTGTGTGTGTGTGTGTGTCCATTCTTTATTACAGGAGATTTAAAACCTACACAGAAGTAGCAAGAATAGTATCATGAACTCCTTTCTGCTCACCCCTGCTTGAACAACTGTCAACTTGATGCTGTTTTTGTTTCGTCTGTTCCCCCTGGCCCCCCCCCCCGCTTTTTTTTTTGCTGGAGTGTTTTTAAAGCAAATCCCAGACATTATATCATTTCACTTTAAATACTTCTGTATGTATCATGAACAGATAAGGACTTTCTATTTTAACATTATCCTAATACCTTTATCACAGTTAGCATAATAATAATTTCTTAAGATTAGCTACTGCCCCGTCTGTGTTCAATTTTCACTAATTATCTCAAAAATGTCTTGTTTCGGTTGGTTTGTTTGAATCAGGCAGATGGACTTGGAAAACTATGCTCTATCTGGCCTCTCTGTCTATTTCAATAACGACCACATGTCGAAATATATCATCGACTGTCTTTGCACCAGTCAACCGATGGTCCTTCCTGGTGGGGCCTTATTTCGTAGTTTCTATCCTTTTCCCCTCCTCCTTCCTTCCTTGCTCCCAGCTGGCGAAATCAGGAGCCCAGTGTCCAGTCCCCTCCCATACCCAGCCTTGTCCCTGGCCTGGGCTTGCCAGAGAGGGGAGCTCTGGAAGGGGCTGGGTGTGTGTGGACAGATAGTGGGAGGAGGCACCTTAGGGTGGAGTCGGGCAGGGAGGGGGAGCTCTGCGGCTGTCTTCCTCGATGGCTCATCTGATGCAGTGCCTCGCTGATAAATATTGCGTTCCTGAGATGTCCATGTAAGGCTGCCTGGCTTGCTCAGGGAGGGGGCTAGCGGGCAGCGCCGAAGTGGTTGACCATGGGGTCACTCTGTTCTGGGAAGCACAGCTGCCTAGGGCGGGGAGGGCAGACCAGCCTGGGGGTGGCCAAGGCCTCGTGGAGACATACTCCCTCTTCAGCCACACTCCCCACAGTGGCCCCTTACCCGTGCTCTGCGTCTGTGATGTTCATTGCCACCCAAGTCCTGCCCCTCTCTGAGCCTGGTCAGCTGCTCTCAAGATGGGGACGCTGCTCTGCCCTCCCTGCTCCTGCCTCCTTAAGGCTGGGACAGTCATATCCCTGAGTGTCCATGCTGTCCCCTTCGTCTCCTCCCTTTGCTTAGGTTAGGAGGTCCCATGCCTCCATTCTGCTGGCTGATGTGGTTACCTCTGGGAAACGGGCAGTGGGGATCCTTGGGTCCTCTTCCCAGCTTTCTTACTGAGATCCTGGGCCCTTTGGGAAATCTACAGCCCTTCTTTGGCTCACATTGTTCTTATTTGAGATATGCCCAGGACAGCTCATTACCTCAATGACTGAGTTGCTGAGAGGGACACTTAAGATTTATGGGTGTGTGTGTGTGTGTGTGTGTGTTACCAGGAGTCCTCTGTTCCTGAGCCTGTAATGAACACGAGACTTTTCCCTGAGCAGCGGGCACTGTCCCTGACCTACCCAGTGGCACTGAAAATATGTGATTCCAAAGAGTCAGCCAGCAGGTGGGGTTGTTTGAAGTCATGGAAAGAGCCCTGGTTTAGGAATTGGAAGACCTGGGTTCAAATTTTGGGTCTCTTACTTCCTAGCCATGCTGTCTCAGTGAGCCTCAGTTCCCTCACCTGTTAAATGACTGCAGTAACAATGATGTCATTAGATTGCGTTGAGGACACCACGAGATAAGGGGTGACCACCCCCCTCCGTAGGAGAAGCTTCCGTAACCTTCCCTCTGCCCCCGGCCCTGCCCAGGCAATGAGCGCGTCAGCACTAGAGGCAGCGCAGTGTGTGTGTGTTGGCCCAGCTTAGAGGGACAGTGGGGGAGGACAACTTGTTGTATGGCCCACTTCTCAGGATGAGTATAGACCTCCTGCCTCCTTCCCTGTGTGGATATCTCTGAGGAGAAACTGAGGCCCACAGTAGGCCTGGGGTCCCTGGAGAGGGAGAAGCAAAACAGAAGGGAGAGCAACAGGCCCTTGGCCAAGGCGTCTGTGTCAGCGGCGCCAGCGACTGAGGCTCCTGTAGGACGGCGCTGCGGGTGGGTGGAATCCACAGGGGTGAGACACTGAGGCCGGAACGTGCCGAGGATGCTTGGGGCTGCTTATCTCGGGCAGGAATGTGCTGCGGTATTATTAGCCAGCAGCTTTCTCGCCTTTGGAATAACCACCCGGGGGCATGGCGGACACCTGTCCAGCTCTGCCTGCCCAGACAGCCCATGGGTGCCTTTGCCCAACCACCCATGGTTGAAGCTTGCAGTGTGCCTGTGTGCCAGTGTGTGTGGGGGGAGTGGTGCACACATGGGAGTGTGTACATGGCTCTGTGTATGTGTCTGTGGATCCTTATGCACATGTACATATGTGCATGTGCCTGTGTGGGGACATGTCTGGATTTTTGGTGGCCTTTATGCATGGGAGTATGTGCAGAGTGTGCATGTGTATGTGCACACAGGTTTCCATGCCTCTGTGTGCAGATGTATGTGTGTGCGTGAGTTTAAGTGTGTGTGCTGTGTGTAGTTTGTGGGTACCTGTGCATGCATGCATCCTCCGGTGTGTGTGTGTATGAGTAAGTGTGTGAGTACGGGATTGTGTGTCTGTGTCTGTGTCCGCCCCCCCCCCCCCCCCCCCCCCCCCCCCGCAGACAAAGCATGGAAGCAGGAAGCCCCCAGGGGGCCTAGGAAGCAGGAGGGAAGTAAAGGACCAAGGATGACTGATAACCCCATCAAGGTGTGGTGGGAGGCTGGGAGGCTGGCTGTTGGTGGGGGTGGGGGGGGGGTGGGGGGGGGTGGACGGGACGGGACACAGGCACAGATGTACAGGTAGGACAGGAGGGGCTGCTGGGGCTCTTGGCAGTGAGGTCTGGGCCACTCCCTTGACTGGAATCTCTAAGGCAGCAGCTCAAGAGCCCTGAGGTTCGATGGCCTGAGTCCTGCCTCAATCATTCACTAGTCTGGTGACCTTGGACAAATGACTCAACCTCTCCAAGGTTCAGTTTCCTCATCTGTGTTGTGGTGATAACAGAATCTGCTTAGTACAGTTACATGGAGAAATAAATAAGATACATACCATGAGCTCCATGAATGGTAACACATCATCATCATTGTCATCATCACCATCACCGTCATGATTATGGACCCCTCTGGCTGTCCCGCATTTGGCTTTGGCAGTCCCTTTCTGGCTGTGATTCTTAGGCAGGGTGGGAGACCCCCAGCTCATTCTGCTTGTGGCATAGCAATGAGATAGAGGCCCAGAGAGGGTGTGAGACTGGCGCAGGTCTCCAGGGAGCCAGGGCAGAGACCTAAGGGCCAGCCCCTGATGCCTGGCAGTTCTTGCTTCACACTGCCCTGCCCTGCTCATAGTCCTGGGGTGGCAGCGCCTTGCTGGGCTGGAGAGGCAGGGGGAGCTGTCTGGCTTTCTCACCCAGGCTGGCTGCTACAGACAGCCCAGGGCCTTTCTGTGCACCACGCATATCCTTACAGGACTGATGTTCCCCTCCCCACCCTAACTGCTCTCCTGTAAGTCTTCCGCTTTTGAGCTTCCCTGATCCTACTGTGAATCCCAAGTCTCACTTGGAAAACAGAGCTGAAACCCAGTAGAGGGACCCAAGGGGAGCAGACCCCAGTGTCCCAGCTCCCTGTCCCAGTCTGGGCCAGTAGGTTTGGCCACCTGGCTCTTGACTTAGCTCCTTGTACCTGGTTGGGCTATAGCAGCTCCACCTTCCGCTCATGGCCGTGGCCAGACCGGAGTGGAATTCCTAGCAAGCACTGGGCCCACTGAGAGCTGGGCTCCCTCTGCCCTGCCTCAGCCCCCGTCAGCACATCCACATCCTCTCCCTTGGCTTTAGCAGACACAGGGTGTCACCATGAGTGTGGAGGTAGGAGCGGGCACTTTGGCGCCTGGGCATGGTGGGGTGAGGTGGGGGTGGGCAAAGGCAGGTGGAATCTGCCAGGAACCCCCAGCAGGGGCAGGCTGGGCTTTCCCTGGATGCCGGCCAGAGAAGACTTGTTTTTCTCAACCACCACCACTACCCGGAAGAAAAAAACCCAACAACAACAAAAACAACCACCAATTTTTTTTTTTTATTTGAAATCTTCAGTTAATGGCCGATTGGTTGTACATTATTAAACAGGCAGCTGGAGATTTGCCAGAGTAGATTGCTTGGGCCAAGACTGACAGGCTGAACACAGTGTAGCAAGAAAACAGTCACAATGGGGTCCTGGGGAGGAGCACCCGGAGGAAGGGGCTCCAGCTGTGGCCCCTCGCCCTGCTCACCTTCCCACCCCAGCCTCTGCTCGGGTCCTCTTGCAGAGGGTGGGACCGTGCTGTACCGGGAGCCCAAGCGTCCTTCACTTAGGCCCTGTAGGTCCCTCCCCACCTCAGTGGCCCAAGCTGCTGAACAGAGGTGGGACTCCCGCTTCCATTGCCACATGGGTTAGGCCAGCACCTCCTCTCCTGGGGACCAGTGTGCTGCAGGGGCCTGAGCACTGGGATGGCAGCTGGGACCTGCTTCCAGGCTGATTCCATGAGTTCCTCCCTGTGGTGACCTTGGGACTCCCTGCCTGTCCTTCCTGGGCCTTGCTTTCTACATCACTATGAAGAGAGGATGAGCCGATCGACTCTGAATTCTTATCGACATTTCGTGAGGCCTGATGGGGTGGCCTTGGGGAGGCTGCAGTGACTGTTCCCCAGAGTTTGGGGCCCTTCTTGGTGCATCCCTGGTCCCACTGGTGAGACCAGGAGCTGAGTATCAAGCACACCCTTCTGGGAGAGGGTGGCCACGAGCCCCATTCCCATCTTTTTGGATAGTCCCTTCAGCCACGTTGAAGTACACCAGGGAGAAGGCCGAATGTCTGCAGGTGACCTCCAAGTCATCAAGTGGGAGAACAAGCTGGGAGTCTGGAGTGTGGGGGCCACTGTCCCGGAAGCCCATGCTGTGTTAGGGTGTATAGATGAAAGCACAGTGTGGTGTCCATGTTACTACCAGGGCAGGCCACTGGCTTCTGCACTGGGCAGGCAGCTGCTGGCATGTGTGTGTACGTGTGTGCACATGTGTGTGCATGTGTGTGCGTGTGCGTGTGTGTGTGTGTGTGTGTGGTGTCATTAGTCTGGGATCAGGTCTTAATGAGCCTTCTCTGAACCTCTGAGGGATAAAATGGCATAGTGGTTAAGAGTACAAACCCGGGGATCAAATCCTATCCCCAATGCTATTGGCTGTCATTGCTATTGAATTTGGACAAGTGACCCTTACCTCTCATGTCTGAGCTCCCTGAACTATACCAAGCAGGGTTGGCATAGCGTCTACTCCCAGGGTTGTGGTGGGGAGTCCATGGGCTGTGCAGGTGCCGGTTTACAATAGGGCTGCCCAGGTGCAGTGTACATTGCTGTCGGGATCTAAGTGGTCCCTCCTTCCACAGTCTGCTCTTTCCCTTCATATCACTCAACACTGTCCCTGTGTATATTTGGGCTTTTGTTTCTTCAGTGTCTCCCTCTTCTAGGCCATGTGCTCCTCAAGGGCAGGGGCTCCGTCTGGCTTTGCTCCTGTTCCACCCGCAGGACCACATAGGGCCTGACCCATTGTGGGCCCTCAGAAAGCACTTGTTGAATGAATGGTTGAATGAATGGGTAATTGAATGAAAGAACGAGGGCAAACTGGAAAAAGATCAGAATGGTAGAAACAACAACTGAACACCTGGAGTGTGGAAGGATCCAGAAACTGTGGAAGAGCTGGGGCTGTCCAGCCTGTGATGCTACCACTCTGGGACAGTGTGAGTGTGTGTTTGCGTGTGTGATGTTTGAATAAAGCATTGAGGGGATTTGTTCTCTGAAGCAGAACCAAGGGTCCCAGGAAGCAGGTTTCCAGGCAGTGGTGGGAGCCACCTTGGGTGCAGGGAGTTAGCTCTAAGGGCCTGGGTTGCAGGCACATGGGGACCCCTGCATTGCACAGGATGTTGACCAGCAAGGCCCTGAGGTTGTTGCCGACTTGCTGCTGCTGCTGCAGTTAGAAGAGGAGCAGCAGTCATAGCTGATGTCTCTGAACTTCAGTTTCCTCATCTATAAAATGGGGTTAACAATGCTCAGTACTCATAGGGCTGTTGGGAGGATTAAAATGAGTTAATATCCCTGAAGCTCTAAGAAGAGTGCCTGGCACCTGGAAAGTACTCAGTAAATTTGAGCATGTATTTAACAGGGCCAAAGAGATACAGGACAGGGAGAGATGAATTGTGACTCTGGGGTGGGGGTAGTGATGGCTTCTTTGAATGAGGGGAATACAGGGGGAGCTAACGTTTATAGAGAGCTGCTTCGTGCCAGTCCCTGCACTCAGTGCTCAGAGTGGTTAAGTAACTTGCTAGAGGTCACACAGCCTACTGGCCCATGCGACTCCAAAGCCTGGGCTCTCTCCCCTCTGCTACCGGGCCTTGGTAAGATGGGGCCAGATTTTTCTGATTTTCATACCCCAGGAGGGAGACAAATCCATTTCAGGGGGGAGAAAGTGATTATTATTATCTGTAGGGGTGGAACTGAAGTCCTGAGGAGAGAGGTCTGCAGCTCCCTCCAGCCCTGAACGTGCTGTAGAATTAAAAATTATGGGGAGAGGGTGAGGATAGGGCGAGGGATGGATTTTCGATAGCCCATTGCCATGGAGCTCAGGGCAAGGAGAATGGTCCCTAGTGGAACACTGGGGGACTGAGGGTAGATGTCAAGGAGAAGATGAGAGCTGATGGGTAGATGGAGGGGGTGAGGGGAAGGGAGGTAGATGCCTGGAAGAGTGAGGATGGGGAAGGCCATGCAGGTGGAGACCGCAGAGGGAGAGGGGATATGAGGAGGAGGAGGAAGGGAAGGAGAGGAACCAGAGAGTGCACCTGGGCCAGTGGGCAGCTCTGGACTTTGGGCAAGGGTGCCCAGTTGGGACTAGTCCCCGTAGGGCTACTAAGTAGTGACCTGGGGGGTAGGAGGCCAGCTGGCGAGCACTAGGGCCTGCCTTGGACAGCATGTGCAAGCCAAATGTTCAGCCACCAGCCCAGGGTCCTCACCTCTCCCAGCCCAGCAGCCAGCTTGGTTAAAGGTCAGCTCTCGTGGTGTGGCCAGCACGCTCCTCATTGATCAATGCCCACGGGCCTGGACCTGTCAGGATGCTGTCTCATCCCTAGAAGCTCCTCTTGGCTGTTTCTGCCTCTTGACCATTCAGAGATGAATGGGAAATAGTTCCAGGCTTCAAGGAGTTCACAGATGAAGAGGCAGAGAGATAAGAGAGGTGTGTGTGGACAGTGGTGTTTGCCCTGGTTCACTAGTCCAAGACAATTTTTTAAGTATTTGAGGATGCCTGTTGTGTCCTTTCTTCATCCTCTGAAATAAAAATTGGCCACATTTCTTTAACCGTCCCTTGTGCTTTTATTCAACAAATATTTATTGTCTACTGCTGTTCTCCTCTGGATGTTCTTTGGCTTATAGTTTACTGAAGAGACCCTGACATTTCTGATGGTGTCTGAGAAGCATGAAGTAGAGTGGAACTCTCACCTCCTTTGGTTTATACTCTGCACCTCTATTAATGCAACCAAAGTGCCTGCGCCTTTTGGGGCAGCTATATCCTACTGTCAGCTAAACTGAATTTTTGTTTTTACTAAATCTTAGAACTTTCCTTCCATGAACTATTATTAACTCAGGTTTTTTATTACTTTTGAATACTAGTTCAGGACATTGCCCTGAGAGAAATGTTTCTTTGCTAATTCTGACTGTTTATTTTTTTTTTATTTTATTTTATTTTTTTTTTCCGGTGACCGGCGCTCAGCCAGGGAGTGCACCGATCATCCTTATATAGGATCTGAACCCGCGGCGGCGGGAGCGTCGCCGCGCTGCTAGCGCAGCACGCTACCGAGTGCGCCACGGGCTCAGCCCAATTCTGACTGTTTATACAGTCAGTTTTGCATTTTGATTCAGTTCAGCTTTTAAGCTCTTCCTTCTACTTTTTCTTCCCCTTTGTGTGCTTGGTAAGCCTCCCTTCTAAGTCTTAACTGAGTTACTGATAAGTATGTTGAACAAGCCAGGGCAGAGGATAGAGCCCTTTGGCAAGGCAGGAAGTTGACGTTGATCTATTATATTAATCCACACCCCTTTGCTTGCTGGCTAGGAATCCACTCAGCTTTCTATCTTGTCTCCAAGAATTTCATCAAGTGTCCTGCCAACACCTTCCTGAAATCCAGATAACCTAGGTCCGGGGAATTCCCTGATTGTCCAGTTAGGAACCTTATAATAATGGGTTAAGGACAGTGGATATGGTCCTGTGTGAGGGAGGGGTTGTGAGCTCCCTGAACGGACCCAGGCTGAAGCTTGTGGTCTTTCAGAGGTAGGCCCAAGGGGAATCCTACCTTGGAGGCAGCTAAATCCCCAGAGTCCTTCCAGCTTTAAAATTGTGCTTCTCAAGGTAGACAAGGGATTTGTGTGCAGTGAACTGGCACCGGCAGACTTTCTGCCAAGGACCAACATGTGCCTTGAAATGTGTTCCCAGGAATCTCGAAGGGACCTTAGAGGCCATCAGATGAGGCAATTGGAGCCAAGAGGGACTGAGATCTACCTCCAGTCATGAAGGGCACTGGTGGCTGAGCAGGACTGGGACTCGAGCCACTGACTCCCAGCCTGAGGCTGCTGGTGCTGGATCCAAGTGCCTGTCCTGGCTAGAAACTGAGGCAGGGTTTGGGGAGGGATAAGCTGTTAACAGATCACTCCCCCCAGGTTTCCCCTGTCCTTCCAGTCCTCTGCCCTCAGACTATGGCACATCTGAGCAGGAAGTTGGAGTGTGGAAAGCCCAACACTTCTCCCTCCCTAGGGGAGTGGGCAGCAAAAAGCCTGATGCTGTGTGTATTTCTGCACGGTGGGAGATGATGCGAATGAATGCCGATGAGATGCACATAGAGGATGTGGTGGTGATGGAGAGGAGGGGGTGCCCCTGCTCCTGCCCTGTCTGGCCTGAGTGTTAAAGATGGTAAGTAGAAGACGACTCAGCATCAGGAAAGGGGGAGGGAGAGAAGTGCTCGGTGGGGCAGTAACATGGGTGTGGCTTCTGGGGTCAGTTCTGGAGGGAGCCCTAGGAAGGGAGGTTCTAGGTGGTGAGCCTGAAATGACAGCATCCTGGGGGACAGCCTGAACTCATCGCTAGCTGCAGGGGGAGGGGTATGGTCAGAAGGAGGAGGGTGCAACTCAAATGCATAGACACTGACCCAATGCCTAGGGTGACCCCCAGGGCCTCATAGGAGGGAAGAAGAGCTGTGCCCAAATGGCTCCTCCCCTTGAGACCTGGGCATGTGGCCCTGCCCTCTGTGATGGAGAGGGAAGAAGGGAGTGGGGGCCCAGGGTAGTAGAGCAGGTGGCTCCAGTAGCTCCCCTGGAGATTAACAACCCTCTCCCCCCGACCATTATAGGAAGATTGGGAAGCTGACCCCTCCCTGCTGGGCGTTTTGGTCAGCTTTTAGCCCAGCTCAGAGGAATGTCCCCTTAGAGCTGTAAGAAGTTGAGTTTGGCTCTCTGTGCCTGGGGGTTACAGGACACAGTGCCCTCCAGAGGGAGCCCTGAGATCCAAATTTCCCAGTTGTGCCATATGGAGACAAAGGCTTGAGTTGGAAGACTTGGATTCAAGTTCTGTCTCTTTCGTCAGCTGCCTTTTCCAACACTGGGACAAGAATCATAGCCACTTACCAGGTTGTAGTGGATGCCTGTGTGGAAATACACATGACCCAGGTTGGCATACGGTGGGCACTTCAGTTTTGATTACAGTGAAATGAAGGAACAAACGAGGGCAGCTCTGGTTGACCTCCCGCTTCTTGTCCCTGCCACTGAGGGGCCCTAGGTGGGGCTGGGACTGAGGGGCCAGGGAATGCTAGATTCCACACTCTTGGGCCTTGACCTGTCTTTCTCTTGATTTTATCCTTGCCCTTTCTTCTCTGCTTCTCTGTGTCTTTTGTCTCCCTCTCTGTCACGTCCCCTCCTCTCCTAGTGGAAGTGCCTAACTCAGCACCTGGCCACGACACACACAGCTCATTGCTCCCTGCTCTCCTCAATGGCCTCTCTGTTGCTCCAGGGAGCTACCCTGCCACCCCCAGCTCCATCTCTTTCCTCCTTCTGCGTCTCTGTTTCTGACCCCTCTTTGTTCCATTCTCTCCACTCTTGGCTTTCCTGCATCTGTTTCTGCAACCTCTGTCTTGGGCTAACAAGCACCCAGTGAGCGCCTACTAGATGCCAGGCACTGCCTTCTCCGTTCTTGGTTCTGTGTCTTCCTACCTCTTGCAGCCCTCTTCTCTCCCTCCCCCAGCCCTTCAGCCTCCTGCCTCCCTTCCCCCAGCTCCACCCAACACTGGGATTATTCAGTTTTATGAGAAACCCCCAGGCCTACCCCTAAAGGGAACAACCACAACTGGAACCAGATGTTCAATCCTGCACTTGGGGATGAGCGGGGGGGGGGGGGGGGGGGAGGGAAGGGGCATGGGCTGGCTTATGGAGGTGCAGAGGGGATGGGAGATGAGAGATGGGAGCCCTGGGAATCCTGAGTCCTCAGTGGCCAGGAGGAAGAGGGGACGTAGATTTGGAGGAGAAGGGGGCCAAGCAAGTTTTTTCAGGAAGCACTTCTCACTCGTGTGTGTGTGTGCGTGTGTGTGTGTGTGTGTGTGTGTGTGTGTGTGTGTGCGCACGATGGTGGGACTGAGGCTGGGGAAAGCTGGGGGTGGATGCTGGGCTGTGGGACAGCTCTTGGACATGAAGAGAAAGGCTGCTCTTTTCTTTGAAAACCTCCAGCTCTGTGACTTCCTCTCTGTGTGGTTTCTAGGGACTTGCTGAGTTTGTGGTTCCATGTCCAGGTGCTGGAGCAGACAGGCTGGGAAAGAGGGGGTGATGTTGGGGTGGGGGTCTAGCGTGTAACCTCTAAAGGCTCCTGAGAGCAGCTGGAGGAGGGCATCTCCCAGGGCCCCCTGGGTCTGCTGGGGCCGGTGGGATGTGTCTGGGACATCTGTGTATCAGCTTAATGGTTCCTCTGTCCTATCAAAGTTGGTTATTCTGTCTGGGATTGTATAGCTTCAAAGACAAAGGTTTGCATACAATTATCTTGGTACAGCCTGGTGCAGTATTAAGCATTTAAAAATGCCCTTATATTCAGTTATTAACCGATCATCCATCTGGCCGTCTCTCCGCCATTATTTTATTCATTCTCTGCTTATGGAGAATCTGCTGTGTGGACCTTGTGCTGGGCCCTGGACAAAGGAAGAAAGGGAAGGGAAAAGGATGAAGAAATATTTCATTGCTCAAGAAATGGGAGATTCAGAAGTGCACGCAACCAACTATGTGTGAGCATGTTGGAAAATGAGTGAAAGCCCTGGTGTTCAGAGGAGGGGGCGGTGCCGGCCAAGCCGTGCAGTTGGAGAAAGATCCACAGAGGACGTGGGTTTTGAATTGAGCCCTGAGTGCTGACGGGGAGAACCAGGAATGGTGTGTTGAGAAAGGTGTGGAGGTCAAAGTCGAGGGATGGAGGGAGAGCAGGTTCCAGAGGCCGGGGCTGCATCACAGAGCACCTGAAAGGTCCTGCTGCAGAGCTGGGACGGGATGTGGCAGGCAGTGGGGATCTGGGGACTCTCTGATGTCAATCAGGATAATCTGGGTGTGGGTTGGAAGGAGGAGATGGGCAGGATGTCATGTTCTGCTGTGCTGGGGACCTGAGAGTGGGAGGGGTTTCCAGTGTTATAGCATACTCCCCCATCCACCTCTAGAGGAGACTAGAGAGCTGAAACTGACTCAGGATCCTGACTTGCCTCACCTGACCAGGGCTCATCCAAGACCCTGAGGGGCCTCTAGTCTGAAGGGGGTCAGGGGTTATACAGGATAAAGCTTTTAGGAGTCACCTTTGCCCCAGAGTAGGGGCCAGTGAGTGGGAAGCTAGGTTTGGGGCTGAGCAGAGGGCTGGGGAGGACTGGGCCAGGTGTCCCCACAGTTCACTAGTCTCCACCACTTTTGCCATCTCTGGGCCACAGACTGAGGCTGCCTTCAAGGGTGGTGGGTTCTGAGGTGCTGGAATTTGGGACTCTGGGAGGCCAGACTCTCTTTTCCCCCTGGGAGGGGATGAGGTCATCTTGCTCTGGATCTTAAAACCTTTGGATCCGAACTCATCATGCAGCAGGGGAAATTGAGGCTCAGAGATGCAGGTCACTGGTCCAGATGGGAAAGATAAGGGCCTTTCAACCTTTGGAAGGCTGAGTGGTGGGGAGCTTGGTTCTGGAGCCAGCCTGTCCGAGTCCGAGTTCTTCCTCTGCATGGTCCTGCCTCGACAAGTCACCTCACCCTCTAAGGTCTCCTTCTTGAAATAAACTAGCAAGAGTGACTCAAGATTGTGTGAGAGAGAATATTTTAAGTGCCTGGAATACAATAGGTGTGCAGCAAATGACTTTCCCCTTCCTTTCTAAATAATTCTGTCTGCTGCTTCTCTTTTGTCATTTATATGGTGTACCACACTTTTCAAATCACTTTCCCTCATTCTTTTTAATTATAAAAATATTCATACCTATAGAATAGTTAAAAAGTTATGTTATAAACTCTCTAGATTCTACAGTTGACACTTTATATATTTGCTCTCACTTCTACCAATCCACTTTCTTTTAAATGCTTCTCAGAGAGAGTCGAAGCATGCATTTTATTAACCAGAGTTCAGTTCAAATCCTTTTTTATTAACAAATTATAATCATATATATTTTAGGGGTAAAAGTGTTGTTGTGAGTTTTGAATGCAACGTGGAATGATTAAGTGAAGCTAATTAACATTTCCATTACCTCAAATATTTAACTTTTTTTTTTGATGAAAATATTAGATGTTCATTCTCAGAGATATTGAAAGGTACAATATTCACTCATTACCTATATTCAGCATACTGTGCAATTGATGTAAAAAAAATCAGACTTATTCCTCCTATCTAACTGTGGCATTCTACCCTTTGACCATCGTCTCCCCGTTCTGCTACACCAGCCTCTGGTAATCACCATTCTGCTCTGTGTGTCTAGGAGTTCAGTTATTTTGCATTCCACATAGCAGTGAGAAGGTGCAGTATTTGTCTTTCCGCGTCTGGCTTATTTCACTTACCATGATGTTCTCCAATTCCACCCATGTTGTTGCAATTAACAGAATTTCTTCCTTTTTAAAGGCTGAATAGTATTCCATCATGTGTATAAACCACATTTCTTTATCCATTTATCCCTTGGCGGGCACTTAGGTTGACTCCACTACTTGGCTATTGTGAAAAGTGCTGCAGTGAACATGGGAGTGCAGACATTTCTTCAACATACTGATTTCAAATCTTCTGGGTAAATACCCAGAAGTGGGACTGCTGGATCATAGGGTAATTCTGTTTTTAGTTTTTGCATGCTGTTTTCCATCATGATTGTACTAATTTACATTCCCCCCTGCTGTGTACAAGAGTTACCTTTTCTCCACATTCTCACAAACACTTGGTGTCTTTTGTCTTTTTTATAACAGCCTGAGATGATAACTCTTGGTGCTTTTAATTTACATCTCTCTAATGATTAGTGATGTTGAACATTTTTTCACATATCTGTTAGTCCTTGTTATGTCCTCTTTTGAGAAATGTCTGTTTGTGTTCCTTGCCCATTTCTTAATCAGATTACTTGCTTTCTTTTTATAGAGTTAAGTTCCTTATATATTTTTGATGTTAATCCATTATCAGAAGTATGCCTTGCAAGTATTTTCTCCATGCCTTTTGAATACATACTCAAATGTCGTAACCGTAACCGGCCCAGGAAAATGGCAGGGATTGTTATTCCACATTTGACAGCTAAAGAGAAAGCAGGTTCAGAAGTGAGATCGTGGCCTCCAGTCACAAAATGAGTTGGAAGCAGCATAAAGCAGAGTGCTCTACAAAAGTTGGGATTTTTATCTCACCAAACACCCTTCCCCACCCAGCAGCCCTTTGGCCATTTCTCTGTAGCTGTGTCTCTTTTATGGGGTCCTGGACCTCTAGGTGTTCTGACTCCTTCCTGTCTCCTTCCCCACCTCTGTCCCCACAAGCCCTCTGGCAACTTCCCACAGATCCCCAGGACGCTGCTGGGCTAGTGGCTGAAGGAGGGCAAGTCACACTTCCAGAGAGGCTCCTGCCCCAGGTGACTGTGTCCTGCCCAGATCAGCTTGGGCTGGGTGTGAGTGTGGACATTCGAGGGCTGCAGGGGTTAAAGGAGGCGGCAGCCCAGGCAGCTGGGGGCCAACTGCTGGCTGACTCCGGGAAGGAGGCGGTGCAATGCTGGCTGGCCCGCCTGCAGACCAGGGAGGGAGCTGGGCCAGCAGCGCCCTCCTCTCAGTTGCTCCCAGCAGTGGCCCTGGGACCAGCTCTGCTCCCCACGCCCCTCTATCCTCCTGGACACAAGGCTCACTCATCACCTTCCTTGGAAACCAGCTTCTTGCCAGACACAGCTGCTGCCCACCCACTGCCCACTGCTCCTGTCCTGCCAGCCCTGTGTCCCAGACACCCACCCCACCCAGTGGCTCCTCTACCAGAAAGGTGAGTGTGTGTGTGTGTGTGTGTGTGTGAGTGTGTGTGTGTGTGTGTTTATGTGTATGGGGATGGAGCCGGCCCCAGGGCTGCTGGGCTGTAGGTACTGATGCTGTCAAGACCACCCATCATGACATAAATTAGGGGCAGGTGAGGTCAGTCCCCTCAGTCACATGTCTCTGGGCTAGGCAAGCCCCTCAGAGGCCAACCTGTCAGTCCCCTGCCTCCAGACGTTTCTGTGGTTCCAGCAGGGATGCCTGGGGTGCGGCTGTCTGCACTGAGAGACAGCCACCAGTCAGAAGGAGTTTTGTTTGCTGGGGAAGTTGCTGGTGTCAGTGGCTGCTTGGGACTGCGGCCAGCTGGGGCAATGGGGAGCGACACATTGACCAAGGGAGGGGAAAGGTTGGGGGGTCCCTTCTGCTACCTGCTTGCCCATCTCAGGGCTGCATAGGGGAGAGGACCATGAAAGGGGTGTGGGTATTTCTTCCCTCTTCATCTCTTTCCTGTCACCCTCTGGAGTTGCTACAGGGCAGCCTTTCCACCCTAGGGGGGCTCTCTTTGCTCCCAGAAGGCTGACCAAAGCTGCAGGGGAGGGGCTGGTGGGCCCAGCAAGTTTCCAATTAAAAGCACTTTCCCCCTTTCCAGCCCCTCATTGTGGGTCCCGGCTCCCTTGCCCATGGGCACAGCCTGGCGTGAGTGCCCTGTGCCGCCCTCCCCCAACCAACAGCTCCTACTCCTTCCTCGCCCCTCTGGGCAGAAATGGCTAATCCAGGTGGTTAATGAACAGACAGCTGCCTTCCTCCCCACTTCCACCCCCTCCCACCCCTCCTCTCCTCCTCTGACTCTCTGATGCCCCTGCCTGCCCCTCTTTCTGAGCTGGAGAATCCACACAGAGCTAACCTCAGTGTCTGCCCCCCCATTCAGGACCAGGGCCAGGACTGCCTGCCCAGATGTTTTTAGGCTGGCCACTGTCCTAGAAGAGGAAGCTGGGAGGGAAAGATGTGGGGGTGACAAAGAGAAGCCTGCTATGCTCCCAGGCTGCTCCCAGCAGCGGGGTGGGATGGGGTTAGGGGACAGGATGGGTGCTGGGTGGGGAGGGCAGGAAGGTGGCTGTGGGGTGAGAACAGAAGGGGAACTGGAAACTAGGGTTCCACAGTCCTTGGGGACAGGGACTGTCATCTGGAAGCCCAGCTGCCCCTTCCCTGTGGCAGAGCAGAGGTGGGGTTGGGAGGGTGTGGGGAGCACTCTCTTTCTTCTTCCTGAAGCTGCCTGGGGGTGGGGTGGGGACCACTGTGGCTCAGACTTGGTCTGAAGTTGCTCCTTCTCCTGTCAGCTGGTGGCTACTCCTGTCTCCCCAGCTCTGCCCCAGACCTTGCAGCTTGTTATCGCTGAGGCATCCTCTGTAGGACCCCGCTGGCCCAGAGGTGTGGGAGGGAGGATCTGGATTGGGATGGAAAGTTGGGGGCAGAGCCCTAAATGGAATCAGCCCTGGAGACCCAGACTGGGCTTGGCCTGGACCCTGCTGCCCATGGAGGGCAGGGATCTGGAGAGGCGTGGGCTGGGGCCAGGCTGGTAGGGTCTCAGTCAGTCCACAGCCTGACTCAGACAAGCAGAACCGGGGAGCTGGGACTTCGATCTGGAGCTGAGAATTCTTGGGTTGTAGCAAAGGCAACCTGGGGCACCTCTGCTTCCAAACTCTGGGTTTGACCCCTTCTGGCTGTCCTTCTGGATCCCTCATCCCATACTTCTACATACTTCTCGTCCCTCAAAGGCCCCGGACAGCCTTTCCCATGGGGTGGTAGTGTCCAGGAGTTGTAAACGGAGAAGCTGGTGGCCAGGTGGAGTGGGGCCGGGGTGGGTGCATGAGTTCAGGGAAGAGGTTACTGTGTTTTGTGACCATTTTCTTGTCTCTGGTGGCCTGTGACTGAAGCCTTGGCACTTGGGAACCCTCAGCCATGTAGGAGCAGGAAGCAAGGGGAGCAGAATGGATTTTTGTTTGTTTGAAGGAGGGGACCCCACAGGTGGAAGCTGGGCTCACTTTAGGAAAGAGCTTCCTACCTCTGGCAGGTCTGCAGGAGAACAGGCTGCCTGGTAAGGCAGTGAGCTTGTTGTCCTGGGGGCATCAGACAGAGGCTGGACAATAGCTTGGAAGGATTCCTGAGCTGGGATGTGGTTAGAGGAGATGACCTTTAAGGTCTCTTGGGATGCTGAGGTCCTGGGATTCTTGGAGTTGGGGAATTCTCTGATAGAGAATGGGGGATCTGGAAGCTGTGGCCTTTGTCCTAGGGCGTGGGCACAGACAGGACTTGCAGGGTCCCCCTCCTCTCCAGTGTTTGAGGAACAGAGAGTCTGAGACTCTGCCTTGGCACTGAGCCTTTACCTCGCACCCATCCCTTAATCCAGCTGCTTCCTGCAAAGGTTCTGAACTTCTTCCCATTTCTCTTGGCCCACTCTGGGCCTTGCCCAGCTGGTTAACCCTGTGAAGGCTGGAGCAGACCTGTGGGCTGGGTGACATAGTGTAGAATGGAGGGATGGCAATCTCCGCAGACCTTGACCACTGGCCACTGCAGTTAGAGCCCATGCCCCCTCTGAGGGACTCACAGGGCCAGTGTGCAAGGATAGGGAGGTGGGTGTGAGGCCCTGGGCAACTTAAGTCCCCACCCAGCTTGGCCTCCCCTAAAGAAGCCTGGAGATGGTAGGCCAAGGAGCAGTGCCAACGTCCCCACGGCAGAAAAACCCAGGGGTGGGTCTCACCTGAGCCTCAATTTCCACATTTGTAAATAATGCTGGGTTGTCAGGGCAGCTTGAAGTGGTTTGTGTAACTCACTTGGGGGGGGGTACAAGGTGAGAAAGTTGTTCTCAAGGGCCTCTCAGGAAGGTGGGAGGGAGGAGCAGGTCACCTCCCACCCTGCCTCTCCAAACCTGTTTTCCCAGTGGTGGGTGGTGCGAAGAGAGGAGGGGTGGGAACAGGGTTAAAGATTTCCCAAAACCCAAGGCAGGAAGGCTTGGGCTTCCCACGATGGGAGTGCCCAGGTGGGCTTCCTGGTGGCCTTGAGACTCACCCTGGGCTCCATCCTTCCCCTCCAGTCTGCCTCGCCCCACAGCCCCTCCTCTGTGGATGCCCTGTGACCCCTTTTCTCCTGAGCAGAGAGCATGAAGGAGCAGGATCTGAGGTCACCCCACAGCACTGCATGCCTCCTGTCAGGACAGCCCCTTTGTCTGAGGGGGAAGTTCCTTCCAATGTCTACCTTCAGTCCCTTGTCCCCAGCCAGGGACTACTAGATGAGGCTGCTTAATTAGGCCACTCATCCCTCTGGTTTGAAGAGACCCAGTGATGGGGGGAGGAGTGTGTAAGGAAGGAAAATGAGATGGCCAGAGCCTAGAGAAGCCAGGGCGGGAGTGGGGGTGCCTGGCAAAGGCTCTGGACTGCAAGAGATTCTGGCTTCTTGGCTCATTTCTGGAGCTGTGAATCTCTTTAATCCCAGAAAGGGAAACTGAGGCCCAGTGGAGGGTGTGTTTGGAGGTGGTGGGCAGAGGAGACAGGCAGGAAAGTCCTCCCAGTTACTGGACTCAGACAAAAGCAAATCAGAAGTGGATGTGGCAGTGGGGGAGGGAGAGGGTGGTGTTCAGAGACTTGGCAGGGATGGCCTAGACACTGTCCCCAGCACTATCTCCCCATGGCCTCTGGCTCTGTGGCTCCATGGCTGGTTGGCTCTTAGCTTTCCAGGTTGGCATGCGGAGGAACGAGGGTGGAATGAGGGTGGTGGGGGTGCCCCTTCCTTGGGTGCCCCCTCTGTTATGCAAGGTCACACCTGCCCTCTTTACTCTCCTCTCAAATCGCCTGAAGCACTTTTTCATCTCCCAGGGGAGGCCTCAGGAGGCTAGAGGCCCCCAGCACAGCTGGGTCTCTGGTATGCCTCTACGCAGGTTGGTGGACTTTGCATCTTCCTGCTGGCCCTCAAGCTTGGTTTCTTTCCAGGAGGGTGGCTGGTCTCCGTGGATAGTTTGGGGTGGGGTGGTAGGTGGGCCTGAGCCAGTCCAGATGCTGCCTCCTCAGGGCTAGTCTGGGCTCTGTAATCCCTGCCTTTTTAGGGCTGGAAGCCTGTTGCTCAAGCCTGGTGGAGGAGGCAGGAAGGACTGGCCCAGAAGGGTGGGGCCCTAGGGAGCTGATCTAGGATGAGGGGTCACAGGAGTGCCCGGGTGGAATTCTGGCCCTTCTGCCACTATAGGGGTCCCTGTCTTAGATCGGGTTCCCCCAGGGACCTTCCTCAACTTTCTCTAGCTGACAGTGTGGGACCCTGCAACTTTCTGTGATCCTTGCAAGTTTCCTGTGTGTGCTCATCTGTCTTCTACCTGGATTACAAGCTCCTTGAGGGCAGGCCTGCACCTTTTGCCTCCCTGGTGATTCTTGCTGTGCCTAGCAGAATGCTGCTCAACACACATTACTGACTAACGTAGGGCAGAGGGGTGAGGGTTTTTGTCAGGGCCTGGTGAGTTGTTAGACTTGGATATAGGGTTGTTTTCACAGAGAGGTCTATGGTGAGGCAGAGAATCTGAGTCTGGAGCCAGAGTGCTGGGGCTCAACTTATGACCACCCCATTTGCTAGCTGTGTGGTCTTGGCAAGTGACTGAACCTCTCTGAGCCTCAGTTTTCTCACTGTAAAATGGGATAGTAATAGTACCCACTGCATGGCATGGTTGTGAGGATGAAATGAGTTAGTTTATTTAAAGCACTTTGAACAGTGCCTGCCACTTAGTGAGTGCTCAGTAAATGTTAGTAATTGTTATTATTGGTGGTGGGGTTCTTTAGGAGCCCAACTCTTGGTTGACTTTTTTCTCTCTTGTCATAGTTGTTCCATCCCTGAGATGGGGAGAATTATGAGACCAGGGAGTGGAGGAGATGGTGGCATCAGAGGTCCTGGCATCAGAGCCCAGAGAAGAGTCTTCCTTTTCCCCCGCTCTGTCTGTCTGTCTGTCTGTCTCTCACTCTGCAATTAGGGGGCAGGCAGGGAGCTGAGGGGACCTCTGGAGGCCTTGTCTGCTCAGGGAGCCCATGCAGATCTGTGTTTATGGAGAACTTTGAGAAAGTTGCCATCACTGTAAACAAGATGCATTATTATAAACCAACCCGAGCTCCCCTTCTTGGATCCCATCCCATCCTTTGATGAGAGTCACTGAATCAGAGACTCCCAGGCCTGGCAGGACCTGGCCTTGTTTCCAGACAGGCTACTCTTGACCATGGGCTATACCCATTGTGGTGGCATCTACATTTTAAAGTAGAATCCCCGAATAACGGCTGCATGTTTTTGGGTTATACCTCTAGGTCTCCCTGAAATCTAACCTGCATTCCTCTAACCATGTCCAGCCCTTCCTGCATACCATATAAGCTGAGAGCTTTAAGCCAATGGTAGGGTAGGGCTTCTGACTATACTCCCTCTCCATCCCAGGTCTCTGCCCTCTCTGGGGTCCTCTGCTTTCTGGTGCCCCTGACATTCCTCATTAGCAGGGGTCAGCCCTTAAGACCTTCCAAGCTGCACTCTCCACCCAGCCTGGTTCCCACCCAGGGAGGCTGGGGTTGCTCTGGGTCGGGGTTGAACTCCATTTCCGGACCCCTGGCCCGCCCAGTTGCAGCTGCAAAAGGCATTAAACTCTTTTTTTTTTCCCAGAGAAAGAATGGGCTTGGATTGATGATAATGACAGCTGGGGAGAGTTCCTGAGCATCCCGGCCCTATCTGGCTTCCCCTGCTCACCTCTGCCCCATTTCTAGGCCATTGCTTATCTAGAGGTGGGCCTCACCTTTGACCCTTGACCTCAACCAGACCTCAGTAATCAGCTGGCCTACAACCACCCTGTATGTGAGCAGTCTGTGGGTTCACTACTGGGCTTGGTGCTGGGGTAGGGGGGCAGGGGTGGGGCAGAGGGCTTCAAGGGCAGTGTAAGAGAGGGTCTCTGCTCTGGTGGTCCCTCTCACCCAGGGCAGTGGGAGAGCAGTGCTCCTCAAGCAGAGATCTGAGTCTAGCCCTGGCTCTGTCCCTTGACTCGAGATCAGTCCCTTCTCTTGCTGGGCCTAAGTGTCTTCACCTGTAAATTTAAGGGCTGGAGAGGTGCAGGCTGGAAGTCTGTGGTCCATTTCCCCATGCTGGGGCCTCCCCTGGTCCCCAGGCTACAGAACTTCACCTTGGATTGACCTTGCTTCCCTCCCACCCTGCCCCCACCTCTGGCAGTCGCTGGCAGGAAGTCCTGCTGATTAGGGCCCTAATCACTGGCTGAGACTCCCAGAAACAGCAGAGCTGGTTGAGCAGAGAGGGGCCGCCAAGCCAGGAAGGAGGGGCTGGCATGGGGAGAAGTCTACACCCAGAGACATAGCTGGGGTGTTGGGCTGTGATTGGGGGTGGAAAAGAAGGGTCCCCCCAGGGGTCGGCCCCTTGGGTCAAGGGGCAGTGTCCATGTGTCCACTGTGGGGACTGCGTGGCAGTGGCTGAGTCTGGCGGGGATCGTGGAGCCACTGGATTGTTCACTTTGAAAGCCTTTTAGGGCATCCACCCTGTGCCAGGCAAGGTGCCAGGTATGGGGCTGGAAAGGCCAGGGAGACACGGTCTAGTGGCAGGCAAAGGGGAGTAGAGAGTGTTTCTGCAAAATGCAGAGGGAATGTCAAGGAGGAAGCAGTTCACATGAGCTGTTGGAGCAGAGAAAGCTTCAGACAAGTGCCATTTGAAATGAGTTTTGAGGGCTGAGAAGGAGCTTTGCAGGGATGGGGGGAAGGGGCAAAGACTTCTCCATGCAGAGAGGAAGGCATGCACAGAGGTACAGTGCTATGCAAGTAAGACAGATAAAGTAGTGGCTCCAGCCCTGTGCTAGAGCCAAACGAGCTTGGGTGTCCTTTCCAGCTCTGCTGCTTACTACTTGTGCGACATTGGTCTGATCCTTAGTGTCTGCATCTGTAAAATGGGGTTGATATTCCAAACTTGTTGTGCTGTGGTGGGGATGAAATGAGATGCTACTTGTAAAGCACTCAGTTCAGTGCCTGGCACAGAGCAGTCACAATAAATGGTGGCTTAAAAATGACGTGTGTGGGAAAGAGTGGCCCTGGGGACAGCCTGGATGTGTTGCTTGGGGCCTGCGTATAGGGGATTTTCTGGGCCACGTTAAAGAGGAGAGCAGCAGAGCATTTTAACCTAGGAGAAACATGATGAAATGGTGGTTTAGGAAGGGGACTTGGACAGTTGTGAAGGCTGTACTGGGCAGGGGAAGCCTGGGGATAGGCCACAAGCCAGGACCTGGGTCCCTGTAATCCTGTGTTCAAATTCCTGAGCACTGGGGCTGGGAAATCCTCTTCCAAGGCACTTCATCTCTCTGGGCTTCATTCCCATGGGCTGTCCTCCCCTCCTGGATTGGGAGGCCAAGGAGGCACTGAAATCTCCTTCCTGGGAGATCTTTCAGGCTAAGAGAGAGCCCTCCTTGGCAAGACTTCACATGCAAGACTGGGATGGATGGACTGCAGCAGGCAGGAGTGAGAGTAGACTACAAACAGCTCCTATTTCTAAGGCACCAAGAGGCTCCTTTGGGGGCATCTTTTACCATCTGGCCTGGCACACAGTAGGCCCTCACCATTTGTTGAATGAATTAATGAACACCAGTGTCCCTTAGTCAGGGTGGAGGAGCCTGTCTGCTCAGAGCCAGTGGTGCCCAGCCTGACTGCAAGTGGCCTGGTGAGTGTGAGGATAGGGTCTGCCTGTCCAGAGCCAGGAGAAATGTTGAGGGTCTCAAAGGTCAGAAGCCCAGCATGTCGTGGGTGCTCATTGACTGTGTGTTGATGGAGCAGGAATTTCAGGAGCTTTTACCTCCTGGAGCAAGGACCTATCACGAGGCAGGGTGGCGTGGGGTCAAGATCACAGACTCTGCAGCCACACTGTCTGCGATTGATACCCCACCTCTTGCAGGCTGTGTAACCATGGACAACTCGCTTAACTTGCCAGTACACCCCTTTACTCATCTGTAAAATGGGGAGCCAGGGCAGGGGCTTCTTGGCCGGGATGAGTGCAGCTGCCAAGAGGGGACTGAGAAAATGCAAGAGATAGAAGAGGCTCCTCTGGAGGCTCAGGAGGAATTCATCAGTGGCTCAGGAGCTGCCTTCTCCGCCACACATGTGGCTGCCTCTGCCGTGGCCGGCAGAGACAGACTGAGCCAAGCTGAACTGAGCGTGGGAGCAGAGGCAGTGGCCAGGACTGGATTCCAGGCTGGAGCCCTGGGAGAGCAGGGGTGAGCCAGGGTGAGGAGTGGGGGTGAAGGAGGAGAGGTGAGCAGAGTGGAGGCCAGGACTCTCCCAAGTCCCCAGCTGGGACCCCAGGAATTCCTCCCATCATGTCCTGCCAGAGGGCCTGGCCTTTTAACTCCAGAGCCTTGGGAGGTCCTGTGGTCCATCTCCCTGCCTCCTGGGCAGACTGTTCTGAGTCTGCGGCTGGGAGGCTGATGCCTCTTCACTGTTAGAAAGTGATTCCTCCCCAGTTACCACTGCCTGGCTGTGGCTCCGTCCCTCTCTCTTCATCTTGCCTTCAGATCTTCCATTGCCAGGGTTGCGGGCTAAGCAGCTGCTTGCAACAGGAGGGAGTGAGAGCAAACTTCAGGGGCCTGCCCACCTTGGAGCAGGGGGAGGGGTGCGTGTAGTGTAGTGGAAGGGTTGGTGGCTGGGGAGTCAGGTGGCCTGCTAGACTCCCTTCGGCACTGTGTGACTTTGTGCAAATTACTCCCACTTTCTGGGCTTTAGTGTCCTCATTTGTGAAATGAAAGGTTGAAATCTGGAGAATTCTCTCTTTCCAGCAGTGCTGAAAATTTGCAAGTCCATGGATCTTTCTGAGCAGAGAGCTGTCCAGCGTGGAGGTGGGGGACCTGTAGGATCTTCTGGCATCTGCTGGGACACCAGCTGAGAGGCTGGGAAGGTCCTTTCCAGCTCTGGGATTGGAAAGTTATTTGCCCAGTGACCACTCCTCCAGGCAGCTTGGTTTCTTGGAACTGAGCAGAGGACAACAGCTGTCAAGGTTGAGCTGGCCAGAATCTCCCGTCCCTGTCCCAGTGACTCAGCTGGGGATGCGCTGGCAGGATTGGAGCTAGCGAAGTGAGAGAGGGAACCAGGCAGATCTGCTGGCGCCCCTTTGGCCACCCTCAGGGAGCAGAGTAGGAGGAAGTGATACACTAGGGGGCGGGGGTGCAGAGGCAAAGTGAGTAACAGTGTGAGTAATGGCTCAGTGTCTCTGCTGGGCAGGTGGCTCCTAGACTATGCAGAGCTGTCTGGGGCTCCGGAAACTCATTGGAGGCCCAGCCACTGAGTTACAGCAGTCTGAGCTCCCTGTCTTATCCTCCTTGGGCTGGGGGTCCAGGCAGGCAGGGGCCCATTAGCCATGCCCCATCCCTTTGGTCTTTCTGTGCCCCTCTGCTTTAGTCCCATGCACCATCTGTGCCTTCCCACCCTGTAGGCCGCATAGCTGCTCTGTGCTGTCTTCTGGGCACCCAGATGACTTGGCTTGCCTGAGGAGTATAGAATTTGTACTTTGGCTCTCCTGGGTTTGAGTCTCAGCTCAAGCACTCATGGCTGTGGAAACTTGGCCAACTCATTTCTCCTCTCTAAGTTTTGGTGGCCTCATATGGAAAAAGGGGTATTGCTTGTTGTACCTATTGTGAAAGGATTAAATGGGATGAAATGTCTGAAGTATATGTACATTGTATGTGTTCAAAGAATGTGGTTGTCCCATAAGCTCTAAATTCTGTTTGCCTTTCCTCACCATCTCTGCCTGTAAAATTCCTGCTGTCCATGCTTCCATCTGTAATTTTCAGGTTGTTTATCCTCTTATCAGCTCCGCCCTGTATGTGCACCTGCCCCTCCATTTCTGACACCTCCTACCCAGCTTTCATCACTGTGCCTTATCCCTTCACCTGCTCTTCCTGAATGATAGTCAGGGCTCAGATGGGAATTTTGCTGCTCACCCAGGCTGCAGTGGGTGGCCGGGCTCCTGTGGGCACTTTGAATGGGGCTCAGAGATCTGGGTGTGCTTCAGGGACCCGGCTGCTCTCATACTTCCCACCTCTGCTGGCTCCTGCTCTCCCCTCCCCCAGTCCACACACACCAACTTGACTTGTTTCCCCTCTGGCTTCCTGAAATCAGCTGTGCTCAGGGCCACCAGACTGCCCATGTCAGTGAGCGTGTTCCTGTCTGTGTGGCTCTGTTGGTGGCGGGTGTGTGTGTGTGTGTGTGTGTGTGTGTGTGCAGAGCACCAGGGAGTGACTTTGCATCTGAGTCTGGTGTGTGTGCTGTGTGTGCCTGGGGGTGTTCTGAGCTGACAGTATATACATGGCTGCAGTGTCTCTAGGTCACTGGGTCTCTACATGATGTGAGCTTTCTCTTCTGTCTACTTAAAATCTGCCTGTGTTTTCCAAGTCTGAGAGAGTCAAGTCTTCCACTGCCTCTCCTTGCACCTCCCCTTTCCCTCCAGACCTGGTTTCAGATGCGTGCAGTGCATCTCGGAGGTCCTCCCGGGAAACAAGGAAACATTGCAGGGAGGTGGATATGCGTCAGATGTAGCTGAACAATGCTGGTGACAGCCAGGCCTCCTCTGGCCTTCAGTGCTGGCCTGGCTTCAAGTCTGCTGCCGGCTAATTGGGAGTGAGAGGGGGCTTCCTGAGACTTGGCCACAGATGGATTCAAAGAGCAGCAGGGAGCTGGGCTGCTCTGCCCGTGGGACCTTCAGCTTCCGGGGGCTTCTGGAGCAGCCTCATCCATCAGAGCAGATGGGGTTCCAGAACACCAGCCTTTGATATGAACTAATTGCGCAGAGCTTTGAATCTTCTGTCATTGCCATCTGTGGGCCGCGAGTTTTCTATGTGAGTGGATTTTCAGAGAACTGGCGCTTATGCCATAGAAGAGTGGAAAGTTTAGAAAAAAAGGTGGAATATCTTGAGTTGTATAGTGTTCCGAGCTCTGTTCAACTTAGAGTAGATGAAATTTAAGAAATTACCTCCTTCCTCTCTTCTGTCATTGTTTCTTAGTTTCTTCTTCTGTAAGGTGAGTGTAAGAACAGAACCTACTTCACAGGGTTGGGGTGAGGATTAAGTGAGCTGAGATGCAGCAAATGCTGAGATTTGAGCCTGGCACATAGTAAGCACTGTGCAGTTTACTGCTCTGTAAATGTAGACGCTGAGGCATAGAGAGGTGCAGTAATTGTGTCTGGGCTAAAATAGAAAGGAACCAACATTTACAAAACGTGTTCTGTGTTACAGACATTTTTACTGCTGTTGTCTCAGTTGACTTTATTTAATACTACCAATTACTTTGTGAAGTAGGTCTTCTTACCCCCATTTTAAAGGTGAGGAAACTGAGACTCAAGGAGGTTAAAAAAGGTCTCCATAGCCAGTCTGTGCCAAAACTGGTACATACAGCTTTCAGCTTATGGTGATTTGACTTAATGATTTTTCAACTTCACCATGGTGCAAAAGTGATCCACGTTCAGTAGAAACCATGCTCAGCGTACCAATACGATCATTCTGTTTTTTGCTTTCAGTACAGTATTCAATAAATTACATAAGATATTCAACATTTTATTATAAAATAGTCCTTGTGTTATATGATTTTGCCCAACAGTGGGCAAAATAAGTGTTCTGAGCATGTTTAAGGTAAGCTGGGCTAAGTGATAATGTTCAGGAGTTAGGTGTATTAAAAACATTTTTGACTGATGACATTTTCAACTTACTATGGGTTTATTGGGGTGTAACCCCATTGTAAGTCAAGGAGCATCTGTATTTGAGCCCATGCCTGATTCCTGGCCCAGTGCTTTTTCTGTTTCTCCTCTTGCCCTTTAGTTGGAAACTCATGGCCTCGTGGTGAGGTCAGGAATTTGAAGTGAAGATCCACAAACAGAAGTTGTTGTGATCTCAGAACTGAACCTGTTCCCAGCTACTGGGTATTGGTTTAGTTCAAAGTTGTCTGGAGTCAGGCGATGAGACAAAATGACCCTTTTTCGGGGTGGGGGTGGGGTTGGTCCAGGGAACATAAAGACCATAAATAGGCTTTGAGGATATAGGATTTCTTCCTGAGTAATACGTGGTTGGGTTTGCTTTTCACCCTGTTCCTTCTTTTGGCAAACCTTAAATTCTTAAAAACAGGTAAATAGCAGGAAGGACTTCCTGATGGTCAGCCACATGGGGCTGATTCTTTAGCTTATGGGGCCTGAAGAATCAAAAATTCAAGGCATTTCTTCAAGTCTAAGATGTCTTCTTTCTCATTTTAATGTTTCTGGAATTGGAATACACCCTATGACAATTTAGATAGTATTTTTCCCTCTCAAAAGCTGTTATCTAATTGACAGCGCCCCATACAATCAATGGCATCCTGGAAATTAGGAAACAGGGCTGTAAACACCTTCAGTTTGCAAGAAACCATAAAGGCATAGAAGGGAGAAAGGTCTGTCAGCTGTTGTCCTGGCCGGCAAGCAGACGGTGGCCTAGTTTAAGAAGGCAAGGGGCTGATGTCTGTGCAGATCTCTGATATCTCTGTGGGTCTGATTGTGTCCTCAGCCCCAGAATTCTCTATTTTGGGCCTGGCTCAACCCCATCCTCTCCCTCCACCACCCTTGCCCCCAGTCTACTCTAATAGGTCCCAGTGGTGGCTGGCATGGTCCTCAGTGGTTCCTGAGACCTTTGGCTTTTTGCGTTTTCCCATTGCTCTTAGATTTTTTTCCCATGCATCCTTCCTGCCTTACTGTTCCAGCACAGCTTAGGGTCAAAGACTTTTGTCCCTGTCTCATCTCGGGACAGAAACCCTCGGTGGGGGAGTGAGGGGGTGGAGCGGGCAGCTTCCCGCTGGGTGTAATTTCTGGAAAAACAGATGGAAATAATAGTCCGCTTCGTACCTCTATTATAGCAGTTACTGGACTGTTTTATAATTCTCTGTTTACATGCCTGTCTCCTCCACTGGGCCACAGTTTCCCTCCCAGGCAGGGGCCGTTCCCATTCATCTCTGTCTCCCTCGCTGGGAGCCTGGCACCGAGGGGGACACGCTGTCAGCGTTGTTGAGTGAATGCGTGGTCTTGCTTCCCGTGCCTGTCACCTCCTCCCGGCCCCGGTTCTACCAGAACCGTGACCACAGACCACAGGCCTTTTCTTGACCACTTCTTCTAGGAACTTCCTAGAAGCTCTGTGCTGCAGGCCAGGCCACCCAGCCCGCTACTTGAGAACAAATGGCCCTTCTCCAGGCCAGGGAGAAGCGGTGGGGCTTTTCCTGCTCTCTGGATTTCAGGAGAAGGCAGCTCTAAAGCCTGCATTCCAAACTACCTGTTCAGCACCTCCACGTGTATGATCGAGGCCCAGCTTCCCTGAGTCCTCCAGGCTGGGCGCCCTAGCAGTGTCTGACTTCCCAGCTCCCCTGCTTCTCCATCTTTCTACGTGCCCTTGAAGCACCCCCTCAACCTCTCTCCTCGGCTCCCTACACCTGCTCAGGCATCAGGCCACTCCAGGGCCCTGGACATTTGCCCCGAGCCATGCTCAGCATGATGTAAGTTGCCCCTCTGACCTGCTTTCTCCATTTTGCCATGTGCACCCTGGGGCCAGCCAGGTTTCCTCTCTGTCCTCCTACCCCTGGCATCTCCCCCTCCACTCCCATCTCAGAGGCTGTGCCCTCCATGAAACTCCTCCTGTGGCCTCCAACTGGGCAAGGTGGTATGGGCCTGGCAGAGCCAAGACTTTGGGCACTACCAGAGTGGAACTCTGGTTCCGTTTCCATCATTTACTGGTTGTGTGACCTTAGGCTGACCTCTCAGTGCCCCTTTCCCCCATCTGTTAAATGGGCTAATAACCCCAAGGTCAGAGTGTACAGCATGGAATAAAGGCAGACCTCAGTATGGTTTTCTCTGGCTGCAGCAAGGGCTTTGAGGTGGAGAGGTGAGAAATGGGACTGGAGAGGGAAACTCAGCCAGGTCCTGAAGGGCTGTGCAGCCATATTAGGGCATTTGGACTTTATCCCATGGAGCTGGGAGCTGTGCAAGGACTTTAGGCAGAGGAGTGACATGCCTGGATGTGCATTTTAGGAACAGGTTTTGGTGAGAACAACTTTGGGTAGCATGGGGTGGGAAGTCGGGTGGTTGTCACTGAGCAGGGAGCCCAGGAGGTGGTGAATGTGGGCAAGACTGAGAGCCCGGGATGCTGAGCAGGGTAAAGGCCTGGGCCCAACCATGCCCTCTGCCCCTGCCGGTACTTCCCTTTGTCCCTGCCTGTCCTGCCTTTGTTTTCTGGCCATGGCTCTGCCCCTCTTATGCCCCCTGGCTCACTCTCTTGTGCTCCTGGGGCCTGGCATGCAGTGGGCACTCCATGCAGGCTTGCTGAGCCCAGCTCCTCCGATGCTCCTGCTGCCCGGTGTCTGCTCATGACCAATCTGGCACCGTGTGCAGCCTCACCTCTCCCAGCCTCACTGATTTTGGGTGTTGGTGAGTGCGGCCCCTGAGCTGGGCCCTGGGGTCTCAACTTGGGCCCCCTGGGAGGCAGCTCTTCAGGGAAGGTGCTCTGCGACCAGCCAAGCATGTGGGGTGGGCCCATTGTGTGCCATCTTCCAGGCAGCCCTAAAAGGGACTCGTTTCAGTGGGCAGAAGGCCCACGGCCCCACAGCTTGGCCCGCCCACCCCTACCCCTTTGCTATGGCGAGGACTTTTGGCTGAGGCTGCTCTGAGCTCCATCCACATTCCTCAGGCACACCCCGCTCTCCCCTTCCTCATCCAGGTTGACTGTGCAGTGGCCCTTGTGTTGGGCTGCGCAGGTTGGAGCTGCTCTGTGGGTGGGTGCAGTGTTTGCTAAAGGGCAACTTCCCAGTCTGGAGGGCCCATCTTGAGTGCGTTGCAAGACCTAGGGCCTGGCAGTGGCTGGGGCAGTCGGTGAGTGGGGCCTGAGAAGAGGATCCTGAGACAAGAGGAGGAATTGGGGAGAAGCGGAGGACTGCTGGAGCTTTGGGGGCAGGTTGATTGGGTCAGTGGTCTAAGAGGAATGTGACTCAAGAGGATTTGGAGGAGAGGGTGGGTGCTGAGGCCCTAGGGCAGTGCTCTGAGTTAGCCCTCTGAGACTCCCCTGTGTCCTGGCTGCCCCAGGTTCTGAGTTCCAGCCTGTACTGGGTTTGGGGAAAGGGCCAGGCCCTCTCCCTGTCTCCACTGGCCCCCTTACTCTGGAGGGGGACTCAGGGCTGGGAAATGCCCCCCCTGGCTCAAGGTGTCCCTGGGGACAGGCCCCTTCTTGCCTCCAGGAACGCGTTGCACTTTCTTCCCTGGTCCTAGCAGAGCTCTATATAAGGGAAGGAAACAGCTGAGTAGTTCGGGGAGCCTGGAGAGGCTGGAGCAAGCCCTGCTGAGGACTAGCAGCCTGGCAAAGGGCACAGGCCTGGGCAGGAGATGGAGCCAGGGCAGTGACCACCTCCTTTCCAGGACATCCCTGTCTAGGGGCTGAGGCTCAGCCTGGGAGGCTGGGATCTCCAAGCTGTGCTAGGGTCCTTTGAGGCAGCCTCGTCCTGGTCCCCATGCCCTACCCCCATGGCCTCAGCATTTTTGTAGCTCTCTATTGGTTGAGCATCTCCAGGTCCTGGAGGACACGTGCCCCACACCTGGCTTCCAGGGCAACAGCTGGCCCACCTGGTGGTGCTTTCCAGCCCACACTTGCGGGGCTCACAGGAGCTGGCTGGGCCTTCTTGATAGGGCTCAGTGGACTAACGATCTGAACTCTGAGGAGCTGGGCTGTCCACAGATGAGGGGTCATCTGTGTTTCCTCAGTCACAGGCGTGGAGACTGGGCCCTCTGGGATCATCGTCTGGGTTATTCTTGACCCCTCTGGTGTTGCCTCAGTGGCCAGGGCTCAAGCTGGCTGCCTCCTGGTCACAGAGGGTAAACAGTGGGCAGAGCATTGGGCATGCCGGATCCGCTCTGGGAGTGGGGGTTGGTGCCCTCTCATGCTCTGGGTTGGGGAAGAGAAGCAGAGGCTGGAGGTGGTGGTCTGTGCAAATGTGTTTTGTTGGCCCCTTGTCCCTGGGCTTCAGGGCTCCTCTTCTCCCGCTCCTTTCTCCTTCCCCTGATTGTTATTAGTATTGTTACTGCACATCCCCTGCTTGCCTTAAGCTCCCACCCTGCACCTCCCCCTGGACTCTACTCTAAGAACTCTCTATCTGGAGCAGAGCTTCAGCCTGGTCCCTCTCTTACTCAGGTGTGTTCAGTGGATCCCCAATGCCAGTAGCTAAAGGTCTCAACTCCTTCACTAGACATTCAAAGTACTCTTTCCAGCTGATCAACCTGGGGTAAGCATCATGACCTCTTGGAGCCTCTGTTTCTTCATTTGTGAAATGGAAGCAGTCTTGCTGACTCTGCAGGATTGGAGGGTCTCAGAGAGATCAGTCATATGACAGGATTAGTCTCAGTGCCAGAGGCGTGTAGTAGGTGCTCCACAAACGGCAGTGACTTTTACCACAGGTGGCCACAGATGCCGCCCTTCCTCAGGCCTTGAGTTGCTTTCATTTTTTCAATCGGTATTTTGTGTGCACCTACTGTGTACTGGGACTAGTGTGATGAGCAAGATGTGCTTCCTGCCCTCACAGCACTTGTTTCATAGAGGAAAAGCCGGTTACGGACAAGGAAACACACACCTATAGTTAAACATTGTAATTAGGTCCATGAAGAAAGAGATGTGGGTGCAGGAGAGATAATACCATGTGTGTGTAACTCAAGGGAGGCGTGGAGGGCATCTCTGGAGTGGTGGCATTTAAGCCAAAGTCATAAGGACAGGAAGGACACAGCCATGCAGACAGCTGGAGGAGGAGCATTCCAGGCAAGGGAACAGCATATGCAAAGGCCCTGAGGAAGAACAGAGCCAGGCATTAGAAAGACCGAGAGGAGCCTACACCTTATGTGTGGCTTTGGGTCCTGGACAAGGACAAGAGGGATGGGCACAGAATGAAGATTGAGAGGAGAGCAGGGGCCAGGGCATACAGGGAGATCCTCACCTGGGCTGGCTACTGTCTTGTTTTGGGGGGTGTCTCTACAGGTGTGTTCTGTTGTTGGCATTGTGCCCAGGGTCCTTTGAAAATGAGAAAATCTCAGTGGGTAGGGTTGCTGATGAATGCCAGGCATTGGCTGCTAACACTGTCACCTCCCAGCTGCACCCCCAGGTCCCTACCTTGCAACTTCTGGGGCCAGACTGCTCTGCTGCCATGCTGGGCCTTCCTGTGCCTGAGTTTCTTCATCTGTGAACGGGGGAGCAAAAGGCTTAGTACAGTAATTAAGCTGAGTATAGACACACAGCACAGTTCATGAGCAGTCTGTTGTCATTTCCAGTGGCTTTCTGGAAAGGAGTGTTTGCAGGAGAGTCAGTGCAGCATCAAGGGCAAGAGCATGTCTCTGGAGCCAGACTGCTGGGTTTGTATCCTGCCTCCTGCTGGGGAACTATTCACCTCTGTGCCTCAGTCTCCTTATCCACAAGATGGGGATAATAATTATAGTGCTCAGGACTGTTGTGAGAATTAAATGAGTTAATTTACACAAAGTGCTAAGAACAGTGCCTGGCAGAGAACAAGTGCAATGGGAGTATTTGCTGCTGTTGTTGTGACTTTTATTATTATGTTATTCAGAGTGGAAAGATTGAGCAGAAAGCCCTCTCTGCCTGCAGTGTCTAGATGGGTCATTTAAGGTATGCCAGGGGATGGAGGCTCACCTCAGGCTGCCTTCCTGGGTCTGAGCCTAGAACCCTGTGCTGCCAGCCCTTGGAGGTGAATGGGTGACAGAGCTGGCACTGAGAGCCCCTGCAGACCCCTCAGAGCCTGCCCTTCTGCAGAGGGCAGCTTCCTAGCTTGGGTCCCCAAGAGACAATGGGGGCGGCCCCTGTGGACACCAGGAGTGTAGGGCCATAGGGCACGGGCCACAGGGTGACAGGAGGCCCTGGCTCTCCCTGGCACATTCCAGGCTCCTGAGAAGGTGGCCAGGGGCCAGGGGGCTGGAGGGAAGGAGACAGCCTTTTAAGGAAACATTTTTCCGCTTAGAGAAAGAGAGAGAGACACAAACACTGAAAGGCACAGCAAAGCTAGTGGCCGCCTGGCCAGGTGGCCTGGAACGCACAGCCGGGGGTGGAGGATGAAGGAGCCGGTGGGGACAGCAGGTTGCGAGGGGCACCCAGGCAGCAGGCCCTCTGGCCAGAGCTCAGCCACTCTACTGCCTTAGGGTGGGTTTGGGAGAGAGACCCTCCCACTTGTTCAGAGAATACCTGTCCACTTCGCCTCTGCCTCAGAGAGCATCCGTAATGCCCCCCTCACTTCCCCTGTCCCCAGTCCCTAATAGAGACTAGAAGCCTGCCTCCTGGAACAGAAGGGGCTGATGCAGTCTGGGGGCTGTGGCAGTAGCAGCCAGCATCCTCTCTTCTCACAGCTTGGTCTCGCACTTAGGTCTCCGCCCACCCCAGCAAGGGTGCTGTCCTGTGGCTTGTACCCACTTCCACCTGGGGCCTGGCTCGTGACGTTGAAGCCTCACAGGCCCCAGAGTGGGGTTTGGGGCTGTGCCTGGCAGGGACAGCTGTGTCCTCTGCCTAAAACTTTGTCTGGTGGGCAGGGCAGGCAGGGAGCCCTGCAGGCCACGGCTGGCTCTGGGGACCTTCCCTTCCATCCCATCTGTTCCCCCGGCACCCTCCACTGCACCCCTCAACCCTGTCCCCCGAGAAGCCTCTCCTAGAACAGTTGCTCATAGCCCCGTGCTTATGTGTATCGAAAGCCCTGGACTTCTGGGAGCAGCTCTATTCCCCTGTGTGTCTTCACTCTCCTGAGAGTAAGGCCATGAGTGACAAGGTCCCTTTCACATCTCATCTTGGGAATCAGACAGCCTGGGTTCAAATCCCAGCCACTTATCAGCTGTGTGACATTGGGCAAGTTGTTTAACCTCTCTGTGCCCCATGCACCTCAACTGGGGATACAGTACCTACATTACTGGATTGCTGAAAGGATTAAATGAGTTAACATGGGTAAAGCATTTATAATAATACCCATCATATAGTAAATATTTACATATTGTTTGTTCTTTCTTTTTTGGCCCCATACAATTCTCCCCACAGTCCTGAGTAAAGTGATAAATACTAAGACTCAACTTGGGCCTCCCTGCTGGAGAATGAGGTGGGCAGGGAGCCAGTAGCACGACTGGTCAAGAACCTGGGGATACTAACCGCCAGCCCCTTCACCCCTCCAGAGTGTGGGCACACCATCACACAGGTGTTGTCCTTGTCTGGGCTGGTGTGTCAAGCCTGGGGCATCCCTAGGGCTGGTGGGACGACAGCACTGGGTCAGGTGGAAGGAGGGTCCCACTGGGGTGGGTGAACAGCCAGCATCTGCTGGGGCTGCAGGCTCTCACTAGCACTGCTCCTCTGGGCTGGTGGGTGGGGAGGGGGTGCCCACTGTCTGGGGAGGCAGCTCCCCCCTCTTTGGCCATCCATGGCTTGTGCCCTCATGCCCGAGGGAGAACCTCCCCGTCTGTCTCCTCTGTGGGCCCCTTGCCTAGTGTTCGGGTCGGGAATTGGAGCCAAGGTTGAGGACTGAGCTCCAAGAAAAGCGTGTCCCAGCTAGAAAAAAGGAGCACATTGAGTCTCTGATAAATGCCCCTGCTAATTGTCAGGGTAATGGTTTGGCTGCCAGGCCTGGCCAGGGGAATGTTATCTCAGGGAAGGCAGCAAACGAGCCCTCCTTCCTTCCCCTCCCCACACCCCCGCTCCTCCCCCTAGGGAGGAAGATGAGGATGAAACTGACGAGCATAGTAGCTCACAAGTAGAGGGTGCTTGTGCCCTTCAAAGCCTTCCACATTTATTAGGGACACTGGTGCTTTCTCTGGAAAAACTGGCAGGGTCCGTTTACCAGCCTTTTCCTTGCACGCTCTGGGAAACTTCGCCAGAGCTGGTAGGAGCCTTCTGCAGCCCTGACTGTGGCTGAGATACCTTGGTATTGGGGAGAACAGAGGAGGTGACTCTTCCTTTTCTAGAGGTCTTAATCACAGTTTTAAAAAATTTAAAACAAATCTTACCATATTGTTGAAGATTCAGAAAATAAAACAAAGAATAAGAATAGATTCTTACTCTTAGGACTTTAACTTGCTGTTATTAAAACGCTGGTGTATTAGCCTCCAGTCTTTCAGCGTCTGCATATTTTTTACAGAATTTTAATTGGGATGTACATTTTGTTTTTGCCTTCTGCACCCTCCTCCCCGTTCTTGGGCATTATTGCCTAAGTATTTTTCCATATTGCTACATAGTCCTCTGAACTTTCAAACTGGGAGGTCTCCGCGTGTGTGTATAGAGGGAAGGGGTGTCCCACGTGGAGGTGGGGGCCTGGGTGATCTCAGGAGGTCCTGGGTGTCTATGGAGATGAGAGATGCTAACCTGCCCTTTCTCTGCTCTTCCCACAGGTGGCTGCCCCCTGTGTTCCTCCATCCAACCATGAGCTGGTGGTGAGTGACAACCCCTTCCCTACCCTGCCAGCCCCTCCTCCCCTCTGCTCAGCGCTCCAGCTGTAGCTGTCCTTAGACCCAAGCATGTTGGTAGCCTGGGTATTGGGCAATTAGGTAGGGAGGAGGAGGGTTGACATCCTAGGCTGAAGCTGGTCTGGGAGGAAATGAGTCATGAGGTCCCTTCTGCTGAGATGCAGGGCCTGCTATTTCCAATCTTGAGTCTTGAGTCCTTGGAAAAACCCATAAAAGGGCATCTCATGTGTCTCCAGGCCTGGCCAGGTGCCTGTTGTCCCAGTGCTTAGAGACTCAGGGGATACTGTGGCATTTCCTTCCACCTGCCTGGTCCTGGGTCAGGTCCCTGCCCTTTGGCTGGAGACAGGGGGATGGATGGCATGACCCATGGCTTCCATCTACCTGGGCAGTTTCTCACATCCTGGTGACCTCTGTTTTGCCTCTAAGCTCCTTGGCTTGACTCTGCTTTTCCGCTCTCTCTCCATTTCCTGCACTCCTCTTTACTCCTTCCCCCACACTGGGCTTTCAGAATAGCCTGGACAGGGGCCTCCCCTGTGGGCTGTGGGGAGGGCCCTTCTCCAGACTGATTCCAGCTGTCCTGATTTGGAATGTTGGAAGCTCTTCCTCCCTGCCCTCTCATCACCTTCTTACCTTTCAGAGGTTCTCCTGCTCCTTGGCATGCTGCTGGAGTCAGCCAGGTCTCTGGGGGCTGCAGGGGAAGGGGTCTGCACACATGTGCACGTGCACATGCGTGCATGCATGTGTGGAGGGGGTGTCATGGAGGGGGCGCCATGTGGGCAATATCTGGTTGGCTGGTGCGGAGGTGCTTGGGGTGGTGCTGATATTGGTGGGAGTCTGGGGGAGGGGCAAGGGTGTCATGGGGGCCTAGGCATTTGTAGGTATACCAAACACCCATGCGGTGGCTTGCTAAGCCCAAACACTGGATGCTCAGTCAGGCCACATAATCTCCTTTTGCTCTAACACCAACGTGCTGTGGGATGATGGGCTGGTCCCATGCTCTTTCTTTCTGGACCTCAGTTTCCCTTTCTGTCAAAGAGAGGCGTTGGACTAGATACTCCAAAGGCTTTCTCAGTGCTGATAGGCATTCCCTTCCTCCCTGTTCAAGGTGGCAATAGAATGAAATAAAGTACACAGAAGCACTTGGGTCTCTTAGATCCCTGTGGGCCCAGAGCAGTGTCATTGCTCTCTGCACTTGGGGCCAGGCCCTGCCGGCTGCTTACCTTCTTTGCAGTGGCCACTCCTCTCCAGTCTCATTAGGGTCAGGTCCTTCTGGGCCTCAGTGCTGCCCAGCCGTGTTGCTCCAGATGTGGAGTGTTGTTCTCACAGAGCCCAGTCAAGGGTCATCTGACAACAGCAGAGGGTGGGAGGTGGGGGGGCAGAGTGCAGCCTGGCTTGGAACTGCCAATAAGAAATCTCTCTGGGATTGCAGAAAGACACCATGGGAGCCTGAGGAGGGTGGGTGGGGAGGGGTGAGCATACGTCTCTCATCATTCCAGCTGAACTACCACCTTGTGGCTGAGAACAGAATGTCCTTGGCTGGTTTGGGAGGTTGGGGGTACAGGGTTTAGAGACCACCAGGCAGAGGCCAGATGTCTGGCTGCCAGGAGTCTCATGAGCTTTGTTTATGTGAGGTGGGGTCAGGAGTTGGGACAGAAGGGAATAGGTGGCATTCCAGCTGGAGGATTGCAGTTAGAATCCAGAAGGGACTCTTGCCTGCCCCAGCGAGGCTGTGGAATCTTCATGTCTCCATGATGTGCCCCACCTGTGCCAGAGGGTCCTAACCTTTAAGGAGGTTGGATCAGCCACCTGGTGGGGGAGTGGCTGTGACACCACGTTGTGCTCCTAGGGGCTCCCCGACCTGAGTTAGAGCCCACCTCCCCAGTGGTAGTTAGGAGTCAGGGAGTTGAACTACCTACTTCTGGATCCCAGCTCCCCCACTTCCAGGGTGCATGACCCTGAACACATTGCTTGGCCTCTCTGGACCTCAATTTCCCTCTTCAGAATGGGAATTTGTGAGAGTACCTACCCCATAAGGTTGTCAAAAGAATAAAGTGAGCAAATTAATCCATTTAATTAATCTGTATTCAAAACCTTCCAATGACTACCCACCTTACTTGGAGCAGAAGTCCAGGTTCTTCCATTGGCCTACACAGCCCTACACCACTGGTTTCCTCTCTCACCTCATCTCCTCCTACAGGCTCATTCCCTCCCTCACTCTGTTGTAGCCACCTGCCTTCCTGCTGGTCTTTAAACATACCAGGCACCATGCTGCCTCAGGGCCTTTGCACCTGCTGTTCCCTCTGCCTGGAATGCTTTTCCCTCAAATACCAGCAATACTCTTTCCCTCCCCAGCTCTTTACTCACGTGTCCCCATTTCCCTTCCCCCAGCAGCCCTATCTCCTTCCTGGCTTTTGTTGCCCCTCAGCATGCATCACCCTCTGATACACTACGGATTCTGCTTTTTTATCTTGTTTAAGGGGCTTCGCCCACACCAGTGTGCAAACTCCATGAGGACAAGGGATTTTTATCTGTTTTGTTCGTCACTATATTCCCACTGTCTTGCACACAGTAAGTGCTGTATACATGTTTATTGACTGGCTGGAAGAAAGGGATTCAGCCCACTGGCCAGGACAGATTATTAGGGACCGCATTAATGGCACTGTCATTGCTCATATTCCCTGGCTGGATGACAGGGTTCTGTGGGTGGTGGTCTGCTGGGCGGGGGCGAGGGAAGAACATGCTGCCTTCAGCTGCAAGCTCTTTTGCTGTCCCTGGGGAGTGGGAAAGTGGCCCAGGGGAAACCGGGAGAAAGTGTGGCTCCCCCCGAGAGCACTCAGCACCTGTTTCCTCACCGGTGGGCGAGGCAGTCGCTTTGAGCAGGTTCACAGGAGGGAGGAAAGGGCGGGTTTGTATTTTTCCTTCCTTTTCCATTCACTGCCTGCCCTTCAGCCTCTGTCGGGCTGGTCTTTGGCCTCCCTGCCCCCTGCCTGTTCCCTCACACTGGGTGTCCATCTGTCTGTTGTGCTGTCTCCGTGTCTCAGTTTGGCTCCAGCTCTCTCTCTGGCCTTCTCACTGACCCCTCTGGAATTAGAACCCTTCATCTCTGGACATGGAATTTCTGCCCAGCGTCAGGCCCTGCCAGCCAAACACATTTTCCAGCCTGTGCCTGCACAGCCGGGGCAAAGTGGCTTAATCTTCAACCCATGTTTTTGTCTTACTCAACAGATGTTGCCCGAGGCCTTGGGTAGAAGGGTCCTCGGGTCATTGCCCTCCTGTGGGGTCCACAGGTGGGACAGGATGGAGAAGAGTGGCTTGTTTGCCACGGACACTCCTGGTCCTCAGAAAGAGCTGAAGCAGCTTTTCTCAACTTCTGAAATATAAGAGTTGAAGGAATTTCCTGAGGGTCACAGTCTGTGGAGTGGCCACCAAGGCCGGCTGGACTCTGGGCCCTTGTGTGCACTCAGCCTGGCACCCAGGAGACCTGGGTGGGGGAAGAAACGACGTGAACAAGCCAGTCCCCTTGCAGGGGCTTGAGATGTAGAATGAATCAGGGTCAGATGGGGAGTCTGGAGGGGAGGAGGTGAGTGCAGGAGTGGGACCTTTAGGCTGGTTTCACCCATAACAGTAGTAATAGCAACAGTGAAAAGTTAACTCCTTTATGGAATTTTGTCTCTGTCGAGCTTTATTCTGAAAGCTTTACAAAAATAAACTCATTAATCCTAATAACAGCACAATAAGGGATGTGCAATGATTATCCCCAATGCCACAGATGAGGGAGGAACTGAGGCCAAAGGCCACAGAGCTATTGAAAAGGGGAGCTGGGATTTTCTAACCACTAGTAGCGTCGCATGTCACTGTCACTTGCATAGCACCTGCAGTTTTCAAAGCCCTTTTCATGACACTGGGCCAGTGAGAACCCGCATTGACTTGTAAGGAGCCTAGGCAGGCTCGAGCCCACTCTGGATAGACAGAAGGACCATACTGTGCAGTGGAGCAAGTATGGTATGGGCTGAGACAAGCCACGTGGCTTGTCCACGGCCACACAGCTAGCAGTGGCAGGAGCTGGGTCAGGAGTGGTTTCCTGGTCTGCCTTCTCTCCAGGTACCCTTGGTGCTTGCTCCTGATGTAAGTGGCTGATATTGCAGGTGGAGGAATCCTGGGTCCCTCTTTCTAAACAGCCAGCTTCTCTGTCAGCAGGTCTGGACCCCGGAGGGTCTGTCCATCCATCTAACCATCCACCCATCCTGTCAACAAATATGTCTCGAGCATCTACGGCATGCCAGGCTCTATTTCACATGCAGGGGCTGAGAGGTCCTTATCTGCCAGAGTTGTCAGAACTTCTTGAAGGCAGGTGGGCATGGAAGAGGCCTGGATCCACAGGCTTGAGAAGACTTTAGACACCATCTAGTCCAATCCTGCCATTTCGCAGATAAGGAAACAGGCCCTGAGAATTTTTTTTTTTTTTTTTTTTTTAAAGATGACTGGTAAGGGGATCTTAACCCTTGACTTGGTGTTGTCAGCACCACACTCTCCCAAGTGAGTCATGGGCTTTCCCTAGACCCTGAGATTTTTAAATGACTTTCCCAAGGCCCCCCATGTCTGATGTGGGACCAGAGGCACCATGCTGCCTCATGGAAGAAGACTATGGTGTGATGTGAATGGGTACCAGAAAAGCGCATTGAGCCACTCATCCCCGCACTGCTGTCTCACTCTCCATCAAGGAGGGTGACGCGTAGGTGCTTTAGTTACTTTGAACTCCACGCCAATGCATTACATCCTGAGGGTCAAGGGGGCCATGGTGGCCATCTTTGGGAAATCCTGGAAAGGGGCAGTGCCAGAGACTGGTTTTCAAAGGGGAGGGGTGAACTCTGGGCATCATGTTCCTAAGAGGACCCTCAGCGTGGGGAGGTTGAAAATCCCAACTTGTGCAAGCCCTAGGGCTGCTTAGTCCAGAGAGGGAGTACGTGGGATGGGTGCAGAATGGGCCTGAGAGTGTGTTGACAGACAAATGGACGTATTTTCTCTTGCTCTCCGAAGGAGAACCTGGTAGGTGGATCTTGTTATAAAGAGGAGGAGATCTGGGTGTAAAGAAGAGCTTTCTAACTCCTAAAATGGCCCACCAGGGCTGTCTGGCAGATTGATGTTCTGACACTGGAACGTGTATTCACTGACACCTTTTAGATGTAAGGCCCAGTGTGGGTGGGAGAGTTCTTCCCCAGAAGCTTCCTGGGTGACGTCCTCAGGGCCACTGAGGTCCTGCCCTTAGGTTGGGCTGAGAAGGGACAGGGTCCCTGGAGGTTGGGGCATCCCTGAACATGCTGAACACCTCCCTGTGACCACCACTGGGAGAAACCCAAGTAGGGTGAAGGACCCTGCCCTCAGAGTACCAATGAGAAAGAGAGAGAGAACTATACCGTGGCAATTAATTAGTGCCCTACTCTGGGTTCTGACCAGAAGTAGCCTTGGGGTTCAGTGGAGGAAGCAATCCGTGTGTGCTGTGATGGTTGGAGAAATCTGCCTCCTGTTCCATGTCCAGTTTAAGATTTGAACAAATAAGAGGGAGGAGGTAAGAAGGAGAGAGGGCATTCCAGGAGGTGGCAGGGCTGGGGCCTAGGTACAAACGACTGATTCTGATGGGGGCCAGGCAAACCCAGTGTACAGGTTTTTAGCCAGTGTGCTCTCGCTGGGGGTAAGAGGAGACCAGGCAGTCTTGTATCACCAGGGCCTGAACACCCTGTTGGTGGCCCTGCTGGGGCTGGTGGTGGGATTGTTGTGAATGCAGAGTGGAGGCAGGAGTGAGCGTGTCATTTGTGCTGGGCAGGAGGCAGCTATGAGCTGAGGCTGAGCGCCGAAGAATGGGCTGCAGGAAAAAGAAGCTGGATGATGCAGGAGTCTACAAGCCAGGCTGGGGAACTTGAACTTGATGTGCTAAGCACTGAGGGCCATTATGGGTCCTTGAGTGGGGAAGTGACCCAAAGCAGGATCTTAGAGCTGGGAGTCTGCTGGAGGGAGGGGGCTGCCAGAGAAGGGCAGGGCAGCCTGGGCGAGCTGGTGCAGAGTCGCAGCACGGGCTGCAGGGGCTTAGGCGAGGGTGGCTGGAGGGTCACGGAGGAAGGCACAGGGAAAGGGAAAGCACAGCCTCCCATGACAAGGGGAGATGGCAAGAGAGGGTGTGAAATATTCCAGACTGGCCTGAGGCCAGGGCTGGTGAGTGTGTGCAAGCGGGCCGCCGTCGGGGTGTCCATAGTGCCCAGCCTCAGCCAGGATTTGGGTGCTGGGCCCCTCAGGGTGGATGGGGCGAGGGGCTGAGGACAGGAGTGGGCTTGCCCAGGCCCCTCCCCTGGGGTGTGTGGGGAAAACCAGGCATGACTTTCCACTTAATCATATCAGGCCTGTTCTTTTCCTTTGGTGGCTTCCCCCTGCATGTGGCCCCTGGAGACACTTAACCCATACACTTTGGGGGTCCCTGGCTCTGGCTGCCGGCTTGCTCTGCCTGCTCAGCACCCTCCCTCCAGCCCCTTGCCCTTGTGTGGTGCGCACCCCCATTAGCTCCCACCTCCTCAAGGTGGAGTGAGGGGAGAACACAGGTTTTCAGGAGCAGACCTGGGCTTACGTCGAGCTGGCCGCTCTCCCTGGAAAATCTCATTTTCCTCATTTGCCAAAAGGGATTCAAAGTGCCCCTTCTTGAGCCCTGGTAACAATGAAGGGAGAGGATGCTTTGATGCTTTAGGAGGCACAAAGTACTAAGAAAGCGCTTTCTGCCTCTGCCCCTTCCGCGGCGCTGCCTGCTGCAGCGGTTGTTTTGTTAGGATGGCTGCTGATAGTCCGCACGGGGACATTAACTGAGGCCGCGTCTGTAATGCGCTATCCTGCCGCCGGCCACGCTCTCTCTAAGTGCTCCATAAATGCTGTTTCCCTGCCCTTCCCTGGCTTTCAACCCCCTCCCTTCATCTGTTTATGGTTCTATTTTTGGGATAAATGAGCCTGGAATAACTTTCTCTGGGTCTGGGTCTGAGGCCATTCCAGCCCCCACCAGGTCCTACCCACTGGCTCCTAAGTCCTTCCCCTCCCCATAGGCAGCACCACGGTGACCTCACAGTTCATCACATGGCAGTGGATGTGATGTCATGGTGTCATGGGGTCCTTTTGGCCCAAAAAACTGCCTGGATTCCAGGCCTCCCAGGGGGCAAGAGTAGAGAGAGCTGGGGGGTGGAGGGGGGAGGGTGTGAGGAATTTCTGGACGGAATGTTCCTCCGGAGGCTGAGTCCGCATTCTGCACACCCGCCTTCCCCCAGGCCTGGGCTCAGGCTTGGGCATCTCCCCCCACCCGCTGCCTTTTCCTTCCTCCAAAACAGCAGCCTACAGATACATTTTTTCCCGGCCCACCCTCCCTGCAAGCCACCAGCACATCCTAGTCCATGAACCTCCCCAGGCAGTCATCCCGGCCACCCCCCAGACTTCCAGCAGAATGGCCTCTCCTTGGGCCCCCACAATGGGGGAGGGTACATGCATGTATGGAGAGGTCATGTCTTTTTTTGGAAAAAAAAAAAAAACTGAGGAAAGGATGTGCAGTTTCCCTTATCCAGCCTGTGGTTCACGACGCCTCAATTTCAGGAAGTTCTCTCTGTTGTCTGATCCCAGCCTCTCCTGCTGCAGCCCATTTCCTATGGAAGTGTGGTGCAGAAGTCTCTTCCTACTGAGGACCTGAGGCAGAGGGACTGTTACAATTAGTCTTTCCCTGTCAGAAAGTTTGTTTCCAGCAGGAGGCCACTTGATTAAGAGTAAGAGGAACTGACTGAATATCATTGCTAGGGAGAAGAAAGATAGTATGGAGGCGATGTAAGGAACAAGGTTCAAATGCCAGCTCTCCTACCTCCTGGCTGCGTAACCCTGGGCAAGGTATTTAATCTCTTGGACCCTCAGTTTCCTCAACTGTAAAATGGGATAATGCTAATCTCCCAGGGTTATGAGGATTGATGATCAGGAAAGCAAAGAGCCTAATACTATGTCCAGGGCATCGTTAGCACTTTGTGAATAGTTGTTCTTGCATTAACTCCGTGAAAGGGTGTCTCCAGACCAGGGCCAGGACCAGGGTGAGGCGAGTGAGGTGGCACTCTGGGGATTGTGTGGGTGTACTCTCAGGACCTGGAAGGGATGCCTCCTTAAGTTTTGTGCCCTAACCATCTCACCCTAGTCCCCACCTTGCTCCAGATCCCCCATTTGAGACCCTGGGGCAGAGGGATCCACTAAGAGCAGGTTAGCACAAGATCTAAGCCTGCCCCTGTTCCCAAACTGGGTTCCGAGTTGTCCTGCCTGGAGGCAAGGAAGGTTCTGGGAGACTCCTGATGGGGCTGTGAGTCAGCTGCCCTCACTTTGGAAAGTCTGGGGTCCTTAAACTCCAGGCTTTGTCCTGGGACTGGGCCAGATGGAGGGTGCTGTCCCTGTTTGGGCTTCGTCTGCTTCATCTTTATGCAGCTGAGCTTGAGGGGGAAGGCAGAGCAGAGCCCACAGGGAGGCGCCCTGCTAACGCTGCCCTCAGGTTGGCTGGGGACCAAAGGTGCAGGGTGGCAAGGTATGCTTAGCAGTGGACTTTACAAACCTGGGAGCCAGCCCCAGCCCTGCCGTGGCCCCCACTGTGAGAGGCTGGGCAGGCCATACCTCTCTGCACCTCAGTTTCCCCATCTGTGAAACGGGAATGGAGATGATGTCTCAAGTCCCTCAGAGCTGATGTTCTGAGGAGTGTTGTGAAAGGATGTTGTGTTTGTGTGTGTATGTGTGTGTGTGGCAGGTGTAGAATGGTCCTGACTGAAAACTAAGCAAAGAAGGAGGTGAGGGGCTTCAGTGCCAGAGGGCCCAGGGGTGCTAGCTGCATTGGCAGTGCTGAGCAGGGTGGGGGGCTAGGGAAGATATGAGGGAGCACTCTTGGTTTATTCACTCAACAGATATGTACTGAGGGCCCACTGCATGCTAGGCACTGTTCTAGGCTCTGGGGCAAAAAGGAACTAACATTTTAGTGTGAGTGGCAGACTCTAAATGAGATAAGTAAGGGCCGGCCCGTGGCTCACTCGGGAGAGTGTGGTGCTGATAACACCAAGGCCACAGGTTCGGATCCCATATAGGGATGGCCGGTTGCTCACTGGGTGAGCGTGGTGCTGACAACACCAAGTCAAGGGTTAAGATCCCCTTACCGGTCATCTTTTTAAAAAAAAAATAAAAAAATAAAAATAAATGAGATAAGTAAGTAAAATATATAATGTGTTGGAGAGTCATGAATTCTAGGCAGAAAAGGAAACCAGGAAAGGGGTAAAAAGTATGTGTGTGTGTGTCTGTGTAGGGGGGTTGCTGCTGAAGGTAGGGTGACAGTCGGGGCCTAGTGGCTCTCTGCCTGGCCTTGGAGCTCTGGGGCTGCTGCTTCCTAGTGGCCCAGCCCCACTGTAGGGCCTGGGGCAGGGGCAACCTCAGGGGAGACCTGCCCTCTACCAGTCCCTTGCTTTTTTCATTCCCAGTAGCCCAAGGGCTGGCAGTGGTTGGGAAAAAGAGAAACAGGACTTCAATCCCAGGAGAATCGGGGTGGAGGGGAGAGGCAGGGAGGGCAGCATGCGTGCTGGGCTGTGTTTGCAAACACTGCAGGACAACTCGGGTGTTTAGGTCAGGAGGGGTTTTTGGAAATTTTTAGCTCTTCAGAAAGCATCTCAACCAGATGAAGGCATCTAATCGCTGGCAAGCCAGTCACCCTGTGGCTGGCCTCCAGCTGGCACGGGGAAGGGATGGGGGCAGAGGGGCTGGTGCTCAGATGATCGCTGGCAGGAAGAGAAAGTTTCTTTCGCACTGCTGAGGCCTGTGGTTTCTAATATTCACTCCTGCTCCCTTGTCTGCACCATGCCAGACCTGGGAGGGGTAGGACAGTAGGGTCAAGGTGGGGCAGGGTGGGCCTGAGAGGGCGTTGGCCTTGCGGGTGGAGATGACACATAATAACAATAGCTAACATGTGTTGAGAGCTTCCTATGTGCCAGGCACTGTTCTAAGTGCTTTATGTTCTTTATTTAATTTGATTCCCACGAAATAACCCTGTGCAGTCCTGTTGAGGAGCAGCAAGGACGAAGTGACCTGCTTGAGGTTACACAGTTTGCTGCCAAAGCCTGTTAGTCAGGCTGGTGGTTCTCAGAGAGTCATCTGGGACCTGTGTTGCCGGTAAACCTGTTAGGATGCACATTCCCAGGTCTCACCATAGGTCTGATTGACCCAGAACCTCTGGATGGGACCCAGACACCTGTGTGTCAATAGCCTACAGATGGCTCTGATGCACACTCAAGTTTGAGACTTTCCCTGGCTCACACTCTGCTGAGAGTCGGAGCCTGTTAGGAGGCTTTACCCAGAGGAGGAGGGAAAGGGCTCTTCCTGGTCAGAATGGACCTCTGCAGGGACTGAGTCCCATTTCTGTCCATTCTTGGGAGGCTGGGTAGCTTCGGAGTTGGGAGATCTGGGTTTGTATCTCAGTCCTGCTGCACATAAAAGTTGACTCTGCACAGAAAAGACCCTGTGATGTGCCTTCCAGGAGCTCCCCTCCTCCCCACAGGAGACCAGAGCAGATCAGAGAGGAGGCAGTTGGGCCATCCTGGCCAGCCCAAGGTCTGCATATGAGCATGACAGAACCCTGGACTGGAAGAGAAAAGCTAGGGGATCTAGAGGGCTCGGGTGGGCTGACACTGCTAGAGAGGACTCTCTGGGAGCAGGATCCCTGGTAGAGGGATAGGGGTGGGGTGGGATTGTTGATGGAAGCTGAGGAGAAAAGCTGATCAGGATTTGCAGGCACCTCCCAGGGCTTAAGGCTTATCCTCAGCTGGGGCAGGGACCCCTGGAGATTTTCCAGTGGGTTCATTTGTCACCTGCCCTGTGGCTCAGGAGTTGAGACTGTGGGAGGGAGTGGGTTAGGGGATTAGGATTGGGGCTGAACTGGGAGGGGGCAGAATGTGGCGTCTTTGATCCTCCTCCAGAGCCATCCCCAGACTCCAGGTGGGGAGAGGAGGATACACCTGGGGGCATGGGGGGAGGGGGTGGCTAATGTGCCTTCCCCACCCTCTTACTGCATGCCTGGACCCTGTCCTCCCTCTACCATCCCAAGCTGCCTTGGCCCTGAACTGCTCAGGAGATTTCATCCCCTGGAGAGAAGTTTTGGCCTCAGCCTCCCGTCTTGCAGGCAGTAGGGGTGGATGGGTCTGAGCCATTTCCAGAGAGAGCACTGTTACCTTCACCTCGCCTGTTTTCTTCTCCTCCTCCTCTTGGCCCACTCTCCTCCCTGATGCCAGAAGCTTTCAGAGGCCATTCTGTCCATTTAGCTGTCTTCAGACATGAATAGCTCAGCCTTCAGGTGCTGGGGGTGGGGTTGAGGGCAGGCGTTTCCTGCTCTGAGGCACACTATCCTAAACCTGGTCCACGCTTATCTTTGCAAAAGTTTGTTTCATAGCCTTTATGGTTGTGCTCCTGTCCCTCTGTATGTGTCAAGGGCTCCATAACCACTTTATACCCTAGAGGCTGTGGACAGGAGGTGGACCTCCAATAGGAAGTTTCTCTTCCTGTTATAGGGAGCCAAGGAGCCCACTTTTCAGGATGCCTTTAGTAGGAAGCGCTTCTGTTGGTCTGAGCAGAGGAAGTATGGCTATGGGGCGAGGGGCAGGATCAGTCAACAGGTGTATATTGATGGCCCACTACCCATAAAGCATGGTCCCTGGCATGAGTGAGTTTTCGACTGAGTTGGTAAAAATATTGCTTTGAATCTATTTTGGATGAAGGTGGAATAAGAATCACAAAAAAGCAATAGTTGGGGAAAAACAACATGTATTCCCACGATGAGGTCATTCATCCATTAAGGTCCAGATAAGTGGCACAGACAGTGAAGTTGATCGGAGTTCAGAGGTGGGAAAGAGAGCCCCACTTCCTAGGGTGGTCAGGGAGGGCTTCATGGAGGAGGAGAGCCCTCCATGTGGGAAAAGAGGGGAAGCCATGCCACCAGCAAAGACTGGGATGTGGGAATGAGCAAGGAGGGGCTAGCGGCCATGTCTGATGGGGCAGGGCTTTTGTGCGTGGAAACCGAGGTCTTTGAGGACCAGTTGTGGGGGCCTTGAAAGCCTGCTGAGATAACAGCACACAGGCAGGCTCTCCTCCCAGGCATCTGGGATGTCATGCAAAGGGACGAAGCGGAGAGCCCCAAGAACGGGGTTAAGAGCCTGCTGTTCTTAGTAGGGGCGATGACTCTGGGTTGCTCATTTAACATCCCCGTGTCTGTAAAGCGGGACTAAAAGGTAATAACAGCACCTGCCTCCCTGGATTCTGGTCATGAGTGAATGCAATGGTACAGGTGGAAATGCCCGGTGCCTGGGAACAAGAGCCCTTGTGTAGTCGTTTCTTGTTCCTTTTTGAAGGGTCAGTGACTGTGTGACACAGAGGACAGTGCCAAGCACCTTGCTGGGTCCCTGGTGAAGGGGTGTAGAACTGGATGGTTCTAGTACTAATAGGTTTTCATCTTCCAAACTCTGCCTCCCAAGCTGGGGGCCATCCAGGTTAGATCCGAGTCTTGGGCTGGCATCACCCTCCCTGCCGTGGGAGGCATTCTGCCCATTATGGCCACCAGCCTTGGGGAGAGAGCCAATCCTGGGGATGTTTGCCTGAGGCCTCACTCTGCTTTCTCCCTCCGTCCACAGCCCATCACCGCTGAGAGTACACCAAAGAATGTAGTGGACACGGTGAGTGACGGCAGGTGGGCGGGACCGGGAGAGCCAGAGCAGGGGTGGGGAGGCCGAAAGGCTGCGGGGGAAACTGAACAGACGTGGTTGGGGACATCCTTCTGGGGTAGATTTGGGGAACTTGGGGGGAAGTAGTGGGGATGCTGGTGACGGTAAGAGCCAGGCATCTGACATCCCTGTGTGTTCAGAGATGGGCTGCTGGGGAGCTAGGCAGGCAGAGAGGCAGATGCAGGGGTTTGAGCTGCGAGGGAGAGGCCAGCGGTAAGTGTGGGCTTCTTTATTAAATATGTAGAATGAGAGAAGGACAGGCTAATCTTTCCAGACAGATCTTTCTGGCATAGCAGAGACAGATGATGTCCTCAAGTCTGTGTGGAAGAGGAAGGGAGGAATATAGTGGGTTCTGCAGTTGGGAAACCAAGATGAGCAGCTGAGGTGCATCTCCTGGCTGTGATCAGCATGAAATCGTGGGCTTGGAGTTGGAGGATCTGGGTTCAAATCCTGACTCCACCATGGTTTCAGTTGTGGGACTGTAGGTGAGCCCCAGTTTCATCATCTGCAAGATGGGAATAATAGTATCACTGACAGGAGCAGTCAGTAGACACAAATAAGAGGGTTTGGCTAGCTCTGGGGGGCCTTTAGCGGACAAAGAAATGTTAAACAGCAAAGTTGCCTCCCAGGCCCTTCTGCCAACCCTCTCACCCTCCACCCCTGAAAGACCCAGCAGGTGGAGGACCTGTGTGCCCTTTGCTTATTTTCCTTGACGCCCCTCTCTGATGGCCTTTTCTGTCTACAGGGAGAAGGAGCCTCACGGGGTGGAAACACTCGAAAAAGCCTCGAGGAGGACGTAAGTGTGGGGATGGGGCAGGAGAAGGATGTGGTGGGGCCCCTAGTGCCTAGGGGGATGAGATGGGGGTGGTCAATGTCCCAGACCTGTCTTGTTTTGTGGGCCTCCCTTAGTCTCTCTGGAAGGGCAGGCCGGGGCGTTCAGCATGCAGGGCTGGGCTTGTGTGCAGGCCCGTTACTTACATGTTGGGCCTCAGCCTTGGCTTCGGCCTCCATCTAAGCTGGCTCCAGGGCTCATTTGCCCATGCCTTTGCCAGGCCTCCATGCTGCAGGGAGGGGAGCAAGGAGAGACGGCATGCTCTGTGGGCTGGCTGGTGATGGCAGTCATGGAAAGGGTAAGGGAAATGGGCAAAATCTCAGCAAGAGGGACTAAAGGCTGAGATACAGAAGGACCTCCAGACTTTTAGGGGGTTATTAGACCTTGGGGAATTTGTAGGGTCTGCTTTTTTGGAGACAGAACTCTTTGAAAATGGCATAATTCTCTGTGTGGCTTAAATGCCATTGATTCAGGAGGAAGCAGGAAGATGGGCTAGTTGGTCCCCCTGGGCTCCTTCTGCCTGGCATTTTTGGTAGCAGGGGGGCAAATGGGCAAATTCCTTAAGTGGAAGAACCCCAGAGAAGGGAACAAGGGCTCTCCCAGGACCCTGCTTGTTTGTGACTGGGCTTGTCTTCACACCCAAGGGGCAGACCCCTGACAAGTTTGGCTTTTCTTTCTTCCCTGCCCTTCTCTGACCACATGCCCCAAAGCTGGCCTCTCCATCTTCACCCGCCCTGGTCTGTAGAGGAACAGGGAGTGGTTTTGGTGGTTGGCACAGGGGGAGCTGCTGATGGCATGAGGCCCTATCATCTGACAGCTGCCTGACCCGCGGTGGGGAGGGCCCTGGAGGGATGTGCTTGGGGGAGCAGGAGGAGGCCACTCCTTCAGGCAGCCACACTCGAGCGCTGAGCCCACTGCCACCACCACATTGCTCCGAGGCAGCCCTGCATGTCCAGCCCTGCAGAGCGGAGGTGTGAAGGCCACTTGGGCCCCTCCAGGAGGAGCAGGGAGCATGCCTCTCACATGAGCAGGGAAGGCTCTGTTCAAGGTATACGTTGTTTCCTATGGGCACGGAGTACGCATGTTGGAGAGGGGCCCCTACCTAGGTTGTGATGTTTCTGGGGCTGGGATGCAAGGGAAATTAATTTTTGTGTGTACCTACTACTGAGGATGAACTAGCTTAAGTACTTAGAGCATATAATATGTGCTCAATTAAAGTTGGCCATTCTTATTACTGTTATTTTGGCTGAGGGCCAGGAGCTGGGCTGGGTGTTTTTAGATCCTCATGACACCCACTTATGGCAGATGCTATGAGCTCATTTTATAGATGAGGAAACAGAGGCTTTAAGTTCCTCAATGAATGCCACTCCATTCCTGCCTGGGACCACTGCTTGGATCTGGTGTCATCCGGGACTCCTAACCCCAGGGGACAGGGAGATGGGCATGTGAACCAAGCCTTTTAGCCAGTGGTCTGGAAACACTTAGAAGCTAAGTCCTCGAGCTGCTGCTCCCTGCATCTCCAGCCTAGGCCAGACGGATCCTGTAAACTAGAGCTGCAGCAAGCGTGAAGCTAGACGTCGTGAAGAACTTTTGACTGCGAGGGTGTGTAGAACCTGGGTCCTACAGAAGAAAGAGGTGGGTGTTTAGTTGTGACTGGAGGATTTCTGGATTTTTTTAGAAGAAAGTTTTGTTGATCTGGGATGAATACGTCTGTGTGTGTATGTCAGGGGTGGGCAAGGCTATCTTGTCTGGATATGCAAGGAGGTATGAGGTGACTTTTGGTCTAGTCTGGTCAGAAGACTGCATGAAAAGGAAGCAGGTGAACAGATTCCAGGGTCGCCTGTGGGCTGCAAACAGAGGGAAAACCTAATTCTTATCGCTCCTGGACACCTGTGCCAGGTTGGGTGACTCCAGGGTCACTGAGCCGGTCCCCTGCCCAGCCACTGGGCTCTCCCACAGTCCACCTGGGTGAGGAGAACTCATTCTCAAAGCAGGCTGGCTGTGGCCCTGGGCCTGCTGCAGTGAAAATGTGCCTGTTTGCTGAGCAGTATTCCTGCCTCTGGCCCATGGCCTGGGACTCACAGGGCAGGAACGGCTGTTTTCCTCTGCCAGAGTTGGTGTGCAGAGGAGTTTGTGGACGGTGTGCAGTGTCGCACTTTGTTTTGGAAAAATCCCGGCTGGTGGGCAGGAAGGAGAGAGGAAGGGGTGTGGCTGAAGGGAGTTGGTCTGGGGTGGGGGTTGGCCGCAGCCCCCAGAGGAGATGTAGTGTTGGGGAGGGCCCCTGATGGAGGTTGGTCACCAACCTCTGGCTGCCTGACATGGTCCCTGGTGTTTGCTTGCAGACCCTCCTCCCAACTGTGCTCCCCTGAGGACTTGGGCTCAGGAAATGGCTTTTCTTTTGACCCAGAGCTGTTGTGTTTGGTCTGTGGGCCTCAAAGGAAGGCAGGACTCTTCCCACAGAGGTGTTGCTCCAAACCCACCCCACCCAAGGCCTGAGGTTCCCGCTTCTTGCTGCATGGTGGGAAAGAAGGTGGCAAATAATGGAGTGGAGGGCCACAGACCTTGAGCCCCCAGGAGTGTCTGAATGATGATCAGCTCTGCCTGCAGTGAGGACCAAGGCAAAAGAGTTGGCTGAACCTGCAGCAGGAAGGATGAGGGTTAGATACTAGGAGGAACTTCCTGACAGTGAGAAAAAAAAGACACTGTGTTTTGGGAGGTTATGGAATCTCCTTTCATGATCTTCTTTCAGAAAAGGAGATCTTTTATAGATGAGAATGGGAGAGTTCTGTTTGGTGTCTAGGGAGCTGGATCAAAAGTTCTTCTGTTAATAGGACCAGCCTGTGGCTCACTTGGGAGAGCGTGGTGCTGACAACACCAAGTCAAAGTTTAGATTCCCTTACTGGTCATCTTTAAAAAAAAAAAAAAAGTTCTGTCATTGATCTACATCTTGGGAGGAGCTAGGAGGAAGTTCAAAGCCACATGGGTAAAAGGCTTTGAGATCGTCAGAGAGAAAAAGAATGGGATTATGGGTAGGCAGATTATTTTTCTTTTTAAAATAATGTTTGTAAAGTCTTCTAGTAGTTCTCCTCAGGAGCTTTAAGTGGAGTAAGTAGGAAACTATGAGAGTGCTGTGCTGTACCCATTTTACAGATGGGTAAATGAGATAGAGCCACTGCTTCCCATACTGGGTCCATTGATGAATGCCTTTGTCCATAGAATATCAGCTCTCTGAGGTCTGTTCCCTGGTGCCCAGGTCATGGCCTGGCCACAGCCAGCTACATCCAATGAATTACCGAATGAGGGAATGAGCATGATGATCAAGGCACAGGGTTGACCAGATACCTTGATTTACTCCCATTTGCCTTATGAAAAGCCTACGTGATGAGGCATGCTGCAGAAGGCGCCCGTCTCTAGCCTCGTGTGTGAGGTCACTTGTGTGTTTTGGTGCACTAGGGTATGTTTACTCACACTCTGCCCCCCCCGCCCCAACCTATCTGTTCTCCGATTTCTCCCCGTGTGTCTGTGTGCACAGACACTCAGCCGTGTCACCATGCATGTCTGCCATCTGCCAGCAAGGGTCACATGCCCCCAAACTTTGCAGAAAACAGGAAGCCTCATCAGTTAGAGGGAAGCCCAGTGATTCATCGGGGGCTGACAGTCCAGCTGTTCGTCCCCCGTCCTCTGCAGTGGGGTCACTGTGCAGGGAAGCTTTCTCCACCTGCCTGCAAGCAGAGTGGCTTGGATTTTGCCTTATCACCTCTGGAGTCAGCACGGCCAGACTCTGTTTGGGCCAAGTTTTTATTTATCTTCCCCAGCTTTTTTGGGGCGGGGAGGCTGAGGAATGTGGAGTGTTGTAACGTTTGGAAGAAGGCGGTGGACAGACGGGAGCCAGGTCTCCTGCCCTGCTCGTCCTTCTAACCCCTGTGCCTTTGGAGGCTCCCAGCTCCCCTTGGCTCCTGGGTTTCCTTGCCAAGCTTGTCTCAATATATCCCATTGTCTCTCTCCAGCTCTTTGCTCCCATGTTCCTGGCCACACCTCAAGCCTTGGCTATGGTTGTGGCTTCCAGTTGTTCGAAGCAGTTGTGGTGGCTTCCTCCAAAAGTAGCTGTAGATCAGCAACAGATGAAACCCTAGGGGCTATTTATATCAGGGTGGCCCTGGGGTCTGGAGCAGAGCCTAGGGCCTGGGGAGATTCAGGGACTCCTCATCAGGGACCAGCGAGGAGATGGAAGTGTTGGGTTTTTGCGTTGCTCTGGTGCGTAGTTATGGAACAGCCTGGTTTGGGGCTTGAAAACCAAACAACCCCTCTGTGCCTCCCCACTCCCCTCCCCAGCCTGACTCATGCAAACCTGAGTCCTCAGGGCCAGAAGAGCTATGGAGACTGAGAAACTTTCCACCTGACAGCCCCGCTTGGCTCTTCCCTCCTTCTGCTGCTGCTGAGCTAGGCAGAGCTGGGAGGCAGCTCGGGCAGAGGGGATGCTGGGCGGCTGGATGGAGAGCCCTCCTCTTAGTGGAGTTGCCCTAGCTATGGGCTGAGTTAGGAGCTGGATTGCAGAGCCCACCTGCCCTGCCTCATAGTTGCTGCAGGCCCAGCAGAGAACTGAAGGGGCTCTTTTCTTGGGGTTCTGGTGGTCAAGCCCCAAATTGGAGTGTGAATCCTGCTTGGTCATCAACTTCTCAGGGACTTGGGGGTGAGTTACTCTGTGCCTCAGTTTCTCACCTCAGCAGAGTGTGGTCCCGTAACTTGGTGGTCAGGAAAGGCTGTTTCTGGGGGGCACAAGGGTGTTTGGAAAGTGTCAGTGGGCTCAGAGGGCTCGGGCTGGGCCCGGGAATCTAGAAATTGGGTGTCCATATTCTGCATTGTAGGAGGTGGCCAAAAGGATGGGCAGCTGTGAGTGGTAGAGGCGATGAAGGGTTTTGATTTTCTGTAGAGGTGAATGTTTGGTTGTAACTACCTCTAAGTAACTGCCCTTTCAATTGTACTTGACGTGATAGCAATAACAAAAACGACGGCTGTCATTTGTTGAATGCTGGGCATTATGCAAAGTGCCTTATATGCATGATTCTTTTGAATCCTCACTGCAAGCCTCTGCCCCGTTTTACATGTGACATGACAGAAGGCTTAAGTAACTCCCAAGGCTGCCCAGCAGGATGCTGGAATCCAGACTCTGGGGTCCATGAACGCTGACCCTGTGCTTTCACCACCATGCCATACTGCTGCCTGGGGGTGTTTTGGGCACCAACTGGGGTCCATTTGCCTAATTTGGAGATGGGAGTGGTGAGATGGGCTAACAGACAATGGGTCCTTAGGAGCATGGTTCGCTGCCTTAGCCCTTGTCTTGACGGACGTGACATGCCTGGCTGTTCTGATCTCAAAACTTTTAATCGAATGACTCGCTGTTGTTGCTTTCAGGGAGGGGAGTGTGGATGACAGTGGTTGGGGAAGACAGGTTTGGAGCAGGACAGAGGCGAACCCCCACTCACGTCTGTCCCATTTCTTCATGGTTGCAGTCTGCATTCTCCACTTGGGGTTACTATCACAATGGACCAGAAAATCAAGACAAAGTGTATTTCCATCGATTCAGCAACTGTTGTTTGAGTGTGTCCTCACTGCAGATGGCACCAGCCTGGGCAGGGTACCTTTCTCAGCATTTGGGGTTTCCTCCTTTTGCCTCTTTGGGGCTTGCACGCAGGCAGGCATACTCATGTGGAATTGGCATTGATTGCTTTTGGCTTTGGGTTCCTGTGTTGCTGGGATTTTAGGGTGGCAGGGCTGGAATGTTGGTAGAGAAAGGAGAAGAGAACCTGGGTTTGGCCACAGCCCTGACTGCTCCCATGGACAGCTCTGCTGCTGTCCTCCTGCCATCCTGCCTGCCCCTCCCTAATGCTGCTTCTCTTTTCTCTTTCCCAGGGCTCCACCAGAGTCACCCCGAGCATCCAGTCCCATCCCCAGCCCATCAGGTATGCCTGGCAGGGGCGGAAGTGCAGGCAGTGGGGTCACTGTGGGGGTTTTTGTCAAGTCTTGCCTCCGGGTCCCCCAAACTGAAGCCATAAAGCCACTGGCAGGGAGCGTGGGCAAACATGAAAGGCACAGTGAGTGGATGCAGGCTCGATTTGAGCTCTAGCTCCAAGCTGGACCTTGAGCTGGAATCTATTTACCCGCATGAGCTCATCTAGTCCTTGCAACAACCCTTTAGAGTAGGTATTTTATTCCCATTTGGCAGATGAAGAAACTGAGTTCCAGAGATTATGTCACTTGTTAAAGATCACACAACCACCAAGAGGCAGCGCTTGGGTTTGCATGCAGGCTGAATGGCATCAAGGCCTGTGCTAGCTCTCATTCCTCTCTGCAGACAGGGGTTTCTGAGTGTGGAGAGTTTATAAAAGGAAAGTTCTCCACCTGGCTGGGCTGGTGGGGGCTGGGGAAAGGGATGTGCTTGCTGATCCAGAGAGTCTGTTTGGCCCCTGCTTCCACTCTCCCTCACCTTCACCCCCTGTGGCTCCCCAGATGAGCGAGAATGCCAGCCCTGGTGTGTAGCTGAAGCTGCTGGAGGGGTGAGGTCCAGCTGCCAGCGCAGGTGGCTCTTTGGAGGAACCTCACCTTCCCCTACAGCTGAGAACAGACTAAGGGCAGGTGGGTGCAGAGTGCGATGCTGAGGATGTCCAGCTGGGGCGCTGTTCTGCCTCTACATCCTTCTGGGAACATGCCTGAGAACAGGGGCAGGTCAGTGCCCAGGATGGGCCATGTGGGACTCATGCCTTTCAGCCCCCTGCCTCCCGTCTGTGCTGAGGGAAAGGCTGGAAGGACAGGAGCTCACTTTGCAAGTTTTTCTGACAGTCCATTCTCCTCCTTGGAGCCAGCACAAAGAAGAGTTTTGGAGGGTGGACAGGAGGGGATGCTCCAGTTAGCTAAGGCTCCCTGCCTTCATATCCATTTTCTTGGGGTATAAGTGCATGTGGCTTCTTGTCCCAGACTGGTCACCACCTACAGATCTGTCCTTGGGTAGGAACCTCACCCCAATGGCTTCAGTGAGCTTACCACAGGGACAAGGAGTGGCCAGGCTCAGCAGCCACACTCAAGCTGGGCTCCTTACCTCTGGCCACTGGTCCTCTATTACTCAGCCCCTGTCATCCCACCATGGAGAGGCCATACGTCATCCTCGGCTTCCCTATCTCCATGTTTCATCTAAACAACGGGGCTCAGATTTAACCCTGGTGGAGATTTGGATTTTTCTAGGCTCCTTAGTGTCCTGGGGCTTGTACTCTCCAGGGCCAGAAAGCCCTGTCACTTTTATCAGCACCACACTCTCCCGAGTGAGCCACAGGCCAGCCCCTCTGCAACTTTTAAATACCCTGGTGGTATTCCTCCTGCTGCCCCTCCAGTCTCAACTTTATCCTGCTATAATGAAAGATTAGCCAAAAAAAAAAAAAAAAAAAAAAGTGAATGCTGCCCCCCATTGGATGGAGGTTGGTGATGAGGGTTGGGGAGGTACTCCCAGAAGGTACAGGTGGGTGTCCCTAGTGGGCATCCTGGCCCTTCCCCTGGAAGGAAAGCCAGGAGAGATGTAAATGTATGAGCCCCTTACCCCTGCTCGTCAGCGCCTGGTGGAGGGTGAACTGCCCAGCCCACCTATCCAAGGAACACAGATGGCGATGGGGGCCGCCCGCAACCACAGCAGCAAGGACTCAGCGCCCTCTGTTCCTGGGCCCATAGTAACCAGGGAGGCCCCTGCCAAGAAGCAGCTCTGGCAGGTAGTGGGAGCTGCCAGAGGTGGGGAGAGAGCCAGGGAACAAAGGGCAGGAGTCGGCCTGTCTCCGGGAGGACAGGAATGTGCACTGTGGTCTGGCTTACCTGGAACCCAGGTGAGCATGTCACCTGAGCTGCCTCCTTCCCTGAGAGGCCTCTTGCCCACTCCACAGCTCAGCTTGAGAGCAAGGGGAGGGCAGCTGAGGGCTCAGCTCCAGGATGCTGGAGAGCACCCAGCTCAGGCTCTCCGTCCTCTTCTGGAGCAGCCCCAGGATCCTTCGGGAGCCTTCTGTGTGTCGGGAGGCAGAATGGGGCTCTTGGGTTCCTGGCTGGTCTGGCTTTGGCTCTCACCTCTAGAATCACAGGTGGAAGGCAGTCCCAAAAGGACTGATGAGAACCTAGAACTGGTGTCATCACGGTTTGGTTCTGAAATGGTCTGAGGTCCTTGCTGGCCCTGCTTAGCCTATTCTTTCTGGTTCTTTTCAGCCTGTTCTCAGGCTGGCTGCACTAGCCTTGCCAGGGGAAGCCTCTGGCCTTGGCCCTGGGTCAGTGAACAGCCGAGCTCCCTGGGCTGGATGTAGGGGTCACGCATGGTATAGAGGGGGTACAGATATCTGGGGCTTTCCCTGGGGGGCTGGATTCTGATCTGGACCCCTCACTGCCTACTGTCTCTCTAGAAACATGAGTGTGAGCCGGACCATGGAGGACAGCTGTGAGCTGGACCTGGTGTATGTCACAGAGAGGATCATCGCCGTCTCCTTTCCCAGCACAGCCAACGAGGAGAACTTCCGGAGCAACCTCCGCGAGGTGGCCCAGATGCTCAAGTCCAAACATGGAGGCAACTACTTGGTAAGGACAGGGCCCTTCACCTGGTTGTCCAGTGCCCCTCTGTCCTTCCATCTCCTCTCGGCTGCTGGTGTCTCTGTCACCTGCCCCTGTGCCTGCTCGTCCTGTTCTCTTGGCTTGCCTGCCCTTGTCCTGGGCATCTCTCATGGCCTGAGCCTCCACTCACTCTAGCCCAACTCTAGTCTAGGAGTGGATCTGCCTCTAGAGCTCAGCATCTGCACCCAAGTGTGCATGGTGACCAGCGGGAAAGAATAACAAGGAACACTCATGAGATTGAGCACTTACTACGAGCCAGGCCCTGCTGGGACTGCTTTCCACGTGTCTAACCTTCATGGTAGCCCTAGAAAGCAGGAAGATGCTAGAGCACAGAGAGGTGAGGTTGTTTGCCTAAGGCCGTCAGAGCAGGAGGTGGCAGGGCTGGCACAGTGTCGATGCCTTTGAGAAGTCTTAGAGCAGAGTATTGGCAACGTGAGTCTTAAGAGACCTTGTGCTGCTGGTGCAGAGGAGTCTTCACCTAACACATGTGGGGGATGTGGCTGGCGATGGTCTCCTCTAATGTCGGAAAGGCCGACCTATCCTTGACCCCAGGGGTGGGCTCAGGTCCATTAACAGGGAGGGACCTGTGGACTGGGCCCATGGACGAGATCTATGCAACCTTGAGGGCCTATGTTTAAGGTGGAATGTAGGAGGCTGCATAGTTTCCTGGGGCTGCTGTAACAAACAACTGCAGTTGTTCTTGGTGGCTTAAAATAATAGCAATTTATTCTGTCACAGTTCGGGAGGCTAAAAGTCCAAAGTCAGGGTGTTCGCAGGGCCACGCTCCCTCTGAATCCTATAGGGGATTGCCTTGATTCTTCCAACTTCCAGAGGCTCCTGGTGATCCTTGGCATTCCTTGGCTTGTAGCTGCATCACTCCAGTCTCTGCCTCCATCTTCACATGGCCTCTCTCCTGTGACTCTCCGTATCGGTTTTTGGATTTAGGGCCCACCCTAGATCCAGGTTGATCTCATATTGAGATCCTTAACTATGTACACTAGCAAGGCTTTATTTCCAAATAAGGTCATATTCTGAAGTTCTGAGTGCTCCTCAGAAAAACATGCTCCTTTATGGGGAGCAAGAGTGGACTAGAAGCCACCTAAGATTGTTCCTGATTTCAAGAGTTCAGGATTCTGTGGGTCTCTGTTCTGGTACCCCTCCCCACATCCTGGCTATTCTAGACTGGGCTGTTCTCTTTTCTCCCCAAGAGACAACACAGTTGTCTTTGAATTTTCCAGGCAGTGGGGTGGAGGAGGGGAGCTCTGCACACTCCCTTCAGAGGTAGAGACAGGAGTGCCAGAGACTGGGGGATCACATGGGGTGTGATCAGATGTTGAAGGGCATGTGCTAGGACAGGGTGTCGAGGGTCTGAGAGGACCCACCCAGGATGGTTTCCACCCTCTGCTGGAGAGTGTCTGGCAACAGAGAAGTTGCATTGTCCTGAGTGAGGTTCTAAAGTCGACAAGTGAAGTGGAAATCAGAGATGGCCAAATACTTACCATGTAACACCACTGGATTCTCATTCAGTATGATGAGACGCCTGTGGGACCTGAGACCTTCCAGCCCCTTCTCACTGTTGGTTCAGGATGTCATCTACTCACTGGGGAACAGCTGAGTGTCTACATCTCTCTCTCTCTCCTTTTCTCCTGAGAACCTATAGTTGAGTTCCTGTTGGTCAATGTGTGTCTGATGGGACTCCATTGTATGTTCGTGTGTGGATAGGATTGCCGTCGGGAGGACTGAGTGAGCACGGGAGGGCTGGGTAGCATTTGCCTGGCCCGTGGCTCAGGACCCAGTGGTGCAGTGGACTCTGCAGAGGAAGCTGGAGATGATGCCACCGTCCCCAGTGTGACTAGTGGGCTTCCCTGCCATGGCGCTGTCTCCCGCCTCCCAGCCCCCTCCACCTTCACCTCCTCATTGTCTCTTCCTTTTTCTCCTTCTAGCTGTTCAACCTCTCTGAGCGGAGACCTGATGTCACGAAGCTCCATGCCAAGGTGAGCCGATAGACATTTTGGGAAGGGGACTCTCCCCGACTGGAAGAGAAGAACACTGGATGAGCTCTGCCTCCTGCAGTTCCCATATTAGAATTTTGGGGAAAAGTGCTGCGACAGTTTGAAAAGCCTATTCAAAGATAAAATGCCATCTGATATTTGAAAAATGGAAAATAGTATGTTTATTGTATCTGTAATGCAAATTACAGAAAGCAAAGCTTGGGACAGTGATTTCCTACCCAGGTCTGCCCCCTTGGGGAGCACACAGAATCTCTGGGGTGAGGCTCGAGTTGTGAGATTTTTAGTTTTTGGATTTAAAACAGTTGGGAATAGCTGCTTTAGACATTCCTTTAGCCAGCTTTTACTGTGTTTGCTCAGTGGGGTGTATGTGAGGCTTTGCCATGGGTGTCTGCTCCCCACTCCTGCATTCTGGTGCCTGTTGCTATGTGACCCTGGGCAGGCGACAGACTTCTCTGGGTCTCAGTTTGCACCTTGAAAGTGGACGGGCTGGATTAGGTGTTGCTCTGTGGGCCTCCCAAGCAGAAAGTCTCTTTTATTTTTGAGTTCTTTGAATTTGGAAAGCTCTTGAGGATCCTGGAGGCTGCCGTTCAGATCTGCCCTCTGTGCCCTTCACGCTTCTCTCAGCTGGCCTGAAAAAATGGATGATTTGCATGTCCAGGGCCCTCTCTCACTTTGAACTAGGACTTGGGGCCCCTCACCACATTTTGAGGGCAGAGTTGTGGAGAAGGGACTGTGGAGTCATTGGCTCTAAGCCTTTAATTTATGCACATGTGAGGAAACTGAGGCTAGGGGAGGGGACATGCCTGAGGCCCCCCAGTGAGTCAGTGCCAGAGGCCTGGGCTCAGGGTCTGCAGCCCCAGCTGGTGGCCTTTGCCCTTCTCAGCCCTGCCTCCCAGCAGGGCTGACTGCTGGGGGCGTCTGCCCCAGTCCCGGCACGTTCTGTGTGTCACTCCTGCTGGCCTGCTAGACTCTCCAGGGCTTCCTCCCCCTTTTCACTCATGGCTTGGGCCACAGGTACTGGAATTTGGTTGGCCTGACCTACACACCCCAGCCCTGGAGAAGATCTGCAGCGTCTGCAAGGCCATGGACACGTGGCTCAACGCAGATCCCCACAATGTCATCGTTCTACACAACAAGGTCAGAGCAGAGGGGTGCGTGCGTGTGTGCGTGTGTGTGCATGTGCGTGCATGTGCATGTGCATGTGCATGCACATGCCTGAGCGTATCTGTGGATGAGTGTGTATCCCTGCCTGTATCTTTGGACTGTGTGAGCGTACAAATCCATCTGTTTGTATTTTCCTCTCTAGGGATAATAGATTCTGTCTTGGGGGCACCTCCAAGAAGTGGGGGGTACCAGCTTGTGTTCCCAGCAGTGGATGATCAGCTGTGTGTTTTCTGACCTCAGTTTCCATCTGCTTCCCTCCCCTGTGTCCCCCTTTCCCCTTCTGTTCTCCCTTAGGGTCACACCCCTTTCTCTATGCTCTGCCTCCTTTGATCCTAGGCTTCTAGATGGGCCTTGGGGCAGCAGGACCAGCCTTAGAAATAAAGGCTTTTGTGTTTGGTGGCTCTTTCAGGGAAACCGAGGCAGGATAGGAGTTGTCATTGCGGCTTACATGCACTACAGCAACATTTCTGCCAGGTAAGAGGGGCCCAGGCTTCCTATCCTCTGAATATTGACAGTATGACCCCCTCCCCCATCCATGGCCCCTCCTTCCCTGGGGTGGGAGGACAAGGACAGAGGGGGTGAGAGGTGAGGAGGATGGGTGCAGGAGCCCCCAGAAGAGGAGAATCTGCCTGCCCACAGCTCTGCAGCAGGAGAGAGAGATCTGTCCCTGTCCAGGGGTCTGATGGGGGCAGCCTTGGGAAGCAGGTCCCGCATGGGCCACCCATTCAGCCAGCTTCTAGGACAACTTGTCCTTGCCAAATTGCCTTCTGTTTCCCTGGGTGAGCAGGGAGCAGCGAGGGAGTCAGAAAGAGATATTGGATCGGATCTGGATGTGGTGGAACCATCTAGAAGTAATCTCATTCATCCCCCTGCCTCTGGCCAGCAGGGCTCTCTTCCCACCCAGGTGTTTTGGAGCAAGAATAAGAAATGACCAGTGGATGAATCCCATTCTGATTCTGTTCTGCAGGGAGGCAGAGGGATTCAGTCATTCATTTGTTGATTCATTCAACCATGGTTATTGAACAGCCACTTTGCTAGGCACTGTTCTAGGTGGTGGGAAGACAGCAGTGGGCAAAGCCAACCCACTGCCCTCATGGACATTAAATATGTAAACAAACACATCAGTAATATCAGGTGATAATTACCGGGAAAGAATAAAGAATTTAGAGAGAGACAGCAGGTGGCATAGGATATGTGGTCGGAGAAGGCTTCTTGATGAGGTGATGTTGGAGCAGAGAACTGAAGTATGGTGGGGCAAGAGGGTCGAGTCGTGTGAAGTCGGGGGGATGAGCCATGCAGGAAGGACAAAGGCCTGGGGTGGGAGTGTGAGGGGCTGGTGTGTTTGGAGACCAATGAGTGAGGGAAGAGGAGGAGGAGGAGAAGCTGGGGAGGCAGAGCCGTGGGGCCTTGCAGGCCCTGCTAAGGACTTCAGAGTTTATGCTAAGAGTGATGGGAAGTCATTGGAGAGTCAGGAACAGAGGGGCTACATAATCTGTGTTTCAGCTTCAAAATGATCTCTCCGAGTGCACTATGAGGGTGCGTAGAATATTCCGTGGAGGACTTGCCAGTAGGGTGGTAGTTTTATGACTTTGAGGGATCCAACCCAGCCTCATCTTTGCTTAGCGGTGGACTCTTCCTGCCCACATATGATATGTTCTTTCTGGATGACCTCACTTAACCTCCACAGTAACCTTTGAGGAAGGTGCGATTATCACCCTCATTTGACAGGTGAGGACAATGAGGTTCAGAAAGGTTAGGTAACATGCCCCAAGACACAGGACTAGTAAGTGGTAGACTTGGGATGGGCTCCCTGGCTGTCTGGCTCCAAAGCCCTGGGTCTGAGGGCTGCCCCTCACAGGACAGAGAGATGCCAGAGTGCTCTTTTCCTGAAAGTTTCCAGCACAGGATGGCTGGAGGAAGAGGCTTGTCCTCCTACCAGCTACCAAGGCTAGCTGGAGGGCTCTGCAGGCTGGGGGCAGGGGTAAGTGGACAAGGGACTCTTGGACATAGGAGTTGGCTCCTATGACCATCTGTTTCTCCCCACAGCGCGGACCAAGCTCTGGACCGGTTTGCAATGAAGCGGTTCTATGAGGATAAGATTGTGCCCATTGGCCAGCCATCCCAAAGAAGGTGGGTCTCCAGGGCTCACAGCCTAGTACATGCAGTGTGCCCTCACTTTACAAAGGGGACTAGACTTGTGTACCTGCAGGGGATGGGACAGCTGTGCCTTGGTGGGGGTGTACCAAGCACATGTGTTCTGAAGCCACCCTGGAGTGGAGGGAGCTCAGGGACACAGATGAGCCCGTGGGCCAGCCTCCATGTGCCTGCAGGTTGGCAGGGCTGTTGGCTCCCGAGGCCTGTGCTAGAGAGTAGTGGGCCATCATGGAGGAAGCATCAGTCTGGGGGTAAGAAGGCACTTGTATAAGGATGCACCTGCTATTCTTGGCCCTGGTGGCAGGATTGCCTCAGGGCTTAGACATGTCTACAGGAGGCTGATGTCACTGCTGCCTGCGCTGGGAGGTCACAGACATGCATGATAAAGGTCACCTTCTCTTGGGAGAGTTTAAAAAATTTTACCAAGGGCTCTCAGCCACGTGGTCTCATTGGAGTCTAACAATAGCCCAAGTAGGAAGCAGGGCAGGGAGGGATTCATTCATTCATTTTGCAAATTTTAGGTACTCTACTGCAGTCGCAAGTACTGAGATATCTAGGTGAACAGGCAGAGTCCTTTACCTTAGGAAGCTGGCAGTTTATTGGGAGAGAAGTACAGTAAACAAATAACCATACAAACAAGACAGTGTTAGATTGCGATTAGTGCTAGTGAAAAGAGAGAATAGAGTACTGTAGAGACGAGAGCTGACTGGAGGAGGATTTGAGCCCTAACTGGAATAATGATGAGCTGCCATATGACGGTCTAGGGCACCTCCAATTTATAGATGAGAAGCCTAAGCCTAGGGAGGGGGCATGTGGCCAGGGTCCACAGCCAGTAGTGGCCGAGTAGGCACGTCCATGAAGGCCTAGTAACCCTTGGGACAGGGCAGTGCCCCTGAATTGTGCTGCCCACTGCCCTGAGGGATTTTACTCTGTGGGTAACATGTGGTTCAATGATGTCTGATCTACAGGAAGGCATGGGGCAGTATGAAGGTCAGGTGGTCTTTGGGGAGCTACAGTCAGAATGGGGGGAACCCAAGCCCACACTGGAGACCTGGGAAGTGGGACCCAGGCCCAGCTCCTTTTGTGGCCGGGAGTTGTGGGCCTGCCACCTGCCTGAGATGTGTCAACACCATTCTGTGCACTGGGGACATGGTGCTGAACCTGTCAGTCAAGGGCTTATGGAGTTTAGCTTCTAGTGGATGAGACCCAAGTTCACAAACAATCCAGATCATTTCAGATAGTGAGAAGTGCTTTGAAGGAAAAAACAAATCATGATGGCTAGAGAGTGGTGGAGCTGGGCATGAGGGCTCATTCAAATTGATGGACCTTCTTAGGAGTGACATGTGAGGTAAGATCTGAGTGGAGAGAAGGAAACATCCAAGTAGATGAAGGTCTGGAGAAAAGGATCCAGCTAGAGGGAACAGATCCAGGCAGAGGCTGAAGCATCCCATTTGCTTTTCTAGCCCCTGGGAACACAGACTGGGCCAACAGGACCGAATAGCTGCTGGTCCTGGAGCCTCCCAGCCTCACCATGCTCAGGGTCTCTAACACACACCCCATCACCCCCATGTTGCTTGGCTGGCTGGAAGTGTGTGCCACAGCTGGGAGCTGTTTCTGCCGTTGTAGTGGGAAACCCAAGCAGAAGTGAGTCCCCAGGCAACTCAGCACTTTACAGTTGGCACAAAACAGCTAACAGTTAGCCTCTGGGTTGGCGATCATAAATGCATATCTTTACACGTGGAAAATTCTGGCTAGGCTTGCAGACACAGCAGCTGTGGCTCAATGAGAGTCTTCCCAGGGAGGAAAGAACTATTGGTTAAATACTGGCTTCTCAGTCCCTGGCTTGCCACGTATGGCTGCTGGTCTTGGTCATGGTGTGGCCCTTGACCTTGAAGGGTTACTAATAGAGAAACACGCTGTTATAATGGCACAATGTGGCTTGGAAAGTGGGCAGAGCAGTCATATCTCTGAAGCTGAGTGGGAAAGGCCTGGAGAATGGGGATCAGGGTTACCTTCCAGGAACAGGATTTTTCAGGGATTCCACAGTATTCAATATGTGCTTACGGAGTATGGTTGGGGTGTGTCTGTGTGTGTACATTATCTGTGTCTGCCTGACAGCTCATATCTGCTGCTGCACCTGCTTGTGGGTGGGTCATTCTGTCTGTGCCCAAATGTGAAAGTGCAACTGTTGGGTTTACTGTGCATTTGTTGTCACTTTCCCGCCTTCTTGTCACCTGCAGGGAATGGAGCAGTAGGAGGAGAGGAGGGCAGGGAGAGAGGGAGGGAGGGGCTTTGCCTGCAGCTCCTCCATTCATTGTTACTCCACCCCCACATTCATTGTCCACAGCACACAGATATATCCTGTTGGCACGATCAGGAGGTCTGATAGGAACCCACCATTCCAGGTTTCCGGTTTGAGTAACAGGGTTGGGGGCTGGGCAGGGGCCTGAATAGGAGCAGGCGCTGCCCATCAGATTATCTTGCTTGGGCAGTCCAAGTGGCCCCACCCAGGCCCAGGGACAGAGGCCCACAGGCTTGGAGGTGGGCCGAGGAGCCAAGAGACAGGAGGCAAGCCTTGTCATGGTCATGTGGCTTCCGGTCCCAACCTGCTCAAAGAGTTCCCTTTGGAGCCCACAGAGCCTCAGGATGCATTCTGATTGGTCTAGCTGCCTCAGCGTGGCATTCTCTGGCCAGTCGGAAAAGGAGGAAGTGCCTGCCAATCAACACCTAAAGGATTGGCCTCCAGTTTGAGCAGATGCTCGGCAGCCCAGTCTTCTTTCCTTCTCTCCCCACCCACTCCCAGCTTTGTGTGTCTTGCCATGTGTTTTTGGGAGTCTGGAGACCTTTTTTGGACCTAATTTTTCCTCTCTGTCTAGAAGGAGGGGAGGTGGGTTAATCCTTCCGTTTTTCCAACAAGGTCTCTGTTAAAAGAATTGAGGGATGCTGACCCTGGAGATAGGAATACTTATTGGAAGTTAGTAATGTGAAATACCTCATGAAATAATTGATACAGAGGGACTTCATTCACTTTACTGTGATGTAAAGAAAGTAAAGAACTATAATTATTAAGCCCTCACTATTTGCTGGACTATCATGTGGCTGGTGGGTCTGTGGGGCCAGAACCGGGGCTGTGAGTGTAAGTGTTAAGCTTGATTTGGGCTCGGTGTCAGTGTTAGAGCTGCTGGAGCATTGGGCAGCCTGCCTTGTGCAGTAGTGAGCTGCTAAATGATGCCTGGCCGGCACGTGGGGGAGGAATTTTGGTCTAACAGGAGATTCTTGGGCTGGGAGTGAAGCAGGAAAGAGATGATCGTGTTTACCACCAGGGGGCGCTGGAGAACTCCAAGTGGGACGTTTGGCTTGAGCCAGTGGCAGGTCTTGTAGTACCTGCTGGCTCTACCTACCTGGGGCTTCAGGCAGCAAGGGCGGGGGGCTGTCTTGGCATGGAGACTTCAGCTGCCAGGAGGCCTGAGGCGGGGGTGGAATTGAGGGGGAATAGGTGGGAGGTCTTGGGTGATGTTCTTGGAGAAAAGAGAACAGTATGACTCTGCCCCAGCACAGGCCCTTTTCCCTGAAGCTGCCCTTCTTCCCACTGCAGGTACGTGAATTACTTCAGTGGCCTGCTCTCCGGCTCCATCAAAATGAACAACAAGCCCCTGTTTCTGCACCACGTGATCATGCACGGCATCCCCAACTTTGAGTCTAAAGGAGGTACTTGCCTCGAGCCTTCTGGCTCCCTTCCCCTCATCCCTCCTTCCTGCCATCTTCTATCTCCTTAAGAGAAAGCCTTGGGTGGTTCATAGGCATGTGAGCTGCAGAGTCATGGGGCTGGGATTGGAGTCTCAACTGCATCACTTCCTGAGCTTTTTTGAGTCCCAGTCTATTCATTGGTAGAATGGGCTCTATACTTGCAATGCCCACTGGCAGATGATGTTGGGTGTGGCTTTGTTTTTGTGAACTTAACATGCCTTGCAGATGGAAAGTTAGTATTCTTCCCCTTTCTGCTTCCTTTTTCTCTGTCCTCTTTTCCTCCTTCCCCTTCCTACCTCTCCTTCCCCCATTCCTTCCTTCCTTTCTCTTTCTTCTTTCACTCTCTCCTCTCCCCCGTCCTCCTCCGGCTGTCTCTGTTTGTCAGCCAACACCCACCCCTCCCTTACAGGGTGTCGGCCGTTTCTCCGCATCTACCAGGCCATGCAACCTGTTTACACGTCTGGCATCTAGTAAGTATTCCAGGGGAATGAAAAGCCAGGGATGCTCAAGGACCAAGGCCAATCACGGGGGTGGTGGTGGTGGGGCTGCCTAAGACCTCTTCTTCTCAAGAGGGCTGAAGGGGAGGAGCAGCGAGGTTTCCCAGCAGCCTGTGGTGGAGGAGCAGCAGGGGTTCCATGCACCCACCTCCAGCTGCCCTCTCTTTCTCTGCTTACTTTGCTCCTTAGCAACATCCCAGGAGACAGCCAGACCAGCATTTGCATCACCATCGAGCCAGGACTGCTCTTGAAGGGGGACATCTTGGTGAGTGCCACCCTCTGTCTCAAGCCCCATGTTCATTTATTTTTTCTTCTTCTCTGTTCCTGCTCCCCTTTGCCTCTCAGGACAAGACAGCCACTCTTGGTGGGCTGCCAGATGTTGAATCATAGGTGCTCAGGGGTCCTGCAAGGCCTTCCAGCCTGTTCATTCCCCTGCCTTGGAGCTGGACGCCCTTCCCTTGGTCGTATCTTTTGTTCTGGAATACCTCCAGGGAAATATCGCTCCTGAATTCCTATTGGTGACAAGGACACCCTCCATTCTAACTTCAGTCCTTTCTGTTGCAGTTTAAATCCACTCTCACTTTTTTCCATTCCAACCCATAGGCAGGAACTTCTTGGGGGGATTCTCTGCTCTTCTAGAAGTCTCCCCAGAGAGCTCTGAGATCCTGCGTGGTGTTGGTGACCTCTCCCTCATGGGGTTTGGGGTGAACCTTGGGGGCTCAGTCTATGGAGCTGATAAGGAGACCCCCTGGGACCTGACTTCCCACCCTCGGGCCCCTGACTGGCTTGGCTGCTTCCCTCCAGCTGAAGTGTTACCATAAGAAGTTCCGGAGCCCAGCCCGAGACGTCATCTTCCGTGTGCAGTTCCACACCTGTGCCATCCATGACCTGGGGCTCGTCTTTGGGAAGGAGGACCTCGACGATGCCTTCAAAGGTGGGCTCCTTGGGTGGGGTTGGGGTGGGGGGCTCCTACGGCATGTGGCAGTTTGAGGGGTTATGGTGGAGACGGGGACTATCTTTCCTGAGCCATGTGGCCTGCCAAGTTTCAGGGCATTCCTTGTGACAGTGAGAGAAAACTGGGAGAGAGTCAAGATTGGGATAGTCTGGGAATTCAAGTTGTCAGTAGAAATGGGGATGAATTCCTCCCCAGTCCCTGGGCTGTTGTATATCTTCCACCTTCTTCTACTACTTTCCCTGTGTCTCATTCATCTTGTCCTCTCGGTTTGTCCCATGTATCTTGTTGACAATTATTTTTCCAGCATTCATTGGGCATCCACTTTGTGTTAGGCTCAGTGCTAAGTGCTGGGATTCAAAGTAAAACATGACATGATCCCTGCCTTGGTGGAGCTCAAAACTCAAAAGTCTTGTTGAGTGGGGAGGCAGACCTCGCAGGGCGTAATTATCCCACAGGGTAGAAGAGCGATAGTGGAGGAGCTGTGGCAGCAGTGAGGGAGGAACCACTTTCTGAGGGAAGGAGAGGTGGTCAGAGAAGGTTTGATGTTTTCTTCTGCTTCTTTATTCTATCCATTTGAGGTTTGATCTATATCACATTCAGGCCTGGGACTTATACATATGCACATCTATCCATCTGTTTGTTCATCCATCCATCCATCCATCCATCCATCCATCCATCCATCCATCCATCCATCCATCCATCCATGTATCCTCCATCCATCTACACATTCATTCATACATCCACCTATTTATCCATCCATTCATCCATCAACCCACCTATTTATCCATCCATCCATTGATCCATCCATCCACCCATCCACTTGTTTATCCATCCTTCCATTTACCCATCCAGCCACCCATTCATTCACCCACCCATCTATCTATTCATCCATCTATCCATCCATCCACCCCAAAGCACCACTTGTTTGTCTGTATGTTCCAGGCATGTGCTAAACCCTCGGGATACTAAGAGAAAGAAGTCAGGCCTTACCCTGAGGGAGCTCACAGTTTTGTTGGAGAGAGACATGCAAATGAGATACTGTGAAGTGAGGGAGACATGTACAGGCATGATGGGTGTCCCACAGATCAGACACCCTCTTGCTGTAATTTCTTTTCCTGCAAGCAGTGGACAGTGATCTGTGTCCAAATTAGGCTCAGGCAGAGAGCAGAGTGGGGCTGGGGATTTGGAGAAGGGGCCACATACCCTCAGTGTAGTATGGCTGATGCTTGAGAAGGATGTTTCTCTGATGAGCTTTCCTTTCATGGAAGCCAGGAGGGCAAAAACAAGATGCTGTTATAATTACAGAACCAGACTGTAAATGTTATCAGTCTTAACAAGGAAGAAAAATGTATAGCTGGCAAAATAAATATGGGGCTGGGGAGAGGTGGAAGGAAGGGAGGGTCACAAATTTCCTCCTTTTACTCATATGTGGTGAGAGCTCAAAACTCAAAAATCTTTGAGTGGGGTGAGACACCATTGAAATGGGCAGATCAAGAAATAGAAGCTCAACTACAGGATTTAGATTCCAAAGGTGATCAGTAGAGTAAGTAAAAAAAAATAACCTAACAAGATTTAAGAAGAAGAGAGGTGGGAATGGTATAAGTGAGCCAATTATTCATCTTCATAGTGGTGAATCGATGGAGAATATTTAAAATTGATGTCTAGAAATAGTGGCATAAAAACAGTGGCCATTATTTAGAGTGTTAGAGGTAAATTGCTACTAGCATAAGCTAGTTACCTACCTCAGGCAAGTAGGATGGGCAGGATATTTAATTTCATTGCACATATATAATTTCATATACATATAAATATATGTTGTTGTTATATTATTGACCATATATACACATAGCATTTTAACTTTTTCTAGAAGAAAACTTTTTGTGGAGTCCTTTTTGGGAATTAGTTGAACATATTTTTTTACCTCTCTTTTTTTCAGATGATCGATTTCCAGAATATGGCAAAGTGGAGTTTGTATTTTCTTATGGTCCAGAGAAAATTCAAGGTAATAGCCAAGTTAGAATGAATTCTCCCACCTCTCTCCTCCATCCTGACATGTCCACACCCCACCCCGACCATCCTTCCACTGGTCTGCTCTACGGTTATCAAGTTACCTGTAATTGAGAGGCAGGCCCGCAGTAAAAGATCTGAGTATCAGAGTGGACCCCCAACTAAACCTGAACCAGTGACTTAATCTCTGGATAATAAAAATAAAAAAGTAGACAGAGAGGCGCTGGGTTGGATAAACTGTTCTGGTCTAATTAGGTCATGAGCCTGTTATATTCAGAGATGGAGGGCCATGGTGGATGCGGGGAGTGCCTGGGGGAGAGCACTCAGAGGTGCTGGATGGACGATGAGTATTTATGAGAAGTGAGGGAGTTCAACCTGAAGGCCAATTTAAGAATAGCCTCTAGACTGGTTATATGTGGAGACCAGTTCTCCATCTTATTTGAGAACACAGTGGGAGGAGATGAAGTTAGGTTACGGGCAGAGGGACTCTGGATAGACTCAAGAAAGGACTGCCAGGCCAGGAAGGTATCTCACTCTGGAAGGCTTGACCTGCAGCAGTGCTGTCTTGATCTGAGCTTTCTAGGGATGCATGGAAGACTCTGCCTCTCCCCTCAAGTTTCTGTCTGGAGTGGGGAGCATTTTAAGTAGGGGGCAGGAGCATGCCTGGGATGACCTCTTAGAGGCTTTGTGTCCTCTCAGTGTCAAGGCTGTGATTTCCCTGCTGTCCCTGACCCCATGCAGCCCATTACAAGCCTGTCCCACACTCCCTTCTCCTAACTTCAGGGCAGACTCTCTGGTCTCTTGGCACTGCCTCAGGGGCCCCAGGGACACAGAAAAGAAAGAGGTAGACACCCCGTCAGGGGCTCCTCCTAGATTTCTCTTGGGGGGGGTCTTCATTCCTCAGTGCCTTGTCCTGATTTACCCCTACAAAAAGGTATGAGCGTTTTCAAGAATGCAAGAAACCAGACTCCTGGGTTCTCCATCCAACTTAAGCCACAGGTCCCACCCCACCATGCTCAAGAAAATGAGAACTCCCTTAGGGAACGTCCTGGGGGGAGCTTGTTGGCTTCCTCTGTTTTTCCGGCTGCCAATCTCTTTTCCCCTCTCCTCACTGTCTGCCCGCCTGCCCCCTGCCTCTCCCATCCCACTTAGGCATGGAGCACCTGGAGAACGGGCCGAGTGTGTCTGTGGACTATAACACCTCCGACCCCCTCATCCGCTGGGATTCCTACGACAACTTCAATGGGCATCGTGAGGATGGCATGGAGGGTAGGTGGGGACTAGTGGCTTCCACCTCCCCCCCCCCAAACTGCACAGTCCCTGCTCATGTGGCCTTGGTTCTCTTGGCTTGCTGTGATACCATACTGGGTTCAGAGGGGAGGCAGAAGAGATGTCCAAGGCACCTCTGAGAGCTCGCAGTTCAGTAGGGGAAGACAAGGCATATATATGAATATGTTAGATAATAATGAGGACAAAGCCAAAGAATGCAGCAAAATGGCCACACGGGGGTGTCATGGGAGTGCACCATTGCTGCCAAATAAGTCTCACGGAAGTGAGTGCTCTGAGATTGTCAAGGAGGGATTCCTGAGAGCTGGAGTGGTCAGGAGGGCTCCTTGGAGGAGATGGCCTTGAGTGGAGCTTGAGATACCCTCCGTGCTGCAAACACAGCATTTATTATCTTTGTTTTAAACCCACTGTTGGATTTCTTCAGGCTCCCTGCCTGAGTTCTCTGGGATCAGTGCACTAATACCGTAGATGCAGCATCTAGGGCCTATGAGCTTTCATCAATAGCCAACGAAAATGTTTGAGAGCTGGAAACAAACCAATAGGCTCTGGAATTTGAAAAGAAAGCTGCAGAATGGAAATTAATATGTGTTTAATTTAGCTACAAAAGCTAACATTATGTCAAATGGTCAACTGCAACTCAGGTCAACTCCTGAGAGTTATATATGGGTCTATGTATTTATGTGGTTCATTTGAATATGTGTGATGGGGTGTAAGGTGGGGTCCCAGAAAGTGAGCATGCCCAGGAACTCTTGAGATGCCTTGTCTGGGTTTGGCCACAGCCTTGGTTTCCTGATTTGGTCATAGGACTACAGAATATTGGAGCTGGGAGGAACCTCAGGACAGTCTGGCCCATCCTCCATCTGTTTTCAGTTGGGGTAACTGAGACCTCTCCAAAGGCAGGACCTCCTGATTTACCCCCACGACCCAGAATGTGCCCTTTCAACGATGGGCTTCTCCTCCCAGCTGAAGCCAGTACTGGGCAGGGAACTCTGGGCCATACACGGCAGAGGTGGGTCAGGCAGATCGAGGCCTGTGGACATCACCCTGGCCTCTTTCGTCAGCATCACCCTGTCTCCTGCTTCCCTCTCCAAGATTTTGGATTTGATGACTCCACTGTGAGAGCCTTTTAGGCCTTTTCCTGAATAAAGATTCTCCCTCTGACCTTGGAAGCACCAGAATGAGCAGTAGATTTCAGAGATGGGGGGACAAGGGAGGCTGGTTGGACTAGAACTTGGGGGCTCACGGAGAGCACGTTCTTTATGTGCAGCATTGCAAAGTCAATGGCTTGTCTTCATGCCTTCCTTAGTCCCCCGCCCTCTTCCTGGGGTTTTTTCTCCTCCTCCTAGGGGCCCAGCACCCACAGATTGCCCGAGACACCCCCAAGGTCTTCCCCACCCTGCTGAAGCTGCCCCCCCCAAAGCACTCTCTTCCTGCCTGCACCCCCATCTGCTTGTGCCGAGTGGCTGAGGAGGAAGCAGACGATGAAATGGATTAGTTCTGAGGTACCAATGGCTGCCAGCTTAATTGTTCATTGTTCTGGGGAGTTTTGCATTTTTAACAAGAACACTTGGCCATTTGGAGGAATTTTTAATGTCTCCCCATCTCTCGCTGGTGCAGATTCAATGTGATGATAAATGTAAATACATTTAGTAAACTACAAAGTGCCAGGCAAATAAAAGTGAAATAATTAAGGGCAAGAAGAAGCAGATGTGGGAAAGACGGGCCTTGGGATGGAGTGGCCATGAGAGAAGGAAGGAGAGATGGTCTGAGCAACAGGAGGCCCGGGCACCAGGAGGCGAGAAGGGTAGGCATGGGAGGCCCCACTCTCCTCCTGCCCCCAGCTCTTCCTCTGCTCACCAGACAGGGGATGGAACTAGCAGGACCTTCTGCCAGCTAAAGGTCAGTCCATCCTGCAGGGACAGAGGGGCTGCTGTCTGGAGGCTGGGAAGCCGGCCCTCTGCCTGGAGGGGGCAGTGTATGGCTCTGTTGTCCTCTTTCCTGGACTACCCTGGGGACGGCTGGGCCTGGGCTGGGTGCTGTGCAGCTGGGTGGTCACCAGCGAGAACACACCCTCTGCTCCCACTGTGTGCTCCCTGCTGCCTGCCACTGAGCTGCATCGTCCCAGGGACAGGAGAACAAGCCAGGACCAGCCCTGGGGCAGGAGCAGTGACTGTATCCTGCTCCTGGCTGGAGGCACTTCTGGAAGGCTCTAGATTCTGGGTCCCAGAGGTGAAAAGCACTTTCCTCTGGCTAATGTTCAAGAGAGGGAAACAGGGGACCTGGGTCTGTCTTCCTAGTTGGGGGCAAGTCCCTGTGCCTCCGTTTCCCCACGTGCTAGCTGGGCTAAGGGTGCCTAGCCCCCAAGACTCCAGGGTACTCAGGAGATGGCTCCAGCTGGAGCCTGGGAGGGGACTTGGCCATTCACTGGAGAGATCCTAGGTCTAGGGAAGATCATCTCATGGGGTGAAATGGTGCTCAAGATGGCATTGCCCGCTCCTGCAGAGGTCCTAGAGCAGGCAAGACAGGTCAGCCATGAGGTGCTATAGTGCAGGGCAAGAGTGGGCTCTAGAGCTGGCCCACCTGGCTCAGATCCCAGGCCTCCCCTTGCAGCTCATGCCCATGGTCAAGTTGTTTAGCCCTTCTGCTGTCTTAGTTTCCCTATCTGCAAATTTGGGACAGTAATATTACCCACTATACTGGATTATTATAGCAACTTTTATAAGAGGCAGTCTAGTTTAGGGGTTAAGAACACAGCCTCCAGAGCCAAATGACCTGGCTTCAAATCCTTAGACCAAATGCCATCCCTTGGGGCCTCAGTTTGCTCTGCTGTAAAATGGGACTGAGCCAACAAATCATTCTGTGCACATTGTAGGCAGCAAGACCCACCTGAGGAGGGGCTGCCAGTGGGAGGCCTGCAGACACTACTAAGGGAAGGGGCCTGGATTTACCATGTTCAGCTCCAGGAACTTGATCATCATCATCTCATTTCACACTCACAGCCACCCTCTGAGGTGGGCACACGGGAGTTGAGTAACCAGCCCAAGGTTGCCAAGTCAGTCCAGAGCAGATCCGGGTGTGGAGCCACAGTGCTGCCCACTGTGTGTCCTGGGTTGGCAAGCGTCCCCAGGGGCCTGTTCTGGGCATCTGTGTCTTTGGCAATACCTGAGTCCCTGCTAAGTTTGGGTTAGTGTCTGACCCCCACCTCTTACCCTGGACCCTTAAGGGAGGAGAGAGGGGTAGCGAGGTGGTGGTGCATGGAGTATAGCACCCAGAGCCCATGAAGCTGGCCTCCAGCAAGCATTTAGCAAAACTTCAGTGTAGGCAATGGCCGAGTCCCCTGCCTGGCTCTTGCCCCACAGAGGAGGATGTGGGCCACTCACTGAGGAATGCCCTGGTGATGGGCTGGCCTCTCCAAACATGCAGAGAGTAGTGTGTCTAGGGTGAGATGGGACCATTTCTGGAAGTGGCCACCTCTTCTCTCTCCTGTTTCTGGCCTGGTGGAGGAGAGGGTTTGGAGAGGTCAGGTCAATCCCTCTGGAATCCCCCAGGTGACTCGGAGAGGAGGCCAGGGGACACTGAACCAGGCAGTTGAGAGCAGATATCATCTCTGGCCTGCATCCTCTCAAGTGACCTGTGTCCCCACCTCACCCCTCTCTGGGCAGTGAGGGGTGGCCAGCACTGGGCTCAGAGCTCCTGGCTACCCAGGAAGCCCTCCTGGTGACCCTGCTTAAAAAAGGTCTCAGGAACTACTCTGTGTTTAACCCCTTCCTTGTTGCCTTCAGCCTGCTCCCTCCCCCCAGCTCCAAGCTCAAGTTTAGGGTGTGTGGCATTGTGACACTTAAAGTCCTCTCACTCCCTCATGACATCCCTGATCAATCTCAGCAGCAAAGTGTAGGGAAAAAATCCACGTGGGGACTTCTGGTTCTCTGCAGGCTGACCTCCCAGGCTGGGGCAGCCCAGGCCAAAGCCCCCCTGCCACAGTGAGAACACCGAGGCCAGGAGAGAAGGGACCTGCCAAAGGGGCAGAACCCCAGGTATGGAACCCACCTCAGCGTCAGCTCAGCTCAGGCTGTACCAACCCCGTTGTCTGGTTGGAGACACAGCAAGTGGGCAGAGGTTTGTGATCTCCCCCAGGGTCATGACTTAAGAGCTGATATTTGCATCCAGGTTTGTCTGGCTCCAAAGCCCTCCCACCTCCCTTGGAGCTCAGCCTATCAGCCCTCGATTCCCATCCCCAAGTTCAGTGGCTCCTCTGTGATGGCTGTCCAACTCCTCAAATGCTTGTGGTGACAGAGAGCTCACTGCCGCACAGGGCAGCACATTTTACTGTGGGACAAGTCCAGGAAAGAATCATGGAAAGAGGGAAAAGGGACAGTCTTGCCTCTGTGTAGGGAACCAAGGCTGTGCTGGCGATGAATGTTTGGGGACTGTTTGGCTCATCCGTCCTCTCTGATAAATCTGATGGCCATTGTGCGAAGCCTATTAGTCTGCTTGGCAGCCATAACAAAGCACCACAGACTGGGGGCCTTAAACAACAGAAATGTATTTTCTCCTGGTTCTGGAGGCTGGAAGCCTGAGCTCAACGTGCCGGCAGGGTTGGTTTCTCCTGAGGCCTCATTCCTCGGCGTGTAGATGCCGTCTCCTCTCTGTGTCCTCACATGGTCTTTCTTCTGTGCATGCCTGTGTCCTGATCTCCTCTTCTTACAAAGACATCAGTCATATTGGAGTATGTTCCACCCTAATGACCTCATTTTACCTTAATTACCTCTTTAAAAATCATTTCTCCAAATACAGTCACATTCTGAGATACTAGGGGTTAGGACTTCAACATGTGTCTGGGGGCCCATCACTCCTGGGAAGGATTATTCTGGGTTGTATACAGTTGGCTTCCCTAGGCCTGGGGTCCTGAATGAGGAGAAAGTGAGGGTCTAGGGTGGGTGGTGGGAGAGGTCTGGTCCCCACCAGCCTCCTCCTTGTAGCTGTCTCTCTCCGGTCTGGTGTGGAGCCTGCCAGCTCAGCACTCTGGCTGACACCACATTTTGCAGCCTCCAAGAGCCCCATTAGCTCTTTGGCCTGAGTCCTGAAGCCCCATGCCCAGATGCCAGCTCCTCACGGGTAGGAATGGGGCTATGTTTTTGCCTATGCTGCACAGAGCAGTCTCCAAATTCCTCCAGAGGGTTCCAGGAAGCCTTCTCGGAAGCAAGCCCCAAGACCAAACGATATGGCAGCCCCGCCTCTGAGTGGCTCAGGGGCCGGCCAGGCCTGAGTTGCCTCATTTCTAACTGTTCGCCACCCTTCCTCTCCTACCCTTCCCTGACCTCCTAGCCATCCAGTTGTTTACTTTCTTTTTCTTTTTCTTTTTTTTTAAAGATGACCAGTAAGGGGATCTTAACCCTTGACTTGGTGTTGTCAGCGCCACGCTCCCCCAAGTGAGCTAACCGGTCCCTATATGGGATCTGAACCTGTGGCCTTGGTGTTGTCAGCACCACACTCTCCCAAGTGAGCCACGGGCCGGCCCTGAGTTGTTTACTTTCTCATAACTTGAAAGTGGACGGGGAATAGTGGCTGGAGCTGGGCAAATGAGGGGTAGAGACGCAGATTGCTCAGGGCTGGAAGACAGGATGAAGGGACAGAATGACATGTCCCTTGGCCTGGTTGACAATGGCAGGGGGACTAGTGTCCACCCACCTCCCTGTTTCTCCTGCCTGGTGCCTACCAGCCCTTCCTTCGTTGCCATGGGCAGTCACCCCAGAGCCCGGAGCTGGTGGCAAGGGGGCTTGGTTTTGTGCCCAAGCTTCTCTGCCCTCAGGGTCTGTGAGGGACAGCCTTCAGTCTTTAGGGTGCCCTCCCTCTCCTCAGAATCTCTGGTATGTGGGGACTTCTCATGCGCTGGGCTTGACCAAGGACTCTGATTATCTTTGAGAGAGGAAAGAGATACCAAAAACAGGGAGACAACGAGAAGGAGAGAGAATTAGATGAGAGACGTGGAGAGATAGACAGACATGGACAGACATTAGCCTGCGAGGCAGGAGATTTGGGTTCTGGGTGTCCTTGGTAACTTCTTCTCCGTAGGTCTTTATTCCCTATAAAACGAGAGGGTTGGAGTAGACTGTATTTCTCTCCAGTTCTTTGAGCTCAATCATTGTTTCTTTTTGTGACTTGGGAGAAGCTAAGAGGGGCCTGTTGAGCTTCCGTCTCAGACCTTCCCAACTCGGCAGCCTGGAGTGGGAAGCGGCGTGGCTTAGTGATCGTACCTGTCAGCAGAGGCTGGGTTGTGCTGCAGTAACAGACAGCCCACGTTCTCAGTGGCTTAACCCAGCAAAAGCACAGTTCTTGCCCATGCTATGTGTCCAGTGTGGGTTGGCAGGGGCCTCTGTTCATCATAGGTATTGTAGGCTGAGGGTGGCTTCTGTCATTGCTGCAGCCAGGGGAAGAGGACACTGACTTGCACAGTGCCCTTGCCTTTTCTTCTGCTCATATTTCATTGGGCAAAACAAGCCACCCATACATGCCTAACTTCAAAGGGAGCAGGTAAGTTGTACAGGGAAGGTGAAGAGCTGGAAATAAGGTTCAAGAGACTAATCGCTAGTATAAGGATTATGACTGTGGGATCTAGAATCAGAAGATCTGGTTCTAGGCTCTATTGTTTATAGCTGTGTTCCTTGGTCGAATTACTTTGCCTGTCTGAGACCCAGATGCCTTATCTGTAAAATGGGTACAATAACAGTACCTTCCTTATGGGACTGTTGTTTGAGATTCACTGAGGTCATATACATGAAATGTGAACAATAGAGTGTTGGGTATGTAGTGTGCCGACAATAATTTGTGTGTATTATTATTATTGAAGTGCGGGAGGACTGATGATACAGAAGTGATTTTGAACGTGTACCTGTCCTCTCCTGTTAAAGAAAAGCCCCCTTTGCCCCTCTACTCTCTGGGAACCATCTATAGCTTGCTCTGTACTGGGAGCCCCACTCTTGAGAGTCGGGAGACTTGCTTCTGACATCAGCTTACTGTGTGACCTTGGAAAAGTTACTTCCTCTCTCTGGTTCTCAGTTTCCTCATCTGGGAATTGAGGAGGACAGATTCCAGAAGGTACTTTTCAGCTCTAAAACCCTAATGATGATGGTGATGACAGTGATGATGTCATAAATATGCCCAGTGCCAGTGAACTTAGTGCTTCCTTCAGAGTTAGTTCCTTCCCCTTGTCAGCTCCTACTTGTCTCCCAGCCTTGTGTGTGTGTGTGTGTGTGTGTGTGTAGGGGGCTCAGTAGGTTTTCTCTCTTTTCTCCTGAATTATGTATTTAGGGTTAGGAAGAGAGGAAAGGACAAACATTCCAGAATATTCTTGCTTGCCTGGCACCATTGTGAGGATGCACAGGCATGCTCTGTGTAGAGACAGAGGCATGGGTGATGTTACTCTGGAGATCTTTGCCAGTGGAAGATTCCAGAAGCATCAGATGCTGCCTGTTTCTCTCCTGTAACACGGTTGTGGGAGTTTTGGAGACCCTCTTCCTCTCTCCAAAAGTCTTTCATTCACTGCTCCCTTTGGGTAGGTGAATGCATCTCTGTTCAGATAATCGGGACCCCCTTCCTCAGCCCAGGCATCCCTTGCTTTGCTCCCTTCAGCCTCTCCTGCTGAAGTCTTCCACCCCTGCAGGTGGCCCTCTTGGATAGGATCTGAGGCAGCCCAGACTGGCTGTCTCTCACCTTGGTCCACCAGGGACCTTCAGCACTCCTGGCCTCAGCAAAGCCTGGGACTGAGGTGGCTGGTGCAGCCTCCTCTCTGATCCCATCCTCTGAGTCTGGGCCCTGTCTCCATGCCGGCAGACCTGCTGAGAGGAGGGAGGTGCCTCAGCAGGGTGGGACTTGCAGCCAAACAGCTCTTCCAAATTCCTCTTATCATCTCCCACTTCCTGATCTTTTTATACCCTTGATATGGTTGGAAGGGGGGGGGGTCCAGGTTAGAGCCACGAAAGAGTTTTTGGCCATCTCTCCCTTTTCAGAAAGATTTAACAGCTCAATTGCTATCATTTAATGCCATAACGTTACCTTTCGAAAGCATGCAATTCAATGGGTTTTAGTATATTTAGGCTTGTACAACTATCACCATAATCTAATTTTAGAATATTCTCATCACCCCAAAAGAAACCTCATAACCAGTAGCAGTCACTCCCCATTTCTGCCCCCTAATCCCAGCCCCAGCCTACTTTCTGTCTCTATAGGTTTGTTTGTTCTGGACATTTTGTGTAAACGGCGTTATACAATGTGTGGTCTTTTGTGACTGGCCTCTCTCACTTAGCATGATGTTTTCCGGGTTCATCTGTGTTGTCGTGTATATAGTACGTCGTTCATTTTTATTGCTGAGTAATATCCCGTTGTGTGGCCATACTGCATTTTGTTTGCTCAAACATCAGTATCAGCTCATGAATATTTGCGTTGTTTCTACTTTTTGGCTATTATAAAGAATGCTGCTATGAATATTCCATGCATCAGTTTTTGTGTGGACATATGTTTTCATTTCTCCTGGGTATTTACCTAGGAGTGGAATTGCTGGGTCATATGGTAACTATGTTTAATCATTTGAAGACCTGCTGGACTGTTTCCCAAACTGGCTGCATCATTTTACAATCCAACCAGAAATATATGAGGGTGTCAATTTCCCTACATTCTCACCAACACTTGTTACTTTCTGTCTTTGGGGTTCTAGCCATCTGTGAAGTGACATCTCATTGTGGTCTTGATTTGCATTTCCCTAATAATTAATGATGTTGAACATCTTTTTCTGTGTTAATTGGCCATTATGTATCTTCTGCAGAAAAATGTTTATTTAAATCCTTTGTCCATTTTTTAAATTGTTTTTTTTTTTTTGTCTTTTATTATTGAGTTCTAAGTGTTCTTTATATACTCTGGCAATGAGCCCGTTATCAAATGTATGATTTGCAAATATTTTCTCCCCTTCTGTGGGTGGTCTTCTCACTTCTTGATGTTAGTCACTTCTTTTTGCAAGCTGTTAATGGTGGTCTCCTGCCTTATTTTTGGAATGTGGTGTTCATTGTCCTGGGGCCTCTGTCACATGAGACCTAAGTACTTCCATATTAACATCTGGTTACAAATAGTGTTTCCATTTTATAGATGAGGAAACTGAGGCAAGTAACAGAGAGGTTAAGGACCTTGTCCGAGGAAGTGTCCTGAATAGATGGTGAAGGCAGGATTCCAACGTGAGGGTTCTGGAGACAGTGTCAGGGATGATCTTGATTTAAAAGGCTATTCATCTATAGCCTGAAATGCTTTAGGCTGTTTGGCCTGATCTCTTTCCAGCCTTAGGACTGGTGCCTTCACTGGCCTGGAAAGCCTGCCTCTTATACAGAGAGGGAGACTGAGTTTCAGACCCCTGAATGGCAGGACAACAAAAGAGCCCATGAGTTCTGCCTCCTAGCTAGCCCAGACAGCAATGTTGTCCTGTCTCCCTTCATCTCCCTGGGGCCCAGGCAGGATGATGGAGGGCAGTGAGAAGGTAGCCCCTTGGGCTTGGGTGTGAAGCAGTTAGGCATGGGGAAAACAGTCCCTGTGCCCACTCTGGGTGAGGCAGTGGGGGAGAACCCATGGTGAATGCTTGCAGGGTTTGACATTCTTGCCTTCTGATCTTTTGAGTAAGACGTGGGAGCAACCGTCAAGAGAGAGGACTGCAAGATTGCAGGTGGTCTCAAACAATCCAGGGAAAGGGCCCAAGAATCCTGGAGTGATGCATCTACTTGTATCTGAGCAGAGGGTTTTAGGGGGTGCGTTTCTGTATTAGTCTGTTTTTGTGTTGCTATGATAGAATACCTGAAACTGGGTAATTTATAAAGAAAAGAGGTTTTCTTTGGCTCACAATTCTGGGACAGCTGCATCTGGTGTGGGCCTCAGGCTGCTTCAACTCATGGCAGAAAGTTGCAGGCAGCCAGCAAGTGCAAGATCATGTAGTGAGAGGAAGAGAGAGAGAGAGAGAAGGTGCCAGAGTCCTTTTAAACAACCAGCTCTTACAGGAACTAACAGAGCTGAGAACTCACTCACTACCCACCACCCCAGGGAAGGTATTAATCTATTCATGAGGGATCCACTCCCCATCACTGCCACATTGGAGATCAGATTTAGACATGAGCTTTGTGGGGACAATATACCCAAACTCTATCAATTTCTAAGTTTGGTTGCTGCAGCCCCAAACTGACTTTGGTTGGGAAATGCTAAGCCGGCTACAGGAGAGGACAGCCCTTCTGGCCTGTGGCTTCAAGGTGGGTGGAGAGAAGGACAGGCAGGGGAGAAATTCAAAGCTGCTACTGAAAGCTTCTGTCCTTGGTCTGTTCATCATATAGGAACAAGGGCTTATACTGCAGCAGGAGGGGTTTGAGTTAGCCACCTGGTAGAACTTCCCGACTGTGAGAGGGGAGATCACCTGTGGCAGGGAGGTTGGCTCTCTTGGGCAGAGATGCTGAGACACAAGGGAGGTGGATCTCCATGTGGGACGATCTGCATAGAGATAGCAACCGAGGCATGGATAGAGTGGCTTCTCAAGGAGGATTCTGGGTTCCTTCTCCTCCCCCAAGGGGGGAGTCTTCTCCTGACTTATTGAAACAATCCAAGTACTGAGAATTCAAATGCAAGGCCAGCCTGACCTTGTGGGTAAAGAAGATGGCACCACTGACCCAGCATTTGCTTGCCACCTGCTTAGTGCTGTTCCTCGTCGGGTGGGGCTGGGTTTGTCCTGATGCCCTTGGACCCTCAGCTGGCCCTGCTCTGCGAGGCAGCTGGCAGGCTTGGGGCACAGTCTCTGTGCATGGAACATGCAGTAAATGATACCCTCCTGAGTGAATGTGCCTTTGGGCCTCCATAATCTCTGCCATCGGGTGGAGGTTGGAAGGCCAGAGCCACACTCAGAGCAGACCCAGAGCTCTTGGCCAGCACGGTCTGCTCTCTTGTGCTCAAATATCCAGCTGGAGGGAGGGAGGGGGGAGCGTGTAGTCTTTCCCCCTCAGCCACCCCCCTGGTCCTCTCCTGCCAGACTGTAGACAAGTGCAAGCTAGCTGGACCCTTCAGGATCCGAGACACTGGCTCTAATCATATCCAGGAAAAGAAATTTAAGCTTCCATTAATCGAATACTTTTTCTTACCCACCTGAAGCTGCTTTTCACCCATCATTCCTCCCTCCTTTCTTCCTTCCTTCCCCTCCTTTTCTCTCTCCTTTCTTTCCCCAGATACTTACTGATTGCCTACCAGTGGTGGACACTGTGCTAGCCCCAGGGGTGTAGAAAGGTGTGCCCTGGGGTTGCCTGGAGACAATGGGGGGGTGGTGTCAGCCAAGGGCAGTGTCCACTCTGACCCACAGCCCAATGGGGAAGGGTTCCAGCCAGGTACCACAGCTCCCAAGGTGGTGGTGATCAGAGGGGATGGCTTTGTAGAGGGACTGCCTGTAAACAGGTCCTGGGAGGTAGATGACTGAAAGCAGGATTGTTTTTCAAATTTAAAAGTGGCATAACGACATTGCTCCAAGTCTAGAAAGCAGAGGGAAAGAAAAGCAATAAAGTCTGACTGGCTTTTCCTCACACATTGTGGTGGGGTGGGTAGGCTTTTAGTGGGATGCTGGACACAGGGGAGCCAGGGGTCAAGGTGAGAAGAGACACCCAGCATGGGGCCGAGCTGTCCCTCAGCCTGCTCCAGGCCTGTGGCTCCGCTCCCTGTGTGCTGTGGAGGGGCTGCCGGGGCCTCCGTCCCCTTTTGTTTTGTTTTCAGTGTTTCACAAACAACCTTTCCCAGGAGTTTAAGAGAAAAGAAAGCACACAAAACCCTACTGCGTAGAGCCTGTGCAGGGTACTTCAGAAAGTCCACAGAAAAATAGAATGAAAAGATAATACGACTCTTTCTGTGAACTTTTTGAAGTGCCCACGCATTTCTTGCCCTGGTCTACTTGGCTGAGACGTGTGGCCTGGCTGGCTTTTCCTTGCCTCAGTCCTGTGCTGCGTGTCTGTGGATGCCCCACCGAGTGCTCAGATTCCTGCCTGGGCAGGGGCAGGTTGATGTCACCCCTAAAGGCTGCTAGCCCTCCAGCCTGGCCTCCCCAGTTAGCCCACATCAGCATCCAGCCCTTGGTGGGGAGGGTTCTCTTTCTGGGTTGTTCTGGGTCATTCCTTGCTGTGGAGCTCTCAGGCCTTCAGAGGCAGGGCGCTGGCCCGCTTTCTCTCTGTCCACAGCAGTTTGCCTGGGGCTTGTGCACAGATGCTAGCTGAGGCTGTTTTGCTCATTGGCAAAGTTTAGCTCCTTCACTAATTGTCCTGGCCCGGCTTTTGGGCCGATCTCTCCATCAGCTTTTGAGGGACAGCATCCTCCCTGGAGCCTGTCTGCATCTGCCCATCCTCCGTCCCGCTCCCTGGCACCCTTTCTTCCTGCAGCAGAGCCCCTCCCTCTTCCCACTCTCTGAGTCCCTGCTTTCTGTCCCATGGACAGTTCTAAGACGGTCCACAGGAAATAGTTTCAATAGATCAGGGGTCTGGCGAATGATCAGTCCCTTTTTCTTTTATGATATCCCTCCCTCTATTTCTCCAGCTGCTCATGGATGATTCATCTCTATAAATCTTTCTTCTCTCTGCCCCTTTCCCTGGCAAGAGACCTTCTAAAATCCTGCCAAAGTCACTGAGCTCACACAGCTTCAGAAAAGGCAGCCTCCATTAAAATCAAGAAGGATAGTGTCATACACTGGCCTAAGAAGGGACGAAACCCACGTCCTTGGGAGGTGGTAGGTCCTTGGGAGGCACCACAGTGGTTGAGAGCATGGACTTGGGACTCAGGCTGCCTGGGGTCAAGCTCCAGCTCTGCCTCTTGCCTTCTGTTGACCTTGGGAAAATCAGTTAGCCTTTCTGAGCCTCGGTGTTCTCACCTGTAAAATGGGGAGAAGGAAAATACCTCCTGTCTTAAAAAGTTGAAAATTAAATGAGAATATGTGGGGGCTTAGCTCAGTGTCTGTTATACAGTAAGTCATCGCTAAGCATTAAAGTTTACTAATATCCCTACCTGACCTTGGGTGGAACTTTATAAAATGCTTCCCAAGTATAAGTCAGTGCACCTTTCACATCCCAATTCTCAAGCTGGACTTTGAACCGGGATCTCTGGCTGCACGTCCAGTTTTCCTCCTACCATGCTGAACCAGGTGTGTGTGTATATGTATGTGTGTGTGTGAACCTGTTCTCTGTCATCGTCCAAATGCCAGACTCCATTCCCATGTGTGACTCATTCCCTCTGCTCATGGGTCCTGCCTCCCTGGCACGGGTCATCAGCATTGGCCTGTCTATGGATCACAGCTTCCTGCATTTGTGAAAACATATTAGGATGCAGGAGAGGGAGAATGATGTGACTGTGGGCATAACCTTGGCTCCACTCTATTGAAGAAGAAAAAACCCAATCCTTTGTGTTCTTTGGTACAGGGGCTGTCCTCAGCAACATTAACTCATTCATTCAACAATTATTTATTGAATGCCTACTAGGTGCTCGTCGCTCACTGTTCTAGATTCTGATGACGTTAGAGTGAACAAAACAAAGATCCCTGCCCAGTGGTGATTCTATTCTTTTGGAGGAAGACAGACAATAGAAAAAATTAAAAAAGTCATAGTAAGTAAATGACAGAGTATGTTGGAAAGTGATAAATGCTCTGGAAAAAATAGAGCAGAGTAGGGGAGATTGGGAATGGGGGGTGGAATGGTGAGTTAAAAAATTTTAAAAGAGGACGGTCAGCCCAGGCCTCACCGAGAAGGGGATATTTGAGTAAAGACGTGAAGGAGGTGGGGGGGCAGTGAAACACTGATCTGGGGAAGAGCATTCTGGGTAGAGGGAACAGCAAGTGCAAAGGTTCTGAGGCAGGAGTCCCCCGAGATGTTTTGGAAGCAGCAAGGGGACCAGTGTGACTGAAATGGAGGTTGTAAGAGGAGAAAAGGTCAGATGGGGACCAGATCACTTAGGGTCTGGTAGCTATTGTAAGGATTCGGTTTTTACCCTAAACTTTTTCATCAAATGACATATTGTGAAGATCTTTCCATAATAGCACATAGAGTCTTCCCATTTTTTGCAGCTGCATAACATTCTATTGTACATACGCATTATGTTTTATTAATTAGTATTTTTTAAAATTGTATTTAAGTAACATGGACCTTTAAGTTATTTCCAATCTTTTGCTATTTTCAAAAAATGCTGTAGTGAATAACCTCGTACAAGTACCATTTTCATTTATGCAAATCTATAGGACAAATTTCTGGAAGTGGAATTGCTGGGCAGAAGAATATATGCATATATAATTTTGATAGATATTGCCAAATTGACCTCCCTAAGGGTTGTATTAATTGGCTCTCCCAGCCAATGATTTGGTTAAAGACTAGGAGGAAAATCTATGCCCCACCCCGTTTTATATACAACCTCTATATATGAGATACTGTTAGGTGCCCATAATTTCTTTTACTTCTCATGACTATCTTTGAAATGAGTAGTATTGTTTCTATTTCGTAGATGAAGAAACAAGCACAGACCGGTTAAGCAACCTCCCAGTGTTTACACAGCTAGACAGGAGTAGAACTTGGATTCTGACACTCACTGTTTTTCAACATGGCATTTCTCACCATTTCTTCACAAGAGCAGATATCCTGAGGAGTCCTGTCCCCGTGCCCCATGCATCTTGGGGTTTGAGAGGCCTGGGAATAAGAAGCTGAGTTAAAATGGGAAGCCTGCCTGTCCAGCTCTGCCCATTTCTGTGACTGTACCCTCGAGACCCTCGCGGGCCAGTGGCAGGGTGGGAGAGGCCAGCTCAAGGGAACTGGAGCCATAGTAGTCGAGCTAGCCACCCTTGGCCGTCCCTCTTGTCCCTTTTCATTGCCAGCCCCACTGGTAAGGCCTGGGAGGTGGGGGGCTAGCTATTTCTGCTCTTGGGGGGGGGAGGGAAGGGGGGAGTCTGCCTGCCACCGTCTGCCAGGTCAGCTTGCTCCAGGGATTGAGTTTCAGCATTACACTGATGAAAATAAATCAGCCTCTTATTGTCCCACATGGCCTTCAGAACTTCTGTAGCCTGGCATGTATTTACAGATTTCCTGTAAGTCACCATTTCTATCCTAGCCCTAGAGGCCCCCTGGCTGCTGCAGAAATAGCCTTGGATGATTTTAGAGCCTGGGGCCACCCAGGCAGGATCTAGCAGGAGAGGAGAAAAAGGCCCATAGACTTAAGGGGCTTAGGGATACAAACAGTGCCTGGCTGAGCATCCTCTCTGAGTTGGATCCTTTAGGATCGAGATTGAGGCAGGACTTCAGAGAACATCTGGTTGTACTCTTCCATTGCACAGAGGAGTAAACTGAGGCCCATCTGTGATCACCTGTTAGTATTCTGGCCTCTTGACTTCCAGTCTACTGCTATTGCTGCCAGACAACACATTCTCTAGGTCTGTTTATTGTACAGCAGCTGGTTAGAGATAGGAGCTGCAGCTGGAGGGATGGAGTTCTGATGTCCAGGTGAACTCTCTTGCCTTTGAGGATATGAGAAATGAGAACAGGTGGCAGAACTAGATTTTCCTGAAGGTGAGGAGGACCCTTCCACACCACGCATCTGTTTAGGTGAGGTGAATGACCATTGCTGTGGATGCAGGAGAACAAAGTAACTTCTAGAGGGTTCTGACAAGCCCTGGCATGTTTTCTGTGCAGAGGGGACTCAGGAGTCTTGCCCCAGACTCCCTTTTCTCCTGCCCATCCCTTTCTCTGCTCAAGCATTATTTGCACTCATAAGACTCTCCTTCAGGGTTGTGGGCATCCAACCTCAGACAGCAGACCTGCTGGACTGCTCTCCTATTCAGCACCTGGGCCATTTAAGTCCCTGTGGTCTGGGAAGGGGCAGCAGAGCTGTGGGTGGGTGGGAGCCAGGAGCTTCTGACTGCCTTTCTTACCCCGACCCCGTCTTTACATCTTTATAGCTAATCAGTGCCGCAGCTGCTTGTCTGAGATTTTTGTGTTTGTGTTGCTTTGATTGCTTTTTAAAAATGGTTAGCAGCAAAGCGTTCTTTGATGTTTGCTCTTCTCCTTCTCCAGGGGCAGTGAGATCAGATTTTGATATGAAAGCTCAAAGCTTTTCAGATCTTTCTTTCTTCCCTCCCTGCTCCCTGCCCACTCTGTCCATATATTGTGTGAGGACCTTCGAGAACCAGGCAGGTGCTCCTCGTGATGCAAGGGCAGAGAAGGCCCAGGGGATGTGCCTGGGCTCCTGTGTCCCATCCAGCCCTGTGCTCCATGGTGTAGCTGCTGTAGGTCAGTGAGGGTCACTTCCAGCCTGTCCCTGTACACCAGGGACTTCCTACTTCTGACCCACACCCCCTGTGCATATTTGTGAGCTTGCACACAATTGCCCAGGAGACCCCCATGGAGATGCCCCTATGAGCCCCCCCTTATAGTCACGCACATGGACCTATTTGGGAAAGGAAGCAGGGACCACCCAGATCCTCTGCCCACCCCACACCTGCTCATGCATAGAGCCACACAGCCCTCTACCCCACTGCACACTGCCACCCATCAGTGATGGGAGCTGTAACTGTAAAACTGCGCAGGCAGTTTGGTAACCAGTACTTAGGTGTGCATGCTGAGAGAGGGGACTGTTTTGGGCCGAGAATGGGAATGGATTTGTGTGGACTGTAAATCAGCTCTGAGGCAGTGCTCTATGTGTTTCCAGAAGTGCTTTGAACCCTGGAAGCATCATTAAGATGAATGCATACAATTCCCAGGGGACCACTTTGATGGGGACAGCACTCAACTTGGATGTTGGAGTTTGGGCAGGTTGTTCTGAACCATCACTGTGATTTTATTATCACTCTCCACTTCTTCTGCTTGTTGGCTTAACCCAGGCCTAACCTTCTCCCTTCTTCATCTCCTTTCTTGCTCCTCTTTCCTCTCTGGGAAGCAGAAAGAACATGAACATCAGAGTCAGACTGGCAATGTGATCTTGAGCAAGCCACAACTCCTGAGCCTCGGTTTGTTTCTTGGAAAGATGGGCCTGACAGTATCTACCTTGAAAGGCAGTTGTGGAAGCAAACAAGAGAGCCTGCGTTGTAGGGCAGGCACACTGTTCGTAACTTGCCTCTGTCCATTCTGCTCTCGCATTCCTTCTTCCTTCCCGAGCCCCGTGACCCCTCTCCCCATTCTCCCTGCATCCTGCCAAGTGAGGACAGCAGTCAACATGGTGTCCATGCCCCGGCAGCAGTAAGGATGGGGAGAGCAGGAGGGCGATGAGTGGATATAGCTCTGACCCTCCTCCAACCCAAACATCTGCCCGGGAGTTGACAATTCCCTTCCCGAGTAATCCTTCTGGCACTCAGGCTCCCGTCCTGCTCTCAGGAAACATGCTCCCAGGCCTGGCCCTGGCTGCTGCCTTCCTGGGAAGGGGTGTGTGAAGAGCCTGGAAGACTGGGGCCCTGCCTGGGGTGCCAGGAGCCTACCCTGATCCTTCAGTCATGAGTTTCTGCCCAGCCCTGCTTTCCCTGTCCGCTGGGCTGGGAGGTGAGGAGGAGGTCCTGGGGAGGTCTGGGGACATGTTTTCACCACACACACGGTGCTGCACCCAGCCCAGGCAGTGGGCCCTTCCTCCCTCTGTCGCCAGACCCTTGACACCTTGATACCATGCCTCTCTTGGGAGACCCCTTCCTTTCCCTTCCCTGTGGCACCCCCTCTTTGGCCATCACTTCCTCCTCCTTGATGGCTCTCCTTAGAACAAGAAGTTTTAGAGTTCGAAGGTTTTTTCCTTCTCCTCTCATTTTACCACTTTGGAAACTGAGGCCCAGGAAAAGGAAATGACTCTCCCAAGATCGAGCAGTGAGTTAGTGTCCCAGCTGGGACCAAAATCCAGGACTCCTGACTCTTAGTCCAGAGCTCTGTCTCGCACACCCCACGCTCCCTCCTCCCTCAGTCTAGCTCAGCTTCTCAGCTCTGGCCCTGTTCACATTTTGGACCCAATAATTGCTTGCTGTGGGGGCCTGTCCTGTGCATTGTAGGAAGTTTAGCAGCGTCCCTGGCCTCTACCTGTTAGAGGCCAGTAAGTAGCATTTCTTTCAGCTGTGACAACCTAAAATTTTTCTAGACATTGCCACATGTTCCCTGGGATCACATCACCCCAGGTGAGAACCACTGGCCACCTAGAGGTGCTGCTCTCCCCCCAGCCCCCCAGCCCCTCATCTCTGTGATCTTACTCTCCCATTTGTAGGGCGTGGAGTAACCCTTCCCTGGGGACAATTCTGTTTTGCTTGCTGCTTCAGTTCTAGGATTGGACTGCTGGAAACCAAAACACTCAACCATTTTGTTCCCTAATAGAAAGAGCTAAGAGCCAGCCTGGAAAGTGCTTCTCTAGTGCTTCTATACCTGCGAGTGAAAAGAAAGAACTTGACAGGGAGGGGCTGAGCGTCGGAAGGGGGTGGCCGAGGAAGGCTGGGTGTATTAGTCAGTTTCTGTTGCTCATAACAAAATACCTGAAACTAGATAATTTATAAGAAAACAAAATTTATTGCTTACACTTTCGGAGGTTGGGGAGTCCAAAGTCCAGAGAACACATCTGGTGAGGGTCTTCTTTGGTGGTGGCTTTACAGCATTGCAGGGGTCTCACATGGCAGAAAATGGCAGAGCAGAGAGAGACAGAGAGAGAGAGAAACTCACGTGTGTTCCTTTTAAAGCCCTAGAACCATGCCCATAACCACTATTATTAATCCATTTATTAGGGAATGGTCATCAGAATCTAATCACCTCTTCAAGGCCTCGCTTTTCAATTATCATAATAGGATTTCCCACCCTCAACAGTTACAGTGGGGATTAAGTTTTGGGGGGACATAATTCAATCCATTGCATTCCACCCCCAGCCCCCCAAAACCCATGTCCTTTTCACATATAAATACATTCATTTTATCCCTGAAGTCTTAACTCAAAAGTCCAAAGTTCTAAGTCCCATCTGTGAAATCAAAACAAGTTACCTTCTTCTAAGATACAATGATAGGACAAACATAGGGTACATATTCCCTTTCAGTAAGGGAGAAATGGGCCAAAAGAAAGGGGTAACAGGTCCTAAACAAGTCCAAAACTGAGCAAGGCATGTGTTCAATCTTACAGCTGGTCAATCACGTACCTTGAATCCATGTTCGACGTCCTCTGCATGCTGGTGTGGGGTTTGGGTCCCCAAGCCTTGGGCAGCTCCGCTCCTATGGCTTTCCTGGTCTGAGGCAATTCTTCAGCTCTCACAGGCTGGTGTTGCACGCTGATAGCTCTACAGATTGGGGGCTCCATGGCAGTCTCGCTCTCCCAACTCCACTAGGCATGGCCTTAGCAGGGTTTTTCTGCTGCAACTCTGACCCCATGTTTCTGTTTGGCATCGCTCTAGTGAAGGCTATCTGCAGCAACTCTGCCTGTGCAACAGATCTCTTCTTGGGCCTCCAGGCTTTTCCATTCATCCTTTGAAATCAGGGTGGAGGCTCCCAGACCTCCACAACTCTGGCATTCTGTGAGCCTGCAAACCTAACATCACGTGGATGCTGCCAAGGCTTCCTGCTTGTATTTTCCAAAGCTGTGGGTCCAGCCACACCTGGGGCCAATTTAGCCAAGGCTGGAGCAGCCAAGGTAGCTGGAGTGCTGGTGCTGGAAGCAGCATTGCAAGGTGGCCCTGGGCAGTGAGCCCACGGAGGGTTCCTCAGGCCTTTTCCCCAAGACTATTCTGTCTTCCTAGGCTTCTGGGCCTGTAATGGAAGATGGAGCCTCTGAAATGCCTTCAAGGTCTTTTCCCCCTTCTCTTGATAATCCCTTTCTCCTGTACTAATCTCCTTAGGAAACAGTTGCAGGGCTACACCATTGAATTGTTCTCCTGAAAATGCTCTCTGCTTCTTTACCTCATTGCTAGGCTGCAAATTTTCCAAATCTTTACACTCTGCTTTCCTTTTAATTATAAATTCTGGCTTTATATCATGCCTTTACTGCCATAACTCAGCATAGGCTATTGCAAGTAGCCATGCAGCTTCCTGAATGCTTTGCTGTTTAGAAATTTCTTCTGCCAAATACCCTGGTTCAGCATCTCTAAGTTCCAAATTCCATAAAACTTTTGGGCATGAACAGAATGCAGCCAAGTTCCTTGCCAGTTAGTTCATAGCAAGGGTGATCATTGCCCCAGTTTCCAATAAGTCCCTCTTATTTACATCTGAGACTTCCTTAGAATGGTCTTTACAGTCCATATTTATATCAGCATTCTGGTCACCACCATTTAATCAGTCTTTAAGAAGTTCCAAACTATCTCTGGTTTTCTTGTCTTCTAAACTCCTACCAGTAGCTAGGCTTTTTCTAGCCTGCTCCTTCAAATTCTTCCAGCCTCTCCTCAATACCCAGTTCCAAAGCTGCTTCCACATTTTCAAGTATTTTTTATAAGCAGCACCTCACTTCTGTTACCAATTTTCTGTATTATTCTATTTCTGATGCTTATAACAAAATACCTGGAACTGGGTAATTTATAAGAAAACAAAATTTATTGCTGACAGTTTCAGAGGCTGGGAAGTCCAAAGTCCAGGGAACACATCTGGTGAAGGTCTTCTTTGGTGGTGGCTTTACAGCATTGCAGGGGTCTCACATGGCAGAAATTGGTGGAGCAGAGAGAGAGAGAGAGACAGAGACAGAGACTCTCATGTGCTCTCCTTTTAAAGCCCTTAGAACAACACCCATGACCACCATTATTAATCCATTCGTTAGGGCATAGTCATCAGAATCTAATCACCTCTTCAAAGTCCTGCCTTTCAATTACCATAATAGGATTTCCCACCCTCAACAGTTACAATGGGGATTAAACTTCAATGACTTTGGGGGGCCATTCAATTCACTGCACTGGACTCCCTTCCTCCTTGGAGGGACCCCTCAGTGTGGGGTCCCAGCTGTAGGTCTGCTGGACACAGGATGTCCTGGAAGTGATGGAGCATTTGTTTGACTACATTTGGGAAATGTGTCTTCACTATGGAATTGCCCTCCAATATTCCACTTTCTTTGCATAGCTAGACCTGAAGTCGTTTGTGGTTCTTATGTGAGGGGCTCACAGTGTCCTTCCCAGCAGCCCGCTTATGGTGTCTGACCAAGATCTGGCAGTGGGGAGGACTTTCCTCTGGAAGCTAGGGGCCCTGGGTGGTGGTTTTTGTTCTAGCACTGACCATCTGTGACAGTGGGAAACTCTTCCCCTCCCTCAGTGGGATGCATGAAATCAGGTGGGTGGATTGGGCTGGATGAGCTCGGGACATCCTCTGGGCTGACTATGCCATGATTCTGGGAAATGGCCTGGGCTAGCTGTCTACAGCAGGATGTTTTATGGAAAATCTGAGGTCTTGAAGAATAGTGGGCACCTGAGGGGTCTACAGAGGTCTCCAGATCTACCTACCTACCCCTAGATCTCGTGTTTTATGAAATCACCGTGCTCAGGGCTGTCTCAGGCGGTGCAGGGGACACCCAGCTGCCTCTGAAGATAGAACAGTACTTTCATCTCTCAAGCTTAGTTTAACCCATCCCATATCAGGAAAGATTTTTGCCCCAGCTATTTTCTGCAGTTTGTTTTAAGGAAAAAATAGTATTCTTTATTTTTTTTCAAGTAGAAAATATGGTAAAACTGAGTATATCATTTTTCAAACCAGATCTGCCACGCTCACCCTCTGCCCAATGCTGCAGGAAGTCCTTTCCTGTCCATGTGAAGGCAGCTGAGGTCTTGCCCACCTTCTCTCCTTGTGGTCCTTGGGGTTGAAGCCATCTCTGCAGGTGGGAAAGACAGTGGCATTTTCAGGCAGATTGTTGGCAGTGACAGTCTCAGTATTTGTCTGTTGAGCAACATCACATCCTTGGGGTCTGGGCCATTTCATGAGACTCTTCTCTTTGCTAGATATTCAGTGCCACGATTTTTGAGTGGAGAGAGGGTAGGCCAAATTAGTCCTGAAGCTTAAGCATTGGGTATGATACATTTGGGTCTGGTGAGATAGGGTTACAGAGGTGCTGTTCTGGGCGGGGCTGGTAAGGGAAGGAAGATGGGAAGCATGTTATATGGTGGTCTATAGTATCTATGCGGCTGCCTCATTTGGAGCACCTGATGTGTGCTGTGCACTGTGCTGCGAGCTTCACATGAATTATACGGTCTTTGCAATACTTACTGAGCTACAACACTTAATATACCCATTTTACAGAAAGGAACCTGAAGCTCAGAAAAGCTAAGTAACTGGCCCAGGGTTGCACTTGACTAGTCAGTGGTAGTGTCTGGATCAAAATCAGTGTCTGCTTGACCCCCAAGCCCATGTTCTTAGCTACTGTGTTCCTGGAAGTTGCTGAAGTGACATACGAGTGAGCAGGGCTTGGCGTAATCTGAGGCTGTGTCATCAAAAGCGTGGTTTCCAGAAAGTGGGAGGTAATAGACCTGTCACACTTCTCATAGGTCAGGGAGCCCATATAGGCTGTTTGTAGGTCCTTCCTTCAGTAATAAAGTGCCAGTGGAAGCAAGCGCTAGGGCAATGGCGAGAAGCATCAGGAGGGTGTGTCAGGCTCGGAGACTTGTGGAGAGAGTGGTCACCTGTCAAAGGGGAGACTCGGGAGGACAGGCACGCCACATTGAGAATGTGAAGAGCTCTCACGTGGGAGAGATTTGGCTGGTTCTGAGCCCCCCACGGGGTGTCATAAGGCCAGTTAGTGGAAGAAACAGGGCACCAGGATGTTTTCTCTTATGCTGAGCTAAAATCCATCTGTTACAGTCACCTAAAGATGAAATGAGATCTTTTCTGGAGATAGTAAGATCCCCATACCTGGAAGTACAGATTTTGCCAGACCCAGTTTTTGCCAGACCTGTCTGCCATTCTCAGCTGGGAAGTGTTTTAAAATTCAGATTCCCAGGACCCCTGACAATTCTGCCTCTGTAAGTCTGGGTTGGGGCCAAGGGATCAGGGTTTTTATAAAACTCCTCAGGGGCTTCTGGTGCAGCCAGTTCCTGGACGGTAGAGGAGAACAGTTGGATTGGGTTGCCACTTGCCACGTGATGTATGGTGGTGTTTTCTGAAGTACGGTATGTGGGCAAGACTGCTAATGATATATGAGCTGATTTTAAGTGTATTTAATGGGAATCTGTGACATCATGGATATCAATGCTGAGAATTAGTTTAAGTTAAATTAAGTTTATTTTTAAAATTTACAAAATAATAATAGAGATAGTATTTGATGGGTAAATAAACATGGGTTGTATGCAAATGAAATCTAAGCTAACACACTGTTGAGGGCTGGGGGGAGGACAAGCGGGTGGACTGGGGTACCTTAACCTTTTAAGAGCCTGGAGTTTGTTGGTAAGTTCCATAAGGCTCTATGGAATAGAAGAGTAATTGCAATAGTTTGTCTGAATTGTGGTCTTTCCCAATTTGGAGCCTGAGACATAGGACCCTTCTCTTGCCCCTCCTCTCCCGTCCCCGTCCTTATGGTTTCTTTGAAGTCTATGACACTGGGCTTTCCCCTCCCATCTCATCAGAAAAGACAGGGCAGCGGCCAGGGTACAGGGCACTGGCTACAATATTTGTTCTTCTCCCTATTTTCCTTCTTTTTTTTTTTTTGACTGGTAAGGGGATCACAACCCCCGGCACGGTGTGGTCTGCACCACACTCAGCCAGTGAGCGCACTGGCCATCCCTATACAGGATTCGAACCCGTGGCCTCGGCGATACCAGTGCCTCACTCTCCCGAGTGAGCCACGGGGCTGGCCCCCTATTTTCCTTCTTTACTCTCAGAAAGAAGTAGCCTGAGAGTGATGCTGGGGGTGGGGAGGGGCTGAGGGGCGAGGTTTCTATTTCCCAGTGCTCAGGTGCAGAAGAGGGAGAAGTTGGTGGCCCTCCGCTCCTGAGCCTGCAGTGCCAAACCTGGCTGTGAAAGTCTGGGCACCAGAGTGGGCTGGCTGCAGTCCTGGGCAAGCCTGCTTCTGCAGAAGCACTTTGGGGTCACAAATTAACTGCAGCCCCCTGCAAGGAGACACAAAGTCACTGAAACCCCCAATGGCCTGGCTGTAAACCACAGGCCACCTCCAGTCAACTCAAGGAGTTGGGTTGGGAGATTCAATAGGTATGCAAACAAGTCACAAAGAGTGTGCAAATAGGAATTGGGATTTGGTGTTTTGTTATCAGTTAGGGACTTCTGGTACTCTTCATGGCACACCAGAAAAATGGTGGGGTGTTGAGGGCAGAGTGTTCAGCCTCAGACTGGGTGGTTTGGGATGAGGGTGGACGTCCTGACACTGAAGTTATCTGTGCCATTCTTGATGTCTGTGGATGGGCACAAACAGAATACCAATAGCCCGCCAACTGGAGGCATCTCAGGTGGCCTGGAGGATCAGTATCCCAGGCCAGACACTCACTGGCTTTCCCAAAGTTAGGCCTCAGGAAGTGTCAAGGTTGCTGGGCCAGAATCCAAACCTTTGCACTGAGAACTTCACTTTGGGACTCCTGTCCCTCTCCCAGAGGTTTGCCCGGGTGACATCCTAGCCCCTCTATCAGGTCCTGTGTTCACCTCTGGGAAGGACAGGAGCTTGTGGCTTTTTTTCCTTTTCCTTTTCTAAGCCAAGGAAGTGTCCTGGCTCCTAGACTCTGCCCTGTGGAAGGGAGAGGGGGAGAGAAAGGAAAAAAAGGTTTCCACCTTATTGTTCAGCAGCTGGAAAATTGTTGTCATCTGTTCTGCCTTCTATTTGCTGAGAATGGAAAAAAAAAATGTGGAAAATTTGGGGAAATAAATCTCAGTACCCTTGTAGGACTCTCTCCCTTCCCTCTCTGGCCCTCGCACCCCTGCCTCTCTGCTCTGGGCATAGTCTCACCTTGCTCCCAGCTTCTCTGTTCCTCTTCTCTGGGACTGGGGCTGCCAAGGGTTTGGGACAGGCTGGGCTGGGGCTAGGCTGGGCTGTGGCTGCCACTGGGCGAGGAGGCCAGGATTGAGCTGGAACTGGTGCTGGGCTGGGGCTGGGCTGGGCTGGACTGGGGAAGGGGCTGGGCTGGGCTGGGCTGGGGAAGGGGCTGGGCCGGGCTGGGCTGGGCTGGCCACTTCTTACTCCCTGCTTGGAGGGCTCAGGAAGCCACTGTGATGTCATTCAAGAACTGCATAGCTGCAGGATGATAAGTGAAGCCCTGGGGACCCAGCTGGCTGAAATTACAGACAGAGTTTTATCCCACTGGCTTCCTATAAGCCAGAGTGAGGCAGAGAGAGCCGAGAGGGGGAGAGAGTGAGCGAGAGAGCGAGAGAGCAGAGGGAGTGGTGTGTGTGTGTGTGTGTGTGTGTGTGTGGACACGGCAGGCAGGCGGCCCTCGCTCCTCCCACCCCTGACAGTCCGAGGGAGCCTGAGTAGGACACAGACGGCACTCGGGGTTGCAGCCATGTAGGAATTATTTGAAACTTGGAGCACAACGATAAGTCAGAGCGGTTTTCCTCTCCTCTGTCTCCCTCTCCGTCCAGAGGGTAAGTGTCTGCTGGGCAGTCGCTGTGCCTATGTGTGTCCTTGTGTGGCTCCCTGCTGGACCTGGGTGGGGGGTGTGCTTCTGTGCCAGGGGGCTGGGGTCTGCCGCAGACCTGACCCAGGACAGGCTTGTGGCTGAGTGGCACCGTGGCTTGCTGTGCTGCTGTTGATGTGGGTGAGGCAGACCTTGCTGTCCCCTCCTGAAGTTGCTCCCTGGGACGTGTAAGAGCCGCAGCCCTCAGGTCTGAGGGGGATCTGGGTTGGTGGGGGGTGGTGTGTCTGAGTTGTCCCAAGCTTTTTGGGTAATGGTTCACCTCGGATGAGAATGGGGTGGAAGCATAGATAGCCCCAGTGAGACATCACTCAGGATGCCCCCACCTCCTGTGGCCTGAACTTTGGGGCCCCCCCGCCCCGAGTGCTGACCGTTCCCCGCCGGCCTCCCTGGGCTCCCATTCACAGCTTTCCCTTGACTTTGGCAGGCCTCTTGGCGGCTCCATCATCCCCCTCGCCAGGGATCTCTGAGTGCCCAGGAGGGAGCCCTGGCCTGGCAGAGAAGGGCTTCAGCTTGTTGTAGGCTCGGGAGCTATTTTTACTGTCCTGAGTGTGCCTGTGATATCGGGTGCCCGGATAGGCTGAGGCGGGGAGTTAGAGTGCCAGGCTCGGTCATAGCGCCGGGCTGGGGGCTGCAGGCCAGGCCAGAGTCAGGAGGCTGGCCCTGAGAGCTCCCATTTGTCCCACAAGTGTGGACAGTCCTGTGACCAGGGCAGTACACTCACCCTCACCTCCAGAGCCTGGTCCCTTGGGTCCGAAGTAAAGGTCACGATCAGGTTTTCTGCTCCTACTCTCTCTTTCTGGAGGGCATGGTATGAAGTCAAGTGAGATGATATATGAGAAAACTGCTCTGGGCCCTTCCTAAGGAGGGCCTGGGGACACATCCGTTATCATCACTCAACTGAGCCCCATATATTACATTTTCTGAGGTTCTTGGTCCATGGCTGTAGTTGGAGTCTGTCCCCTGCACCCACCCCAGGCTCCGCCAGCCATCTTCCCCTTGAAATGCCCTTAGGGGCAAGAGCAGTAAACTCTGAGCCAGAAGTTCATTTTGCTCTGCCTTGCTGGGTGACCTTGGGTGGTCCCTTGGGTCTGCTGGGCTTCACTGTCAGCCTGTAAAATGAGGGGTGGGCAGGGGAGTAACTGATCTTCTAAGGCCCTTCATCTCTAAAAGCCCCAGGCTTATAAAAAGCTCTCTTGGCTCAGCTGCTGTCCTGGTCCCTGGAGATGCTAGTTCTGCTGTCCCTGAGGGCCTGGAGCAGAGGAGGTGGGGCTGCCGGTGGCAGGGGCTCTATTTCTTATTTTTCACTTCAGTTTGGAGCTGACTTTCTGTCCTCAAAGGCTCACAGGCTAGAACCGGGCTCCACCTGGATCTCGAACCTCATGACTCCCTCTTTCTTTCTTGGACTCAGCAGAATTAGGGAAGTGACCAGAAGCCCCTTGGCACACCCTCCCTGTGTCCACAATGGCAGTTTTGGGGGTGACACTGGTGAGGTCACTTGTACAGGGGACAAAGCCACCTGTGAATAGATTGACAGCAGCCCTGAGAAGAACCTTGTTCTCTTCTGTTTACTCTCTGAGAACACAGCCGGTTCCCTCTGATGCATGCTATTAAATGGGAAGAAAACAGGTGTCTCTGTTGCCACGTCTGGACTTGTCTGTCCCTTGCCCACAGGGCCCGAGGCCCCATGCTTTTCGTGTTGCCTCAGTGAACATCTCCCAGCATGCTGCACCTGTCCCTGACCTCACTGCCTTTTCAGTGTCTCCTCTCGGTGGTTCCCTTCAGAGCTTTGGGGATTTCTCTTCCACCCCTGCTCTTGCTGATCTTTAGAGCCCCTGCGGAAGCCCACTCTGCTTTAGAAAGTTCCAAAGCTCTCTGCAGGCTGTGATGAGCAATGGGTTGCCTCAGTCCCTGGCTGGCTGTGGGATGGAGGATGGGCCTGGACTGTAACAGACTGAGCCCCAGGAGGTCCCTGCTGCCCATGCCAGGATGTCTCAGGATGCCCTCAGGTCTCACTGGAGCCCTGGGCCGAAGTTCCCCTCAGCCCTGTCCATCCTCCCAGTCACCTCACCCAGGCCGGTTAAAACCCTGTGGGGTGCTCTGGGCTGGGCCATGTGTGAGGCTCCTCCAGCTGGAAGGTTTTGGTTGTGTGTGCTCTCCCATTTCTCCTGGACAGAGTTGGCATTCTTCACAGAAGTCCTGGGTGGCAGCGGGACCCACAGAAGCAGCATGCTAACTTTTAGATGAGTATGTCTTAACTTGGGATCCATAGACAGACTTGAGAGTATCCATCAACTCCCTGAATTGTGTACAAAATTTGTGTCTGTACATTTGTGGGGTTTTTGTCTTGAAATTAGTCTAGGATTTCATCAAATACCACAAGGGATCCCAGGCCTAAAAAAGTTAATGTCCTCTGGACTGAGTCTGGCTAGGGAAGTCTGTGGGGGATGCCACGGCATAGGCTTTGGCTCAGCCAATATACAGAAACCTCCACTGTGCACAGCCTGCGCTGTAGTGTATGGGGAACGTGGCTCTCTTGTGATATTTTGGCTGCAGTGCCTGTCTTTTCCCTTCCCATTGGAAGAAGCTTGGGGTCCACCTAGAACCCTTGATTTTCCACTGGATGGCAGTGGAGGAAGACTGTCTTAATGGCTGACAGGGCTATATAAAAATTCTGGGCTACTTAATGTAATGCAAGAAGTATTTATGGAACACCTAATATGTACCAGGCTTGGTACTCTGTAGGGCCATCCTGTACAGCCATGCAGGTTACTCATTGCATTCCATGAAACTCACATTGTGAATGGTACCATCTGGGAACCAGGCCCTAGGGAGAGAGAGAAAGGAAGAGAGAGGGAGGGAGGGAGGGAGGGGGGGGAGAGAGAGAGAGAGAGAGAGAGAGAGAGAGAGAGAGAGAGAGAGAGAGAGAGAGAGGGAGAGAGAGGCAGGCCTTTCCTCAAGGAGCACTCAGCCTAGTGGAGAAGACAGACACGGACATTAATAATGACTGTTCAGTAGGTGATCAGTGTCACAGTAGAGATGTCTACAAGGGACAAAGGGAACATGGCAGAGGTTTACCTGAGTCTGGAGGACAGTAGGAAAGGGATTAGGTTAAGGGAGGCTTCCCAGAGAAGTTCAGAGAAGCTGAGTCTGAAGGAGGAGGAAGAGGTTTGCCAGTGAGGTTGGGAGTTTCAGGGGCAGGAAGGGCATTTCAGGAGAGGGAACGGCACGTGCTGAGGCACAGAGTAGGAAAGAGAATATACATAGTTTAGTAAGAATAGAGTAGAGGGTTTTTGGAGTGCTGAGGACAGTGAAGATGAGGCTTTGAAAAGCAGGCAGGGGCCAGATGCTGAAAGTTCTGGCATGTCCAGCAAGGGGGTTGGGTTTTACTGTGGGTGTTGAGAGCTGTTGAAAAATGTAAAGCAGGGAATGGAGAGGGGAAGAGTACAGAGTGCTTGGATATGTCAGGCCTTGCTCAAGGTACTTAGCTGCTGAATCCCATCACTCAGCAAATCTGCAAGTAAGCACTTACTTCTTCACCTGAGAGGCTCGGCGGCCAGGCTGGGAGGCCCGGCTCAGAGTGGTTAAGTGGTTGACGCCAGCTGACTTGGCCATTAAGATGGGGACCATTTTTCTGAGTGATGGTGTGTCTGGCAGCAAAGGTGGAGCGGGAGGGTGCACGTCCCCTTGTCTCCTCTCCAGAACCACGTCCCTGGTGGCTTCCCTGGTATTCAGCCACATCCACATGTTGCTGCTCAGCAGCTCCAGCCCTAGCCCCTGCCCTGGTCCCTGCCCCAGCCCTCGTCTCTCCCACCTCCCCCTGTGGCTGGGGTAGGGTCTGGCTCAAGGGATGACGTGTCCAGAACTTGCTCTCCTGGCTGCCTCTTGGCCAAGCCTCCCTTCTTGTCAGAGCTCACCTACCTCTTGGATGCACACAGACTTTGATTCTGCACTCTTCCTTTTAAGGAGCCCAGATTCCTTCCCCACCTGCTGGGGCCCCGGTCTGCCTCCAGACTGCTCGTGTCCAGGGTGGGCACAGTGCCCTTTCCTGCTGGCACTGCATTGATTTTCTTCCACCTCGGTTGGTCATCACTGCTCTGGATAATGTAGTTTAATGAATTGTTATTTGCTGGACGTGGACCCAAAGGACTTTTTATCTTGAAGGGCCCCATCCTGAAAACCTTAATAAATCATTTGCTATTCGAACAGACCTGCTGGTTGGACAGGCAGGGGTCTTTCCTCATTGAGTCATCACCAACAAAGGAGTATCCTTCCTTGCAGTCAACCAGGCAGGCATCTTTTATGCTTCATAGTTGGGCAGTCTGGCCTGGCATCTAAATAAGCAAACCTCCCATTTCACATTAGGAGAAGGGGGTTCCTTAATCTCAGAGTTCAAGCGCCAATCACCTGGGTCTGGGTTCCTCAAGGTGTTTCCCACCTGTGCTTGTGCCAGATCCCTGGGAGAGCTAGTTATAATTCAATTCTTGGGTCCACCCCAGGCTTCTTAGTGAAAATCTTTGGGGGTAGGGCCCCGGAATCCACATTTTTAACAATCCCCGGAGGGGATTCTTATGAATATCAGAATTAGAAAGCAACTGCCCTCGAACCATGTAACTTTAGTGTCCCCTATTTATTTCTTTTGTTCTTTAAGTGTAGCAGACGGATTAAGTGTCTCCTTACTCTCTGTGTCGTGGCCTCTACTGTATGTCTAGCATCACACACAATTCCACAGTTTATTGGACGGGAGCCTCAGGGAGTAGGTCCCCGTCCAAGTCAGCTGGGGATTTTCCTCAGATCTTTCCAAAACCATGACTCGCACATCTGGATTAGGGCTGCTGTGGAATAGGGGCCCCTTCGTGCAATCAAGCTCAGCATCAAGGGTGGAGTCTGAGCTTCCAGCAGCTGCTAAGAAGATTGGGGAGACATATTCAGACAAAGCAGGCTGTGGGCTTCTCAACTTCCCTAGAGGAATGGCAGGGAGATGGCCCATGAGGTAGGATGTCAGGCTGGCCTGGGCTCAGGGCCTGTGAGCTCTCCGCTCTGGGCTGCTATAGCTTGTGTTTCTGCTGCAGTTTATCCTTCTCCTCCACGTCATCCATGCCAGTGCCCACGGCCCCCAGCCAGGCAGATCTCCCCCTCTATCCCACACCCTCTTCCCACTGGGTGTGCAACTCCCTCTTATCTGAGGTGGTGTTACCTGAACTGGCCACTCCCGTGGAGGCTGCTGGGACCCAGATGAGATGGCTCTGGTGGCCCTTCAGCTTAAGAGCCTTAAAGCTATCTCCCCCCACTCTCCTTTGCATCCCTCCTTCTCTCCTCCCCCACTTTATTTCACGCCTCCTCCTCTCTCTGCCCACCTCTTTCTTTTGCCCTTCCTGCCTTGATAGAGTGAAACCGACATTGTGTTCCGGCTTCTTGTGGTCCTAGTAAATAGCTCTTAATGTGGCCGCGGTGGACAGAGAGAAGGGCGTGACGAGAGTGTGTGTACCGGTGTTGGGGCGGGGGCACTTACCTTTATCTTTGATGGGGGGAGGAGGAGTTTGTGCCCCTCAGGTCATACCTGCCTGCTGGAGTTTCAGCAGAGCCATGTCTCTTGGGGGCTGGACAGATCTGGGATGGGCCTGGGTGTCCTCAAATTCTCCCCTTGATGGGAAGAGGAGGACCGCTCAGTGAAGGTGCTCAGGAGCAACTGGTCCCTGCTTTGAGGACAAGAGATATTTCCATCTGTGTTTAGCAAACAGGATGTAATTAAATAATTCACACCTCTTCGATTTTCTTTCTAAGGCTTAGTGGCTTGGCAGATAAGGTTCCTGATGCTGCTGCAAACAGTAGCCCATGTGGGGATCAATTACATGGCAGAATAAGTTTAATATTGACATTTTCAAAATTGGTGAAGAGTGGGGCCTGGCCAGATGGAGAAGGAAGAGCTGAGATATCAGGTGGCGGTCATCAGTGTGAGCCCCGCTCTGGCCCTGGGGGATGCTTTCTTAGCTCTCCTGCTGAAAGCTCTTCTCTTATGAACCACTAGCGATGTCCTGGGCGGGCATGCTCTAGGATGCGGCTTTGCACCTGTTGGCTCTCATTGCTTCCTGGATCTACGTGTAAATGGGGCAGCCACTGCACATGCCAGCCTTTGCTTTGTAGCCCCCTCGCCACTCCCCAGACCATGTCAGCATGGACTTGGGGAGAAAAAGGGTTACAGGGGACGGAGGGGACCACAGGCCCAGGAGGGATGCCCTGGCATGTCACAGCAGAGGGTGCTGCAGAGTGGGGCCTGGACCCAGGTGTGGTCCTGCAGCTCCAGCCACAGAGAGACAGCTCTTCACATTCCTGCTAACTGGTCTGAGGGCCGCGTCCTCTTCACTACTTTTCCCTCTGGAAATGACCAGCTGGGGTCTCTTCTTTTTGTGTGTAGCAGGGAGCCCACTGCTTTGAGGTACACGACATGAAGGGCGGCTTCTCTCATCCTACAGCCTGGACTCCTTTGGAGACGGTGATGGGAGATGGGAGAAGCAGTCATGCCTGGACCTACATCTCAGCAGCCTTGAGGGGGCCAGGCACAGGGGCAGGTTGGTGGAGATTCAGCATGAATCTCAGCCAAGACCCCTTTCCAGTTCAGACCAGGCCTCAGCCCTGCAAGCTCTGGTGGCTGCAACATTCTGGCCCCGAGTCATTTGGGGCTGGCTGCTGGCTGAGATCCCAAAGCCTCAGGAAAAACTGGGGGCAATGACATGGTTCTGGAGAGTTCAGCGAATGGTCAGAGCATCCAGCCCCCAGCGTGTGTGGGTGTGTGTATGGGGGACGCATGTGCCTGGCGGGGCATCTCTGTGCTAGCTCTCGGGTGACGTCACTTGGCTGGCCTGTGGTTTGTGTGTGTGTTGATCAGGATGTTCCTGTTTCGCGGTCGTCTGATCACTTGTTTTTGGCCGTGGGCTTCTGTAGGAGTGTTTATTTTTAGAGGTTGCCACTTCTGCCCTCAGGGCTGATCCCTGGGCATGGTAAGAACATTTGTATTTTCTGAAATGTTTGTGGCTTTAAATTTAAGTATTCGTTTTAGGGTATTCCTGCCTTTTATGTGTTTGTTCTTCTGTGTGTGTGTGTGCGTGTGTGTCTGTGTGTGTGTGTGCGTGTGTGCGTGTGTGTGTGCGTGCATGCGCGTGCGTGTGTGCATGCGCGTGCGTGTGTGTACGTGTGTGTGTGCGTGTGTGTGTGCGTGCGTGTGCGTGTGTGCATGCGCGTGTGCGTGCGTGCGTGCGTGCGTGTGTGTGTAATATCAGAGAAGTGTAGCATAATAAAAATTACATGGTCTTTGAAGTAAATTAGTTCTGATTTTAAATCCCGGCTTTATCATGTCCTATGTTTTGTGAATAAATGGTTTCCTCTCTCAGAGCCTCAGTTCCTTCATCTTTATAACATAAAATACTACCTGACTCTCAGGGTTAGCAGTAATGTAAGCGGGAGGTGCCTAACACGGTGTTTGGAACACAGTAGTGCTCACTGCACGTTGGCTCTTATTCTTGGAATTTGCACGTATGTGTCCACACCTGTGCTTTCTGACTGTGCTTCGTGGTGTTACGTGGGCACCTAGTGAGTGTACATGTCTGGATGTTGCTGATGTGGGTGATTCTGGTCGGCATGCATGTCTCTGGCTGTCTTTGTGTCTGGTTCTGGTATGACTGCTGGTGTCTGGGCTGGAGTTGGTTCAGTCTTTGGGAGGGGGCTTTTTTTCCTTGCCAACTGGGGGCCTGGATTGGACTAAGGGGAGGGGAGGTGCTTGTGCGTGCATGTGTGTGTGCATGCATGTGTGTGTGTGTGTGTGTGTTGGGGCTGGAGGCTGGGCTGCTGACTGTACAGAGTGTGAAATCACTGAGTTCCTCTGGGTGGGGGAAGTTCTTCGTTCCTGAGTCAGCCCTTTGGCCCTGAGCCACCTAGTGCTCACTTTTTCCTTTTGGAGACAGTGTTGCTCACGGAGGTCCCCAAAGCAGTCTGCAGACAAAAGGACACCTCTCCCTGATGAAGACCTCTGCCGCTGTGTTCTCGATCCCCAAGATGCTTCCCCCACTAGCCTGGTCCCTGAGATCCCTGCTCTAGCACCCCACATGGGCTGCTCTATGCAGAGGGAAAGTGTGTCCCCTCTGGCTCAGGGATGCTGGCTTTGCTGGACCTTGCCTTGGCCCAGCACATCAGGGGTCCTTGGGCTGGCTGGGAGCAGTGGGAACCTGGACACTCATTTTTCAGGCCTGCTGGGATCCTGACCTTTCCCTGACCAGTGTCCCTTCCCTGAAGTCTTGGGTGGTGTGGCTGAGCTTGCTGGTGGTGGGGCAGGGGTCCATGAAGACTGGGAAGTACTGGGGGAGGAACCAGGAGAGGCCTCTGGAAATATGGCAGTGGGCGGGATGAATGGCATTTTATGTCTGAATAGTTCTAGAATATTCTTTGTGTTGAGCCAGAGACAAACTGAGTTGTGGAGGTGTGAGGGCATGTTTGTCTTAGAGAGCCCAAGCCTTGCCTTCAGCCTCCTTTTCAAACCCCTGCCCCCTATCTTGGGCATGATGTACCTTTCACTGTACCCTACTGCTCTGCTAGGCTCTTCCCTGCTTCCCTGTGCAAAGGATGCTCTCAGTGGGTCTCCATTCTTGTGTGCGTTCAAAGCAATGGTTACCTCTCCTGACATTCTGCCTCTAACCCAGGGTGGAGATTCTAGGAATTGGAGCAGGGGTGAAACTTTCTGAGATGGGGCAGTGGAGGGGACCAATTATGTTCTGGATACCATCATTCAGAAATTAATGATGTCTGTAATGGTGGTGGTTATGGCTCCCAGCTGTTGATCATGTGCTGGGCACTGGTCTCAGCACATGACACGTTTCAACTCATTTAAACTGGAATCATTGTGTGTTAGTGAATAATGGCAATTTCATATGGTTCAACCTGATTCTATTATTATCCCCATTTGAGAGATGAGGAAACTGAGGCCCAGAGAGTAATTCATGTCTCTGTGGTCAGGAAGCTGTAAAATGCCAAAGCTAGGCTTGGGGCTGGGGCATTTGCTCTCAGGACCCCACCCCCTGTTCAATCTTAGGCTCCACTGCCTGGCCCTGAAGCTGGGTGTTGATGAGGGCCCAGCCTGAGAGCCTGGGGTAGGGGTCCTTTTGCCTCACCGCGGGGTGGTGAAAGGAGGTTTTAGCAGGGAAAGGGAGCTCTTAGCTTAGCTCCTTGCCCCAGGAGACAGTGTCCCTACCCTGCACTGATACCGGCTGTCTGTTGTCTCCCCCCTGTTCTCTCCCTTGTAGAAGTGGTGGGACACACTCAGGGGCCCCTGGATGGAAGCCTGTATGCCAAGGTGAAGAAGAAGGACTCCCTGCACGGCAGCACCGGGGCTGTTAATGCCACGCGTCCCACCCTGTCAGCCACCCCCAACCACGTGGAGCACACGCTGTCCGTGAGCAGTGACTCAGGCAACTCCACAGCCTCCACCAAGACAGACAAGACCGATGAGCCTGGCCCCGGGGCTCCCAGTGCCCCTGCTGCCCTGAGTCCTGAGGAGAAGCGTGAGCTGGATCGCCTGCTCAGTGGCTTCGGCTTAGAGCGAGAGAAGCAAGGTGCCATGTACCACGCCCAGCACCTCAGATCCCGCCCCACAGGGGGCCTGGCTGCGCCCTCCTCAGGCCGCCATGTCGTCCCAGCCCAGGTTCATGTCAATGGTGGGGCCTTGGCATCTGAGCGGGAGACAGACATCCTGGATGATGAGTTGCCCAACCAGGATGGGCACAGCGTGGGCAGCATGGGCACGCTCTCCTCCCTGGATGGGGTCACCAACACCAGTGAGGGAGGCTATCCAGAGGTCCTGTCTCCACTGACCAATGGTCTGGACAAGCCCTACCCCATGGAACCTATGGTCAATGGTGGGGGCTACCCCTATGAGTCTGCTGGCCGGGCGGTGCCTGCCCATGCTGGCCACACGGCCCCCATGCGGCCCTCCTACTCTGCACAGGAGGGTTTAACTGGCTACCAGCGGGAGGGGCCCCACCCAGCCTGGTCACAGTCAACGACCACCCCCCACTATGGCCATGACCCCAGTGGTATGTTCCGCTCTCAGTCCTTTCCGGAAACCGAGCATCAGCTGCCCCCAGCTCCAGCCCGTGGGGGCAGCAGCCGGGAGGCCGTGCAGAGGGGGCTGAATTCATGGCAGCAGCAGCAGCAGCAGCAGCAGCCTCGTCCACCTCCACGCCAGCAGGAAAGAGCCCTCTTGGAGGGTCTTGGGCCAAGCAGGCCCAGCCCCCAGCCATTGGCAGAGGCCCCCATCCCTGGTCTCCCTGAGTTCCCGAGGGCAGCCTCCCAGCAGGAGATTGAACAGTCCATCGAAGCACTCAACATGCTGATGCTGGACCTGGAACCAGCCTCAGCTGCTGCTCCCCTGCACAAGTCCCAGAGTGTCCCAGGGGCCTGGCCAGGGGCTTCCCCACTCTCCTCTCAACCCCTGTCTGGCTCCTCCCGCCAGTCCCATCCACTGACCCAGTCCAGATCTGGCTACATCCCCAGTGGGCATTCCTTGGGAGCCCCTGAGCCAGCCCCGCGGGCCTCCTCAGAGTCCGTCCCTCCTGGCAGGCCTTACTCACCTTATGATTATCAGCCATGTCCGGCTGGACCTAACCAGGGTTTCCGTCCAAAGAGCCCGGCCTCCTCGTCTGCCTTCCTTCCAACCACCCACAGCCCTCCTGGGCCTCAGCAGCCCCCGGCCTCTCTCCCTGGCCTCACTGCTCAGCCTCAGCTCCCACCAAAGGAAGCAGTTCCAGATCCTTCCCGAACTCCAGAGGAGGAGCCACTGAACCTGGAAGGACTGGTGGCCCACCGGGTAGCAGGTAAGAGCCTCAGGGACCATCGGTCCTGGGAATTGCCTCCTCACTCCCTCTACCCTTCTCTCTTGGGTCTTGGTTGGTCTTGCTGGGGGTAGCTCCAGGCAGAGCCATGACCCGTGAGCAGGCGCTGCTTTAGCCTGGGGAAGAAGCTCTCAGGAGCCTATGTGCCAGCCGTCCTTTCCTGCATTCCTTGTCTATTAGACAGCAAGCAGGCACCGAGATTCAAAGACCAATGTCTATCAGTTCCTGCCTTCAAGGAATTTACAGTGTAATGAGGAGACAGGTACCCAGACAGATAATTCTAAGAGTGCAATGTGTGCTTGGGGGGACTAAGGCTTCAGAGCCTAGGAAAGCAAAGCTCACCACCTAGGGCAATCAGGGAAAGCTTCCTGGAGGTGGTGACTTTGGGGGAGTACAGATTTTCTAGACAGAGAAGGGACTCTGTGATAGCCTGCTATGCTGTCTGTCCCCAGGCTTCAGTTCCTTGGGGAAGGCATGGAGAAGGCTTGAGGGAGGCCTCTATAGACTCAAATTCCCTCTTAGGCCCTCCCAGATGTCATAACAAAGCCTGAGATGGTATCCTGAAGCCCTTGGCTCTCTCTCTGAGTGTTCAACCTAGTGGGGCCTTTCAGGATATTTGTCTTGGGGGTGGGGGGAGGCCAAGGTCCCAATTCTTGGTCAGCTTTCTTATTAGTCCTTGCTTAGGATCAGCTCTGTCTGGCAAGCAGTCACTGAGAAACAAGGCTCCTTTTCCTTTTCCTGTCAGAGAACAGGCTTATCTTACTGGAGAGAGGAGAGAGAGTGGGACAACCAGAAGAGCTGGGGGAGATAAAGGCAAGAAATGGCAAAGTCCAGGGCCATGTTGGGAGGGATAGCTGTGGGGCTCCCTTCCTTCCCACTGACCTAAGCCTGTGACTGTTCCACGGGGACAGCCCAGGGGTGGGAAATCCTGTGGGTTGATTTTGTTGTGGGGTTAGTAGGGCCTTGTGCCCAGCCCCTCAGCTGACAGGGTAATGGAAGCTCCATGGGGAGAAGAGGAGCCCAGGCAGCTGGCTCTGTCCTCCATCCCTTTTCCTAAATTTAGGGGAGGCTGAGTCACCATGCCAGCTGCAGGGAGGGAAGGAGATGCCCTTCCTGGGAATGGACTGTGGGTTTGGGGAAGCAGCTCAGGGCAGGCCAGCTGACCTTTTTGTTGGGCCTGGGACCTGGGTGTTGGAGCATGGACACCCTTCTCCTGTATTTCAGAGCAGAGCAGAGCTCCCAGTTTCACTACTGACAGTTTGAAATTGGCCATATTTGTAGTATTTATACCATGGAAATTGTCATTCAGGGCTTCACCTGCCCTGGAGAGCTGGTCTAGCAATACATTATTGCTTTTACCTGAGCATCAAACACAGGCTGAGCAGCTTGGTAAATCTAGGGGTGCAGTGGTCCATGGGGTGGTCCACAAGGGGCTTTGACTTCTGCTTTCTCCCACAACTGGACCCCTGAGATAGGGACACCCCCTGGCTGCTTTGTCAGGAGACACTCTTCCTCCTTATTGGGAAGAGAGGAATTGGACTACCCAAATTCCCTAGGAATTTAATTTCCCTCCCAATATTTTACACAGTTGGGGTGGCAGCCTGAAGAATAGTGGTGGATTAGACTCTAGTCTAATGCTGGCAGGATCCATCAGACTTCTCTGTGTGGGGGCAGAATGAATGTCCCCCCCCTCCGTGGGAACCCTTTAGTGTAGCTCTCATGGAGCTTGCTCAAGAGGAAGCCATAACCCTGATGGCCCTGGGAAGATGTCCATCTTATAGTGGACCTCCTCTCAGCCATTTCTCTCCTATTACCTTCCAAAGTCTTGACTATCAACTTCTGTATCCTGTAGTGTCTCAGGCTTTGGCTGTCATGAAGTTATAGGGAGGGAAGGATATTGTTGGCACAGTGACCTCATTCCCTAACCCTGTTACCATCTCCTTCACCACTATGAATGACTCAGTCAGGAGAAAAGATGAAGATGTATAGAGGGGAGCAGTTATATTTGGTCCCCAGAGCTATGCAGTTTGCCCATGCCCTGTCATGGACAGAATTTCTTACATCAGCAGGTCCTGCTTGCACAGCTTCCCCAGTAGCTCTTTAGGGTGTCTACAGTGCTTTTGTAGATAAAGGCACACAGGCAGTATCAATATGTAGAAGAATCTTGAAGCCAGGGAGGAGATACATCCAGTACCACTTCTTTCTGCTTATTTTATATTCTGCTGCAAGAAGGTGGGACATAAGCTTTGCCGTGAGTAACCCAGGAAGCTCAGCTGTAAGTGGGGAGACCTCTTCATGGCCATGAACTTGATCTGATTTCTTCTGGCTTTTCTCCCTCAGGTCTTCCTTTTCCTCCTTAGCTGTCCTCCATACCTCAGTACTATGTTTCTGGTTCACTCCACTTTGATTCAACCAGTCCTTATGTCTTATTTCAGCTTAAATCTCGAGAATGTAAGGGCAGTTTTCTTAATTGATAAGGGGTAGGTACCAGAAACCTATAGCACACAGCACACTCTTTTTGAAACACAGGAAGCATTCTTATTACAGCCAGGGACAAAATAAGAATTCCTGTTATCACCACTATCATTTAACATCGTATTGGATGTCCTAGCCAGTGCAATATGACAAGAAAAAGAAATAAGAGTCAGAGTTGGGGAGTCCAGTTGAGTTACCTTATGTTCCTGATTATATGACTAGACTGATCTCAGATATCTCTAGAGGCAGAGGTTTCAATGCATGGAAGTCAGATATGGATCTTATCCTTTAGGAGTCTAGAGTTTGGGGGTGGAGGGAAGAACTGGAACTTTAAAATGAAGTCATTTGTAATAAGAGAGGTATGGAGAAGCTTCTGTGGGAGAGAAGTGATTACTATCAGCTAGAGATACCAGGGAGGCTCTTTGTGAGTATGGGTTTTAAACTGAGCCTTGGAAGATGGATAGGATTATGAAAGTGGATGGGGTCACTGGACAGACCAAGAGGGTTCACAGTGAAGACAAGAAAGCATAGGAAATGTTTGGTGAATAGTGAGCAGACTGAGAGTATTATAGGCTGTGTAAGAGAGAGTCAGGAGAGGTATCCTGGGGTCTGTCTCTGGAGAGTCTTAAATATCAGACTAAAGAGCAATTTTACCTAGAAGCAATCTAGGAAGCCATTACTGTGGTGGTTTAGTCAGGGGAATGTGCCACGATCAGAGCTGTAGTTTAGGAAGATATATCTAGTGGGTCTGGGCAGGAGAGACGCAAAATGAGAGACTTTAAGCCAGGAAATGCTAGGAGCTTATTAAGTAGCCAAGGCGATGGGGGATCAGATTAGGGTGCAGACCTTGGGAATGAAAAAGAAGAGATGATGCCATGGATATTGTGGGAGTAGAACCAATGCGCTTACAAATCAATTGGCTGTCGTGGGTGAGGGAGGGGGAAACATCAGAGACGATTCTGAGGCTCCACGAACAGAAACAGAATAGTGTTTCTCTTAACAAGCAGGGAGTTCAGAGGAGGAGCTGGTCTGGTACAAGACGAAACCTCAGGGTTAGATATGTTGAGTTTGAGGTGACAGTGGAGCCTCCGGGTAGAGATGTATGGAAGGCAGTTGAATGTCTGGAATTGGAGCTTGAAAAAGTGGGAAGAGCTGTAGATTTTGTAGAGTCATTCTCACAAAGGTGAAGGTTAAAGCTTTGGGTGTGGATGAGACCTCTATGTTGGAGGGCATGGAGAGAAAAGAGCTTAGGAGGGACAGCAATGAGGAGAAGTGGAGTCTGTAAAGGGGACTGAGTATGAATGCTCAGGGTGGTGACAGGAGAACAGGAGAGTACATCATCACAGAAGTCAAGGTCTTAAAGGGTTTTAAGGAGGGAGAGTGGGAGGTTAGCAGTGTCTGGAGAGATTGGGAGGAGGAGGACTGAGAAAAATTCACTGGGCTTGCCAATGAGGTGGCCCCGGTGATTTTCAAAGGCATGTTTTCAGTAGAGTGGTGGTGACAGAAACCAGACTGCAAGGGACTGAGGAGTGAGTGGAGAGGGAGTGAAGACAGCATGCCAGCTACTCTTTTGAGTGGTTTTGTGATAAGGGAAGAAAATAGGAGCTAAAGAGAGTACCAAGATATTGGGGACTTTTTTTTGTAGTACAGGAGTCATGAGAATGCTTTTAGATAGAGGAGAAGGAGAAGGGGAGGTTGAATATGGGGGGAGGAAGGAGGAAAAAAGAGAGAGAGGAAGAAATTGATAGGATCAGGTCTCCAAGGAAGTAAGAGGGGATAGGCTGGTGGATAATTTAGGTTCAACCAGGAGGTGAGATACCTCTTCATGAAACAAGAGTAAAGGATGGATAAAGATATAGGGAAATATTGGTGTCAAGTTTTGCGAGCTTGAATTGAGAACCCATTTTAAAAATATATTTCATTATGGAAATAAAAGATGAGTTCAAGGCCTATTTAGTCATTCATTCAACGTGAGTTTTAATCTGCGCTACTTGCTAATCTAAGCTCTGGGAAAATGATGGCAAACAACAGGTAAAAAAGTCTTGCCTTCATTGTAGAGATGGCCGTAAACAAATAAGCAGATACATACATAATATGGCACGTGGGTGATAAGTGCCGTAGAGGTAAAGCAGTGACGTGCCAGTGAGGGTAGAGGGTGGGCGGGTGGTCGCACTTTACACAGGATGGTCAGGGAAGGCTTCGCTGGGTGGCGAGGGATTGTGCCATACGGAGCAGCAAGTGCAAAGGCCCTGAGGCAGGACTGTGCCTTGTGTGGCTGGAGTAGAGCAATGGAGGGCAGTGTAGTGGGACATGAAGTCAGAGAGGCAGTGGGAATGGGGCAATCACAAGAGCTTTGTTTTTTGCCCTGTGTGGCATGAGAAGCCTTAGGAAAGATTTGGGCTGAAGAGTGACATCATCTGACTTGTTCTAAATGGAGCAGTGTGATCAGGGTGAAAGAAAGGGCATGAATTAAGCGGCTTCTGCTATTGATCGGGGTGGTAGCTGTGGAGATGGGGAGAAGTGCTCAAATTGTGGACGTAGTTGGTAGGTGAGCCAACAAGATTTACAGGTAGACTAGATGTGGAACGTGAGAGCAAAGTCAAGGGCAACTCTAAGGTTTTCGGCCTGAGCAACTAAAGAATGGAGTTGCTCTTTATTGAGATGGGTAAGAATATGGGAAGAGCAGACTTAGAGGGAATATTGGAAGTATGATTTTGGACACATTAGGTTTGAGATGCCCACCACACAGCTGAGATGGCCGGACGTATGAGTCAGGAGTTTAAGAGGGGAGGCTGGAGCTTGGAAGTGTGGGCATTGCCAATGTATGTGTGCCGTGTAAAGCGTGGCACTGGATGCTGTCACCAGTGGATAAGCACAGGAAGAGAAGAGGGCCTGGGACCAAGTCTGGAGCCTCCCATGTTTCGGGGTTGCAGACAGGAGGAGGAACCAGCAAGGAAACTGGTGTGGAGCGGCTTTTGAAGTAGAGGAGAGCTGCAAGGGCAGGAGCCCTGGGGACCAGGACGGGGGAGTTTTTGCCACTTCTGTGGCCCCTGTGGTGTAAAGGCACATTGGGAGTTAACAAGGGGAAAGAAAAGGATGACATAGCAGGTCCTTATAGTGCATCCATGCAGGTTCATTTGAAGGACTTTCTGGTGGTGCCCATCGGCTTTGGGCAGGAGCAGGAACATGGAAGGGGCTCCCCAGGAAGGAGAATTACTCAGGTGGATGTGACCGAAGAGCAAAGGGCTTAGAGGGCTGCGGTGCTAGGGAGTGTGACCCTTGGTCTCAGACTGATGGAGTCACCCAGGATCCAGGCAGAGTCAGGGGACCATGAGAGGAGGGAGGCCACGGGGTGGGCCAGGCTGCTCAAGGAGTGGGTGAGTGTGGGGTAACAGGATGGAAATCTCCTGGTCCCAGGCTGGCACCTTCTTCCTCCACCCTGGGGTTAGGACAGAGAGTGCCCTGACAGAGAGTGACAGGCATGGTGCCCTGCTGGGACTTGTCCTTTGGAGAAGCAAGACCCTGGTTCCACCCTCTCTTCTTGTCTGACACACTCCCCACCTCCCTCCAGTGTGTGGCCAGATCCTGAATACAGAACACCAACTAATCTCGATTTTCTCTTTGTTTTTGTTTTGTTTTGTCTTGTTTAATGCCTTGTCCCTTGCGTCCTCTGTGTGTCCCATGTCCATCTGCCCCTGTGCCGTTGGTGGTGTGCCTTCCTGCCTGCCTCCCACTCCCTGCTGGTCCCCTGGTGTGGGCGGTGGGCAGCGTACAATGCCAGACTGCAGGACACTGGGCAGAGCAGTGGCTTGCGGGCACCTCCTCTCCACCGGCTCCACTCTTCCTCCCTCTCTGGTTGGTTCCTTTCCTTCCCTTTATCCATCTGTAGCTCTTTGGCCCTCCTTTTAGCTCTCAGTTTCTCTCTCTGCTCTCCTTCTCATGTGCTATTTCTTCCAAACCTTCTCCCGCCACCTTCCTTCTCTCTTCGTCTTTCCACTTCCTCCTGGCTTTTCCATTTCCTCTCCCTCTTCTGTTGTCCTGTTCTTCCCATCCCTTTTTTATTCTCTTTTCTCCCCCCCCCTTTTCTCTCTGCGCCCCTCCTTCCCCACTTCCCATTTTCCCTCTCTGCCCATGCTCTTTCCCTCCTTTCTGCTTGAGCCAGAGCTTCACTTCTGCTTGGACTCAGCCTCATGCTTCTAGACTTGGCCTTGCCTGCTGGGAATAGAGTCTGGAGTAACTAGACTAACTTCCAGGGTCCCCCTTGGAGAGGCAGGCCTTTGCAATGAGGGTGCTCAGTGAGGGCCCTGGGCTGTAGGGCCAGGTCTCAACAGGAGCAAGGCTGTGCTTTGCCTGGGGCCATTGGGCATAAGACAAAGTTGGTGCCCCAGCCCCTGCTGCTGTGTCTACTCTTGAGCATGGCGCACCTTGGGGACAGAGTACCTCCTCTGACTCCACCCCCAGTCTCTGATCCTAGGACCCATGGCCAAAGATCAGAAACTCTGGGTTGTGGTCCTGGCCCTGCCTGTGACCACCTGTGTGAGCTTGGGCAAGTCTCTTAACTCTTCAGATCTCAATTTCCCGATGTGAAAAATGGAGAGATGATAGCCCTGCCTTGCTATCTTGCACAGTGGTTTCACATACCCCAGACATTTGGACCCTTCATCAAGGGTCACCTTACTTTATTTGAGGATGATGTCATCCACTAACAGCTACCCCCAGCCTCTTGGACATGCAGGCCCATATGTCCAAGCCTTGGGGAGGGGATCAAGTCATCCTCTCCCTGACCTCTGAGCCTGGAGGCTGGGGTCAGGCTCTCCCATGCCATGGCCTCGAGCAGTTCTGGGGAAAGGCTTCTGGGTGGTGGGAACTGTTGACTCCCAGTGGCAAATACCTGGTGCCTCCATGGACCCTCTTTCTCCTGAGTCCACAGATAATTGGGAGATGGCTCTAGCAGGATGCCCGCCTCCTCCTCTATTCTCCCTTTTTCTTTTCTTGGCCCAGAGGTGGGAAGCACAGTATTTAGCTGGCCCTAGGGGTTTGGGGTAGGTTCTGGGGTGGTGGGCCTGTCCTGAGGGGAGCTGGCATGGCTTGCCCTAGGGCTGCTAGTGTGATCTCCGTGTGGCTTTCTGGTGCCCTGGCCCAGCAGGTGGCCTCCAGGATCCCCTCACTTCTGGAGCCCCAGGCATGTCGTCTGACACCCAGCCCTGCCACCTGGAGCTGAGGAATCCAGTCTTTTGGAAATCGGAAGGCTGGAACGAAGAGCTGGGTCTGTGGGGGTGGACGTGGCCAGTCTGGGAGGTGTAGGGTGGCATGTGATGAAGCCCAATACCAGGGTATCATGATCCACATGTCCATGTGATCTAGGGGCAGTGGGTGGTGGTGCTTTGCCAAAGTGTGTGAATTGATATGTGTCAGGGCTACAGTTCTCAGAACTGCAGAGTGTATGAGTGTGTGTGTGTGTGTGTGTGTGTGTGTGTGTGTGTGTGTGTGTTTGTCAGATGAAGGAGAATAATTGCTTCAGGTCCAGCTCACATGGGGGGAGCCCTGGAGAGAGCTGTTCCCCCAAGCACAATGGCATCCTGGGTAGCAGAGTGCAGCCTCGCTGGGAAATAGGGCTGTTCTGGTGCCTGCTCTTGTCTGGGGGCCTGTGTGGAGGCTCCCAGGGTAGGGGTGGAAGGCCTGCAAGGCTGACTACATGCAAAGCAGCCCTTAGGGGACAACACTGGGCTCTCTGAATGTAAGGTGGCATGATGTTGAAGACCCCGTTCCTGCTGTAAGGGCATACCACTCCTGCTCTGTCTCCTCAGGGTAGGGTGCTGGGCTCACCAGCGTGGCTAGGAGGACCTTCCAGAGTCCCTTCCACTGCTTCTCTTTCCTCCTCTCTTCATCAGCTTCCTCTGGCCACATGGTTTCCATCTGGGCTAGGGGTTGACCGTAGAGGTTCTGAGGGTGACCTGGGGGTACCACTAAGGACCCCCATCATCCCAGTGTCCTGCTGCCATTCCTGTCGCGTTAAGGCTGTGTGTGTGTGTGTGCACACACGTGTGTGTGCATGTGTTTGTATGTGTGTACATGACTCTGCCTGTGTGAATGTAGGAGACAGAGGTCCCTAGAGAGACGGGGCCAGGAGATTGAGAAAGTCCTGGGGTGGAGGGTGGTGGTGGGGAGGAAGGGACTGGGGGCAGGCCTATTTTTATTATCAGTCAGCCTCTGGGATGTGAGAGAGGGGTGTTCTCTGTCTGACACTGGCTGTCAGCTTGCATCCAGACGCCCCAGCTTGGCTGGGGAACAATAGGGCTCTCTTCTCTTCCCTGTGCCATGCCTGTCTTTCCTCCCATAGGAAGGACAAGAGAGAGGGGACATGCTCTCCAGGCATTCTGGGAAGATCTGGGCTTGCCAAGGGGGACAACAGTGGGACACTGTATTCAAAGAATGTGAGCAGCCCTCCCTGGCCACTGGTGCCATGGGGCACTCTGCAGGGGGAGGGGCTGGCCCATGGGAGTGGAATGTGGGGTCTTCCCGCTCCTGCAGAAGGAGGCTCTGACCAGCAGCTCTTTAGCTCTTTGGAGGTCATTGGTCCAGCCCCTGCCTTTGGTTAGAACTCGCTCCCACGTGCCAGTCTGGTGGTGATGGGGAGGGAACTGAGAAGTTGCTGCTCACTCCCAGATGGCCAGCTGCCTTGTGCCAGGGCTGCACATCCTCCACACATGGCAAGTCCCTCTGGCAGTCCAGCCACATCTCCTGGGCTGCTGCAGCCATCTGTAGCTCCTGGACATGGAGGCTGCTCTGGGAAGGTCAGGGAGAATGTTCTCTGTTCCTCTGGGAGATTCAGTGCCTCAAATGGAAAGAGACCCATTTTTCAAGGGCAAACCTCAGATCCCCAAACAGGGAGATTGGCCACCTGAAGAAAAGGCAGGGGTCCTGCCAGAAAGAGGCTGCCAGGGCTCGGTGAGCCTGGAACTGAGACCAGCCCTAATGCATTTCTTTTAACCTTGGGGCTGAACTTGGTTCCAAATCCCAAGAGCCTTTCCCAAATGGGCCTCCTTTGTCACAATTATTATTAGAAAATCAATGGCTATGTCTGTTTCTCTCTAATGGTTTTGCCAGGAATGAAACCAGCAGCAGGTCTTGTCCAAGAAGCCCAGGAGGCCCAGGTTGGGCATGGGCTGCTGGAGGAGGGAGTAGCATGGCCGAGGCTGGGGGTGCCTGCAGGTGTGGCGTGAGGCATAGCCATTTCTCTGAGGCTTGGGTGCCTGGAGTTGCCCTAGGATTGTAGCGTGCTGCTAAGCCTTTCAAAACCAGGCCTTCTTTCCTCCAGGTGGATGCTCATAGCAGACCCTGGCTGGGACTGATGCTGCCCCTATTTTTTTATTCTAAAAATAAGGGCACTTCAAGGTGCAAGGCTTATTTGCTTTAAGTGGAGTAGTTTGTGACTGGCGGGGTGAAGTCAGAGTCCAGTGTACTGTCCTTATCCGGGCTTTATTTTCTCAGTTGAGATGGCAGGCAGGGCTGTCTCTGATAATAAACAGCCCAGAGTGGACACTCAGTGCCTTCTGCATTTAATGTGCAAATGCCATACCAGTCCTGCTGCTCTCCCAAGGGGGCCCCTCTGGAGCCCCTGATTACGGGAGAGTATGAGTGCATGTCTCAGTGACTGTGCGCGTGTGTGTGTGCGTGTGTGTGTGTATGTGTGTCACCCCTTAACTTGGGAGCCAGCAGCCTGCTGTTCATGACAAGGAGGAAGGCTTCCCAGTGGTACTGTTCAGAGCAGCCTCTGTGGCTGTGCCAGGCTGGGGGCCTATCTGGGGGCATGCAAATCTCACTGTGGATGGCAGAAGATGATTCAGTCTGAATGTGAGTGATTTCTGCTTGGCTGCATTGGCACCTCCCTGTACGGGTGTGTGTGTGTGTGTGTCCACATGCGTGCATTTGTATACATGCATGCACACACACCTATGCCATGGAACAGTGTTTCCAGATGTGTGTTTAGGGTCCCAGTCCCATGTGACCTGAGGCCTTTGGTAAGTCCCAGTGGTAGTGAAGGCATTGCTGAAAACCTCCCAGAAGATAATCAGGTCTGGGAGCCCACCCTTCAGGCTGGGTCTTGGCCACTGGGACCCAGGAAGTAAATTTTCTAGAATTCTGAGAGCCAGTTCAATGAGGCAATGGATTCCATGTCTCAACCCAGCTGTGCAAAGAGGGAGTGGGAAGGAAGGAGGGTGAGGTTAACAGCATCCCCAGCCTGTGGAATGGGACTGGGATGGGAAGTGCAGAAAAGCAGATGGGGCATGTGACTTCTCTTTGCAAGCTTTTCAGCTGGGAGGGGAAGGGTGGGCAATCTTTAGGGCAAGGAAAAGGGGCGGGTAGCTCAGGGGTCAGTATGAGGGAAGTTGGTAGGAGGTTTTGGAGGTACACTGCATGAAGGCTGGGGAACCTCAGAGAAGGCCAGAAATATCTCAGGGGCCAGCTGGGGGTGGGAGATCTACGACAAGACTTAGTCATTTCTTTGTTTCTCCTTGGGAGTACCATTTGCAAGATGATGCAATTTAGCTCTTTCCAAAAGTTCTTCCCCACGGGCTTGATGTTGCCTGTTGGTTGATGCAGTTGCCTTGGAGACTCTCTCTTCCCTCCACCTCCCCTCCCTTGTCTGGAAGCACTGGCCCTCTGCCTTCAGGGGTTGAAGGAGTTGACATCTGTTTCTTGTATCAGTCCTTTGTGCTCTTGGCCTTCCTGGTGAAGGCCGAGCCCAATCTAAGCAGATTCCCCACCCTGCAGAGAAAACCTGGGGTGTGAGCAGAGTTGGGCCCAGGAAGGCTGAGGGGAGGTGGTGAGGGGACACAAGCCAGCTCTAGCTTGGCTCCCTGAGCTAAGAGGCACTGCCTTCTCTGGGGGATTAGGCCGGACTGATGATTTCTCGTACAGTACACTCATCACCCACTATGCTCTGCCATTCCTCCCAGGCGTGCAGGCTCGGGAGAAGCAACCTGCAGAGCCCCCAGCCCCTCTCCGGAAGCGGGCAGCCAGCGATGGACAGTATGAGAACCAGTCTCCAGAAGCCACATCCCCCCGGAGCCCTGGGATTCGCTCCCCCGTCCAGTGTGTCTCCCCCGAGCTGGCTCTTACCATTGCCCTTAATCCTGGAGGGCGGCCCAAAGAGGTGAGTCCTTAAGCTACATCCTGGGGCCATACAGGGGTGTGGAGCCCACCTTAAATCTCCAGGAGCCTGGTGATCAGCTTGGCACTGACTTATCAGTGAACTCCGTAATTTTTCCCTCCCTACATCCTCACCCAAGGTCTCTAGCGTGTGGAATCTGGAGCCCATTTCCTTTCTGAAATAGCCTTTATGCCCCCACTTCTCACATTAATACTGAGATTGAAGTTCCCTTCTTGATTCCTAAAGAGAGCCCCTTAGTAGGTTGTAAGGATCCTGGGGATGACACAGGTGACCACAATCTCTAAACTCCTAACCAGATCATATAGGCTGACTAAAAATGTTTCTGAGCCTTTTCCAGACATAAGGGTTTTCTTGGGAGATTTAATTTTCATGCCAAAATGTTTATTTCTGAGACGTTTAGGTAGTTGGAGGCAGTGGGTCTCAAACTTCAGTGTGTGCAGCAAGCATCAGGGAGTTGATTAAAACTGTAGGTTCCCAGATATGGGATGAGACCCAGGAATCTACATTTTAAACATGCACCCTGGAAGATTCTGATGCACGTGGTCCATGAATCACATTGAGGGAGATATTGTGCCATCCTATAAAATCCAGGCTAAAGAGTTGTTCTGGATATAAATGGCTTTTGGACATCGTTTCTCTTCTGCCTTCTGTCAGGACCCAGATCTCCAGCCCCCAGCCCCTCTTCTTCGGCTCTGTTCTGAAATATTTCCAAGGCAGGTGCTCCTGAATTCTGCCTGTGTTTGACTGTGGCCTTGTGAATAGCCGGTTTCCACTCTCTCAACTACGAGGAGTTGTGGGGCTGTGAATGGCCAGGACCCCCCTAGGACCTCTGTGCTCAGGCCTGTGAGGGGATCTGTGGGCTGGTTAATGTGCTGTTCTTGTGCCCCAGGTCATCTGAAGGGGAAACCCCTCCTTCTCAGGGCTCCCCGCTTTCTCCCCTCTGTTCTTCTGCAGCCCCATCTGCACAGCTACAAGGAGGCCTTCGAGGAGATGGAGGGAACCTCCCCGACCAGCCCACCACCCAGTGGGGGTAAGAACTACCCGCTGAGCCTGTTCTCCCTGTGTCCCCTCCAGTCCCTCATCTCAACCTTGGCCTGTGTGAGTGCCCAGGCATAGGGTGGGCAGGGGAATGTGCCGGCCAAGTTGGGCAGGGACAGAATTGGCAGCTTCTCAGCTCCATGGCTCATTTCACCCCCCCCCACTTCTCTTCCCTTGCTTGGGGCCCCCAACTTCTCCATTGCCCACGCTCACACGTGTAAAGATGTAGCAGTCCCAGTCTTAGCATCCAGACTGACTGACTATGGGGCTCTGGGTTCCCTTGTTATGGTTTTTTTTTTTTTTTTTTTTTTTTAAAACTTATTCCTTGTCTTTTTTACATCCTGCACTCAAAAGACCACCCCATCCTAACGTGACTCTTTGTGACTTGACCTTGACTATGTTTTCGACCCTCATTTTTATCTGCATCCAGGCACTTCCATTTCAGGAAACCTCTTTAGTGTCCGCTAAGGAAAGGAAGGAAAGAAAGACCTTCAGGCTGACAGAGTCCCCATCTCATCCATCCCAGGCCTCCAGGCAGGGGCGTTTAGTCTGCGGCTCTGGTACACTCACTAGGGAGGCAAATCCCCAAAGGACCCGAGGAGCCCAGGAGTGGGGGCAGTGTGCCTTTCTTATAGGAGATGAGACATGAAGCAGAACTATAGGAGGTAGTTGTGGGGAATAAAGTGATGAGCAATTCCAGGCCTTGAGGGACTCAAGGTCCCCATGAATGGCCTGGGTCAACTGAGGAAGAAGAGACCAGAATTGAGTGGGCTCGGCCTGGCCCAAGCTGTCCGTTTGCCTGGTGTGAGGGGAGGTGGGTAAGGAAGGGAGAACTGGAGCTGGCTGTGCCTTCCCTTGGGGGCTGGCTGCCCTGCACAGGGGAGGAAGGTGGCAACAGCACGTGGCCCCTGTGCCATCTTGGACACATGGGAGACTGGAGTTGTGACTGATTTGTGCCCCTGGAAGTCACTGTTCTCCTTAGAGCAACAGTACTGTCCAACGGAAATATAATTTGAGCATATTTGTCATTTAAAATTCTCTAGTAGCGCATTAATTAATTAATTACTGAAATTAATTTAAATAGTATTTTATTAAATCCAAATATTTTCCAAAATATTTTATTATACAAAATATTTTCATTTCAATAAGTAAATTGATATTAAAATATTGAGGTATTTTACAATCTTTTAAAAAAATGTAAAAAGAAACTGGTGAAATTAATTTTAATAGTATGTTGGGCTGGCTGGTTAGCTCAGTTGGTTAGAGCTCGGTGTTGATAACACCAAGGTCAAGTGTTCTGATCCCCTTACTGGCCAGCTGTCAAAAGAAAAAAAAAGTATGTTTTATTTAACCCCAAGCTAAAACATTATCATTTGAACATATATCAGTGTAAAAAACAAGATACTTTGTGTTATTTTTCATACAGTATCTCTGAGATTCCATGTGTATTTGACACTTCCAGCACATCTCAGTTCAGACCGGTCACGTGGCACACACTCAGCAGCCATGTGTGGCTTGAGGCTGCCATATTGGACAGCACAAGCCTAGAGCAAGCCACACAGGAGCCAGCTCTGTAGCTTTCCATGACTCAGTGAAATCTCTCTCCTGGATCTTACCTTTCCACCTGCCCCCATTAGATGTCAGGTCCAAACAGCCAGGGGCTAGACATCACTCTGTTTGGGATGGAAGCCATGAGGTCATGCTAGATCTGGGTTTTGCCTTCTTCTCTCCCTCCCTTGGCCAGCCATGGTTGCTGCAGGGAGAAAAATAAGTCAGAGGTTTCATAAATACACAGGGTTGGGGAGAGAAGGTAGAAGGTGGAGAAATGCGAGGAATTTTTCTCTCAGGAAGCAAAAGGCCATCCTGGCTTCAGGGCCACCCACTCATCTGCCTCAGCAGAAGGGCCAGATTGCCTGGGAACCGGGGGATGAGGAATCCAAGAGAAACCTCCCACTGTCCCTTGTCCTCTCGTCCTCTTCACCTTCTCCCTCTGGTCTACTGTACCTCTGCTGCACCCATTGGGCAAAGAAAAATATTATAGAGACTTATGGGCTGGAGCTGCTTCGTGGTTATTTCATGAATAGTAGTTTCTGAGGCTGGGCTTGTTCTTTAATAATTATGGTTTTACTGTCCATTCATCTGACAAACATTAAAAGTGCTTGATAAGTGTCTATGAGCAAGACATCATGTTAGGGAATGGGGGCATGGAGGTGGTAGAAACAGAGTGTGTGTGTGTGTGTGTGTGTGTGTGTGTGTGTGTGTGTGTGTGTGTGTAAAGAGGGAGGAAAGATAGAGACACACAGGTCTAGACCTGCCCCATACCTGGAGATGTATGTTTGAACCTGTCTGACCTCTGACATCTCGAAATGCTCAGATGAGACATCTGAGGACAGAGTGAGGGTGGAGTGCAGGGGTGGACCACCTGTCTGGGCACCAGTGATGTCTCACTGTCCCCATGTGCATGTGGCTATACACCTGCATATGCACAGATAAGTTATATATGTTGCTTGCATTGAGAGATTACATTTGGTGGTGGTTGTTAGTTTCCTGTAGGTCTCACTGTCTTTTGGGAAAAGCAAGAGGGGCCAGGGAGGGTCATGGAGCTGCTGTGTGGTTCCTGGGCATCTGAGGACCACAGTTAGTCTGTTGAGGCCATTGAGCAGGCAGGGAGTGTCCTCTGCAGGCTCCTGATATCTTTGATAGGAGACAGAGAGTTTGTTTCTTTACTTCTCCTCAGAGGTGGCAGCTGCCACTGAGACATCCCATGACTGGGTGTAACAACCACCCCGCAGATCAGCTCAGAGTCTGGCCACGTCCTTGGCTGATGGGAAAAAGCCCAGCAGCCCTTTCTGACCTTGTGTGTTATGTGACACTTGTAACCCAGATGCACAGCTTGGGAGGAGCCTGGGCTTTGCACAGGGAGTAGGTGCTCTTGAACAAGGATCGAGGGCTTCTATCTCTTCCAGAACACTGAGGTTTGGGGGTATAGAACCCCACACTGAGAATTTCTCTCCTCTTGGGATTTGCAAGAGACGTACCTGAATGAGGGCTGGCCTGAGATCTCAGGGTTGGTGTCGTTCTGGCACTGTCTCTTATCCTGCCTCTGCCCTTTACGGGATGTGTCATCTTGAAAATCCATTTTCTTTAATTCTCCACTAAGTCCATCCAAGTGCGTGGTTTAAAAAGACTGTGTGTGAGTGTGTGTGTGTGAGTGTGTGTGTGTGCATGTGCCTGTGTGTCTGTATGATGGGGGTGGGGGGTGCAGTTGGGGAAAGGGAGAGGAGGAGGGAAGAGAGAGAATATTATACTGCAAGCTAGAGATAGCCAAAGAACCCTGTGTGCATATTGCAGGCCATGGCAATGTGAAAGAACTGTAGGCAGAAACCAAGACCCTAGGGGTAGAAATGACTCTCAAAGTTGGGGCCCGGACAGCGCATCATTTTTGGATTCTCCATTTATTCCTTGAACTGATGAAATGTGGAGAAATGTGGAGACAGGAAAGGGCAGTGGAGCTGAAGCATCTGGGGCTTTGGGCTGGTTCCTCAGCACCGTCTCCTGCTGCTCAGCCCTGGCCGACTGTATATAACAGCAGTAGCCCTCCTGCCCTGCCCCTCACTCCTGCTGTTCCCCTCTTCTTTCTGGCACAGTGCGATCTCCTCCAGGTCTGGCCAAGACACCCCTGTCTGCTCTGGGCCTGAAACCTCACAACCCAGCGGACATCCTGTTGCATCCGACAGGCGGTGAGTGACTGGTTGGAAGGGAGGTGGGAGGAGGCAGGGGGAGGAGGACCCCTATGGTCCTGGGTAGGGGCCGGGCCTCAGAATCTGACCAGAAGACCCCCAGACTGGGAGGGTTCTCAGACACTGCTGGAAACAGGATGTCGGCCAGGATGCCTACACTGAGGTTGGGCCTGGGTGGGGTTCTCTGTACAGGAGTTGGGGTGACAGATCCCTTTGCAGCCTTCTTGCCCATCGACTTGTGGGTTCAGTGACACTCCCAGCCTTTTCTGACTTGGGAATTTGGGGGCCTGTTCTCAGTTTCCTTGGAGTTGGTCAGCTTTCTGCTGAAAGCCTGATGTTACCAGTGTTCAGGCACTTGGGTACACATGGACACATACATGCACAGACATGCACATGCACATGCAGCCAGAGAAACATGCACCTGCTGCTCTGGCCAGGGCTTGCAGCCCAGCTGGCTCTGCTCTGAGCATTTTGGGATGTCAGAGGCCAGACCACTGGCATTTGGGGTACTCTCTTACTCTGCCTCTTTGGGCCTACAAACCCTGCCCGAGAAACCCATGACTTGGAAGTAGCAACCACTGTCTGCCGTCTCCTTGGCCCTCTCACTCTCAGCACTGGGTATCCCCCTGCCTCTTGAAGGCTCCTGACTCTCTCCCAGCCTTTGCTCATCCCCTCATCCACATCCTGATGCTGGCATCATTTGATCCTGCTGCAGAGGACAGGAGCCTGAGCTTGGGGGTGCTGAGGCAGGAAAGAAGACAGCTGCCTGGGCTGCTCCCAGCTCCCCTGGGGTCACAGAGTGGAGAGCCAGGCTCAGGTCCATACCTCCCACCTCCTCTTCCATTTCCCATTTCCTGTCCTTCCTATGAGAGAAGGAGACAGAGGCGGCCCTGGGCCTTTAGCAGCGATTTGGAGCTGACTGAGCCCAGAAAGTTGCTCCCTAGACTCTGATTTTAGGGATGGGCTGGGGCTCTTCGGGTCGAATTTACCTTTTTCCCTTAGTCACCAGAAGACTTATCCAGCCAGGTGGGAGGGCAGTGGCATGCTTTGTGACCCCCACAGACAGATGGCCGGGGCACCTCCTGCTGAGGAATTGTTAGCGTGGCTGGGGACACTGAGTCACTGGGAGTTGAAGGCAGCTGGGGGTGGCCTCTTGCCAGCCCCTGAGAGCCACTGTCTCAAACTGCATCCTGGGGCCCGAGATGCTGTACAGGGTGGGACTCAGCCCACCCCTTGGGCACTTCAGTGCAGAGTCTGGCTCTACCCTGGCCTCACCCCAGCTTTCCTGCCTCCCTTTTCTCAGCAAATTTTCTTGCTCAAGAAATAATCTTGTTAATTGATCTCTTTCTCTCTCTCCTTTTTCCTCTTCCTCTCATCTTCCTCACCTGTCTCTCTTCCCTGCCTCTCCTTCCTCCCACCTCTGTCCTCATCTTCCCTCAGAGGAGGATGAGGGGCAGATGGTGGCCAAGCTTTCTGAAGGTAAGTGTGTCTTTAGGTGCCACTTGCTGCTCTCCAGGTCTGGGAATGGCTTTTCATGCGGGGCCTGACGAGGCTGGCTTGAGGCAGCTCTCTTTTGTGACAGGTTGCAGGTGACTGGGCACAAAGGCTTCTTGTCCCCACTCCCTGGTGATGAGATATCACCCTGGGCACCGCCTGAGTCCTGCCTGGGGAGCTTGCAGCCGCTGGGCACTAGCTCAGGCACAGCCGGGGCCCAGGCGCTAGTGTGGTGCCACCTTGCTGACAAAAATGTCCTTCCTGCTGCTTCCTCTGCCCGTGCCATTTCTGCAGTCTGCCTGATATGAAGCCACACACAGAGGTGGAGAGGTGGATGGGGAGGGGTTCGTGTTCCATCTCCTGGGTATGCTCCACATGCAGATCTCAGAGCAGGATCCCAGCCTTGGCACTACTGACAATTTGGGCTGAGTGATTCCTGGGTGTGGGGCTGCTCTGCCCTGTAGCATGTTTAGCAGTGTCCCTGGCTTTTATCTGCTGGATGCCAGCGGCACTCACCCTGTCATGGTGATCAAAAATGCCTTCAACATTGCTAATGTCCCCTGGGGAAATAATCACCTCTGGTTCAGGGACACTATCTGAGAGCCACATTTGCCCTGTTGAAACCCCATGTCTGGTGTCACATCAACACAGAAAGCAGGAAGTCTGCCTTCCTGGAATCTCAGGCGCCTTTGGGGATTTCAGGAAATCTATGGACCCACCTCCTACAAAAACACATTGGGACACCTGTGAACATAATTTTGAAAAACAGTTTCAAATGTCTGTGGGTCCCAGCTTTCCCCGGATTCTGATGAACTCCTGTGTGGTGCCCCAGGGAACACCACCAGATTCTGGTGGAAGGCCTTTAACTCACTAAGAACAGAACTCGAATGAGGACTCAGAATATCAGGGGAAATGCAGGGGGTGCCAGCGTGGGTGGGAGGCCTATGTAGGTTCTGGGCATGGGTGTCCCCGTCTTTACCAGGAGAGGTTGGATGAGGTTGGCGCTGAGTCCCTTCCGGCTCTGATGTCATAGGTGTTCTGATATCCCACCTGGGACCTGGGTCTGTGTGGCCTGGATTCTTTAAAGACACTATCTGGTTTTCTTAGGCCCACTTCCCACTTTTCTTTGCACTCAGCACCTTGATTTTCTACCCCCAAAGAGGCATATCCTGTGCCCCTTTGAACCTGCTGTCATCTAGGTAAGATGGTTGGAGCTTCCCAGAAGGCTTTGCTTGCTTCTAACCAGCCAGGGTTTGGGGAGCGATATCAGGCTGCTTGGGGAGTACAGAACAGGGCAGCCCCCAGCAGCAGATCCCAGAACGGGTGGACCACAGGGTGCTCCTTCCTGTCTACTGAGAGCGGCCCCTCTTTGCTCCTCCCCAGCCTCATACCTGGGGAAAGGGCTTTCTCCCAGGCTGGAGGCCAACAGGGCCGTGAAGCTGGAAGTGAGTCTAGAATAAGCTGGAGCCTGGAGGCAACATCCTGTGCTTCAGATACCAGACCACACAGTAGGCTCTCAACTGTCCTAGTGCCTGGCTGACCTAAACAGACTGTTGGGATCCCAAGCACTTTCTAGTGCGAAGGTCCAAGTCCTAGGTTATCCCACAGGCTGACAGGCCCTGGTGGCTGTGTTTCTCTCTTTTGGGTTACTCTTCAGAGAAGTGGGTATCGATAGGACTGAACTTAGACCTGCCAGTGTGCCTCATGAGTGACTCTCAGCTTACATGGCTCTGAGTTCCCCAACCCTTCATCTGTCCTGGAGCCACAGCATTTGGAGGGGAAGATCCTCAAGGATCAACTCAGCCACACCCATCATGGTCACAGATATGGAACTGAGGTCTGTGTTGAGGGTGGGTAGGTCAGAGGGAATCCACCCAGGGTCACAATTAGGAGGCAGCAGGGCCAGACTGGAGTTACTGGTCTCTTGTCTCTTAGTCAAATGGCCATTTCAAAGCCCTCCTCCTGCCTCCAGGCAACATGCCCTGGGATTCCAGTGTGGGAGTTGGAATTGCTGGCCAGGGCCTGTGGGGTGGAGCCTGCGACGGGCAGGGAGCAAGGCTGTGGGCACCCAGTTCCATGTTTTCTGACTCATGCACCACCTCCCGGGTCAGACTGGGGCACATTCTTTACTGCCCCTCTGAAGCTATGCTTAATTTCCCTGCTGATTGATGGGAAATTCAGAAAAAAATGCCTGTGAGGAAAAATGATCAGAGGCAAGATTATTCAGCCGGGGGGAAAAGAAGAATTAGGGGGATGTCTGCTCTGTGCAAGGCACTGTGCTAAATTCTTGACATTCATTCATTCACTAAATATTTTGTGTGCCAGGCACTGCGCCAGGCTCTGGGGATATAATGATAAGCAGTACAAGATACAGTCCCAATTTCATGGAGCATATGCATAAATAGGAGCCAGAATGAAATGATCACTCAGAATTCTGCATTAAATGGGCTGGATGATTAGCTCAGTTGGTTAGAGCACAGTCTTATAACACCGAGGTTACAGGTTCAAATTCCTATACTGTCCAGCTGCCAAAAAAAAAAAAAAGAAAAAGAAAAAGAAAAAGAAAAAGAAAAAGACTTATGCATTGAAATAAGTGCTCTGAAGGAAAGGAGTACAGTTTTATGAGAACTTATAGTAAAGAACCTGACCTAGGCTGAAGCCTAGTGACCTGTGAGGGTCAGTGGCATTACCCTGGTGAAACTGGGATGGGAGAAGGACATTCCGTGCAGAGGAAAATGGCATGTGCAAAGGCCCTGGGTGGGAAGGAACAGCATGTTTTTCTAGGAACTGCAAAGAGTCAGTGAGGCAGCACAGAGTAAGTGGGAGTGTGGTACGGAGTGAGATTAAACAGGCAGGGGCTGGACCACGTGGGGTCACATCATCTTGTTTAATAATCACAGAAGTGCTGAGAGGAAGGTGGTAGGAGCCCCATCTTACTGACAAGGAGATGATGTTTAGGGAGGCGAGGTGACTTGTCCAGACCCACACAGCTGGTCAGGCGCACAGCTGAGAGCCCACACAGGGTCAGCACGTGGAGCCTGCCCCTTTCCAGATGACTACACTGAGCACAAGGGGTACTTCAGCATCTAGACAGTGTGACTTTACTGGGTGTGGGGACCTCGTGCTCCTCTCTATGAATGAAGGAGAGGAAGAAAGCCTGCAGCAGTAAGGACGTGAGGTCAACATCATGAATATTCCTAGGAGTGAAACAGGGAAAGAAACTGCTGAAACGTCTTCCTTGGAGAAAGAGGAGCAGGGAGCATTCAGGGTGGGTTCTGTCTGTTCAGGTGATTAGGAATAAAGAAAGGCATGGACTAGAAATGGCCCCTCAGAGATCCTTGGTGATGGGCATTCAGTGGCCTCTGGGGTTTCAAGGCAGGGCTATGTGATGCAGATTTATTGAGCACCTACTGTGTGCCGGGCCCTGTGCTGGACACAGAGGGTATAAAGAGGAGTGAGGCAGCCTGGTGAGGGAGAGATGCCAACAGGTATGTCAACATAGGGTAGAAGTGCTGAGGGACAGGCTGTTCTGGGGCTCAGAGGATGACCGCGTGGCCCAATCTAAAAGGTGTGAAATTCTAACATTTGAGCACGTGGATCTGGGACTGGGTGATTTCTGCATGTCTTCCGCACCCACGTCTTCATCTTAGGGTGGGTGGGCCCCTTCTCTTCAGGCAGAGAAGCCTTTCCTGAGAGCCAGAAAATGCACTTCAGGCTGTGGATGAAGAGTTGACAGTGCCCCGGGCTGGAGGAGGCTCCTGGCTGTGTCAGTCAAGTCACCCTTGTGCCTCCAGCTGCTCTCAGCCACCAACAGCCACTTGGAATGGGTTTGGGCTCCTGGAATGTTTGACATGAAGTACTCTCCCTGGCCCTACCTCTCCCGCCCTTCCCACCTCCCGTTGCCTCTGGGTGCAGCTGCTCCAGGATTGGAGGAGAGGAGGAAAACAGCAGGAGAGAGGGTGTGGGGGAAGGGAGAGGGCAGCAGGGCCAGGAACTGCTAGGGGCACAGGCCAGCGACTGTGGGGCTGCTTCCAAGCACCAGACCGGGACCGGAATTAGCAGAAAGGATTAGAAGGAACATTCCTGTCTCTTACTTGCTCCTCGCCCAGCAGGTGGGTATTCTCATTCCCACTTTACAGATGAGAGGACTGAGTACTGGAAAGGCTCTAGTAAGTGAAGGAAGGAGGAGCCCCCAGGTCTAAGTGTGTTGTCCTGGGGTAGGGGGCGGAGGGAGATAAAAAGCTGAGGGATGAACAGAAAAAGGAAGCATTTTCCACATGGAAATCTGAGTCTGAAAACTTGGGAAAATTGAGCTTTGGCCCTACGGGTTGGTTTAAAACAGTTCTTGAGATGAACTCAGGAAATCAGGTAACTTTCCAAAGGTCCCTCCTGCTCTGGTTTCATGAGGAGTGGAGATGAGATGCAAGGGCTTCACTCATCTCTGCCCTTTGATTTGGGACTGTTGGGGCAGGCAGGAGTGGCAGATGACAGGCAGACTGGCCGATCAAGGGAGAGGATAGGGTGGGAGCGGAGAAGGAAGGGGAGAACCAGGTCGGGGTGGGGGGGGGGTGCACGGTGCTGGGTCTCTGAGTGGCTTTGGCTGGGTTGGTTGCCCAGCACACAAGGGCTGCTTCCTGACCTCGTGGTAGGAGCAGATGCTGCAGCTTCTCCCTGAGTCGGTGGTCCTATTGCCCCAGATTGAGACTCCCAGTCCTTTGAGAACCCCTGTGGTGTTCTGTGGTTTAGGAGCTGAAGGGGCTGGTAAAGGGCCCAGTGGTGCTAATGCATTAGGAACTTGGCCATCCTATAGCTGGCTCAGGGTTTCTCACGTACTGTCCCATTGGCCACCTATGCAGACTTACCCAGGCTCCTGGGCTTCAGCTCAGGGCACCGTGGTTAGGCTGGAAGCAGTTAGTGAGAATTAGCCTTGTCTAATGGCCAGATGGGAGCCAGCCTGCCTGGGTGCCAGGCCTGGCTCTGTTCTTATGGGATGGGGTGGTGTGGTCCACCTTATCTCCGTTTTACTGTTGGTAGGATGGCACATGCATTGTTTTAAAGTGTGAGGCATAGGGTTCCCAACATGTGGGTCAGGGTTCTTGCGGAAAACCTGATGGCTTATCCAACGAACAACTGAGGAAAGCTTAGTGGACTATTAAAAGGTCCAGGCAAACCAATGAGAGCAAACCAATGAAGGGTGGTACAGCACCCTGTGTACTCCCTCACAGGAGCAGGGAGCTGTCCCCATCCCAGGTCTGCAGGAACCCAGAGAGAGAAGAGCCACTGACCAGACTGTGGCCTTGGGTGGGTGGATGCAACCACCAGCACCTTGTCCTTCTCTCCTGCCTCCCTCTCACTTCCTGCCAGTCTCTCCCACCAGCCAAAGGCCAATGCCAGCTGGAGCTGCAGGGCAAGGGGGTCTGGTTGATGCAGCAGGTAAAAGTCGGCCTCTAGGTATGCAGGTCAAGGTCGAGTGGATAAGGAGGACATTAATGGATTGGAAAAGAGCACAGACCTGCCGGGTGTCGTCCATGTAGATTTTTACTTGAACTCCAGGGAGTGAGAAATATGAGCGTGTGCCTCTTATGTCTTACTTATTACGCACCTCTGTCTGGATGGGGCTGGAGGGAAGGATCATGTGTCTGCTGATCTGTGGGACAGATACATATTGAGGGCCTGCTGGGTGCCAGGTGCTGGGAATCGGATCAGCCACACAGGCTCTGGACGCACAAGGAGCCACAGGCAGCGGGGTAGCAGATGGACCCCCCTCGCCCTCTCTGGGTGGGAAAAAAGGTGCTGAGCGCTGTGGGACCCAGGTGAAGCCACACTGAGTACCTGGAAGGGTCCAGAAAGAGTTTCTGGGGTGGCGGGGATGGGAGAGGAAGGTGGATTCTTGCTTGGGCTCTCGTTTGCATTTCTGTGGGTGAGGCTCCTCCGATGGTCCTTTCTGCTAAAGTGGGTGACCACTGCAGGGCAAGAAGCCAGTTCCCCAAAACTGAAGACACACCCTGAGACTATCGGCTCCCTGATGTTCAGATGGTTCATGTGCAGTGGACAAGGGCAGGCCCTGGGCCAGACCACCTGGGTTCCTAGGCCACTCTGCCGCTTGCAAACTGTATGATCTAGGCAACGTCCTCACATTCTCCTAATCCTACTTCCCTCGTGTTTTTTTGCTGTTTTTACCATTATGACTAGCCCTGTGCAATTAGCTCTTCTCTGACTGACGACTGGAGTGCTGGGTAGCAGCCAGCTCTGGATGTCCCTGTGAGGCTGTGGGCCCTCTCTAGGCCACCTGGAGCCAGCATTGTGGGTCTGGAGACTGTGATACTAGTGCCCATGGCCACTGATTGGCTGTGTGTTCTGGGGCAAACTGCTTCGCCTCTCTGAGCTGAGGAGACAGGTTAGATCAGGGGTCAGCAAATTATGGCAGCTGGCTAAATCCCACTCATCCTATTTTTTTTTTTTTTATTGCAACACAACCACATCCATTCATTTACATGTTGTCTATCCTTGAGACAGAGACTGTCTGGCCCACCAAGCCTAAGATATTTACTGTTGGCTCCTTTACAAAAAAATGTACAGGCCCAGGGTCAGAGGATCTTCACAGAGTCTTCTGGCTCCACGGGACCGTGTGCACAGATGGCACAGAATCCGTGTCTGTGATGTGAATTTGGCCTGGGCTTCTGCGAGGTGGATAGGTGGCCTGGGCTGCTGGGGGAGGCTTTGGAGGAGGTCTTGTTGGCTCTGCCCACATGGACTCCAGCTTTGGGTGCTGACATGGCTGGTTCTCCATCACTCTGTGCCTGGTACCCTGGCACTTGGGATAGATGGCACCATATCTGCCCTTTTTCAGATGTACTGCTCCACCCCCATCCACTGTTGCAGACTCAATGCAGGCCTCCAGGACCTCTTCTGTAAAGGGCCCTATTCTGAAGGACTGTCTTCTCCCTATGTCTAGGGAGGCCTCTGGTCCTGGGAGTGGGATGTCAGGCCTGGGGCCACCTCAGAAGCATGCCCAGGAAGCTGTGCTCCTATGCAGGGAGGACCCGCAGCATTCCCACAATACCCTGGTGACTAGGCTCCTTTCAAATTAAGCTCTTTGGGCTAAAGGGAGGGCAGTTTCATTTTAGCTGCCTTGACCCAGGTACTCTCACCCCAGATGTAGCTTTTTCTCCGACCCAGTGACCATCCCAGTCCTGCTCAGCAAGGGTCTGGCCTCCCCAGGGCTGCAAAGACCTGGGATCTTAAGTTTCTCAGGCTAGTTTCAGTGGATGCCCTAGTTGTAGGCAGATGGAGGGCTGGGCTCAGGCCACGTCCCTCCTGGGCAAGACAGGGATGATGTCACGTTAGGAGGTGGCAGGAACATCATCCGTCCCTGATCACGCCCTTGGGAGAAACCAAGAGTGCCCGGCTTCCTCTTCTCATTTAATATGGAGCTAGTTTCGGGGCTGGCCTCAGAGGCTGTGGGGGGAGTTGGGCAAGTGCTGGACTGAGGGTCAGGTGTCTGGGTCCTGGCCATGCCTTCGGTCATTTCACTCTCAGGCCTCAGTGTCCTCATCTGTACGGTGGCTTTTCTGGCACTTGCCCCACTGCCCTCCTCTTAGGCTGTTGTGAGCACCAAGTAGGGGTGATGCATGTAAACATCCTCTGCAAACCACTCATTGCTGCTGAAGTGCCAGGATGGGCACAGGTTTCCCTGATGTCACTCTCCAGAGGAGTGCTGAGTATGTCAGGCAGATATGAGTGGGGGGCTCTTGGTATCTAAGGGCTGGTGAGTCCATGGTGGCCAGTGCTGGGCGTGATGCACCACCACAGGCCCGTTGCTAGGCGAGCAAGCCTGTTTCTGGGTTCCGGGTATGGGAAGGATCCCACATGAACCCTGGTGCTGTCCTGAGACACGGGCAAGGTTGGGCTGAGCTCTGGGTCCACTATATAGCCCCAGATTAAGTGGTGCCTGCAGAACCTGGGGGCTGGGTGCCAGCATCATTGAAGACAAGGAGCAGCTGAAGGGGCTTCCAGCTATGGACAGATGCCCTAGTTCTTGGAGGGAAGGTTCTCCCATGGCCCTGTTCAGAGGCAGAGCCTGAGGTCCATTTTGGGGAAGGTTCTCTGAGCAAGGCTCTGTTTAAAAGTTGCTGTGGGGGCATCGGGTGGGCATGGGCAGGCGGGAGCCCCGGGAAAAGTGCCCTTTGTGGCCTGTGGGGGCTGTTGCTGCGCTGTCTTCCCCTGGGCTGGACTTTGGGGAGGCTGTATTCCCTGGCAGGTTGGTTGGGATCCACACTGCAACCCTATGGATCTGTGCTCAGAGTTTCTGTCCCCTTGCCCCTTCCAGAGCCCCGGAGCTATGTTGAGTCTGTGGCGCGGACTGCGGTGGCTGGGCCCCGAGCTCAGGATCCTGAGCCCAAGAGCTTTAGTGCCCCAGCTGTCCAGGCCTATGGCCATGAGACACCCCTGAGGAACGGGACCCTGGGCGGCTCCTTTGTCTCCCCCAGCCCCCTCTCCACCAGCAGCCCCATCCTCAGCGCTGACAGGTAAGCTGGGAGGGGGGAGTGGGTGGGGGATGAGTATTCTGGCCTGAGACAGGACGGGTGAGGCACCTTGGTGAGGCCTCTTGGATTGGCCTAGGGTGTGGATGGGCAGAAATCACATTGAGATTGCTGTACCTCGTAAACTACTTCATCAAGGTGCATAGAGAGAACATCCTCTGAGTGCACATTCCTGCGGGGAGCCCAGGCCCGAAGGAACTATAATTCCCAGGCTGCATTTAATTCCGCCTATCTAAAATGTGCTAGAAGGAGTGAGGCATACCAAGGTAAATGAAGCATCATCCTTTCCCAAGTTTAAAATCTGACAGCAGTAATGACTAGGACGTAGTGAGGGCTTCCTAGGTGCCAGGCACTTTGCTAAATGTTTTATGCAGTTATGTCTTCCTCACAGCAATCCTGGGAGATAAGCACTACTATTATTCCCACTTTTCAGAAGAGGAAACTGAGGCACAGGGGTGAAGCAATTGGCTGAAGGTCCTGTAGCTAAGCAGAATAGGCCTCAGACTGAAGGCATGTGGTTCCAGAGCCCTTGTCTCCAGCTTCTCCCGCAGCCTTTGTTACTGTGCTCGCCCTTCACAGGATGAGAGTCAGATGTGCCCAAAGCCGAGAGATCAGTAAAGTGCTCGGAGCTCACAGCCTCTGACTAGGGATGCAGAGGGGATTTCTGAGGGCTGGCGCTATTTGTGGGGGGTCTAGAAAAATGAGCAAGATGTTGAAAGGGCAAGAAGAGGGGAGAAGGCATTCTTGAAGGACAGCAAAGCAAAGACAGAGAACTGGGGTGAGGGTGTGTTGGGTGTGAGGGGCTGATGGCATCCAGGTGTGACTGAGGGTGTCTGGGTGGATGGTGCATCAGAGAACAGCCCAGAATCGGGCAGGGGACAGTCCCTGCTTACTGGCTGAGCAGAGGGCAGCCCCATGTTTGGGGTGCAGTGAGAAGCTGCTTGGCTGGCTTGGTGGGGGTGAAGGCTTTATGATGTGGAGAGGGAAAGATGACGTAGGAAAGGGAGGTGGAGTCCAGCTCAGGCAGGGGAGGATCCTAGGAATTCTGAAGCCTCGAGCCAGGGGTACACTACCTGCCCCGCGTGTACCCACCTTGCTCCCTCCGCTGCCTCCTGGTGGGAGTCTGCATTGCTCAGTGGTCTGACTCTGCTGGAGGGTGTGTTCCCTGTTTTAAAGGAAAGGGGTTTTCCCTAACTCACCTGCCACCCATTGCTGACATTCAGTGAGCCTCAGTGGCAGGAAGTGGTTCTCACACAAATTCTGGCTGCTGTAGTGTTGGCCCTTTCCAGGACTTGGGAAGCTGGCATTTCTCCTCCAGGATTAACCTTCCCGAACTCCATTTCAGTGACTCCCACCCCCACCCTGCTCAGCCTGGCCCATCGGCTCTACCTCCCGTTCCTCAGTATCCAGTTTATTCCTCATCAGGAAGTGGCATTCCTCTTGGGCCCTTTCTGGGAAGTGACGTAGACTTTGCCCTGGCCTGGCCCCTGACCTTCTCCTTGCCTTTGGCTCTTGCTTGGCCCAAGAGCACACCCCCAGCCAAACCTCGCATTACCTAGGGAAGCCAAGCTTATGTAGTCTGGGCTGGGGAGGGGCCAGCCAGGAGACTCTTTCCAGCTGGCAGTGCCAGGTTTTGTCCTTTGGCTACATAAGGACCCCCACCCTCACTCTCCCGGGGCTCCTGGTGCGCAGCCTACAGCTGCTGCTTCCGTGAGGCCCTGCCACTCAGGCTCTCCTGCCACAGATAAACAGAAGTTTGGATCTGGAAGGAATCAGGGTCATCTAATCCAGCCCCCTTGCTTCCACATGGAAAAACTTTAACAAGCAGAATCCAGGTTCCCACTTCACAGGCCGATGCTCCATATATCACTCCATATGGACTTGTACTTAACTTTACAGGGGAACCTTCGTGACTATTATGCTAGGTATATCATAGTCTTAGAACTGGAAGCAACTGGGCTGGCCAGTTAGCTCAGTTGGTTAGAGCATGGTGCTGATAACACCAAGGTCAAGGGTTTGAATCCCCACACTGGCCAGCCACACAAAAAAAAAATAATTGGGAGCGACCTCTCATTTTATATAATCTAACCTCCCAATGGAGGAAATTTCCTCCACAACATTCACGCCAATATGTCTGTCATCCTCTGCATATGCCCTTAGTGATGGGAGCCTCTTTACCATTTGACGCAGCTTGATCTGCCAGTGGACAGACCCAAAGGCTGGAAAGCAGACCTTATAATGAGCTGAAATCCCCTTATTTGATACTTCCCTCCATACTTCTCTTTGCTCTTTTGGAACCACCCAGGGATAAAAGTCCAATTCTAGCACTCTCAGTATTTAAGAATGATAATAGCACACCTGGAGAAACTGAGTCAAGGTGGGGATACCCCCGGTAGGAATGGGAGCCAGGTGGTTTGACTCCCTCTCCAGTGTAGGTTTCCACAATGCTGGAGGCTTCCACAGGACAGTCACCTTCAGTTCCAATTGGGGAAATTTCTCAGCTTTGCTGTATGGCTAAGGAGTCAGCATGGTGCAGTGGAGAAAATGTGGGCTTCGGAATCAGACACCGCTGACTTGAAACCCTGATCTTTCATGAGCTGTGTAGTCCTGAGCCTACTGCTTGACCTCTCTGTGCCTTAGTTCCTTCCTCCGATGGTTCCATAAGGTAACGTATAAAAGCCCTGGCATTCCAGTGTTCTGTGAATGAAGCTGTTATTGTTGTTATTAGTGGTTGGAGGGAAGGCTAAGTGCCCACTAAAAGTCCGCCCTTCATTAGTTGCCATCCACTAACATCTCACCTGCCATCTCTCTCTAGCACTTCAGTGGGGAGTTTCCCATCAGGGGAGAGCAGCGACCAGGGTCCCCGGACACCAACCCAGCCTGTGTTGGATTCTGGCTTCCGTTCCGGCAGCCTGGGGCAGCCCAGCCCTTCAGCCCAGAGAAGCTACCAGAGTTCTTCTCCTCTCCCAACTGTGAGCAGCAGCTACAGCAGCCCTGACTACTCACTTCAGCAGTTCAGCTCCTCTCCGGAAAGCCAGGCCCGGTCTCAGTTCAGTGTGGCTGGTGTCCACACACTGCCTGGGAGTCCTCAGGCACGCCACAGGACAGTGGGCACCAACACTCCCCCTAGTCCTGGCTTTGGCCGGCGGGCCATCAACCACGGCATGGCTTCCCCCAGCAGTCCCAGTTTGAGCCACCGCCAGGTGATCGGTCCACCAGGCACTGGTTTCCATGGTAATGCAGTCTCCAGCCCCCAGAGCACTGCAGTGACCACTCCAGGGAGCCCCAGTTTGGGCCGACACCCAGCAGGGGCCCACCAGGTTACAGGTCTCTATGGCAACGTGGTCACCACTCCGGGGAGTCCCAGCCTGGGCCGGCACCCTGGGACCCACCAAAGTAACCTGGCCTCCAGTCTCCATGGCAATGCAATAGCCAGCCCTGGAAGCCCCAGCCTGGGCCGTCACCTGGGGGCATCTGGATCTGTGGTTCCTGGTAGCCCCAGTTTGGACCGGCATGTGGCCTATGGTGGCTACTCCACCCCTGAGGACCGGAGACCCACACTGTCCCGGCAGAGCAGTGCCTCTGGCTACCAGGCCCCTTCCACGCCCTCCTTCCCTGTCTCCCCGGCCTATTACCCTGGCCTGAGCAGCCCGGCCACCTCCCCCTCACCGGATTCAGCAGGCTTCCGGCAAGGCAGCCCGACACCAGCCTTGCCAGAGAAGCGGAGGATGTCTGTGGGAGACCGAGCGGGCAGCCTCCCCAACTACGCCACCATCAATGGGAAGGTGTCCTCCTCACCTGTCACCAGCGGCATGTCCAGTCCCAGTGGGGGCAGCACCGTCTCCTTCTCCCATACTCTGCCTGACTTCTCTAAGTACTCCATGCCAGGTGAGCCTCTCCACCTTCCATTTCCACCTCTCCCACTGAATGATTAAGTCCGAGAGGTAGGATATCTGCCCTGGTCTCTGTTCTGATATTGCCTTGGCAGACAGCCTTGGATGAATCATTGCCTTCTGGGCCTCAGCTTCCTTAACATAATATAATAGTATAATAGAGTTGGAGGTGTCCTCAAAATAAGTGTGCTATGGGGTGGGTGCTGTGATGCTGATGTGGGTGATGATGATGATGAAAATAGTCATAACGAGTGGTGTTGCTGTTAAGGTTACCATCACATTGTAGCCACTGCCACTTGTGGAGCACATGCTAGGTGCCAGGCTCTGAACTAAGTACTATCTCATTTAATCCCCACGGACACCTGGTAAAGTAGTTGCACACAAGAGCAAACCAAGGCCTATGGAGGCTTTGTCCTTGGTTCAGTGTCATACAGTTAATAAATGGCAGAGCCAGGCTTCCAATCCAGGCTCATACTACCCCAAAACCAGTGCTCTTAAACCATTATTGTCTTTACTGTGTATCTGTATATTGAGATTTAGCATAACCTTGAAAAGCTGCCTTCCAAACCTGGACCACCATACCTTTTGCCAGCCCCCAAGGTGTACACATCACTCACAGTAGATCTGGTGGCAGCTGGGCATTTTTACTGGAGTCTGGTTTCTACAGACCTGGCTTCATTGAAGCCCATGCAGGTTTGCACAATGAATTCTTTACCCATCACCAGAACTTGGCATCTTTGCCTCCTCTGTGAAAACTCATTATCTAAACACAGAGGTCAAGGCCTCAGCTGGTCTGCAGTTTCTCAGCCAGACCTCAAACCTGACAGTGTGCAGAGTGGCTCTGGGCCCTGGGCATTCGTGGCAGATTTAGAATGTTTCAGGCAGCCTGGGGTGGGCTCCAGCTGCCCAGAGTCTCCCTGTGTCACCCTTCAGTCCTGCCCTGAGCCTGCCCAGCCAGGACACCTAGAGTGACCCTGCACCTCCCTGCTTCCTGCCACCCACTAGAGACATCTGGTTTCCAGCTCCTCTCCTTGAAGGACGCAAAACTTCTAGGAGTTAGGACACTTCCTGTTTCCCACCATCTTTCCTGCTTAAAATAGCCTTTGGAGTCAACACAGGAAGGCACATGGGCCTGCAGCCGCCTCTGACAGCTCATTAAACAGGCCGCAGCAGCAGCAGGGGCCCGGGGCTTCAGAGCAGGCAGAGGAAGCTGCATGGCCCAGCCTCCCAGCCGCCCAGCCCAGGGGCCTTCTTCAGGGCACAGCTGCCAGGATAGCGAGCTGACCTACCCATCACAGTCCTCCAGAGACACATCCCGGGAGCCTAAGGGAGCACCAATCACAAGTCGAAACTGACTGAGCACTGGAGATGCAAGCCGGTCTCCTGGTCAGCGTCCTTAACCCACAGCACAGGCTCCCCTCTCTCTCTGAAGACAGAAGAGGAAAAATGTGGAATTGGAGTTTTCTCTTCTCCTCTTCCTCCTCGTCTTCCCCTGCCCCCTTTACTTTCTTTTCTTTGGTGTCAAAAGATGAAGGAAGAGGTTGGAGAGTGAGGCCGTACGTCCCAATACCTGGACGTCTGCGTAGCTCGTGCTGATTGGCCGATCGGGCCCCTTACTGAGAAGGCCTTCCTATGCCCCGCTGGGTCACTGGGCGGGTCGCTTCCCCTCTGAAGCTCTCCTCATTTGGAAAACTAAGTGGTTGGACTTGGTCTTGTCTGAGCTCCCTCCAGAGTCTAATGTTTTGTGAATGATTCCATGGTCTGCAAAAGGTCTGGGCAGGGGTATCATCTGCCAGAAAAGTGGGGCACGTGACACACAGTCGATGGCCTCTACATTCTAGGCCTGCCCTCCACCTACTGGTCCCAGGGTGGGGGTCATGTTCTGCCCCGTGATAAGCAGAAGATGGGCTTTCCATATGGGAGATGAGAAGGGGGTGGAGGGAAGAGGACCGAGATGGATCTTTCTGCCTTCACCCTCACGGCTGTTATGCTAAAGCCAGGAAATTGGGCCTGTGGAGAAAAGGGCTAGACGGTGGTGTCTTAGCCTGTGGGAGAGAAGCTGCAGGAAGGGTTAGTCAGAATCTTCTAGGGATGGGGAGATGGGCTGGAGGAAGGGCTTCTGGTTGGCTCAGTGAGAAAGCAGAGTGTGGCCTTCAACAGGAGGACAGGTCAGCCGCCCAGGACGGTTGGCAAGAGACAGGTAAGAAGGCCACCCAAGGTCCCTTCCTGCTGTGCTCTGATGCCATTCGAGGAGACTAGCTTTCTGCATTAGTCTCCTGGGGCTGCAGTAACAAAGTACTGCACACCTGGTGGCTTAAAACAACAGAAATGGGTTCTGGAGGCTAGAAGTCCAAACTCAAGGTGTTGGCAGGGTTGGTTCCTTCTGGAGGCTCTGAGGGACTGTTCTAGGCCTCTCTCCTGGCTTCTCATGGTTGCTGGCTGTCCTTGGTATTCCTTGGCATGTAGATGTATCCACCCAGTCTCTGCCTCCACCTTCACATGACACTCGCCCCGTGTGTCTCTCTATGTGTTCTCATCTTATAAGGACACCAGTCATATTAGGCCCACCCTAATCCACGTGGCCTTATCTTAATTTGTTTATGCTACAAAGATTCCATTTCCAAATAAGGTCACATTCACGGGTTCCAGGGACTAAGACATCAACGTATCTTTTGGGGAGACACAATTCAACCCATAACACTTTCTCTTCCGCTCCTCCTTTAGACAACAGCCCTGAGACGCGGGCTAAAGTGAAGTTTGTCCAGGACACTTCCAAGTATTGGTACAAGCCTGAGATCTCCAGAGAACAGGGTGAGTGCTAGGCTCTGTGGCCCCTCAGAGGACATGGCTGGTGGCTGCTCACTGTGCATTCCCTGGGCACAAACAGAAGCAGATTCATCCCTCTTTGCAGTACGTGGTGCTCACAGAGAAGGGGCTGGGATCAAAGTTAGACAGTAAGAAGCGGAGAGGAGGAGCACCTCAGGTTCTCCAGGAAAGCCAGTGTGGGATAGGGGTGCCACCTGCGGCTGCCTGCGTTTGTAAACACGGTGTGACTGGAACACAGGCCCGCATGCTGCGGGTTTACAGCACGGCTGCAGCTGCTTCCGTGCTGCAACAGCGGAGTTAAGGAGTTGCAACACACTGTGTGGGCTGCAAAGCCGAGCATGTTTGCTCTCTGGCCATGTGCAGACAAAGTGGGCCGACCCTAGTACAGGAGGACCCTGAGGAGTATTTAAATTCTAACTTTAAAGAACGACATCTCATCTAAGAAAGGATGAGGCCCTATGAGACGTAAGTAAAGCCAGGGGCATCAATTTCTTGTTTCTTCCTCTCTCCCTGTCCCCTCTGGATTCAGCCATTGCACTCCTGAAGGACCAGGAGCCAGGGGCCTTCATCATCCGTGACAGTCACTCCTTCCGTGGGGCTTATGGGTTGGCAATGAAAGTGTCTTCTCCCCCTCCAACCATCATGCAGCAGAATAAAAAAGGTAACATTGCCTCCTGAATGGGGCTCAGGATTAGGTGATTGTCAGTCTCTTTCAGCTGTGAGGTGCTGGAAGGACCCAGTGCTGAGCAGGCTCTGATTCTCATCCAACAATCCAGAAACCGAGTCTTGGGCTTGGTGCTGGTTGGGGACAGAGAACAGGGAAGGGGGATAATTGGGATTCTGCGGTTGTGTTTCCTTGAGGGGTGGGAGAGGAGTGCGTGATGGTCTCGCCATTCTGTAGGGTTCTAGCCACGTTATCTCTTCGACCCTTTCTTCCATCCTAGCGCTTCTCAATGGAGAAGTTATGAAGCAGTCTTGGGAGGTGGTGGGAGGAAGCCAGGAGAGGTGACCCGTCCTCATCTGTTTCTCTTCCTCTAGGAGACATGACCCATGAGCTGGTGAGGCATTTCCTAATAGAGACTGGCCCCCGAGGAGTCAAGCTCAAGGGATGCCCCAATGAGCCGAACTTCGGTGAGCTGTCCCTCTGCCTCTGACTCCACAGCTGGCTGCGGAGACTCGGCCCTGCCCCAGGCTCCTCCAGGGTCTGGCCCCAAGTTCTGTCTGCCACAGGCTCTGCCAGTCCCCCTTGTCACAGACTCAGCAGAGGAAACGAACAGTAGCTTCCCTTCCTCTGTCCTGTGGCTTCTTAACTCTGCCAAATTCCTTTCTGTATTGTCCTGTACAACTGAGACTTATTATCATTGTAATTGGAATAACTATAACAACAGCTGCCCTTTATTGACCACCTACTATGTGAAGGTCACTGTCTAGGTACCTTATATTATTTCTTGTCTCACAACAATCCTGTACGGTAGGTGTCACTGTCCCTATTTTACACATGAGGAAGCTGAGGTTCATTGAAGTTAGACTTACCCAAGAACACATAGATAATAAGTAACTGAGTGGGGATTTGATCCCACAGTTCTCTGATACTTCTGCACTGCTTGAGAGGGGCCACAACAACTAAAGGAACTTAGGAGAGATGTTGGGAAGAACTTTCTGCGGAGGAAAGTTGTTAGGTAGCCTTATGACTTAGAATGAGCCTTTGGAATCTTCTTACTCAGTTTTTGCTAAAAAAGGGCATGAATTTTCAGCTTTGTTGGTGGGATGAGGGAATGGTCATAAAGAAGCTGAAGACTGTGTGTAGTGGGATGGGGTGGGGATTCCCTCATGCCCATGGCCCACTCCCAGCTTCCAGTGATGCTGCCCTGTGCTCTCTCCCTCCCTGCAGGATCTCTGTCTGCCCTGGTCTACCAGCACTCCATCATCCCGCTGGCTCTGCCTTGCAAGTTGGTTATTCCAAACCGAGGTAGGAGCATGAGACTTCTTGCTCACCAGGCACACCTTTGAGCTGGCCTTTTTTGTGTCTCAGCCCTGCCAGCTACTCCAGAACACAGGCCAGGGTTGGAGGACACAGTTCATTTTGCCAATCTGGGGAAACTCAAAACCACTCTCCTGCTTTTTCCTATTAAAAAAGAAGGAAAAGTTTATTAAAAAGCTTAACTCCAAGAGTATACATAAATTGGCTTGCCAGGTTCATCTGGAATATCCTCTGGAGGCTTCAAGAAATTTATATTGAATCCTCAGAATAAGCCTCATCCCAGGGGAGGCATGAGAAGTAGGTGGCAGTTGTGACACGACTGTGGCCTGGAGGATGAGATGGGCTTTGGCAAGAATAGAGAAAGGAGCGTGGATGTAGGTTGCAGAGCATCCAGGTGTTGAAGGCTGTTTGAGTGGAGAGGAACGAGCCTGCTCCGGAGATCTTTGAGAGGAAGAGGTGGTGGGGCATTCCTGGGCCAAGGGTGTCCCTGGTGTTTCTAGTTTGTGTGGCTGGGAGGGTGTTCCCTGATGAAGGGGACATTGAGCTGTTGGGGAAGAGTGAGTCCTCCTTTGATTGTGGGAAGGTTGAATAGAACCCAAGGGTATTGGGACCCATGGGGTGAGAATGTGAATGAGACAGTGGGGCTGGTAAAGGAGGTTTTAGCTTCTCTCCTTGAGGTGTCTCAGCCTTGGAGGATGGCTGGTAAACACCCAACACTCCCTACACACAGGCTTCTGTCACCCAATCCCCATGTCCAGAGCCCACCTGAGGCTGACAGTGCCTGGCCCCAAATGCAAGGTCTAGGAACTGGGAACTGGGGTGCCTTCCCCCACCTTCCCTGTTCCATAATAGGACATTCAGAAGTGCACCTAGCTGTGGCCCTGAAACTTTCTTCCATTCCCTCTTGGAGCTCCTGGGGTTATGCTCATATATAAAACCTCTGATATTATTTGACAGTTTCTATTTATCCAATTCAATTTATTCAATTATTAATAGTAATTGACCAATATTACTAGCTTGAAAGTTCAAATACAACTTAAATAGCATTATGAACCACACAATTTAGACACTAATTAAATTATATTTCTATGGAATTTACCATAGTAGTTGAATAATTAAAAAACTATTTGATGTTTAAATTGTATAAACCAGTGGTTCTCAAAGTATGGTACCAGACCAGCAGCATCAGCATCTCCTGGGAACCTGTTAGAAGTATAAATATTCTCAAGTCCTCCCTAATCAGAAACTCTGGGTTGGGCCGAGTAATCTGTGTTTTAACAAGTTTGTACACCAAAATCTGAGAAACACTGGTATAAACAATATCCAATTTTTTTCTGATTTTTTTTTTTATTAGGGTATAGTTGATAAAAATTGTGCTAGTATGGTGTCCAGTGTGATGTTTTGGTAGATGTATATGTTGTGAAATGGTTGAACCAAGCTAATTAACATGCCCGTTGTTCAGTTCTTATTACTATTGAATTATAGCTGGGCTGCATTAATGGTTTAATAGATCAGGGTATTTATTGATCTACACAAAGACTCATGGATGCAAAACGACAGCAACAGAGGCTTGCTTTATGCCAAGCACTGGAAACACTGTACATGGACTGTCTCAAAAACCCAGCGAGTGGGTACCTTTATCATCATCTTTGTTTTATAGAGACTTAGCAAGGGCTCGGGTAAGGGTTTGAGTCCAGCTCTCTTGGACTCCAGTGCTCTCATCTGGTGTGCTGGGTATAGTAATCATTGAACATTCATGCTGGACATAACACAGTGCTGACTGCCAGGGCCTGCTATGAAAAGCAATGCCCCTGGCACAAAGTATATGCAGAGCTCACCTTAGGCCCAGCTAAACTCATGCTTCTTTCCGGCTCTAGGATTTTAATTACCAGCTAAATTTTTGTCTCAGATCCCACAGATGAATCGAAAGATAGCTCAGGCCCTGCCAACTCAACCGCCGACCTGCTGAAGCAAGGAGCAGGTGAGTGGTCACCTGAGTCTGGATCCCTGCCCAGGCCTTTCTTTCCGCCTTCTTGCCCTGTCCCCTCCTGTAGGTGCAGGCTGGAAATTGCTCCCAGACCTACATGTCTCTGGGCAGATCACATTTCTATGTGCAGATGCCTTGGCCCAAGGGTGGCCTGAAATTCACCTGCTACCTTCTCCCTGAAGAGTGGACCTGAGGCATTGTCCTCACCCACTCCAGCCCCTGTGACTACTCCTTGGGTCGGTTTCTTCCAGCCTGCAATGTGCTCTTTGTCAACTCTGTGGACATGGAGTCACTCACTGGGCCACAGGCCATCTCCAAAGCCACATCTGAGACATTGGCTGCTGATCCCACGCCAGCTGCCACCATCGTTCACTTCAAGGTGTCTGCCCAGGGAATCACACTGACTGACAACCAGAGAAAGTAAGACTCTTCTACCTGCCTCTGTGTGGGGCTGTCCTTCCCATTACCCGTCTGTTCATTTACCCTCCCATTTACCAGTTGATTCATCCCTTGCACCCATCTATCCACCCATCCATCCACCCCCTTGCTCACCCACTCAATTGATCCATCCATTCCTGTATCCATTCATCCTCCATCTACCCTCCTACACCCATCTATCCCTTTACCCACCTGTCTCCACCCATCTATTCATCCATCCACCCACCCACCTATCCATCCTTCTATAAATTTGCCTGCACTAGTTATACAGCTGTAAATACAACTGGTAAAAAGTACACACTTTCTGGAATAGAGCCCTTCCTCTCAGGCTCTCCTAACAGTGACCCCAGCCCCTTTCCTTCCTCCTCCAGACTCCTCCCCCCATTTTTCATTCCTCAGTGCATTTCTTCCTTTCTTTCCCAGCCCCTAGCATCTGGGACATGTTTCTATGGCACACCTATGTGTCCATGTACATTGCTTAGGTCCCCAATGTGAGAGCTCAGGCCGTCTCGCTCATAGCAAGAGGCTGTGTGGGTTCATGACAGCCACAGGCTGTGGACAGGTGGCCTCATGCAGGTGCAAGGTGGGCAAAAGCCAGTCACTACAGCACTCATCCTCTGTTTATCTCATGTCTGTGGTGCAGGCTCTTCTTCAGACGACACTACCCCCTCAACACCGTCACCTTCTGTGACCTGGATCCTCAGGACAGAAAGTAAGTCTCTTATAGACACCTTCCTTCCCTCCTTCCCAGCCCTGTGACACTGAAGTCTGTGTGTGCATGTGTGTGTGTGAGTGTGCATTCTTGGTTCAGCTGGAAGATCTGCCTATGTCTGTGGGATTCTGACTAATAGTGTTGGGCATTTCTCTGAGTCTTTACCACCATGGATATGGAGACCCTCCCAGGACTCAAATGCCCACTACCACCCCCTCTGCCATACCCCTGACCCTGAATCTGCTGCTGTTCCCACATTGGTGAAAGCACCTTAGGAGGAAGGCCACCATGTTTGCTCCACCTTGAATGTCTCCCTGCATGATCTTTGGAGGCTCCTGTATGCTGGGAATGGGAGCTCTTCTGCCCCCCAGAAAGTCTGGGCATGGGTGGGGCTGGGCTCCTGGGAAGAGGTGTGGTGACTTACTCTGAGCCATCTTTCTCTCCACAGGTGGATGAAAGCTGAGGGAGGTGCCCCTGCTAAGTAAGTGTGGCTTCTTTACTCCCAACCAGCTTGCTGGTCCTTGTGTTCTTTGGCGAGGGGAGCAGGAGCCAGGCTTAGAATCCAGGGCCAGCAGGTAGGAAAGGGCAGCAAAGACCTTTGTGCCGAGGTCACTCAGCTTTGGAGAAAAGCTTGGCCAGGAAGCCAGGCCTTTAGCCTTCTCCTGCCTCAAAGCCAAAGCCCCAGCCTCTAGCATGGCCGCTTTCCGGGATCAGAACCAGCAGGGACCCAAGGAGGTGGACAGACAGCTGAGTTTTACTAGCAGTGATGGCAGTAGAGCAGGAATTGTTTAAATGATCTTTTCTGCCAAAATCCTGGTTGCTCTTATTCCTGTTCTTGCTCTTTCGGTGGGCTTCTGTGAGTCTTGTGGCTGGGCTAGATCTTTTCATCAGAATGTGGGAGCCCGGAAAGTAGGAATTCTGGAGATGGCCCTGGGACCTTTTGGTTGATTCTTCCATCTATTTATCATATCCTGTGTGTCTCTGAGAAACTCAGAGACTGACTGGGACACTGACTCTGCCCTCAGGAGGCCTGACATTGGTGCAGCATCTTAAATAGCACTAAGATGCTTCTGTGGTTTTCAAACTGTGTTCCGTGGAACCATAGGATCCTCAGATGGCTACTGAGCTGTTTGGAAGGGAAGGAAAACCCTGGAACTATTTGCGGCTATCATCTCATCACTGAGAGCCAGGGTTTCCTCAATATCACAAGACTGAAGCAAAGTGTAGGAACAACCCAGGGTCTGAAGCTGACAGAAGACTGTCACTACGATCTACAACTCACATTTCACTTTATCAGGCTTGTCCCAATAGTCCCATTTTCCTTGCTGATTGACTTTATAAGAAGAGAATGTTATACTTTCGAATTGATACATTTATAGCCAGAAAATACCACCTTAGCCTTTAGACTTCATGTAAGATTGTTTTAGGGAAAGAAAACTTTCACTGTTAAAAAAAATGAAAACCTCTGCCGTGTGAGAGGTGGCGAGAGTGTGGCTCACAGCTGTGGGTGTCACTGAAGCAGAGCGCATCCAGCAGGGAGAGATGGGGGAAGAAAGTATGTTTCTAAATGGGTCTTAAAAGACAAAAACAATTTGGACAGGTCGAAGTGGGTGTGGGGATAGGAGACTACTTCTGGGGAGCAGGTTCATGGCCACCAGACTGCAAGCTCCCTGAAGGCAATGCCTTGTCTGTCGCATGGGGTTGTCAGGGCCTCCGAGTCTCAGTGCTGCCTTGTGTCTAAGCCGAGCAGCCAGGCAGGGGATAGGCTGGGGGAGAAGTAAGCTGGAAACACCTCTATTTCTCCTTTGGGAGAAGGCTGTGAGCGGAGCTTCCTGCTGCAATGGCTTTGCTGGTTGGGGCAAGGGTGCGGCAGGGAGAGGCTGAGGCAGGGCAGAGACTGCGATGTGGGGGGCTTGGGACTTGGGACAGACTAGGGTGAGGCGGGTGAGGCAGTTGAGGTGCCTCAGGTGCAGAATTTAAGGAGCTCTCAGGATCTTGTGAGTGCCTTCTCTCTGTCCGTGGGGCTGAGGTTTCTTGCCTGGATCCACTCCCCCAGGCAGATGAAAGGACTGGGCTCTCGCTGCATGGAGAGCCTTGGCGCTGCTGCTGAAATGAATATCAGGAGAGGGCAGGGTGATGTTTAGAGCAGGTGCAGGTTGGCTGGGTCTCCAGCCTGGCACGAATGGGCAGCCAGGTCTGGCACGCCTCCAGGCTGGGAGCTCAGAGACACTCCCTCATCTGCCCAGAATACCCCCTCCACAGCACAGAACCCACACCAGCCTGGAAAAGGGAGTGTTGGGGGGCTGCCCTGTGGAACTTGGTCTCCCCACCACCTGGGCATTCCCCCAGGGACTTTGGCTCTGTCATTTGCAGCCCTGACACAAAGCTGGGAGAGCAAAGTTGTAGGAAATGCAGGGGTGTGTGTGTGTGTGTGTGTGTGTATGTGTGGGGACATGTATGTGGTGTGTGGCTTGTGGGTGGTGTGTGTGTGTGCATCTGTGTGTGTCTTACATGTTGTGTGGTTTGTGGGGGGTGTATGTGTGTGTGTGTATGTGTGTATGTATGTGTGTATGTGGTTTATTATGTGTGGTGTTATTGGGTGTGTATTATGTGGTGTTTGGTTTTTGGGATGTGTGTATGTGTGTATATGTGTGTGTATGTGGTTTGTGGGGGATGAGTGTGTGTGTGTGTGTGTGTGTGTATGTGTGTGTTACATGGTGTGTGCTCTGTGTGGGTGCATGTGTATGTGTGTGTGTATGTGTGGTGGTGGTATGAGTGTATGTGTATGTGTGTATGGGATGTGTGTGCACATGCACAGATACACACAGCAGCAAGCAGAACTCAACTCTGCTAATTTTAGCTGTTGTGGTCCAGTCCTAGGGAGAGGGGTTTCCATCGGAATCTCCAGCTGTCCTGATTTCCCCATCTCGCTCTAATTAGCAACATGCCGACTGGGAGGGGACCTGTGCTCACATTCTGTTCTCTGCCCTCATATTTTTAACTCTGTTTTGCAAAGAGAGAGTGCCAGGTCACTCTAGCCTTGGTGCGGGTGGGGGTGGAGTGACAGGGGTGGGGGTCCCCACTTTCTTCTCTGGGCTTCTAAGCCTCTTGAGCCCAGGGCAGTAATTGGAGGGAGGGGTGGTGTGACTGCTTGTCCCTTTGTCTCCCTGACCTTCTTGTGGTGTCTGAGGAGGCCCAGCCCTCTGACAGGCAGACAGCCTTCTATTCATGTGCTCCTGTGTTGTGCCTGGGCTGGGACTGGGAGGGACCTGAAGCTCGTCTAGGAATGTTCCCATTTTATTTTTGGTCTCCTCACCCTCCTTACTATCCAGCCCTGTCATTCACCTCCAGCTCCCCCTGCCACCCCTAAAAGGGAATTTCTCCCTGTCCTGAAACAAGGCGAGACGGTGTCTCCAGGACTTGGCTTTGTTGTCAGTGGAGGGGAGAGAGGATTTTCTCTGATGCTCAGGAGATTGGGGGAGGCGGTGAAAGGCTGGCTCGTGGGGGCTGCTCTCCAAGGCCTGGGGTTCCTCCTGCCCTCCCCTCATGCCCACCACCCTGTCCTGCCCCTGCAGGCTTTTCGGCTTCGTGGCCCGGAAGCAGGGCAGCACCACGGACAACGCCTGCCACCTCTTTGCTGAGCTTGACCCCAACCAGCCTGCCTCCGCCATTGTCAACTTCGTCTCCAAGGTCATGCTGAGTGCCGGCCAGAAGAGATGAGCCCCACCCCTCGCCCAGGGCCAGGGCAGTGGGGATGGGGCGTGTGGGGAGGGGACCCACGAATCCTGACCACCCTTAAATCCAGAAGGAGGACTTTGGGCCAATTTTGGAGAAGGAGAGAAGAAAGTGCAACGTGGGGAGAGGGAAGTGAATTGCAGAGGGGAGTGGGGAGAGAGAGAGAGGAAGGAATGGACGGTCGAGAAGAACTTGGATTCCCCTGGCTGGATGGAAACTGCAGAAACCCAAAGCCTCCCAGACTAACCAGGTCCACCTAATTCTCCCTTTCCCCCTCGTAGAGGGTGGTGCTCCTCAAAGGAGATGAAACAAACTTCCTTGGGGGTCCATATTTGGGGGGGGAAATGGGAAAGCTCTGTCTCCCTGACCCAGCTTCTTTGCAAGGAGTAATCAAGCTGAGAGAATCTTTTTCTGGCCACCTCTGGGGTAGGTTACCAAACCAAACGGAGCCAGCGTGGGACATCAAATGGCAGAACTTTTTCTTTTTTCAGACCCAAGGCACCTACGGTCTCTTTGCTGTGACTCCCACGTGTGATGTGTGGGTGTATATATGTCCACACCATGTCCTCACATGTTGATTTATATCTGCCCTTATGAGCTAGAATTATAAACAGCTATACCTGTCCATATCCCCTGTGTTTGCACACACATGTGCATACTGTCCAAAGGTGGTTAGGGTTGGGGGTGACAGGGCTAGGGAGGGAACAGAAACCCTCTTCTACAAGGTGCTCAAGATGACGGGTCCTGGAGGTTCTCTCTTGGTCCTGCACCTGCACTCTAGCAGCCCTGGGTGTTGCCAGCTCCTTCTCCTCTACAGAGACCCCTGCTCTGCCTCCTTTGGCTTGAGGAGGTGGAGATATGTGTGTCCATAGCCTTGGGATAGAAATCAGGCAGGAAGGGTGGCTATTGAGTTCTGGGCGGCCCAGCGGCAAGGATGGCCCTGGACTCTGCCTGAGCTCCCACCACTCAGCCCCATCTCGGGTTCCGTACCCCAGAACCCACCTTATCTCAGACTGGCTTATCCGCATGATGCCTTCTTGGGGGCTGCTCTGCCCTGCCCTTCTGTCCTGCAGGGTCCCCGCACTGGGGCTCATCCTGGGGAACCTGCTTCTGAAAGCCCTGCTCAGCGAGGCCCAGATGCTGGAGTCCTCATCCTCCCCTCTGTAAGTGTTTTGCAGTCCAACTCTGCAGACCCTCTGGCTGGGCTGCCCAGGGTGACATCAGCAGAGCTCCTAGGGCTGCTATCTGTGCACCACATAGCCTACATACAGTGCCCAAGCCTTGCTGTTCCCCCTCTGCCTTGGTTTCTCCAGCAGGGCCACGCTGCCTTTGGAGTAGAGGGCAGAAAACATGCATTTAGGCCAACAGGCATAGGGTCCATTTGGGTAGTTGGGAAAACTCCCGACCACCACCCAAGGACTCTACACCAGAGTGGAAAATTCACCAAGACTCCATTCTTAAGCCTATGGAGGCCACTAGAGAGAGGCATTGTACTGATATATAAATATACATAATATATACGTAAGACATACTGACAGAATCTGTAAGCTAATAAAATATAAGAAAAGGTTAAAAAGAGAATAGGTAAAATTACAAGAAGTATTTATTGTCCTCCCATGTTGCTTTATTGCCTTCCTGGGCATAAACCAGTTCCCATCTCTTTTTATATGTATGAGTAAAATCTGAAATGTGGGGGGCCTTTATTCTTGGAGCAGCCAGGGGTCTGCTTGCTCTGGCCTTGGCCCTCCCTAGACTCTGTCTGAGGCTCAGCAGGGAAGGGGGTGCACATGTCCCACCCCTGCACCCTTATCCTCCCTCAGGCCGGGGGCCAGCAGCCAGCAGCCAGCTCCCAGGACGTGTGGGCCTGAGCCACGGTGTGGGTATGTGTGGCAGATGTGGTCGTGTGTGTGTCTTTAGTAGGTTTTCTCCTCCAGGGAGCTGTACCTGTGTGGACATTTGTTTCAGGGAGTTGGTAAATGAGAGTGTCTGAAGAGGGTGGGGAGCAGGATGAAGGCCCCACCAGCCCCTGCTTTCCAAAGAGCACCAACCTTGTGCTTGGTGACCAAGGTCTCTCCAAAGTGCTCTTCCTTCTGAGATAGTCAAGCCAAATACCTGGGTTTTCTCCTCTCCTCATTCCCTAGTTAACTCCAATTCTCCTTCAAGATAGAAAGAGATATTTCCCTGTTCCCTTCCTTTGTAAATATCTTCATCTCCCACCAGATGGCCCGGGGAGTCCCCTCGTCACTTTTGGGATATTGTCTCCACACTCGTGGTTGGGTGGAGCGTCAGCCCCTTCGGCAGCCATGCCCAGGCTCGGGACTGTGTCTGGGGTCAGCCTTCACACTTGCTTTTCCACCCACCCACTGCCCACCAGCAGCCCACCTCCCAGGCACGGCATGCCCCTCCACTCCAGGCTTGAGCTGTGCGTGAGCCTGCGGGAAGGACCCAGGTGATGCTGGAAAGCTGATCACTCACTCCCAGTACCCTCTGGAAGGAGCTGGTTCCAAGAGTTTGGCCTTTCCAGAAGAACAATGGAGAAGGGTACCCCCATCTCCACGGGGGCCCCACCTTTGCGTCTGACACCACAGCTCCCTGTGTACCCATGCACACACGTACGTACACACACACCACACAGCACTGCAGTATATTCTTGCCAAAGATTTCCTTTAAAACAAAGCACTTTTACTAATTCTTGTTAGTATTTTTATAATGTTTATCCTTGTCTTTCCTCCCCCTCCCTCAGCCTGTTGTGCTGTTTATTGTTGGATCTGTTTGTCAGCCAGGAGACTGCTGTCTGGTCTTGAACATGGGCTGGGGTGGGGAAGGGTCTGGGAGAAGATGGTGAGGAGGAGTGGGACAGACTGGGCTGCCCTGGGGGCTCAGGCCCCAGCTCCAGCCACACTGGCTCTAGTGGCCCAGCCGGGTCTCTGCCCAGCCAGGTCTCTGCATAGCTGGCCTTGTATGGTGTCTGGAGGCAAGAGTGTAGATGAGGAATGTCTCTGATACAAAAGGCCCAGTGCAGTCCACGTGACTTTACCCAGCAGGAGGAAGAGGGAAGGATGGGACATGAGAACAATGGAGAAGTGACCCCAGAGGGAAAACAGGGAAGAAATGAGCTGTTTAATCAACTTCCAGGGGTAACTGGAGTGTCCCCATTCTGCCATCTGATGTCCTGGCTCCCTTATCTAGCCAGGTATTTGAGGGACATAGACATCATGTCCTAGGTTTTGGGAAGGCCTTTTGACACATCTCATGTGAATGTCTCCCCTAGCAGCTTTGAATGCTTGTGGACACCAATTGCCAGGATTCCTTCTCTCCTAGTATTGAACTCTCTGAGTATGTCAGAGATTGGCCAGAATAGGGATGGTGGGGCCCTGTGGCTGTGTGACAGTAAGAGGGCAGCCGCTGGACAAGTGTGATCTCTCTATCGGGGAGCTCTCTGGAAGGAGCAGAGTGGGGCATTCTTCTGCCTCTTTTTTTACAGGCCTGACATGTCGGGCTGGCTCTCATGCAATCCTGAGGGGTGCAGAGGATAGGTCAGTGTGAACCATGCCTATCCTCGCTCTGGACTTTGGTCCACCACTCCTGCCTCCTGGGTTTTCTTCCCTGCCCTAGGTCTTCACAGCTCCAGAACCTGGGGAGATCAAGTGGGCAATGCCCCATGCAAGGGAGGCAGCCCACCCCTACCCCCACACTCGGGGTCCTTGGAGAGGCTGAGCGCAGAGTCCTGGAGCCACCTCCTCACCCAGGTCCAGGCCCTGTGATCCTGAGACTCTCATTTCCTTGGCCAGCGGTAACATAGGACGTGTGTGTGTGCGTGTGCAAGTGTGGATGTATGTGTGTGCATGTATTTTGCTCATCTCTTTAGGGAATTGGGGGTGGGAGTTGGAGGTGGTGGGCAATGGGACGTCAAGTTCAACCTCACCCAGCAGCGAGCGGAATCAAGAGCTGAGGCCCGTAGGGCCACGAATTGGTGGAGTCTCAGTGTTGGCGATGGTGAGGATCTGGACACAAAGGCAGGGCTCGGGCACGTCTGTTCCTTCGTGACTCCTCTGTCCTCAAATGTCTGATGTGTTGGAGGACCTCTGTTTATTTTCCACACCTGGGCTCTTCCCAGCATCGAGATTATTGTCAAGGGATGTCCTGTGTTTGATTTCTAATCAGTGTTAAACAGTTTGAAGCTCTCCTGTGCACCCATGTTTGGTTTGCTTGTGTGTGAGAGAGCACAGCGGTGTGTGCGTGCTGTGTTTTCCCATTTTCTCTCCTCCCTTCTGACATGTCATTCAAAATAAATGTAAGAAATTCCTTACCCCACGCCCCCAGGCCCTCTGCAGGAAAACCAGAATAACCCCGCTTCCTCTCCCCACCCCCCAGCTGTGTATTTATATAGATGGAAATATACTTTATATTTTGTATCCTTGTGCCTATAACCTCTGCCACCTGTATAAACCCTGACCTATGCTACTTATCCTGGATATGAATGTATTGTACACTGATGTTGTCCCACTCCTGTACAGCTGCTTCGTTTCTTTGCGGATCCATTGTATGGCTTTATAAATGATAAAGTTAAAGAAAAATCCGTGCCGTTATCTAGCTGTGTTGTTTGGACAGGGGTCTGTCAGGTTTCCTGTGGGCAAAATGTGGCCTCTCCCAGGCACCAGGAGGGCTTCAGGGATGCCTCTGGTGGGTGACTCATCTCAAATCCTCCCAGCGACTTCCCTACCATCCAGATCTTGGTGCTGGTCACCATGAATTATTCATCTGGACTTTTTCAGCTGGAAGAGACACTTAGCTCAAACTCATTTAAGAAAAAAAGAAAAGGAGTTTTTTGCCCTGAGTGACAGAGGAGTCCAAGCAAAGCTGGATCAGGAATTTGTGCCCCTCCCCTGGTTCTGAGTTGGCTTAGTTCTCAGGCAAGCTCTTTCCAAGTGGTGGTGCCACCAGATGCTCCAGGCTTTCATTCTGCCAGCTTGGCCATCCCAGTAGAAAGAGGACTCTTTTCTCCCAGTGTTTTCAGCTAAAACCTGGGTAAATGCTCATTGATTCTGATAGGTCCTGCTTGGCTCATATGATTAACTCAGAAAAAAATCACTCCATCCAGTCTGTCACAGGACAGACTCTGGAGCCTTCTGAAACCATGGGGATTGAGAACGGGGGTGTGGGTGGTCCCTGAAGAGGTGAGGTTTATCTATGCATGCCTGACAGGTGGTACACATGTAGCTCACTCGTACACCAGGCCCCAGAGGTCCTGGGTGAATTCTTTGGAATTCAGAAAGTTTGGTGTATTATCTGCTGAGGCATGCCTAACATGGCGCAGGGGGTTCTGGGAGATCCCAAGTACTCAAATGACACGGTTCCAGTTCCCCCTTGAGCTTACAGTGTGGCTGGGAGGGTGGCTCGGATCTGCTGATTCGAGTACGTGTATGTTAAGACCCCGCTGTGGGCAGCACAGCGATCGTACTATGGGGCAGCCTTCCCAAGCTTTTTGGTCTCAGGACTCCTTTACACTCTTAAAAATTATGGAGGATTCCAAGGAGCTTTTGTTTAGTTGGGTTATATCTCTTGACTTTACTGTAGTATAAATTAAAACCGAGAACATTTAAAAAATACTTCATTAACTTCCATAGCAATAAAATCATTACATGTTAATATAATTAGCATTTTGACGAAAAATAATGATATTTTCTAAAACAAAAAAGATCAGGTGAGAAGGGTGACACTGTTTTGCATTTTTGGAGCCTCTTTCCTGTCCGGCTTCAGGGAAGACAGCTGGACTCTCATATCTGCTGCAGCATTCAGTTTGCTGTGATTCACATGTCATAGCCCTTTGGAAAACTCTACCGTACCCTTGTGAGAAAATAAGCGAACAAGACAATAATGGCTTTGCATTATTATGAAAATAATTTTAGCGTCACATAACCCCTGAAAGGGTCTCAGGGACCTCTGGGGCCCCAGACCATGCTTAGAAACCTGCTGCTGTATGGGATGCAAGACACGGGAAACACAGACTGTCTGCAGTGGAGACTTAACATGTACCTTCTATCTGCTAGTCATGGTCACACCGAATCTTCCCAGCAGACCAATGAGTTAGGTGTTATACCCATGGGACAAATAAGGAACTGAGGCTGTGAGAGGTCAGATAGCTTCTGACAGGCAGAGCTGGTCCCCGGCATCGTCGCTAAGCAAACACTTGCCGAGTGCCAGCATCTGTACTAAGCACTTCGGTGCATTTTTCCATGCACATGCCCCTGTGAGATAAGGGCTGTCCTTGTCCTCATTTTACAGAGGAAGAAACTAGGGTTCAAAGAGGTTAAGACACTTGCTGAAAATCGCAGAGCTGGGGCAGGCGGCAGAGCCAGGCTCTGAACCCAGGCGAGCTGACGTCCCCTCTGTGCCCTCCGGAGCACGTGTCTTCCTCTGCTCTCAGGGTTAGCTTTCAGGGGGAGAGACAGACCTTGGTGAGTGGTGTGGCAGGCGGGCAGGTGGGAGACCAAGCCGAAGTCATTGGTCAGACGGATGATTGGGGGCTGGGCATTTGGGCTGGCTTCCCAGGGAGTAGACCGGGGTTTCGGCTGTGTGATGGGGAGGTCAGGAGGTGTCCTCTCAGGCTGCCCAGATGCAGAGGCATGTGGCTAACTCCGGGCTGCCTGGCGCAGGGTTGTAGTATCAGATGACTGAGATAGGCTGGGGCCTCTGAGTGGAGCTGATCAACCTGCCTTTGAGGGGACTCAACAGTGAGGTGGGGCCAGCTGTGCTCTGGACACCCCAAGGAGGAGGTAATGGCCAGGGGTGCAGCGGGAGGGCTTTGGGTAAGGGAGGTGAGCTCTCCCAACACACCTCGTTACACGGAAGACCTGAAGGACCTTTTCACGTTCTACACAAAATGTGGCCCGTGCCCCATTAGCATCGGCATCAGCTGGAGGTTATTAGAAAGGCAGAACCTCCGGTCCCGTCCCAGGCCCGCAGGTCAGAATCTGCATGTTAATAAGGTCGCTGGGAAATGTGTGCATGTACTAAAGTCCCAGCAGCCTGATTGCATCCCATGGCTGGACTGGAAGCCAGGGCCGAGATGCCCAGCCCAGGAATCTTTCTTGAAAGGAAACCCCTCCTGAAATTTTAGGATGAACAGACAGTGCTCTTGTCTGGTCTCCATGGGTGGTGAGCAGCCTTGCCTCTGGGCCCGCCTTGCTGAGGAGATTCTAGAGTCTCTGCAGCCCCGGGGCTGGCCAGGGCCAGGTGGGGGTGAGTCCTGGCCCAGTGAGCAGGAACTGTGGCTGTACCAGGCGCACAGGGTGTGAACACAGTCCAGCCTTGGAAGAGGCAGAAATGTCAGCTGAGGGCAGGGCAGGAGGGCAGAGGGATGGGGCTGGGGGTCAGAGGTGAGGAGTGTCTACTCGTTCTCAAACTTGGTGAGAAGTCCTAAAGACTGGGCCCCACCCCAGAGATTCTGAGTAAATCAGTCTGAGGGCCAGTCTGGGCACTGGGATTTTTTTATGCTGCCCAGGTGATTCTATGTGCAGCCAGGGCCAAGACCTATGTAAAAGAACTTTCCTCAGGTTGGCTTCTTCCAGGGCAGGGGTGCATGTATTCACACCCATGGCACATGTGCATTGGATGGGGTGGGGAGCTGGGAAGGGTGGGGAGGTAGATGGAGTTGGAAGAAGCCCCCTCTGGACTAGCTTAGGCCCCTGCCACCAGCCCCTTCCCTCACGAGTCTCCTGGGGGTGGGAGAATGCTGTCCTCTCCTCTCACGGGTGGAGCCCACTGATATTTTAACAAATTCTAGGCCTGGAAGTAACCTCAAATGTTCCTCCTCCTGCACCCCATGGGCAAGGCTCATGAAAAGGAGGAGCTGTGGCCCTCTCTCCAGGGGACTCACTGGCTAGGGCCTAAAGACACTGGGTGTGGGGCAAGGCCTGGAAAAGGTCTTATAGGCTGCTTCATTTCAGCTCTGGAATTTCTCCTCATGGGCATTGAAGTAAAATTCTGCCTTCCTCTTTTAAAGAACTGTATTTTCTGGGATTTTCTTCATCACTTGATGAAAACAACTTTTATTTGTGCTTAGCAATTTCCAAGCAGTTCAGAACATGGAGAGGACACAGCTGGTTCTAAAAACACTGACAGTAGAAGTAGGACCAAATGCGCAGGTCTGTGCATGCATGTGCACACACACATGTACACACAGACACAGACAGACATGAACACACATGCACACAGACATATGAATGCACACATACACACACACATAAGACCTAAAACCCCTTGGGCTATACTGTGTCTCCAGGTAGGTATCTCCTTTCCTACCTCCTTCTCACTGCATTCTGGTGTTCTGCCATCTGGTGAGTCAGTCCCAGGGGTCATGAGGCTAGTGACAGGGCAGGGCTTCTCCCACAGCGGGCTGACCCCAGCTTCACTAATTGGCAGAGTGGCACAATCATAGAAGGGGAGAGAGCACCCTGTGAGCTCTGCAAGTCAGAGCAACTGAGAGGCCTGGTGGAATAGGGCAGAGCCCCAAGGAGCACGTGAAGGACCTGGGGGAGCTCGGCTTGGAGAAGAGAAGGATCAGGGAAGATGTTCGAGGACCTCTTGGGGAGTCAGCATCTTCTGGGCTCCACATGTGGTAGGTAAGGGCTACAGGGAGGCCAGATGGGGAGGAGCTGCTTGTGCTTTGGAAGGGGTGAGCTCCCCATCCCTGGAGGTGTTGGAGCTGCAGACTGCAGAAGGCCCATTCCAGGCTTCACCCTGGCATGTCTGTAGGCACATGCTAGGAGATCCTCCTTATCTGGCTTGAGCCAAGGGTGCAGATGTGGCTGGGCCCTGAGACACAGAGAAAAGCCCTTGGAAGTATGACCTTTCTTCAAGGGCACTGGCTTCAGAACCAGGCACAGCTGGGACTCTGGAAAGTGTTTTCCTGCTCTGGGCCCCAGTTTCTCCACCTACCCTATAGGGCTGGTGTGAGGACTGAGAGCAGGCAGCCCCTAGCACGGCACTTGGCTTACTGCTGGTGCTGTGGGCCCTCAAGAAATATGTGCCTCCTCTCCTTTTCTGGTGCCTCTAGCCTCCTCCACACCATTTCCTCAGGCTTCTGGGGAGACTTGGCAGCAGAAAGGAGTTGTAGCAGAAAGCCTCCTGAACGATATTGATCTGACCGGCTCCGGACTCTAGACCACAGCGTTTGGGGATGGCGTGGAGCCGCCTCCATGGCTCCAGCTTTTATGGGGTTTGAAAGATCATCTCTGGCCATCAAGACAGGATGTCCGGGTTCTGGGTCCCTCCTCTCAGCCTCTGCTCCATTCCCTGACTCCCAGATTGGTTCTGGGAAACCTCCCAGTCGCGGGTCAGGTCCTGGGAAAGCAAGGGGTACCCATAAGGTCTCCGGTCCCCTGCCCTCTCTTCAGCCCCATATCCTGCATTTGCAGAATCTGATCTGGCAGCCCCACTGCCCCTCCCTCAGGGGACTAGGGCTGGTTTGGGAGATCAGGAGCAGGGGCCACACAAGGCAGGGATTATGAGGAAAGCAGGAGACAACCAGGGAGAGATGGAGCAAACCTCCGAGCCATGGAGCTGAGGGCTGGTGGAGACTTGGGGCTACCTTGGGGTAAGTCAGTCAATTAATTAACAAAATTTGACTGATTTTTATTGAGCACTTACTATGGGCAGGCACTGTACTTGGCACTAAACAATGCTGATGTGGGTGTGTTTGTTTCTTTTGTGTCACTCTGGGCCTAATGGGAGTGGGGAAAACATACAAAGAATCAGCAAATATGTAATCACAATGTGATAAGTGCCCTGGAGGAGAGGCGCATCTTGCAGCAAGAGTGTGCAAATGGACCCCATGGTCTGGGAGAGCAGGAAGGTGCCCCTTGGGGAGTAAGATGTTCCAAATGCTAGGTTCAAAGAGGGGAGAAAGGGCATGTCAGGCAGAGAGAACAGCACATGCCAAGGCCCAGGGGCAGGAGGGGCATGGCATGTCTGACCCCTGAACCTCCCCTGGGTAGCATGTTTTACAGTTGTAATTTGAAGTTTATTGGAAGGTGAGACAGAACAGTGGTTACGTGCACAGGCTGTGGTGACAGACTGCCTGGGCTCAAATTATGGCTCCAGCCCTATGAACTGTGTGACCTTGGGCAAGTTGCTTGACCTTGCTGTGTTTCTGTTTCTTCATCTGTAAATGTGGGATGATAATAGCAGTACCCAGCTCAGAGGGTTGCAGGAATTGAGAGTTTATACCTGTAAAAATATCTTGGAATAGTGCCTGGCAGGTAGTAGGTGCTCAGTAAATGCTAGTTATTCTTCTAATTTATTTCTTTGACCTTTTTTTTTTCCTTTCACCCTCACTAGACCGTAAAGTTCCCAGGAACAAGGACCTAGGTCTGTATCCGAAGGCCCAGCACAGTGTCTGGCATGTGACAGACCCTCTGTCAACATTTATGGAGGAAGTGAGGTGACTGCAAGGTCAGTGTGGCCAAAGGGAGCCAGGGCAAGGTGGGGAGAGTTGGGCTGGAGAGGGTGGATGAGTTAGGCAGGGCCCTTACCACTTGAAGGGTTTGGTGTTTGCTGTAAGAGCCGTGGAAGTGTTTGAAGCTTCTGAATCCAAGGGGCAGTGGCATCAGGTTGGCATTTTGCAAAGATGACGGGGCTGTTAGTTTCAATATCTGTTGAATCCCAACTATATGTCAGATGTTGTATCAGGTATTTTATTAAATGTTATCTCATTCATTTCATGAAATGACTCCAGGAAGTAGGTATACAGCTTAAAAAACCTAAAACTTAGAAAGAATTAGTAGTTTGCCCAAGATGTCCTAGCTGGAAAGTGCTATAGAAATGGACTTAAGATCACTTTGGCTCAGTATCAGCTGGAATATTGGTCCAGCTTCTATAACAGAGCTTTCAAATTACCAAACCCTTCAATCTGTAGTTGATTTCTCTCTCAAGTAAAGGCTCTCACTTGTATCACCAGCCCTCCCCCACGAAGTTGTTCAGGGACCCATTTACTCAGTTTCGTTGCTCTGCTGTTCTCAACATGCAGTCGGTCCATTACGGTTGCTCCAGCTCTGGCCATTTGTGTGAGGAGGGGGTTGGTGTGTCATACCCTCCAAAATGGGGAGGGACTTTCAGACTGAAAACAAAGCAGGCAAATCCACACCATCTACAGAGTTTTAACAAAGGGTAACTTACATACGGGGAAGGTCACGCGCAGTGAAGAATCCGACATCTGCAGATGAGAGCTCTAACTCTTTGGATTCAGACACAGCGTACATAGCACAAGCACTAATACTAAAAACAACTTCAAGGAAATGGCTTAAGAGAAATGAGTTGATGACTTTGCCCAACAGGTGTTTTGTAACCTATGAAGCAGGCGTCCTGTGAGGCTACCGTGCAGCCTTACTGACACCACTGGCTGCAATACGTTATCTAGTCCCTTAGACCTGTTCGCCTTACGCTTGCCCTGAGGTTCCTACATAACTAGCCAGTGAGATGATGGAGAGACTTCTAGCAGGAGTCAACACGGCGGGCGGGCGGGACACAAGGAGGAGGGAATCCTGCTCAGCATGCGACACCGCTGCGACTGCACTCCAGTCAGTGGAGGGCAGGAGAAGGGGAAGGAAAGGGCATGCCCTTCCTCTTAAGAACCTGACACACTGTTTACATTGTATACACTGTTTCTGTTCAGATTAGAATGGCCAAACAGTCACTGGCTCCAACTAGCTGCTGGGAAATGTCACTCTTCTGCTATACAGCCGTGAGGGAGACTTATTATCAAGGGAGGAGAGGAGGGTGGATATTGGGAGCAACCAGAAATTTCTGATTCACACTTTAATGCCTGCAGGAAGGAGAGCTCCTCTGTTACTCCAGAGGCAGGAGGTGGAAGCTATGCAGGGGTCACACTCAGTGGGTACCAAACAGGTAGTACTGGAAAAGCTCAACCACTGCTTGAATACTGAAAGGCGAGGGAAAGAGAATAGTGGAGGATGTTTGCACACAGACGACACACTGTGCTGAGAAATGCTTTCGGCAGAAGGTGCTGTGCTTGGAGCTGGATGTGTTGAGAGAAGTTGCTGTGGAAATTCCAGGTGGAAATATTCACTGGACAGTTAGAAAGGAAGGGTCCAGGCTGGAGGGAAAGATTTGGGGGCTATACTAGATGCCACTAGGGGTGGATGCTCTGCTTAATGGTCCCCTTCCTTTATGGGAAGAACCTGACAGGTAGAGATGGCCCCCAGTGGCCATGGCTCTGTGTTGGGATACCCTGGCCAGTGCCTCCAGTTATACAGCAGACTGGTCCAGAGATGAGTATCTGACTCAAGTTGGGTCTAACGTCCTCCCTGGACTGGAGAAAGGAGAAAAGAAAGTGCCTGGGGTGGGATGGGTGGCTGCATGGGCTCTCAATATTATCTCCATAGAGGTGACCGCCTCTATGCATGGTCTACACCTGTGTGCTTACTCCCAGGCTCTGCAAGGCCGATCTGTCCATCCCCTGTACCTCTGGCACAGAGGACAAGGACTGGGCCACAAGGCAGAGCTTCCTGTACTCCATGTGTGGCCCAGAAACTGCAGAGAGAGAGCAGTCTAATTCCCAGGGCTACACAGACCAGGTGATGGACATCTCGGGGCGACCCCTGGGGACAGAGGCCTTGAGGATCAGATGAATCTGTCTCAATGCTTTGGCTCAATCTAAGTGTCAAATATTAGACACGACTTAATGTTTCTTGCCAGTTCAGTGGAGAGAGTTGTGGGATGTAGAAAATAAGTTGGGTCAGAGAAAGATCATTGTGCATCATGGGCAGTGATGCGTCCTGACACAAGGGCATTGTAGATAGAGGCGAGTCATGGATGGAACCTGGGGAACATCGATGTGTAAGAAGGAAAGGGTCTTATGAAGAAGAGCACGGTCTCAGAAAGCAAGGAGGAGGACATGGGAGGAGTGTTGTCTTGGTAGGCACGTGGGGGTGGTGAGAGTTTCTAGAAGGAAATAGTCCAGCCACCACCTCAGGATCAAGATGAATGAGTCCCAGAAGGCATTGAATTTGGCCATGAGGAGGCCATCCTTGTTCTGTCCTTTGGGAGAAGAGTGACAGTAGAACGGACTGGGCAGAAGGCTGAAGAAGTGGCTCAGCACAGCGTCTGGCTCACGAGGGTCTCACGATATTTGAAAAATTGGTGAGTTGATGAGCGAGCAGGAAGTAGTGACAGTGAGTGTAGACAGCTCTTTCAAACACCTTTAACTTCCTTTCCTGAGCGTCCCTCTCTGCTTTCACCTGGTCAGCGTGGCCTAGGTTTCACCTGCACAGAAGTTGGGATGGGGAAGGCAGAGACCAGGCAGGAAGGGGATTTGTCCTGGAAAGCTGAAGTGCCCCTGGGGTGGCTTTCAGAAGCTGTCTGATCCCTAACCTCGGTCTTTCCTACTGCAGGATCAGCAGGTGTCAGCTGGGGAAGAAGCAGCCTTCCCTGAATGACAGTCCTGCACAGCTGAACTCTATCCCAAGTGGAGATAAGAGAGGTGAAAATCAGGTGAGAGCAGCAGCCAGGTGTAATTCAGAAGGGCAGTGTGAGCGCTTTGTGTGTGCTCAGTGCTAGGTTACAGACATCTTACCCCACTTCCTCTACTCAAATTCCTGCTCCAAGATCTCACCTTCCCTAACCTCTAATAACCCCAAGTCCTGCATTGGTATTTGGGAGGCTGTGGCTGGGCCAGGTAAACAAGGCAAGCTGGGAGCCACAGCAGACACTGGAGGGAGAGGTGTTGGGCTCCCATCCAAATGGATTTTGGGGACCTGCAGGAAGGGCAGGCTGCAGGAGGCCGAGTTAGATTTTTCATCCTAAAGTTACCCCTCGGGGTCTTTTCTCTCCCCTTTTTACTCTTTCCCTACGTCCCATTTGGCTCCTTCACCTTTCCCTTTCTATCTGCATCTCTCCTCTTCCTTTCCTGTGTTCTGCCCCTTCATTCCCTATCTCATGTGTCTTTTTCTGTCTCCCAGGCAGCCTTCCCCAGTCCCCACCTAACTGAGGCACCAGCAGACAGGGCTTTGGCTGCAGCTGCTGAGAGTGGAGGATGGAGAGCAGGGGAACCTCACTTTCCAGGGACCTCCGAGAACAGGAGAGGCCTAAGCTTGGGGTGGGGAGAGCTACGGGAGGACTTTGGGGTGCCCAGTTAGGGCTCGGATTCCATGATCCTCTGGTTTTTTCCTCCACCCCACCAAGCCCACCTCAGGGCTGTCTTCCCAGTGCTGTCATGGGCCTATGACCCCCTCCAGTGGCCAGGAAGGGAACTGCAGCCTCTTTCTGCTCCTGCTGGAAGAGGTCATGGTGGGCAGGCAGCAGGCTGAGCCAATGTCCCAAGGGCCTGAGAGACACGATTAATTGAGAGCTGGAAGCTGAGAGTAACTGGGCACTTAGAGGCAGGCTGTTTATTAAAAGCTCCAGGATAGTGGTGAGGACGGAGAAGACCTGGCGGCCTCTGTTCCCATCATCAATCACCTCTCCTGGCAGACTGGAGCTGGCCCAGAGCTCCTTAATGACGGGACCTGCCTGGGGGCTGGGCTAGAGACCACTTAGGTGGTCAGTGGCAGTGGGAGACATGTGGCCTGGTCCCATATGTATCTCAGTGGTAGGGGCACTGGACTAGCCGCAGGAGACCTGGGCACACGGGGGGCTGGGCAAGAGAATCCCCTCTCAAAACCTCTTTGTCCTCTTCTTTAACATGGGGCTTGGGACAGGTGCTGTCTCAGGGTTCCTCACATCCCTGCATGGCCTGTGTCCATGTGCTTACTTCCTGGGTCTGCAAGGCCAATCTATCCAGCCCCCTGCAGCAGGCCTCCTGTGTCATACTGGCAGAGCAGGTGAGTGTCTCTCCCATGGCAAACGATGAAGGGTTCAATTCCACTGGAACTTTCCAGTGATCGGATGCTCTGGAAGCTCTATCCGTTTTTCCTCCCCTTCTACATGAGTGCATTTCTGGAGGTCCCAGTCCCTGTGAAGATGGAAAAGGGACACTCCTCTCATCGGGGATCTGGGTCTGAGAACCTGGAATGCAGTCATCTTTATTCCCTAGACTTAGTTATTTTACCTCCCCTTTTGAAAAGTCAGTGGCCCCCAAGAAGAGCATGAAGATAAACATCAGCCTTTCTCTCAAGGACTCCCAGACCTCTGATCTCACCAAACTGCCCCAAGTCTCTTCTAAAATGAAGCTGAATTTGATTGAAAATAAAAACAAAAAAGTAAATAGGCCTCTTTAAATAGGCCTGTTTTCCTTGAAAAGGAGTGATGGTGGGTGCTTCTGCAGGGGCAGGGTCGTTGCACTGGTAAATCACTGGAAAACAAAAGCAACAGACACTCTCCTTTAACCTGCATGTAAAACACGGAGGTAGAGTGTGCAGCTGCAGGAGGCTTAGGCTTCAAGTCTATCTGCGGTGGGCCTGAGGTTCCGCTCTGCTACTTCCTCGTTCATGTGATCCTGGGCAGGTTATTGACCTTTATGTGCTTCAGCTTTCTTGTCTATAAAATGGAATATTAATAACTAGCTGAAAAAGCTATGTTAGTATCAGTCGTTATGCATGTAAAGTGTCTAGCCCAGTGCTCATGTGGAATATTGGGAGGGCGGTAACTTTTATTGATTGCCTATGATGTGCTGGGCCCTGTATGAGATGCTAGAATCTCTTTTTTTTTTTTTTTAAAGATGACCGGTAAGGGGATCTTAACCCTTGACTTGGTGTTGTCAGCACCACGCTCTTCCAAGTGAGCCACGGGCCGGCCCTAGAATCTCATTTTAAAGATTATTTTAAAGTGACATATAATAATAGTGCATATTTATGGGGTACACTGTGATATTGCTATACATGGGTGCCATGTGTAATGATAAAATCAGGGTACATGGCAAATCCATCACCTCAATATTTATCTTTTCTTTGTGTTGGGAACTTTCAAAATCCTCTCTTCTACCTATTTGAAAACATACAAGGAACTGTGGTTAACTATAATCATCATCCAGTACTGTAGAATCTTAGAACTTATCCCTCCTGTCTAGCAGTAATTTCGCATCACAGGATCTCGTTTACAAAAAAACTCAGAAAGGTGGCTATTTCACAGATAAGAAAACCAAGAGAAGGTAAGTGACAATTTGGTTAATAAGTGCTGGCGTAAGGATTTGAACCCACGTCTATCTTCTTCCAAAGACTCTGGACTTATCTGGAAAGATGTAGCTGGAGTGGAGGTGGGAAAATGCTAAGGGTAGGTCCTGAGAAGGCAGAAGCCCTGTGTGATCAGAGAAGAGTGAGACAAATGGGGGGAGGCAGCGAGACAGGCCTTGGAGAGGGCGGGAGACTTGGCTCACCAGAGCCTGTGACCACCGCGTCTCCCTGCACCCTTTGCAGGCAACTCATCGACTGCGCTGGTCCAAAGATCCAGGGATAGAGAATCCCAGGACAGTACCAAGAAGCTGACGAGGCTAGTCACAGTCTCCAGGATGCATCTGGGAAGAATGCAGGGCCTGGCCTGGATTGCACAGGACCTCAGAGGGCAGCTGTGACACTCCGAAGAGAAGATGGAGGGAAGCCTGAGGGTCAGTATGGGGCCTTCTTGAGCAGCCCAGAGCTGCAAGAGCCCCCAAGACAGCATTCAGGAACAGGTTACCTTACCTGCGTCTCACCTGGGGGTGCTCCTGGCTCAACAGGAGAGAACCTGAGAGGATGCAGGTAAGGGGGGAAGGAGAGCCAGAGAGAGGCAGCTCATACCCGAGCAAGTTTAGATCTTGCATCAGCCGGACGTCCAGCTGTGGCCAGTGTGGCCAGCCACCTGGTGCAGAATGCCCTGCCTCCTTTAGGGAAGGGGAGTGGGCCTTCTGCCTCCTTCCAGCCTCTGAGCTGGTCCTGGGGGAAGGAATTGGTTTTAAGGCTGGAGGCTGTAGAGGCATGAGAAAGGGGATGTCGCCCCCTAGTGGCCCTATGGCTGTGGTACTGTGAAGCACAGGCCAGAAGACCTGAGGAAGCCAGAGGCTGTTGCACTTGATAAAGCCCCTCTGATGTGTTCGGCTCCCTTTTGTGAGTGATGTCCAGGAGCAGGGTGCAGGGACACAGAGGGGTGGCTTTCAAGATTCACTGCAGTGAGTGTGACTTTCTCAGGAGATGCTTAGACCCAGGCATACTATAAAGGCAGCAACAGTGTGGACTAAAAGAACAAAAGGACATGAACTTTGAGCACGAGCCAGTCTCTGTGCCAGCCTCTAGGGATGCAGAGATGAGCTGAACATGGTCCACACCCTCAACGGTCCATGCAGGAGACAGACAAGAGGCCAGGGACAGCGAAGTCCTCGTTGTGAGGACGGAGGCACCTGGTGTGAGGGCCATCGCCATTTCTCTCTCTGGAGGGATTTCTGAGTCACCCCCTGCCCCTCACCTCACCTCTCAGTCTTTTTCATGTCAGGAGCAGTGACCTATTGGCTGGGGAGTTTGGGAGTTTGGGAGGGGAAACGGACACACAGTCCAGCTCCTTCTGCCTGCTCCTGTCTCCTCAGAGCCGTCTGATCGCAGGACAGGGGCATCCTAGTCTCCTCTCTGCCATCTGGTGAGGGCCTGTCCTGTGCAGGGGGCCCTTGGTTGTCCTGCACTGCTTGTCTCTGGGATGGGAGAGTCTAATTTTGAGTGACAAATGAGCAAGTTCTTGCAGCCACAGATCTCAAGTCACATTCTCCAGTCAGCTGTATCACTTATGTTTTGATTTTCATCTTCCTGTCTTTTGGTCAATATCGCAATTGTTTCTGAACTCAGGTGTGGAAAGGGGATGTTATTTATTGGCCCTCTAAAGCCCTGGACTGAGGGTTCTCAACCAGAGGTGGTTTTGGCTGCCCAGAGACATTTATCACAGCCCGGGGCTGGGGGTGGGGGGAGCGTCACACTGGCATGCTAGAGGACTAGGACGCTAAAAAAAAAAATCCTGAAATACACAAGACAGCCCCTCACAACAAGAATTATCCAACCCAAGATGTTGACAATGCAGAGGTTGATACTCCCTGACCTAAAGCATTTTGGGAAATGTCTGTGCAGGTCCTTTGCCCATTTTTAAAATTGGGTTGTTTTTTTGCTGTTGAGGTACTTGAGATCCTTATGTATTCTGGATATTAGCCCCTTGTCTGATGTGTAGTTGGCAAACACTTTCTCCCATTCTGTAGGTTGTCTCTTCACTTTGTTGACAGTGACCCTTGCTGTGCAGAAGCTTTTCAGTTTGACGTGGTCTCCTTGGTCTGTTTTTGCTTTAGAAGCCTGTGCCTTTGTGGTTTTGTTCAAAAAAGCATGGCCCACTCCCATTTTGTGTAGTGTTTCCTCTGTATTTTCTTCCTGTAGTTTCATAGTGTTGGGTCTTAAATTTAGGTCTTTAATCTATGTCGACTTGATTTTTGTGTATAGTGATAGATGGGGGTCTAGTTTCAATCTTCTGCATGTGGATGTCCAGTTTTCCCAGCACCATTTTTTTGAAGAGGCTGTCCTTTCCCCAGTGTATATTTTTGGCACCTTTGTTGAAAATCAGTTGGCTTTAGATGTGTGAGTTTATTTCTGGGCTCTCTATTCTGTTCCATTGGTCAATTTGTATGTTTTTATGCCAGTACAGTGCTGTTTTGGCTACTATACCTTGGTAGTGTATTTTGAAGTCAGGAAACGTGATTCCTCCAACTTTGTTTTTTTTGTTCAAGATTGCTTTAGCTCTACAGGGTTTTTAGTGGTTCCATACAAATTTTAAGATTTTTTTTCTTTCTATTTCTGTGAAGAACGTCATTGGTATTTTGATAGACGTTGCATTGAGTCTGTAGATTTGCTTTGGGTAATGTGGACATTTTGATTATATTATTTCTTCTAACCCATAAACAGGGAATATCTTTTCATTTATTTGTGTCTTAATTATTTTCTTTCACCAGTGTTGTATAGTTTTTGTTGTGGATGTCTTTCACCACCTTCATTCAATTTACTCCTAGGTATTTCTTTTCTCTCTCTCTTTTTTTTTTTTTGGTAGCTATTGTAAATGGGATTACTTTCTTGATTTTGCCTTCAGATATTTCATTATTGGTGTATAGGAAGGCTATTGATTTTTGTGTGTTGATTTTGTATCCTGCTACTATACTGAATTCATTTATTAATTCTAATAATTTTTTTGTGGAGTCTTTAGGGTTTTCTATGTATGTGATCATGCCATCTGCAAATAGCAATAGTTTGGCTTCCTATTTTCTGATTTGGATGCCCTTCATTGTTTTCTCTTTCCTTCCTGTGCTGGCTAGAACTTCCAGCACTATGTTAAATAAGAATGGGGAAAGCGGGCATCCTTCTCTTATTCCAGATCTTAGAGAAAAGGCCTGCAATTTTGTCTGTTCAGTATGACATTAGCTCTGGGTTTGTCATCTATGGCCTTTATTGTGTTGAAGTACATTCCTCTTACCTAATTTGTTGAGTGTTTTTATCATAAAGGGGTGTTGAATTTTATCAAATGCTTCTGCGTCTATTGATATGATCATATTCTCCTGCCTTCATTTTGTTTGTGTGATGTATCGTATTTATTGATTTGTGTATATTAAACCATCCTTGCATTCCTGGGATGAATCCCATTTAACCATAGTGAATGATCTTATTAACGTTTTGTTGGGTTCTGTTTGGAGTATTTTGTTGAGGATTTTTACATCTATATTCATTAGGGATATTAGTCTGTAGTTTTCCTTTTTGGTGTGTCATTTTCTGGTTTGGTATGAGGATAAGGCTGATCTCATAGAATGAGTTTGGAACTATTTCTTCCTCTTCAGTATTTCGGAAGATCTTGAGAATTGATATTACTTCTTTAAATGTTTGGTAGAATTTGGCAATGAAACCGTCTGGTCCTGGGGTTTTCTTTGATGGAAGACTTTTTATTACTGCTTTAATCTCATTGCTCATTATTGGTCTGTTTAGGTTTTCTAATTCTTCACAATTCAACCTTGTTAAGTTGTATGTGTCCAGGAATTGATCCATTTCTTCTGTGTTTTCCAGTTTGCTAGCAGTTGTTCATAATAGTCTCTTATGATTCTTTGTATTTCTGTGACATCAGTTGTGATGTCACCTTTTCCATTTCTGATTTTATTTATTTGAGTTTTTTCTCTTTTTTTGTTAGTCTACCTAAAGGTTTCTCAATTTTGTTTATCCTTTCCAAAAACCAACTCTTTGTTTCATTGATCCTTTGTATTATTTTTTTAATCTGTAATTTATTTCTGCTCTGATCTTTGTTATTTCTTTTATTCTATTAATTTTAGCTTTGGTTTGTTCTTGTCTCCCTAGTTCCTTGAGTGTAATGTTAGGATGTTTATTGGAAGTCTTTCTACTTTTTATTTATTTATTTATTTTTAAATTTTATTTTGTCTATATACAATGTGGTTGATTATTGTGGCCCATCACCGAAACCTCTCTCCCTCCTCCCTCTCTCCCTCCCTCAAACAATGTCCTTTCTGTTTGCTTGTCATATCAACTTCAAGGAATTGTAGTTGTTATGTCTTCTTCCCTACCCCCCCCCCCCCGGGTTTTGTGTCTGTGTGTGTGTGAATTTATTTATTTATTTTTAGCTCCCACCAATAAGTGAGAACATGTGGTATTTCTCTTTCTGTGCCTGACTTGTTTCACTTAATATAATTCTCTCAAGGTCCATCCATGTTGTTGCAAATGGCAGTATTTCATTCGTTTTTATAGCTGAGTAGTATTCCATTCTGTAGATGTACCACATTTTCCGTATCCACTCCTCCGATGATGGACATTTGGGCTGGTTCCAACTCTTGGCTATTGTAAAGAGTGCTGCGATGAACATTGAGGAACACGTATACCTTTGACTTGATGATTTCCATTCCTCTGGGTATATTCCCAGCAGTGGAATAGCTGGGTCATATGGTAGATCTATCTGCAATTGTTTGAGGAACCTCCATACCATTTTCCATAGAGGCAGCACCATTTTGCAGTCCCACCAACAATGTATGAGAGCTCCTTTTTCTCCGCAACCTTGCCAGCATTTATCATTCAGTCTTTTGGATTTTAGCCATCCTAACTGGGGTGAGATGGTATCTCAGTATAGTTTTGATTCGCATTTCCCAGATGCTGAGTGATGTTGAGCATTTTTTCATATGTCTGTTGGCCATTTGTATATCTTCCTTAGAGAAATGCCTACTTAGCTCTTTTGCCCATTTTTTGATTGGGTTGCTTGTTTTCTTCTTGTAAAGTTGTTTGAGTTCCTTGTATATTCTGGATATTAATCCTTTGTCAGATGTATATTTTGCAAATATTTTCTCCCACTCTGTTGGTTGTCTTTTAACTCTGTTAATTGTTTCTTTTGCTGTGCAGAAGCTCTTTAGTTTGATATAATCCCATTTGTTTATTTTTCCTTTGGTTGCCCGTGCTTTTGGGGTTGTATTAGTGAAGTCTGTGTCCAGTCCTATTTCCTGAAGTGTCTCTCCTATGTTTTCTTTAAGAAGTTTTATTGTTTCTGGGTGTATATTTAATTCTTTAATCCATTTTGAGTTGACTTTAGTGTATGGTGAAAGGTATGGGTCTAGTTTCATTCTCCTGCATATTGATATCCAGTTCTCCCAGCACCATTTGCTAAAGAGGCAGTCTCTTCCCCAGTGTATAGGCTTGGTGCCTTTGTCAAAGATCAGATGGCTGTAGGTGTATGGGTTGATTTCTGGATTCTCTATTCTATTCCATTGATCAGTGGGTCTGTTTTTATGCCAGTACCATACTGTTTTGGTTATTATAGCTTTGTAGTATAGTTTAAAGTCAGGTAGTGTTATGCCTCCGGCTTTAATTTTTGTGCTCAGCGTTGCTTTGGCTATGTGTGGTCTTTTGTTATTCCATATAAATGTCTGGATAGTTCTTTCCATTTCTGAGAAAAATGTCATTGGAATTTTCATGGGGATTGCATTAAATTTGTATATCACTTTGGGTAGTATGGACATTTTCACTATGTTGATTCTTACAATCCAAGAGCATGGGATATCTTTCCATCTTCTTGTATCCTCTCTAATTTCTCTCAGCAGTGGTTTGTAGTTCTCATTATAGAGATTTTTCACATCCTTGCTTAACTCAATTCCTAAGTATTTTTATTTTTTTGGTGGCTATTGTAAATGGACAGGCTTTCTTGATTTCTCTTTCTGCATGTTCACTATTGGAGAATAGAAATGCTACTGATTTTTGTGTGTTGATTTTGTATCCTGCTACTGTGCTGAAATCATTTATCACCTCCAAGAGTTTTTTTGTAGAGGCTTTAGGCTGTTCGATATATAGGGTCATGTCATCTGCAAACAGGGACAGTTTGACTTCATCTTTTCCAATCTGGATGCCCTTTATTTCCTTCTCTTCTCTGATTGCTCTGGCTAGTACCTCCAACACTATGTTGAATAGGAGTGGTGAGAGTGGGCATCCTTGTCTGGTTCCTGTTCTTAAAGGAAAAGCTTTCAGGGCCGGCCCGTGGCTCACTCGGTAGAGTGCGGTGTTGATAACACCAAGGCCCCAGGTTCGGATCCCATATACGGATGGCCGGTTCGCTCACTGGCTGAGCGTGGTGCTGACAACACCAAGTCAAGGGATAAGATCCCCTTACCGGTCATCTTTAAAAAAAAAAAAAAAAAAAAAAAGGAAAAGCTTTCAGCTTTTCCCCATTCAGGATGATATTGGCAGTGGGTTTATCATATATGGCATTAATTATATTGAGATACTTTCCATCTATACCTAACTTACAGAGGGTCTTTGTCATGAATGAGTGTTGAATTTTGTCAAATGCTTTTTCAGCATCTATAGAAATGATCATATGGTCCTTGTGTTTGATTTTATTAATATGGTGTATCACATTTATTTATTTGCATATGTTGAACCAACCTTGCATCCCTGGGATGAATCCCACTTGATCATGGTGAATAATTTTACATATGTGTTGCTGTATTCTGTTTGCTAGTATTTTATTGAGGATTTTTGCTTCTATATTCATCAAGGATATTGGCCTGTAGTTTTCTTTTTTGGTTATATCTTTAGCTGGTTTTGGTATCAGGATGATGTTTGCTTCATAGAATGAGTTTGGGAGATTTGCATCTGTTTCAATCTTTTAGAATAGTTTGTAAAGAATCGGTGTCAATTCCTCTTTGAATGTTTGGTAAGATTCTGCTGTGAATCCATCTGGTCCTGGGCTTTTCTTTGTTGGGAGCCTTCTGATAACAGCTTCAATCTCCTTTATTGTTATTGGTCTGTTCAGATTTTCTACATCTTCATAGCTCAGTTTTGGGAGCTAGTGTGTGTTCAGAAATGTATCTAATTCCTCCAGATTTTCAAACTTGTTGGCGTATAGTTGTTTAAAGTAGTCTCGAATGATTCCTTGTATTTCAGATGAATCAGTTGTAATATCGCCTTTTTCATTTCTAATTTTTGTTATTTGAATCTTCTCTCTTCTTATTTTGACAGCCATGCTAACGGTTTGTCAATTTTATTTATCTTTTCAAAAAACCAACTTTTTGATTCATTGATCTTTTGTATTGTTGTTTGGGTTTCAATTTCATTAAGTTCTGCTCTGATCTTAATGATTTCTCTCCGTCTGCTTACTTTAGGTTTGGATTGTTCTTGTTTTTCTAGATCTTTAAGGTGAAGTGTTAGGTTGTTCACTTGCCATCTTTCCACTTTTCTAAGCATTTAATGCAATAAATTTCCCCCTTAATACTGCTTTTGCAGTATCCCACAGGTTTTGGTATGATGTATCATTGTTTTCATTAGTTTCAATAAATTTTTTGATTTCCTGCTTGATTTCTTCTTGGACCCATATGTCATTAAGTAGAATGCTGTTTAATTTCCATGTGTTTGTATAGTTTCCAGAGTTTCATTTGTTATTAATTTCTAGTTTTAATCCATTGTGGTCTGAGAAAATACATGGGATAATTCCAATTTTTTTGAGTTTATTGAGACTTGATTTGTGACCTCATATGTGATCTATCCTGGAGAATGATCCATGTGCTGATGAGAAGAATGAATATTCTGAGGTTGTTGGATGAATGTTCTGTAGATATCTGCCAAGTCCAATTGGTCTAGAGTCTTGTTTAGATCTTGTGTTTCTCTGCTGATTCTTTGCCTAGATGATCTGTACAATATTGACAGTGGGGTGTTCAGGTCCCCTGCTATTATGGTATTAGTGTCTATTTCCTTCTTCAGGTCTAACAGAGTTTGTTTTATAAATCTGGCTGCTCCAACATTAGGTGCGTACATATTTATGATTGTTATGTCTTCTTGATGGATCAGTCCTTTTATCATTATGTAGTGTCCCTCATTGTCTCTTTTTATGGTTTTTAGTTTAAAGTCTACTTTGTCAGATGTTAGAATAGCTATTCCAGCTTGTTTTTCTTTTCTGTTTGCATGCTAAATCTTCTTCCATCCTTTCACTCTTAGTCTATGTGAGTCTTTATGGCTGAGGTGGGTCTCTTGAAGGCAGCATATAGTTGGGTCCTGCTTTTTAATCCAGTCAGCCAGTCTGTGTCTTTTGATTAGGGAATTTAAGCCTTTTCCATTAAGAGTTGTTATTGAAAGGTGTTGATTTATTCCTAGCATTTTATTGATTGTTGTTTGGTTGTCTTAGGTGTCTTTTGTTTCTTGCTTTCTGATTTACTGTTTGTTGTGTTTGTTGGTTCCTTAGGTTGTCAATAGCCTTTTTGTTTGTTTGTTTTCTATTCATGAATGCCATTTTTATTATACTAGTGGGTTTAGATTTTTCTTGGGTTTTTATGGCAGTGGTAGTTATTTTTCAGGAACCAAACCCAGTACTTCCTTGAGAATTGGGTGGTTGTGTGGTGGTAAACTCCCGCAGTTTTTGTTTGTCTGAGAAATATACTATTTGCCCTTCATTTCAGAAGGATAGCCTTGCAGGGTAGAGTATTCTTGGCTGACAATCTCTGTCTTTTAGTATTTTGAATATCTCATCCCATTCCTTTCTGGCTTTTAGGGTTTGTGATGAAAAGTCTGATGTTAGCCTGATTGGGGCTCCCTTATAGGTGATTTGATGCTTCTCTCTTGCAGCTTTTAAGATTGTCTTTGAGTTTTGCCAATCTGACTATAACATGTCTTGGAGAAGACCTTTTTGGGTTGAATACGTTTGGAGATCGTTGAGCTTCCTAGATCTGAAGATCTGTAATTTTTCCTATACCTGGGAAGTTTTCTGCTACTATTTTGTTGAATATGTTTTCAATGCAATCTCCTTTTTCCTCCCCTTCTGGAATACGCAGGACTAAGATATTTGAGCGCTTGAGGTTGTCTGATATCTCTCTCAGATTTTCTTCAATGCCTTTGATTCTTTTTTCTTTCTTTTTGTCTGCTTGTGTTATTTCAAACAGCCCATCTTCAAGTTCAGAGGTTCTCTCTTCAACTTCGACAAGCCTGCTGGTTAAACTCTCCATTGTGTTTTTTATTTCGCTGAATAACTCCTTCAGTTTGGCAAGTTCTGCTACATTTTTTTTTCTGGGCATTGATTTCCTTGTACATTTCCTCTTTCAGGTCCTGTATACTTTTCCTCGTTTCATCATGATGTCTAGCTGAGTTTTCTTGTATCTCATTCAGTTTCCTTAGAATTATCACTCGAAATTCCTTGTCAGTCATTTCAAGGGCTTCTTGTTCTATCGGATCTAGAGCATGAGATTTATTATCTGTGGGTGGTGTACTTTTTGATTTTTCGTATTTCTGGTATCTTTTCTTTGATGTTTATTCATTGTGGCAGGGGGTTTCACAGTCCACGGGTTTGACTCTATTGACTAAGATGTTGCTGTGGTTGCCAATTTGGTATGGCTACCTCAGTGACTCCCTGTTCCGTGCACTCTGGCCCGGGCTCCTGGGATGCACCGAGGCACTGCAGAGCGTGTGGTCTCTGCAGAGCTTCCCCTTCCCCTGCAGGATGTCTCCCTGCTCGGTGCGCTAATGAGTGATGTTTAAATTGAAACCTGGATATTTGGGGTATTATATTATGAGACTCTGGATCTTATTTCAATCTTATGTTTTACCTGACTTTTTCTGACACTGTTCCAACAGAAGGGAGGTTTGTTATCATGTTACTACCAGGTGGGGTAGAAGTCCAGGGATCCCACTCATCTTTGGTTGATTGCTCGTGGGCGGGGGTTGCCTCATTACTACCGGGTCGATTGAGAATTCTGCCTCATTACTGCTCCTCATGGGGTCCCCACTGACATTGTGGGAGTGGAGCTTGTCATGGGGGGGATGAAAGTCTCATCTCCCTATGTGGTCTTCTCTGACACTACCCTGAGTGGGGTGGTTTGCGGTGGTGAAGCGCCCCACTCAGCTCTTGCTGGTGTGTGGAAGGACGGGGCATAGTTTTTCTCTGTGGTGTTTGGCTGGAGGAAAGCATTTATTGTCTGGAAGTTTTCTGCCTAGGCTGCCCATTTCCTAATCCTTTGGCTAGAAAAAGAAGATGTTTGTTGGACTTTTTTTTGGTTGATACCTGTTGGCTTTTCTGGGTTTCTGGCTTCTTCAGCTCCAACTCTGGGAAGATGAGGCAAAAAGAAAACCCAGGGATTTCACCACTGTGTCATTCCTAGGGTTCTGAGGTCTGCCTTCTTCTCTTCACCTTTTAGTTTTTTGTTTGTGTGTATATATGTTCAGTCCAGGATTTTCGTTGTAATTATAGGGGCAGTAGAGAAAAGCGCATTGGCTTCATTTCCCCAGAAGCGGAAGTGTCTAGTTTTATTTTTACTTTTAAAAAATGCATGCATATATTTAAAAAAATTGTCAAAGTGATATCAGCTCATGCTGAAAAAAAGTGCTGTTATAAAAGCCAAAGAGCTCTGAAGGGCAGGTTATATAATTTGCAGGGCCCAGTGCACAATGAAAATGCAGGGCCCCTTGTGCAAAATGCAGGAAAAAAGGCACCATTCAGGATACTAGAACATAAAGCTTTTTTCTGTCTTCTGCAGCCTCTTACCGACTAGCCATAGTGTTTTTATTTGACACTTAATATCATTCTAAGTTAAAATATTCATTAGCATGAATGGTAACATTCATCTTTATATTGTACAATGATAGTTTTGAATGTAAATATAAGAAAATTTAACTCATTTGGAACCACTGAAATGCACAATTTATATTTCATTGCTCATGCGTTCAGTGGAAATGTTGCCCCAAATGAATCTAATCTGTTTTTATTTTACATCTTGATACTGACATGCTAACAGCATCCTGCACCTTAGACTGACCCATGAGTAAGGAAGGACTTGAAAGGAAAAGGAGCGATGGGTTTCTCTATTGGCTCCTTTCCTTCTATGTCATCATTTTTAGCGTAAATGGTTGGCTTATATAGAGAAAAACATGAATAAGAAAGAAGATGTTAGGATTCCTTGGTTGTTTGTGTTTTTTAGAACACCATTTTCCTTTTTCTGAGTTCAAAGCAAGTTCTGGTTGAAACAGAAAGTGTGGCCTCCCAGGGCTGTCAGAGACCTGTTTATGCAATCATAGATGTACCCACTTACCTGTGCTTATTTTGATTCCCATGCATGGCATGTCCACTGGATGGGGCATTGTCAACAGCTTTGTGTGCATGGACAGCAAGGATTAGAGACAAGCTGCCTTCTCTGCTCAAGGGTATGCTCCACCAGCCATTGGACTTCACTTACAAAACACAAATTCAAAGACAAACTTATTAAGAATTTTATGACGTTGATATCAGAACATTGAACCAAGCATGGGGCCGTTTGAGTTCAGGGCCTCATGTAACTACACAGATCACATGCCCACAAAGTTGGCTTGGGAGCCCTCATCCCAAGCCTATTATCCAGATGAAACTTCAATGTCCCGTTTTTAAGTCTTGTTCGTTTGTATTTTTCTCTTCAGTAATATTGGATTGATTGGATTGATTAATGTGGATTGATCGAATTGTGTCCCCCAAAGTTCATATATTAGAAGCTTAATTTCCACTGTAATTGTTGAGGGTGGGACATCCTATTATGGTAATTGGAAGGTGGGGCCTTGAAGAAGTGATTAGATTATAAGACCATGCCATAGTGAATGGATTAATAATGGTAATGGGCATGGTTCTGAGGGCTGTAAAAGAAGAGCACATGAGAAGTTAGCCTCTCTCTGCTCCATCACTTTCTACCACGTGAGACCCCTGGGTCACTGTCGTCACCACCAAGGCCTTCACCAGCTCTGTTCCCTGGACTTTGGACTTCCCAGCCTCTGAAACTGTAAGCAATAAATTTCATTTTCTTATAAATTACCCATTTCCGGGCATTTTGTTATAAGCAACAGAAACGGACAAATACAAATATATTCCCATTTGCTGTTGATCAGTTTAAGAGATTATTTAGTCATTTTCTGCTATGATAGATGAGATTTAACTCACTTATTCCCACCCCTTCACCTTCTACTTCCTAAAAATAATGGCTTTTAGTTCCCCTTTTGTTTGTTTTGGAACTTTATATAAAATACATTTTTAATTTTTGCTACACAAATTATAAAAATTTGTCTTGAGTCCTCATTTTTGTAAATTGAGGATATTCAGATCTGTTTCTTTCACCTCTTTTCTCCCCTTTCACATTGACTTTTTTTTCTTATGTGCTTTTATTTACTATATTTGTTAGGGTAATACTGGATGCTAAAACAAATGTCTGAAACACAATAAAAGCCTATTTATTGCCCACAAAATAGCACTGGGAGAGTGAATAGGTTGTCAGGTCAGTCGTTGATTTAGTCTGATGGAAGCTATATGAATTCAGCTACAAATCAGCCACAAATCAATGTGGTTTCCATGGTCATCATCCATCTTTTGGCCAGCTGGGAAGAGTAAAGAGCATGGACAGGAGTACATGAAAGAAGTTTACAGACCAGGCCTGGATGTGTCACTTGTCACTTCACTTGCATTCCATTGGCTGGAATTCAGTCACATGGACACACTTTACTGGAAGGGAGTTTGGGAAATGCAGTCTGCTTCGGTCTCCAGGAAGAAGAGGAAAATAGTTTTGGTTAATAACTAGCAGTCTTTGTCACTGTTATGTTGTCAAATTTGTAGTCTCTATAGTCTTTTTAGTGATTTATTTATTGGTTGATTCTGAAAGCTGAAATCAATATTCAGGGTTTACATGAACACAACAGTAAGGTTAGGATTCTGGTGAAGAACAAAACCCACTTTAGTTGGTTTGAGTAGGAAAGTGCTATGGTCTGAATGTTTGTGTCCCTCCAAAATTCATATCTTGAAAAACCACTGTGGTGGTATTAGGAGGTGGGGCCTTTTGGAGATGATTAAATTGTGAGGGTTGTGCCCTCATGAATGAGATTAATGCTGTTATAAAAGAGGCCCCAGAGAGTTGGGGAGAAGGCATCATCTGATTCAGGAAGTGGGTCCTCACCAGACACTGAACCTGCCAGCACCTTGTCTTTGGACTTCCCAGTCTCCAGAACTATGAGAAATAAATTTCTGTTTTTTATAAGCTACTCAGTCTATGGTATTTTGTTATAGCATCCCCAATGGACTAAGACAGAAGGAATTTATTAAATGGAATTCAACATTATCAGGCGGGCTGAAAAAACAGACTCTAGGTTGAGGTTTCAGGAATCATTCCACAAATCGTCCCCAAAAGATCTGTGATTCTTCCAAAGTCAGGGAGCTGCCATCTTCAGAACCACACTGGCCAATTCTGTGAACAGGAAGTTGTCTTGATAAGGAAGCCACCACTGTTGCTGGCCCTAGAACCATGCAGAGCTGCTCTGAACTGGCCAGAAGAATGTGTGCTCTAAGCCCCGCCTCAACACTCTTGAAACCTGTAGCCAGACACTTGGATCTCTGTTAATGCTGCCACAGAAAACCAGCATCTCCACAGCTGTGCATGCCAGCAGGAAACAGCATAAGCAATAAAAACCCCACCTCTGCCCTTGTCTCACCACCTTCAGAATCCTTGAATATGTCTGATTGACAGAATGTAAATAACATCTAAAATTCTAGCTGCAAGGGAATCTGAGAAATGTAGCTCTTCGTTTTCTAGTGTGTCATTCAGGAAAACACACTAGAAAGAGGGTGGGATGGAACCTGAGCACCAACCCACCGTGCCTATCAAACTCCATCCTTTTGTCTAATTATGTTATTTTACCCATAATTAAATTGACAAATAAAATTGATAGCAACAATATTCTCCTTTTAAATATAATATGATCATATCTTATAAAAACCCAAACACATTTACTTTCTTTCCCCAAACTGACAAGGCACCCAAAGTCCCACTAGTTATTATAACCATCACTTGGTGATGAGCCTTCCTCCTCTAGTTTTGTTACAATCCCATCTTGATATTTTGCAGCCTATGGATTAAATTATAAAAAACCCTCAAAACATATTCTATGAAAAATAGTACGGAAGAGGAAGAGACAAAGCAGAAGACTAGTTTTTTTTTTTTTTTTTTAAATAACAAAGCAAGTGAGAGAATATAGGTGGATATTACAGTCCTCGTTTCTGCAACTGGACAAGAGGTGTAGTTTCCATCTATTTTGCCACTGGACATGATAATATTTGATGCTCCAAAGCATCCTTTGGGTTCTTGACATACTTTGCCCTGCTGATACACAAGATATAGCAACCTTTCCCCCCCTTCGCCTTGGTCAGTTGATTTAATGGTGTAAAAAGACCCACATGGCAAGGAAACAGTTTCCTAGTCCTTTGTTTAGTGGAATCATTTTTGGTTGCCTAGGGGAAAAATTCCTCCCTTGGGCACTTAGTTCTCTGTGTCAGCTGAGCTCAAGGGATGGGAAAAAAATGTTTGTAAAAGACCATTAGGTTTGGGCCAGCCTGTATCTCACTTGGGAGAGTGTGGTGCTGATAACACCAAGGCCACGGGTTCGGCTCCCTATATAGGGATGGCCAGTTAGCTCACTTGGGAGAGCGTGGTGCTGACAACACTAAGTCAAGGCTTAAGATCCCCTTACTGGTCATCTTTAAAAAAAAAAAGACCATTAGGTTTAACAGTGAGGGACACCTTCCCTGTTTCCATCCCTTACTTACAGGATCCACATATTTCTGGCTATGAGAGCAATAGCACCATATACTAGTTCTGAGCATACACTGCATCCTGCAAATGACATCCAACTCTCATAAGGTGTTGCAATAAAAACTTCAACAGGTTAGTTCACTGTTCTGTTACTCCAGCTGCTTTGGGGTGATGGGGTCTACGATAAGACCAGTGTATCCTGTGGAAGCAAGCCTATTATTCATTGCTCTAAATGAATTTCCTGAACAGAAACACCACTGAGAGGGATAGTGTCAACTGAAGTATTCAGAAAAGCCATAGATGCTGCTGCTGGCAGAAGTACAACAGGCAGAGAAGACAAATCTATGTACCAGGAAGTGTCTGTTCCAGCAAGGACATCTTGCTTCCTTCACCATGATGGAAGGTGTCTAACAGGGTGGCTAACTACTGTTCTGGGTGCTCAGAATTGGTCTCTGCTATTGAGTGCTCAGCCATGGTGGAAGCTGGTCAAGCTTGGTGAAGGGACATCGGAGCCCTCGCATAACATCCATCCTGCTATCATGGCCACTTTGTTCATGAACCCACTGAACACGTATGGGGGTGTCTGGGTAGGAGATCAACTGATATGCATCAAATAGGTCATTTTGTCTACCTGTCTATAAGCCTCATCTTCATTTGCTGAGTGTGATAGGTAGAATAAAGGCCACCCCAAAGATGTCCATGTATTAATCTTTGGAACCTGTGAATGTGTTACTGATACAGGATGCGCTCAGTTTTCCTTTGGCTCTGGTTTTAGGACATACCTCTGGGTTTCCAGCCACTCCCTGAGGTCTCAGGTCCCCTCCTCTGAGCTCTGCCCTGGAGGAAGGTAACTGTTGCCAGTTAGACCTATTCTTAGCACCAACAAGGAAAAAAATGAGACAACAGGGGGCTGGCTTATGCAATCCAGTGGCTGGACATGCTCAATAGAGAGCACGGAACATTTTGGTGCATACAACTGGGAACCACCCCCTTAACTGAATATTCACTAGATAGAAAAACTGTAAAAGCCAAATCCCAGCTGAAGGCAGCGTTGTTGCTCACTTTCCTGGTGGCAACTAACACTAGGCTTGCTGAGGTGTATATAATTTACTTTGTATCAAACTTACTTTCTGTAAGCAGCTGCTCATTCTCTTGAGTCAGCCTGCACTCTGTCCTGAACTTTAAGTATGCTTCTCTGGATTTTGTGTTAGACTTGATGCCTGTACTGAGCTTACTTTTGTGTCAAACTTGGTGTGGGCCCTGCTCAGTCTCTGGAGCATGCCTCACCCTCTCCATGGAACCTGTATTTCTTATCTATTTTATGAAACTTCTCACTTTCTACTGTGACTCTGCCCTTGAACTCTTTCCCATGGCGGATTCAAGAACCCTGTAAGAGGACTGGGTGGGATGAGGCTAACTGTCGGGCCCCCTGGCCCTACCTCTGACATCATTGCCTTACATGGCAAAAAGAACTATGCAGATGTGATGTGATTAAGGATCTTGAAATAGGGAGATTCTCTTGTATTATTATCTAGCTGGGCCTGATATATAACCACATGAGTCCTGTAAGAGGGAGGTAGGGGAGTCAGAGACAGAGAAGGAAGTGTGATGTTGGAAGCAGAGATCAGAGTGACGCAATTGCTGGCTTTGAAGATGGAAGGGGGCCATGAGCCAAGGAGTAAAGACAGCCTCTATAAGCTGAAAAAGGCAAGAGTATGAATTCTCTCCTAGAGCTTCCAGAAAGGAATGCAGCCCTCCTGGCACCTTGATTTTAACTCATTTCAGAACTCTGACCTCCAGACCTGTAAGATAATAAACTTGTGTATTTTTTTTTTTTTTAAAGATGACCAGTAAGGGGATCTTAACCCTTGACTTGGTGTTGTCAGCACCACGCTCTCCCGAGTGAGCCACTGGCCAGCTCTTAAACTTGTGTACTTTTTTTTTTTTTTTTTTGTCGTTTTTTCGTGACCGGCACTCAGCCAGTGAGTGCACTGGTCATTCCTATATAGGATCCGAACCCGCGGCAGGAGCGTTGCCGCGCTCCCAGCACAGCACTCTACCGAGTGCGCCACGGGCTCGGCCCAAAACTTGTGTACTTTTAAGCCATTAAGTTTGTGGCTATTTGTTGCAGCAGCAATAGGAAATGGATATATTAATTCTTATATTATTGCTTATTTAAGCATGACTGTCTTCTGTAGTTCTCTATTAAAGATATTTTATCTCATTAAGGAAATATCTATACATTTCTATTATATTTAGTTTTACATTTTAAAATCAAGAATTGGGGCTGTCTGGTTAGCTCATTGATTTAGAGTGTGGTGCTGATAACACCAAGGTGCAGGGTTTGATCCATGTATGGGCCAACTGCTCCCCCCCCACCAAAAAATTATCAAAAATTGGTGCAGAATTCGGTCACATGCCTTCCAAGAATCGATGGAGATAATCACATGCTATTTATCAACTCTTAATATGATAATTCATATTAATGGATTTTATAACAATGAGTTATCCCGGAACAGTCCCATTTGATCATTTTTCTTATTTTTTTATGCTGAAATTTGAAAAATCAACTTTATGGTATAAATAACACCCAATAAATCGAATCCACTTAAAGTGCACACATTTTTTTCAATTGTATATAGCATGAAACTATGACCATAATCAAGAGACAGAACTTTTTCATCAGCCCCGAAAGATTCCGTATGTCTTTTTACAGTACATCCATCCCTCTACTCCCAGCCCCAGGCAACACTGATTCTATCCCTATACATGTTTGAATTTTCTAAAATTTTATGTAAATGGAGTATATACATTTTTGTTTCTATCTTCTTTTACTCTGCATGTTGATTTTGTGATTCGTCCATATTTTTGTGTTTATCAGTAGTTCTGTTTTATCGCTGAGTAGTATTCCTTTGTATGATTAAAGCACATTTTTGCTTTTCCTTTCACTTACATAAAAGATATTTAAATTGTTTCCGGTTTTTTGGCTATTAAGAATAAAGGTGTTATGAACATTTATGTACGAGTTTTATTGGGGACATATGCTTTTATTTCTGTTGGGTAAATGCCTAGGAGAGGGATGGCTGCATCTTATGGTACGTGTTTAACTTTAAAAAAAAACAACTGCTATTCAATTTTTGAAAGTGGTCTTATCAGTTTACATTTTTACCAGCAACGTATGAGAGTTCCATTTGCTCCATGTCATCACCAACGTTGGTATTGCCGATCTTCTAAATTTTATACATTCTAATATGTATGTTAAGAATCTTAACATATGCTTTTATCTTATGTTGATTTTTTTTTTTTTTTTTGTCTTTTTCGTGACCGGCACTCAGCCAGTGAGTGCACCGGCCATTCCTGTATAGGATCCAAACCCGTGGCGGTAGCGCCACTGCGCTCCCAGCGCCGTGCTCTCCCAAGCGTGCCACTGACTCGGCCCTTATGTTGATTTTTAATTTACTGTAATTGTGGATAGAAAAATATTTTGGGGCCAGCCCCGTGGCTCACTCGGGAGAGTGCAGTGCTGGGAGCGCAGTGGCGCTACCGCCGCAGGTTCGGATCCTATATAGGGATGGCTGGTGCGCTCACTGGCTGAGTGCGGTGCTGGCCACACCAAGCCAAGGGTTGCGATCCCCTTACCGGTCACACACACACACACACACACACACACACACACACACACACACACACACACACACACACACACACACACACACACAAAGAAATATATTCTGTATGATTTAAATTCTTTTAAATTTATTGAGACTCATTTTATGCCCAGAATATGGTCAGTCTTGGTGAACACATAATGTGCTCTTGAAATAAACGTGCTTCTTCAGTTGTTGGGTATAATGTCATGTAACTTCCAGTTATGGCAACACGGTTGATAACTATAATTCAGATTCTTAAATAATATCTTTACTTTTACAGATCTTTACTGATGTTTTTGCCTAGTCATTCTATCAAATGCTGAGAGAGGAGTATTAAAATCTCCTATTGCAATTGTGGTATTGTCTGTTTTTCCTTTTAATTTTGTCAATTTTTGCTTCATTTTTGAGGCTCTGTTGATAGGTGTATACTTATTTATGATTATTATGTCTTCTTGGTGAATTGATCCTTTCATCATTACAAAGTATCCCTCTTTATTTTTTGCTAATTTTTTATTTTTAAGTTAATTTTTATCAGATATTCATATAATTATTCTAGCCCTCTCATGGTCATATAAGTATGTATATATTTTTCCATTCATTTAATTTCAACTTATCTCTGGTTTTATATTTAAAGTGTGTTAGATCATGGTTTTTCTAAAAATCTGCCCTTATAACTTCTGCCTTTCCATTTGAACATTTTAGGGCATTAATACGTAATGGAATGTAATTGTTGATATGCCTAGACTTAGGCCTATCATTTTATTATTTGTATTATGTTTGTTTCATTTATTTTTTGTTCCTCTCTTCTTCCTTTTCTGCTTTTTTCGAATTGCTTAAGCATTTTTGGAATTCATTTTAATTTATCAACTGAAGTTTTACCTGTATCTCTTTATTTAATTTATTTTTTTGACATTGCTATAAGGATTAGAGTACATCCTTAACTTTGCTCAGTCTATGTAAGATTAGTTACTATTGTACCACTTTGCATAAAATAAAGGATCCTTGCAACTATATGAATCAACTTGTGATCTCACCCACCTTTATGTTTTAGTGGTTTTATGTATTATATCTACATACATTATAAACCCCACAAGAGAATTTAATACTTTTTCTTTATTCATATATATTTTAAAGAAATTAATAGAAAAAATATAATTTTATATTTACTCAGATATTTACAATTTCTGATGCTCTTTATTCATTTCTAAAAATCTGAGTTTCCCTCTGTTATCAACTTACATCAGCCAGAAGAATTAACTTTAGCATTTCTTGTGGAGCAGGTCTTTTAGCCACAAAGCCTTTTGCTTTTATTTTATCTGAAAATATAGTTTGCTTTTAACTTTGAAGTTTATTTTCACTGGATATAGAATTCTGGGTTGACAGTTTTTTCTTTTGGTACCATAATGGTGGTGTGCCCTGTCTTCTGATCTCCATGATATCTAAGAAGTCTATGGTCATTCAAATTTTTTTTGTTCAAATGAAAATTTAATATTTTATTTATCTCTGGCTGCTTTCCAAATTTTTTTCTTTTTCTTTGGGTTCAGCAGGTTGACTGTGGTGTAACAAGGAATGGTTCTATTTGAATTTGTCCTGTTTGGTGTTTGCTGAACTCTCGAATCTGCATATTCATGTCTTTTGTCAAATTTGTAGAGTGTTCAGATGTTTTTCTTTAGTTTTTCTACTCCATTCTCCCTCTCCTTTCCTTTGAGAACTCCAGTGCTATATGTTAAGCCTGTTGAAATTGTTATATATCCTTGAGGCTTGGCTCATTTTTTTTCTATCTCCTCCCCCCCTTTTCTCCAGATTGGTTAATTTCCTCAAGTTCACTGATTCTTTCCTCTTTCATCTCCATTCTGTAATTTAAATGCATTCAGTGAATTTTTTCTTTCAGATAATGAAATTTTTGGATAAAATTTAGATTAGTTTATTTTATTATTTTTTATTTGTCTGCTGAGATTTCTGATCTTGTAATTTATTTTGAGCAGATTTTTATTTACCCAATTAAGCATAGTTATAGTAGCTGCTTTAAAATCCTTGTTTGTTAATTCCAACATCTGGATCTTCTTAGTATTTGTAGTGGATTGAATTATGTCCCCCCCAAAATCATTGAAGCTTGAATTATGTCTCTCAAGTTTCATGTATTAGAAACATAGCCCCCACTGTGAATGTTAAGAGGGTGGGAAATCCCATTATGGTACTTGAAAGGTGGAGCCTTGAAGAGGTGATTGGATTGTAGGACCATGCAGTAGTGAATGGATTAAAAATGGTCATGGGTGAGGTTCTGAGGGCTTTAAAAGGACAGTGCGTGAGGAGCTGTCTCTCTCTGCTTTCTATGCTTCTGCCATCTTGCAATGTGAGACCCCTGGGTCACTGTTACCACCACCAGATGGACTTTAGACTTCTCAGCTTTGGAAACTGTAAGCAATAAATTACATTTTCTTTATAAATCACCCAGTTCTGTGTATTTTGTTATAATCTACAGAGACTGACTAAGACAGAAAATTGGTACCGAGGAGTGGGGTGTTGCTTATAACAGAAACTTGAAAATGTGGAAATGGCTTTGGAACTGGGTGTTGAGGAGAGGTTGGAGGAGTTTGGAGGACTCAGAAGAAGACAAAAAGATGAGAGAAAGTTTGGAATGTCTTAAAGACTGGTTATGTGGTGCGAGCAGAATGCTTATGGAAACATGGACTGTAAAGACCATTCTAAGGAGGTCTCAAATAGAAATAAGGAGTGTATTGGAAACTCAGACTAAGATCACCCTGCTGTGAACTGGCAAGGAACTTAGCTGCACTGTACTCCATTCACTAGGACTTTGTGGAAGTTGGAATTTAAGAGTTGTGAACCAGAGTATTTAGCAGAAGAAATTTCTAAGCAGCAAAACATTTAGGAAGCTGCATGGCTACTTGCAACAGCCTATGCTGAGTTATGGCGGCAAAGGCATAAAGTAAAGCCAAATTTAAAAGGGAAGCAGAGTGTAAAAATTTAGAAAATTTGCAGTTTGGCCATGTGGTAAAAAAGCAGAGAGCATGCAGTGATGCAGCCCAGTGACCCTTAGCTAAGAAGATTAGTGCAAAAGAAAGGGAATATCAAGAGAAGGATAAAAAGGCCCTGAAGGCATTGCAGAAGCCTCTGGATCTAACCCTTCCATTTCAGGTCCAAAGACCTAGGAAGACAAAATGGTCTTTGGGAACAGGCCTGAAGCCCCCTCCGTGGGTTCGTTGCCCAGGGCCACCTTGGGAAGCTGCTCCCCATACCAGCACCCCAGCTGCTTTGGCTGCCACAGCCATGGCTAAATTGGTCCCAGATGTGGCTGGACCCACAGTTTTGGAAAACACAAGCTGGAAGACTTGGCAGAGTCCACTTAGTATTAGGTCTGCAGACTTGCAGAATGCCAGACCTGGGAAGGCTTGGGAGCTTCCATCATGATTTCGAAGGATCTATGGAAACTCTGGGGGCCCAGGAAGAGATCTGTCACAGTGGCGGAATCACTGTAGACAGATTTTGCTAGAGCAATGCCTAGCGGAAATGTGGGGTCAGAGTTGCAGCAGAGAAACCCCATCAGTGCCATGTCTAGTGGAGCTGTGAGAATGGGGCCACCATGGAGACCTCAGACTTGTAGAGCTACCAGAGTGGAATGCTAGCCTGGGAGAGTTGAAGTGTGGCCTGAGACCAGGAAAGCCATAGGAGCAGAGCTGCCTGAGGACTTGGGGACCTAACCCCCACACCAGTGTGCAGAGGTTGTGGAATATGGAGTCTAGCTACGTGATTTGCCAGCTTTGAGATTTAATGCCTGCCCTGTTGGGTTTCAGAATTGTTTGGGACCTGTTACACCTTTCTTTTGGCCCATTTGTCCTTTTGGAATGGGAATATATACCCTATGTTTGTCCAACCATTGTATATTGGAAATAGATAACTTATATTGATTTCACAGATGGGACTCTGAACTTTGGACTTTTGAGTTGAAACAAGTTAAGCATTATGCATGTGAAAAGACATGAGTTATGGGAGGCCAAGGGAGGAATGTAGTGGATTGAATTATATCCCCCAAAACTCATCAAAGCTTGAATTATGTCCCTCGAATTTCATGTATTAGAAACTTAGCCCCCACTGTCACTGTTAAGAGGGTGAGAAATTCTATTATGGTAATTGAAAGTTGGAAACTTGAAGAAGTGATTGGATTGTAGGACCATGCAGTAGTGAATGGATTAAAAATGGTGGTCATGGGTGTGGCTCTGAGGGCTTTAAAAGTACAGTGCATGAAGAACTGTCTCTCTCTGCTTTCTCTGCTTCCACCAGCTTGTGATGTGAGGCCCCTGGGCCACTGTCGCCACCACCAGATGGACTTTGGACTTCTCAGCCTCAGAAACTGTAAGCAATAAATTTCATTTTCTTTATAAATCACCCAGTTCTGTGTATTTTGTTATAAGCAACAGAGATGGACTAAAACAGTATTAACCTCCAGTTGACTGTCTTTTCCATTGAGAATAGGACATTTTTGTTGCTTTTGTTCTTTGTAGTAGAGGTCGTGCTTGTAGTGAGTGGCAATTCAGATCTCAGTTCAGACTGCTTCCAGTGTACCCTGCACAGACTTGGGCAGAGTTTATGCACAGATGTTGAGGTTCTTCTTCTCCGGTTCTCTCCTTTCTGGGGTTCCCGCCTCACTCTTTGGCATCTCTGTTTTCTCCAGACTCCTTCCTCTGGTGCCTCCAGTGAGAATGATGCTATGCCCTGCTATTGGAGTTTTTGCTGCTACTGCCAGAGTAAAGCCACAAAATGTAAAATTCATCTCATGGCTGCCACTTCCTCCTGCCTTTGTTACCTCTTTAGAACCTCCAGAATTTTTTTGTATTTTTTCTCAGAGTCTGTATTTATCATTTATGGAAGGATAGATTTGTTTGGTGCTTTACTTCTTTGTACCAGAAATGATGATGTTTTATTTTTGGCATGTATATTTATAAATGAGGTTGATATGGAATTTTCAGTGTGTGTGCAGTTCTGGTATGTAATCTCAGGTTTTGATATCTATGGTACACATACTTCAGAAAAAGAATTGGAAAGTTTTATTCTTTTCCTATGCTCCAGAACATTTTGAGCAGTACTATAATCATCTGTCCTTTAAAGCTTGGATATGATGTCTCTATAACACTACCTACCTAGGCTGTGATTATTTTGAGGTGGTTGGATAATTATTTTATGACTTTATTTCTTCTTTGGAAGTTAGTTTATTTTGACTTTCTATCACTTCCGAGGTTAATTATGGTAAGTTATTAATTTTTCCTAGATTGTTTATTTCTTCTAGGTTTGAAATCTGCTTGCGTAAAGTTTTGCAAATAACTTCTTATATTAGAAATTATTTATAACGTTCTTTCACCTGCCTTTGTGTGTGTGTGTGTTTTGTGGGAGGTTTTAATCTATGAATTCAATTAGTTTATAAATGAAGGGCTATCAGTATAAATATTATTTACTTCTTTTTAAGTGAGATTTGGTAGTTCATGTCTTTTAAAGAATTTGTCCATTATATCTAAGTTCCATTTATTGACATAAAGTTATTTACAATATTTTCTTATTTTTCTTTTAATGTCCGTAGAAATTGTAGTGATGTCACCTCTCTCATTCCCAATATTGGTTATTTGTGTAATCTGTTTCTTTTTTCCTTATCATTCTACCTAGAGGTTTGTCAATTTTATTGATATTATCAAAGAGTCAGCTTTTGGTTTCATAATTTTCTCTCTTGCTTTTCTGATTTCTATTTCATTGAATTCTGCTCTATTTTTTTATTATTTGCTTTATCCCTGTTACATTGGGTTGATTTGACTCTTCTCTTCTAGTTCTTTAAGGTGGAAGATGAGGTCATTGATTTGAGACCTGTCTTTTTCTACTAATATAGGCATTTAGTGCTATAGATTTCCCCCTGAGTACTGTTTTAGTAACACCCTATAGATTTTGCTGTTGTGTTTTCACTTTATTCAATTAACATACTTTACAATTTCCCTTTCGGTTCATTTTTTGACCCATGCAGTATTTAGTTTACAAATATTTAGGAATTTTCTCCTTATTTTTCAATTTTTGATTTCTAATGTAATTCCATTGCAGTCAGAGAACAAATTTTGTATTTCTCAAATTCTTTTAAACTTATTTTCATGGTCCAGTGTATGGTCTATCTTGGTAAATTTTCTCTGCACGATTTGTTTCATTAATGAGACAAATCAAAATCATGTCCCACCTCATGTGCTAACAGCATCATTTGATAAAATTCCAGCCAATGATGCATAACTAAGATATACCATGAGGAGACTTAAGACAAATCTGTATTGAGGGACATGTTGTGAAATAACAGTCCTATAATATTCAAAAGAGTCAAGTTCATGAAATTTAATGAAAACCGGAAATTGTTACTGACTAAAGGAGACTAAAGAGACATGGTATCTAAGCCCATCGTGAGTTTCTGGACTGTAATATTTTGCAATAAAGTACATTATTGAGACTCTAAATTTGAATGGGATCTGAAGATGAGATAATAGTAATTGCTATGGTTTGAATATGTCCCCCCCAAATTCATGTGTTGAAATCTGAATCTCTCTGACCTCATGAATGGATTAATGTTGCTATCATGGTAGTGGGTTTGTTATGGAGGGAGTGGCTTTACTATGAATGTCAGTTCTCTCTGGCTCTTATGCTCTCACCCTCTTGCCATGTGATATCCTCTGCTGTATTATGATGCAACGAGGTTGTCCCCAGATGACTGCGTGCTCTTGGACTATCCAGCCTCCAGAGCCGTGAACTAACAATTTTTTTTTTTTAGATTAGGATTTGTTTAATAACTTCCTCCATTTAAAGGAAACAACTGGGATAAAATTTTTGTGAATGTATCTTTAAGCTGTGTATATAAAAGTCCCATTTCCATCACTCATTGTATTCATTTTCTCTTTTCTATTATTAATTTATTGGTTTTCTATTTCTGCTAAAATAATCTTGTATTGAAATTTGAATTAGAATACTTAGATTAAAAGCGACTGTCAATTCCATTTTCATAGGTAGATTTGAAGTGGCAGCACAAGGAAAAATAGTAACTTAAATACAGAGAACAATTTTTGATATTTACATAAATTAAAAGCACAGAGTGTTTTAATATTTTTATCCAATTCTCACTAATCCTTTTTTCTTATCTTTTTTATTGATTATACATGTTTGTGGGTACAGAGTTGACTATCAATACTTGTGTACAATATGTGATGCTCAAATCGGGATAATTAGCCTGTTCAACATTACTAAACATAAGCATTCTTCGTGTCTGTTAACCAGTTTCTCACCAACTCCCCTTCCCTTCTCCCTTTCCCACCTCTAGTAACCACAGTTCTGTTCTCTCTTTCTGAAAATTCAATCTATTATTGTGTCTCTTTCTCTCTCTCTTTCTTTCTTTTTCTCTTTCTCTCTTTCTTTTCCTTCCTTCCTTCCTTCCTCTCTCTCTCTCTTTCTTTTTTTCCCTCTTTTTCTTTCTTATTTATTTTTCAACATGATGATTTCCATTCTTTTGGGTATATTCCCGGTAGTGGGATTGATGGAGTGTGACATGTGTATCTGTAGTTGTCTGAGAAAACTGCATACTGTTTTCCATAATGGCTGCACGAATTTCCAGTCCCACTAATAGCGTAGGCGGGTTTCCCTTTCTCGATGTCCTTGCCAGCATTTGTTATTCTCAGTCTTTTTGATAACAGCCAATCTACCTGGAGTAGGATGATATCTCAGTGTGGTTTTGATTTGCATTTCCCTGATGCTTAGTGATGTTCAGTATTTTTTCATTTCCCTCTTGGCCATTTGTATGTCTTCCTTTGAGAAATGTTTATTCAGCTTCTTTGCCTATTTTTAAGTTGGATTATTATTATTATTATTACTTTTTTTGCTGTTGAATTATTTGAATTCCTTGTATATTCTGTATTCTGGATCTTAATCCCTTGTCAGTTGCATAGTTTGCAAATATTTTGTCACATTCTGTAAGTTGTCTTTTCACTCTGTTGATTGTTTCCTTTGCTTTGCAGAAGCTTTTTGGTTTGATATAATCCCATGTTTATTTTTTCTTTTGTCGTCTGTGCTTTTGGGGTCTTACTGACAGTCTTTGCCCAGTCCTACATCCGAAGTGTTTTCCCTATTTTTCCTTCTAGCAGTTTTATAGTTTCAGGTCTTCTATTTAATATTTAATCCACTTTGAGTTGATTTTGGTATATGTAGAGAAGTATGGGTCTAGTTTGCATCCTTCTACACTTGGATATCCAGTTTTCCCAGCAGCATTCATTGTAGAAGCTGTCCTTTCCCAGTGTATGTTCTCAGTGCCTTTGTCAAAAATCAGTTAGCTGTAAATACGAAGACTGATTTTTGGGTTCTCTGTTCTGTTCCATTGGTTCATTTGTCTGTTTTTATGACAGTACCATGCTGTTTTGGTTACTATAGCTTTTTAAGTCAGGTAGTGTAATGCCTCCAGGTGTTTTTTTTTTTTTTTTTGCTCAGGATTGCTTTGGCTATTTGGGATCATTCGTTCTTCCATATGAATGTTAGGATTATGTTTTTTTTATTTCTATGTAGAATATCATTGCTATTTTGATGTGGATCACATTGAATCTGTAGATCACTTTTTTATGGACATCTTTACAATGTTAATTCTTCCAATCCATGAACATGGAACTTCTTTCCATCTTTTTGTGTCCTCTTTCACTTCTTTCAGCAGTGATTTGTAATTCTCATTGTAGAGATCTTTCATCTCCTTTGTTACATTTATTCCTGTGTATCTTAATTTTTTGGTAGTTATTGTAAATGGGTTTGCTTTCTTGATTTCTTTTTCTGCTAGTTTGTTGTTGGAATATAAAAATGCTGCTGACTTTTATATATTGATTTTACATCTGACAACTTTACTAAATTCGTTTGTTTATCATCTGTAAGAGTTTTTTGGTAGAGTCTTTAGGTTTTTCTATATATAGGAATATGTCATCTTCAAACAGGAACAGTTTGACTTCTCTTTTCCAATTTGGATGTCCTTTATTTCTTTCTCTTGCTTGATTGGTCTGGCTAATACTTCCAATACTATGTTAAATAGGAGTGGTGCAAGTGGGCATTCTTGTTTTGTACCTGTTCTCAGGATGATATTGGCAATAGTTTTTCTACTTTCTGTATCTAGTTTGTTGAGAGTCTTTATCATGAAGAGATGTTGAATTTTGTTAAATTCTTTTTCTGTGTCTGTTTTTTTTTTTTTTTAATTTTATTTTGTCGATATACATTGTAGCTGATTATTGCTCCCCATCACCAAAACCTCCCTCCCTTCTCCCTCCCCCCCTCCCCCCCAACAATGTCCTTTCTGTTTGCTTGTTGTATCAACTTCAAATAATTGTGGTTGTTATATCTTCTCCCCCCCCCCCGGTTTTTGTGTGTGTGTGTATGTGAATTTATATATTAATTTTTAGCTCCCACCAATAAGTGAGAACATGTGGTATTTCTCTTTCTGTGCCTGACTTGTTTCACTTAATATAATTCTCTCAAGGTCCATCCATGTTGTTGCAAATGGCAGTATTTCATTCGTTTTTATAGCTGAGTAGTATTCCATTGTGTAGCTGTACCACATTTTCCGTATCCACTCATCTGATGATGGGCATTTGGGCTGGTTCCAACTCTTGGCTATTGTAAAGAGTGCTGTGATGAACATTGGGGAACAGGTATACCTTCGACTTGATGATTTCCATTCCTCTGGGTATATTCCCAACAGTGGGATGGCTGGGTCGTATGGTAGATCTATTTGCAATTGTTTAAGGAACCTCCATACCATTTTCCATAGAGGCTGCACCATTTTGCAGTCCCACCAACAATGTATGAGAGTTCCTTTTTCTCCGCAGCCTCGCCAGCATTTATCGTTCATAGTCTTTTGGATTTTAGCCATCCTAACTGGGGTTAGATGGTATCTCAATGTGGTTTTGATTTGCATTTCCCGGATGCTGAGTGATGTTGAGCATTTTTTCATATGTCTGTTGGCCATTTGGATATCTTCCTTAGAGAAATGCCTACTTAGCTCTTTTGCCCATTTTTTAATTGGGTTGCTTGTTTTCTTCTTGTAAAGTTGTTTGAGTTCCTTATAAATTCTGGATATTAATCCTTTGTCAGATGTATATTTTGCAAATATTTTCTCCCACTCTGTTGGTTGTCTTTTAACTCTTTTAATTGTTTCTTTTGCTGTGCAGAAGCTTTTTAGTTTGATATAATCCCATTTGTTTATTTTTCCTTTGGTTGCCCATGCTTTTGGGGTCGTATTCATGAAGTCTGTGCCCAGTCCTATTTCCTGAAGTGTTTCTCCTACGTTTTCTTTAAGAAGTTTTATTGTCTCAGGGTGTATATTTAAATCCTTAATCCATTTTGAGTTGATTTTAGTATACGGTGAGAGGTATGGATCTAGTTTCATTCTCCTGCATATCGATATCCAGTTATCCCAGCACCACTTGCTGAAGAGGCAGTCCCTTCCCCAGTGAATAGGCTTGGTGCCTTTGTCAAAGATCAGATGGCAGTAAGTGTGTGGGTTGATTTCTGGATTCTCTATTCTATTCCATTGGTCAGTGTGTCTGTTTTTATGCCAGTACCATACTGTTTTGGTTATTATAGCTTTGTAGTATAGCTTAAAGTCAGGTAGTGTTATGCCTCCAGCCTTATTATTTTTTTTTATTTTTTATTTTTTTGCTGAGCATTGCTTTGGCTATTCGTGGTCTTTTATTGTTCCATATAAATGTCTGAATAGTTTTTTCCATTTCTGAGAAAAATGTCTTTGGAATTTTGATGGGGATTGCATTGAATTTGTATATCACTTTGGGTAGTATGGACATTTTCACTATGTTGATTCTTCCAATCCAAGAGCATGGAATATCTTTCCATCTTCTTGTATCCTCTCTAATTTCTCTCAGCAGTGGTTTGTAGTTCTCATTATAGAGATTTTTCACCTCCTTGGTTAACTCAATTCCTAAGTATTTTATTTTTTTGGTGGCTATTGTAAATGGGCAGGCTTTCTTGATTTCTCCTTCTGCATGTTCACTATTGGAGAAAAGAAATGCTACTGATTTTTGTGTGTTGATTTTGTATCCTGCTACTGTTTCTGTGTCTGTTGCGATGGTCATATGTTTTTTGTCTTTGATTTTGTTGATGTGTGGGTATATCAGATTTATTGATTTGCATATATCGAACCATTTTTGCATCTCTGGGATGAAATCCCATTTGATAATGATGTATACTCTTTTGAGGTGTGGTTGTATTCTTTTTGCTAATATTTTGTTGAGGATTTTTGCATCTATGTTCATCAAAGATGTTGGCCTGTAGTTTTCTCTTTATGTTGTATTTTTGATTTTGGTATCAGGGTGATGCTGGCTTCATAGAATGCATTTGGGAGAATGATCTCTGTTTCAATTTTTTTTTTTTTTTTAGAATAGTTTGAAAAGAATTGGTATTAATTCTTCCTTAAAGGTAGAATTCAGCAGTGAAGTCATCCAGTCCTGGGCTTTTCTTTGTTGGGAGACCACTAATTACTACATCAATCTCATTGCTCATTATTGGTCTGTTTAGGTTATCTATTTCTTCTCAATTCAGTCTTGGTAGTTGTATGTGTCCAGAAATTTATCTGTTTCCTCTAGGTTTTCAAATTTGTTGGAATATAGTTATTGATAAGTCTCTAATGATTCTTTGTCTTTCTTTTGTATCATTTGTAATTTATCTTTTTTCACTTCTGGTTTTTGTTATTTGGGTCTTCTCTCTTCTTAGTTAGTCTAGTTAATGGGTTGTCAATTTTGTTTATGTTCTCAAAAACTAACATTTTGTTTTGCTGATCATTTTTTTTTTTTGGTCTGTATTTCATTTAGTTCTGCTCTGATCTTAATTATTTCTTTCCATCTACTAATTTTGGGGTTGGATTGTTCTTGTTTGTCTAGTTCTTTGAGGTGTAATGTTAGGTTATTTGAAGTCTTTCTATTCTTTTGATGTAAGCATTTATTGCAATAAACTTCCCTCTTAGTACTGCTTTTGCAGTTTTCCATAGGTTTTTAATTTATGTGTCTTTATTTTCATTAGTTTCAAGAAATATTTGATTTCCTGTTTAATTTCTTCTTTGACACATACATCGTTCAGGAGCACGTTGTTTAAAATCCATGTATTTGTATAATTTCTGAAGCTTTGCTTATTATTTATTTCTAGTTTTAATCCATTTGGTCTGAAAAGATACTTGAAATGATTTCAATTTTTAAAAATTTGTTGAGACTTGATTTGTGACCTAACATGTGGTCTATCCTGGAGAATGTTCCATGTGCTGATGAGAAGAATGTGTACTCTATAGTTGTTGGATGAAATGTTCTATAGCTATCTACCAAGTCCAAATGGTCTATCAGCACCACACTCTCCCGAGTTAGCTATGGGCTGGCCCAAGTCCAATTGGTCTAGAGTATAGTTTAAATCCTGTGTTTCTGTGTTGTTTTGTTGCCTAGATGAACTGTTTAGTGTTGAGAGAGGGGTGCCAGTGTCCCCAGCTATTACTGTATTGGAGTCTGTATTAGTCCTTTTCTGTTGCTTATAACAAAATACCTGGAACTGGGTAATTTGTATGAAAACAATATTTATTGCTTATAGTTTCAGAGGCTGGGAAGTCCAAAGTCCAGGGAACACATGTAGTGAGGATCTTTTTTAATGGTGGTTTTATAGCAATGCAGGGGTCTCACATGGCAGAAAATAGTGAAGTAGAGAGAGAGAGAGAGAGAGAGAGAGAGAGAGAGAGAGAGAGAGACTCTCACATGCTCTCCTTTTAAAGCCCTAAGAACCAACCCCTGACCACCATTATTAATTCATTAAGTATGGCATGGTACTACAGTCTAATCACCTCTTCATGAAACCACCTTTCAATTACCATAATAAGATTTTCCAACTTCAACAGTTACAGTAGGAATTAAACTTCTAATATATGAGCTTTTGGGGACACAATTCAATCAGTCCACAGCAGGATCTATCTCTCTCTTTAGGTCTAACAGTGTTTGCTTTATATATCTAGGTGCTTTGATGTTTGGTGCATATATATTTATGATTGTTATATCCTCTTTCTGGATAGATCCCTTTGTCATTATATAATGACCTTCTTTGTCTCTTTTTATAGTTTTTGGTTAAAGTCTATTTTATTCAATATAAAAAGAGCTGCTTCTGCTCATTTTTGATTTCCATTAACGTGGTATATCTTTTTTCATTCCTTCACTCTTAGTCTGTGTGCATCCTTACGTGTGATGTGAGTCTCTTGTAGATAGAATATAATTGGGTCTAGCTTCTTAATCCAATCAGCCAGTCTGTGTTTTTTGAGTAGGGAATTTTAAAAAAATTTATTAATTTATTATTATTGTACTTTTTTTACATTTAAAGATGTTGTTGCAGAGCAATGGGAAGGGGAGAAAAGAGAGGGTAGGGAAACATAAGTGGAGTGAGGGCAGGGCTGGCCCATGGCCAACTCCTTCACAGGCCAGGTTGCAGAGGGTGGGGGCATGTGGCTCAGTCCCACAGGCTCCCCCTACTCTGGCTTGGGAGCCTGGGGGGTTTCTGGTGGTGGCTTGGTTGTTGCTGGGCTGGATGTGAATGTCAAGGGGTGTGACTGAGGCCCTTGGCACCCCCCACTGGCTCAGGAGGCTGTGAGGCTTCCTGCAGCGATGCAGTCATTGCCTGGATGGATGTGGACATTGGGGTGGCATGGCTGAGGCTCTTGGGCTCCCCTCACCCCAGCTCAGTAGCACAGATGCTTCTGGCTCTTCTAGGTTTTATAGGTCTTCTTTGGTGGTATTAGACCTTTACTGGTTAATATCAGAAGTTTGTCTCTGATCTGTGGGTTTTTTGTGGGCAGAGTTTCTCTTACCTTTTTCCTCGGTCCTTGACTTTCCCTCTTTCCTCTTTCCTTCTACCTGGTAAATTGCAGAAACACCTGAATCTGGGCAAAGTGGACCTGGTGGCACTTGGGCTCGGTATCAGTGGGGAGCAGGATGGACTGTTGTGTAGGGAGAGGGGCACTGGTCGCAACAGTGTCTGGGACCAGGCAGTGCTGATGTTAGCGGCTGAGAGGTCATTATTTCCTCTGTGGTTTGGGATTTGGACTGCAAGGGCAGAACTGCTGCATCTCTTTTCAGAAAGTGGGCGAGGCCACTAGGCAGGCCTGCAGTAAATTGGCCTCTCCACTTGCTTCTGGGCAGTGGGTAGATCCTCTAGGCAGGCCTGCAGTGAAGGGCCAATGCAGATGCTTCTAGGACTGTTGGCAAGGCCACTAGACAGGACTGTTCAGGATGAAACCACCCGACTGCTGCTTGGGGAGGGGTGGATGCATTTTATTTCCACTGTCCCGAGAGCATGCGCATTAGGGGAGAGACCACTGTGCTGTTTTCCTGGGCTGGGGACCAAGGTGTACACAACTCTGTCGGCTTGTTTGGCTGAAGGTAGGTGGAGGAATGGAGGAGGTCTGCCTGAGAGGGTTCTTCCTGTCTGGTCTGTGGCTGGGGATGTGGGGGGTGGCAGGACTAGGGTTGGTTTCCCAGACTAAAGAACTAGAGTTACAGCCACTGTGAGCCCAGGCTTCAAGCCACCAGGATCAGGACATTATAGCCTCTCTTGTGAGATCGCTGGGTGGAGGGCAGAACCTTAAGGCTGGGGAAGTGCTGTGGCTACTGGCCCCACAGAGGGTGTGCTCTCTTAATGGCACCATCCTGCATCGGCTTGGGTCCCAAAGATGGGAGGTGGGCAGTTCATCATTTGTGCTAATATTCTAGAGTAATGCAGTATGTGCTTTCTGGGATGCTCCCCGCACTTGGCTCTGGGCTTGTCCTGCTAGAGGATCTGCAGGCCTCTGTGGTGAGGTTGGAGTTTGGTGTGGTTCCTTTGCCTACCTTTTCACTGCAAGGGAATATTCTTTCTGTTCCCATCCCAGTGTTGGAGATGTGGTAGCTAAGGCTGTGTGCCTCTCTATTCTCTATGCTACCAACCTGGGCTTTTTTGCTCCACAGGGATCTCACCAGTCTCCTGCTGTACTCCCACAATCTCCCACTGATGTTCCTCTCAATATTTAGCTATCTGTTAATTGTTCTGGTCTTTTTAAGTGGAAGGAATGCACCCTGGGCACCTCTAGTTTGCCATCTTGTCCCACCCTCAACTTTTTTCTTTATAAATTACCCAGTCTGTGGTATTCCATTATGGCAACAGAAAATGGCCTAAGACAGCAATAGAGTAGCATTAATTTCCTGACTTTGACAGTCGTATTAGGATATGCTAAAGAATGTCCTTGTTATAGGCAATACATGCATATGAAAGTGCTCCATGGTGAAGGAGCATCTTGTTGGAAATTGCTTCTCAAATAATTTAGAGAATAAAAGATTTGCTTTACTTGTAACTTTCTTGAAAATTTGAGGTTGTTTCAAAAATTAAAAAAAAAAACACTATACATGTGAAGAAACAGAAAAATATAACCTAGAGTCAAGAGAAAAAAAAAAAAAATCAATGAATAGAAACAGTCCACAGACAACATAGGGATTGGAATTAACAAAGATTAAAAAATTCCTTTAATAATGCCTCTTCCCACCTATTTTCCAAAATTAGTCAAAAACAATTACTCACAAGTGTAGAAAGTTCCATGAATTTCAGTTGGGATAAATACAGAGAAAGTCATACCTAACTATTTGGTAGTCAAACATCTGAAAGTCAAATCTAGAGAAAAAGCTCTTAAAAGTAGCTGAGCGCAAACACACGTTATTTACATACAGATGCTCTTCAACTTACCTTGGAGTTATGTCCAATAAACCCATCATGAGTTGAAAATATCATGAGTTGAAATGCATTTAATACCCCTAACCTACTGAAATCATGGCTTAACCTAGCCTACCCTTAATATGCTGAGAACACTAAATTAGCTGACAGTTGGGCAAAACCACCTAATAGAAAGCCTATTTTTAAACACAGTGTTGAGTATCTCATGTAATTTATTGGATACTGTACTGAAAGCAAAAGACAGAATGGTTGTATGGGTATTTGAAATACAGTTTCTACTTATTGCATATTGCTTTGCACCATCACGCATTAGAAAAATCAAATGTGGAACTGTCGTAAGTTGGGGACTGCCTGTACAGGAGAAAAGTAAGAATTACAGGTGACGTCTCACCATAAAAATTGAAGTACAGAAAGACAATGAAATGACATTTTAAAATCGCCGGAAGAAATATGTTATCAGCCTTGGATCAAATATCTAGTGAAGACAGCTTTCAGAAATGAAGGGAAATAAAGGCATATTCAGTTAAATAAAAAGAGGGAGAATTTTTCTGCAGCATATCTTTACAGCAAGAAATGCTAAAGAAAGTTCTTTAAGATGAAGGGAGATGCATCTAGGAAGAACTTAAGTCTGTAAGAGGGAATGAAGAATCTGGCATATGGGAACCATGTGGATAAATAAATATAACACTATATTTTTATTTTATTGTTAAAAAGTTAATTAGCTAGTGCAAAAATAATAACATCATATTGTGGAGTTTGTAATTTGTGTAGAAATACAGTGTATAACAATGATAACGCAAAAGATGGAGTGCGGGTAAATGAGATTACACTATTTTAAGAATCGCAAAGCATGTGTGAATCACATATTATTTCAAAATAAAGTGTGGTAAGTTAGGATGTATATTGTAATCTCTAAAGCAATTACTAAAATAAAAAATACAAAGAGGTATAATTAAAAAGCCAGTAGAGATAATAGAATACTAAAAAATACTCAACTAACTCAATTAACAGGAAAGGAGAAACAAAAGAATGAAGAACAGAGGAAATGGATAGAAAACCAGTAGCAAGAAGGTAGAATTAAAGCAAACCATAGCAATAATTTTATTAAATTAAAACTTTTTTTTTTAAAGGGTAGTTTCCAACAAGACACTGCTGTGGATTGAACTGTGTGGTCCCCAAAGTCCATGTGTTGGAAACTTGACCCTCACTGTGACTGTGGAGGGTGGGAAATTCTTTTATGATAGTTGAAAGGTGGAGCCTTGAAGAGGTGATTAGACTCTGAGGCCCATGCCCTGGTCAGTGGATTAATAAGTTGATGGCTTAATGATGGTGGTTCTGAGGGCTTTAAAAAGAGAAAGAGTGAGGAATTAGCTCTCTCTCTCTGCTCCACCATTCTACCCATGTGACACCCTGCACTGGTGTAGCGTCACCTCACCAGATGTGTTCCCTGGACTTTGGACTTCCCAGCTTCTAAAACTGTAAGCAATACATTTGGTTCTCTTACAAATTACCCAATTCCAGTTATTTTGTTATAAGCAACAGAGATGAACTAATACAGAGCCCCTTTATCATGGAAAACTTTTGCATGCATGTATTGCCTATGACAAGGACATTTTTTAGCATATTCTAATAAAACTATCAAGTGTTTATGCTCCAATTAGAATGCAGAGTTTGTCAGACTGAATAAAAAATCAAGACACAAGTAAATGCTGTTTATAAGAGATGCACTTTAAATATTAACACACTCACAGGTTAGAAGTAAAAGAGTGAAAAAGATATTTATGCAAACACCAAACATAGGAAAGCGGGTGTGACTCTATTAATGTCTGACAAAGTAGATTTTAAGACCAGAAGATAAAGATGGTTATGGGTCACAGTGGTACAGATGATGTTATGGACTGAATTGTGTTCCCTCAAAACGCACATGTTCAAGTTCTAGACACTAATGTGACTGTATTTGGAGACAGAGCTTTCACAGAGGTATAGTGAGATGAGGTCACGAGGGAGGGGCCTTAATCCAATAGAACTGGTGTCCTTATAAGAAGAGGAAGTGACACCAGAAATTTTTCTCTCTCTGTACCCACAAAGGAAAACTCCATGTGAAGATACAGCAAAAAGGTGGCCATCTGTAAGCCAAGGGGAGAGGCCTCACCAGAAAGCAACCCTGTTGGCACCTTGATCTTGGAAATTTGTTGTTTAAGGCACCCAGTCTTTTTTGGTGTTTTGTCTCAGCAGCCTGAGCTGACTAATACAAATAATAATGGGGTCAGTGCATTAAGAGCTATCAGTTCTGAATGTGTGTGTACCTAATAATGGCACTTCAAAATATAGGGGGCAAAAAATAATAGAACTGAAGGGAGAAACAGACCATCATTGTTAGATGTTTCCACACCTGTCACTCAGTAATTGACAGTACTTTTTCTGCTCTGATCCTAGAAATGACCACTTCTGCAAGGAGCTCTGGTTTCTTACAGTATGAAATGGTATTTAGAAATCAAGGTATGTGCTCATTGTTACTGGGGTGTTGCTATTCAAGCAAACAAACCATACACACACACACACACACAGACACACACACACACACACACACACACACACACACTCAAACATTATATCTATAGACATTGTCTTATTTAGGCTGCTATAACAAGATATCATAAACTAAGTAGCTTAAACAACAGAAATTTATTTCCTACAATTCTGGAGACTAGTAAGTCCAAGGTCAGGGTGCAGATTCCGTGTCTGATGAGGGCCTCTTGCTGGTTTGCAGATGGCCATCTCCTCATTGTTTCCACATGGTGAAGGGAACAAGCTCTAATCTTTCTCTTCTAATAAGGACACTAATCACCATCGTGGGGGCTCCACCCTCTCAACCTCATCTAAACCTAATTACTGCCCAAAGGCCCCACCTTTTAATACCATCCCAGTGGGGCTGAGGGTTTCAACATATGAATTTTGAGGAGACACAGACATGCGGTCCATAACAGTCACACACATGCATATAACATATGTATCTATTTATTTTTGTATCTCTATAATATTGAAAACCTAGTTAATACAAATATCTCTAAATCTACCAGGTTTATTCTTGTTTTCTCTTTCCATATTTCTTATTCTCATCTCCAGTAGTGAGAAACTTGGCTCCCGTTATCCTTGGCCTATTATCTATTTGCTCCAGCCCTAGATGTGCACAGCTTCCATCACTACAGCCCCCAACTTCCTCTTTTTTGCACAGTTTCCCTCTTCATCTTGCATGGGACATAATTATGCTAAAAAAAACTATTCACTGTTTATCTGAAATTCAAATTTAATTGGGCAACCTATATTTTTATTCATTCGATCTGTCAGCTCTGAAGGTCCATCCCAACTTCAGTGTTCCTGGCCAGGTCAGCTGAGGCCATCAGGTGTCTGTGCTATAGCCCAGATTCTCCCTCTGCCCATCCATGCCTGTGTCCCTTCCCTGGAACATGTGTTGATCTCTAGAAAGCTCTTCAGTAACTTTCCTGTCACTCATCTCCATCTCAGTCTGCTTCCAGGGAACTAACTTGCAACACCAAGCCTACACTTTATTCTTTTCCTGGTCCTTGGACCCCAGAAGTCCTGACCCATACCAGTGGAAGTCCAGTTCCTGGAGCAGCTTTGATGCTGGCCCCAGGGCCCGGGATTTATTTCAGAAGGAAAATGCTGAGCCTATGCCTGGAGAAGTCTGCCATGCCCACTAGGGGGCAGTCTTTACCCACATGTCAGCAGCACCAGCGCCCCAGGGAAGGGAAGGGTGGGCACCAGGAGAGCCTGCTAGGGGATCAGACTGAGGTGTGTACGTGCGTGAGGGCACGTGCGGGCTGTGCAGGCCAAAGCCCCAGTGTTTGCAGCTCTGCATGGGTGCACACGCCCATGTACCCAGGGGTGTACTTAGGAGCATGACCCTGGGCAAACACATCTGTCCTCTGGGCCTCGGTTTCCTCAAATGTCCCATGAAGGGGTCTTTCTATCTCTGACAGTCTGTGTTTCTTTGCCCAAGACTGGAAGCTCAGCAGCGTTGGGTCCTATCTTTAGAACTACTTCTGCTTATTCAGGGTTCCAGGCCATTGATTTGAGGTGGGGCACAGGGTGTAGAGGGGACAATAAGGAATGGAGAGGTTTTTGTCATCTGCTCCCCAAGGCAATGCTTTAATTGATTTCTAACACTTGCATCTGCGTTTTCCTAAAAGTTTTATTTCAAAATAATCTGTCTTTAGGGCCTGTGCAAAATCATGTGTCCTTGGGTAGGGCTTCTCTGCTCATTTGCAGGAGACTGGGCAGATCGTTAATTCTCAGAGCTGGTGGGACATTCCAACCAACTGGCAGAAAGATGAGGTGGCAAAGAGCTCAGGTAGCAAGGCTGGCCTTTGTGAGCCTCACAGGTCATTTAATTGCTGCACCTCAGAGTCTCATTTGTAAAACGGGAATAGTAATAGTACTGTAAGTTATGGTACTATTATTATTACTATATTAGATGTTGGTTGAGTGTACTTGACTCGGCTCTGTTGTAATGTGGCTCTGTGACCTTGACCTTTCTCCCCCTGGGACCTTTGTTTCCTCATCAATAACAGGGAATAACTGCACTCATTTTGCACAGTGGTTGTGATGACCAGGTAGGATGCTGTGAAACCACTTGGTACCTAGTAGGAGTTAAATGAACTCCAATTTCCTCCCTTGGAGCAGTGCTGCTTCCCAGCCAACACTTACTCTTCCCTGTTGCCCTGGCTGCGACTGATCCCTCTTGGCAGAGGCCTGTCCAGGACATCTGTCCTTAGGGGAAAGCAGGAGTGTAGGTGTTCAAGAAGGCTTAGGGGAGATTGATTTGCTTCCTGGAGGGCTTTTTGTTACCCCTAAAATAGCATTGCTTGGGTTGCTGCTTCTTCTGCCTACGGGTAAGGGGCAGGAGTGGCGGGGTGGAGATGTCTTGTCATGTTCCCCTGGAAGTCACCTCTTTGGAGGTGGGCTCATACCATCCACCTCTGTGAGATAGGGGTTCATTTTCTGTTCTCCCCAGTTTTTTGCTTCTGCTGCCCCCCACACCCATGAAGACAGCCTGCTCCTTTGGGAGCCCTGCTTCAGGAGGCTGTTGCTACCTGATGGAGAGCAGGAATTGCTTTCTTCTCTGACTTTTTAAAAAAATCTTTCTGGAAGGCTGAGTTCTTTGAAAGGTGAGTTGCCTTTGAGGGAAGAGTCCTGGAGGCCCAGTGCCTTCTTCCCTGGCAGTGCCCGGGGTGGGCAGGACCTTGGAGTGGAGCGACTGGGTGCTATGTCTGGGACTGGCTTTCTCTGACACTAGTTGACATGGAAACAGCAGAGCCACTGGACTCCTGGGGACCATGTGGCCTTGGGTTGGGGATTGCAGCAGTAACCAGTGGGGACAAGTGGCCAATGACCATGCATACTCCACTTCCCATGACACCAGTGTGTGAGAGGATGGGAGGAGGTCCATTAATGACTGTAATTGAATTTCCTGCCTCCAGGTGGGACTGGGACTCAGAGACAAATTTAACTCGATTTAAAGAAACTTTTTAAAATGGCATTTCTTGCACAGCTGAAATTGTGCAGTTAATTTATGGTTACAATTTCTGAATTTTCCATAGCACCCACACAGAGTCTTGTATATAGCAAACACTCACTAAGCCCTTTTTTGTATGCTGCCAATCTACCTTTTAAACTCTCCCTGTAGTTCAAGGCCTAGAGCAAGTGGCCTTGACTAGGAGCCTTCAGGGCCAGGTCTCTAGACTCTAGGCACCTTGAGATGGACACCCCCAACAGTCCAGCCTCATTGTGGCACATTGCTTTGCTTGGCAAAGTTTTCTGAAATAAATGATAACAATAAGAGCCATCATGTCTCGAGAGCTTATAATCTGCTGGGCATGGTTGTAAGGCCTTTGCATATGTTGTCTCATTAGTCCTCACAATAGTCCTATAAAGTTGGCACTAGTTTGTGTCCATTTTGCAGATGAGAAAACTGAGACTTGGGAGGTGACAGATGATACCAACCAAGGTGGTTGGACTTCAGAGCCCTTCACTTAAAGCACTTAGGATGAGTGACTGATTGATGGATTAACTGAATAAATAACTATGCACAGAAATAATCAGTCAAATGAGGAGATGTCAAGACAGGATGAATTTATTTTGTGCCTTTGATACCTCTCTTCAATGGCCTGTCCCTTCTTGCTCCCCATCAGGCTCAGAGGTGCTGATTTCCAGCCTGTGGGGTGCAGAGGAGAGTGAGGGTCCCCTGTGTCTCTGCTGGACCCTCTGGGGGCTCTTGGTCCTGACTCTGGGCTGGGAGACAGGAGCTCTGTTGCCTTTTCTACCAAGGATGGTCAGAGACACTTTTGTTCATTTTCTTGCCCCAGTGCCACTTTATGAAAGCAGAAAATCCTCGAGGAGTGAAGTCACATTTTCCATGCCCCTGAAAGCTCCAGAGAGTCGATGAGTGTTATTGTAACCAGAGGAGACCAGGGACAAAGGAAGCTTATAATTTTGTAAACAGGGGCTTGGGAGAGCCCTGCCTGCAATGGCTTTCCAGGGGGAGAGGCAGAATTTGGAAAAAACCCAAACCAGAGGAATTGCAGGACTGGTCAGCCCTGAGCCAGGCACCCAGGTAGAGACCCTGGGAGGGTGGGGGTTCTGAATCCGCACCCCTTCTCCCATCTCCAGCTACTGCTCCCCAGCATCCCCATCCCCTGGCAGTGTTTGCTAAATTCCAAGTTGGCTTGCTGAAGCAGCAAGATCACTGTGCCTGGAGTTAAGAGCCTGGGTCCCAGTGCTGGCTCTTTCACCTCAGTTTCCTTATCTGCAAAATGGGCTGGTGAAAGATCTGCCCCAAAGAGTCTCCCTCAGCCTGGTGATGGAGTCGGGCTCCGTCCTCACCTGCCCAAAGTTTCCACCATTCTTCACTGTCTTTGGGCCAGACCACAAAGCCTGGGGATGTCTGCTGATAGCTACTGTCATTTTTCCAGGGACCCCAGAAACCTCCCCTTGCCCAAGTCTGAAGGATGGTAATGTCTAATATTGAGGGCCGTGTGCTAAGTGACTTCCCACAGACATTATTCAATGCTCACAGCAAACTTTTGAGGTAGGTACTGTGATTGTCACTTTGCTTCTACAAGACTGAGAACTTAGAAGTGCTGAGAAGGCAAGTGGGGAGCCCACCTGAGCATCCGTCTGACTGCAGAGCCCCCTGGTGTGACCTCATGTGCCTCAGTTCTGCTCCTCTTGGCCCAGAGTCGCCCAAACGTAAGCTGTGAGCCTGGGACACTTGTCACGAAACACTTATTAACGTCCTGGAACATGGCTTTAGAAGCCCTGGACAGGAGCACCTCTGAGACTAATTAGATGCCTTCCTCACCGCGAGACAGGCCACATTAAATTAGAGAGAGGGAAGTGGGGGGAGAGAGACAGACACTGAGAGACACACACACAGATGCAGAGAGACAGAGAGACACTGAGAGGGGCAGAAACTGAGGGAGAGAGAATGAGAGAGAGACAAAGAGATGGAGACAGAGAGACAGCAAGAGACACAGAGGCACTGAGAGACTGAGAGACAGAGAGACACTGAGACATAGAGTGAGAGACTGAGAGACAGAGACCCTGAGAGAGAGACACACATACCCACAGAGAAAGGGGGTGGAGAGAGAGGGGGATGGGCCTGTTACTGAGAGAAGAGCTGAGTGTTATTAGTGGGTGAGCGCTGGGGCAGGGGGGCTGAGGTGGTATGAGCGAGGGCCTCACCTGGTTGTGTTTGAAGGTGTGTTTTGAACGTGAGTTTGGCTACAGGTTGAGGACAGCAGGGCCTTTGCCTGCTGAGAGGAACCCTCACAGAGGAAGCAGAGGCAAACCCTCATCTCCCTCTTGATTTGTGTGGGCAGCTTGGCCCCGGGTGAGGAGGACCCCCAAGTCGCAGCCTAGGAATCTGCCATTGGCCTGGGCTCCAGGCTGAGGAAAGGCAGGAGAGCTGGGGCCAAGTGTGGGGAAGAAAGGGGCCATGCTGCTCACTGAGTGCACCCAGACTGAGCGTAGATACACCTGTTCCCCTCTGACCAACATTTTGTCCCCAAACTGCTCACACGCCACCCCTCCCTGCCTCAGACACCCGACCCTGCTCCAGCCCAGCCCCATCCTGTACAGAAGACCTAAGGCTCAGGAGCAGGCAACACGCAGTCCCTGCGGATGGGATTTTTCTATCCATCTTTGGCTTCCTGCCCCCACCCCATCCGGGGCATTTATTTTCAAATGAGCTTTTTTTTTTCCCTCTCCATTTCTGTGCAACCCTAGTGGGAGCCACATGGTGGGCAAGAGGAAGCAACAGTCACTTGCTTGGACCTAATTTGAGAGGTGCTGAAATGGGCCACTTGTCCCCAAACTTCCTTCCCACGCAGGCTGTCACAAAGCCTGACCGCTAGAGAAGATCTGGGGTTGAAGAGAGGTAAGAGCCTCACCTTCCAGCTGGAGCCTCGATCCCTCCAGGCTGGGGCAAAGAGGGCTGAGCCCAGGTGGCAGTGCACGGGTCCCCTCTATCCCCCACAGTGTGGCCATCAGTGAGCCTAAGCGCCCTGGAGTGGGGGTTAGGAGTTTCTGCTCTGGAGTCAAACTGCCTGGTTCTAAATCCTAGCTCTGCCACTTACTATCTAAAAAACCTGGGCCTCAGTTTCCTCCTTTCTAAAATGGGGTTAATGAAAGTGCCTTCTGCAAACGTTTTGAAATAAGGCACTTAGAATAGAATCCATGCATGAAAGCTGATACAGAACGTCACCCAAAGCTAAACTGCTTTTTCTCTCCTCCCGGCTGTAGGACCCTCAAAGCCTTTAATATGCTAAGGGGAATGGGGATGCTCCATGGGGATGGTACAGTTGCAGCATTTCCCAAGATTATTTTTGCAGAGGAACCTCTTTCTGTATAGCATCTAATGGGATTAGAGTTCCTCAGATCACATTCTGGGAAGTATTGCTAACCTAAACCCCTCATTTTCAGTCCAAAGAAAAGTAGAAGTCCCTGGGACCAGCTGGGGTGTGTCGTCAGGAGGCCGGTGCTGCAGTTTAGCTGCTGGGGGAGCCGGCTGAACTTGGCCCAGGATTGCCCCCGAGCACATCCTTTTGTGCTCCCAGGAGCCTCAGCAGCCAGCGTGTCTCCCCAAAGAATATCAAAAGGCCCATGGAGGCATGGGGTGTGCTTCCCTTGTAAAAATGACCCTGCTGTGGATACCGTCAGCCGGTGGAAGTAGATATCAGGGAGAGACTGGCTGGCTCCAGGGCAGAGGGAGACATCCTCTGAGGAACTTAGCTGGTCCACTTTGACTCCCAGGAGTTGGGGATGCTGGGGAAGGAGGCAGTGCAGTCAAGACAGCACTCATTGGACCTGGAAGGATACTTGAGCATCATTGGGGCCAGAAATTTGCATTTACAGTGTAACTTTTTCTTTAAATGAAAGCAAAAATGGAACCCTGCTAGATAAAAAGAGATGAAAGTAAAACGCTCTGGTTGAAATATGCATGGGGAGGCCCGAAGAATGCTGATCTCGTTCCACCCTCACTGCTGGGGACAAGGGAGGCCAGCCAGCTCCTTTCCATGTGCCCATGCTCTCTCTCTCATGGCTGCTCTTCTGGGAGGTCCTGCTGGGGTCTGTCTGCTAGGGGCTAGGGGCTACTGAGGCTCAAGTCCTCAGCTATACAGGCCAAAGCACAGGGGCTGGCTGGAGCCTCTGTGTCCTCGTTCCTCCCTAGCATTTCTGTGGTGGAAGCTTCTCTGCCCGAGGGGAGAACTGACAGGACTCTCAGCACCATATACCCATCCCTGGACCCAGTCTGGAGTGTGGAAGCTGGAATCTCCCCCTCCTAGGTTTGTATGGTGATCTCTTCGGCAATGATCGCTAAGAAAGATGATGTCTGCTCACTAACCCCTCTTATATTTCTCTTCCTTGGAAAGTGCCTCCAGTACTCTAGCTGCTATGATTTCAATGGTAACTTCTGAATACCATTAACTCCTTCTCCTGGCAGCTTCATCCTGGTTAGAGTCTTATTAGGTTCTCAAGGTCAATGGGGTCATCACCATTTTTTTCCCTTTTCTCCTCCCAAGGACGGCTGGTCTCCTAAAACCACTGTTTCTTCTTAGCTTCTGTTTCTGGGTCACCCTGGGCTATAGCTCTGAGCTGATTTGCACCAGAACTAGTTCATGTTGTTTAGTTCAAAACTCTTTTAACTGGGGCAGGAGAAACCTGGTGAGAGAAGATTCAGTGCTCCTACAGTCCATCTCCCACAGGGATCGGGTTCCTCCTCCCTAGTATCAGAGATCCATTCAAGTTTCTGTAGCAGCCCTTCTGCATCTTGGCCCAGTTTGCTTACTTGCAGGTGCTCTTTGTGCCAAAATGGAGAGCCACCCCTTCCCGGCCCAGCCTGTGGTCTCCACCCACATGGGGTCTCAGCCCCCTGCAGAGGGTGGCTGGGTGTTAGTGATGGTCCACGGCTAGGTCTGGAGGGCCCCAGACATGGTGGAGTTCCTAAGAAAGTCCAGACTCTGGCAAGGCTGGCAGGCAGGGCAGGCTGAACCAGCAGTCCATTTCGGCTAGGAGCTGGGATCTGGCTGATCGCTTGTCCTGTGAGGAAGGACGACTCTTTTTCTGTGCATGTGAGGAGAGAAAGGAAGGAGACATGCTATTGCTTATTGTCTGTGCCAGGGCCATGTGACCCTAAGGGATCAGGTCATATGGGAGAGTTCCCTGTATGGGAGGGAAGAGCCAATGGGACATGGCATCTGTGGTGTGTGGAATTGCAGGTCCTGGTGCCTGTCAGGACCTCAAAGCCCTCAGGAGTCCTTTGGCTTTCCTGTGACTCGGGGGCCCTGTAGTGGATTGAATTATGCCCCCCCAAATTCACTGAAGCTTGAATTATGTCCCCTAAGTTTCATATATTGGAAACTTGGCCCCCACTGTGACTGTTAAGAGGGTGGAAAATCCTGTTCTGGTGATTGAAGGGTGGAACCTTGAAGAGGTGATTGGATTGTAGGACTGTGCAGTAGTGAATGGATTAAAAATGGTGGCCAGGGGTGTGGTTCTGAGCGCTTTAAAAGAAGAGAGAAGAGAGTCTCTCTCTTTCTGCTCTCTCTGCTTCCACTGTCTTGCGATGTAAGAACCCTGGGTGACTGTCGCCACCATCAGATGGACTTTGAACTTCCCAGCCTCAGAAACTGTAAGCAGTAAATTTAATTTTCTTTATAAATCACCCAGTTTGAGGTATATATGTTATAAGCATCAGACGTGGACTAATACAGGCCCCAAAGGTCCAGGTCAGTCATGCACCAAGTTCACATGGTGACCAGACTGCAGTGCATGTGTCAGGTTCACTCCTATGGAACGGCCAGGCCTTTGCTCCGTGGAGCCTGCAGGCTGCGGGGCATATGCAGCGCTGTTTACCATCCCATATGTCCTTTCCAGAAGGGATGCCAGCAGCTTGTGGAGGCTGCGGGCTCTCACTGGAAAGCCAGGGGCTGGGTCCAGGAAAGTTGGTTTTCATCTCCTGAGACGCTTGCATGGGCCCCAGGCCAAGCTCTGCTGAGGGCTGGCAACCAACTGCGAAAGGTTTGGCTCCCCTGTCATTGTGGACTCCAGCAGCAGCCTCTGGGGAGGAGAAAACCTTTGTGGAGGGCACCGTAGGCTAGCCATGCTGATGAGATGAAACAAAAGGGGGGTGTGTTACTGGAGAGGGATGGATGGACGTTCCTGGGGGTAAAAGCGCTGACAAGTGAATCTGACCCAGGAAGAGGAGGAGATGGCAGGGAAAGGGAGGAAAAGCAATGGAGATATTGGAGGAGCCCAAGCGGGTGCAGTCGTACCTCCCTGAAGGAGAAACCATGGAAAGCAACAGCTAGAACAGGAGTTGAGCTTGAAAGGAGACAGTCATGGGGCTCCGTGCTTTGGGATTCAAGATGGCAGTATCAGAAAGGTTGACTCCGCCTGGTAAGTGGAGAGGCCTCAGCACAGGCAGGGGAAATTGGACTTAGGCTCCATGTGTTGTGGGCTTTCACTAGAATGCAAAGCCATGAGGACAGAGGCTCCCGTCTGTTTTGTTCATTGCTTCAATCTCAGTGCATCAGGTAGAGGCCAGCACAGATTAGATTCTCAAAAAAAAAGAAAAAAATAGTTTGTTGAATGATAAATAATTTGAGCTCAGAGACATAAGAAGAGGAACATTATATCTTAAGGCAAGAGCTAAAAGTCCCTTCCAAATCTATTCTAGGGTCCTAGAAATGCTTGATGAGGGGTATTTTGGGGAACGTTTGGGTCATCCACTGCAGGGAGTAAACTGAGGGAGGCCTCTAATTGGGGAAGAAGGCAGAGAGAAGACTGAAGGTAGACTGTGCAGTGGCAGACAAGGCTGGAAGACAAGTGATAGAAGGCCATGGTCCAGGTGAGTGGATAGAGGACCAGGGTGGGGAGTCAGTTGTCACCTCTGTGGGCTCAGCCCACCTCCTGGGGCTTTGGAGAAAGTGATCTTTAGAAGCTCAGGTGGCCCAAGGATGTCGGCCTCAGAGCCAGAGCAGAAACAACAGCAAGACCAAGCTCTGGGCTGTTGGGGCTGGGTCTGAATGAAGCAAGTTCTCAAGAAGGGCTCAGGATGGGCCCAAGGCAGGAGGAGGCCAGCACCCAGACCAGGATGTGGGCCTGGGACCCCAGGGCTACAAGGGCAAAGGGACCTGCATCCCAAGGAGAGAGACTCCAACTCCTCTCTCTTTGGATTTCTATTAGGATTCATGCTAGGGCTTGCGACAGGGTGAGCAGCAGATGGGGGTCATTAGACTCTTGTGGTGGGAGCAGGAGAGCCTCAGCCACTGGGAAGCAGATATGGGGAGGAGATGGGGTACAACATCTGTTTATGCTGGCATTGGGCACACCAGCTGCAGGCAAGGGGGTGGAAAGACCCAAAATGAAGAAGTTAGCTGTGTGGCTGAAGACAACAACTGGTCACAAACCTAGGAGGCATGCTTTCTCTGCCACCTTGAACGGCCCCTCCAAAGTCCTGGGCAGAAGAGTTGGGCAAAGAAGGAAACTAAATGGAGAGTAAATGTGTTTTCTAACCCCAATTTCAGGGAGGGCACTTGAGGAGAAGGCCAGGGGTTTGGACTGGCAGGAGCTCTAGCCTCAAGGAAGCCAGGCAAATATGAACCTTTCTCAGGCAGCTGAGCAAGCTGGGACCAAGACCATCCATCACTTTCTTGGAGGCGTGGAGAGCTCCAGCCAGCCCCAGAGTGAGGCAGGAAGCCCCCCTTGTGGTGCTCCCAGAGGGGTCTGGGGTCCAGGGTCTGAGGGGCTGCTTGCTGAGTCAGCAACGCCACGGTGGCAAGCTGTGGAGGGTGGGTCCTTTTCCGCCCACCGGTCCCCACATTTTGGAACCCTTGCTACAGGAACCTGAGAGAGCAAGGGCATTTCACTACTTATTCCACAAATACTCACTGGAAACCGGCTCTGTACCAGCACTGGGCTCGGAGCTATGAGCAATGATGAGCCATGGCAGGTGTGGTCTCTGCTTGCACGGAGCTTAGTGTCCAGTGGCAGAGAGAAGAAGCATTAATCAAGTAACCACAGACCGGGGGGTGTCTTCCAAGGAAATCCAGAGGTCAGGGAAGGTTTCCTTGGAAAATAACACTTGAGACCTGAAGGACAATTGGACTTTGTCTAGGTGAGGGAAGGTGGTGTGAGAGAGGGCTTGCTTTTCCCACTGGGGAATAGCATGGGCAAAGGCCCTGTGTTGGACCGGAGCATGGTGTGTTTAAGGAATATCTGAAGAGCAGAGAGAGGAGCCTAGTCAGGGAGGAGGCTGGAGATGAGGGTGAGCGCCCAGACCATGCAGGGCCTTGCAGGCAAGAGTAAGGCTTTGTCTTCATCCTAAGAGCAATGGGAAACCTTTGAAGGTTTTTAAGCAATGGTGGTGGAAGGTAGGTGTTTAACCTAATCAAATGTGCGCTTTGCAAAGCTCCCTTTAGCTGCTCTGTGGAGACTGTATTTCAGAACAGAGCAGATTTAGGAGAACAAATAGGAGGCTATGTAAATCATCTGGGAAAGGTGACCATTGCTCAGACCAGTGTAGGTTGAGAGAAAGATATATCTGAGAAATATGATAGCATGTATTTATTTAGGATTTACTATATGCCAGGCCTCGACCTGTGGGCTTTACGTGGAGTGCTTAATCCTAACAAAGTGGTCAGTACGATTATCCTCATTTGGAAGCAGATCCTCCAGCCCCAGTCAAGTCTTCAGATGACTGTAGCCCTGGCTGATGTCCTGACTGCCATGCCACGAGAGAACTTGAGCCAGAACCACCCAGCTAAGCTGCTCTGGATTTCTGACTCTCAGTAACTGAGATAATGATTGTTTTTAAGCTGCTAGATTTTGGGATAATTTGTTATGCACCAATAGATAACTAATAGAGATAACTGATACAGACAACCAAGGGGAGATGTTGGGTAGACGTGTGTTGTGACTTGGAATTGATGGCATTTGATGGTGGTTGAGCATGCAAGAAGACGTGAGAAGAGAGAGGACTCCCACATTGGCATTTGTGAAGTTCTATGCTTTGTTCATTCCTATGGAGAAGGAGGAAGCCTCTAAAGGGGGGAAGACTGGGAAGCCTCTAAAGACTGGGAAGTTCAGTGATTTTCCAATTGTGTTCTGCATTGTCTTTGGTCCTATGAGGGCACCTCAGGGGGTGGATGGAAATTTGATGAGCAGCTAGCCCTGCCAGGCTTCCACTCCGATTTATTTGGAATGGCCCTATTTCCTCTGTATTTAGCTTGGGATTTAATAAGATCCATTTGGGAAAAAGATTCTAGAGTATTGGAAACTACTAATCTATTAATCTGTGCAACCCGTATTTTTACAGATAAGGAAATTGAGCCTTAGGCAGATGAAGATACTTGCTCAAGGTCAGGTGGCTTTAGACACAGGTCTTCTGGGCCCCAGTCTAGTGTTCTTACCTCCTTGCCTCCAGCATCTTCCAGTAGGCCCTGGGGAAAGAGAACTGGGGGCTATGCAGAGAATGAGATGGAGTCTTAGTTTATGGCATCCTGCCCCCACCCCGCCCCATCCAGGCCTACACTGGGGAACAATGACACCTCTCCAGGGGCACACGTGGTGCCTGCTCTGGGAAGGAGGTAGGAGACATGGGCTCATTCCTGGCTCTGCTAGCTATGGGGCTTACCAAATATAAACAGCTTCTCTGAGCCTCAGTTTCCTCATCTGTAAAGTGGGAATGAGGATTCACCCTTCCTGACCAGGCTGCTGTGAGAGTCCAATGAGATTGTAGAGGCCAGAGGGCTTGTCACCAGTGATTTGCTGTACAGATGGAGCAGGTAGGTCACCACTGGCGAGGGGCAGTATGGGGCCCTCAGGGCCCTGGAGACCTGGAAACCCCTACATGGTAGGAATCATCTTCTACAGCACATTCAGGCCAGCTGCTCTGAGCACTGGCACTGCCCAACTTTCAATAACTGGGACCCCTGCCAGTCTGGATGTCCCCCTGGGTCTGATTTGCAGTGCAAGTTGACTCTTAGCTGTTCCCAACTCTCTTGGTTCTATGCACCCATCCTCCAGACCCCCAACCCTGTCTCCCATTCTGTAGATCTGCCCCCTCAATGATCTCCCTGTCTCGTTTGGAATTATGAGGAAGGGACGTTAGAAATGAGATAGTGTACCTATCGTTTGATAACATGGAGAGACTGAGCGAGGCCCAGAAAGTAAAGGGACAGGTTCACGGTTACACTGCCTTTACCTGCCATTTCTCTTTCGTGGTTCCTTTGGAGTGGTGCTTATGACCTGCAGTTCCTCGCTTAATTGTTCTTCCTGGGCCCCCTGGATCCTGCCCAGCCTGTTTTTCCCTGTCCATTGGGTCGATGACAAGGTCGATGACAACAGGGCCACTGCTTTCACCTTTATCCTGCTTGCTCCCCCCTTGGTTGGTCCATTTGCACAATGCACTCGGCCTTCAAACTGGGTCCGTAGCTTATGGCATGTGGTTGCAGGACTTCTCCCCCTCTGGCTGGCAAGCCCCCTTCTGCGTGTGATATGCGATTTGTCAATGCTCCGAGAGTGGGCAAAGAGCTCTGAGAAGAGGAGCCCGCAAGTCCCTGCTCTGGGCGCCTCACCCCCATGCTGGCCTCCCCAGCCTCCGGCCCCACAGCCCCCTCAAGCCTCCAGGCTGTTTCTGAGGTTTGGAACCAGTGGAGAGTTTCCCCTGACCCTATATTTTCTTCTCCCACTTCTCTCTACTTGAACCCATTTGTAAGCGAAAACTGTTTGGGGTGTTGTGTTTATTTTTTCCTTGCTCCACGGGAAATTACTCAGAATGTATAAGTATGTGTTTTCCTTAGAAAATAGATTCCTTTACATTTTGGCTTTGTGGTTCTCAAGGCAAATGGGCCAGCAGGAACCTAGGCTGCCAAGAGGGCTCCCCATCCAGGAGTCCTCTTGGTTTCAGAATTACACCCTTTCTCCTCTTGGGACCAGACCTCCCCCCACCCCCACCCTGCACTGTCCTGGCCCTTTCTTGGGCCCCTCAGGTTCTCAAGCCCACAAGACTTCAGTCCGGGTAAGCCAGACATCTCACTACCAGATTCTCCCTGATCCTTCACTTCCAATTCCTCACTGCTGTTTTGAGAAGACATTGAGGCAGATCAAGGCATAGGAACCTTCCCTCTTCCCGCTCCCCTCCCAGGGCAGGGAGAGGCCTCTGTACGGGTCTCCAGCGTAGACTTGAAGTTCTAAGTTCGAATCCTGTTTCTGCCTCTTGTCAGCTGGTGTCGTGAGCAGACTGCTTCTCCTCCCTGTGCTTTGTTTTCCTCTCCTGTGCAATGGGGATGTTAGTAGTGCTTGTGCAGAAGGCTACTGTGAGGGCTCAGGGAGTTAAGGTGTGGAAGGGGTTCAGACGTTACCTAGCATGGCATAAGTGTCACATGATGTTTTCTTTTTTTCCTGTGCATGTGCCTCTCCCCTGACATGGGCTCATTTTAGTCCTTCTAAGCGAGATAGAGACAGGAGGGGGTAGGTGTGTCTTCCTCTCATTATCCTCCCCCAAGTTGGGGGATCCCAGGGCTCCCTTCCTGGGACCTCTGACCCAGAGCTCCTTCCCTCACCCTTCAAAAACTGCCTTTTTGTTTGCACACCTGTGTTCATAGCAGCATTATTCACAAGAGCCAGAAGATGGGAGCAGCCCAGATGTCTGTAAGAGGTGAACGAATAAACAAAACACAGTATTTCCACAGAAATGGAATATTATTCAGCCTTAAAAAGGAAGAAAATTCTGACATGTGCTGCAACCATGGGTGAAACTTGAAGAGATTATGCTAAATGAAATAAGCCAGACACAAAAGGACAGATATGATTCCCCATACATGAGGTATCTAGAGTAGTCAAATTCAGAGACAGGACAGTGATTACCAGGGGCTCGAGGGAGGTTCAGGAAAAGGGGAGGTTGCTGTTTAATGGTAGGGAGTTTCAGCTTGGGATGTTGGAATCATTTCTGGAGATGGATGATGGTGATGGCTGCACACCAATACACACGTACTTCATGCCCAACTGTATGCTTAAAAACAGTTAAAATGGTAAATTTTATGTTACATAAATTTAACCACAATAAAAAGGGAAGAAATGAATCAAAATATATCACTAACAAAAAAACCCACCAAAAGCAATTTGCTTTTTGAAACACTCTGAGAGGGGCACTTCTAATAAAGTGTTCATGCCCTGTGGGGAGCGTGAAGGTGAATTAGTCCCCCTGGAGGGACTTTAGGGCAAGGAATAGATACATAAACAGTAACTCTAGTGCAACACATTGAAGATTCATTCTAGCCCCGAGAACTAATTTTTGGGGAGCCCAAGGAAAGCTAGAAAGTTTGCCTGGAGCGGAATGGTAACGTGTGAGCTGGGCTTTGAAGCATGAGTAGGAGTTTGCAGCTCATGTGGATGGGACAGAATGCAGAAAGCCTGGGAGGGTGGGAAGTTAAACAGAGTTGGCAGACGCCATTCATCTAGTGCGACCGGACTCGGGGAGGCTGGGCAAGGCAGAGGTCATGACAGTGGAAAGGGAGATTGGGGTCAGATTGTGAGGCTCTGGGGGCCACATCAGGGCCATTGACACCTCTGAAGGTCAGTGGTGGTTGAGGGCTGAAGAGCAAAACCTTTCCTCTTTCCTCAGATCCAAGGACATGCTATCCTGGGCCTAAAGGAATGCATTTTTTTTTTTTTTTTAAATGGGATAATTCCAGGCACGAGGACAAGCTTGTGGGGTGATGTTTGGGGGACATCCAAGTCCTCATCGTCTCTCACCCCTAAGTGGTCCTGGGCCCTCTCATCCCTGCTTAGTCTTTGTCTCTGAGAGTCCTGTTTCTGGAAGCCTGTTCCTTCCTGGGTCCCTTAGTGCCCTCTGCCTCTTCTTTCTCAGAGCTCATCAGGGCCTGCCTCCTCCAGGATGCCCTCCGGGGCTAAGCCAGTGGCAGGCACCTGAATCCGTATAACTCCTGTGGATTTAAGCTTTCAGGGCAGGACAGCGTGGTAATGAGGGGCCTAAACTCTGGAGCTAGATGACCTGGGTGAGCCCAAATCCCAGCTCTACTACTTAGCAGCTGTGTGCAATTGGGTCAGTGACTGACCTTATGTGCCTCAGTTTCCTCATATGTAAAGTGGGAGGAATTGTGTATGCTAGTTACACTGATGACAGCAATCCCTGCTCTCTGTGTTGTGCTTAGTGCTGACAGCTGTTTCTGGCCACCAAGGGGGTGTGTGTGGAATGGCCCTGGGTAAGGGAGAACTTGTCTTATGGGGTATTTCTGAGCTTCCCCAGGTGTAGACTGGGGCTTGGAGGCTCCATGCAAAGAAGAGTGGGGCTGGAAGAGGAACTCCAGACCTCACCTTGGCCTCTGGAACTGGACTCACCAGTGAGCTCCTATTGCTTTCAACCCTTGACAGAAGTGCTTCCCTGGGCAGCCTCCCTGGGGGATCCTGAAGTTCATGGGGCCACAGCCATGACAGGAAGCAGCCTCCATGTCACAGAGATGTGTTATCTCCCACACTGTCCTGGAGCTGGGCCCTGGCTGCTGGTGATGTGTGCGAGGCCCTCCCAGCACTTCGCTTGCTCTCGGTGCAGGAATGCACATCCATCTAGTATTAGTTTGGCATCACTATATACCAAGTAGAGTGCCAGGTCCTGGGGCCACAGGAGCAGACAGTGCCCTGACTTCAAGGGGCTTCTATTCTGGTGGTCAATAGTCCATTCTGAGTGTCAGGCCCTGAGCTGAGAGCTTTGTGCCCCTTATTCCATTGAACTCTGATGGTAGCCAAGCAGGTGCTGTCGGTTCTCACCCTTCTTTGGAAAGGTATTCTCTCAATGGGCAAATGCCTGTGTCTATATGGAGATGTGAATGGGAGTTTGGGCAGTCCCAGTAATGAGAGATTTCCCTCCAGTCTCCATCTTTCCCACTTAGGGGCTTCTTGCCTGAAAGACTTCGGGTCATTTGAGTGCCTCTTCTAGGGCCAGCAAGAGGCCCTGTGGACCCCTTGGTACCCCTTCTTGCAGCCCCAATACCCTCCACATTAGGCCAGGCATGGTTAGATCCCAGAGGAAGCCCGTCTTGGAGCCCTCAGGGATATCTCTGAAAGAAGTAACGAGCTGCCCAGTTACAGAGGGTAAAGGCCAGAGACCCCTGTTACTGAGATGGCAGGTGCCAACCTGCCAGGGCTCCATGCACATGCCAGGCAATTCAGGAGCTGGGAGTCCTGCTTGGGGGGAAATTGCGGGTTGGGCCAGGCATGGTGTTGGGCCTCTGCAGGACGGATGTGCAGACGTCGTGATGCTCCTCTCACTCCTGATTCCGCCCTTCTGTTTCCACTTGCTCTGCGTCCTGCTAAATTCCCTTCCCAGGCTAAAAGTTTCCATCTCTGGGCTTGGCCCCAAAGTGAAATTCTTTGGAAACTTTCAGCTGAGTTCACTTAGCTATTGTTGAGTGGAAGAAGGTGGGTGGGGGAGGAGAGGGTTTAAGTTCAGCTTAATTTTTATACTTAATTCAAGCACAGTGAGACCCAGAACTTTCCCCTTAACTGCTAGGAGTCTCAGCTGGCATGAAGGAGGCAAGTAGAACTAGCTTAGAGCTGAGGGTGGGGACCCCTCGCATTCTAGTCCTGGCTTGGATGAGTCCTGCATGGGCAGTCATCAGAAAGTTCTAGATTTCTGCAGATGCCTGTGCAGCTCTGTCAGGCTCCAAATTATAATTGACCACGTGGATGGACCACAGAAGTCTCAGGCGTGGCCTGATGGAAATCAGGCAGCTGGCCCGAAAGAAGTGAGCTTTGCTCTGCCCACCTTTTCTCTCTTGTTTGTTTGGTTTTCCTTGTGTTCTATATCAGGATGAGTTAGTTGGGAGAAAGGTACGAAACTTAGAGCCTGGATCTGCACATATTGTTTGGTTTGGGAAATTAAAAACAAAACATCTGGTTGATTTTAGTACTTTGGTATTGGTCTGAATTTATCTGATTTAAAAAACAACTCTAACATAAAAAGGTTAAAAAACCCCAGCAATTAAAAAAAAAAGGTTTGTAGAATTGTTTCTGTGAATTAGTTCCTGCTAAGAGGATCTTCTATAGGTGGCAGCCCTAAGGTGCAAATTAGATGATATGTTGAAGGGTGAGTGGGTTGCACAGGAGAGGAGGGATGCCAATGTAGGATTTTTAGATCACCAGAAAGTTCTCTGAGACGTATTTGTAAATTGCCTAAAATGTGCAGGGAGAAAGGAAGTGGCTCTGATGTCCCCGTTCCCTAGAGACCTTAAAAACAAGAAGAATCCCTCTGGTGTCCCTGAGGTTTCTTAGTAGCCCTACCTGGAGACAGGGGGATGGATGAAATGACCTCTGGAGGGGATGTTAATGCAAAGAGGAAGATGGACCAACCCATCTGGCCAAGTACATAAGATTTCAACACCTGTCCCCCCACCTGGAATGGAGACCTTTGCAAGTTGCCTCTCTCTGGGTGGTAGCCCACCTCCTGCCCTCTCTTCTCATTCCTCTCCATTCCTGGGTTAGGAATCTGTTGTTCACATTCTTCCAGAGATCTTTACCCAGTGCTTTTTATGCCTTCTGGGTGGTGAGCTAATAGGCACCGAGAGGCTGACACCGCTACCTCTAAGCTGACTGTCTTACTTTGCCCTTGAGAGTCTTGTCACTATTTTAGCAAACAGGAGTTCGAATGGCAAATTTAAAAATATGAGATAAAAAGGACAGACTGAGGAGGGGTCATATTTGGGATGGGAGGTGCCTCTTATTTACTCTGTGTGTGGGTACCTGCCTTTTAGCTGTCCCTGTTACTGTCAGTAGTCATCGTTCCCATTAACTGAGCAGCTATTATGGGTGGGGCTCTGTACCACCCTTGAGGGTATTATCCACATTCGCCTTCTAGAGAAACCAAGGTTCTTGCCCAAAGTCACACCTTTGGTGAGGTGCAAAACAGGGATTGGAATCTACATTTATCCAACTTCAAAACCTGTGCTCCTACCCAGCATACTGACCCATCTCTTGGTGGCCAGTGGACAGGAGCAGTTGCCAGTAATTCCCAATATTTATTGATGCTTACAGTGTGGCCAGACCAGTGCTAAGTGCTTTACCTGGACTCCCACATTCAATCTGCTGCAGCCACACTCACTGCTTTGACCTGTGCTGAGGGGTCCTCTGATCTGAGCCATGTCTTCCCCATGGGGCTGCAGCCCCAGGAGCCCCCTTGCTGCCAGGGCCAGGCTATGACTTCTGTGGCCTGGGGCCCTTCCTCCATAGAAAAATATTAAAAATTATATTTTATAACTACATTGGTATAAAGATGAATATAATTGAGGCTGGATTCATGATTATATATGCATTTTTATTGTATTTATATTTTCTTTTGATTTTGAAAGACACTAAAATAAGAACATTTGAGAGCCCCTAAAAATAGTGTGGGCCCTAGGCCCTGTTCTGTGCCTGATGGAGAAGCTGGCTCTGCATACTGTCAGTGACGGGCAGCCCTGAGAGCCTTGTCCTGAGGATTCCTCTGCACCCAGTGGCCTCTGCTGCCTCCTGACTTAGGAGGCAACAACCCAGCTCCAGGGTTTGGGAAAACCAGGAACACCTTAACCGCCATCTTCTATCCCCTCCCCTATCTCTCAAAATCCTTCCAAGCCTTGTAGTGAATTCACACACACAGGAAAGTAACCTCTCTAGGCCCTTCTAAAGTCTCTTTAGGTCCTCTTCCCCTTCCCAACACAAGCTCTTTGGTTTCATCTCCTCCTCTTCTTTGGGAATGGCTGGTTTAACAACTGCGGTGACCTGGGCAACTCAGTCCACTTCCCAGGAAAGTCTCTCTCCTTCTGTCAGAGGAAGGCTGGAGGATGCTTTGAGACTTGGCACTCCAGTTGCCCCCTCCCCCCTGCAGGCTTGGTACCCCCCAGCAGTGGGCCCCCAAGGCCTTGATGGGGAGGAGGGCCTTCCCAGCCCAGTCCTGCTCTGACATCGGTGGGGCCTAGGATGGGAGTAGAAATGGAGGTCCTTGTAGTGTACGGCTCAGTACTTTAGAGGTATAAAGCAAGGCTGCAAGTGTCTATGTTCTTTCCTTTTTGCTTGACAAAATACCCTTTCTAACAACCTGGAAGATTAGCTTCTCATTCAGAGATTCCAACTCTTCAGAGTTCTGTGCTGGAATATGCTGGAGCAGGGAGGACTGTCCCTGGTGCCTGCCCACCCCTCTTTTCCTCCTCTCCCCAGTCCAACCCAAATCTGAAGCTTTAGTGTGCGTGCATGGGGTGGCGCTGGTGCACGCAACCCAGCTTGCTGCCCCCTAGGTCTAGGTGAGTGTGTGTGTGTGTGTATGTGTGTGTCTGCTAGTGGGGTGGTTTGCTCCAATCTTAGGAGGAGTAGAGGCCCACACAGCTATGCAGAGTGTGGGTCAGAAGGAAGCACTGAGGTTTGGGCTGGCACCTTCCCTTGGTCCCATGAACTTCTTTCTTGTCCCGTGTAGAGCCCCAGGGCCAGAGGAAGGCCAGGGTGGGGTCTGTAAGAATGGCCCGGGGCAGGGGCCCCTCATGCCTGGCTCGGAGGGATGTGCTGTCCTCCTCAGCTGGGATACTTAAGGTCTGGCTATTTAGATTTGCTGACTCAGCTTACAAGGGGTTTGTTCATGTCTTAAAAGAAGTGAGCTGCTATTAAAGCAAGTGGCAGTGGTGGCCCTTTGTTTTACATGATTGACTCCTACACATTGGGAAGGAAAAGAACACTTTATTAAAACCATTTATGAGTAAACTCAAGTTTTAAAAAGCAAGTCAAAAAAAAAGGAAAACCCCTAAATACAATAAGGTAGCTTTCTCCCTGAGATTGATGGCAGTTGGAAAATGTCGACAATTTCATAAGCAAACCTTTATCGGGACATTTCCTGTGACATGCCCATGTAAGTCAAATCCCACAGGGGTAGGAACAACTCTCAAGTTTCACACCAGCTTCTCTTACTCTCTAAATCGAGAAAAACACCATGAGTGCTGAGTGGTGAAAGTTGTTGCTTTTACATTCATAATCAAATTATTCGAATCAGGGAATCTCTTAGTTTGTCATTCTACCACTTCCATCATCAGTCTAGAAGTGAAGCCTTCCCACGTCTTCTCCCCATATGGACTCAAAATGGAGAGAGACCAAACTGCATGTTCAGGTCTTTTCCTCCAGAGGAGTTACTCTCCGGTCTCCTTAACCAATGCACGCAACCATAGTTGCTGAGCATCTGGCATGTGCCAGGCACCTGGCTGGCACTTGAAATGCAGTGGTGAATCAGACAGATGTGGGCCTTGCCTTCGTGATGTTTACAGAACTTTTTTTTTTTTAAAGAGTAGGAAAATCCTGTCTCTTGAAGAATCACTCTATTGCTTTAAATTTAAATACAATGAAGCTTCTTTTAGTCACCAAGTTTTACCTTAGCAATACTGGTATAAAAGTTTCTCTGAGTCTGCTGTCTAAAAGGATGTGTCCCTAGGACCAAATTCTTTAAGCAATTGAGAGACTGAGAGTGTCTATGAATCACAGGCAGGGGAATGGACTTGACCATCCACTCACCATGTCACTTGGAAAAGTCATTTACTTTCTCTGAGACACAGTTTTCTAACCTGTACATCAGGAGAGCTGACCTAGGTGATTCCCAATCTCTCCTTCCACCCTGATGTTTTGTGACAATTTAAAAGTAGAAAATAAATAGTATTTTAAGCCCAGGCCCTAAGTGACTTCTTTGTGCTCACCTTGATGCTCACCTTGAACTGTCCTGCACCAGAGGTGGCCTGGCTGCTCTCTGTCAGCCATCTCTGTCCGATCAAAGCCTCCTGTCATCCTTGAACTGCTCTGGGGACTTCAGGCAGGAGGGGTCCCAGCTGCTGATGACTTCTGGGATTTCCTAAACTCCTCTAGCTGGAGAACCAAACGCAAGACTTGTCTTACCTCTGTTTCAGCACTTGTCCTGCCACGGTGATCAGTCTGTCCCCCACCAGTTTCACAAATCTGTATTGAGAGCCTGATAGTGCCAGGCATTGTTCTAGATGCAGCAGAGAATACAGCAAAGCCCTGCTGCATGGAGTTTACATTCTCATGGGGAGGGGAGGAGAGGGACAAATACACACACACACACACAGACACACAGACACACAGACACACACCATCTGGTGTCAGTGAGTGATAAGTGGTGTGAGGAATAGCGAAACAGGTCAAGGAGAGGTGTGTGACACAGAAGTGCTTTTTTAGCTTTGGTGATCAAGGGGCCTTTCTGAGGAGGTTACTCCGGGTGCAGACCTGAAAGAAATGGAACATGAGCCTTTGAAGATGATGTCAGGAGGAAGAGTGGTTCACAGGGAGGGTACAGCAAGGGCAAAGGCCCTGAGGCAGGAGCGTGCTGGCTGGGCTCTGGGAACAGCAAAATGGCCAGTGCGGCTGGGACTGGGATGAGTGCAGGGGACACGGGAGGCTGGAGGCCTGGAGGTTAGACCACGCAGGGGCACCATGAGCTTGGGTTTTGTTTTAAGTGTGACGGGAAGTCTGGGGAGTTTGCAGAAAGGAACAGGTATGATCTGTTCTGGGTTTTAAAGAATCATCTGGCTGCTGTGTGTAGATGAGACCACAGTGAAGCAGGAATCGAGGAGCAGGGACAGTCAGGAGACGTGCTGGGGGACAGGTGGGAGGGGAAGGTCGTGTGGTCGAGGTGCTGGTGGTGAGCACTGCTTGGACTCAGGACGCACGAGTGCGGGCACAGACCGTGTGTTTGTGGCCCGAGACAGTCTTGGGCACAGAGCAACTGCTCAGAAAAGGAAAGAATGAGAGCAGAGAGCGGTGGTCGAATGAGGAGGAGTGGGGGGCGCTCACCTGGCCCCCGCGGGCCCACCCCAAGGCGGCTCGGCACCTCCCACCCCGTGGTGTCTGCCTAGATGTGTGCGCGCTGTGTGAAGACCCCTGCACTGGCTCAGGCTTTCGTTGTTAACCTGGCGGGCTCTTTGAACCTGCTCTTGTGTCCTGGTAGGACCCTTCCTTGTCAGAACAGTGCTGTCCTTTTGGGAACTGCGCCTCCCATCCCCATGGCCTTAATGACTTACTTGGCTTCTGCTCTCTCCTGGGACCTCCTCACTTGCCGCCACAGCCTCAGCTACTGCCAGTGGTTCCCACCCGCAGGATGAGTTCTGGGCTCCTACATCCCCCCTTTGCTCCTCCATGGCGGACCCGACCTGCCCTGATCCTCAGAGGCCGCCACCTCCCCCGTCTGGTCTCTGGTTGAGCACAACACACACACCTCCCTCTTTCATGCCTTCACCGTGGGCTGCCCTGAGATGCCGAGTGATGCAACAACCTGGCAGCTGGGGACAGATAAGGCCTCGTGTGGACAGTTTTGACTTGTGAGAGGCAGGAGATAGGAGGGATCCAGGAGACCAATTTTTCTCCTTTCCTCTATCTGATGGAATGTTCTCAGGCACCGTGCTTATGCCTAGGGTGTGTGAAGCTGTTCCATGTGAAGGACAGACTGGCTGTGTCCTTTGTGACGCTGTGGACGGTGTGGTAATGAGTTCCTTGTACTGGCTGCTTCTCTTTCCTTTTCCTTCACTCTCGTTGCCTTGAGATTGCACCTTTCGATACCTTATCACTTGCGGGGTGCCTGAGGCCCCAATTTCTTAGACACCGCCCCAGCCAAGTAATTCTAGTAGGCTCTGTCAACCCATTCCCTGGTCCCAGGTGGACACATGTCCCAAGCAAGGCCAGTAGAAGCCCTTATCTGGCATCTTTTAAATGGGAACTGAAGGAAAAACAGTCATTCCCTTCTGGCATTGAACCTGAAGATGTGAATGTGAGAGCCACCGGGGGCCACGTCCCAAGGAATGCGAGGAAACTTACCTGAAGGAAGGAAGTGGGCCCGCAGAGTGAAGCAGACGTGAGCCCTGCAGAGAGTTCTGGATTCAATTGTTCCTGAGACCCAACTGCAGCCCTGCCCTTCCCATAGTTTCCTTCTGTGAGGCAGTAAATCCTTCCTCTTTCCTGGCTGGTTTGAATTGGAGCCCTGTCATTTGCTGTATTAGTCAGGGTCCAGACAGAAAACAGAAGCCACTCTCAGAGTGTTACATAGGGAGAGCTGAACACAGGGAACTGGTTGCACAGAGATGGGAGAGCTGAGAAAACCAAACAGTAATTGATGATATGGAATATTCTAACACCCCTACCTAGGGCTGGAGGTTAAGGGGGGAGGTGGCATTACTGGCAACCAGGACAGGACCACAGGGCACAAGCTGAACCACAGCCAGCCCATGCGGTGGGAGCTAGAGCCACAGAACAGAGGCTGCCCCATCCTGAGATGCTGCCCAAAGCAGAAAGAGAGAAGCAGGAATAGTGTGGTCTTTCTCTTCCTCAGCCTTCCATCATGCCACACTGGTCAACACTATCCCAAAGTCAGTGGACAAGGGAGCGTGGGAAATGTAGTCTTCTGCAATGTAGGGCAGGGTGGAAAGGAGCTAGAGATGGGGGAGCAAACAGAATGACCAACACACTGTCAGTCTGAGAGTCAGTCTACTCCACTGTGTTTGCTTTTGACTACAAACCCAGAGAGCCGAGACGGTCAGCCTGAACCCCTGTCTGTAGCTCGAGCACTGTACCTCACCTTGACAGTTCTTCACCTAGCACCGGTGATGACAACAATTTTCTTGACTTTTTTTTCAGGGCTGGGAAGTCCTGCTCTCTTGGAGGTATGCACTGATTCTGCAAGCACTTGTTTTAATGCCTTTATGCCCACATGGGGAATCCACAGGAAGCTGAGTATACTACTTAGGAATTGAGTTGAGCCACAGACAGAACCAGGTATAGCCTCAGAATTTCCACAGACAGTGACCTCCTTCCAGGATGGCTGCAAGAATAGTCTGCTGAATTCCAGCTCCGAGGCTGATCTGAGCTGTCTGAGGAGCCACCGCAGAGGTGCTAGGCCTGCTGAGCTATACTGTGCACATTTGGATTTCTCGTGAGTGTTCAATCTAAATTCCTTGCCATGAATTGTCAGGGAACCCTTGTGAGACCTAGGATAGAATTATCCCTGTCATCTAGAAGATAATGCAAGACTTTGAGAAAAGGAAAATGAAATATTTTAAAATTGGAACTGAGTAGGGACTTAGTGAATTCTGATGATGTGGCACAGGAGGGGCAGGGACGGGGGTCATGTGAGGGATCTTCAGACTCCAGAGTGACCGGAATGACTAACTGGAGGCTGTCCAGGCCGTGGGGTTTGAGGTCCAGCAGTGCTCAGCAAAGAAGTTCCTGGGAACTTAATGGGGACAATTTGGGGTTTTGCAGATCATCTGAACTGAGGTTGTCTCACATATGTTGGAGGGCATGCAGCTCTCTATACATCTATATTTTAAAGTAAATAAAGGTTCTCTGAGCAAACCACATGGTATTGGATGGACTCAGATTCCAGTTCCGAAGCCTCTGCTTTCTGGCTTTACAGGAGCCTGTGGTGACCGCTCAGGCTGGGAGTTTGGGCTGCTGGGTCAGCTTGTGGCTCCGGCTGAGGATCCACTGTAGTGCCAGCGAGCAGGCAGCCTGCTGAGCCTGGACCTCAGTTTTGCCTTTCTGTGAAACAGGCAGAGGGCTGGGGCCATTGCGAGTTGTAAGAACAGAGGAAATTTTAGCTCGCTGTAATTATTTCAATTCTGTGTCCCCCTCTCCCCATCCATATGTTGAAGTCCTAACACAGTACCTCAGAATATGACCTTATTTGGAAACAGGGTCTTTACAGAGCTAATCAAGTTCAAGTGAGGACGTTAGGGGTGAGCTTTATTCCAGTAGGACTGAGTGTCCTTATAAAAAGGGGAAATTTGGACACAGACACACACATGTGAAGACAGCCATCTATAAGCCAAGGAGAGAGGCCTGGAACAAATTTTTCCATCATAACCCTCAGAAGGAACCAATTTTGCCAACACCTTGATTTTAGATTCTAGCCTCCAGGGTGTGAGACGATAACTTTCTGTTGTGTTTAAGCCACCCTGCCTGTGGTTCGTTGTGACAGGAGTCCAAGCAAAGGAACTCATACGGTCTCTGGTCTCCGTCCCTCTTCTCACGTGGAGGATCCTCTTCACTTTCCCCTCCTCCTCCCTTTTCCCTGCCGCCACTCCTATGTCATCCATCCTACGTCAGTTCAAAGCTCTGTATTATCTTCATCTGAAACATTTATTGCCTTTGTATGCCATCAACTCTGCAAGCTCCTATCCCCTTGAGTAGAAAAGGAGAGCGGTTCTTCATGGTGTGAAGGGTCACTTGAAAGTGGGGACTGCCTGTTCCTCAGGCGGGATGGTGGTGAGCCATTGGGAGGGACTGTCTGTCAGGGAGGGAGGGGAGGTGATGGGACCAATGGGAGGGGGCCAGTTATCACTTCCTCCCCGGAAATCTGGGTGGAAAATGGGCCATGGATAATGGGCAGTTCTGCGTGAAGGCAGAGCTGATCGATGAAATGACTTCCTAGGACCTTGAGGTTTACTTCCCAAATTTGGGTACATCTGATTACCTGGAGAGCTTTAACATTTTTTCCAACCCCCTTCTGTGTTGATGTGTTATGCAAACTACTATAATGAACACCCTTGTACCTACAGGTATTGCTTAAATAAGTCAGGACAAATAGAATTAAAAGCTTCCGGATACTCCTGTCATTTTCATTGTGGGAACTTGAAAAATCATGCAGATTTCCTAGCCCTACTACAGACCTACTAAAGCAGAATTACCAAAGGGGGACCTGGGAATCTATACTTCACAAGTGCTTCAGGTAATTCTCTGCAGCCAGAGGGTCAAGGTGCACCTAGAGGTGGAGCCACCAGAACTGCTGGGATTACATTCTGTGAGCCCCCAGGCTCTCCATCAGGACCTAGCCCCATGCATCAGCCCACCTGACATACTGCTTGGCCTGCTCTTTGGTCTGAGAGAGCTCCACATTGCTGTTGGTCTGCTGGTGCTGGCCTTGGAAATGAGGTGTGGCCAAGGTGGCAACTGGGACTGAGGGACTCAGGAATCAGGGGCTGCGGGTGGCCAGAGCTGGGTGAGCATTTGTGGAGAAGAGAGAAGCCAGAGTGGGGAGAGAGGTCTGAGACAGTAACCCCTAGTGGGAAGCGCCCAAGGGATTCTCTTGTATCAGGATCTGAGGAAATGAGAATCATCCCTTCCTTACATTCATTTCTAACACAAACTCCTCTTCTGGTTAGACCGTAACTAATGTCTAACTTCTTTACCCATCAGTTGTGCTTTTAGCCCTTTTCTTTCTTCCCTAGTTGTATGATCATGGGCAAACAACCTTGAACATTACTGTCTTTTCTATTTTATTTGATAGCATGGTTATTAGAATCAAATTCACTAATGTTCATGGGAGTGCTTCGAAACTGTAAAGGGTTCAGTCCTACCCAGCCTTCAATATCAAGGTTGAATATCATCTTCTGTCACACCACCCTGGATCCTACTCTTCCTTACCAGGCCAGAAATAATCACATTATATTTCCTCCTCCCCTCAAGGATCACACCATAGTCTCCTTTAAATTGTAATTATTTTCTCCCAGACTGTGAACCCCATAAGGACAGGATAAACATTCAGGGCTGTTATCTTCAGTGCCTGTTGCATCATGGGTGATTGGCAAATGTGTTTTGCATTAATGAGTACAGACTTTTGGCAGAGCATGGCACTGATGAGTCCCCAGTGGCTCAAGCTGCAGAGCTGTACCTGGAGTGGGTCCAGGTATGGGTGGAGACAGCACAACTTGGACTCTGCATTGTAGCTGGGCCCGCAGGAGGCCCTGCTTCCAGGTCAGCTTCACCCGGTGGCATGGCCCCTCCTGCATCCCAGTCCATTGTGTGACTCGAAGGCAGCAGGCTTGACTTGTGTGTCCATTTCGGAAGGCAAACATATAATTTCAGGTCATGTCCGGTGCCATTTGGAAGGAAGCTCAGGTTTCCCTAAGTGGAAACAGCATGCTCTGAAAGTAATTATGGGCTGGGAAGCATGTTCTGGAGTGAGACCTAGCATTTATAAGCAAAGGTTACCCTTCCTGCCTGGTGACAGGATAACCCAGGGAGGACATAATCAGTCCCAGTTAACCCCAACAGTATCCCAGGAGGGCCTGCATCATCCCGGGAGCAGCAGGCCAGACCAGCACTGGGATATCTGCCAGGATTCTGGATGCCAGTTATTCTGTTCCCCCAAGGTCACTCTTCCATACTAGGATCTCAGAAACAGAACATGATGGGCCCCTCATTAAGAGCGATGGGACCTTGGGCAATAACTGTCCCCCTTGGTTTCTGTATTATGGGGAGGTTGAACTGGATAGTCATATGCTGATAAAATTTTAACACCAGGTCTTTGGGTAAAAAAGCCCACATTTGTAGTATTTGCTGATTTCTGCAATGTAAATACTTTCACCATGGCCAATTTCAAGCTACAACACAATGTCACTGAATGCAGACTTGAGACAAAATGCACACAGTGGACTGCTGAGAGCTGATATGAGGTGCAGGAGGGAGCACAGCACTGCTTCTAACTCTGACACCTGCAAATTTCTTCCACTGTTATCCACATGCATGTTATCTGGTATTCATCTGCTCTATTGCAAATGCAGATATATTACTATTAATGTAGCATATATATTACATATATAGATATTCATCTGCACCTGTATGGTATACCCAGAGCTGGCAACATAATTCACTAGCCCCAGTGAAAAATGAAAATGCAGGTTCCTTGTTCAAACAGCAGGAAAAGTTGCCATTAAAGGTACTAAAACATAGAGCTTTTTCCTTTTTCCCATGGTTTCTCATGGTGTTTTTAATTTGCTATTTAATATAGTTCTAAGGAAAGAAACATTTAAAAATTGAGTTATTACCATCAATTTTACTGTTCTTCTTTATATTGTGCAATGCCAGTTTTAAATGCAAATATAAGAGTGTTTAACTAGTGGAATCGTCGAAATCACACAATTGTGCTTTGTAGCTCATACATGATGTAGTGGAAACTCTCACAAAGCTAAGTCTACTGTTTGTATTTCACTTCTTGATATGCACACATTCTACCAACTCTCTGCCTTTATCTTACTGCTGAGTAGGGAAGGACTGAAAGTAAAAGGATCTATGAAGTGTCCTATCCTTCCCTTTCCTTCTACGTCATCATTTTTCAGCATAAGTAAATAGTTGGCTCATATAGGAAATCAACACAAGAAAGGATACAGGAGGGTTCCTTGATTGTTCTTGTTTCTTAGAAGCCATTTCCTTTTTTTTTCTGTGTGCAAAGCAAGTCTGGTTTGAATGGAAAACATAGCCTTTCGGGGCTGTCAGTTCCAGGGTACTCAGCTGTAGATGTAACACATTTACCTTGTACTTGCTTTGAGTCTTGCTGAGCTGCCATGCATGGTGGTCCACTGGGATGCTGTACTCATGGTGCATTGTGCATGCTATATGCTGCTGGGGTGGCAAGGCATGGTGACATACATTTCCCATATCTCCTCTGCTCACGTGCATGCCTGTGACCCATTAGACTTCACCTAAAAACACAAAGATAAACTTAGTAAGAATTTCAAATCAGCTTCAAACCCAATACAGGGCACTTCTGAGCTTGTGGCCTGAGTGACTGCATAGGTCACACAACCAGGAAGCTGGACTTGGGAGTACCATTGCTTATACCCGGGATCCATTAAGATTGGTCATTGGCAGTGCTCTACTAGTTAAATATTTTTAATATTCAGCCTTGCTTGGATATTTTCCTTTTTTGGGGACCCAGAATACTTTTAGAAATGCACTCTTACTGATTTTTCTTTACTCAGGTGAAATATGTCTGGTTCGGTGTAAGGTATTGCTATGGTCTGAATGTTTTTGTCCCCCCCACAAGTTCATATGTTGAAATCCTAACCCCCAAGGTGATGGTTTTAAGAGGTGGGGCCTTTGGGAAGTTATATAGGCCCTCACTAGAGACCAAATCTGCCAGTGCCTTGATCTTGTACTTTCCAGCCTCAAGAACTGTGAGAAGTAAATATCTGTTGTTTATAAGCCACCCAGACTATGATTTTTGTTATAGCAGCCTGAATGGACTAAGACAGATGTCCTGGGGCAGAAGATAAGTGCAACCTAGACTTGCTGTGCAGAGTCATTGGGTTCAGCTAGGATGGCGAAGCTGTCTTGTGTGAAAATGGGAAGCAATAACATGGGACAAAACAGGAAAGAGTTTAAGGCATGAGAAAATAGCTTTGAGTCAGTGGTTCTCAGGCTTGGAGGTTCATCACACCCCCAAAGCATTGGCTAAAAACCCGTATTTATTGGGGATTCTGATTCAGTATGGGGTGGGAGTGACGGGAACCTTAGGAAGTCTTCATCCCACAACCCCCTCATGTTTCTGCAGTAGAGGGTTTACCCACCTCAGTTTGAGAAGCAGTGCTGCAAAGAAAGTAAATTTTGGAAGGAGGGAAGGACTGTAGGCCTAGCAGAGAGTGGAAGCTCAATAAATGTTTGTTAAGTGAATGAATGACTGAAGGAATTAAAGAAAGAAGGAGGATCTGAGAGGCCTGGGGTCACTGGGGAGAGGGTTTAGGAAGTGGTGTCGTTTGAGCTTCCTATTTAGTTCTGTGTCCTTTATCCAGCATGTTAGCCAGGGCTGGGCACTAGAGGGGCTCAGCTTATGCTTGCTGAATGACTGAAGTATGAGGGGGCTCCCCAGAGCCCAAGGACTCACAGTGAGTTGAGAGCAAAGGAGGTGAGATCTCACATCCTGCACGCTCCAGCCATCAGGTCAGAGCTGTCTCCTAGTCACACTGACTTGGAAGTCACCTACAGGTCCTGAGGGAGACTCATTTCTGCAGGTACATGCAGTGAGGCTGGATTTGGGAGCTCTCAGATTTGGGAGAGGGAGAGAGGGGAGCCCCAGAGCCTGAGGATGCAGCAGGGTTGAGGACAGTTCATTTTTCAGCCCTGGCTTCCCTTCAAGGTCTTCAGGGCAAGTGCTCCCAGCCACCCCATCATCTGTTCCCGCATCTCACCAGGGAAAGTCAGGAGCTAAATCCCTGTGGATTTGGGTGTCTGGGGCACAGAAATGTCACCTGGGTCAAATGCCTGCTCCTGCTCTCCAGCTGGAAGACTCCACTCCCTTCCTGGAATTCCCAGAGCCTTTTATCTGTGCCTCTGCCTCTAAGACACTTGTCGCAGCCAAGCTTATGACTTGGGTGGCTTGTTTTCTCCTGGTAAGTAGGGCTTGGATGATTTATCTCCATGCACCTTTCTCCACTTTCCAACCCCCATCCCCCCCCATTCCCCTCCCAAGTGCTTATTTGGCATTGAGCTGCCTTGTAGGTATTGTAACACATGGTGGAGGAAAGGAGGCTGGAAGGTCTGTGTCCTGTGCTTCTAGCTCAGCGGAAGGTGGGCTGCTGGGCTTGGTGGGGCTCTCCCAATGACAGGGTTTCATTCATCAGGGTCTCACAGTGTAGGCACCAATGCATGCCCGCAGGTGCCATGGAGCAGAGGCCAGGAAAGATCTCGAGCAGGTCAGCTGTTTGCTGAGCTGTGCTGGAAGGGGGTTGTTGAAAGGCACATCCTGTCCCCAGTGGATATCCAGATGGGAAGGGATCCAGTCCTGACATAGGCCGGAGGAGGACCACAGGCACAGAGGCCCATGATGAAACCAGAGCTGCTGTGAGGTCCTGCCATATGACCAGCTGAGGCCCGATTTTGTCATCTGTCAAATGAGAACAATAATTAGAAAACAGAAGAAGGATGTAGAGGATTTGGTGGCCTCCTATGTCTGCTTTTAGCACCCACCTGCTCCTTTCTGGCTCATGGTGCCCCATGGCTCCTGAGTACCCACTGCACTGCCTTCCTCCCATCCAGCAAACCTCCCACAGTCCCGACTCTCCTCTTCCCTTTTTTTCTCTCTCCCATCAGAATTACAATAGTCACAACTTACATTTAGTACTTGCTGTACTAAGCACTTTTTACTACCCTGCACTTTACTAAGCTCAGTATGTGCATGAATCCAATTCATTCTCATGGCAACCCAGTGAGGTAGGGATATCTATCATCCCCATGTGCTAAATGATGAAACAGAGGCTCAGAGAGGTGAAATAACTTCCCTGAGGTTGCACAGTCTGGGTGCTGAAGAGCAGGTTTGTCCCACACCAAGGTTTGTGATCTTAGCCACCACACCCTGCCAGCTTCCTGAATTAATTCTTATCTCAAGTTCTGGAGCTGTAGATCTCTGCTGGCATCTGGCTGGTTAATTTTAGAGCTCCTTGGAGATAAGAGTTTGGCACTGAGGTGCTAGCCTTTGGTATGTTAACTGACCTATGGGGTTTACTGTAGGGACAAGACCCTGTCATGCTATAAAGTCAAGCTGGGGATGATGTTCCCAAGGCTCATGCTGTGAGATGAACCCTTCATTCTCCCTTTTTCCCTTGGAGTGGCTCCGTCCCTCTTTGCTTCCTGTGTCTGAGCCCCATTTCCATGCAGTGGGTCCCATGGTGGTGGAATGTAGAAGGCGTGTAGTTTTCCCAGACCTTGGGCTCCCGGCACAAATGCATTCCGAGACCTATTTGTACTGCCTGTTGGCTTTGGGGACAGAGCTGGGTTGGACAAAGGGGCTCCACCTTGGCTTTAGACCCATGGAATCTTCTGACCTCTTCGGCCATCAGATTCAGGCCCTCTCCCAGCTGAGTAAAGGCAGGAGCCAGTGTCCTGCGGCAGACAGGGTTTGGGATGCTTGGGCCTTCCGGCTCCCATGGCTTACCTCACAGAACAGCTTCCTCTGACCCCAGGGAGCTGGTCAAGGTCATGGTCTCTGCGAGGCACTTTTGGCTCACTTTGCTAGGAGGCCATGTGGTCAAGCCACGTGAGCAGCCAGGCCACCAGCCTGCAGCTCAGTCAGATGGTGGAAGACCTACCTTTCCGTCTGGGGAACTAGCTTGTAATATCGGGCAGATCTCTTCCCTCTTTGTCCCTGAGTCTCCTCGTCTGTAAGGAGGGAATCACATGTCTGTTCTACTTATCTCATAGGGCTGCTGTGAAAATACTTGAGAGATAAGAAACACATCAGTGAGTGGAAAATGGGCAGCCATTGGATAGATGCATGAATTAGACACTGAAGTGGTCATCTGAGGGTATCTACCTAAAGGACAAGACACTTTAATAGAAATATATTGAAAACATAATTAGGCTATTAGTAAATGCTGGTAAGATCATGATACAGAGCAGGTACCTTGGGTTGAATATCTGCCCCCTGTCCCAAACTTAATCCTCACTGTAACTGTTGAGGGTGGAAAATCTTATTACGGTCATTGAAAGGTGAGGCCTTGAAGAGGTGATTAGATTTTAGGACCACGCTGTAGTGAATGGATTAATAATGGTAGGTCAGGGGTGTAGTTTGAGGGCTTTAAAAGGAGAGTGCCTGAGGAGGTTAGTCTCTGCTCTCTCTGCTCTGCCATTTTGCAATGTGATACCCTGAGTCACTGTCACTACCAAGACCCTCACCAGATGTGTTCCCTGGACTTTGGACTTCCTGGCCTCCGAAACTGTAAGCAATAAATTTCATTTTCTTATAAGTTACCCAGTTCTGTTATAAGCAACAGAAATGGACTAATACAACAGGTAAGAACAAATGGCTCCCTTGTATCCATAGTTGACCTATAGTACATTTATGCTTCTATTGTGAAGGAAAAGCACTTTTTTTTTTTATAGCCTATATTAGGTATTATTCCTTGATAAAAGGCATACTTTTATATAGATTGTACAAAGTAAAAGAGTCATTGCAGCTCTGGTCCCTGCTGGAAATTCACATACATTCTTATTTTCTCATGGATATTAATTAAATGACCTCGGAGTATATGTACAGTCAACTGGAGCCCCTGTGTAGGCACGTGGACAGGGAATGAAGGAATCCTGGGGCCATGGTGGGGCTGGCTTATGGACTGCTCCCCCATGTCCAGGTGAAGAACATTTCACCTTTTAAAACCATTTCTTTTCTTTTTAAATGCTGTTTTAAGAACAGCTTTGTGAGATATAATTGGCATACAACAAATTGCACATATTTGAGGTAAACAGTTTGATAAATTTTGACACACGTACATTCCTATGAAACCATCACTGGAATCAAGATACTTTTGGGATATCCATCGTTCTCAGAAGTTTCTCTGTGGCTTTTTGTAATCCTTCTCTCCTGCTCCTGTCCTCCATGCAACCATTGATCTGCCTTATGCCTCCATAGGTTAGTTTGAATTTCCTAGAATTTTATATAAATGGAACAATACATTATGTATACTCTTTTGTCTGGCTTCCTCCTCTCCACATACCTATTTTGGAATTTATCCAGATCGTAGTATGTATCAATAGTTCATCCTTTTTCCTTCCTGAGTAGTATTTCCTTATAGGGATTTACCACAGTTTGTTTACCCATTCATCTGTTGAAGGACACTTGGGTTATCTAATGTGTTTGGCTGTTATAAAAAAGCTGCTATGAAAATTAATGTACGAGTCTTTATATGGACATACAATTTTATCACTCTTGGGTAAACACCCAAGAGTGGCATGGTTGAATCATATGGTAGGTGCATATTTGACTTTTTAAGAAACTGCCAAACTGCTTTCCAAAGTACTTGTCCTATCTTACAATCCCACTGACAGTGTTCCAGTTCCTTCACATCCTCACCAACACTTGGTAAGTTCAGTTTTTAAAATTTTAGCCATTCTAATAGCCACTCTAAGAGTCATTCCCTAATGACTCACAATATTGAGCACCCTTTCCTATGTGTAGTTGCCATCCATGTGTCTTCTTTCGGGAAGTCTCTGTTTAAATCTTCTGCCTGTTTTTTTCATTGGGATGCTTATTTTCTTATTACTGAATGGATTAATATCTTCATCATTGGAGTGGGTTGAGAGTGGGTTCCTTATAAAAGGATGAGATCAGCCCCCTTCTCTCCCACCATGAGATCAACTCCTCCCACCATGTTTTGATGCAGCAAGGCCCTCACCAGATGCAGCCCCTTGATCTTGGACTTCCCAGCCTCCAGAACCATGAGCCCAATGCATTTCTGTTTATTATAAATTACCTAGTCTGTGGTGTTTTGTTATAGCAGCACAAAATGGATTAAGTTGGATAGGGTGTGAGATGTCTACATGCCCTCATATTTACTTCCTCTAACAGACTCCTGTAGGCATTTTGGTTTGAGTACCCTGTTGTCTGTTTTCCAGAAGTCGATCCTGGGACAAATACTAGTGTACAAGTAATTTATTAGTGAAGTGCTCCCAGGAAAAACTTGAAAGGGAGTGGGGCATGCAGGGAGGAGAAGGGGCATATCTCAGCAAGCATGAAATTTCAGGTACAGACTTGTGGAGGATGAACTTTACCTTGATCCTGCAGAGGTGTGACAGAATGCGAGCTATGCCTCCAAGTTCACCCCAACTAGAGGTAAGGGGGCTGCACTTCCATGCTTCTGCACCAGTCAGCCAGGCAGTGCCCCCTGCACCTGGCAAGGTGGACAAACAGGAAGGGCAGTAGGACTGGGCATGTGTGTTCCTGGTTCTGTGCTCTTCTGGTTGTACCTGAGGAGGCTGTGTGGGGGCCCCTGGGACCTCCAGTGGTCCTGTCTGGGATGAAGGGTCAGAGAGGATGTTCTGCCCATGGGATAAAAACTGTAAAAGAATTTGAAACGCTTTCATCCTCACCATGTTTCAGCTTCCTCACCTCCAAGACTTTATTGGTAGGAAGATCAAGTGGAGGCTCATTTTACAGACAAGGAAACTTGGGTGCAGTGAGGGAAGAGGACTTACTGGAGGACTGCCCTTTCCCTCATTGGAGAGTGCTGATGTCACCTCATATGTTCCCCTATTTTGAGGAGAGATCACCCAGATTCAGTATCATTTTCATCCCTGCGAATCTCTAGAGAGGGGAACCTAATAGCCTCCTAGTCATTCATTCATTCACTCACTCATCATTCATAGCCATAAACATTTATTGAGCCAAGCAACATGTTCCAATGAACCATTCCAATGAGGATACTTTCAGCCATTTATAAAGTGCGTCTTACCACTGTTTCCTGGCCCACTTCTCCAGCTGTCAGGAGGGAATCAGTCTGCTGTCGTTGCTCCAAATTCCTTCAAATGCCACAACTGGAGGATTCAAACCTACGTCCTTTCAATTGGTGCCTTAGTTGTGGAGGAGTCCTGTGTCCGGGCACCTTTCCTCCAACTTACTGGGTCTCCCTGAGTCTTCCCTCAGAGTTCTCTAAATCTTCAATATGCCCCATGTGAGGTGGAGCCACCAAGGCAGGAAACAGGAGACTGAGCAGTGGTTATCACGGGCCCATAGGAGGCAAATGTAGGGAAATAAAGAAACAAAAAGCCCTTTTCCAGACAACTCCAGCCTCCTCAGAGCCTTGGAGAAATGTGTAAATAACAAATCTCCCTTTTGGAACTCAGAGCTCTGAAGGAATGGGCTGCATAGGGACCCAAGGGAGAGACTCGGCTGTGGGTGTGGGGGAGGCTAGAGTAAGGGAAGGGGAAGCTTGTGGTGGCCAGAGGTGGGAGACGCTGGTCATTGTCCAGCTTTAAGTCTGCCACTGTTAGCCCAGGAACTGCAGGAGAAGAAGAGAGAGGAGAGGAAGGGAGGAGGAAAAACGGGAGGAAGCGAGAAAGAGAAAGAGTGAAAGAGAGGGAGATGAGGGGGAAGGAGGGAGGGAGGGAGAGAAAAGCCGTGGAGCAGGGACAGACAGACAGAAAGAGATCAGGAGAGAGAGAAGAGAGAGAAAGAGAAAAGGGCAAAGAGATACAGACAGAAGAGAGAGAGGAGGAGAGAGAGTGTGTGTGTGTGTGTGTGTGTGTGTGTGTGCGCGCGCGTGCACGCGCGTGTGTGAATGTGGTGGGGGAGGGGGAGGGTTGTTGCCCGGGGGTGCCCTGGTTTGGAAATTCTAGGTGCGTTGCAATTCTGGAGTGTGGTGAAATGGCCTCAGGGTCTCAAGAAGCTAAGGGCAGGTGGGTGCCAGGCCATAATAACAGCCTCTCTGTGGCTCTAACCCGCTCTGGCCTCTCAACTCCCAGGAATGCTAAATTCACACAGGCGCAAAATGTAGCCCTGTTTCAGGCCTCGCAGCCTAATAGGTACTGTTGTGTTTGCACTGCACCCGCAAGCATCACAGGCAATTTAGAAAGTCGTCCATTGCCATCAGGGGTTGCCATTTATGGGTTGGAGACTGGAGCTCCTCTAGGCCAGTCAGCTCTCTGATGGGACACAACTGAGTGGGGGAGAAATGTTGTTTCCCAGGAGAAGGACCCCTACCATGGGCTGGTGGATCCCAAAGAGAGGCAGACAAAGGCTGCTGTGGGCTCAAAGGGAGGAGGAGAGGGAAGCAGACCAGGGTCCCTGCTTGCACGGATAGACACGTGCACACCCAGGCAGGCATACACTGGCATATACACCCCTGCAACCCCACCTCACATGCAGACTGCAGACATGGTGGGCAAACTATGTGTAAAGCATTCACACACTCAAGTGCAGGCACACATGGGCACGACAACTCCATGCACATGCTGGCCAACAAGGGTTCACATTCCTGGGCTCACACAGGCATTGGTACCAAGTTTACGTACATACATCCATAAATATGGACGTATTTATTTATGTGAACCTGTGCTCACATGTGGGCAAGCACTCTCACAAATGCACATGTATGTACACATACCCATGGATAAAAACCTAGATTAACTCAGGCTCCCAAACACAGGCACACAAATCCTAATCTTTTAATCCAAAATCTAAAAGCAAGACAGCCCCCCAAATCTTTAAAACACACATAGTGTAGACTCACACTTTTTTCCTGGGTTTAAGTAAGAATGGATTTGGGGACTGGGGCTGATGAATTTGTCCAGTGAAAAAAAGAAGGGAGTTGGAGGAGAGTCACCCTTTCATTGTTCTGCTTTGAGTCATGGCCAAGGCCATTTAGATGGTTGAAAAATAATTGCTGGAGAACGGCGCTTTTCCAGGCCCCTGCCACGGTCCACTTGACCCTGTTGCCATCTCAGGCTGATGATTTTTAGGTTCTCGGGGAAGAAAATTTCAAAATATTCTTGATCTCATGAAAGTAGAACTTAGCCTCCTTGTGCCTGTGGAGTTTCTCCCTCTTCACCCGCCTGCCCGACAGTAGGGGTCTGGATTGAATGCGTAGAGAGTTGTGCACTGGGACTTGGTGATTCTGATTTTCTCATTTTTGAAATTGAGCTTAGAAGTGTTTTCATCCTTTTCTGAGGTTTGGGGTTTTTCCTGTCTTTCTGTCTCCCTCACCCCCATTTCCCGCACTGTTATTAGGGAAAGAAAATTGGAGACCGTGTCCATTTTTGAGAACGTCTCCCAGAATAATTGTGCTGTGACACACGGGGTAGTGCAAACGAAAAACAGGAAGCCAGACTGCAAGGGCTCGTGGAAACTGGCGAGTTCTGCAGCACAACCTTGGGCCAGGAGCTCGGCGGATGGCCGCCATCGCCCTCCACACCACTTCCCCCATGTCTGGTTCCCAGCGGAGGCCGCGACTGGGCAGATCTGTCTCCTGTGGTGGGGCTGGTGACCTTCCCCACTGGGCTCCAGGACCAAGTAAAGTGCATTTGCTGTTTGCTCCCTGTGGTGTTGCTGGAAGCCAGCAGCCTCTGCCCACCCTCCCGCTGCTGTGGCCCCCGGAGCCAGGGGCCTGCCAGGGACGTTTATTTTGGAGGCTTTTTGGCAGTTTAGATTTGGGTCAGAAGTGTCCTTAAGAAGTCCTATTGACTTACATATTTTCCTTTGTACTTTTACCACCCTCCTAACCTCAGTTTTTAAATTTCTCTTAATTTTCAATAAAATGTGCTGGAGAGACAGGGGTATTCGAGTGCTGGGGCTAGCACGGTGTCCTGGGAAGTGGACGGGACGTTACTGAAGGATACTGACCCCGAAGGCAGGGCTTCTGCAGCTGCCAGGACTGGCACTGAGTGGGGAAGAAGAAGCAAAGGAAGCCTTGGGGTGCAGTTTTCCTCCAAGGCGGGCTGGGGAGGAGTCTGCGTGACCTCCCCAAGAGCTGTTTTGGTGCTATGATTATTTCAATATTTAAAGGGCTGTCCCTATGAAGAAGGAATCAGGATTATTCTGTACAGGGCTATTATGGGGTGTATCCGTTTACTTTTTCTGCATAAAAAAACATCTGAAAATTTAGTGACGAAACAACTAAATAATTGATTTAGTTCATAATTCCGATAGCCAGCAATTCAGGCTGGGCTAGGCTGGGCTCAACTGGGCGGTTCTGCTGACCTGAGCCAGGCTTGGCTGACTCGCTGGGTCTCCTTCATGCACCTGCAGTTAGCTGTCTGGTCTAGGCTGGCCTGAGCTGGGACAAGTTAGCTCTCCTCCACGTGTTGCTTACCCTCCTGCAGTCTATTCTGATCTTGCTCTCATGCCGGTGACAGGGTGCAGAGAAAGAGTGGAAGTATTTGGGGTCTCTTGAAGCCTTGGCTCAGTAATGGCATGACATCACTTAAGGTCAAAGCAAGTCACAAGTAAGTCCCAGAATTACCTGTAAAGGGCGTGGATACAAGGAGGAGAGGAGAGGGTGGCCATTTTTACAATCTACCCCATGGAGGACAGGTTTTGACCTGATATTCCAGAAACTTTCTAATGAGTTGAGCTGCTCAGCTGTGGGACAGACTGACTTGCCACCAGCCTGCTCTGCAGGAAGGATGGCTTCTCAGGTGATCAGAATGGGACCACTTGACCTCCAAAAGCCCTTCCAATCCCAAGTGTTTATTTACTAGCAACTTATTTTCAACAATTCAGAACTGAAGATTTTCACAATTAGAGAATCGGAATAATTTGCCACTTGATTGATTGCCACAATCTTGGCCATGTCCCCTCATCCTCTCCCATCTTCCCATCCCCAGTGCTGATTCCTCTCTTTCCTTGTCACCCATCATTATGCTCCTCAGTCCCATCCTTGCCCCTTTCTGCCTCTGATCACATCTGCCTGCCTGTGCTCTGCATTTGGTTGGGGCAGGGAGAGAAGAGAAAGGAAAAAGTATGCCCCAAAAGACAAAGGTTGCTCGATTCCAAATTTATGTGATGGTTGCTAAAGAATGATGTGTGTTGGAGAAGAAAAAAGAAACAGCACAGGCATATTTATTAAAGAAATGTGCACGTGCAGAGAGTGGAAAAGAAAAGAAGCCAACAACCCAAACCGAAGTTGGTTCTAGAGAAGGGAGATGTAAACTTGAGCTCGAGAGCTGGAGCCAGGACAGGAAGTGGGCTTGGCCTGCGCGAGGTGCATATGCTGCCTGGAAAACCACCCTACGCCCGCTCCCTGTCTTCCTAATTCCCCACAGCTTCCAGCCCCTCCTGACCCTGGGAACAATGCAGCTCTGTGCTGAGACTGTGCCTTTTGTGATGGCCTGGGAGAGGAAGAAAGGAGAAGCTGGTTTGGGCGTCTGCATGTGTGAATCACCCACGTCACATGCCCGAGACGGCTGCAGTGGCTCCCTGGGTCTGCTCAAAGGCACAGGGGGAGCGTGGCCTGAGCCCACGCCTGGAGGCTGGTCAGCCAGCTGCAGGGTGCCCTGCTCTGAACTGCACAGCAGGGAAAGAACAGACAATGGGGTGGGAATGGGGGAAGGTTCGGCACAGCCAGGACTGTTGACAACACTCTCACGGTGCTGTGGTGCAGGCTCTGGGTCTGACGACTCCCTCCTAATCCCACAGCAGTTGTGGAATCTGTGTCTTATGCTTCTCAGAGTCACAGAATTTCTGATTCATTTCTGAGACCTGCACAGCACTGGCTCATCCCTTGATTCAGGCAGGGCATGTCTCTCTCAGCTTGGGGGCTTTACGCAAGGACTGGAATACGTCCATTGTATGGAGAAACTACCTTATTCTGGAGCAGAGAAGGTACATCAAGTCAGGCAGGAGCTGGGGACTGCTCTGTTTTCTAGAACCTTCCAAATCCTGGCTTCAGAGTGAGAATGCAGGCTCCTCAGAGGGCAGGTGGAAAGAGATATCATCAGGACAAGAGGAAGTTTTGGGCCAGGCACTGAAAGAGGCCTGCGCTGTTTGAGGACAGAGCAGACTGCTGAGGGTGGAAGCAGTGACCATCCCTGTTTCAACCTGGAGAGGGAATGGATCTGGTGACCTCGGCCAGTCTGAATGAGTCTGACCCAGCCCAGCCTGCGTGCCTTCTCCCAGGAGCCCTGCAGAGGGCAGTGTGGCACTGTGTGCGGGATGTCGCTGCCTCATCCACGTTTCTTTACACTCCACTGCCCTCTTAATCTTTCAAAACCCAAGCTGCTTAGACACACCCTGAGCCCTGCTTGAATGACATGGATTTAGCTTGGTTCTCTGGGCCCCCATTGCTAAGAGAAGCCCCCCGGCCTTGCATCTGCTCAGAGAGCTTGCCTAGCTCTCCTCTCTGCCTGCTCCCTGGTCCCTGCACCTGACCCAGAGCCTTGGGGACAAGGGCTATATGTGGCTGTGTAGACAGGCAGAATTCGGTTGCACACATGCAGGGTCTCACCGTTTTCAAGACCCATTCTCATCGGCTCCTTGCAATAATTCTGAGAGGTAGATGGGGTGCTCCATTTCATAAAGGAGAACTGAGATGCAGAGAGAGGTGAGGTGACAGCTCATAGTGGTCCAGCTGGTTCGAGGCAGAGACAGGTGGGGGACCCTTGTCTTCTAACCCTCAGCTGAGTGCTCATTCTACCCCTTTGTGGTGCCCTGACATCCAACCAACACCCCGCTCCTGCCCCTGCTACAGACCTTTTCCCTCTCTGTGCTTCTGTCTTCCCCCAGGTGAGAGGTACTAGGTTCTTGTGCTACTCTCTGGTCAACGGTATAATTTCAGGCAAGTCACTTCCCCTCTCTGGGATTTGCCTTCCCCATTAGGAAAATGAGGGTGTTTGATCAGATGGTCTCAAAGACTGGTTGGTGCCCTGACCTTTCATGGTTCCATGCTTGGGCTATGTCCCCAATTATATGCTAGCTGACCGAATTGAAGAATAAAAGCTTGAAGGGTGGTGGGGTGATGACTCTGTGAATTCTAATTACAAGTCTGACCAGATTCTTTGCATTTCAACTGGTGGTTTCCATGTAGTGGATGCAACCTTGCTCCCCAGGGCTAAGGAGAGTCAGATCAAACCACATGAGAGCATCCCTCCTGCTGACAAATGACATAGACAGCAGTGTCAGTGAACATGAATGCCAGTCAGCAACTGTGCCCAACAGAGCTCCACACTCAGAAGCTCCACACTCAGAGGCTCCACACTCAGTGTGGAGCTCCACACTGTCAGATGCTGGGGGACATAGCACGTTCCTCCAGGGGCCTCAGGCTTTCCGCTCAGTCTCTCCAGCAGCCACTTAGCACCCACAGTTTGGAGGCAGCACAAGCTCTGTCTCTGTGCTCGAAGGCCACCTCAGGAGATCTGCTCTGTTCCAAGAGCCGGACATAGGAAAAAGGAGGAGGCAAACCTTCCAAGGCACACTCAGGGTCAAGCCTACAAGATATGCTTGGGGTGTTTGGGATGGGGAGGAGTGGAAGGACAGAGCAACACAGATGGAGCCTGAGCATCAGAATTCCTTTCTGCTGTCACCAACCGCTGTTCACTGAAAACTAAGTATGTGCTAGGTGCTGTGCACCTCTAACCAGGGGAAACTATGAATATTCCCCTATTTTTACAGATGAAGACATTGAGGCATAGAGAAGTTAAATAACTAGTCCAAGATCACACAGCTTAACAGAGGTAGAATTGGGCCTGCAAAGCCCACCCCCTGAATCACTCCTCGAGGCTGTGTCTATCTCCCTGGGATTGGATTATCTTCTCTGTTCTCTGACCAGAAATTAGGACCTGCCATTTTCAAAGTATGAATGTGCTTGTGAGGAAGCCGAGGAAGGACACCTGCTATCTGGACTGTCCCAGGAATATGGGAGATCACCTGTTGGTCTTTCCATCTGTTTATCATCTCTCTCTCTCCCAGTGTCTGGCCCTGCAGGCAGCTGGCTGTGAGTGGCATGTCTGTTCTATTTCCTGTTCTTCCAGCAGCCCTGCAGAGTAGGGAGGGCTGGTGCTGCTGCCCTGGCATGAGGGAGCTGAGACCTGGTAAAGGTCAGTGACTTGCACAAGGCTCTACTGCTGGTTGGTGACTGGCCTGGGACAAGAACCCAGGTCTCCTGACTCCTGGTCATAGTATCTTGTTCACCACATCTAGGCCTCTGGAAAGAGAGCCCTGGCTTGGCCAGTGGGACCCAGGGGTTCTGGCTTCCCAGCTATAAGGGTCTCAGCCTCTAGGTACTTTGAGCTCCTGGGAATTCTGTGCAAATTGGTGCCCAGAGGCCCAGCCCTGCCCTCTGCCAGAAACAGCCCAGGATTTTGGTCCTGATGTAGGGAGGCAAGGGCTTTCCCATGGAAACCACAACCATGCCCTGTGTCAGGGCTGAGAGTCCAGCAGGAGTGCAAAGCCTTATGCTGCCAGCTGGAGCTGCCCACTAAGCCCTGCTGTCCCTGCACAGCTGGAGACAGGGAGAGCCACAGCAGGGGGGCTTGGGTAAGCGTCTATCAGCATTTGCATGGAGTTTTGTACCACATGGGCATGGGGTGGCTTGGACTTCTGAGAAACCACCCCACCGGATCTGGATGGCTTAAGGGAAGCTTTTTCTGGAAGCAGACTAGCCATATGAATTTTAGAATTTTTTCTATTTATTTCTTCCTCCCCTTAGTTTTTCTTTTCTGCTTGAAGACTTCCATGGTTAAATACCTGTAATGTAAAACCTATTTACCTTGACAGTAAATCTACCTCCTTAGCTCATCTCTGCTACTCCCCGCCTCTGGCCCTGTCCTTTCTCTTGTTTCTGTTTCTCTAACCCCATGGAACAACTGTGTAATCTTGAGTAAGTCCCTGTGTTCCAGGCTGTAGTTGCTAGAACTGTGCTGTCAACAGATCTGGGTTCAAATTTCAGAAGGCAGACTCCAGCCAGATGTGTGAACTTGGGTGAATCACTCCCTCTTTCTGAACCTTGGCTTACCCCCCTGTCAAATGGAGATAATGATACCTAACTCTCCTAGGTATTTTGGAGGTCTAATGAGGTCCTATAAGTTCTTAGAACAGTAGAAGGTCTCAGAATCTGCTGGAATGAGGCAGTTTGGTGCGTGAGGAAGATAATCTACTGAATGTGGAAAAGACAAGATTTCTGAGCTTAATTTTAGTTACAGAATAATTGAATTTCTGCAATGTGATGTGTGAATCTGTGGATTAGCAGACCTGGCTTTGGGACATGTGTGGTCAATGTCTGTCCTGGAATGTTAGTTTGAGTCTGTGGTAATGATGACAGTTGGTGGGGGTGAGTGGGATCCAGGAGATATCTGAGAAGGTTCCCCAGAGTTGGGCATTCAGTACGATTCAAGCACCTTAGGCAGCAGGAAGCTGCGGAACTAGTCTACGATGTGGGATGATCTGAGAAAGGCCCGGTAGGCTGGAGAATGGAGTTGCGTGGTGTTTGTCTTTGTGGGAATAGAGGTGGTGTTTTATGGTTTTTTAAAAGAAATTCAGGAAGGTGGGGAGGCTAGGAGATGGAGTGCTTTGAAGTTCCATGAGGCTGAAAGAAGCTTTGGCTAAAGACAGAGTGTTCAACAGAGTGTGGGAGAGTGGGGTCGAGGGGCAGCTGCATGGGATGACCGAATTCTGCCAGCTTTTGCTTATGTGAGCTCACCCACTTTGGAGAGCATCTCAAAATGGCTTATTTGTTTATTTTTTTAATTGCTTTGAATTTCAGACAGCAGCCCTCAAAATGGTATACCAGGCTCCACACAGCCTTGACAAACACGTAGCACCAGGTGTGCTGTATCTCCATGTTTTGCCCCCTCTGATCCCTGTTGCCCAGGCAGATGGGCAACCAGAAGCACTGGAGAGGCCACACTCTGGATGTGAGCACTGGGGAACTGTCAGAGAGAACACCATGGGTGTGGCAGGGCCAGGGGAGGCTTCTGGCAAAGCTCAGACACCAGCTTTCTTGCCCTCAGCAACATCTGGTGGCCATGACCTTCTCATAGCCTCCTGGTGGGAAGCTGCTATGGAAAGGCAGGGACCAAATGATTAGTGTCTTGCATTAGCATCCTGTGTCCCTGTGTGATCTTCATCATTTCTAAGCAACTCACCCTAAGCTATGTGGCCTGGGATGAGTTTTTCCAGGAAGAAGCAGATTGGGTGTTATTCATTTTAGATTTAATTTTTCTAAAAGGGATTTTTTTTTAACACCTCTCCAAAGTCCCATAAGCATTGGACTCTGTTCCCCTATGAAGGGAGGAACTTGGAACCCTGCTCTTGTCCTCCAAACTCCCAAGGGACTTTGGGTATTATCACCCCACTACTGTTTTCTTTCTAATTTGGTACAACAGGAAGAACTTTGGCTCCATCTGGGCTCCTGTTTGAGCCTTTGCTCAAACTGTGCCAGAGGTGAGTAGTGTTACTGTAAATCCTCCTGGTAGTGATGGCGTCAAGGGCATGAGATTGGAATCAGAGGACACAGGCTCAAGTTCTGGCTTTGCCACAGTGGTCTGAGCTTGAGCTCGTTCATCTTTAGAGTGGGAAAAATAATAAACTCTCCCTCAAACTTTTGTTGTGAGGATTAGAAGAGATTATTCATGTGAAACATAATAGAAAGGAAATCCGAAGCACAGGTGAAACACTTCAAAAATGTCATCATTTCTTTCACCTGCGTCCCAACAGGTCTCTAGTATTTTGAGTTGAGGCTCTAGTTGTGTTGTTAACAGAGTTGCTAATCAATGGAAAGGCTTGGGGTCCTATACTATGGTAGGGCCCTGCATATTTCCATCCTTCTGAGAATCTCCAACATTTTTCTTGGGTGGTCTTCTTCTGCAGACCAAGCAAATACAACTCTGTTTCAAAGCGTACAACCTGTACGTCATATATACACATCATCTGGATTGGAAACATCGAGCTTAAAAATGGATGTTACAAGACTAACTAGGGGTGCAGGTCCTCATACCACTTTGGCCAGCCCCAAAAGAGTTTTTGGTACAAAGGCACAGGAAATTGTCTGACTTAAAGTCGGCTTCCAACACCTCTTTTTTTCCCTCTTGGGGAGATTTTTGATCTTTCCATGTTACTTCTAATTCTTGCTTATTTACCCCCCAGTGGCAAATGGGGTAAAAAACCCTGTGTCCTTCATCTCACAAATGCAACCAAAATAAAAGGAATTCTTATGATCCTCTTATCAAAGCAAATGAAAGCAGTTGTCAAATAAATTAGGATATAGTTAAGACATAAAGAAGAGAATGACAGCACCCGTAATGGTGAGAGTGTGGACGAACGGGCACTCACAGCTGGTAAACAATTTGGCATGTACAGTATATGAAACAGTAATAAATATTAAATGATAATTTCACACCTAGGAATATATATTAAAGAAATGATCAGCCAAATTCACATAGTTGTACATGCAAGATAGAGAGCTTATTACAGTGTTGTTTATAATACCAAAAACTGGAAACACAGTAAATATTCAATAATAGGGAGTTGTTGAATAGATGTTGGAATATCTACATGATGATACACTACATAGCCATTTAAATAATAACCTAGATTATATGTTATTGATATAATTGAGAGGAAGAAGGATTGCATAATATATGTGATTTCATTTTTATAAAAACAAAGCTTTAATAAGTGTATAGGAAAAAAATCTGGAACTTATGCACATTTTAAGGGAGGAACAATTATGGAGAATTTTTAAAAGCTTTTCCATTTATTGAATTTTGATTTTTTTCTACAACAAACAGATATTGCTTCCTGAATAACGAAATCACACATATTTTAAATAGAATCAGGACCATTAACTTAGACTTAAAAAGTACCCAGATGACATTTCCGTCAGAATCTCAAAGTCTCTGTCAATCTCTCACTGGAAACTAGATTTGCTTGCCAGGATTCTAGAAATGTAAAAACCAAATAAACAATTATTTCTTAAGCAATATTACTGATTAATCCTTTACAGAATTACTAATATTGCCAATGATATTATTTTGTACTATTTTCTGCATTCCTACTTCATTTGGGCTGAAAGAAAGTTGAAGAGGGATTCTTAGTCCTGTTTTCTTTTTGGCATGACTGTCCTCTCCAGCTGCAGCTTTGGAGAGGAAACAAACATTGAAACCCATCAGGGAGGCAGCTGTATGTATCCCATTCAGTCTGGCTGGAAGGAATCACTCCTGGAAACTAAACGAAGGGCAGAAGCTCATTTCCTGTCCTCTGGCACCCTCCCAGCCCTGCCACCGTGTCTCCACCCCCCACCCCCGGCTCCCTCTGAGCCCTGTTTCTGGAGGGCTTTTGGAATTGGGTTTGGGGCACCTGTAGCTTAGCTTTCTCTCCCAAAGGGAGTTTAACTTATTCACAAGAAATGAGTCAGCGAGCAGAGCCTGGAGCTGTGAGACACTTCTCTTCTGGGATCTGGAATTTTCTGGACAGCCCAAAAAGACTTGTTTGGTGGGGGAAGGCCCAGGATGGGGCATTTTTGGGTTTTGGCTTGGTTAGGCATGTGTACCAGAGCAGGCAGAGCTATCTTGTTATAAACAGGAAGATGTATCAGTGTGAAGTTTCCATGCTGGAATGAGAGTTGAGTCTGCTCTCCAGCTATCCTGGCCCCACACCACTGTGTGAATCCATTATCAGGGCACTTGTTAACATTCCAAGTTTCGTTTAGGTCTTGGCTTTGCTCAGGAGGTGAGGAGTGTGATGGGCACAAGCTGTGAGGCTGGGGTGAGGAATTTGAAGGATTAGGGCAAGTGAACAGAATAGCATCAGATAAGGCTGGAGGCAGGGTGGGGTGGACCAGACTGAGTCTCAGTCCTCCAAACTGCCAAAGAAGATTGAGTGGGACCCCAGTGAGAGGCTGCTGCTGCTGGTGGGGAGGTTCCTAACTCTCAGTGTCTATCTGCTGAGGAGAACAGAATAAGACATCAGGAAGAGATCCCTGTTTCGAAAAGTCATCAGACTTTGCAATTAGTGTCCAGTGGAATTGTCTCTCCCAGAGATATTTTTTGTTTTTTAAGAAGGAAAGATTTCCTCCTGGCAGGGCTGGTTTGGTTGTAGTTCTGCAGAGAGGAAGAAAGATTAATGAAAAGACACAGTTCAGGGACACTAGTTGCTGTGTTGGCTGCCTGTCATCCCAACCTCTTCTAATGCTAGGAGAATTCACCACTGTGTGAGTCTAGCTGGGAAGCAGGTGTCCACTCCCCACAGACGAAGTTCTAAGGGTCAGACTCCAATTCTTCTGGAATCTTGGAGGCTAGATCACAGCCATGAGACTCGATAGAGGCCCATCAGATGCTCCCATTAGAGGGCTTTGAGTTTCAAGAGGTTTGACACAAAGAACCAGGGATGGCATAGAACTCATCTGCCAGTGGTAATGCCCAGAATCCAGGGTCTAATGGTAGTGGTGGTGTCTCAGGTCAAGTGGCAGTGAGAATGGCACCCTACTCAGATGGCTCCTTGGGCATGAGCTTAGCTGTTCTCCCTTAAAGGTGGGATTCTCCATCCTTCCTGTTGATTCCATGAGCTCCCTGATATTGTTCTATTAAATTCTTTCTCTGAGTAAGAAATAAGCAGGATGGTCTTTAGTTCATTTCTGTTATTTGCAACTAAGAACCCTGACTGATGTACCCCCGAAGGTCTTAATCTTTTTAAGTACACAAACTTGCATTACCATGTGAGAATATATCTTAACCCTTTTCTTCCTTCCTTCTAGATGTCCTCCTGGGGAGAATTTGTCATTGGAGCCTCTGATTCTATCCTATTTTCCCAATTGTATGGTAGGCTTCAGAGAAGCTAGTGTTATGAGCCTTACGTTTTCTTTGTGGGGTTTTCCTTATGGCAGAGGGTGTCTTTAGGTAATGGTATAGGTTCCTCATAACTTATCATTACTGACCCCTCAACCAAACAGGAATTTATAGCCATTGGCTGTGTGTCATTCAGAGTCCAGATTCTACCAAGACTGCAGCAAAAAGATGATTCAACCAAAGAGATACTTCCTCCTCCACCTCCTTGAATAATACCATCTTACGTTGTACAGCACCTTTAGCTTTTCAGACTTCTGTTTAGTCTGCTTTCTCATGGAATCTGGGAGGTAGGTAGGCATGGAACTGGAGCTGCTATTAACCTCTCTGAGCCTCAGTTGCTGCACATATATAGTGGGATTAAATGTGAGAGGCCTGGTCTTGTATTTAAGCTCTGTCCTTTATCCTGCAGAACTTGAACATGGTCAGTACAAGGCTATATATACTGTATCTGCCAAGCTAGAAATCTGCAGACAATTATACTGGGAAAGTTAAATGGAAGCCCTTTCTCAGAAGGTAGTACACCCAACTATCCTGGCTCTAGAGAGGAGAGGACATCCGTAGCTGATGCCAGAGAGCGTGGCGTAGCTCCTGCTTTCTTCTGCCTTCTTCCTCTCCTCCTTTAATCCAGTCTGTTCACAAATCAGTGTGTCCTTTGCTGTCTTCCTCACCACTGTAGTCCCAACACCTGGAATAATTCTTGGCACATTTTTTGCTATTGAACAAAATACTTAATTTTCCTTCTTTCTGTTCTTGATGGTGTTGCTGATGAACTTGGCACTGGGAAAGAGGCACATGGAGGCAACACAGAGAATGGAAAATACACACCTTTGGATCAGACAGGTCTTGGTTAACAGCCTATATGTGCTTCTTACTCACAGTGTGACCTTGGGCAGATGAGTTAGTGTATGGCTGGAGATTTTGTGGTCGCAAGGAACAGCATCCGAGCTCAAAGTGACTTAAGCATCAAAGGGAATTTGTTGGATCATGTGTCTGGGAATGATAAGATGGACCATGTCTGATTTGATGGGATCAATACCCTCATTAACCTACTTCTTTTGGTTTTGTTTTTTTGTTTTTGATTTTGGTGATTTGGTCTAAAAGGTCATCCTCAATGATCTAATAGCTTATCCACCTATGTGACTCCCATATCTCAGCCTTCTTTTAAGTGTCCTCTATACTCTGCTATCGAGTGTCAACTCTCTTCCATCTTGAGGCTATCAGGGGATCTCAGAGGACCTGGGTCTTGGTGAACTTGATCCTAGAACCATGGGACAGAGGGGGATGGCATTTCCTGAGACCCGTCTAACCTATTCCTGCCATCTTCCATTTTTCTTCCCCCTTTTTTTACTCAAAGCATGCTATTTCACCAGTCTCAACTCCAAATGACCTGACAGGAGAGCTGAGCTTGATTCTAATGTGGTGACTGGAAACAGAGGTGGGGTGGAGAGTGAGGGAAGAGGGAGGTGGCTGACTGGGGAGAAGAGGCCCATACTGCTGGCTGTAGCAGTATCTAAGGCTGGGATCTGAAGACAACCCTGTCTCCCATCCAGATTCCCACAGCAGGAACAAAGTGACCTGGGCTTTGTCTTCCCAAGCCCCTCACTCAAGTGGTTTTCATCGAGTTTTGTAATGTGAGAGCCTTTCTGGAGGCCAAGGCCTTCATGCTTAGCTGAAAGTTGTTGAGACGCTCTTTCCAATCTTTTTCACAAGTAGCTTGGCTTTCAGATTGACAGCCTTGGAAACTGGACTCCTCTGTTTGTCCCATGAACAGGTATTGCCTGTGAGCTGCAAGTGCAAGCAGAACATGGTGTTCAAGGCCAACTTCTGATTTTCTATGGCTTGGGATGGGTGTGGGAGGGTGAGGGAACATTTGGAGTGCCCAGAGAAATGATGTTAATAACCAAAAATTAATAACAATAATGCAGGGCTGGCCAGTGGCTCACTTGGGAGAGTGTGGTGCTGATAACACCAAGGCCACAGGTTCAGATCCCTATATAGGGATGGCCGGTTCGCTCACCTGGGAGAGTGTGGTGCTGACAACACCATGTCAAAAGGGTGAAGATCCCCTTACCAGTCATCTGTAAAAAAAAAAAAAAAAAAAAGAAAAACTGTAATGTAAAATCACCCACCTGCGTTGACTTCCCCTTAATGTTTCTAAAGTTCAGTAGCTGAAAAGTGGCATCTGAATGCTTTCAGTTCTAACTCATCCATCACTCTGAAGCTATTCAGACCACAAGGAATAGAGACAAGAGAGTCCACACTCCTGAGCCCAACTTTTATCCTCCTTCCCTGTTCTACATTGGAGGATCTGGTGAAACTGGTGTTAGAATTTCAAGTGGATTGTCTTATTTAACCCTTATAGCAAGAAGGAAGACAATACTAATAAAAGTAGCTATGGTTTATTAAGTACCTAGTATGTGCCAGATGCTTAATCTCTAATCTCTAAAATAATCTTGTGAAGGAATGTTACTACCCTCATTTTGTGGACGAGAACTGGACACTGAGTTCAGGAGAAGTGGTTACTTGTCCAGGTTGACATGCTCGGACTTGGGTCCAAGCCAAGTGTGCCCTGAGCAGACCCTCACTCTTGCACTCACTTCCAGATCCAGGGCAGACCAGGGTCTAGGAGGAAAGATGTCCACTGCTCACTCAGCTCTTGGCTCCTTCACGGTGCAGTTCTTGGCTGGAACTCATTGTCCTGGTCTACTAGATACCTGGGAGAGGGAATGAGTTAATTTTTCTCCCAAACCTAGGAAAGGAAAGAAAAGTGAGAGTAGTCAGAAAGAGGGTTGAGATGGGAGGAATTAGGGGCAGAGATGGGAGGTGGGAAATGAGCTGTGCTGGGTTAGAGAACTGTTTTCAGACATTTCTCGAGATGAGAGCACATTTACTTTGTTTTTCATGGGTTCTCAGAGATGATGATGGCCTGGTCTAGGGAAATCTCTTTAAAAGCAAAATCCATGGGTATTGTTTCTGATTTTTCTGGTCAATAGGTTGTAAAAGAAAAGCACCTCAGAACTGCTTGGTCACCCTTCTACCCAATACTGGTCATCCTGGTGTCCTCAAAAGAATTTGGGGGAAATCATCTTAGGGGCCCAGTATGACTGAGAGGAGTTGAGGAGCCCTAGGAGACACAGCCTTGTGCAGCCTTTAGCCGGGAAGATGTCCTGGGCTGGAGCTCAGAGACAGCATTGGAAATGATTCCAAGTCTAGAATCTTGGGCCAGCTTCGCTGGGAGGAAGCAATTCTCTCAATGCTTGCTGCTGGGTCACTTCCCCTGGGCCACCCTGGCAGATACTCTTCTACCTGGCTCTGACGGTCACTTTTCTCACCCCAGTCCTGAGCTCTGGATCATTTTCTCTCCTCTGTATCTAGTGCTACTTTCCCAGCACTAGCCTGGGATGTTCATGGTTTCCTTAAGTAGCGGGGAGAGAGAGTAGATTCTGAGACAGCAAAAACAAAAATGCCGCTCCCCAGAGGGTGGACCCCCATACCAGGAACTACGCAAGTAAATTAGGTCTTTGCAGAGAATGCCCATTTTACCGAGATTCAAAGAGGTTAAGTGACTTGCTCGGGGTCCCACAGCTAGTAACAGAGCCAGAATCCAAATTTAGGCTTGTCAGTGAATGCACCTCTAGAACCCATGGCAGATTTAAAGCCCTCTTTCTAGTGCCAGTACCACTTCTCAGTTTTTCCTCTTCTTGGGGTGCTCTGCAGGATTCCGAGGCCTGGGTGCTATTATCCCCAGATGCGGAAGCTAAGCAGAGAGCAGTTGAGTGAAATGTTCACAGCCCCAAACAGGTCAACAGATGAACCTGAAACAGAATGCGGGTGGTCCATTAACTTCCTACCTCTTTGCAAAAACTGCTAAGAGATCCAACTGACCACATGAAAAATATTGACCCAGGGAAAAGCATCAGTCAAACTGATAAAGATGTCAAACACTGAGATGCACATTTGTCTAGTGAGCCAAGTGATAAGAAATGTGGGAGGGTGGTGTCTACAATGCTGGCCGGGGTGACGTTCATGTTCATAGCATTACAGAAACCAGAGTGGAAAGAGATCTGGAAGGCCCAATTGTCTAGCCCTCGATCACACCTCTGACTAGCAGCTGTGCAGCTCCTGCTTGACTACCCACAGGGACAGGAAACTCAGTATTTTCAGAGGCTGTGAGTTCCACCTCTAGACATTTCTGATTTCCTGGACACTGGTCATAGAAGTAGACCTTCAGTATTCTCGGACTGAGATCCTGTGCGTGCAAAGGAAGACACTGTAATAGATGCAGTGAGAATGCCAAATGGTCCAGCCACTTTGGAAAGCAATTTGGCAGTTTCTTATAAAGTTAAACATACCCTTACCATATGGGCTAGCAATCCCACTCCTAGATATTTACCCAATGACAACATATGTCCCTACTAAAATCCGTATGCAAATGCTTCATTCATAATCATCAAAAACTGGAATCAACCCAAATGTCCATCAGCCGGTGAATGGATAAGCAAACTGTGGTATATCTATGCTATGGAATGCTACCAATACATAGAAAAAGAACATACTGCTGATAAGTGCAACGTGGATAAATCTCAAATGCCTTATGTAAGTAAAAGAAATCAGACTCAAAAGGTCAAAAGGCTGTGTATATTATTATTTCATTTATGTGAAATTCTAGAAGAGATGACAAATAAAACACAGACACACACACACACACACACATGAGGGGTCTTCAAAAAATTCATGGAAAGATTTTCATTATCTTTTAATTCTATTTTTCCACAAACTTTTTGAAGTACATATACAAAACAGATTGGTGGTGGCCAGGGGATAAAGGGAGGTGCTGACTATAAAGAGGAATGAAGTGATGTTCTGGGGTGATGGAAATGTTCTATATCTTGATTGTGGGGGTAATTTTATAACTGTGTGCATTTGTGAAAATTTACTAAATTGTACACCTGAAAAGGATAACTTTTAGTGAATGTAAATTACACCTCAATAAATCTAACCTTAGAAAAACAACAATAAAAAAAATGCAGACACCAAATCTGATGGATTGATGGCCTCCGCCTGTGTGTCTGCAGGAGTTTTGTCTTCATGGTAAGGATGGTATTGACAGCCTTCCCCCCCACCAATTGCTGGACATCTACAAGGGCTACCTCACGTGGGTCCCTGAATCCATCCAGACACTGCTAAGGCTTGGGCCACTACTTTCTTCTGGGCCAATGGTTCTGATGTTCCAGTAGCTGGGTCCCAGATGTTTCTGAATTTGTACTTGGTGTGTAGCATGTGTCTGGGCCTTTCTGTCCAAGGCCCCTGACGTATACCTTGCTGCTCTGACCTGCTTGATGGTAATTTTTTCTGGCCAGGACAGAAATGGTTTTCTTTTCTCCGTGGTTTACTCTTCTGTATTTCTCTTTGAAGAATTGCATGGGTCTTTAGATATCAAGGCCCTTTCCCTTTGACAGAATGCGCATGTCACCAGGGTGCCTGGGACTAGAGCAGATTAAAGCAGGGCCACCTTGCTGTTCTCAGAACCCCCACTCTCACCGTTGGGCTGTGTCTGGTATTCCAGCATATTTCTGCCCCTATTGTAGATTCTCTTTTGCTTTTCCCATTGAAATTTAGCTTCTTTTGGCAGGTTCTACTCACACGCCTCAAATTCATCATGCTTTTTTCATGTTTGAACCCCAAGTGTGGATGTGGTTTAAGTTCTTTTCCCAGGATATTCTAGCACTCCATGCAAACCAGGGCTGTAAATAGATTTTGGGGGTGGGGAAGTTGGGATAATACCTGCTTCACATGTTTAAAATAGCTCAATTCATTCTAGTTTTGATCTAAAACCTCTTTTACATAATGAAGATGTTTTTGCCTTCTAGCAGCTTCTATTGTTCTCATTTTTCTCATCTGGCACTGTGCTAAGTAAATCTAATGCCTCTTCTGTGTGACAGGACTTCAGCTATTTGAGGTCAATGATCTTGTTTTTCTGGAATCTTCTTTCTAGGCTGTCTTAGCAAGAATGTGTGTCTGGTGGGGAGAATGCATCTGGAGTACTTAACTGAGATGCGGAGCTTGAGTGTAAAAAGGAGGCAGGAAAAAGAGAGGAAGAACTGGCTTTCAGCGGGGAAACAGGCAGAGACTCCCACACCGCATTGTAGGAGGAGCCCACCTCCTGCTCGGGATCTGCTTTCTCTTCTTAGGCAGAAGCATCTAAAGAAATAACCCGGCATTGCTATGTCACTGTTGAGCAAAAACCCTCCTTCTTGTCAGAGAATCTGGAGTTAAATGATACTACCCATAAAAAGTTCTCCATGGAGTCATTGGCATTTCTTTGGAATAAATTATTTCTATTTTTTGGCCCCAAAGTGGATTTAACATCTCCTAGAAGTGTTGGTTTGGGCTGGATTCTGTGTGGAGGCCTGAGGGAGGAAAAGTCCTGGTTTTAATGGAGGAAACATCCCAGACACATGGGGGAAAGACCCAAAAGCAAAAACAGAGACACATAATGTACCCAGCCCTCCCCAAAGCACATGGGAGTTGGCACTGTGTGCTCTTCTGGTGCTCAATCAAGGTTGAAACATAACCCAAACACTGGTGAGTCCATGGGCCAACTCCCTACATTTCTGGAATGGTCTCACTGAGAACTAGAAATACATTTAATCCACCAGAATTTCTTTATTCTTTACTACCCACGCTGCCTCTTTTATCTTGTTCTGGACAAGACCTGTCCCATTCTGAGCACAGCTATGTTGTCTGAGCACAGAAGGAGACCCCCCCTGCCTTTCCCTCCAGAACTCTTTTTGGGGAGGATTCTGCATTTATTTGGAAGAAATATTTTGCTTCACTATGAGTGGAGGGCGACACCCAAGGGTATGTATGTTCAAGTAACAAAAGATGCCCTCAGAACTGCTGTGTGTGAGGTAAGGAGGGGAATTTGTGCTGCTTCTGAGAGAGGGGAGTGAGGACAGAAAAAAGGAGAAAGAGGAAAGGGGCAGCTGGAAGATAGACGAGACCTGGGGTCAGTCCTCACTCCTTAAAGGCTTAATATAAGTTATTAAAATCACCAAGTGGCTGGTGAAAATGGCCTTAGCAGTGAGTGTGCTAGACAAAGGGCTTTAAGTCCTGCCCACACTTGAATGGATGAGGCTGGAGACTGCAGTGGGGTTCCAGGAACTGAGGGAGAAGAAGGTTATGTTTGTTTCCTTGTTTATTTCTCTCATTGGACTTGAACTCCTTGCTTTGGGGGCTCTATCTTACTTGTCTTTGTAGTTCCAGTGCCTAGCATACTTCCCCAAGCACAGAAGGCCCTCAGTTAATGTTGTTCAGAGGAAAGAAGGATGGCAGCATGGACCTTTGCAGTAAAATCTTCTAAATTTGCAAGTAATTAAAAGGTAAAAGATAATTGGGGATGTCCCAGAAACCGACTGCAGACAAAGTCTCAATATTAATTCTTATAAAGTCTTCTCATTCATTTAAGGAAAAATGGAGTCAGATAAACATTTCTTTAAATGTTGTCTTCCTTATCTGGACAAGTCTAGCCCAGATAGGTCTGTCTAGCCCAGATGCACCTGTTCCACGAAGCCTCTTCTATACCCCCAGTTGGGCACCATGGTGCATAATCTAGAATCATAAAAAATTAGAATTGAAAAGGGACATTAGAAGTCACTTAGTGATAATCTGATCCCTGGACCTTTCTTATGTCACTTAACACTTTCTATCTTGGTTCCTTAGTTTTATAAAATGTTTTGTGCTTTGAAACAAAACCTCTCTGGGCCTGTTAACATAGATGCATGTTCCACAAGGAATAAACGTAAGCTAAAAATACGAAACATGATTGGCATAAATCAGTGCTGGAAAGTGCTTTGCAAATGTTTTACAGGAAATACATATTACTAGTGCAAATCACAATGGCTTTTTGGTAAATCAAATACCCTCCTGCTTAGTTGAGCACATTGACTTAGGATATGCAAAGTGGTCTTTGAGTTCAATCCTAGAGCAGCAGTGGGGGAAAGTCAAACTGGGGTTCTAGAGGTAGGGGGAAAGGACAATATGGTAGGGAGAAAAAGAGGTGATACAAACAAGAACTGGACAGACGGTGAGAGGTTAACATGAGGGGTGATGTGGGCAGGGAAATCATGCCTCAGCAGTGTCTGAGAGTCACAATGGCAGTTGTCCCTGTGCTTATGATGTAACCCCACCCCACTTCCATTTCCTGAAAACCTTGAGCTCAATTTTTGAGCAAAGTAACCAATTATTTCAGGAAGTTGTAGAAATCTTAGGGAAAAAACTGGACCTTCAGTAGGAGGTAGAATGGAGGTTTGAGGAATCCTATCTAGAATTTAAGGAGCAGGAAACCCCAGAAGATTACACAAGACTATTATCATGGAAACTTATGTACATACAAGCATCATCACCTCGAAATTCTCATATTTTAAGACAGGAGATGGAGATAGAGATAAAAGTCATACATAAACAGTCAGATCTAAGCTGCAAAATACAAAATATCAATTGAATGCCTTTCTTGCAGTTTTTGTCTTTCTCTAATATGAATTTTGATGATGTCATTGTTGCACAAGAGATCTTGCAGTTAGAGGCCAGAAGATAAAGATCATCATGAATGTGAAGTTGATTAACTTGGGAAAAAAGATGGTCTTAAGTGATACATTATCCTAATAGCTTCCAGGGTAAAGTCTGATGGAAAGTTTGTACATCATTTTACACTCAAATAAGAATGGCATGTGGCCTGTCCACAAACCAATCCTGAGCCAGAAGCATAGTGAAATTCAGGGCTGTGCCACTCCCAAGGCCTTGGGAGAGTATTAATGCTATGATAACATATGAGGCAATTTCTACCCCAATGGCTTTATTTCTGAAAAGTCCTTGCTGGAACATGAAATTTGTAGGGTTTTTCTGATGATCAGATATGCTTTTTGCAGGACCATAATGCCAATAAAGGTGGCTGTATAGCCTGTCCATTCTAGGTATTTCCTCTGGTACCTCACTTGTCTTTTTCATAGCTGTCTTCCCAGTCATTCATGCTATCTTTTTCTCATGTGACCCAGAGGTTAATGAGAGTGCTGTGTCTGAACCCTTCCTGTGCATAAATGGTGACATAAAAAACCAAAAGCTCCCAAAGCTTGCATGAAGCCAATGTGCAGGCAGGGGTACATGACAAGTTGCTTATTCACCAGTCTGTCCTTCTTGGCAAGGCTTCTGGCTCATAATGTCACTTTCAGCTTTCTCATAAGCTAAGGCAATGAGGGAATTATATCTGTGCCCAAGGTGATGAACCAGATGACAATGCTGTTATTAGGCAGGGTGAGCCCAACAATCATGTAGACCAAAAAAGGACAAAACTCAGTGATGTTCTTGGTCAGAGAGTAAGCAATAATCTTTTAGGTTGTCAAAGATCAGGTAGCCTTTTTCCACTTGATGACTGTAGATGCAAAGTTGTCACATTATCATTTAGTAAGACGGTGGCTTGCATTTTTAGACATCAGAACCTGCTATCTCCATGGCAATCCCAACATCTGCCTTCTCTAGAGCATTGTCTCTATCCTCTGTCACAGCAACAACTGCATCCTGTCTCTGACTGCCCACCACAATGATCAGTTTCTGTCAAGGAGACAATTTCTGAGTGGGTGGTTAGAGCTCATCCAGCTACTCCTGACTATGTCCTTCAGCTCCATGCTGGTCATCACAGCAGCTTTACCAGCCTGTTTGTTAACTTGCTTCACAGCACATCAAGGCATTTTGCAATGTTTTCTACCATCTCACTGTTGGTTGAAGTGTCACCTACACTCATGGTAATAGCTTTGGCTGTGAAGAAATGGTCACTCATAACCATAATAACCTCGATTCCAGTACTCTGACATTTGCTATCTGCATCAGGCTTGTGGATTGAGGGGGACTGATCATTGACAAGATCCCACAAAAGCAGAAGTTGGAGGTGAGAAGGGTAACAGTATTTGTGTCAAATGAGTGAGTTTCCCCAGGCCGCCGAGGTCATCTGCTGTCTGGAAGGCCTTGACTGTGCTCTTGTCTAGAGGCTGCTCCACGCTGTTGATGAAGATGGTGCCACATTTTTTCTAAGATCACCACGATGAGGAAACATTTGCCATTGGAATCATCATCTCATGTATGGGGAGCTAAAATTTGTTGGTAGGGTCAAAAGGGATTCCAGCCTGGATACTTTGCAGTTTTATTTTCTAATTTCCATGCAATCACCCAAAATGACCTTTGAGAATTTCCAAGGGCAGTTTCTGAGGCATCTTCAACCACAACTTTCTCAATGAGGACTTTCCTGTCCTGTTTGAATGCAACCTGGTCACACAGTGTTATTTTTGTGAATCAGAAGACCCAGATTCCAGAGCTCTGGGCAAAGACTTGGTCTGACTCTTCTTTATGTGTGGAAGCCACATAGATCCACCTGTGGAACCATACCCAGGTCCTGATGTGAGTCAGGGTGCCAGTTTTACCGGAGCAAATGATGAGGTGGAGCAGAGGGTCCCCACAGCTTCCAGGTTCTTCACCAGGCAGTTTTACTTGGCAATCTGTTTTTTCTGTCAGTAACAAAGTGACAATGACAATAAGCAGGAGGCCCTTAGCTGCACCTGGTACCAATGAAGAAGAAGGAGGGGTCCAGGCCATGATACTCCATAGACACTGTGACAGTGAAGGAAAGGGTGCCAGTGAAGGTGGCCGCTCCTGCCATGTACAAACAAAGAGCTTGCTCTCGGCAGTGACGATGCCATCTCATTTCCAACTCGTGAAGGCAGTGTGGCCATCTGTCCAGTGACGGTGCCATTGCCTGTGTTGGTGACAGTGCCAGTTGCTCTGCCTTCTAAACAGGTTGTGGAAGAGAAGCCAATATTCTTTGCTTCCAGGGGATTGTCATGAGTAAATGCACAGAGCAGGACTGGGGCTTGGACCTCCCAGTGAGAGATGAATTACCTACCCTACCTCCCCAGAAGCCAGCAACCTGATGTCTGTAGGAATTCTGTCTCCTCCCTTAATCTTCACCATGTCCTGACCCCCAGCTGTTCTGAAGGGATTGCATTCTTCTCTGCATCTCAGATGACAAGAGCTGCTGAGTAATAATTTTACTGAAGCTGACCATGATGTTGATGCTTTTGGTAATAAAGCAAAGATCCCCACAACCAGAGCAAGCACAGAACCCACATGCACATTACCTGGGGGTGCAGACTTATGACTGGAGTACTGAATCCCAAATGCAACTCAGCACAGGACAGCCACAGAAGGATGAAGAATCCCTGCACCTTCTGTTGAGGAACTTGACAATCTTTGACATTCTTTTGAGAGGCCTGAGGGTGTTGGGGCTGTCCCAAGCCAGGCGCTCTGTAGCTCTTGTGCTGGAGAGATCTGTATAATGTTTGCACCATATTTCTCTTTCAATTCCTTATTGTTGAATTTGTGGACATCCAGGTTGAGTTCTTTCTTATGTTCCTCTTCCTGGTGCTTCTTTTTGAGTTCAAAGCAGTTGTTCTACTGGCTCCTGTATTTTTCCTTGCTACACCCTGTGGATTTTTTCTCTGCATCTTTAGGCCCACTGAGCTGCACAGAATAAATTTTTGGTGTTGTCTTGCCATGATGATTGCTGGTGGACTGAGGTTGGGCACAGGGTCCTGGGTCACAGGAGGGCATAATTTCAAGGTGTGATCCATACTAAGGGTCTGGAGCCCAGTGGCTTAGCTGCAGGAGGAAGACCAAAGGGCAAATGTCAGCCTGGACACTGTGCTGGCACCCTGCAGCCCATTGGGTTCAGCTCCTCCTCCCTATTTTCTGTCTTATTTCTGTTCATATCTTATCTGCTCTACCAGGTTGAAAGTCTCCTGAGGGAAGATCTTGTGTTTTTTCATCATTGTATTCTCATCACATGGGAATTCAAAATAGATATATATTTTTTTTTTTTGTCGTTTTTTCGTGACCGGCACTCAGCCAGTGAGTGCACCGGTCATTCCTATATAGGATCCGAACCCGCGGCGGGAGCGTCGCCACGCTCCCAGAGCAGCACTCTACCGAGTGCGCCACGGGCTCGGCCCCAAAATAGATATTTGTTGAATGACTAAATTACCTTACAATTTAGGGTCTGTGGATTTGTGGCCATCACTTGGCAGGGAAATGTAGTAGCCACTGACTAGAAGAGATAAAGCTTAAGCAAATGGACTTCGTAAGGCAAGGGGCTTGAACCAGGTTAGCAGTTCTCAACTGGGGCCTCTGGAAATCCTTGCAGGGCATAAGGTTCACAACTCAATCTAAGCCTCAGTTTCTGCATCTGTAAAGTCAATATGAAAATAGGAGAATGACAATATTTACCTCTCAGGTTGTTAGGATTAAATAAGATAATGAATATAAAGCACTGAGAACTATTTCTGGTACATAGTAAGCACTCAAATTTAGTTTTTAATATTAATATTATAATAAGTAATTACAATACAAAAGCAATAATCCCACCAGCATCCTCATCACAGACCCTATAGACAGGGTTTTCATTAGAGCTAATGATGGCATTTTTGGTAGGTAAGGTTAATATAGTGATCTTTCAGCCCTGTCTTCTTAAAAGAAATAAACCTATGCATCACCCTTTGCAGAGCTCTTTGAGAGCAGAGAACATGTCATGTTTATCTCATTATTCTGCATACACAGCACCTGACACAGAGAGGTGCTAAATACACATTTTGAATGAATGAATGAATGGATGAATGAATGAATCCTATTCATAGAAGGCACTGACATGGGATATTGGTTCAAAAATCATCTAGAAAAAATGCTGACTTAGTACTGATGAAACTGAACTCCAAAGCTACCTTAGAGACCTCTCCATACCCAGAAATTCCCATTATGTTAATGGCTCATCCTATAAACAATAGCCCTCCCTTCCTCAAACCCACTCCAGTTTTGGATCTAGAAGGGGACTCCACAGTGAGAGGAGTCTTAACTGCCAGCCCTGTCATAATTAAAGGTCATTTAATCTGGGCTTTGGAAGGATAGTCTGATGTAACTCTCATGAGCTCCATTAGCAATGCCATGATCAATTTTAAGAGTTTAGCTGATGTGGCTTATCAAGGGACCTTAGCTGCTATGACGCCATGGCCTGGCTTAATGCCCTTGGTTAAAGCCAAGTGTTGGGTGGGTAGCTTGGCTTTCTCTAGAGGCTGCCTGGCCCACTTTGGTGGTATGTGTCAGGGCAGCAAGAATGCATTGCCTAAGTGAGGAATGTGGACTGTCTCCGAGGGCTGGAGGAAGAGGGGAATGACGGGAGGGAGCTCTGATTCTGATGGAGGAACAGGAGAACAGGTTGTTCAGAAGGACATGTAAACAGTCCTTGGCTTCAGCATTCCTGCTGTTATCCACAGTTACTCACAGTCAATGTATCTTGAGCACTGTTATGAGGCAGGGAAAGGGTGGAGCCAAACCAGGAGCAGATGGCAGGGCTAGTGTGCATAGGTGCAAACTTGGCCTTGTAATAAAGTGGGTGTGGCTGGGTATGCCATGACCTCAAGGGAGGCCTCTACTCTTAATCTTTGGAGAGTAGAAAGGAGGTATCCCAGGGATACCTTCAAAGCCCATCTTCTCAAAGAGACACATTCTGATTTGATAGTTGGAAGGACACTGGAAGCCCTGTCTTCTCCCCATCCTAACCTTTTCTCATCCAGGCAAAAAAACTACCACCAATTCCTACTCTCATTCCTACTCCTCTGCTGGTTGTTAATTAATTTTAGCACATGGAACATTTTTAATATGAACAGATTCATCTCACTGTGTTGGAATTTGAGCTTGGAAGGCAGGACCTCAGGGCTTTGAAACGTTCTGTGGAAAAGGCATGCTGTGTGGGGGCTCCTCTAATACCAAGCACCCTCCCGCTGCGGGGACAAAGGACCTCACTAGAGTGACTCAACCCATAGGCGATAATGTGGCTGTGGGATAAGCCTGTGGCACTGTGTGCTTGAGAGTATGAAGAGTATGTTATCTCCCTCTGTGCCCAGCCATGCTACCCTTCTGGCATTCCTAGAATATAGCAGGCTTTTTCTTGCCTGCATCCTTTACTTCTCTGGTCCTCGAATGACTAATTATTTTCATCCTTCAGATTCATGCGCAACGTCAGCTTCTCAGAGAGGCCTTCCCTGACCATTCTATGTCTGAAGTCGGTGTCCCATCGCCATCCCCCCCCCTTATGCTCTGTGATGGCCCCTGGTCCTTTCCCTTATGACCCTCTTCACAACCCTAATTGTGTTTACTGTTTACTTGCTTATTGTCTTTAGAACATGGGCTCTGGGTGGGAGGCCTGCCTGGCTCACTGAAGTATGCTTAGGGCGCACACCTAACAAACTTAGAATATTTGAGTGCCTACCATGGGCACTTCAGTAAGGTATTTGTTTCTGGAAATGCAAATTAGACATAGTCTCTTAAAGCTTAAAGTCTTCTTGGGAAGATAAAAAAGTTGTCACCAACACTTGTGATAAGTGCTTTGAGAGAGGAAGAACAGGGTGCTGCTAGAAGAACCCTCAACAGATCTATAGAAGTCAGAGCAGGCTTTCTCCTGGAAAATCTAAGAACTGAGACCTGAAGAAAGCAGAAAACAACTGAAGAAAAAATAAAATAGTTCCAGGCAGAGGGGGTAGCATATGCAAAGGCCTGGATGTGGGATAGATGAGGGGCATTTCTGAGGACTTGAGCACTGTTCCAGAAGCTATAAGAGGGCAAGTGGCAAAGGGTGGGGAAGGAGAGACAGTAGGAGCCAGAGAGCAGCATCTTGAAGCCAGACTCACTGTGGATTTCATGCTGTAGGAAATTCAGTGCTGCTGAAGAGTTTTGAATACAGAGAGGCACGATTAGATGCTCACTTTTGAAGGATCACTCTGCTTTGTGGGAGCAAGGACTTGGAGGGACAAGGCTAAAGGCAGGGTGACCATGTATGGGCTTACTATGGTGGTCCAGGAGAGTGACAATGGCCCTGGACTGGGGAGGTGGCTGTGGGGATGGGGAGCAGGGGCAGGGTCTCAAAATGCATGAGAAAGGAGTGGAGGTCAGGGAGTGCTTAGCAACGGCTGGGTGAAGATAGGGACAAGGCCCATTTGCCTTGAGTGCCTGTGTGGATGGTGATGCCGATCACAGAGACAGGTATGCTGGGGGAGGAGAGGCACCAGCACACCGTTACCTTCAGGCCCTCCCTCCTGTTCTCTAATCCTAGAGAAATTCCAACTGCCCTACAGACCCAGAACAAGGGAACCTCTTCCTTGAAATTCCCTCTGTAGCTTCCTTTGAACTCTTATTCATTGCCCGTGTGTACATTGCTCTGCATTGTTTCATCCAAGTTAGTCTTATCTGTCCAACCAGGCTTTGTGTGCTCCTCAGCAGTAGAACCATTTGTCCCGATGACCATTACGGGGCTGAGTACATGGCAGGTGCTCGGTCCTTGGGGACTGTATTAGTCAGGGTTTGCCAGAGACGCAGAACCTATACATAGGATGTACATAGATATATAGAAAGAGATTTACTATGAGGAATTGGCTTATGTGATTTTGGAGGCTGGTGAGTCCTAAATCTTCAGTGTGAGCCAGTTGGCTGGAGACCCAGGAGAGCCAATAGTGCAGTTGAAGTCTGAAGGCCTTCTGCTGGAGAATTCTCTCTTGTTCAGGGGGCCAGTTTTTTGTTCTATGTAGGTCTTTGATTGATTGGATGAAGACCACCCACATTATACAGAGCAATCTGCTTTCTTCAAAGTCTACAGGTTTAAATGATAATCTTGTCCAAAAATACCCTCCAAGTTGACACATAAAATTAAGTATCACAGGGACTGACTGGTGTTACACAAATCATAGTCATGCTTTTAGGTTAAGTGGGAAAGTCAGGTTGCAAGGCTGTGACCTCTTGCATTTCACGGGCACCTATATTGATGCTGAAAGAAAATACCTGGGCCCAGAGAGGTGAAGAGATTTTCCCAAGGTCACCCAGTGAGTGTCAGAGCCAAGAGTGGAACTCAGTTTTCTAGACCCCAGGTTTGTGTTTTTCCCCACTACATCTCACAGTGGACAACTTGAGTGTGTGTGTGTGTGTCACAGTCAAGAGGCCATAATACTTGTTGGAGCTGAGCAGTTGTGTATTCTTTGTCAGTGGCCTTCTGAAAACAGTTTGGCTGGAATACAAGAAAGGTATGATGCAGCTTGGGCAGTTCCAGGTCACTGACCGAGGCAGCTTTGGGCCTGGGAACCTGGACAGCCTGGGTTTGTGTAGTCAACAAGAGGCCTGAGGATGAGATGGAAGCCCGCCAGGTGGAAGAGACAGGAAAGATTTGGGATTCAAACTAGAAGGGTGGAGATGTCTCAAGGTAAGAGGTCCACCCCAGTCACCAGGCCTCACACAGGTCCACAATCCAGAGTTCTGGCTTGTGATGAGTTTGGGATTTCTAGTTAGGCATATGGGACCTTAACACAGGCCATGGAATTTAGACTGAGACACTTGGAACACATTCTGGATCTGGGCACAGCATGTTCAATTCTGCTCCAGGGTTCGGTGGTGTATGATTGAGTCCAGGATCTAAGTGCCATGGGTTTAATCTCTCTATCTTGGTGTTTCTCTCTCTCTCTCTCTCTCTCTCACTCTCTCTCTCTCTCTCTCTCTCTCTCAGGCTGAAACAACCGGCTGGCATGTGCTCCTTCTCCATGGGCTTCAGAGCCTGCACAGTGGGGTGAACCGCAGCTGGGTCTGGCTTCTCAAAGGATCCTCACTTCTCTCCAGAAACTCACTGGTGACAACTAGAATTCTAAGCAGGTGGCCTCTTCTTTCACAAATCACTTGCAGCAAAATTCAACACGATCTGTATGGTCAATGCCTTGTGGGACGCTGTAATAGGATTTGGTCTACATAATTTCAGTATTTGTCAGGGAGGTAGAATCAGATACCAGTTTAGCCACATGATGCCAACTACCCAGATGGAAGAGAACAGTTCATTTTTCCCTTTGGCCACTAACATTCCAGAGAGCAGATATTCCTCAACTTTTGGAATCTGTGACATGGTAGTGACTGAATTCATTGTGTTTTCTTTCCTCTAGAGCTGCTGTGTGACATGATTTCATTTTCTTAGCTCAGGAGATTTTGAATTTATCTTAGTATGAAAGAACTTGGAGCCCACAGGTTTCACAAGTGAGGGCTGGGGAGTCAGTGTGGTTGCAGCTGTGTTTTCTTGACCCAAGACCCACAGGCCATGCCTTGAGGGCCACGTTTCAGAGACCACCGAATGGATAAATCCATCTGGCAACAAGACCCTGCTATAAGCATGAAAACCTGGAGGTGGGGTTAATTTTCAAGAGTGTGGTAAATGTATGGAGCACTAATCCTCACATGCTCCCTTTTTCTATATGTTCTAGTTCTCATGGAATACAAAACTGGAATCACAAAGGGGAAAGCGCAAAAGCCTGGGCAGGCAGGGGCAGGCCCGGCCAACAGACCTGTGCTGCAGACAAGCAAAAAAGACAACACCAAACCCTTGACGGGTGGGTGGAGGATGGTTTGGTCTTCTTTTCCACTGTGTTTTTCCATCCACAGAATTACTCAATAATTTGATTAAAGGAGTTCCGTAGATGTTATGAATTTGGAATTTTAGAAAAAAATGTAATAGGACTCCTTGCAAAATTTCAACTGGAGATATATGTAGATTATTTTGGGAGGCACCCCAGTTTCCTGCTGGAGAACTAGCTGGGAGGTCAGAGGAAGGAGTGGTAGCAGTTCACCCCTGTTGGTCACCAATATTGGTGCATGTTGTGGGGTGGGCTGGCTGGATATTTGCAGGCTGGACCACTGACAACCAGAGCTCTCCTCTGCCCAACCTCCTCTCTAAACCATGTGTGGATTCCGGAATAGGAGGTGATAGTGGACACCAACAAAGAATCCAGGACAGAATTTTCCAGATTTAGAGATCCTTTTGTGGTGGGAAGAGACAGGAACTTTACAAAGTCCAGCCTGGAATTGCATAAACAAATACATCTGTGAGACAGGAATCCCAAGTACAAATATCTGAACAGTAGGGAGAAAGCTGGAAAAAATTAGCACTTAGAGAGACCTGGGTCAGGAGAGAGAACTGCAAATTTGTTCTGTACTTGCCCTGTGACTCACCACTGGCTGACCCGTGACTCACCACTGGCTGACCTGGGGCTGAGGGCTGAGGGCTGGTGGGAGGGAGGTGGGGCCGGCAGGTGGGGCAGGGAAGCAGTTGTTCAGAAGAAGCTAGCACTATTTGGGTCTGCAAACAAATACAGCTGCAGGTCATGGGGAAGGGCAGTCAGTGACCTTCTGGTAGATGCTGATGAGACCATAGCTATGAAGAACTTAGAGACTTAAGAGTTTGGGCCTTGGTGCGACAGACTCTAGAGAAGTTTCAACGAGAAGAGGGTCTGAAAGCCCAGTGTGAGGTCAGTTTAGCATCACTAACTACTCTTTCTGCTATGCTAAGGAATAACTGTTCAGGATTTGCTGATGGTGTGCTCAGCATAAAAAGGGAAAACTGCAGGAAAAATCAAGGTGGAGAAAGAGGCACTAAAGTTGTCAGAGTAGAGGATAAAGAGGTGATAATTAGAAGGACTCACATTGCCCATCTTGTCTACTCTTTCAGTGTTCACAAGTCGGCTGACATGGGGTGTGAAGAAGAGTGATTTTGGCTTCCATGATTTTCTTGGGTTTTATGACATAGAGTGAAATAAGGGAGGAGGCTTTATGTTAGGTTCAAGATAGCCCTCTTTGCTTATGGCACTAGCTTAGCCAATGTCTCTTTTGGGGATGGAGAAAAGGTGAAAAGCTAGAGCCTGGATAAATGTTGAATTGGAGCAAACATCAGGAGGTGTAATTTCGGAAGATGCTTGGGTGGGTCACTGGAGAAATCCTGAGTGATCTTTCGAAGTTCCATTTCTTTTCCTAGTAGCCACAGGAAATCCACAGGTGGAAAGACAGTTTGGGAAAGGGTAGGGTGAAAGAAAATGTTAACACTATTGAAAGGAGCAGAGTGGGCTGATCTTGAATGTCTTTTGGGGTCTTGACAAGAAATGCTTTCTCATAGGTACCGTGGGGAGTATTGTCTTCAGAGAGACATGGAGGCTAGTAGATGTTGTTCCGTCCAGAAGACCCTGCTGACAAGCCCAGCTGCATTAGCTAGATTGTGAGTCCTAACTCAAACATCTGCACCGTGGCTGAGCTGGCTGCTGACGAACATGGGGGATGTGGTTAAAAGCAAAAATTCTAAGAAGCAACCCCCTGAGGTCTTGATTCAGAAATTCATGGATAGGGGCTGAAACCAATATTTAAAAAAAGCTTTCCTGGTGAATTTGATGTGCAGTTGGAGTTGAAAACTTCTGTGGCTGGGGTCATTGTTCAGAGTCAGAGTCTTTACCTTCTAGAAGTTTTTGATGTAAAACAGATAGCATCAACTTAACATCTGCAGTGCTCTCAGACCACTATAAATAATGGCAGTAAATGTTGAACAAATATGTAAGATTTATATACACATGGAGTAGAACTCAAAGAAAAATATATTTGTGTTATTAGAATGTCACAATCATTCTAGACAATGACAAAATATGTAGGTATTTAATTGAAACAAGCTTTTTCTTTTAGTCTACTCAAGGTGACCCCTTTCCCCACTACCATCTTCTTGGTTTGCTTTATTTTCAAAGCTGTTTCTTTCAAAGCAGTTTCTGTGGTACAGAGGCATAAGCCCTGTGCAGCAGGTAAGGGCTTCTTGGGGGAAGAAATTCAGAATCCTGTGTGAATGAGATTTTGCAGGTTGTGTATGTGTGTATATGTGTGTGTGTGTGCATGCATTCATACTTATGGGACATATAACGAGTTTCTAGAAGTTTAACTAAAATGCTCTTATACCCAGCATGTAATTTAAAAAATACAAGTCAAATAAATGTGCTGCCATCCATTTGTAGACAGAAGGCAGGATGTAGCGAGGGAATGAAATTGACAACATGGGCAATGACAGTGAGGAAGCCAACAAAAGAATGGAAAATGGGGTCCCTCGGTCATGTCCTCCTCCTGGGAGTGGGTGGAGTGGCCTATTCCAAAAGGTAAGGAGTAGGGAGCCCCAGGAGCCTCTCTGGCTTCTGTGGATTCCTACAGAGAAAGCCGATTTTGTCAGCTTCTCAGACAGGTTAGCAAGTCAACAGAGCAGCTGCCCCAAAGCTGTAGACGGTCTTTGCTGCACACCAGTCGTTTGCTCGATAAACAGAACCAACCCCTGGAGGGTGTTGAAAGAGAGGGGAGTGGTCAATGCCTTGGGCTGACAGCACACTCAGAAGAGCTAAGAAAACAAGGGCAGAAACTCTAAAAATCTTTTAAGTTTTGTTTACTCTGGCAAAAAGGAGTTGAGAGTATAGGAATTAACCGAACCGAGTCTGATGAATAGATATTGCTGACCTGGCAAAATCTGGCTGGCAACCCCCTTATCCTTAACAGAAGGCTACGTAGTCTTCATTTTCCTTCCTCATCCCCCCACCCCCAACACACACACACACACACACACACACACACACACACACACACACACACACACACACAGACACACGCACGCGCGCGCGCACACACACACACTACTCATTCTTTTTCTGCCTGTGAGACCCCATTTTACTTTCTCATCTGATTCATTTGTCTTCCAGCACAGGGAACTATATACATTGATTTTCATTGTTCCCCAATTATTTCATGCAGGAGAATCTGATCTTTTTGAAGAACCAGTGTTGTCTATTATGTTGCTACTTCCTTTGTTTTTCTTCTCTCCCTTCCTCCCTTAAACCAAGCTGCTTTTCCGAGGTCTTTCCTTCCTTCCACCCAAGGTCTGCCTAGCTGAGGCTGGGCCTATGCTGAGCCTTCATTCACTGTTTCATTCATTCACTAAACTATCTTTATCAAGCTTTTCCTAGGTGCCAATCACCAGGCTATGCTCTGGAGATAGAAATAAAAGCCATGATCTTAGTTTTCAGGTTGTTCACAGTCCAGCAGGGATGTCTGGTTCAAGGCAATCAAATTATATATACGCAATCTGTTCAATGTCATTGAATCTCCAGTGCTGAGATCTATAACTTTAGAAATAAGTATGTAGGTGTTTGGAAGCAGATTTTAAAACCACCAAACAAGTCAAATGATGGAGCCAATCAAACATAGTTAGTGTGTCCCTGTTCAGCTCTCCAAAGCATTTTGACAAGGCACCCTGATGTCAGAAGGACTCGTTCCCAAAGAGACTGGGACAGGTTTCCTGCACTCCCGGGGTGGCTCAGGTGAGTGAAGGCAGGTGAAGCAAACCTGCCCACTCAGAATAAGCCATTTGTGGGTCTTTGGTGAAAATTCCCTGTAACTCTCCTTGGGGTTGACATACCTTCCTAATGAAGAGAACTTTTCCTGGACTGCCCAGTCTTTCTCTGAGTCCTCTGATTTTTGAGAATAATTTTTTCCCTCATGGTTTAGAAAAGAGGTAGAGTGAGGGAAAAAAATCAAAGGAAACAGGAGAAATAAAAGGAAATGTCAGTTTAACAATCCCTCAATAACAAGAATGTACAAAATCATCAGGAGAAATAGACTTGATTAAAAATAGGGGCTGGGCATTTGGAAAAGGTAGCTCTTCATTTGAAGAAAAGTTCTTGCTTAATGTGGAGAAGCTCAGATGAACCTTGGTGTGAGTGAAAGTAGATTGCTTTGGAGTAAATTGTTTAATTTGATCTGGGGATGGAATATACCTTGTACACCTCCTTTTCCAAGGAACTGACGTATTTACAACTTATGATTTATTTACTTAAGATGAGGACAAAACAGATCTTGGCATTTCCAGAATTTCAAGGATGACAAAATTCCCTCATTCACCCCCACAATCACACACACACACATTCTCTCTCTCTCTCTCACACACACACACATACACACACACACACACACACACACACACACACACACACACACACACACACACACACACACACACACACACCCCTATCATCATTGAAAACATGTTCCATACAGGCATGGAATCTTGCACCAAGCCCCAGCAATTTAGATTCCCTTATAGTCATTTGATATTATTGTATGAAGAGGACTGGCTATGGGATGAAATTATTTGGTTGAATATTGTCTGAAAAAATGGCAAAGGTTTCAAACACAATGCTCATGCTTGGTGTACAGTGAGTCCTGTTCTTCTCAAATAAGGACATATATTTTGTGGAACTTATTTTTTAGATCCCTCTCATGGTAGAGAGAGAGGAGCCTTTGGGCTCATTACCAAGAACAGTGGATTTGAGGTTTTGAGACCTTAGAAACACATTGGACACAGCTGTGACTATTAAATGGGATTTGGGGGCCTTATCTCTCAAAATAGGGAAAAAGTTAGTAGTAGTTCTAGGAGATTAGGCCTATAGACATTTTGCAGGTTATGGGCAATATAGTCTGAGGAATTCTGAATGTCTTTCCAGTCAATGAATTGTTTTTATGTAGAGGATTTTGTTGGATTGTTTCCTGCTTACTAGGAAATCTTCCTGCTTTCCTCAAAAGGAAGAAGTAGGCTTATATGGTAGCCAGAAGATTTAAGTTAGAAACAAGAAGAAATATCCTGACTCTATGCATAAGAAAGGGATAAATGCACTAGATGCATTTATCTACTCTGGTAGAAATCTATTCTTGATTTTGGGTACCTTCATGTCTATTTTATGCAGTTTAATTCTACTAGATCATGATGTCTTCTGAAATCTTGTTGCATTATGTCCAATAAATTGGCCTTTGCCTTGAACTTTAAAATCTATCTCATAAACATTCGCATGCCTACATCATGCCAGCCCACCGAAGTAGGGTTAGATAAGACTGCAGATCTCCTTAGGTGAGTCAAATTGATGACTGGCCAATAAGGGTCAGGAAGCTCAAAGTATGGAGCTGCTCTGCCCTGTGTCCTAACAGCATACAGCAGTGGGCTTGATCCAGAGGAAGAGCAGGAATGTTCTTGAGGATGAAAGGGTGTCTAGAGAGTGTTTGTTCTGAAATGCTTAATTAAGTTGATCATCCGCTTCATCATGATCATGGTCATGGTCACTATGACTGTGTTTCATTTGAGCCTCAATCCCAGCCTCCCAAGATGGTGGCATGCTTTCTATGGGAAGGGAAATTCAGGAGGCCTCACCATCTCTGGAGAATTCAATTGAGCAAGTCAGTTTTGCCACTTTTCCTAAGGGTGACAGGGGTTGTGAAGTCACCTGGGCAGCCTAATCAGTAGTAAGACTCTTTAAAATACATGTTCTCCCATCATGAAGCCATTAAAGTGAGCCAGGGAAAACACTCAAAGGAAGAGAACATTATCAATTTTTTCCCTTGCCTCTATTGGGGGGGTCTCCTCAGATTTTGTTGTCATGATAGGGCATAGTGTCAAGTGTGTGTGTGTGTGTGTGTGTGTTATGAGAGAAAGAGAAAGAGTATTATATTAGTGCCATGTTTGATCCCTCAAAGATAACTATCCTTCTAATTGTAAATCCTAAAGGAATGGGATTGGGGTTTTTCCCCCAAATATTCCAGTTTTCCTTAACGGTGGGTCTGCCATTTCAGAATCTGCCTGAGCATTTTTAGATTGTAAGATGAAATACATTTTATACTACCGGCTTCCTGGTCATGCCAGGCAAATACTTTCCTTGGTTTTTCTCAACTTCTTTTCTTTCCAGAGCAGAAGGGCCCGTATCAGGCCATTTCTGTTGCTTAGAACAAAATACTTGGAACTGGGTAATTTATAAAGAAAGCAAAGTTTATTGCTTGTGGTTTTGGAGGCTGGGAAGTCCAAAGTCCAGGGAACACATTTGGTGAAGGCCTTGGTGGTGGTGACAGTGACGCGGGAGTCTCACATTGCAGGAAGAAAGAAAGGCAGAGCAGAGAGAAAGAGACTCTTATGTGCTCTCCTTTTAAAGCCCTATAAAATCAAATAGGATTTCCCACCCTCAACATTTACAGTGGGGGCCAAATTTCCAATACCTGGAACTATGGGGGACACAATTTAAGCTTCGATGAGTTGGGGGAGACATTCAATCTACAGCAAGGGCCCTTGGTGAGGAAGTCTCCATTTCCCCGGCCCAGATGAGGAGGTGACACTGCAAAGTGGGGGTGAGAGTGGGGCAGGGGAGGGGCTAGCAGGGACCCAGTGCTTCCAAAGCCTCTGCTACTCAGGTGTAGAGAGGGGTTGCTGCTGGGCAGGAGACTTCAACCCCCTCCACTTTCCCCCTCCTCCCCAGCTCCATGCCATTGAGCCCACTTGGGAATCCTGTCCCAGCCTCAGTTCTGAGAGGCACAAGTGGATCTAAAGAAAAGCGGGTGAAGCTTTGTAGGGAAAGCATTTCTTTTAGTGGCCCCAGTGGGCTCCCTCTTCTCTCCGCAAGGCTTAGTGAACCTGAAAATGCCATTCTGTATTCAAGGGACCTTAGGGATCATGACTACAGGACCTAATGATTAGTGACCAGTGGCAATGTGTAAACCAAGGCCTAAGGACTGAAAGTGGCTTACCCAAGGCCACTTTGGTTGCTGGTGACTGAAGCAAGACATCCTGCATCCCAGCCCAGGGCTGCTTCTCCTGCACTATGAGGCTGTGCTCTTCTGGAGGGTCCTCTCTGGACATATTGGGGTGGGGTCATTCTGGCTCCTGGTCTTAATTCTGACCCAGAGAACTTTCATCCCACCTTTCTCAGCAAGATCCTTAAACTCACTCTCTTCCAAAGCTTCAGACATCTGCTCACCCACACTGAAACTCAAAAAAGAAAAAAGAAATCTGTGTGACCCATGGAAAATTTCACTACAGACAAAACCATGTCCAACCCCTCCCTGCTTGGTTTCATCAGTAATCTTGAAATCAGTTTTCTTTGGCCTATCCTCTGTAGGGTTTTCACAACTTTGGAGGTACCCTGACCCTCCGCAGTCCTGCTGGGTCACCATAACTCAGTCAGATTTTGAAATTTGCTACTGTTCCTTACAATCATTTTTCTAAGAGTTTGCTGTATCAGCTTGCTATATCTTGCATTCAATTCGTTTTTGGTTCTTTTTTAAAAAAATTTTTTCATATTAGAGTTTGAATTTGCTAACATATCTATTGGTTTAATCTGTCACCAACTTGATATAAATTGGTGTTGGGGCTTAAACAAGGCCTGACCTCAGGTAAGATTGTAAAACTATTGAAATGTGTCTCTGGCATCCAACCACCCTCTCCAGTCTCCTCCTACCTCGTGCCCCTTCTTCTCTGGGTTTGCCCTGTATTCACTGTTTTTCTTGGACAGTATATGACAAACATAATAATTTTATCTGATTAACCAATTCCACTTGTATAACAACAGCATTTCTAAGAGATAATTTTAGGATTCTTTCCATCCCATCTCTCTTCAGTTTGTGCCAGAAGTTAGTGGTCTCTAAATTTGGCTGATCATAGAATACCTGGATATTTTTGTTCCCAATATAGGAACACAGGCCTCACCTCAGAACAAAAGAACAGAATCCTTGGGGCCTGGGAATTGGTAATTTTTAATAAACTCTCCAGGGAAGTTTGATAGTTAGCCACTGAGCTCCAGTTGGAAGGTTCTTTCCAACCCTGAGATTCTGTGATCCTACGATTTTATCGTCATTAAAGCTCTGAGAGGAATTATCGTTGTAATAATGACAGGTAACACACTAAACACTCATTAGATACTAAGTTCAGAGTTAAGCACTTCATATAAATGGTCTCAGGGAGGAGGCCATTCTTAATCCCTCTTCAACAACAGAGAAATTTAAGGCTCATATTGATCAAGGTCGCCTGGTAAAGAACCAACTAGAATGTCTTAATATTTCTGTAACTACCAGAGAGGAAAACATTCTCCAAATTCTCCACTCTGGGTTCTCAGGTACTTTGGTTGGGGGTGGGGGGCGGTGTTAGTTGAGGTGGTGTCAGGTCATTGGACCTGCAACCCAGCTGTGAAATCATTAAGGACAGGGCGTGTGTCTTATTCATTGCCCCCTTCCTTCCCCCCAACATTCCCCAAGTATCATGCCTGGCAAAGAGAAGGCCCTCAGTGAATGTTAGTTGAATTAGAATTATGTGTGTAACCCAGGTCTTCTAACTTTTAGTGTGGGGCATTTCTGTTATCTGGGACTCAATGAACTCCAAGATGCAAAGGCATAAATTGAGAACAGGGTTCAACTTGTTATATGGTGAGCAGATATTTGGGATTTTAAAGACCAAAATCATGCCAATTACAAAGACAGTGATCTCTAATAATAAAATTTCGGGTAGCTGGACAACTAGACCAGTTTTGGAAAGGTGTAGGTTGTTGACCCATATATATATATATATATATATATGGCAACTTGATTGTCAACAAAGGCACCAATGCAGTTAAATGGGCAAAGGAAGGTCTTTTCAGTGGGTGGTACTGTAGCAACTGAATATCTGTATGTGGGGTAAAAAGAGAAACTCTTGGTCCCTGCCTTACCCCATACATACAAATTAGTTTGAAATAGGTTATAGGCTTGAATGTGGAAGCTAAAACAATAAAATTTCTAGTAGAAAACATAGGTGAATCCCCTAAACCTCAGTGTAGGCAAATATTTCTTAGATAGGCCACAAAGTTACTAACTACAAAAAGAAAATTTGTTAACTCGGATTTCATTAAAATTAAAAACAAATTTTGTTCACTGTGAGATACAATTAAGAAAGTGAAAAGGCCATTCATAGTATGAGGGAAAATATTCGCCAAAAGACTGGTGTCAAGAATATACAAAGAACTCTTACAACTTAATTATAACAAGACGAACAATCCAGTTAAAATAAGAAACACAAGATTGCACAGGAAATTCACAGAGATATCCAAATGGCCAATAAGGTGCTTAATATTATTAGTTACAGGGAAATGCAAATTAAACTAATAGGGATATTATTGTACACACATTAGAGTGGCTGACATTGAAATGACTGACAGTACAAAGTGTTGGTGAGGGTGGGGAGCATCTGGAACTCTCATACGCTTCTGGTGGGAGCGTAAAATGCTGTAGCCAGTTGGGAAAACTGTTGGCATTTTCTAATAAATATCAACATATGCTTACCCTATGGCCCAACAATTTTACTTCTAGACATATACCCCAAAGAAATAAAAATATATGTCTAAGAAAGATTTGCCCAAGAAAGCAGGCTTATTAGTAAAAGTCCCCAAATAGAAACAACCCAAAAGTCTATCAACAGGAGATCAGATGAATAAGTTATAGTATATTAATAACATGAAATACTATTCAACAATAAACAAATCACTGATTAGACAAGATAGATGATTCTCAGTAACAGTATGCTGAATGAAAGACACTAGTCATAAAGATCATATTAGATGATTCTGTTTATACAGAGTTTGAGAGAAGGCAGATTTAATCTATCGTGATAAACATCAGAAATGTGATTATCTCAGAGACAGAGCAAGGAAACTATTAACTGGGCAGGATCATGTATGAACTATTCCAGTTATCTACTGCTATATGACAAACTACCCTAAAACTTAGTGGCTAAAACACCAACCAGCTCATTCTATCCCTCAGTTTTGTGAGTCAGGAATTTAGGCAGGGCTTGCTTGAATAATTCTTCTTTTTCCATGTGTCATTGATGGATAGGTTGGTCTTGAGGGTCCAAGAAGGCTTTCCTCACATGTGACATCTTGGCAGGGCTGGTTGGAAGTCTAGACTCAGCTGGGACTCTTACTGGAGTGCCCACATTGGCCTTTTCAACATGGTGACCTCAAGTAGTCAGATTTCTTACTTGGTGCTCAGGGCACCAAGAGTGAGTGTTTCAGAGAATAAGGCAGGAAACACATGACCCTTACTGGTCTAGCTTGTAAGTCACACAGTGTTACTGCTGCTGGATTCTGTTGGTGAAGGCAGGGACAGTTCTGCTCAGATTCAGAAAGAGGGGACATAGACTCCACCTCTCAATGGAAGGAGTATCAAAGACTTTGCAGCCATGTTTTAAAACTATCCTAGGAACTTTCTGGGGCTGATGGAAATACTCAATATTTTGATTTGGGTGGTGATTACATGAGTATATACAAAATTATTGAGCTGCATACTTAAGATTTGGGCAATTTTTTTGTAAATCATATTGCAATTTAAAAAGTCTACAGAGTGCGTATCATACATTACTGTCATTATTTTCACAACAATCCTATGAGTCGGTAATTATGAATTCATTTTATAGGTATTTCACTTTACTTAGTAACTTGGCCGATATCAGACAGAACCAGGGTTCAAACTCAGGTTTGTCTGATCCCAGAATGACTTCTCTTTCCACTAGCATCATGTGACAGGGACAAAACGATTCCTTCATTCACTCATTCACTCATTCCTCAATTAATATCTACTGAGAATCCACTGTACATTGGGTACTGGGCTAAGAACTGGGGACAAAGAGAAGAATAGCACATGTCCTTGCCTTCAAGGGACCATGGCCTATAGAAGGAGACAGATCCATATATACATGTCTATTCTACAGTGCGATAGTATTATATTATGTTGAACATATTTTCTGAACTCTTAAATCAAGACCACATGAAATGACTGGTACCCAGGAGCACAGGGGACAGAATATTTGAAATCAGAACGTGTTCCACAGAACATATGGTCCCAAAAGACCAGCACATTTACAAAGCTCTAATTGGGCCCAAGAAGGAGGCTAGAACCATTGCTGGAAGAGCGTGAGATCCTTGCTCAGGGCCTTCTAAGTGCCCAGCACCGTGCTGAGAGCTTTACCTTCATTCTCTCTCCTAGTCCTGACAACCTCCTCCCCACCCCCATGAGTGTATTTGCCTCATTTTGCATTTGAGGAAATGGAAACTAGGTGAGATTAAGTTTTCCTGGGTTATGTTGCCAGTGGTAGCAGAGTTTGGATTTGATCTTTATTTTGGGGGAGGGCTTGAAAGGCCTTTGATCTCCTCACTTCTCTTGACTCTTGGTGACCCCTTGGGGGCTGTGTGTGTACTGTGCTCTTGCTTCTTTTTATGCTCCCAAGACTCAGCTTAATTCCGTGGTGTACTGGGGCGGTTTGTACTGGTTTCACAAGAGCAGATTGTTAAATTTTTTCCCAACTCTGAGCTCAACGATTGTCATGTTGGTAACTTAAAATTGGCTAGTGGGAAGGTACACACCATGGAAATGAACAAATGCTGCAAATCAGGTTTTTTTTGGGGGGGGGGATGGGAGAGACCAACTTTTCCAACTGCTTTATTTCCCCAGAACTAGACCCTGAAGGGCTACACTTAGTTATATCTGTAACAGTTTGACTCTGCATTTCAGAAATCTGCTTTATCCAGGTAAACTCTTGCATGTAAATTTAATTTGCTTAGATTTTATTCTCTTAACTTTTTGTGTTTTTTGTTTTGCTCTGGGGTTTGAATTTGATTTGATCTGATCCTTTACTTTCTTATTCCTTCTGCTGTTTGTCATTTTAATCATCATTGGGATTAATTTGGCCCAGCTTTGAGCTGCCACAAACTTTCCCTTTGACTTTGTTACCGGACCCCCCAGGTGAACTGCTACCTTCACCCCCGACTCAGACTTGTGATCATACTCGGCCATCTGCTCCAGACCTCAGTCTCTGTTATTGTCATCCAGCATCCATCTTTCAAGCCTTTTTTCTTTTCTGGCATTCCCTGGCTGCTGGAATTCAGCTAGCTTTGACTAACAGGTGTTGATGTGTTGATCTCTTGAAAACAATCTATTTTTCTTTGGCAGCTCCCCAGTGCACCTCACCATTGTCCCTGCCCAGCCCGAGATAGGAGGGCCTCAGCTGGAGACTATGGAGTGTCTGGGGCTCCATCAATCAGCAGGAGGTCTGGAGGGCCTGCGGCTTTGTGCTGGCCTGGGTTTACAGAGAAAGGCTGCTGGCCCAGCTGTGGGGCCAGGGTGTACTCTGGGTTATTTCTTCCAGGAGTAGATGGGGGGTTGATTTTCTAGTTTTTCATGGATGGTCACATGGATGGATTTAACTGCATCTATCTTCTGCTTTGACTCTCCTTGTACGTCAATAAAGGTACCTGGGAGACAGCTATTAAGTGTGAGCAAGCCAGCTCATCCATGAACAAACCCATGATACTGGCAGCCCCATCTTGCCCTTCCACCTCATTTATTGAGTGTATACTGAACGCCAAGTGCTCTGCCACGTGCTTCAACAGCATTGTCTCATTTAATTCCGACAACAACTCAGATGAGGAAGATAAGCCTCAGAGAGATTAAATTGCAACTCATGGTCACACTGCAATTAAACATGAGTCAGAATCTGAACTCAGGATTGCCTGTTTCCAGTCAGCATAACCTCCTAGCCTCTCTGCTATGCTGTCCTGGCTCTCTTCAGTTAAAAACACCTATCTATGTGCCAGACTCGGGGCTGGAAACAGGGATGTATGAGACACAATTTCTGCCTTTGAGGAGTTCTCAATTTAGTGGGAAAGACAGACAGTCTTGAACACAATTTTAATCAAGGCGTTAGTAAGAGTTCAGAGAATTGAAGTGGAATCAAGGAGGGCATGGTCTCCTGTGTTGGGGATGGAGTGAACCTGGAATGCTTCCTGGAGGGGGGGGCATCTGAGCCGGTCTGGGGAGTGCAGGACCTACCCCCTCTCACTGAGTGCAGAGAATTTATCTTTGCAGAACAGGGAAAGCAGATAAACCATCCTTTACCTCAAGGTACTTACGATCTAATGGGAGATAGAATCAATGCTCGTGAAATGTCTTAAAGATTGTTACCTCTAAAGCCTAGAAACCTGTACACCTCTATGTAAAAGAATGACTAGAATACCCGCACTGGGACGAGGGTGGGAGTGGGCAGCCCCAGCAGGATGTCAGAGAAGGGTCTGCAGAGAATTGGGAGATTGGGTTTAAGATGCAGAGCTGTCCTGGCCACCCACTGGCTTTGTGACCTTGGGCAAGTTGTTTCTTTTCTCTGGAACTCAGTTTTTCAATTTGTAAAATGGGAAGTTGAGCCAGAATGATCTTATAGTGGCTTCTAACATCTGGGGCACCAAAAGACTGTGTATTCTCTCTGAGTTGAAATCTAGGGGGAGATTCTGGCCAGGGATTCTGGTTCTCCTCTTGGGTGGTAGGGTGGACTGTGCTCTTTCCTCTGTCAAACTGGCTGCTTCTGTGTTGTTTACCCAGAGACCAAGGCTTCTAAACGTCCCAACTCCGCATTCAGGAGACACAATGCCAAACCTGACCTTCGACCTCACACGCTGTCCTGGAATGTAGTTTTGTTCCCCTCCCCAACCTCATACCTGAGGTTCAGTGAAGTACACAGCTGGAATCCGAACACTGGCGAGGAGACAGTCAGCCGCCAGGTGTGTGCTCTTGTTTGCATCATCCTGTCTTCTCAGTTTTTGGACTGTGTTGAGGCTGTGGGCTTCATCTGAGTCCTGCTCCCTCTGTGAAAATACCTCTGGTGTCTGAGGCCTGCAGTTCTCTCTTGTCCCCAGATGTCTATGCTACTTACTCTTTACCCGAACATATATACCGGAACATTAATATTTAGTTTAGGTCCGGTCACCAACTAGCTTTGACATCTTGGGTGAGCCACATCGTCTCTCTGGTCCTCAACTTTTTTATTTTTGGAAGTTTTTAAAAATTTTTAATTTATCAATATACAATGTAGTTGATCTCCGTGTTGCTTTGCCAATTCCTCCTTCCCCCCAGTTCTTCCTCCACCATCAACATCCTATCTGTTCACCTGTCTTAACAAGTTTAAGGAATTGTTGTGATTGCTGTGTCTTCTTCCCGCCGCACCCCCCATTTATTTGTTTTTATATATATATATATATATATATAATTTATTTATTTATTTTTATTAGCTTCCACAGAAAAGTGAGAACATGTGGTATTTCTCTTTCTGTGCCTGTCTTATTTTACTTAAAATAATTTTCTCTTAAGTCCATCCATGTTGCTGCAAATGGTAGTATTTCATTGTTTTTATAGAAGAGTAGTATTCCATTGTGTAGATGTACCACATTTTCCTTATCCACTCATCCGATGATGCTGACTCTCGACTTTAAAAGGAAGGTGTTGGACCAAAGCAGCAATAGGCAGACTATGGCTCTCAGGCCAAATCTGGCCCATTGCCTGCTTTTGTAAGTAAAGTTTTATTAGAACTCAGCCTGCCATTTTCCTATCATCTCTGGTGACTTTCATGCAACATGGCAGAGTTGAGTATTTGCAACAGATGTTGTGTAGCCTTCAAAAGCTAAAGTATTTTCTATCTGTCCCTTTACAGAAAAAGTTTGCTAATCCCTGGACTAGATTATTGCTAAGCTTCCTTCCAGTTTTGACTTTCCTATGGTTTTAAAAGGAGATGAATCACATTCTTTTACCCAACACATACATTCAGAGTCTACTAGGAGCCTGTGTGTAGAAAGTTTGGGGATGGGCATCCTTCATGACACCTAAATTCTGCTTGGCCATAGTTATCACAGTATGCCCTGACATCGCATGTTCCCTCTGCCTGGAGTGCCTTTCTCACTCATGACTAATTTCAACCCATTCTTTAGGATTCTCCAGGAATCTCCTCCAAAACCCTCAGGCCAGTCTAAGTGCTTACTATTCTCTGTACTTCTACAGAACCACATCTCCCATTTATCTTGATGCTGCTGATACTTACCTCACTGTATTGAAAACAGCTGTTTAGTCTTTCCTTCCTCCCTTCCTTTATTATTAATTATATGCCAAGCACTTTGCTAGGCCCAGGGACTCAGAGTCAATAAATCATGGCCCCAGAGACTCTCGGAGTGTAGAACAGAGAATGTTTGATTTCCCTTCTACCAGATATGGCAAACACCATCACTAAGATTTCCTCTAAATTACTCAAGCATGGTTGGATTTTCCCCTTTCTTCTTGCCCATGCTGCCACTGAGCTTGAACTAGCCAGCAGGTGGACAGTAAGGGGGGGGACTGTCTTATTCTCAGACCAAGTGTCACCCTGACCTGGATCTCACACCTAAGCAAGCCCTACACTGGCTGTTCACCTCCCGTGTCCCTTCTCGGGGGTGACACCAAGGGATGTGCCTCCTTGGAGTCTGTGGTTTGTACCCACTTCTAGACCATATTTTTGGTACCTGATCCCCTGAAATTCCCTGTCCAAATGGCCTTGAGCCTTCCCTGGGTCTGTCCTCCCAGGGGTGGACTGTATTGCCAGTGTGCACATCCCTAGGCCTCAAGGGTAGCCAAGGAGGGGCAATTTGTGGGGCCCAGGGGTTGTGGACAAAGCTTGGACAAGCAGCCCAGGGTGACTACATGTGTATGTGTAGGTCTCCTTGTTATACAGGAAGGAACTGGGGGAGGGGAGAGAAGAGAGACATGACATTGACCACCAGCAGCTGGGCACCTGGCACCAATATATACTCTTAAATTCAAACCGGCCTTTGAGATCATTAGGAAGGTTTCTTACTTTCTTTTTTAAAAAGAATTTTAGAGGAGTTGCAAAAATAGTACACAGAAGTCTTTATATCTTTTACTCAGCTTCCCAAAATTTTAACATCTTACACAATCATGGTATCATTAACAAAATAAATTAACACTGGTACAATACTATTAACTAAATGACAGACTGAAAACTAGGAACTAAAGACAGAAAGGCCCTTAGCTCAGAGAGGGTGACTGGCCCTTCCAAAACTAGAACTGGGGTCCTGGAGATTGGGATTTTCAGACACACAGTGGAAGGCTCCTTCCCACCATCCTGAGAAGCCAGAGGCCTTGGGGGGCCTAGAGGTCACACAGGGGCCTGACATTAGCTTAGTGACATCCCATGTCCCTCAGCTCTCTGATTACACCATTTACTATCTGATGAGAGATAAAATAGTGCCTCTAGGTCTTAGATACATTCCAGGAAAAGCCCCTGAGGTCCAGGAATCAGGGAACTATGAGTATTAGGTTATATTAGATTTTAGAATATTAGATGATATAAGACAACACAGGTGTTTGGAGATGCCACACATACATGCACATGTAAATATGTGCACATGTACATGCATGTATATGTACATACACACATACATACAGGCAAGGTCTCGTCTTTTTCTCCTGAATTCCCTTGACCCTTCGCCTTGGTTACTACCTATTGATGAGTGAAGAGCATTAGATTGGAGTCAGGCAGTCCTGGTCCTCTGCTGAGCTCAGTGACCTTGGGCAGAGAACTTCACCCTTTGACCTCCTGCCTGACACGTGAGAGGAGACTGATCTCTAAGGTCTTTAAGCTCTTTCTCCTCTCCCTTTTGCATTCTTCTCTGCTTGTGATTTTTATTCTACTCGCCCTTCCTCATTCTCACCTTCTGCTCTTTTCCCCGTCCTTTTTGTGGTCATTTTTCTGCTCTTCTCGAACTTTCCCCTTCTTTCCTCCGTTCCGTGTCTCCACTGCTTTCCATCGCTCCTCTTGTCTGTTCGTTCCTCTCTTCCCCCACCTGCCTCTCTCCTACTTCCCTTCCTCTTTTTCTGCTCTCTCTCTCTCTTTCTCTTCCTTATCTTCCCCACATTTCCCTTTCCTACATTTCAGTATAATCTTTTTTGTACACTGGACCTTTATGGCCCACCAAACGCTGTGGCAATTATTTCTAATGAGAAGGAAAAAAAAGAGAATTAAATCATAGCATTCATTGGCAGTGGGCAATTTGTTTCAATCATAGAAAAATGTCCCGGCTTCCTTGAATATTGAAACATTGATGAAGAACAGATTTGCTCTGGCAGTGCAAATTCCCCTCTGTTTAAGTTTGGCAGAGGGACTGCCTTGCTTGATATTATTATAGGCATTTTGATGCATTCCCTCCTTAGCAAAGTTGGAATGCGTTTCCACCAACCCCTGTATTGATGTAAAACTATTTTATTTGTAACGAGGGTGTATTAAAATATATATACATTTCCACTGATTTTTGGCTCTTAGGAGGCTGGGATCTGATGACGTCCAGGCAGGAAGGCCTGGGTTTTTCCACCCTCTCTCCGTGGGGAGAGTGCTGGAATTTAGACGCTCCCCTTGTCCCCACCTCCTTGTGAGACTTCACTGATTTTAATAAACGTTTTCCTTTCTTTGGTTTTCTCAGTGGCATAGAACCAGATTGATGTCAGTTGGACGGAGTCTTCCAAAGGTCACCTTCTCTATCTTGAACACATTGACAAGTGGCCTTAATTGGACAGGGTCTGAGTGAGCTGTTAGGAATGATATAAAGAAAAGAGAAGTCGTACATACAAAAGAATCACATAGACACAGAGATACCGCTATTTTATTGTACTTCTGTTCATGCTCAGGGGACACACAGGTGAATGGGTGAACAGAAGGGACATGGGCCAGCCTGCGAGGCGGATACGGGGAGCTGAGATGGAGGCAGAGGCAGTTTGGTAGAGAGGGAGGAGCACTGGGATATTTGGGAAGGCCAGAAGCAATGACTAATGACAGAGAGCTGCTCTTTTTGGAAAGAACTTTAGCACCATCTATCAGGATTGATTCATCCTTTTGCTGTCCAGTAACTTTCCTCCCTAAACCTCCCACCAAGCACATGCGGACGCAAGCTCTTTGGGTCAGAGCCTTGACAATTACAGAGACCTTAGAAATCACCTCATCTAGAGGTCCTAACCTGGAGCTGTTGAGAATGCCTTGAAATGAAAAACAAAATAGCAGATGTAGCCATTTGTGTGGGGTTTGAAGAGGAGACATAACTTTCCTCAAAGACATTTCCAAAGGATGCCACGATCCAAAACATCTTCAAACAATGGGTCTAGTTCAGTCTCTGCATTGAATATCTGGGGGAACTGAAGACCAGCAAGGTGATGTGGCTTAACTAAGTCTTTACAGGGAGTTATAGTAATTCTTTCCATTTACAAACAATGCAACAGGCCTGGGAATTTCTGGTGACACAGAGAGAGCAAAGCCAGCCTACAGCTGGTGTCCTGGCTCTCAGTCCAGAGGCTTCCTTTGTATTTCACCATCTTGCTTGCTATGCCATCATCACCTCCTATGTCTTCTCATTCATATCAGGTGACAGCAATGTCTATCTGTACCAGGCTTCCACTACCTACTGCTAAGAATTGACAGTTTGGGGAAGGTATGTGAATGGAGCCGGTTTTCCTAAGACTGGTGTTTACTGTGATCTTGTTTACAATCAACATTCTAGTCTGCAAAGTAGTAGCCCAAACATCTAAAGTCTAGGGGTCTGATGAATGGAAACTTTAAGACTTGTGTTAAATAATATATGTTTTGGTCCCCATCTAGCTCCACTTACTACACCTATAACTCATGCTTAATTTGCTCCAAAGTGGATTCGGACTCAAAATCAGTAGAGGAAGGGGCGTGAGAGTCAAAAGGACTTGGCAACAATTTGGTTAAATATTTTTGGTTTTGTTACTTCTCACTACAGACTCTAAGCTCAAGCTACTCCCATAGTTGCCATGCTATTTCACACTTTTGGTGCAAGCTGTACCTTTTTCTTGGAATATGGAAATGTCTCCTTATACTCTAAGATTTTCCAACAAAATTGCCCACTCCATGAAGCCTTTTCTGATTCTCCTAGGCAGAGTTGGGGACTCCCTCTTTCCTGTCCATGTGCCTGGGACAGAGTTTATCACAACACTCAGTGGATATTAGTGTAGATATCAATATCCCAGATGGATTGTGGAATCCTGGAGAATGGGGTCTGTATAGCATACTTGAGGGCAGCGGTTCTCACTGGGGAGTTTTGCCCCCCTGAAGGTGGTGGTGATAGCACTAATGGCATCCAGTGGGCAGAGTTCAGAGATGTTGCTAAACATCCTGCAATGCACAGGACAGCCCCCCAAATGAAAGAATTACCAGGCCAAAGATGTTAATAGTGCCTGCTGCTAAGAAACCTGCCATAGAGGATCAATGATCCCTGGCTAAATTCTTCAAATAGCTGGCACAGATGGGTCAAGGGTTAGTACAGCCTGAGAGGAGCACTGACTGTCTCCGTCTACTGTTGGACAAGACAGGGGTGTGCCCTTCGAGTACAGTGGCATAAAACAAGAATGAACATTTTAAAGTTTCAAACACTTGGTTTGTGTTCTAAGAACTTTTTGTGAATCTGTCAGCCCCCAGAGAATGTGAAATTAAAGATTCCTTCAAACCCTAGTATTCTAGAATTCAGCACTCATCAAACAGGTCATGAGCAGGCAGGGGTAAGGGCTACCGGCTCTTTGTGTGGGAGACCTCATTTAGCAAGATCACAGCTTTCTGTAATTCCTCCCATGCTCTCAAAGGCACTAAAGTTCTTTGAATAAAGAACTTTTTCTCCATTCAATAACTTGTTGCAAGATAAGAGACAGACCACAAGTGAAATTTTAGGCATATTCTACCTAATCAGCCATATTCTTGAGAGTATCATGGAAAAAACACGTGGACAAACTATCCTTAAATAGTCAGCTAATACTAAGAACTTTTCTTTAGTTCATCCTAAGTTATCATTGGCAAAGCCTGCTGGTTGTAAAGGCTAGGGCAGAGACAGTGCCAATATGCAGGTCCATTGGGGAGGAAGCTGGAGGTGGGATGCTGGGGAGAGGATGGGTGTGTGCATTCACGGGAAGGAAGAGCGGTAGAGGGAAGGAGGCATAAGAGGTGGCTGTTTGGTGGACAGGGGACACTAGAGAAAGGCATGGGGCAGAAGAATGGAGTGGGGGCCCTTAAGGAGCTTGTAAAGTGGTTTAGAAAAGGCAATGGGTGCAAATAAAAAGCAAATCGACTGTGCAAACAGTACATGAGGGCTTGGTAAATGGCAAATAAGTGATCGGAGTGATTGGGGGTGGAGGGGAAAGAGAATCTCAGGGCAATGGCAAGGTAGACGTCAGCCCTTCTGGAATGATGGGTATGATTTCACTGAGAAGGGTGGGCTCAGATAAAGGCTTCAGGCTTAGAAAGGTAGGGAGATGAAAAAGGAGGAGGTCATGGGGTAATGTTATAAAATATTCAGAGTTTGGACAGAGGCTTTGGTTTTGGAGTCAGGGAGGATGGGCTTAGCTAGGAGTCTTATGGGAAATGTGGTGAATATGTTGCTGGAAAACCTCTTCCCCTTATTGTCTCATGGCTGTGCCATTATCTTCTCAAAGAGAAGCCTGCTTCAGACCAGGGCATATGGCTGCAGCTCCTCAAGGACCTGGCAGGTACATCTGTCACCGAGGAAAGTCCTTGGATGTGAACATTTAAGAGCCCCCGAGGACGCTGCTGATGTCCAGTCTGTAGTCATTCCCCACCTAGGGGTGTGATCTGTCCACAATCATTCCAGCCTTGTTTACAAGTCTTTCTCTTACCTTCAAGATAAAACCAATTAGATGATTTTGCTCCTCAAGAATGGTCTTATTAAAAAATAGCTTGCATTTATTGAGCACTTACTCTACACCAGATCGATAGCACAAGGGACTTCAGTTGCATTACCTTATTTAATCTTAATGTAAACTCTTGAGATAGGTACTGTGTTAGGGTTCTCCAGAGAAACAGAGACAATAAGGATTTGGCTCACATGATTATGGAACTGGCAAGATCTCCAGAGTCCATGTCCCAGTTGGAATCTGAAGGCCAGCGGGCTCATATAGAATCAGAAAGAGCCAATGTCCCAGTTCAAAGGGGGAGGGGGTCAGGCTATTGTTATATTCAGGCCTTTAGCTGATTGGACAAGGCCCATCCACATTATGGAAGGCAATCTACTTTACTCAATCTACCAGTTAAAATGTTAACCTCATCCAAAATCACCCTCACAGAAACACTCAGAATAACATTTGACCAAATATCTGGGCACTCTGTGGTCCAGTCCAGTTGACACATAAGATTAAATATCACAGGTACTATGAGGATCAACATCCTTATTTTATAGATGAGGAAGGGAGGCATCGACAGGTAAAGTCATGTGCCCAAGGTCACACAGGTGGCAAAGCTAGGGTTTCAGCTTATGTAGCCACTGCCCGACCTTCCTAAGCTCTGGTCTTCACTATCTCCATCATGGAAGGAGGAATAGGCCACTGCTCATGATGTAATTTAGTGGATGAAGTGGACATCTCAGCCTTCTGAATATCTCTACCACCATGTTGTTAGATTCTTAGATTCTCCCCAGGAAGTAAAATCTTTTGGCAACACCATTAAGCATTTTGCCTATGATTTTTTGTTTCCTGGGGCAGACGGGGTATGTGTCTTCCATCAGCTAGCCAATAAGCAAACTTAAGTCTGTCTGATTTATCTAGGACTCTGCATCCTCACTGGGCTTGGGATGGAGTGCTCGATAAGTAAATTCTGCTGGAGCAAGCTTGGTTCCCTGAAGAAACTTTTTTCTCATATGTAGATCTGCTTTTCCATATTCTAGAGTAGCAGAATAAATTGTCTCTTTCTTACATAAAAGCTTTTCAAACACTTGAAAACAGGAACCATGTCCCCATGAGACTTTCCTTTGGGCTAAATAGTTCCAGTTCCTCCTGGAATTCTTTCCGTGATTTGGTGTATAGACCCTTTTATGGACTTGTCTTCTTGTGACTATAGTCTATGCCTTCCTTTTAAAATCCCAAATGTTCTAGTTCTGGTCTGATTAATGCACTAGTAAGGCAGAAATATCACCTCCAATATCTTGAACATTAGGGATTTATTGATATAGCCTGATTGCATTAAATTTCTTAAGAGCAATGATTATGCTTCATATAAAATATAAAGTCCAAGAAGCAATTAAGAGTAATAATTTATTATTGTTTTGCATTGTGCCTGTAGTCAAATATGTATCAACACGCTATGCCTCTGCACTTGATTTTTTCACTTAAATTTCAGAATTTTATATTAATTCCTATCAATATACATCTTTGTTAACTGTCACTTATACAAGTATACACTTACACAAAAAGTTCATGGAAAAATAGAATTAAGAGATAATGTGAATCATTCTATGAATTTTTTGAAGTACCCTTGGATTTCAATTCGACTCTACAAATTTCTCTGCTGATTTGTGGCTAAGTGGGGAAAAAAGAGAGGGGCATTGGAAAGACAGTCCTCTTAATTCACACCTCTGTCCAAAGTTGTTTTGCTGGGGGAGGAACGGGAACTGCAGGGAACTGAGCTATACTGAGGAATAGGGGATCATAGGCTTTTTAAAGGTGGGAGTAAGATCCAGGCCAATGCGCCAGAAGTGAGTTTCTAAAATGGAAAAAGAACACTTTGCTGCATTTTCCTCTTCCATTTTCATCTGTGCCAAGGATCTGAGAAGAAGGATGCATCCAGTCACTAGACACTAAGATCTTAATGGAAAGACCTAGCGCAAAGAATCCAATTGCTATTCAAAGCTTTTGTATGTATCCTTTATGTTTCCTTTGGGGCTCAAGCTAATTTCTTTCAGACCTTTGGGCTCAGAAGCAACGGAAGATGTTGTTCTTGCCCTCACAGGGCAGCCTACAACTGGCTTGGGAAGAAGACTTGCATGTGTGTGTCTAGCACAGCAGACTTGGCTAGGAACGAAGACGAATTTGTGCTAAGTGGCATGGAGTTGATCACAGCCTCAAGGGGGTTTATGTAGAAGGGTGTAGGAGAAGGATGGATCCACCAGGGGGTATCCCAGAGGAAGTGGGAATGGAGCTGGGTTCTGAAGGATTGGGAAGGGGGAGAAAGAAGGAAAGAATTTTCGGGGTAGGGGAGGGGCGTGAACAAAGTGGGTCGTGGTGACAATGACTTCACAGAGACCAAGGGATGGAAAACAGACTGGTTCTTCTCTAGGCAATGGAAAAACTCACTGTTGAGAAATACTTGGTGGCAAGGACATTTCAGAGACCCAGTTCCTGGATCTGACTTGGCTTTGCCATTTTTCTTACCACCAGCTGAATCTAGGCTCTCTTTCCCTTATTTCCAGATTCTTTTATTTCATTAAATTTTAAAATTTATTTTAATTGTGTATATTTATGTGGTACAATGTGATGTTTTAATCTACGTATCACACCTTGTAGGAAGATTCAATCAAGCTAATTAACATATCCATCCCTTATTTTTTTGTGTGATGAGAACAGTGAAAATCGATTCATTTAGCATTTTTGAAATAAATTATTTTTAACTGTGGACACCATGCAGTGCAATTGATCACTAAAACTTATCCCTCCAGTCTAACTAAGACTTTGTGTCCTTCGATCAAAAACCTCCCTTTGCCATCCCCTCCCCTCTGCCCTCATCTGGTAATCACCTTTCCATTCTGTTTCTATGAGATTGACTCCAGATTCGGTATGTAAGTGAGATCGTTCAGTATTTAGCATGTTTATTTCACTTAGCATAATGTCCTCCAGTTCTATCCATGTTCCTCATGACTTCTTTGTTGGTTTTTTTGCCTCTATTTTCCTAACCTCTTGCCCAAGATACATATGAATATTTTTTTTCAAACCTTGGGGGTGAGCAAGAAACAAAGAGGCACATTAAAGTGGTCCCAATTTCAAATATTCTGTCCCATTGTCACTGTGTGTTGACTCCTACCTGGTAGATATCATATTTTAGTTTTCCACTTGGACTATATAGTAATAATATTATTAATAATAAATAAATAACAAACTATATTCATGTTAATAATAAATAATTATTAAAAATAAACAATAACCACTGACTAGATATGCTAGGTTTATATATGCTGGTATTTAATCATGATAATCCTTCAGTGAGGTAGGTGCTATTATCATCCTCATTTTATGGATGAAAAAATTGAGGCACATACAAGTTAAGCAAGTTGCCCGAAGACACATGGGTAGTAAGTGGCAGTGCTGTGACAAATACAGGAGTCTGACTCCAGGCTCTGTCCTATTTACTAAATACTTCATTACTTCATCATAGAAAATACGTGGTCATGGTCTTCAAGTAAAAGGACTGGAAAGAAAGGGAAAGTTGTTTTTTTTTTTAAAAGATGACCGGTAAGGGGATCTTAACCCTTGACTTGGTGTTGTCAGCACCACGCTCTCCCAAGTGAGCAAACCGGCCATCTTTATATGGGATCTGAACCCGTGGCCTTGGTGTTATCAGCACCACACTCTCCCGTGTGAGCCACGGGCTGGCCCAAGGGAAAGTTTTTCTGATACCTAGGAGGTGCCACAACTTGTGCTAAGGCATTGTGCACATGTCATTTCAGCAAATCCTTACCCCACTCTGGAGGACAGATATTATCACCGCCACCTTACAAATGGAGGGAACAGATACGAAGTGAAGGAGCTGCTTGTGGCCCACAGCTGGTACAATGCACAGTCAGATTATACTAAAGTCTGTCTCTTCCCCAAAGCCCATGTGTTTTCACTACAATCGTGAACTGATTCCCAAGCAGCTGATATAAGGAGAGTGAGAAAGGGCCACATGTGAGCAGGGAGAGCTTAGAAAACTTTCCTAGCCATTAAAAAGCACAGCAGTTCAGTCCATGTGCCGCAGCTGGGCACAGCTGGAAGACAGCAGTTTGGCAGTATCTGCAGCCAAGGTGCTGTTGGTTTGTGTGTTTGAGAACAAAGAGTCTGGACTGTTTTTATGTGTTTGTGTGCAAAGAGTCTTAGAGAGTAGCAGGCATGGCCAGCACCAGCTACTGACTGCATCAGAAAGCATCTGTACGTTATGGCAAAAGGCTATTTTCCCCCACAGATCTCCATAGCCTGGGCTAACACCCAGGTTGTACATGTCATCTGCCGGGTCATCTTTGGATGACCAAGGGAGGTAGGAACCCAATTTCTATGATTTTGGAAAATCTGATTGCTCTGTTCACTGATCTGCCTCCCTTGGGGATGGGAGAGAAAACAGGCAGGAAAGCAGAGAGGGAGAGATGCTTCCAGTGGGGCCCACAGCTCCCAAGTTTTAGAGTAGCATTTCTAAAACTTTACGGTGTGCTAGAAACACCTAGAGATGATGGTTAAAACTAAGTTGTTAAACTGGATTGTTAATACTAAGATCCTGGAGTTTCTGATTCAGCAGGTCTGGGGTAGAGCACAGGAGCTTGCATTTCTGACATGTTCCCAGGTGATGCTGATGCTGCTGGCTTGGGGACCACATTTTGAGAACCACTGTTCTAGAGCCACCTCCAGTAGTCATCTGGGACAGAAGTGTCAGCCCAGCTGTACTTTCTAGTCTCTGCTGACCACAGTACGACCTCTGTGGGGCTCCCCCCTATTTTTTTTACCATCACACTTACATTGAACATACCAGGTACACGAGGTAGGGGCCTGGCAGGAAACAGCCTTCATCCCAGATGGTTCAAACAAAAAGGCTCTAATGAGGAGGCTGCTTACGGTAGTGTGGGCAAGACGCTAATGGAGCAACAGGGGAGGCGGAGGCACCTGAGACTAGCAACAGCAGGGGGCCGTTATCACCCCAAGGGCTGCAGAGGCAAGTGGAGGAGGCAGTGTCACCCATCACGGTGAGAGCTGGGCCTGTGGAGGATGGGCTGTGTGGTGGAGCTGGTGCTGTGGAGATTCTTGGCTACCACCAGGAGTGCAGCGTGACATGCAGAGACCTGTCTCTTCTTTGACTCTCCAGTCGTCTCCTGCTGTCACCCAGCCGGGTGTCAGAGGAGATGGGAGAAGCAGTTTCCAGGGCTCAGCCTCCCAGGGCCTGGAACAGAGCAGAGAATGGGTCTGGGAGTGGTGGGGGAGGGCAAGCGGAGAAGAGCCAGACACAGGGCCAGACCCTGCTCTCTCTTCCTTGCTATGCTCCATCTCTGAAGTACACCTTCGCTTCCTCCAGAAGCTTAGCGGGGGCCACTTGGCCTAAGAGAGGAGAGACTGCAGAATGTCTATAGTCATCCTCAACCCCGCTTGATAGGTTAGGATTCCAACCCTGCCTCAAAGGGGTGTGTGGAGACATAGAGACTTCTGGAGAGGCTTCAGGAAAGCCCTGTCCCTCCGTCTAAACTTTCATGCTCTATCTCAGATAGAAAGGCAACACGGCCACCCGCTTTCTCTGGCTTCCAGATGGTCAGGGCGGGTTGGAAAAGGACTTGCCGCTTCTGCAGCAGCCTTCACAGGACAATGATAAGAGAACTCCCAGGGGTTGGGGCGCAGCGTGGGATGGTTGCCGGGGGAGGGGACAGAGTGTTTTAAATGATTTCCAAACCCTGAGGAACACACAGTGCTTGGCTCTGGCTTAGAAAGACCTCCCTTTCCATCTATGGAACAATGAAAATGAAATCTCTTAATCCTTAGAAAAGAAAACAGAGAGGGAAGAGGGGAAGCAGGAGGAAGGGGAGAAGTGTTTACACTTGAGACTGTCCCACAGCTGCCAGGCAAAGGGCTGTGTTGCTGCTGGCCCTGCTGGCGCGAGTTTGGTGTCTCTATTTACCTTTTCATGGCTGTCAGGTTATTTTTCTGAGCTATGCAGCAAGATCTTTGTGTCAGATAACCCCCTCCATGGTAAGATAATATTGGGGCATGTTTAGGGGAACTATGGGCTGGCCAGCTGCTTTCTAACCTGACGTGCAAGCCAGTGGGCAGCAGACAAACTTGGAGGAGGCTCTCCCACCCTTAGGATGAGGAGGCCCAGCTTCCCTGTGGGCTGGGAGGGGACTCTTGGGTGTCAGGCCCCCAGAAGGGTCTCGTAGGCCAACAGTGGACCGGTGGAGTGGTCCAGGCACTCCCCAGGTGGGTTAAAATAATCCTCTTCTCAGCAAAGCTTCCAGTTCTTTTTCTTCTTGGAACTAAAAACAAACAAACAGAAACACTGAAGCTAGAGCCTGTCAAGGGATTCTTGAGTCTTGAAAAAGGGAGTCCCAATGAGTTAGGGTCAAAAAACTCTGGCTGGAGATAGAAAAATAGACTCCCTGCAGTCTGATGGATTCCCCTCCATGGTTGTTCATTTTCCTAAAACTCTGTAAAGAAACCTTGGCCTCACCCATCTCACTGCATTGTCCCTAACCCTATCTTTGAACTCACCCACTGCCATTTTGAGCCCTTCACCCCAACACACAGTCTTCTTTCTGCCTCCTTTTGCTTTGACAACACAGAAACAATGGGGAAAGTACAAGCTTAGGCTCTGCATTTATGATGCTGAAGATCTGGAAGGGAAAAGAATCCTCTCTGGTTGGGTCTCGTGGACAAGATGATACTGGGGTGGGAGGAACCTGGCAACATTTGGGGGAAGCAGGGACTTCTCTTCTAGATAGGGGTGAGTGCTTGGGTTTTGTCACGGTTTCCTGTGACAGCCAGTTCTACTGCCCCCCAGCATCCCAGAGCTGGAAGGAGACCTGAACAAGCCATCTGATCTGGAGCATCTGGGACTGAGCTCACCTTCTGCCATCGTCCAACTTGGGGGAGACTTTGTCTACCTGGCTTACTAATTCCCAGCACTGAAATAAGAAGGTCTGGCTAGATGAACTCCGAGATCCTGTCCAGCCTTGATAGTCTGTCATTCTATGGCCTGATTGTTGTCTCTGTAGTGTTTCATATATTCAGAGATTTCTCTAGGATTCACAGGTATGCTTTAAAGAGGGAAACAGACATCTGGGAATCTACCATGTTTGGGAAATGCATCTCCCTGACATCACTATGGTAATCATGAAGGTTGGGCCATAGGCAGCACACATGGTGATTTCCAGAGAAGATCTACTATTAGATGAAAGGGGGCCACTTCCTCATCTTTGAGCATTGTGCGCTATGGCTAAAGTTTCCATTCAGCCACCTCATCTTTTTCAAGCATCTTCTTCCAGCATCTTCTTTCATAGTCTCCTGCATGCATCTGGCCCCAGAGTTTGGGGATATCTGGAGCCTTCTAAGTTGGCTACTTGAAGCTGTTTTATTTTTAGCTTCAGATCTAAGTGGGGTGCTCAGATCAGTGGCAGAGCTAATGGGATATGGGGGACATGGGAGTGGGTTGAGGTTGGTAGAAGAGACTCCAAGCTAGTGGAGGTACCATGAAGGCCCTGTCTTGAGAGTCTGACAGATCTAGGGCTTAACCTGACATCTGCCATGTACCAGCTCTGTGACCCAGGGTGACCCATTTTATTATTTAAAATAAACCTGTTTATTTATTTGTTGTTTCAGTTTTTCAGGGATTTAGCCTCAGTTTCCTCATTTGAGAAATGTTGATCACACTTTGATAAAATTACACCGACTTTTGAAGGTGGCTGGGAGGATGAAAGTCATTTCTCTTTTTCTATTTCTGGTCAGACATTAAATTCATGAATTTCCTTTCTCCTTCTTTAAAACTTCTGAGAGGAAAGTAAAAGAAGAATCCTTTCTGGAGAAAATAAAGCCAAAGGATGATTTGGAAGTGACCTTGACATACAGGAAGGGTCGTCACAATGTAACCCACAGTGTGCACATTATGCCCCCAAGGAAAGAGAGCTGCTGAAGGCCATTACAGGGAGAAAAGAATTTCACGTAACCAATAACACTCAGAACCCAGGGTGGGGAGGGTTGCGACAAAGGTCACGTCACCTGTGGAACTGTCTTTCTGCCCGTACATTGCCAGTTTTGGATGGGCATCTGGGAGCCCCTCCTTGCACTTGCCTCCTTTCCTCTTCCCTTTCCCACTCTGGCCTTCTCCCCGCCTCTCTCCCTCCCCTTCTTGGTCACTGTGAGCCAGAAGAGCCTGGTTGTCCTCTGTAGAAGCTGGCTCCGCTGGTTCAGGTTTCTCAGCATGGAGCACGGATCACACGCAGACCTTTCTCTTGCTAACACTGGTGGCCTCTCAACGCTATCTCAAAGAATTAGTATGCCAAAGGAATCTCTTCTCAGACAGGTCAGGATGGGGAGTCCAAGGAGTGAGGGGACCCTCGATCCCATTCTATCACATTTAGGGAGGCCTCAATAGCCTTTTGTGAGTCTCCATAGACTTATCAAGCAGCTTGAGGGATTTAGGCTAGACATGAAGAACATTCAAATAATGAGAGTTAAAGATCTCCATCAGGTTAGCAACACAAATTCACGCCCCTCCAATTTAGTGCATTTTCCAAAAATAGAAAAGGAGATCCTTTTTTAGAGAATGGCCTTCCAGTAGCAGGAGAATGGGAGAGGGAAGCCCTCAAGGCATTTTTTTCCTTGAAGTTTCCATAAATCAATTCAGATATGGCTGGGTCTAATCAGAGCCCAATGAGGGAGCTACTTGAGCACTCGGGTGGGGACTTAGCTCCCTCTGACCCTCATTTTCATGCTTCCCGAGCTCCCATGTTCCCAACCCCCTCCACACACGGGCCCAGACCCAGATTCTCAGCATGGGTTCTCCCCTGCCCGTGTTCTGCAAAATCCCGCCTTTGTTCTGTTGCCCACTCCCAGCTTTCCCTGCAAACAAAGGGGAAGTCCAGCTACAGATTGTCCTCTTGCAAAGCAATTAAGCTCACGGCATGGGGGCTGGTGCTCCTCAGGGCTGGCCAGCATGGGAGGGTTGGAGTCCACAAAAGGTCTGCCAGGGGAGACCTGCTGGTTCTCACGTCCTTCCATCCCCTGGTGGAGGTGGCGCTCCCACACGTAGCTGTCCAAGTGGTGACGTTTTGGGCACAAGGGACTCATGATGTGTGCTGGGTCATGTTGGCACAATGTACACAGCCACGGCTCCCTGGCTCCACTGGTCGCTGAGATGCCGCAGACTCACCACACGTGGCAATAGAGGGTGCTTAAGGAAGGCCTTTGTTCTCTCAAAACCTATGAATCAGCTCATAAAAGAGAAGGCTGGGTTGCCAAGGGCATGTGTTGGGGGAGGAGGAAAAGAGAGAAATTGGTTACTCTTTATGTAGTGGACGGGGGCCAAAAGTTCTCTTTTTTCACTGAAGGAAGAGATGGAGACTGGAAAAAAAAAATAATTTAAGTTAGAACTGAGAACTAGAATGTTTCAGCATTAGGACCAAAAGTAGAGAAATGGGTTAGATTTCTTTTCTGGGGATATTCTTCAGAATGGACTAAGATAGATATTTGAGACTTCTAGCTAAAGGCAGGAAAATGAGCTCCCTGGATGTGCACAATATTTACCAGAAGTAACAGATCTGAAATGGTCCAGGTTGGAGAACTGCGGCATCTTCTAGAATCTCTGCCATGAATTGAGAGTATTTCAGTGATGTCTTCTCTAGAGGGTACAACTAGAGCCCACAGAGAGGTTATCAGAAGGAAGGTTTAGGCTGACTAGAAGGAAGGACATTTTAACAATAAATGCTGTCTGACAGTGGGATGGCCTGCTTTATTAAGGCAATACATTTCTAATTGGAAGGAGTATTTAAATCAAAGATTCAAATCTGTAATCCTTTGGAGAGTTTTTTCCTGCATTGGTAGCATGAAATTGAAGCCCTTTCAGACTTCCTTACAGCACAGAGACATACTCTAAAAGTTAACTTACTTAGAGCTATAATGCCTTTGGGTGGAAAGTTTGCTCCATTAGGCTAGGGTTTATTCATTGATTTATTTGCTTGTCCTTTGAATACCTACTAGGTATCAGGCCTGGAGATAGAAAAATGGAAAAGACCTAATGGCTTTATATGTGGGAGTTCTTCGTGTATTGGAAAGGCAGACAAGGAAACAGATAAATGGTAACTCTGCATGGTGAGGGCTGAGATAGAAACACCAAGAGTTTTGGCAGCACAGGAGGGAATAAAAACCTGCTCTCCCTGGGGGAATATGGGAAGGCTTCTTAGAAGAGGCAACTGCTCAGCTGGCAGCTCTCTCCCTATGTAATTCCATTCCAATCCAGTGAATATAAGACTTACTGAATGTCTCCTGAGTGTAAGGCAAAGAGAATGGATGCAAACATGTATTCTCTAAAGAGCTATTCAGATGCAAGTTCATATTAGTGCTGTCAGAGGTGTGTGCCTTGGGATGGGGGATACACAGATGAACAAAACCTGGTCTTTAAGGAGCTTCTGGTCTTATAGCAGCCCCTCTTTCTAGGCCATGTGTCCCCCACTGGTGTAGAATCTGGATCAGAGAGAGCAGGTAAGTAGGGTGGCCTTTTGGAAGGGTGTTAAAGGGCAGAAGTAGGGAAGAATTTATTTCTGTGGCTTCCCTGCTCTTCCTTGGAGGGGGAGGGGTGCTCCAATATGTGGCCGTCCAAATGATGCCATTGTGGACTAGGAGAAAACACACTCTGCTAATTCCTCATATCTTCAGTTTGCAGCCCTAGGTGAGATCTGTTGAATGCCAGCAGGAGGCAGGACATGTTTTATGGTTTGCTTCTTGTCTGGGTGTGGCAAAAGGTAGGGAAGGGAAAGGTGCTGAATATATGAAAACATTAGTCATCTCTTTGGCTTGTCCTGCATTATTGGTACCATGGAGGTGACTGAGGAACTATAGGCAGTTCAAATCATGTTGGCGTATCAATGAGGGCCCAGTCATGAGACAAAATAACTGGCAGTTTCTAACAGAGGCAATTTAACCTGTAGAATTGTTAACTAGTGATTGCATGTGAAAAAGCATTATGGAGTGGCGACTGCAGGAAGTAGCCCCCACCCCTAGGGCTGGAGTGAGCCAAAGAAAGAGGTTGGAATTATTAAAACTTAAAACCTTAAGAGAAGGGGCTGAAACTTGAACTCTGAGAAGGGGGTGCTGGCCAGCTTGTGCTGGTCTCCCACAGGGAGATAATGAGGCTGGGACTGTAGGTGATGTTAAAAATGGCTGCTACTGGAATGAAGTGCCGCTTTGGGGTGGCCTGGTGACACTGCCAGAAACAGGAGGCAGGAGGCTGGAACGGAAAGCAGACAGGAAGGAGCCTTCTCTTCTTCCAGCCTTGCAATCTCCTTCTAGTGCCCCCTACTGGCTGAACAGGGAACCAGTGGCAAAGCAGAAAGGTGGCTTGCAGAGTCCCAGCCCAGGGACACGTAAAACCAAGAGCAGAAGGATGGGTTTGTAGCTTAGGTCACAGGCTTAACAGTTAGCTCAGGTGGGCTGCTGAGGAGGTGTCAGAACAAGAAATTTGCCGAAAGAAGTCAGATTGGCTTCTGAGTTAGTTAAGGTAATACTAGCTACTAAAAGGAACACAAACTCAAAAAAGTATATTAATTCAAATACATACATATATATATGTATTTTATTTTTATTTTATTTTTTCTAGCTCTCATAAAACCTGATATGGGTGTTTCTGATCACTGGGTGACTTTCCTCCAGGCAATGATTCAGGGACCCAAGTTCTTTCCATTTTATGGCTCTGCAACTTCAATGCATGGCTTCCAAGTTTGCATACTCATTTGTATGAAGTCAGTAAAAAAAGACAGACCATGGAGTATGTGAAGATAAATAAATTTACATTTAATAAGTTAAATTTAAATAAGTTCTGTGTGCCAGGCCTAGAGGTGGCACCTGTGCTACATTCCGCTGGCTAGAACTCAGGCACATGGACACGCCTAGCTGCAAAGGGAGGCTGGAGATGTAGTCTAGCGTGTGCCCAGGAAGATGCAGGAAAAGAGAGACAATCCGCCAGTTATGCCACATGTTCAGCAGATCTTAAATGGGTTAGCCTCTGCAGTCCTTTCCTGTGAACACTGGCTGGCTTAGCTCACTCCGCAGGTGTCTGTAAGGAAGAGGAGCGAGAGAATATGGGAAAGATTGATGGGAAAATGCCCCCCAGAAATCACAATTTGTTTGCTTCAATAAAACACAGCCTTGTGTTCTCATAGTGCTTTTGGTTTCAAGAGGTTTAACCTTTATTCCAATCCCATTCCTGGAAAGAAAAGAGGATGGACAGAATATTCTTTCCACTTTTTTTCTTCTTTTTTGTTTTTAGTTAGTGAAGTAATTCATGCTCACTGTCAAGAAGAAAAATAAAACAACAAAATTCGAAGAATACTATCTGTGTATGTTGCAAATATGTTTCTCCCATTTTTTGCTTATCTTTTGATTTTATTTATGGTGTCTTCTGTGTATAATTTTAATATTGTAAACTGTATTAATTTTTTGGTTATGTCTTTCCCCTTCCCTATTCCAAAGTCATGAACACATTCTCACATATTTTCTTCTCATACTTCCATTTGTATATTGCTAAGATTTTTAATCCATCTGGACTCTATTTTTGTGAATGACATGGTATAGAAGTCTGATTTTGTTTATTTTCTTAACCAGATGACTAGCTAATTATCTTTTACTGAGTAATATGCTATTTTTCCATTTATTTGAAATGCTATTTTTATCATATGTTAATTTCTTCATACACGTGATGTATTAGTTTCCTACTGCTGTTGTAACAAATTACACAAACTTAGCAGCCTGAAATAACAAAAACTTATTCTTACAGTTCTGGAGGTCAGAGTCTGAGATGGTCTCACTGGGCTAAAATCAAGGTGTTGGCAGAGCTGCGTTCCTCCTGGAGACTCTAAGGGGAGATCCATTTGTTTTTTGCTTTTTCTAGCTGTCCACACTCCGTGGCTCAAGGCTCCCTTCCATCTTAAGCCAGCAACGGTTGGTCAAGTCTTTTTCCTACTCAATCATGCTGAAGCTGACTCGTGATTCCCTCTTCCACTTCTAAGAACCCTTGTGATTACATTGGCCCACCTGGATAATCCAGGATAATTTCCTCATCTCAGTCAAGATCAGCTGATTAATTCCTTCTGCAGCCTTAATTCCCTCTTGCCATGTGTTATGGGCTGAATTGTGTCCCTGTCTCCCCCAATTTATATGTTGAAGCCCTAACCCCTAGTACCTCAGAATGTGACTGTATTGGGGGTTAAGGCCCTTAAATGAGGTCATATGAGTGGTGTCCTTGTAAGAAGAGGAAATTTGACCACATAAAGAGACACCAGGGGTACAAACATGCAAGGAAAAGACCATGGTAAGAAGCAGGAACAGAGCAGCCTAATGAGAGAGACCCCAGAGAAAATTAACCCTGCGTGCACCTTGATCTTGGACTCTTAGCCTCTAGAGTTATGAGAAAGAAAATTTCTGTTGTTTTGGCCACCTAGTCTGTGGTATTTTGTTATAGCAGCCCTAACAAACTAACGTACCATATAACATAATGTATTCGTAGGTTCCAGGGGGACCATCTTTGGGAGGCTATTATTCTGCCTACCACATGTTAGTTGATTTGTTGGGTTTCTGTTCTGTTGCATTTATCTATTTATTTATTCCTAAACCAATACCATATTTTAAAAAATTACTAGGGTGCTGTAATTGTTTTAACTGATGGGGTAAGCTTCTTTTTTTGTTCACTGTTTTCATTTACCCAATATTTTCTTGATTATTCTACATACTTACACTTCCATATGAATTTTAGACTTATCTTGTCAAGTTTCCTGAAAATTGAGATTGCATTACATTTACAGATCGGTCTGGGACAACTGATATCTCTACATGAACACAGTATTTTTCCATTTAGTCAGTTCTCTGTGTGCCCTTCTTTATAATGGTCTTTCTCATTTCCTGGTAGGTTTTTTTCCCAGGTGCTTCCTGGCTTTCACTGGTATTGTGAAGAGGATAATTCGTTCTCCTCGTAGGTAAACATAGGCCTAAAGGGGAAAAGGGACTTGTCTGAGACTGCACAGAATTAAGGAGCTGGTTCTAAGTGGAACACAGGCCTAGGATTCCTAACCTCTGTGTTTAACCTTTGGCCATGCAGAGTTTCTAGACCTGCTTCCATTAGATCCACCAAGTGATGTTCTGTTTTAGATCAATGCTCACGTGTCCACTAGAGTGACACTGGGCCAGGCCTGGGGACAGGCTGCCTTGGGGGTTGGGATAGTTGAGAGAGGTCACATACGGGTTGCTCCTATGATGCTCTATAAAAACATCATAGAGTGGGGGGAATTTTGGGGGGCGAGAAAGAGAGCATTTGTAGAATCAATCACTTATTCCTTAGTCCTTGCTCATTAAGCAATTACCATGAGGGGAAAAGTGAAAGTGTGCACTCCTAAAAAGTAATAACAAGTAGAGCTCTTGTTCGCAATTCACAATGAATAAAACCCAACTCCTGCTCACTGAGGAGCAGTAAATAGTCCCCAGGACTCTTCATTAGGATGACTAAAAAGATTTAAAGAATAAAAGACATTAGGTTAGTCTGATCATGGAAGAGAATGCATCTATTGTCCAGAGATATTGAGGGTTAGGGAATGCAGAGAGAGGAATGAAAGACTGTGTCTCTCTCAGGTTGCTCAGATCAACCCCTTACATGGCCCCAGTGGCAGGAGCAGCAGTAGGCAGCAGGGTGAGTTGACATAGACTGTCTACCTGGACAACCTGGGGCTCTTCTCAGTGGCTGCCCAGTTTGGACTCCTCTAGCCTCTCATGCAGCTTTGGGCAGGGGTCAAGATCCATTGGCTATACTCACGGACACTGTACTTACAAAAGCTTTCTGGGATTTTCCAATTCTCTTTCAGCAGCTGCACTTTCTAGGTGGTAAATGTCTAAGAAATTGGGGAATATTGCTTATTCCCAAATAAGGGGATATTTTTGAGCTCCTATCTCTGCTACATATCCAAAGGCCTCAATTTCAGGAACCAGGAAATGGAGGCCTGAGAAGAAAGTGCCCTCACTTGAACAATATTGTTCATTAATTCTAGACATCTTAGAACTAGAGCCACAGGATCATTCACATCTTAGGGTGTGGCCCTTCCCCTGGCCCTCTAGGCTGATGGGTTGGATTATGAGCCATAGAAACAATAGAGACCTATATGTCAATAGTGGTAGAAGGTGTGTGTGTGTGGGGGGGGGAAGGGGATGTGCAGGAAGAGGGGATGAGGTTCTTCATTTTTCTCAGAAGCAGATAGAAAACTGCTGCTACTTCATGGGCTCAGAGGAAATGTTCTAACAAGAAATTGAGTATTAAATACATTTGTCCATTCATTCATCCATTTATTTGTCAATCCACTCATCCATGCATCCATCAATATGTTCATGCATGCACTGCATGAGTAATGTCTAAATGGTATAGAACGTGACATGCCTTGCTAAGAAATTTGGAGTTAATCCTAGAGTCAGTGAGGAACGATTGGAGATTCTTGGGTGAGGGAGTGACAAGATGCAGGAAGCGATTCAGGGAGAGTGAGGGAGCATAAAGACAGATCTAAGGGGCAAAGGCTAGATGTGGCTTTTTCATAGGAGTTTGAATGTGTCTCTTTTCCATTTGGTGTTCTGAGCCAGCTTCTGGCCCTAGCTGAAAAGGCACCGGACAGATATGAGAAGGATGTAAGGACTGGCTGAAAGCCTGAGAGAACAAGCTACCTGATGTGATGTGTTCAGTGGACTTATCTGGAGAATAATCAGTTCAACAAATATTTGCTGGGTATACTCTCCTTAATTTTCCCTATCATTTTTCTTCCACCTTCTAACCCTGTGCTTTCTGGCAAGACTATAAGAAAGGAAGAAAAGGGCTGGGGCTGGGCATTGGGACTGTATTTTTTGCACATTTCTAGCTGCTCCCAAAATTCAGCAATCTGGTCTGTGATTTGAGCTTGAGGTTTGAGGAGGGTCTGTTGTATATGTAGATACCAGGGGATAGAGCAGATAGGGATCTGTTGGGGAGTCAGCACCCAGAGTCAACATTAGGGACAGTGGGAAAAGAGAACCTCCCCATCCATCTTTAATTAAACAGTTGCCCATACAAGTCTCTGTGTTGAAGCTCTGCAGAGTACATAGCCGTGGCCCCTCCTTCCAGAGGATTACTTACTGCAGGGCGTAGGGGAAGGAGCAAAAGATTTAGAGTCACACAGATCTTCTTACCAGCTGTGTGACCTGGGCCTCGCTCTCCTTGAGCTCTCTGAGCCTCAGTTTCTTCAACTGGAAAATGAGGATAATTATATCACCTGACCCATGGGATTATTCTGAGGACTTAATACAATAATGCATGTAAGAATTACTTTGTAGAAGGCCAATCACTGTTTAAAGATGGAATATGAATAACAGAATTTTTCCAATGTAATGTCCATTATCTTTGAATGCGAACACATTAACCCCCTTCCGAAATCTTTTGTGGTGTTCCATCTGGAGGGGCTGATGTTTGGGAGAGAAAGGATGATGACCTGGGCCCCTCAGTATTTACAAGTGTTCTCAGACTGTAAACTCACGAGTGTATGAATGAAGCACCCTGCCTTTCTGGGAATGCACACATGTCCTGTTTTCAGATTTCATGACACCATATTGGTTCTTACCGTGTAACTTATTGTGCTATCCTATATAGTTAAACTAATCATTTTTTAAAAAATCACATTTAAAAAAGTAAAACATTAATTCCAAATGGTCTGAACTAGAGATGGTAGGTGAGAAAACATGGCTCCAGGGTGAATCTAACAAGATTAAGGGCAGGCTCCATAGCTTTCTGGAAATTTGGTGGCTGCCTCCCGCTTTACCCTGTCTAGAAGGAAAGCCTTGCTGCTGGTCAGTTTCTGGTACAGCCTTCTTCTTTGCCCTAGAGAGAACCTGCCATGTGCTGCCCTTCATTCCAGAGCTGCAGGATGGGGCCATCACCAAGGCAAAGGCTGGGACCTGTCCCATTGTCCAGAGAGCAGGGACACTGGAGGAACAGAGTGGAGGGTAAACTGCAAGAAGCATTTTTCCTGGCAGCAGGTCCTCCTTCTGGGGAAACGAAGAATGTGAAAACTTTGTTTGGTTTTAGTTTTTCCTGTTTGGCAACTGATAATCTCTCCCTCTGTTGAAGGCATGGGTTCAGTTAATGCTGGGGCTTTTTGCCTGTTAAATTGTTAAAATGCAGAACGACAGCCCCTTTGCTGGTTGAGGATATTTATTTAGAGTCCTAAATCAATTTCAGCTTCTCTTTCTCTTTCTCCCCTTTTCTCCTCCTAGTGCACCCCTCCCCTTTGGAACTTGGGAAAATCCAATTTCCTTCCTGCCTTAATCTCTCTCCAGTTTTGCACAGCCTCTGCTCTGTCTGCACCTGCTCCTTCCAGCTGTGAGATTCCTTTTGGTAAAATACTTTGTGTCCTGCCAAGTTGTCGATGGACAAGATCCCCATGGCCGCTTCCTGCTCTCTTAATGAACACAGTTGTTCTATTCCACCAGGTCCCCAGGAGCTCCCCATCCAATCCGTTAGCCGGTGATGGTTTCCACAGTTAGAGTGAGACCCCTGCCCTGGGCCCCCAAGCGCTTGCTCTTGAATGAAGAAAGAATTTGAAATTGAACACTCCCTGTGCTGGTACTAAGTGCCTTGAGCTTTACAGCCCCAACTCCTGTATCACAGGAATGTCAGGCAAAGTAAGAGAGACTCCAGATCTACCATCGCCCCAGCCTTGGGGCTAAACCATCATTATTAATGACAGCAATCACCACCCAGAACTCAAGTCATAAATAATAAGTGTCTTTCAGCAGTCACAAGAATGACTGCAAACATTCATCATCTACACACCTCTCAAAATAGCCATGAGAATGAACAGCAGAACTGTTATGACCATTTTCTATCTCTCTTTCAATGCTAACAACTTAGTTTTGTTTAAAAAAAGTCCAAAGCAGCATAAACTTCAGGTGTTAGTAATAGGCATTACACAAAAAAGGGTTCTATTGCCAAGTAAGTTTGGAAAAGTTGTTGTTATTAAAAAAAAAAAAGTTAAATAGATTTCTTTATAGAAAGACTTTTCTGAGTTGTTAATATACTAATGTGCATTGAGAATCTCCAGGAGAGGTAAGTTCAAAGTATTAGACCTTTAAATTTTTTCACCTTTTGGCATAACGTGTTATATCTTGCAGGACACTATTCAATGGTGTGTTGGAAATACTAACAGCTGGCTCTCAGGGTGCGGGGGAGAGGGTGGGAAGCCCTGTTAGAACTGTTCACTGATTTCCATGGCATATGTACTCCCATCGTGGCTGATTTCAAGCTACCAACATGAAGTCGGTGAACGTGGAGTTGGGAAGCCGTGTGCACAGGCGGATCTCTGAGCTGATGTGAGGTGGTGAAAGCTGGTGCTGCTGGCTCGACGTGGCTCAGCACTCCACCGTGAACACCACTGGCGGAATGCTGCTCTTTCCTGCACTCCCCCTCTTCTCACTGAGAATGGACATACAAGTGAACAAAAGCCGTCGAATGTGACTGGTGTTGGACACCATAGTAGAGCAAGACTAGAACGTGATAGGAAATTCCCAGTCCTTAGGATTTCTCTCACTTCTCTAACCAATGATCCGAGTGGACTTTCTCTGCCTGAGACCAGCTTGTGACTAATGTTGGATTCTTCACGAAGTTTCCTGGCCCTCTGAATTGATAATAAGAGCCACTCTAGGGCAGATCTGTCCTGACTTGGCTACAACTTGACTGGCCTCTTGTCTACCTGAGGATAGATGTGGCAGTGCCTGTACACTCTGTGGACAGCTCTGTGACCTCCTGTGTAGCTGGGGTCAGAACAACCTTCTTGACCAACTTCTTTGCTGACACTTGGGCAACTCTCTTTGACCCTGACTAGGACACACGGGGCACCTTTATTCGCATAAGTCATCTGATAATGCTGAAGCAAAAACTGAGATTTATATCTCAGCAGCATTTGGCATAGCAGGCCACTTCTTTTTTTTAAAAGTAATTTTCTGTTCCTGGTTTCCAGTTTTGTCTCTCCTGCTTCTCCTCCTACCTCTTTGGCCACTGCTGCTTTGCTGGCTTCTTCATTTGCTATCTAAATGCTTGGGTTCTTCAGCCTAATCTCTCTTTCCCTCACCTCCCCTCCTCTGGCCTCTCTCTAGACCATCTAATTTATTCTCATGGATTTAAATAACACCATTATTTTGATGACTCCCAAATTTGTAATTTGAAACCAGTCCTCTTCTCTGGTTTCCAACAGCCTATTTGGCATCTCTATCTGGGTGTCTTACAAGTTTCCCAACTTCATCTTGTGGGAAGAGGAACTGGATGTTCTCTGTACCCTCTATCCTATTTCTGCCTCAGCTTTCCTTATCTCAACAAATAACATTTCCTTCCATCCAGTTGCCTAAACTTGAAATCTAGGAATCATTCTTGATTCAACGTTTGTTTTTATCTCCCATAGCCAATACGTCAGTCTTGAATGAATGAATTTCACGCTACTTTTTCCTTTTATCCCTGGAGGGTCATTATCTTATATTACACTCAAGTTCTGCAACAGTCTATTGGGTTCGTAATAGTAGTAACTTTGCTCTACCAAGAAGAAAGATCTAGGAGAGAGGTTTCAGCTTAATTACTCTTAATTCAATCTTCTTCTGACCATTCTCCAGACCAATAGGCCCTCAAGTACCCTCAAGTATTCTCTTCATCCAATAGATCCCAAACAAGCATCTATCTCCATGTTCAATGGGTCCAAGTTGGCCCAGGCTCCCTTCACATTTTCCTTATGTTCAGTAATTGTCCTGTGGTCTTTGCCATTCAATGACAACCCCACTACCAAACATCAATGGGTGATGCAATGAAACAAGGCACCTTGAGAAAAATCACAAAAATGAGGTAAATTCTTCAGTGAGAATTGGTTTATTCTTTCTTTTATGATATTGGGTTTCTAGGGTACTTTTGGTTGTGTGGTGATTTCCTGTGTATCCCAGTCTCACTCTGAGAAGTAGGGAGTTTCAAGGAATTTTCCCCATTTTAACCCAGAGAAAATGAAGACCAGGTTGTGACTGCATGAACTCAAGACCATACAGGCAGTGACACAGCCATGTGGTTCCTTTGACTTCATTTCTGCTAGGAATAGATACAGACCAAAGCTCAAGTGTCCCCAAGAGCACTGCTATGTTGGGCATAAAGAAGGACATACCCAGGTTCCTTGGGGCCTTATGCTCATACAACTGGGGACCCTCTTTAAGAAAAAGAATATAAAATTTCATACTAAAGTAAAAACTTAAGTTAGAATGAGAAAATAAATCACAACAAAAGTGACAAATTCAAAAATGCTTACAAAATATTAAGAGCATCACAGAATCTAGAAAATTACATTTTAAAAATAAATTAGTTAATGAACTACCTTTGTAACACTTTTCTCTACATTTTTGGATGAATACTCTTTCATTGATTTTTATGTCAGTAATTTGAAAATATTTTCTATAGTGAGAAAAAAGATAATTAAGTCTTTCCTTCATGTTGATTGAAATTTGCTTTTTAAAAACTTACTGATCACTTAAGTGTATTTCCTGTCAGTTTTATGACATTATTAGCAATGTTGTGAATTTTTAGAATCATCAAATCCTAAATTTGGGAACCCCTCAATCACTTTTCTCTCACGTGTGAGCAGTAAGATTTAAAGCATTTTGAATTTTTTTTTTAATATTTAAAAATTTTTAATTGTGTTAAAATACCCATAACATAAAATGTACCATTTTAACCATTTTTGCATGCAGTTCAGTGGCGTCAAGTACATTCATGCTGTCGTACAAGCAATCTCCAGAGCTCTTTTTATCTTGCAAAACTGAAAACTGTATGCCCACTTATCAACTCTCAGGAATAGATAGAGACCAAAGCTCAAGTGTCCCCAAGAGCACTGCTGTGTTGAAGGATGAGCGTAAGGAAGGACATCCCCAGGTTCCTTGTCTATACCCATTAAACAGCCCCCATTTTCCCCTGATCCCCAACCCTTGGTAACCACCATTCTACTTTAGACCTCTGTGAGTTTGACTACCCTTAGTCAGTCATGTAAGTGCAATCAGGCAGTATTTGTCTTTTTGTGACTGGCTTAATTTCAATTACCAAAATGTCCTCAAGGTTTATCCATGTTGTAGCATGTGTTGGAATTCCTTTCCTTTTTAATACCAAGTACTATTCCATTGTATGTATATAGTACCACAGTTTGCTTATCCATTCGTCTGTCAATGAACACTTAAGTTGCTTCCACCTTTTGGCCATGGTAAATAATACTGCTAAGAACTTGAGGGTACAAATATCTCTTTCAGACCTTGCTTTTAATTCTTTGGGTATATACTCAAGAGATCATATGGTAATTCTATTTCTACATTTTTGAGGAACTACCGTACTGTTTTTCATAGAGGCTGCAGCATTTTACATTCCTCACTGTGCTCCAGTTTCTCCACGTTCTTGTTAACACGTGTTCCTTCCTTCTCTCTCTTTCTGTCTCTCTTTTTCTTTTTTTTTGGTTCATCCTAATGGGTGTGAGGTGGTATCTTGTTATCATTGTGATTTGCATTTTCCTAGTGATTAGTGATGTTGAGAGTCTTTTCATGCGCTTATTGTCCATTTGTATATTTTCTTTAGAGAAATTTTTACTGAAGTCCTTTGCCCATTTTTTAATCAAGTTGTTTTTTTGTTGTTGATCAAGTTTTCTTCAGCAGTGACTATCAAATGCCCCTTGAATTGTTGCTCTCATTAACCTGTTTACCTTTCATGACCTTGTAGTGGCATGTTGTGAGTTCTGTTATTTTTTCAGTGCCAGTACAATCAGCAAGAAATTAAATTCCTTTTTCCAATGTGTTCATATAGCTTTCTTTTCCTTTAAAATTGAACTACTTAACAATCCAAGAGTGTATGTATTACTTCTATTTAAAATGTTTCTCTTTTAATGAATTGCTTTTGGAATGACCAAAATTTTTTTTTGTTGTTACAACTCACTTGTTAATGTCAGAGTAATTTATTTTGATTTCAAGTAGAAATCTATGAAAATGAATTTCATTGTAAGCCAGGCATGGAAAGAGAAATACTGCATGTTCTCACTTATATGTGGGAGCTAAAAAATAAATAAAGAAATATACAAAGAAATAAATGTGGGAGGGGGGAAGAAGACACAACAATCACAATAATTCCTTGAACTTGTTAAGGTAAGTGAACAGATAAGATGTTGATGGAGCGGGGAGGAAGAGAGAGAGGGGGGGAAGGAGGAATTGGTAAAGGGACATGAAAATCAACTACACTGTATATTGATAAATTAAAATAAAAAATAAATACCAAAAAAAAAAAGAAAACTGACTTCATTGTATAGCACATTTATAATCATATACATTGAGTTATCAAGTATACTCCTGGTAAGAGAATACTTTCATTTGGCCTAAGTGTTTATACATCCCACTAAATCAAAACTAAATGTACCCTAGATCCAACTGTCTTAGCTAAACCAACACTACCTGATAATAGAGGACAGAGGGGAAGTCAGAGTGGAAAGAGACAGTGGTCTAATTGATTATGGTTAAAATATTCTTTCTTTTACACATTTTGCAAAAAACTAGTGCGTCGTGTAAAACATTGCTAGGGTTCTTTCCAGGGCCTTGAAGCTGGCCTGTGCCAGTGAGGGGCCCGGAATCTTACGCTTCATTAGCTTTAGTGTAAATCGGGTCTGGGTGTGGGGTGGGTAAGTAGAGTCCTCCTGTTTTTTAAGTGTGAGAAGAGGAATGTGGGGAAGGGCAATGATCTGGTCAATTTGCATCTTGAGAACCCAGGTTCCCAATTCAGGACTTAGAACGTTTTCCAGCCTTCCTGTGCTTCTTCTGCAATTACACACCACATGCTCAGTATTCCTGGAATGGCCGGTCTTGGCTAGGGACTGCGGATTTCCTGGTAGGATGACAGCAAGCTGTGATATTTTTATTTCACGATCCCCCCGTTCTTCACCTGTAACAAATGTCTTCTTAATTGCTTCAGCATGAACCCCAGCTGACATTCCCCATTCCTAAGGGTCTCTCAGTCCCAACCTCACAGTAAACTCAAGACATCCACACGGTGATGCCAGACATGGCAGCTGGAAGCCAGACATCACGGCTGATTTGAGCAATTAGCTGTGCTCCCATCCTGGGCTGGCCTCATTAGGGGTGTCCAGATGTCCACTGCTAGAGCTGCTCCCATCCCTGGGGCGGGCTGTCTCCCAGGTGAGGCCAAACTGGTGCCTGTGGGAGGCATGCGAAAGAGCAGAGGGCCGTTCCTAATTTCAGGGCTGCTAATTGAAGTTGAGTGAGAACCGCAGAGGCACCACCATCGCTGTCTGGTCCCTAAGGCTCTCTGGTTTCCCGTGCATAATCGCCGTCTGCACAGAGCTCTCCCAGGCTGGGCAAGCCCAGCTGCCACAGCTCAATCTGCTGGGAAGGGTGTGCAGGCACAGTCGCGTTGTTCGTCCGCCGCTCAGCTCCCACCATGACTAAACGGGAACATCTGGAAAAGGGCAGGGCAGGGCCAGGGCGAGCAGGAGAAGGGCGGGAGAGGATGAAACCTGCTCCGTCTTCATGGGAAGATTTTCTCCCATAATGTGTGCCTTTCTTTCCCGTAGGAGGTGGGGAAAGGAGAATTTCATCCTAGAACCAACTGACAGAGGGTCCAGCCAGAGACACCAGCTGTTATGCAGGACTGTACTGTGCTCTGCTAGGAAGATGGTTCACATCCTAGTCTATGTGAATGGCACCCCCTGGAGTTTGGGGGTGCACACATATGTGGCCGGAGTGCACTACCTCTGCCAGTTAGACGCCTATTGGACCCCAGGGCTTGTCTTAGTTTGGCTGTTCCCAGACGTGGACCCTGACATAAGGATTTAGGTGAAAGTACTTTAGTTGGGAGGTGATACCAGGAAAAGCCAGTTGAAGTGGGAAAGTGAGGTGGGGAAGGGAAGGAAGAAAGCTGTGTTAGAGAGTAGATTGTGTTTAGGATAACCAGCCATCCATCCCATTTTTCTGGAACTTAGAGGTTCCCTTGGACATGGGACATCCGGGGCTAAATGGGGTAAGTCCCAAGCAAACTGGGACAAGTTGTTCACCTTAGTTGTGTGAGTGACAAAGGTTGCTGCTGCAGTTAGCCAGGCTCAATCAATTCTATTAGGATTGTTCCACTGAGGGGCAGAGAGGCCAGAGTGTGTTAATTCTCTGGATGGTCTGGCCTACCCTGCCCTGAGGCGGGCATGTGCCAATGGTCAGAGAAGGGAAAAGAAGGGAATCCAGAAACGAATACAGTACAGACCCTGCCTTCAAACAGCCCTTAGGCTGGCTGTAAGGAGAGGGGAACCTAAGAGGTGAAGAGGTTCTACCTGGATTGTGCCTTCTCACATTGACCTTTGTTTTCTGTAGTTCTCAGTCCACTACAAATCTCCATTCCAGCCCAGTCTAGGTTCTTCTGCTTATAACTCCCCACACCCCTGTGAGGGCTGCTTGCAAACAGAAGAATATGCAGTAGGGGCAGTACAGGAGGCACCTGGTGGCTGTGTCTTGCTGAGTTTGTTGGGCAGAGGAGCCAGGTTTAATCCTTGGGTAGGCTGCATGCAGGGGCATTTTTCTTCATGGCCGCAATTCCAGTTGGTTTATAATCTGTGCATTGCAGTGCCCTGGAGCTGGGGTAGATTGGACCTTGTGATAGTCAGAAAATGGCCCCTCAAAGGTGCCCACACCCTAATCCCTGGAACCAGTGAATATGTTAGGTTACATGGCAGAGGGGGAATTAAGGTTGCTAATTAGCTGACCTTAAAATGGGGAGATCAACCTGGATGATGTGGGCCCAATGTAATCATAAGGGTTCATAGAGGTAGAAGAGAGAGGCAGAAGAGGAAAATCAGAGAGGGAGATGTGCTAATGGAATAATGCTTAGAGAGATGCAGTGTTGCTGGCTTTGAGGATTAAAAAAAAGGGGCCATGTCAAGAAACATGGACAGCCTCTGGAAGCTAAAGAAGACAAGGAAATGGATCCTCCCCTGGAGCCTCCAGAAAGGAACACAGCTCGGTTGACACCTCGATCATAGCCCAATGAGACCTGTGTTGCATTTCAAACCTCCTGAGCAGTAAGATTATAAATGTGTGTTGTATTAAGCCACTAAATTTATGGTGATTTTCTACAGCAGCAACATGAAAATAATACAGGCACTGGCCCTCTCAAAACAAGCTTTGTTTCACTCTGTTTTACTCATTTGAGTTTCTGAGTAAGATTTGGAGATGGGGAATGCAGAAACACAGGTGCAGGGAGCTACAGAGGAAGTTCTCCAGGAGCCGCATTCCTAACCTTCATGGAAGAACTATGGCTTTCTGGAATTGGGACCCAGTCTTCAAGGTCTGAGCTTGGTTTGATGCAGAGGGATGACCCTATACTCAATATGGCCCAGGAATTGTTTGTTGAATTTAGTTGAGTTGGATTTGGAAATGAGCTTTTAAATTCTGTTACATTTTTTCTCTACACCCTGAAGAAGGCACAGTCTGATTTCATCTGAGAAGGTTGGTTAATGGTGCTGTAAGCATCCTTGAGACCTTTCTGGAGAAGCAGGGTCTGCATTGCTGCTGAGCTGATCTCTGACGAGGCTGGTTCTTTCCACACATTGGTCACATAATTCCCAGGGCCCTTTCTTGCGGTTGCTGATATTTCTTCAGCAGCACTTGGGTCTGAATGAGCTTATTTTTTGAGCTCCTGCATCAGCTGTACCAGGGCCCCCTCTGGCCCAGCATGATCCTTGCATGTTCACTAGAACAATCATCATGTTACGCTGTGGCTTGCGTTGTTTTATCTAACTTTCCTGTTAGACTATGGGCAGCTGGAAGGTCGAACTGTGTCTTATTCAATTTTGTAGAGTGGCAGTCCTTAGCAAAGTGCTGGGGGCTTGGCATGCTTGAGCAGCTCAGTCAATGTTTATAAATAAATGAATGAATGAGACTTTGGCCTGACTTGCTCTCTATGTTCTTGTTTCCTTCCGTGGCATTACAAAGGTGGGAGTTGTTAACTTTGAATTAGTGTGGAATGTTCCATTGACCATGTGGCAATTGAGCTGGTCCCTTAGAAAGGAATAGAGAAAATGCATGGTGGTGGTGGTCTTGAAGATGAGGAGAAAAACAGCATGGGTCCAAGTGCAGAGTGTGCCTGGGGACCAGGGACCAGACTGGGATGATTGTGACACTGTGTACATGAATAGGTGTAATGGGAATCAAGTTTAGGATTGCAGATTGAGTACAGATCATGAAAGGCTTTCAGTGAAGTTTCAGGAGTTTGGAATTAATTCTCTGGCCAATGAAGGGTTTGGAGAATATGAGAAAGTAGGTTTTGGTAGCAGTTATAGGGGTTTAGTTTAGACATTTTGGAGGGTTTTCCCAAGGTTAATGGGCCTGAGTTATCCATCTCTTAGGCATTTCAAAATGATTATAAATAACCTTCCTGGGGATCTTCTAAGGAATGGCCCTGGTTGGAGGCCCTAGGAGAGAATCTATACAGTCTCTGAGTTGTTTCCAGCCCTAAGAAATTCTGGTTTGTGATTTTTCCTCTTCGGGATAATTCTGTGTGGATGTTCTGCCCTGAGAGGTGCTGGGGAGGGTATTTCTATTGGAATCAGCTGGAGGTCTCCAGGTCTGCAGGGGATATTAATTATCTGTCCCCAGCTAGCCTCTTGGGTCCAAGGAGTGATGAATTGCTCCTGAGGTGTATATAGTATATATCACCATTTGGCTCAGGGGTGCGAGCTTTGTGTCCTTCATAATGTTAACCAAGAGTAATTCACAGTATGTTCTAAAGGGCTGCCAGGAAGTATGCTGAGAAACTTGGATTTTCTCTTCTTAGCATGGTGGGAGCTCCCCAGCGAGCATAAGTGACAGTTTACAGCAAAGCAGTGCTCTGGGAAAGAGCCTTCCTGGTGTCAGCTCTTATTTCCTGTCCTCCTGCGGGTCTGGCATTCAGATGAGCCTCTCTGCTCAGGCTTTTGGATTTTCTCTCCCCCAGTCACCAGTATTCCCCTGAAGAAGAGGCATCTTAATCCTGAGAGCCTGGCTCATAACTTGCATCTGAGTCCTCCTTTTCTCAGTTTCCTGGCTTAGGGCAGGCTGGTAACCCAGACCCTGAGTCACGCAGATGAGCAAAGGCCCTCATCCTTCCTCCGGCTTCTCTTGACCGTGGAACAGATACGGTTCAGGGGTTGCTGGTGAGGGCTTGGTTGAAGGAGGATGGTCTGCTGGTTTGTGGCCAGTTGGAGGCCTAGAGAGCTCAGGCAGGCCAAGAGGAATTTGGGCTGCATCAGAGAGGAGGGCTGAAGGTTGGGGTTACTTGTCCCTGCTCACCAGAAAAAGGTAAGGCAGCAGAGTCTGTGCCCAGCCTGGATGGGCTTTCAAGCATCCCCCAAATATGTCCCACCTGCCTTAGCCTTCTCTTTCTCAAAAACTGGTGTTGATTTGGATAACTCTGATGATCAAGAATTTACCAAAGGGTTGGAGTGGGGAGGAGAGACTTACTGTTACAGACTTCTCTTGGACCCAGGGTGTTGAGGGCACAGTGGTATAACATGCCTGGTGGCCCTTCATCATGGGAATTTGTCTGCCAGCTTTGCAGAGCTCACATCTCCTGGGTTTGAAACACACACACACACACACACACACACACACACACACACACACACACACACACACGCACGCACGAACAGGGACCATTTGATACATAGCATGTGCAGGTTTTTGTTGATGAAATGTCCTGGGAGATGTTGGTCTGTCCTGTCTTGTTTGCCATCCAATCATAGATAATAGAGTCCCCGGAACATGGAGGTAGAAGGCACTTGAGATAGAGACCACCATGCTCTCTCCTGGCCACACGTGGACGATTTTAGGCCCTGGACAGCAGTGCTCAGTGCTTCTTCGAATTGCATGTGTGAGTCTCTGACTGGGAACTGTGCTCAGAGGATGCTGGGTTGGCAGAAAGAATTTTTTTCTGGCTTCATTTTCCCAAAAGCTTGGGCTGAAGGGCTTGTCTGAATGCCATTCCTGCAGGAGGATAGGAAATAAGAACTGACATTGGGAACGGCTCTCTCTGGGAACACTTCTGCTCTATGAGCTATCACTTATGCTGGCCGGGGAGCTTGCACCATGCTCAGGTTGCTTTCATAACACCATGTGCTGAGTCTGTGTATCTGGGCTTGGAAAGTGCTCAGAAGACATGGCAGGCTTTCCAGATCATTGGAATCTGAGGGACTCCTTTGGATCCCCCAGAACTTTCCCATCAGCTGGGCTTTGGGTTACACCCATGGTGCCAGTGTCTTTCCCCATGCCCTGCACAGTTAAATGAGAATTTACATTAAATCACAAAGCCCACAAAATAAATGCCCTTCCCTCTTTTTGGGTTAGGCTCTTGGGTGCCTGGGAGGGGTCTCTGGCCTGGCTTCCAAGGGGACCTGCAGATGCCTGAGTGTTGAAAGGAGGTGTGTCTAGGTGTGTCCTTCTTAGTGAGACCAGGTAGGGATTGACCTCAAAATCCCTCTTATTCCTCCTCCCTTCTTCTTTGTCAGAAATTCCAGTAGCTATGTCCCCTAATTAAACCGTTAGATCAGGTTTAGTTATCTGGCTGTGATGAGAGAATCCAGAATGCAGGTTGTCTTCCAAATTTCCTCCTGAGGATGTTAGCATGATTTTTCCATTTCCGTGCTGTCCACCCCTTCCTATAGAGAGGGAGAAACAGAGACACAGAAATAATTTTAAAAGGTCTCCGCACTCCAATTTTCATTCAATTGCTGACAACACTGGCTCCCCAAACTTCGGTGGTACACATTAATGCCTAAGAGACTCAAAGGGAGTCTTAGTTGAAGTACTTTGGCTGAGCTGTCCTGGGTTTTGCTCTGGGAAGATGAGCCCATGGTTCTACTCCTAACTCAACCACTAACTCATGCTGTGGTCTTGGGCAAGCAAGTTTACTTCTGTGGATCTCAGTCTCTTCCTGTGAGAAATGAGGGGGCTGGTTTAGGTGGTCTCCTAAGACCCTTCCTTTTCTGACCTTCCAGCTCCGTGCTCAGTCCTGGCTGCCTTTCAGCCTTCCCCTGCAAGCTGCTGCTTCTGTCCAGCAGGCAGGCTTGCTAACACATGGATTTATGTGGGGCACTGGCTTCCCCAGCAGCTCATTTCCGCTGCTTATTACTGCAGGGATGAGAGTCATTAGCCTGCTTTGCTTACTGAAGCCTTCACTCCTGAGATTTTCTGTAGTGATGGCAGCTTTAACTCTAGGGCTAACAGCAGCAATATTTCTCGTTGCACTTGATTAATACTAGAACTGCAAAGTGAGTTCAGGGAGCACTGGTGGGTGGGAGGAGAACAGAATGACTTGAACCTTCAATAACTGCTGATCTCAGTTGAGTTGGGTTGGGGGTGGTGCGTGAGTGAGAATATGCAGGCCGGAAGGTGAGCTGTGATTTTTATGCTGGGATGTGCATAGTTAGGTTAACAGTGGCTTTTAGCAGGGGTAGGGGGAGTGTCTGTAACATTATGGGGGAAGGAAGTGGGAGAACCATGGATAATGATCATTTTGTGGAAGGAGGAAAAAAGGAAGAAGAAAGTGGACATTGCTCAGAGTTGGTTTTTGATGGTTAACCTCAGCCTGTGTTAGTTCTATAGGCCTGCAGATAGTTGATTTCTAATATTTTCTCAAAGGGTCAGAAGAGTAAGGTCGACCTACTCAGATGTGGTATTTTCAGTAGGGACCCAAAGACTATGGAACTTGAAATCTGAAGAGTAGAGAGACTTCTTCTCAGTGGCTGGTACTTCTGGAATTTCTGCCAAATGTGTAACCACAGGAACTAAGTATTTCATCTAGCGTCAATCCTATGAGATACTCAGGGAAAAATAGGTGTGTCCTAATAAATTCTGAAAATGCTACAAACTTATTCTGTTGGAGAGTAACATTATGTCTCTGAAATCCTATAGGGTGAGGGGAACTATTTAATTTTGTTTAGCCTTGAGGCACCCAAGTGAATTTGAGAACAGAATCATTAATTTTTGCAGCATTTGCCAATCCCACACAACTAGTGTTATATGGATCAAACTTTGGGAAATGCTACCCCTGGGTGGACTCTGCCAGTGGAAGCTATTTGTCTGCTTTGCTGCACAGTTGAAGTCCTTGCTCAGGGCCTATGTGAATGGAATTTTATTTCTCTCTAGATCCTGAGAAAGGCATGTACATGGATTTGTATTTTATTTTTGATAAGTTGACCAAAGGTATCCTAAAACTCCAAACTCAAGGTATAAACCAAAAATAAATGGAATGAAAACAAAGTGAATATAATTGATGTGACAGCTGGAGAGGTAGGCTGGCCCATTTCCATTTGGGACATACAAAATTTGAAGAGGGAGTGTACCCAAGTGGGTAGAGGTGGACAGTCTGCCTAAATTCATTCCTTCAGCCAAAGAGGGAGAAATCATAGCGAAAGTTGTCTGAGGACAGATTCTTTAGAACAGAGAGTCTGGGGCCAACATGCTAACATTTTATTGAAAAGTGCAATTCTACAGCACCAAGAGTGAGGGCTAAACAAGATGAGGCAGGGAAGGAGGGAGAGAAAATGCAGAATGGGGTATTACTGAGTTGGCCATAGCCTCACAAGAAGACATACAGTGAGTCGTGTGGTCACATGAGAAATCTTTGGAGAGATTGTAAGGAACAGTCTTGAAATTTCTTAGAACAGGCCTTTGGAAGAGTAAAGAGGAAGGAAGAAGAATTTATCTCCTGGTTCTTTCCTATCTTTTGCCTCTTGTTATTCAGGGTTTACCCTTTTAAGTAGCTTCTCAGAAAGCCAGAGCCTCCATGAATCCATCCAGGCTGGATGTGGGTGCTAGAGCTGCTGAGGCTCGCACTGTCATAGGCATGCTGGAGGCCATGCTATGGCCCAGCTCCTGCTCTGTGGGCAGGCTGAGATGGCTGCCTGTTTTAGAAGATGGGGTAATGGTAGAGGTAAACTCTGAGACTGTCCATTGAGCAAGTGACCAAAGTCCAAGGGCAAGTGGGGCCAAGCAAATCTGGAGAGAAAATAAACTGAATCTAGTATAAGGACAATCTTGAGAATTGAAAACAGATATAACCTCCCTGAAGGAGAATGCAGTAAGCTACTTTTCTCCAGTGTCAGACCTCGGCATGATGATATAGGATGGACAAGACAGGCCAGACTGTCAGAAAGCCAACCTGTCAAATCCCACGTCGTCTTCTGACATCTTGGCAGAGGGCACCTCCATGCAATGGAAAATGATCACGAGCCATTTTATATACTCTTTCCCCAAGCAGCATCTGGATTTGGGAGCCATCTCCAGTCTGGCCCAGAAGATGGAGGCCTTATGTACTAGAAATTGGTTTTGCCTGTCCCAGCATTCGGACTATGACAGGTTTATTTTGGTTTAATTTTGGATCATTTACTCCCAGAGACCCATGCCTCCTTTGTGCAGAAACCCTCCTTCCTTTGTGCTTTCCAGCCTGACACTTGGCATGCCTGGCCTAGCTGGGAAGCCATCTAGGGTTACATCTTCACAGGGGCTCACAAAGATTGTTTTCCTCAAGCTTTTCAAATATTTTGCAAAAGAAAAACAAAGAAAAAAAAAAAAGAAAGAAAGAAAAAAGAAAAACAATCTCTTTCTTTCTACCATTTAACTTGGGCCAGGACCTGGAGTGGCTTCTGAGTCTGTCAGGTGCAGCTCTTAGCAGGGTGTGTTAGAACCGCGGGCAAAGGGAGGCTGAGTGAGAATCAGAGACCTGTGTCTGGGCATGAGGCTTTAGGGTTGGGTTGATTTGGACCCTGACTTCATCTCAAGTTGCCATTTTCACACTGTAAGCTGCTCACGGGGTCAGGGTGGTTACATAACTTGCCCACGGTCACATGGCAGTATGCAAGGCATTGGATCAAACTCAGGGATGCCCGAATCCAAAGTCTGTTGGAATCTCTTTCATATCCTATGGGGCTGGGCCTCCTTTCAAGGCTCCTAAGATTGGCAGGTAATGATGATCAGAGGATCCTCGAGGGCCTTAAATTCCCTGCACATTGATAACATAGTGCTGTTCTGAGAGGTGAGTATTAATAAGCTGAGATGAATTTAGAATCTGGGAAACTTGGACGTATGTCAAGGCTTTTCACATTCCTGTCCTCTCGTTGTCTCCTTCAGGGACTGTCCCTCCTGTGCTTCTAGAAAAAGTCCTTGCAGCTCAGTTGAGTTTCTGATCTGTGCCTGAGCATGGCATTAGTTTACCACTGTGACTCCTGCTGCAGAGGAGCCTTGTATAAAAAAAAAATTTATACAATGGGTCAATTACAGTAATAGAACAAAGCCTAAAATGGGTGTTTCTGAATGCTGAGCAGCTCTGCTTCACCAGGAGATGCAGGGACCCAGGCTTCTTTCATCTTGTGGCTCCACCATCTTTCATTCGGGACTTCCAAGGCCTCTGTGTTCCTCTGCATTGAGCCAGCAGAAGGGCAAAGAACATGGAGGATTGTGTGTCAGAGGCTCTTTGGAGGTGGTGCACACCCTTCTGCTCACATGTTATTGGCTGGAAATCTGTTGCACGGCCACATCTAACTGTGAAAGACCATGGGAAATGTAGTCTGCCTGCCCAGGAAGAAAAAAAAGAAATGGGTTTGGCAAACAGCTAACCAGTCTCCATCTTACCAGGTTCTGTGGTTTGAATGTAGCCACAAAACTCACTGAATCTTGATCCCCATTGATCCCCATTGTGACAGTGGTGAAAGGGAGAAAAGTCAGACTACAGTGTTTGAAAGGTAGGGCCCTTCGGAGGTGATTGGACCATGAGGACTCTGGCATCACGAATGGATTAATCCATTCACAGATTAATGGGTTAATCGTTTAATGGATTATCGGGTAATAGGCTGGGGGCTTCCCGAGGGGAGGAAGAAAGCATGAGGAAAGGTGCTCTTGCTCAGCCCTTGCCATGTGACACTTTGTGTCACCTTGGGACTATAGAGAGTCCCCACCAAGAAGGAGACCTCACCAGATGTGCTCCCAGGACCTTGGACTTCCCAGCCTCTTAAGCTGCGAGAAATAAATTCTCTTTCTTTATACATAACCCAGTTTCAGGTATTCCGTTATCAGCAGCAGAAAGTGGACTAATATGCCAGGTTCTCTCTTTTAGGCACATTCTTGCAAATTGGACCTGTTGATCTGAAGGGTTACCATTCTTAAACCATTTATCTGTATGAATCTGAATTTTGAGACTGTGTAATCAAGTTTAACATAAATTGTAAGTTTTTATCTATAATTCTGAGTCATATTACTTTTGTATTTTCGAAATAGCCTCATTAGTCTCATTGTTCATGTAAATATGAAGTATACCTTTGAATTTAAAAAATGTTATATACTAATAAAATGCTAATTTCAATATGCTCTATAAATGATAAAGCTTTACTGCTAGAAAACATTAAACAACACTGATCAGGTGTGATTTCCTTATTTTATAGAAAATTGAGGCCCAGAGAGAAAGGGATACCTGTCCAAGGCTATACATTGGTAAAGAAACAGCTGGAATTTTAACTCATACTTCCTGGGTCTTAGTCCAGTGCGTTTTCTTCTATTACAACTTCTTTCAGGGCTTCATGACCCTCATAACTTGAATGTTTTTCAGTCCATTTTCATTGTCTCAGTCTTCAGGAGAGGAAACAGCTGAAACTCAAGGGTTGTTAATTCTATCATAAGATCTAATGTCTCGCATTTTTGGTCCAGCTGCTTCGTGAATCAGCATTCAGCAGCATTGACTGAGTGTTTATTATATGCCACACATGGAGCTGGGAGCTGAGGATGCGATGGGGAGGAGACCGTGGTGTGACAGACACATTTCTGGAAGGATCTTGCAGTGTAGCAGAGGAGCCAGATAATAAATAATGGAACAAAAGTAGAAATGTATATATTTGCAAAAAGGTATGATGAAGGAAACAGGCAAGGAACTGAAACAGAGAAAAACTGGGTGAGGTGAGCTCATTCAGATGGAGAGATCAGGGGCCTGGGGGTTCTTTGGCCTGACCCTACAAACATCTAGGTTGGCCATGTAACACGCCACGATCCTGGAAGGAATGGCTTCCTTCCCCTCTGAACGTTACCAGTTAAGATTCTTGTCCTGGGAATGTAGGTCCTTGGTCTTTTGTAGGGCATAAACAACATAAAACTGTCAGAGGCTGCAGAATGTGCACAGATGTTAAAATAAGTACAAATAATTAAAACATGAAAGGGAGTCAATATTCCTCTAACCACTACATAAGAAAAGTGTTTTCCCTGATGGCTGATGAGGTAGCTAAGTAAAGTATCAAAGACAAATAGCTTGTTCATGCTTTTTTAAGGAGTAAGTTGGGGAAAATTTTTATTATTCATTGGTTTACCCACTGCCCTTCCCTTTTCTTGGAGTTTTTATATCTTTAACCTGTTTCAGAACCTTCCTATGCAGGTGAAAATGAAGACAGGAGACGAGACCATGCAGGCAGTGGGCGCTGAAGTGGACTCAGACCACAGAGCAGAAGACATGGCGGTGCACGAGTGGTGTGTGTGTTGACCTGGGTGTGCAGCAGGACACAATGGGTGTTCCCACAAGCTTTTCAGAAAGGGAACCACACGCTGGGAGGAAGCACAGGATGTTGTAGAATGCCAGGATGCTAGGTAGAAAAGGGATCTTAAAGAGCACCTGGTTCGGGCCGACCCTGTGGCGCACTCGGGAGAGTGCAGCGCTGGGAGCGCAGCAGTGCTCCCACCGCGGGTTCAGATCCCATATAAGGATGGCCAGTGCAGTGACATGTGGCTGGTCACAAAAAAAAAAAAAAAAAAAAAAGAGCACCTGGTTCAACTCCCTCATTTTTTATGCAAGAAGACTGCAGTCACAGAGGGGAAGCCATGTGCTCAGGGGTGCACAGTGAGTCAGTGACCCGAGCCAAGCCTAGAGCCTCAGGGTTGTCATTCTCAAACCAGGTCTGTTCCAGGACTCCATGCGCTGTTTCAGTGAGAAGCCTTGGAGTAGGGATTAGTCTAAAATAAAAAATAATTATTCTATTCCAGGGGAGAAAGCCCTACCTTCCACCTGCTTTGGGGGCTGGAGTGACATGGCTAATATGGAAAAGGTACAAGGGACTGAAACTGTAGCCCAGTGTGGCCACTGTAGCCTTGTGGCTGCAGACAGCCTGTGATCAGATGGAGGACAGTGAAAGAGTGCAGTTGTTTTTCAGCATCTCAAGTTGAAATTGTGACCCTGAGACCTGTACATGTAGCTATACTTTATGGGTATGATGACATTTTTATTTATTTTAATGCGGTTTTCTCTCTTTCCTTTTCTCAAAACATGGAGTAAGTTTGTACAAAGAATCTGACTTAATTCATTTTAAGTGAGGACAAGGAATCTAACATAATTTTTTTTTAAAGACTTTGAAGGGTTTAAGTCATGTTTCTTTTCACTCTATCCATTCTCCTGACTTCAAGTACCATTGACATGTGGGTGAATCCTGAGTCCACATCCCTCTTAAGGGTATCCCCAGTTGGATATCCATCTTCACCTCCTTGCTGCACAGTAATCTCAAACTCACCATCATTTCCCTCTCTTAGGCTGAGTTCTCCAGAAAGCAGAGCCTGAGACAAAAACCTATGTGTTGAATTAGTGACAGTTCTCCAGAGAAACAGACCAATAAGATGTGTGTGTGTGTGTGTGTGTGTGTGTGTGTGTAAATAAATAAAGAGAGATTTATTTTAAACAATTGGCACATGTGATTGAGACTGGCAAGTCCAAAATTGGTAGGGTGGGTCAGCAGCTGGAGACCCAGGAAGAGCTGATTTTGTAGTTCAAGTATGAATGCTGTCTGCTGCAGAATTCCCTTTTGCTTGAGGAAAATCAGTCTTTTGCTGTATTTGGGCCTTCAACTAATTAGATAAGGTCCACCCACATTATGGAGGACAAGCCGATTTACTCAAAGCCCACTGATTTAAATGTCAATCTCATCCAAAACATCTCACAGAAACATCCAGAATAAACTTTGACCACATATCTGGGCACCTTGGCCCAGCCAAGTTGACACATAAAATTGATCATCACATGTGTGAATAGCTTATTTGGGAAAATGATCCCAAGGAGGAGTGAGAGAAAAGGAGAATAAAGCAAGGAAGGAGGGAGATCCAAAATAAGGATGAATCACCATGTTGGCCACAGGCAACAGGACGATCCCGCCAGTGGGACTTCCTGAGTAGGGGAAGCATTTTCCCAACAGGCCCTGCAATGGATTGAATTATGTACCCCCAAACTCACTGAAGCTTGAATTGTGTCCCCCAAGTTTTATATAGTAGAAACTTGGCCTCCACTGTGACTGTTAAGAGGGTGGGAAATCCTATTATGGTAATTGAAAGTTGGGGCTTTGAAGAGGTGATTAGATTGCAAGACCATGCAGTAGTAAATGGATTAAAAATGGTGCTCAGGGGCATGGTTCTGAGGGCTTTAAAAGAAGAGGAGAGTCTGTCTCTCCTTCTGTTCTGTCTGCTTCCACCATCTTGCAATGTGTGACCCCTGGGTCACTGTCGCCACCACCAGATGGACTGTGTGGACTTCTCGGCCTCAGAAACTGTCAGCAATCAATTTCGTTTTTCTTTATAAATCACCCAGTTTCAGGTATTTTGTTATAAGCCACAAAAGTGGACTAAGACAGGCCCCATCCTCTACTGGTTGCCCACTGGGCCTTACCTCCCCTGCCCTTCTGGGTTGAGCACACACGAGTGCCCAGTGGTGTCCTTAGGCATGCAAGCTGCTGCAGGCCAGGAAGTCTGGTGCACGAGGCCACAGGGAAAGTGCACAGGCTGAAGGAATAGCAGGTCACATTTGCTCAGCAGTGGTGGGAGGTGCATAGAACCGGCTGCTGAAGCCATGGCCAGAGTAAGAGGTGTGGCTGAGAGGCTGGAGAATGTGCTCAGGAGGTGACAGTCACCTTCTCCCCAACAGCCTTCTTCCCCTGAAATCTCTGTTGTGGGGAGTAGAACCACATCACTCCAGGCCCCAGGTCTTGGAGTCATTCTAGATTCCTCCATTTCCCTCACCCCTCATATCCTAGTAAGGCCAGTTACTACCATTTTTTTTTTCATTTTTTCTTTGTTTAATGTGTCATATATATGAGGAGTCTTCAAAAAGTTCACGGAAAGATTCATATTATCTTTCAGTTCCATTTTCCATGAACTTTTTGGAATACCCTCGCATGCGTGTGCGTGCGTGTGTGGGTGAGTGTGGTATTTGTGAGTATCTACATCTCCTCTCCAAACCCTGTGCTGCTACCACCTCCCATCCTGTCCTCACAAGCTCTTCTCTGTGTTTTTTTTTTTTTTAATTTTTATTGAATCATAATTGATTATACATATTTTGGGGGTTCAATGTTGACATATGTTGATCAAATCAATATTACTAGTATATATATTGTTACAAATTGTAGTTATTCTTTATGCGCCTTGTCCAATCTCTCCCCATCCCCTCTCCTTCCCCCCTCCCACCACTGATAACCCTAGATTTCTTCTCTCCTTCTGAAAGAGTAATGGTTACTCTGTTGATTTGTTGCCTAGATGATCGGTCCAATGCTGACAGGTGTGTTCAGGTCCCCCAATATTATTGTAGAGCAGATGCTTCTTCTGTCACTCTGGAATGGGCTTTGTGGAGAGAGACATCCTCTTCTTTTCTTTGGTCTCTGCTGGTGACTCTCCTTGTGGCAATGCACTCCAGTGGCTGGTGGACCATCTGCGTGGTGATTGTGACATCTAGCCACTTTTGTGGCAATCATGGTTACTGTGGTGGCTGTGGTGGGCCACCCCCCTGGAGGTGATGTTTGTGGCATGCTCCTTGGCACCGGCAGTGTTCCTGGTTGTGGAAGGGGTCTGATCCCTGGCTCTATGCCTCAGGACCCTGGGCAGGCCTCAAGGTACTGGCAGTGTGCTTGGTTGTGTGTGTGGGGGGGTCCAGTCCCCACTCCATGCCTCACGATCCCAGGTGGGCCCTGAGGTGCTGGTGTTGTGCCTGATTATGGGAGGGAGGGTCCAGTCCTCAGCTCCAGCCCTTGGGTCCCTGGGTGGCCCCCAAAGCACTGGCAGTGTGCCTGGTTGTGAGGGGGGGGGGTCTGGTCCCTGGTTCCATGCCTCAGGTCCCCTGTCGGGCCCCACGGTGCTGGTGGTATGCCTAGGCCAGGACTAATATTTTGTCCTTTGCTTACTTCTAAAATGGGGGAGCTTCCTATGGGAATCAGTACTTGAGCTGTGTGGTTGAGCTAAATTGCTGCTTTGCTGTTGTTTCCTTAGGGAAGGCTTTTTGTACAGCTCAAGGTTTAATGGTTGACCTTATTGGTACTTCTGGCTCTCCAGATACCTGGTGCACCTGGGTTGTATAGAAACTCTGATCTGGGCCTGAGTCTTTTCATCAAACTGAACCCCATGCAATTCTATATTCCTGACCAGTCTCCTCTGAGTGATCCTGTGCTGATTGGGGGGTGGATCAGCTGTCCTTGCTGTGTCCCAGTGTTCCCCCAGTGGACCTGTCTCCCCCACCACCTGTGCTCCAAACACTTCCCATGGGAGAGGCCATGCACCAGTCCCTAGCGATGATTCACCGGCCTCTGAATGGCTACTTTTTTTCAGTTGTTGTGGCTCCTTGCTCCTGTGTGGGCCCATGGGAACCCTATTAGTAGTCTTGCTGTCCTGGGGCCACCAAGGTCCCCTTCTCCCCTGCCACCTCCAAGCAACTCCATCCAAAGGGCACAGCTGCAGCTTCTGCCGGCTCCCACTCCATGTGTTCAGCAGATCCAGCCTTAAAGTGGCCATGGCCCAAAACTCTCTGAGCAGTTTTTTCTTTCTCTCATCATGGTTTCTGCCACCTTCATGAACTCTGTAGGTCTCTCCTCCTTTTCCCCTGAGCTCTAGCAGCCCCAGCTTGGCTATTGTTGCTTTTTTATAGTTGTAAATTGGTAGGTTTGTGGGAGAGAGTGACGCTGGGGACCATCTATTCCATCATCTTGACTGGAAGCCTTCCTTCTCTGGGTTCTTCAAATAATTTTCCAGTTGGTTTCTTTGCCTCTGGCCTCCCAGAGTAACCTCTCTACAATGCATGTCTGACCATGTCGTGGCCCTTGCTGAAAATTCCTCAACAGCTCTGAAGTCTGAAGAAGACATTTCTTCAAACTCCTCAGATTGGCATGCAAGGCCTGTTATAATTCTTCTGCTGCCCTCTCATTTCTTCTCTTGTGACTCTACTCCTTGGATCTGCAGCTCCTCTAGGAAAGAGCTCTTGGAGGCTACTCAGAGTGACATGCTCCTTCATGCTCTGGTACCTTTGGTCCTCCACACCCCGTGCCTGGAACAATTTCCCTCCTAGCCCAAGTTTACCTCTTGAACATCTGCTCCCCTTCCAAGACTCAGTTCATGTGCCGCTTTTTCTGTGACATTTTCTTGAGCTTTCCAGATGGAGGACTGACCACTCCATCTTTGGTGCCCTTTCTGCATCTTTACAGACATCCTTTCCTGGGTCTGTATAATATGTAATGACACTCACTGCTTTCACGTCTGTCTTTCTCAAATAGACAATGAGTGCCTTGACAACAGGAGTCCTATCCTGGTCTCTTTGCATCTACATCACCGGAGCTCAGCCTGACACAAAATAGGTCTCAGTAAGGTAGTTGCAGATATGGATCAGAGGGGCTGTGTTAGACGGCTGGAGGGAGGGCCTCCTACCTGAAATCCTGAGGCACGAGGCTGGGGAATGATCACGTTATGTCCTCTGGCAAAGTTTAAGAGCAGGTGAAGACCCATGTGTCTGGATTGAGTTAGGGACAGACCTGGCTCAGTGAATGTTGTGGGTCCATTGCCCCTGTGGAGTCCCCTGCACTTCCAGTCACAGCCTTAAGAAGCCCAAGTGTAGCTAAGCAGGAGTTCTTGAGGACTGGCCAGGGGAGGCTAAGCACTGGCCCGGCTCCCAAAGAGCCAGTGGTTGCAGGTTCTGAGAATTTGTTCCCTAATCTCTGCTTACAGGACTCAGAGTGACTGGAGTCTTCATGAAAGGGGCCTTTGTCTGATATGGGGAATGGCTTTGGGGGCTGATCTCTCCTTGGATGCATTTTAATTCACTTTAATGACTCTGCCTCCTGTCAGGCTTTTCTTCTGTGAGGGGGGTTTGTTAAAGAGATTAGAGGGAGTGAACATGAGCCCCCGAATCTAGCCTTCCTCAGAGGGTGTTGTTAAAGTGAAAGCAGCATTCTGCAAAATGTATTAGATTGCTCTGGGAGTGAGCGGGGAGGGGACAGAATGGAGAGTGAGGACACTATATGTCTAATAAACGCACGCACGTATAAACGCTCCACATGTACTTACACTGAGCTCGTTCACCAGCCTGGTGGGACTTGAAGCAGACAAGACAGAATGATGTCATCCCTAGGACACTATCCTTTCTCTTGTATCTTTCTCCCTCTTCTCTGGTTTTGTATAAACACAGCTGTTTGGGAGGAATGCTGGCTTGGGAAAACATAAACCGTCTGCATTAATGACCTTTTCTCCCCACCACACCCCCCTTCCTACTGAACGTGGGAGACTGGAATGCTTTCAGCCCAGCAGCCCATTGTCCTCCTGTCTGCAACACCAGGCCTTTCGACTTTCTGGCTGGGCCTGGAGTCAGCAGACTCAGGGACTGTGCAAAGCCCAGCAGGCCTGGCAGAAGCTCATCAGCACTCTGCTTGCAGGTGACACCTTGGGCCACCTGTGGGAGCTTCTTAGGAGGATGCAGAAAGGGAGGAGGGCTGCTCTCTTCTGGGTTGGGGAAGGTTGGGTCCATGGTGGGTGCAGGTGCTCCCTGATATGCCAACTGTGCCCACATAGCTGCCAGCACTGGGAAGCCAGGGGTGAACAAAATAGCGATGGTGGCCTTTGGCCCTCTGCCTTAGTGTCAAGCTATTGAAGATGGGTGTTAGGGACAACTCCACCCTCATCTCAGCAACCCACCCTGCTTCCAATGCATTCACAGTCATGATTCAGGACCAAACACCTTTTATCCTGTCAAAGAGTAGAACACAGGGCAGCTAAAGGGGAAATGTCCAGCCTGAACTCATGCAGTCCAGCTCCTTTTGAAATCCAGTGGTACCGCGGCCCACTACAATTTATTGGTGGTGGTTTTCCATTGCCAGATGGTGACTTCTGGGCCTTGGAGGTTAGGATGGTTTTTATTCAAGCTACTGAACTTGGCATTTTGGTTGAGAACATTCTTGCTTCCTGGCCCCTTGCCCCTATCGCAGTCTACTTAACCCCTCTCAGTGCCCCACTCTCCTGCATGGTTTTGTGGCTGCAGCTGCAAAGGAGAAGAAAGGAAGGCTCCCTGGGCCTCCTTTTCCAAGGGCCAGTAACCATGGAATGGGGCCCAGAACAGCTGCCACTGTGGAATGAATGGGAGTCATTGCTAGAGAAATGGGGGTAGGTGGGGAGCCAGCAGTCTTCTGGAGTCTCCTCTTGGCTTTCCATGGAGAGTGAAGACGAGTCTTCACCCATTTCTCCACATTAAGTAGAAATCACAAAGGTGTAACATTTGGCTATTGGTCGCCTCTCCTGCCTACAATTTGCTGAGAAAAATGTAGATCTACACTTTTCTTACTTACTGGCTACCTGCTATGTGTTGGGTGGGGTGATAGATACTTTGCATCTGTTCCAGTTTTATTCTAGCAACAACACAGCATTATTAAACAGTATTACTTTATAATTAATGATAAAAAAGCAGAGATAAAGTTAGTTTCAGAAACACTGTCCAATGAGTTAGTGATGGAGCCAGGATTCACACCAGTACAAATTTTAATGTCAATGCATTTCCAGAATTCAGAAGAAGATAGAAGAGGTTGAATGATCAGAATAAACAAGACAGATAGGCAGAGATGGCAATTGCCCATGTGAGGTGATTTGAAGGATAAAAATAACATCCCTCACCTCCCCAAATATTTCTCTGACAGCCTGAAATTCAACATTACAGAGTCATTCCTTGGAGTTAAATGTTGCCCTCTGGTTTTGCTCTGTTTTTGAATGCAAATATTTTGAAAGAGAAAGTCACTTAGCCATTAAAATACTCTATTAAAAAATCCTCATTTTCTTTCAAAATGTTTTACTTTAAATTAATTGTGTTCTTTGTAAAATGGTACTTGGAAAGTGGTTTGCATCAGAATAAATGCCTGGGAGGGGACTTCTTAAGGGAGTTGACATTTACTATTATAAGTGCATTTTAAGTAATTCCTAGAAACTGATAAAATCTGTTTGGAGAAAAGTATTTCTCTCTTTTTTTTTAAGTAGTAGAAAATTTTACCCTTCTGATCTAAAAAACGATATACATGGGTGTTAACTTTCTGAGATATACCTACTAATTGTAATCTCTCAGGATTCTGCTTAAAAGAAGGAATTTGAAAGATGTATTGGCTGAAGCTTCAAATATTAGAAGATGAGATAATATTTATAAAAGTAATTGGAAAAACCCTAGAGTTAAATAATAGACGTTATTATTACTCCTCCCAGGAATTACATGGACAATGAAGGAAGAGAGGGTGAGGAATGATTTCCTTAGGCACTATTTCCCAAGAGTTTTCTGCAGACCAGTACGCCTTGGGCTATTAATAAGGTGTTACATGAATGCAGAATTTTCTGGTTAGATGCACTTGGAAAACACCAGGTTAAACAAAGTTAAGCACATTTCTACCATAGGAGTTAGCAGAACTTTTGATGTTTAACTGTGCATAGTAATTCTTCCAAGGGGTTTCTTAAACTTATTTGACCACTACAGAATCTTTTTGGGGGGGATTAGGGGGATGGGGGTGGCATTTCATGGGAACAGTATGCCCTGGAACATAGTTGGAGAAACACAACCCTAATCAATAGTCATATTGGCTGTAAGAGCTTTTGATACTAAGATGTCTTGAAGCTTTAGCAGAACATTAGATTTCTAATTAAGAGGGGGCAGAGAATTATAGATTTACAGATGAATATTCAAATTCATGACAATGAATAAGTGTAGGAATTTGAATAAGAAGGCATTTTGACTTGGCCATTTAAGGCCATTTTATCTCTATGAACTGCCAGGGTCCCAAGGTTTAGTGGCATTTTATGGAAGAGATAGGCATTGGGCAGTAAATAGCCCAGTCCTCCCATCCTGCTAGTCAAAGGCCCTGCCTCAGGTCACTCTGCCCTCCAAGCCACTGTAGGCACTGCCATTAGATTCGTCTTAGCATATCTCTGATCATGTCACATGCCAGGGTACATAGAATTAAGTTCAAGCTCTTCAGTTTGGCACACAGACTCCTCCCTGCAATTATGACATGGTGGTTAAGATAATCTGAATCCAAACCCTAGCTTTGCCACTTAAAAGGGATATAAGCTTGGGCAAGTTATTTAACTTCTCCATACCTCAGTTTCTTTCATTTGTAAAATGGGTGTAGTAACATCTTCTACTTTCTGAGTCATGGGGATTAAACCAAATCCACCTGCCATATAGTAAGAGCTCAATAAACATTGGCTATTGTTGTTACTATTATTGATACCTTGCCTGGGTCCCCTATGTGCACTCTGAGCTCCAGATGAAAGGAAAAACTCACTGCATTTCTCTGTCTTTGTTCATGTCGTTTCCTCCACTTAGAAGCCTGCCCATCCCCATCTTTGCTTGCAGAAACAGCAATGAGATATGTCTCCATGAGGACTTCCTGGATTCTCCCAACTTTTTGTCCCCTAAATCTCCAACAATCCTCCATAGGTTTCTTAGACTTTTAACATCCAGCTTTGTATTTTTGTGTAATTCATTTCATCCTTGGAAAGATGTCTTATTTATCTTTGATTTCCTGGTATTGTGTATATGGATTTTTGTTTGCTTATTGTATGGTTAGGAAAAATAGAAGAAAATCAGAGTCAACTCCTGCTTATAATCACAATTTTACTAGTATTACTGTAAGTCTTCATAGCTGCTGCATATTTTCTTTCATTCTTTCAATAAACATTTTCTGAGAACCTACATGTGCTGAGCACTGTGCTGAGGTTAGATAAAGGCTGAGCAAGCCAGAGCCTGTCTCTTGCCCTTGTGGAACTTGCAGTCTGATGGTGTTCCAATCAAATTAAAAAACATGCAATTGCCAAACCCAGCACAGTCATTGGTATGTAGTCAGCATTTAATCAATGCTTACTTATTGACTGGATGACTGAATAAAAGAATGAAGACAATTATTTCTCCAGGCCAACACAACATCAGGCAGAGCTGCTGCATTGGGTCCTGCAGGCCACACGTCCTGCAGAGACAGGGAGTCCATTCATAGAGACAAGACATAAAGTTTGACCCTTGTCAGGGCAAGGCAAGGATTGCTTTAGAAATTGTGTCTGGTGCATAAGCTCGTTCTGCTTCTTGATGGAAGACAGCATTACTTTTCTCATTTTTCTGCCTTGGAGTGGAGCACAGCCCTGAAGCGCTGCATAGCTGCTTCATCTCAGAGCTGTCATCGCCCTTTGCACATACCACAGACCACCGTTAACACTTTTGTCACCATTAGTGTGTCTGTGCCTTCACTGTGGGCTTCATAGGGTCTGTCTTGATATCCACAGCCCTAGCACAGAGCCTGGCACTTAGTAGGTATTCAGGAAGTGATTACTGGGGGAATGAGAAAGTGTCCTGCATTGTGCCTTTAAAGAAAGGACCAGCAATTGCCTCCAACTCCTCCTGTGTCTGAAATCCAAACCCCATTAGCTACCCCCTTTCCCTGACCCTGACTTGAACTTCAGTCTGCTAAGCTGCAAAGAGAGAAAGACTTAGAATGGAAAGAAGAGCAGACATTTTCCTAGCTCTGTGGGTCGCCCAACCCCCTTGCCCATGCATTCCAAGACAGAGCAAGAGCCAGGTGGAGCTGGCTGCCATACACCCCTGCCCCAGCAAGCAGGCAGGAAGGCCTGGCTGGGAACTTCATCGCCCATCGGGTGTGCAAGGGCCGGGCTGTGACCTGCAGCTGACCTGCCCAGGCCCGGTCTTAATACCCGTGCAGCTGCTCCTGGGGTGGGAGGCTCAAGGGGAGGAAAGACTGTGTGAAAGCTGCAACCCCCAGAACACCACAGCGGAGATTGCTCTTTGCAGGTTGGGATAATTTCTGTAGGACTGGGTTGTCTTTCTCAACTGGGAGGCAGGGGGGCGGGGGGAGGAGTGTGGAAAGAGGTCCCACAAATCTCTAAAAATATTGAGACTAGAGATGAAATGTGGAGGAAGACTAGAGGTGGGAAGTCATGCTCCCTAGAGAGAGAGAGAGGAGAGAGATATTCAAGAGAGAAACACCAGGAACTATTTACATACTATTCAAGTATATGAAAATGAGACAGTGATTATGCTTCGTTCATCTCCTCTGATTCTGGGTATACTACCCTGGAACAGGTAGAGCTCCATGGATCAGCTGAGGACACTGAGACCAGAGAGAAGCTACTTGGCTTACACCTTAAATTCCAGCAGTTCTGTAAATTCCTTTCTAGGAGATGTTATAACCAAGAATATGTGGTCTGAAGTGACTTCTATGGTTATCTATTCCAACCTCATTGTTTTTCAGATAAAACATCTGAATGCTGTCATATCTTGGCCCCAGGTGCTATGGTTTGAATGTGTGGCCCCAAAAGCATGTGTTGGAAACTTGATCCCTAATGCAACCATCTTGGGAGGTGGGGCCTAATGGGGATGATTAGGTCACTAGGGAGTAGTGAATGGATTAACGCTGTTATTGCTGGAGTGATTCCTCGTAAAAGGACGAGTCTGGCCCCCTTCCCCCCACCCCTTTCTCTCTCTCCCCCTCTCATCTTCCACCACGGGGCAAGAAGGTCTTTGCAGGATGCTAGTTCCTTGATCTTGTTCTTCTGAGCCTCCAGAACTGTGAGAAAATACATTTCTATTCATTATGAATTACCCAGTCTGGTATTTTGTTACTGCAGCACAAAAGGAACTAAGACACAAGCAAATGGAAAAGTATTTTGGGAATGGATTCTTGGCAGTCAAAGGAAAGTGATTGCCTCACGCATCCTTGGTGAAGAGGAGGCCTGTACGTGCTGCGTGGGCTCCAATGTGCATTTAGTTTGACCTCTTTTCCCTACTCGGTGGTCCCCTCTGTGTTTGCTGTTAACCAGGGCCCCCTGGCAGAAATGTGTGGTGGTGAAGTGGTGCTGTTGGGAAGCAGGAGGCTCGTACAATGAGATTTGATATCCCCTGTTCTGTTCTCAGACCCTTGCCCAATATCTACCTGTCAGAAGTTCTCAAAGAAGGAGCAGAGTGACTTACTGCATTCCAGCACCTCCTTGGGCCCCAGATCAAAATGCATGGAGTTCAAAAGGCAGTCAAGACTGGCAGAGGATACACAGCAGGAACTGGAGCCCTCCAACCATTCCGCAAGGTGGTGCCAGGCGGTGGGCTGGAGGCAGAGGGTGATGCACTTCTGTCTCAGTGAATCTGCTAGTGTCTCAGAGCCTCTGGCCTGTTCGTGGAGCAAAGCCATGCCTGTTCAGGGGGTGGCTCTCGCACACCCATTTTTCATCCCTTTCACTCCCTCCAAACCTGATCCCACTCTTTGTTGAGAGGGTCAGGGGAACAGAGAGGGGATGAGTAGAAGAGAAATGGATGAGTTTGTGGAAATGGCCAATAGACTTATTAGGTGGACTCTGAAGGTCAGCTGGAAAAGTGTCATCTCCTCTGTTTTATAAATAGAAACTGAGGACAAGAGAATATGTGGATCAAGCTCCTTAAAGGTTATAAGAAGAGACAAACTAGGTCAAATTTCAGTTCCTGAGGTTTATTTCAGACATACAAAGGGAGGTGGTCTCTACAGCAGCACAGACGGGGGATCCTGCGCTTCCAGGACAGTGGGGTACAGCTCGGAGCAAGCCCCCCACCTCATTTAGGATTCACTATGACTTCCATGGACTTGCCTTCTTATATATGTGTTTTAATTTACGTAGTTCTTCAGTTAGAATGTTTCCAACTGCAAAAAAATGAAAAATAAAAAAAAAAATAAAAAACCACACAAAACTCCCACAAACAAACAAAAACAACAAAAACAGAAAGAGCAGGAAGAGTCTCAAACTTGCTTACCTGATAGAGACACTTAAAATCTCACTTAGAGAAAGTCTGGAGGTAGATGGACTCCAGGCAAATATGTTCATCTGGACTGCTTCCTTTGTGATTTGCTTAGCTCCTTCCCCCTGGGAGGGTTGGTCTGGGTTTAGGCTGCCTTTCCTCACGGTTCCAAGGTGGCTGCAGCAGCAGCTGGGGCAGCATGCTTTCTTATTTCACATATAGGCAGGTAGGGAAAGCATGGAATAAAAATCCTTCCCCGGCCTGGAATTAAAGTCCTTTCTTTCTACTTGATTGGCCAACTTAGGTCATGTGCCCACTTCCGGGCAAATACCATTGCCAGGGGAACGCCATGAACTGATTGGCCTAAACCCAAGTTCTTGAACAAAACGCTGGTCATGGAGAGGACATGATCATGATTGTGTTGCTCAGACACACAGGATAAGTGGGGGAGGGTGCAGACCTGAACAAGATTGAGGTCTTCTGGGACAGAGAACAGGGTGAGAGATGCTCAGTAGGCACCCAAAATAGTTCACCACATCTAGCATTTAAACGTCCCAAAGAGAGTTGTCGGTACCCGTGCACTTCCTGGGTAGATTTCAAACAGTTCCATCTCTGAGGTCGTTGGTCTTTCCCACCATCAGCTTATATGTGGTTGCTTTTGGCATTTTCCTCTCCCTGGCCCCAAAAGTTGCGACAAGGTGGCAGGGTTGATTTTGCTCAACACCTGAGGCATAGCTATGGCAATTTTTGGAGGGAATGAGTGTGTCAGGCCATTTTCCTCCAAGGGAGCCTCATAACCGGAAGGCTCCTAAGGGTGGACTTAGTTCAGAAAGGTCAAGCCGCTCGCCCTAGGTCATGCCGCTCGCCCTAGGTCATGCACCGCTCAATGCCAGAGCCTGCACTAGAAACAGGTCTTTCCACGACACTGGGGAGATGTCAGTGTAGTAGAAAAGACGGCAGCCCTTTGATGGTAAGGATATGTGTACAGAATGCAAATTTTGATCTTGAGCAAGTTCCTTAATTTCTCTAGTCCTTGGTTTTTGCCTTTGGAAATTTATGCAGTCCATTCTAGGGTCCAAGAAGGTGCTGGAACACATCATGACTCTGCTCCTTCCCTGAGAATTTCTGCCAGCTAGAGACTAGGCCAGGTGCTGAGGATGGGAACATCCCTGAGTGGGATGGAGATATCAAGTCACATTTTTACTAATATAGTAAAGGACCTTATTAGAAGAGATTGAAAGTACCTTCCAATTTTGAGAATCTATGAATAGCTTTAGATCATGGGTCTCTTCCAAGAACCTGACAACACTTGTTCTATTAGATCATGTAACCACAGATTATTTGTTTAAATAATTTCCCAGGAGTGACCCAGCATATCCTACATAATAAACCAGTTGTTAAATCATAAACAATATGGACAGGATTCATCATCATTATGTGTCTCAGCTGAACATCCCTGGGGCCTTCTGGTTGCTTGGACACTCTGCCTAATGGAGTGTTGTCAGGGATTCCCTCTGTGTGTGACCACTTTTCCAAGAATCAGAAAATAACAGACTGTAACAAATGCTAGAGCTCTACTGGAAAAAATATGCTTGGGGGGATTAAATGGAACTATGGAAAAAAATTGTCTGTGTCCTTCTTTTACCTCCTTTCTTATCTTGGTGTTCTTGTTACCAACTCCATACCCCATTACCGTCAAACTCTCAGCTTTTGGAACCCTAACCCCCATTTAACTAGTTGAAGTTTAGAGTGTTATGTTTCCTGGACTATTTGTAGGAAATCTTAAAACTTCCAGACACAAAGGAATATATATAGGAATATATAAGGGCAGCCTAATATCCCCAACCAAGTATCCCTAGTGTCTTTTTGCAACAGTTTCACCCTGAAATTCTTGTCCTGAGTCTCTTTGGTCTGTCTTGGGTTAGTGTCCATTCTCTGATTTTGATTGGCCAAGACCAAGTCATGGGGGTAAGAACAGTGGAGTCAGGCACACCCACCATAGGACAGAGCATGTGTGGTGGGGTGGTTCCCCAAAGCACACTTACAAATGGAGGAGATGACTGTTTATCCTGCTATGACAGGCCAGCAGGGAGGATAGTTCCTACCAGGAAGGTGTTTCCAAACTGTGGTGTAACCATAAGAGGGCAGCCATGTGCTCTTGCAGGACCAGCCTGCTGCTCTCCCTTCTAAGATGGGGGCGTCAGAAAAGGGGAGGGTCTCACAGTATACCTGAAAAGGTAGGTTAAGAGTGGCTGCAAGGTCTGAGGAATTGAGCTGTGATGGCAATATCTGTGTTGAATTTAGTTTAGGCTGCTTAGATGGAAATACCTGCAGCAGTGTGAGTCATTTTTGCAACTACAGCTTTGGAAGACGGAAGAGGGCCCAGCAGGAGCCAGGATCTGCAAATAAAGCTGCCATCAGGTGAACCATGTCCTAGAGGCATCTTAATGAGAAAGCATGGCACTGTGGTCATGCTGGCCTCTGGGTTATCATAGGGCTTTGGATTTGCCAACCCCTGCTGTTCACTTTACCATGGCATATGTTGGCCCACTCAGGCTGACAACGCCCCAGCAGGTCTCCAAGATACATATAGAGGCTGTCTTCCTTCCAAGCCCTCCTGGTAGTATGGCTGCCTGTCCCCTTTGCTACTTGTTTTGTATTGCAGGGACACTGGGATATCGCCAAGACCCAGCTTTGCTCTGTGGACATATGGAGACGTTCTCAGAAAGATCTGAGACCATCTTAGACACCCAGACCTCATCTAGATGGGGAGGTGGAAGGGGCCCAGCTCAGTGACTCTTACCTCCCCCCAGTTAGAAGGTAAGAAGGCCTTTCACACACCATGATCCTGAGTCTAACCTGTGGATGGTCCCCGTTGAGTCAGAGTGATGGAGGGGGAGCTTAACTATACTTTCTGAAGGTCATTCAGTTATTTAGTTCATTCATTAAATTTCTGGCAGACTGAGGGGGCTAGAACCCAGAACTTCTATGTCCCCCAAATTATTTTCCTTTATCATTCCACCTCCTTGATGACTTTCTCTGAAGTAGAGAGTAAGACAAAGCAAAAACGGTGACAGAAAGAAGGGGCTGGGGGCTGGGCCTAATTTTTTAGGTTAAATAAGTGCATTTCCTTGTTTCTTTATCATTTGTAGAATTAGAATGTCAGAGCCATAGGGAAACTTAGGGTTCTCCTGGTTGTCATTTCTCTTTGTACTTTTTTCCTGGAGGGCTGCTAAATGGACCTACAGAGAAGGGGTATCCCAGGTCACCAGTCATGTTCTGGACACACTGCTAAAGTAGGTGGGAGGGAGGTAATGGTGATATCAACATTTTATTCTAGAAAACTCCAGAGGCCACTTCTCAGGCTTCTTAGAGGCAATTTTGATTCAGCTAGTGGAGCAACGTCTGTAATTCAAAGCTGTCCCACCATGAAGCAGGTTGTCTTGTGAGATAGTGAGTGCCCTGTCTATGGAAGTGGTCAAGCAGAGGCCAAAGGACCAGTAGACAGGGAAACCATGGAGGTAGGAAACGGTAAGATCAAGCTCTAAGGACTCATGAAATTCCATGGGTCATAGTCAGCATCAAACTCCCCCGGGCCCAACAACTATTGGGCTCTGATGCTGTGGTCCTAGGCTGGCTCTATGGTTCTGGACTGGCTTGGATGTGGCAGCTGAGGCCCAGGAAGCACAGGTGCCAGGTGGGCTAGGCAGTGCTTTGCAGGGCATGTGAACTGCTGGGGCTTCCTCTCAGGCCTCCATCAACTGTTGCTTGGGTTAATCTCCTGGATGACGAATGGTTGCCTGCTCTCCTCCCCCCAGCTCTTTGTGCCACTTTCCCCATTGCCCACCCCAAATCCACAGAGCTATTTATTTTATTTTTACCCTCAGGGAAGATATATATGAGGAGAAAGAGGCTTTGACTTCTCCCAAGGGCCCTGCAGGGAGCATGCTTGCAACTGATAAAGTTGCAGGAAGCAGTTTTTCATCCATTTCCTATTACTGGGCAGGGATAGAATATGAGTGAGCAGGGGAGGAGCACACGGGGGCTCGCTTGTCTCAAGCCTGGTTATCTTGCCCTGATCTAGAGCAGAGCTAAGAATGGGCAAAGATGTTGGCCATTTCACATGGCCCCGTGAGAACACTAGATAAGAAAGGGAGAGTTGAATGGGGCTCTGTGCCACTGCACCTGGGCTGTCCACCCCTAATTCTAGCGGTGGCTGGTACTGTTGAATGCTGAACTGTTGGGGTCTGCAGTGAACTTGGGGAGCTGTGAGCCCTGTGACCTTGTTGGTTAGAGGATGGAAATCAGGCCCGGAGAGTCCTGCAGGGAGCTGGTGCACAGCATGGGCAGGCCTCTCAGTCTCCTGTGACCTCGGGCTCCTCCTACCCTGACCAGCTGGCAAGATGCCCCTGCTCTTACCTGGGCTGTGTGAATGAATCCCAAAATGTCTGAGCTGCAAGAAACACCCCAAGTTATCTGCTCCTTCTCCCACTGTGCAGGTGAGGAAGTTGAGACTGAGGGAAATGAAATGCTAATGAAATGCTCAGAAGGATGAAGTGGCTTCCTGCACATACAAACAGCATTAAAGCAGTCTAGGGCACTGGCCCCAACCCCCCACACCAACCTGGAAGAAAGCTTCCTCGGAGCCCATGGCCCCAGACTCACACAATGTGAAGAACAACTAAAACTTCCACAGTACTTTTCTGTTTTTCAAAGTACTTACATAAACTTGATCTCATTTCTTCCCGACCTCTGTCTTCCCAGTATGCAAAAGCTCATAACAGCAGCGATTAAGGGTTTCTGTTCTTGTAGAATGTCACCTGCCCCCACACAGGTTGTGACGACCACTTTGTGCAGGCACTGGGTGTCTTTGCACACCTGGTGAGCAGGAGGGGCACCTCCACAGGGGCCAGGCCATCACAGAGACCACGTGGTCATTCATCTTTCTTTCATGTCACTCGGCAAGTCACTGGCAGTTTTCCACCATCTCCCTGACTACTGGCTCCAGGGTCTTGGAGCAGGTGGGAGCCCTGGAGTGACGTTGTGAGTCAGTGGAGCTTCCTGGAAGCCTGGAGAGAGTGTTTTCTATTGAGTCGGGAGGTTTCTCCTATCAGGTGGCTGTAGGCCCCTTAGAATGTGTTCTGTGACAGGTGAGGGCTAAGCACGTGGTGAAACCATCACCCGCACTTTGCATGCTGTCACCTATATGACTGTAAAAGAACAATCAAGACACCAGGTCTCCACATCTCCCACTTCTCATCCCTCCTTAGGGCCTGACAGTTGAAGAGTCTTAGGCTGGGAGGGCGCTGGACAGGGGCATTGTCACCTCATCTCTTGCCGCTCATGGCCAGGGACAGTGTCTGCGCAGTCAGGCTCTAACTACACTGCCAGGTGATGCCCAGCTTCTTCCTGCAGCGGCACGGAGCCCACTGGTGGCCCCCCGCAGAGTCTCATTCCCACCTGCTGTGCTCAGGAGCCTAACGCATCCCCCAGCCCAGGTGTGGCTCAGGACCTAGCATAAATCACCCAGACACGTGGAAACCCACCCCACGCTCCAGGAAGGCCTCCCACTTCTTCCTGACACCTGTTCCATTACCTCTCCCACACTCACTGTCCGGAAATTCTTTGTTGCTGCCAAAATCCCACAGGCTGCATGCAAGTGTTTCTGATGCTCCCCTTGTCTGCCTTTCTAACCACTCTGATGGGCAGCAGCACCTGGGGCCAAGCAGGCAAGAGAAACCGCAGGCCTGGCTCGTCCCCCCCCAGATGCTCACGTTTGTCCCACCTGCAACGCGCTTCCCCACCCACGCACTCATCCCGCTGCTCCTCACTGCTGCGAAGAACTCTGCGCAACTCCTTGGTGCAGACGACAGTCAGTGAAAGAAATATGCTCACACAGGTCAAGGGACCGAGCCAGGGTCACAGAGCCACTAAGGAGCAGGGCGGGTCCTGGTCACTTCCCACCCAGGGGCATTTGCTCCACAGTCGCTCTTTTCTCACTCCCCTAGGCTGTCCTACTTCTTTTTGGGGTCTCCTCCAGTCTGACAGTGTCATGGTGTCACCCATGTTTCTTCCTCCTTCCCTTCCCGAGTCCCATGTCCCTGAGCAGTACTGACACTGAAGTCCACTCCTACCCCGATGTAGCAAGGGACACACACACACATGCACAAAGACTGAGCACACGGGAGGTAAACAACATGGTGGGAGAGAGGGACAAGAGAAAGGCCCATGGGTAGAGAGACACAGAGAAGTGGAGGACAGAAGGGAGATGGGCAGGACTGCTGGAGCAGAGGACAGGCGATGACAGAGGAAGAAACGAGCAAAGAAAGGCGAGAGCTTTGGAGAGAGACGGCCATGTCCTAGAGCTTCACCACTCACTGGCTGAGCCACTTAACCTCCCAAACCTCATTTCCCCATCTGTTCAACAGGCACTGTTTACTTAATAAATATTTAGTAAGTATCACTTTTTAGGTGCCTGGAATATGTCGGTGAACAGAATAGTTAAAAAAAAGTCATGCCTTCTTGTGGGTGGAAATGGAAAATAAAAATAAATATATTAAATAAAGGATTTAGTATATCAGAAGACAGATGCTATGGGGTATTAGCCTAGGTCGATGCCAAGTCAGGACTGGATATGTGAGGAGTTCATTAAAGGAAATGCCTGTGTGTGAGAAAACGGGGCCACCAGACCAGTGTGCAGATGTGACCCTGAGTGAAGAGACAGGGGGAGAGCGTTGGGTGGCCACATTCTGGTTTGGCAAAGCCATCAGGGAGCCAGTGCTCAAGCCAAAGCTAGGCACCAGGAGTCCCATGTCTCCATGGCATACTCAGTCCTGCGCTTGGAGTGGCCGTGGAAGATGTGGTCTCAGCTCAGACGCAGTGACCGGTTCCCAAGCGAACTGCTGAGGCCCTCAGCTGACCATGCTGCCTGGAGTTGGAGGGCTGTGGGGAGCATTCTCCTGGCTGCCACATGTGAGAAAAGACAGTCCTGAAGAATGGAGCAGGGTAAGGAGGATGGACAGTGTCAGCACGCGGCAGATTGCAATTTTAATGGGGTGGTCAGGGTGGGCCTCAGTGAGAAGGTGATGTTTCAGCAAAGATCTGGGGGTGTTGGGGGAGAGAGTCTTGCACATGTCATCACTGACATTGCTGTGACATTGCTGTGTGGTCAGCCTTGCAGCAGTGATGTTAGGACGGCATGAGTTCATGCATGGGAGAGTGCTTTGTCACGGTGTAGACTTAGCTGCCAGAGAACAAACAAACAGCAAGGCCACTTGTCCCGGCATCTTGAGTTGACGTGTCCTTAAGAGAGGAGATGCTGGCCTGTATCGCAGACCATGTCAAGCCCCTCTGCTGGGGAGGAGCCACCTGGAGGACCACACAATCGCTGGGAAAGTCAGGTGTTATATTGCCAGGGCACGCCGCTCCCAGGGGCCCAGAACTCTCTGAAGGGCTGAAACAAATAATCCCCAAGGTCCCCAGGGGATGGAATTTTATTTTCAGTTCAACAATGGGATATAAAACAAAATCTTCCTTTCTCAGACAACTGGATGAATATGTTATTTTCCCTGGGAACCGGAGTTAACAATAGCTCCCGATAAGAGAGATCATTCTTGTCTCTGTGGCATCCTGGCAGACAGAGTTTCATTAGTAAAGTCTGAGGACAAGGAGGAAGGGGCTGGAGGTCACAAGTGTCTACTGTGTGCCAGGCTTTGTGCCAGCTGAGATAACTTATTTGATTTTCTTGAGTATCTGAGTGTTCAATTTACTTTATAAAAATAGGAAAGTGGGGTGAGGCCCGTGGACTCCACCGTTGGTAAGTGGTGGAGCCCAAGCCCTTTCTCTTGCTCCTTACCCCTCGACTTCCCTCCTGCCCCACCGTATTCACCCATTTCTCTTTCTGCCTCTAACATTGAGATGTATTTCAATTATGTGCCTGAGGGTCTGTCTCCCCCGACCTCTCACCCCTAGTCCACACACACTGCACTTCCCTAAGAGGAACACGTGGACCATGTTTGTCTCTACTAGACCCACAGTAGCACAAGGGGCCTGCTGCATGGAGGCTCTCAGGTTGGGTGGCAGATGGCCAAGCCATACCCCACCAGCTGTCTGCACCTGTCAGGTGATAGGATGGCTGGATACTTTGGTGTTCTTCAGAGCTGGGGTTCTTAAATACGACTCTATGTTGGTGTTACCTAAGGGAGGTTGTTAAAATTCGGATTTCCAGGTCTTGATGTTGGAAATTCTGATGGAGTAGGTTCTAAGTAGGCCTAAGAATCTGCATTTTATGAAGCACCATTACTCATTACTGTGAGAGTACACACATAGGTGGGCAACCATCTGGCTGGGTAACAGCCCATTGGGTAGCATTCTCAAGGGAAATGGTCACTGTTCTTCCTCTTGTCCTCTGAAAGAGGGCCAAAGAGCAGTCGCTCTACTAGGCCCTGGAAAATGCCCAGGTGATCCCTCCCCAGCTCTAGTCACAGAACAAGGACCTGGATCAAAGCAGAGAGGAATTTGGAGATCTGGGGGGCCCATGCAAGTCCTTTATGTGGTCAGGCTTCCTCTGCCTGCTCAGAAATGCCTCAGTAATCTCTTAGAGAAAGGTGGGTGAGCTTGCTCAGAACTTGACTCTATCCCAGGCATGTACAGGTGGTAGAAACCTCAGAAATCTTTCCATCCCATTCCTTTGGTTGGCATATGGACTGGAGGATGGAGGTAATGGTTTGCGGTCTTAGGACTAAAAGCTCCTGAATCAGACATGGCACTCCCTAACTCTCTTTGAGCCCACAGATTTGTGTTGGACTCATGTGCAGCATCCAGCGGTGCAGCATGGCCCTGCAGGCCTGCTGACTCTCTCTAAAGACATGCATCCCAGGACTGGGGCGAAGACCTCTGGGAGTTCACACCCCAGTTCCCAAATCCTCAACATGTAACAGGGGTAATGCCCACCGGTACAACAGAAATGACGGCTGGTCCCAGAACTCTCTCTATCCTCCACACTTCCTGATGCTTTCCTGCCTCTCCTGCTTCCTGTATATGGATCAGAACCCACCCCTGAGTTCATTGTTTCCTGAAGTTTGTTGGTATGTGATGTGAGTTTAGATGGAAGCAGGCAAATATTTCAGTAGTCAACATATATTGCTTTCTATATGCCAGGATCTAAGAACGGTAGATGTATTAACTCATTAAATTCTCACAACTATCTCATGAAGGAGGTACTGTATTATCTCCATTTTGTAATGAGAAAACAGAGGCACAGTGAGGTTTTGGGACTTGCCCAATGCCATGGAACTAGTGTGTGGCAGAGGCAGGTTTCCAATCCAGGCTGAGTCCATAGCCTGTGCAATGTCTATGCTCCAGTGAGATTTTTATTGCAACATGTACTAGAAAATAATTTTAAAAATTAAATGCCAGTTGGGAGACCTGGAATCCAACACCAACAGGCTGTTGGATCTTGGCTAAGACAAAGAAAAATTTTAAAAGAAGAGGAACTTGAAAAATTTTAAAGCAGATCCTATGCTTTCCAGTGAGGAAACTGAGGCCCTAAGAGCTGAAGTAACTTCCCCAATGTCCTGTTGTGAGTTAGAGGCCGAGCTAGAGCTGGTACCGCATTCTCCTGATGCCAGACTCATGTGTGTTGCTTTTTCCTTGAATGTGCATTTACATGGAATTGATTCAAGTCAAGTTTTTCATAATTTAAATCGTTTGAACTTCACACGAATAGGCATACACCATGGCTTGTTTTCCATGAGAAAATTCAAAATCAATTTCCCAAAGCCATTTGGCCAACAAGTTCAGAATCTGTTCCATTTTAGCCACCGATTAAATGTCTCAGTTAAGACATCACTGAGTTATAAAGCACCGTGTGAAGCCATTATCTGCAAGTATTACCAGTCCTTTCTTCTCCTGCCCATGACCTCTCCTTCTTAAGGGCTCTTCTCTGCAAAGAGGCTGCTCCCATCCACCCTGTCTTCCCCTTCCTTCCCTGCTCAGCACATGCACACTCTGAAGCCCAGGCTGCCATGCTGTCACTTATAGCTCCTTTTGTCCTGAACCCACCTTCTCTTCCCCAGGACCTTCCATCTCAGGTTCCTATCAGGCCCCTGGTATACCTATAGTCATCCCATACTCCAAACGGCAGAGAGCTGGAATTAATAGCTGAGTTTCATTCATTCTTTCTTTTTAGTGCCTTAGGCTCTGGAATTGCCTTCTGAGCCATGATCTCCCCCCTCTTTGCTGTGCTTCAGTTTCATCATTTGCAAAATGATGATTGGATTTGATGGTCACTAATTACCTCTTATTGACCCAATAGCGTGAACACTGAAATATTGTTTATTCTTTTTCCTCCTCGCCTGTGTCCTTTCCTCCCCAGACGCAGCTGTCACAAGCAAGCGGTGCAATTTCCCATTCCCCAGGAAGTCCTCAAATAAAGCTTGTTTTTCAATAAGGGCAGGAGGAGCTGCACATTATTCTTTTTCAAAATAATGACAGGAGAAGAAAAAGAACCAAAAAAAAAAAAAAAAAAAGGAGTATATGAAAACCCCCCAAAGCAAAAAAACAAAACAAAATAAAACAAAACACAAACAAACCTTGAGGCAAATCAAAACAGGAAAAGTCCGCACTTTGTGGGAGGAGGTGGGGAGGAAGGTCAGCCAGCACCCACCACACTCTGAGGAAACTTCAGCCCCTGCTTTGTGGTTTTATGTATTATTAGAGATTTTACAACAAATAAATGAAGAGGAGAAGCTGGATGGTGCTGACAGTTCTGGTGGGAAGTCACTCCTGCCCAACAAAGGCCATGTCTAAAAATACTTGGCCAGGACCTCGCCGTTTCCATAAACAGATGGACACCGTGGGGCTGGCGGAGGGGCAGAGGCAGGGAGGAAATTGTATCTGACAATGGTAACGATCTGGCATCTTCCAGAGCTTCACATCCTGGAGAGTCCAGTGGGCTGTCCAGATCTTCACTTGTGCCACTGAGGTGGCTGTAAATAGAACTCTCCTGGGCTCCCAGCGTGGCTGCCCCTCTTGTGGGCCCACAGAGCATCTTTCCTGCCCCTCCTCAGTGCCATCCACAAAGAGGAGGCAGACGAGGTGTGGAAGCTGCTGGAGGGCTGGGGATGAGGTGGGGCCTCCAGGGGGACCCTACGTTTGCCTTCAGCCCCGGCTGCAGGCCGAAGCAGATGACATCTGTTTGTGTGCCTGCATGCGTGACTTTCAAGAAGTCTTGCTTAACCTCTTTGGATCTAACCTCCCAGATCTGTAACAAGGGAGGGACACAATTCCAGAGCACTATGTTCAGCTCTGAGAGACACACTTTAAGAGGGGCAAAAATCCAGTAGTGGGGTCAAGTGGAGAGGGGGCAAGACACGTGATTGCTCTGGGGGTGGATCCATATGTTGAAGGACTCTCATGAAATAAAGATGTGACTTGCTCTACATAGTTGCCGAGGGCAGAAGGAGCATCAGGAAGTGAAAGTACAGAAGTAAATCAGACTATCCTACAGGAGAATGCATTCCTTGTTAGAGATGACCAGATTGAGTGGGGATACCAGGAGGCAGAGCAGGAGGAGTTGGGGGCAGAGCAGGGTTCAAATTCCTAAGCTGTTACCTGCCTTTTTGACCAAGGTCTCTTGAAAAGGAAAATTGGCAAATTAAAGTGGGAGGTAGAATTTAGAGACCTGAATTCTGGTTCTTGGTCTGCCACTAGTCCCTGATCAACCTGGGTATATCACTGTCCCACTCTTGGATTTCATTCCTTCCCCTCATCCTAAGATAAAAGAATGAAACGAAGTGGTTTTTCATAAGATTTACAGCCCCAGCAAGTCTAACAAATGGTGACTCCCTAAGACTGGCAAAGGGGCCATTATGTCCAGCAGCAGGAGAATGGCCAGTGGGGCCTGAGAAGGGCGCAGCGTGCTCCTTCTTTGTTTCAGCCCCCAAACACTGAGAAGGTTGATGAGCAGGGGCATCCCCCAAGTGGTTTTGGCAGGGCCTGGAAGCTTTCTTCTGGATCACCTGCACAAAACACATCACTACAACATGGGACTCCACAGGAGAAAGCAGGGACCCTCAGAGGCTCTGTGTGCTTTCTAGGGTCTCAAGCTTGGCTGGATGATTTATTGAGATATTAATTTGTTTTATTCTTGCCATTGTTGAAGAATCAGAAGAGATTGGGGATTTTTGTTTTGTTTTGTTTTGTTTTTAAACTCTGCTCCATCCTGCCTGAAAGAACAGACAAGAGTTGTGCATCAGGTGGTGAGCAGAGATTTTGTTTTCTAGAGGAGCTGGATAGTGAAGGTGAGGGGGACTTAGAGAGTAGGGAGGCACAGGGATTTCGAGTTGAGGAATAACTTTCCTGAAAGAGAGGAAGGGAGTTGTATCTGCCAGGGCCCAACTGGGGAAACAGAAGCCACTTTAAATATTTACAATGGAGAGAATGTAATAGGGGCAGTTGGTTAGCAGGTGATGGATTGCTGAGAAGCCAAAGAGGGGATGAGAAGGCAACCCTGAGATGAGAAAGAGCAGGGAACCCGGTTGCCCTGGGCTGGAAGGACAAAGGGAAGAGAGAGAGGGCAGCCGAAATCAGGGCTGGCCTGCACAGTGCGAGCTGGAGCCACAGAGGAGATGCTGGAGCTGATTACAGAGAAGATTCTGGACCCACAGGAGGAGAAGCAGCAGCTGCTGGAGATGTTTCCTTAGGAAGCAGGTAGAGGGGGAGCAAGACTGGCTTCTCCCCACCACGTCCAATATTCTAACAATGCCTCACCTCGGGATCAACTGGAAACTGTGCCCTCTTTCCAGGTAGGGACTGAGAGGTGAGGTCCTCTGATGAGCAGCACGAGGTGCCAGGATCTGAACATCAAAGTGGAGCCTTGGGAGCCTCAAAGACTCCTGTGTTCCCCTAAGCACAGAGGGATGCAGCTGCCTGCCTTTGAGTACACAACTGGGCTCAGAGGATGAGCATCTTGGAGACCATGTCCTTCATCTTTGTCCTGGGCACCATCTATTGCAGCCCCTCCATACATGATAGATTGAATAAACACAGTGAGGAACGTGGCACTATCGTATACTCATCTTGTGGAATAAAACCGATCTCTTCTACAAGAGGTACCGACGTTCCCCACACCCTGTCTTCATAGCCTGATTGAACTCAGCTTCTTCCTCTTTTCCACTGGGGAAGCAAGGATCTCCAGCCCAAGGACCAAAAGACCTTGGGGATCTCAGACATTTTGTTCCACCCGGGAAGTTTGTGATTTTCTGTTCTGCTGTGTAGCACAGGGCAAAAAAAGAAAGTGGGGGAAGAAAGGTGGGTTTCTTCAGTCCCCACCCCAATGACCACGGAGACCTTCATTCTGCCTCCCTGAACTGAGGATGGTGCTGGTGAAAGCTTCCCTGGGGTTGTCTCTTTGTTGGAAGTTCATTTCTACCCCTCCCTGCAGCGACAGACAACTCATCTGACCAGAGGACTTTAACTCAATTTAATTCAACCGTGATTTTCTGAGCATTGTTATGTACTGGGTAGTATGCTAGGCTCCCTGGTGGGCACAAGATAGACAATGGAAGGTTCTTGCCTCCTGGATAGTCACTGCAGGAATTGGAAATTCGAGCAACAGCTGAAGAAAGACTCAGCTCCTCCCTGGCTTCTTTGTGAAGGCAACTTCTGGACCCAGAACTGCTGCTTCATTGCCTTTTTGCAGTGTGTTTAGAGACTCCCCCCATCATGAAGTTTCAAAGACTCTCTCAGACTTTATCTTTTCTAAGTTCCGTGGGGAAAATCTAGGTTAGATACATGGAGTGACTCACCATGGGCAACCCAAAAAGGTGTTTGCTTGAGACTATGGGGTGTCCTAAAAGAAAATGGACACTGTTTCCACGCAGTGACTTAGCTGCGCGTGCAGGCAGGGAGATGCACAGATGACCTCCACAGCCTCCCAGCCTCTGGCCCTTTGAGGCCAATATTCTCTTCCTGGTCTAGCTCAGGGGAAGCTGTGTTTCCAGACTATTGCTTCTTGCACCGATTTACCCAGTGGTCGAATGGAGCAGAGAAGGAGGAAGCTCTCCCTTCCTGTTCTCACACAGCTGTGCTCCGTGGAGACCCATCTGGATTCACTGGAGAACAAAGCCTGCCAGAGTCCCCATTGCCAGCAGCAGGAGCCAGGCAGACAGAGGCAAGAGGAGCCTGGTGGGTGGGATGTTGTGTTCATTATGATGGTTCTGCTCCTCCTCCCCACCAATACATTCTTTCTATGCCCCGCAAGGCCATTTCCACTGAGACTGGGAGACAAGTCACCTACCATGGAGACAGCAGGTGACACAGACAGCAGTGGAAAGAGCCTCTGGTGCTGAGCATGCTGTGGAACTGGTGCTAAGTCAGGGTCAGGGAGGTTTGCAGGGACTGTTGGGACTTACATCGCTTCCTGTGAGCTTCTCTGACCACGCTGGCTCCCAGACTCCTATAGCTTTGCATGCAGCCTTTAACTGCTCATTTGAACAGTGATAAGACTAGGGTGTGGGACACCTCTTCAGGCTAATTAATGCTGACTTCATATCACACCTCCTCCACCTACTTACTAGTTGAGTGACTTTGGGCAACTTACCTAACCTCTCGGAGCCTCAGTTTTTATCACCTGCCAGGTGCAGTTGCCAACAGTATCTACCTGACAGGACTTTCATGAGGAAGAATAGAAAATATATGTGAAGTACTTAGCACAGTCCTATCATGTAGTAGTATTTAATGAATTTTGCATCTGGTATCAGTCAGGGTCCCTAAAAGGAACAAACACTCCCCTCTAGAAGCAGACCCTGAGACCAGGTTTTGAGTGCGAGTAGTTAATTTGGGAGGTGACCCCAGGGGACACTAGTAGGGGAGTGGAGAAGCAAGACAGGAAAGAGAAGGAAGCCAATCAAAGGTATGTCAAAGAGCAAGTTACTGCTGTGGGCAACTGGGGCTCAGCTCTGCTGGGGGGTCTGTGGGAGGTGGTGTAGAGCACACTTCAGAATTGCCTTGAAGATCTAGGAAGCTGGGCTACTTATTTACTCACTAGTTACCATTTATCATTTCTTGAGGACTGCTCTTGGGGGTGTGAACCCTTGTGCAGGCCAAGGACACCCTTGAGGCCAGAGAGAGCACACAGGCAGTGTCACAGGTGCTTGCTGCAAGAAGCCCCAGTGAGAATGCTGTTGCCTAGGGTATTCTCATAGAGCACCAGCAGCCTGCTACAGATGGCACACTCAAAAAGGGTGGCGAAAGAGAGTTTGATGAAGTTTTGGTCTATTTACATTGGTGTAACCAACTAAGGATGCTGCAGCACCTGGAGCTGTAGGTAAAAGTTGCTACCACCCCTAGTCCTTAAGGAACCAGGGGAGGGTCTAAGTGCTAGGACTCAGCTGTAGGAGGATCTCCAAGTGCAGCTATATCCTCAGGTAGCAAAATGCAGCCACTGACAACACTTGGACAGGAAGTGCAGAAACTGGGGAATAAATATGTAGACCTCTAGCTTTTCATACCTTCCAATTTTCTACCGTTGATTTCCAATGAACCTGAGGAAACCAGAGAGAAGGGAACTTGATTCATGCATCCCTGACACATCACTGTCTAGGGGCACAGAGCAGAGTGAAAGTGGAGATGGGACTCAGGGGAGCAAAGAGAGAAGATCCGGCATAGATCCCTTTCTTCTCTCTCTCAAGCCTTCACGAATCATGTCTTTATTCTCATCTCCACAAAGGTGTTGCAAGGTCTCGAAGGCTGGGCTATTTTGTGATCTTTCTGTTTCTAGCATAGTGCCTTGCACGTATTGGAGACCTCAATATCGGTTGATCGATTGAGAGTAATAAGACCTGAAGACTGTTGGAGAGAAGTGGGTGACTTCTGGGGTGAGGGAGAGGTGGTCTTCAATACCTGAGCTAAGGAATGTGGTTTGATGTGGTTCCCAGGAACCCTGATCCTGTCTGGGCTCAGTAAGTCACCTGAGGAGTCAAGAATATCATAGGGGATGGTTCTGTATAGGACCTCTTGTATCTGCATCACTGTCAAGAACATTAACTTGTGGTTGGTGAGGCGGTGGGCCGCTGGGGGGCCTCTCCTTAATGAGAGCCAGGGCTCCCCTCCCCCATGTCATTCTACCTGTGCACATGCCAGCTGTGGCTCCACTCTTCCTTTGTCTAATCTCAGTGCACTTAGTCCAGCAATTCTCATCATGGTGATTATTATTTATGGGCTGCTGACAGAAGGCTTGGCAACACGCAGACACAGAGATGCTGTGGTATGTGCTTCCAGCTGTTGAGTCTGACACCGACTCCTCCTTTTGTTCTGGAAAATTCTGGATGGGAGCTAGTAGGGAAGTTTTTCCTAAAGGGAAGAGTGTGTCCCACTTACAATAGAATCATTTTGGGAGCTGTGAAAATGCAGATTCTGGGACTCAACTTCAGATCTACTGAGTCACAATCTGAACATTCCCTGGTGCTCTGTAGTTTACCAAGTTCCCCTTCTTAGATCCAACAATTTTTGAGAAATCCTTCTCTAGGAAACCCATTGAGTAGAAAGGAAAATGAAGAAACAGGCAGGGTGCAAACGTGGTGTCTACTTTCCTGGACCTGACAGGCACGCTCAGAGAGAGGTGGTAATAAGAAAGGTTTCGTGAAGAAATACTGCCTACCTTTGTTTTAAGACACTAATAAAAGGGATATAATATGAGTTCGAAAGTTGTACTTGGTATTGTCTGGTTCTAGACTCCAAAACATTGCAAAGGAAAGGGTGTGTGTGAAAGGGGTCTTATAATAAAACTTAAAAAAAAAAGATACATCTATATCTATCTGTCTATCTATATTTGGGTGGCTGGCCAGTACGGGGATCTGAGCCCATTACTCTGGTTTTATAAGGCTGTGCTCTAACTGACTGAGTTAACTGGCCAGCCCTGAAAAATCTTGGAAGTAGGCTGGCCAGTTAGCTTAGTTGGTTGGAGCACAGCCTTGTAACACTAAGGTCAGTGGTTCGGATTCCTGTACTGGCCAGCTGCCAAAAAAAAAAAATCTTGGAAGTAATCTTTACAAAGCCGATAACGGCAGCCATTGTTTATCAAGTTCATGCTACTGGCTGGACATTCTTCTGAGTGCCTTGTATGCAGACAGCTCATTTAATCATCACTACCATCCCCTGAGTCCATACTAATAGTATTCCATTTTGCAGATGACAAAACTGAGGCAAAGAGAGGTTAAGTAAATTTCTCAAGTGGCAAATGGCGCCAGGATTTAAAACCAAGCATTCTGTCCTCTTGAACGTACTCTGCTGACGTCTCATGCCATAAAACAAAGGCTATGTGTGTGTTAAAGTGTTTTTGTTGTGTAACATCCAGTATTCATTCAAGCAATTCTGAGTTGCCTCCTGTGTGCTAGGTACTTTTATAGTCACTAGGGATGCACAGTTGAAAAGACTTGGTTCTTGACCTTAAGGAACTCATAGTCTGGAGTTTGAAGACATCCAACTCTGTTCCATTTATTTCTTTATGTTTAGATGCAGCCTTTGGGATTCACAAGATGCTTTGGGAATGCAAGAAAGGTGGCTAAATTTGCTTATGTGAATGTGGGAGGTGTTACTGTGGTGGTGACATTGCAGCTGAATCTTGAAAGGTATGTAAGAGTGCTTTTAGCAAAGAGAGGGAGAAGCAAATTCCAGGGAGAGGAAACTGATGGGCAAAAAAAAAAAAAAAGAACAGGGAAATGAATGGGGTTATTTTACATGAACAGCAGACGTTGTAACACGGGGTGAACAGTGCGATTGGTAAGGTAGGCTTGAGCCAAACGGTGACCACCATGAGAGCCGAGGATGGCATGTGAGCTTATTCTGTAGATGCTGGGGAACCGTGGCAGGGATGGCATAGTCACAGACAAGTGGTGGCGGTGAGAAGAGTTGAGATTACAGGAAAAAGAAAGGAGTCCTGGAGACCAGCTTCAAGGTGCAGTAAAACAAAAACAATAACAAAAAACCCAGGTAAGAATAACGAGAACCTGAACGCATTGTGGGGCTGAAGATGGAGAAGAAATGAAACTGAGAGATATTTAGGAAGAAGGATCAATAATTCCTGGAGGAGCTGACTGGTAATACCAAGGTCACAGGTTGGGATCCCCGTACCAGCCAGTTGCCAAAAATAAAATAAAATAAAATAAAATTCCTGAAGGCTGATCTGATACCGGGGGGCTGATGGAGAGAAAAATACAGGCTGACTCTTGGGTTTCAGGGTTGGAGTTGGAAGACTGAAAAAGTGGGAATGCTGATGCTAAGGCAGGGAATATACGATGATTGGGGGTAGTTCTAAGGGAAGAATCGGGGATTTAGATTGAGGTATGTTACATTTCAAGGACCAAGAAATTTGAGTAGGGAACATAAGAGAGGATCAGGGATGGCTGTATATAAATAGGATTTACTTTTGATTATGGAAAAATATTTTGCTATCTGATGATTCTACTTGAAATTTTTGTGGACTCCCACTCTTAATCCATCCCACCACAAACTGGAGAAAGGGGAAAAAGGTTTTTTTTTTTTTAGTGGATACATTTGTACTTTACTAGCTGATGAAGAGCATATGTACCAGGTAGAAACATTATTCAACTCAGATGTTGAGAAATGCAATTTTTTTCAAAAATGAGCTCAACCACCATTTTTGCTGATGGTTTAAAATTTTATTCCTGCTCCCCACAGTGACTTAGCTACTTTGGTTTAAAACTTTGTCAATTCCAGGTTAGTCTTTTTGAAGCAGAACTTGGATTTCCATATATAATATATTATAATATTATTTTTTTTGGTCTTTTCTTGTCCTTTTCTTCTCCCCTGGTGGCATCTGAGCAGGGGTAAACTTAAGTACTATGATAGTAGGGAGATTATCTAACATGCCTAGAACATTTATTCACTTATCTCCTAGTGTGGGAAAATACATTTTGAAATTTTAATTTGTGTGTGTTTTAACCTGTATTTCTAGTGTCCTAGAATGGCAAGGAAAAAAGAGGGAGGTAAATGCCTTACAGCAAAGCAGAGTGAAGACATTCCCAGGGCTGGCTTGGGGGGTGTCCTAGTGGTACCCTAGAAAGAAGGCTATCTTGGAGGAAATGGTAGTTTGGGGGCCTAGGTGGCTGGACTTGGAACACAGTGACTACTGGACCTGAAGAACTGTATAGGCCTGCACAAGGGACATCCTAGCAGAGACGAGGTGGACCCATTACCCCTGATGAGAGGAGCATCTCCAGCATTGGCACAATCCTGGGCCTCCTGTAACAATGGAAGCTGACTCTCCTCTGTCCTTCCTCCTGGTAGTTAGGGACTTGGAATGAGCTACAAATGCATTTTTTAAAACTGAGGCCAGTTCTTGCACATGTGAGTTAGTGGGAAGAGCCAGTTTCAGGTAGGAGCATGGAATGGAGGAGCAATCAAATGTTGCCTGTCAGACTCCTTGTTTTCAATTAAAGAAAAATGCTCTGTCCCTTTCCTCCTTTCTCCTCCCCTAGGAGAAATAGAAGCCGAGTCCTCGGTCTGTGAGTTTAACCAGGACCTCCCTAGAGCAGCAGTCAGGCAGGAAGATTTAGCCCCATTCCTGGAGACTGGCTGCCCTTCTGTGTTTCGCTTCCTGTCCTACTCCCTGTGCAGCTGCTCCACAGCTGGTGGCCCTCCAGTCACCTCTCGCCCCCGTCACTTCCCTGTTGAAGGGGGCTTGGGGACAGTCTGAAGGTGCTACATCAATGTAAGACATTTCCTCTCCTGCCCCCTCAGCTGTGAGCTCAGCTGCCTGTCCTCTGGCACCCACAAAATCAAACACCTGCCTTCCAGATGTTTGCACCTACAGGCCGGCAAAGCTGACTGCAGCAAGTTTTTCAGATAGGTATGTAGTTGGGGGTAACATTAAATGAAATTTTTGGCCTGAAAAAGACTTAGGAGGGGTTGTCTTTTCTATTTCTCCACTTTTAAGAAGGATGGAGCTAAACAACTGAATTCTTTATGCTGTAAAGACATCTAATGGAAGAGTCCACAACTTCCCTTGGGCTCATTGTTAGAGGTTTTTTGTTATGATTGACCACATTTCTTTCTAATCTTAAGGGAGGTAGGCTAATGTTGTGCAGAACTTATACATAATAATCATGCTTCCTTTTTCCCCAGGGTAATTGTTAGGTGGGGAAGAAGTGTGGTGTGCGGAAGAAGTACTGTCTTTGGGGTCACACGAGCCTGTGTTCAAGTCCAGCCCTAGCCACCACTAGCTGTGAACTACCTTAACCCCTGTGTTTCAATTTTTTCCTCTTTAAAATATGAACAGTTGCAACTGTCCAGAAGAGTTTTGTGGGCTAAATGGATAATGCATATGCATGCCTGGTATTATTGCTGGTTCAGAGTAAGTCCCCAGCAAGTCAACGTTGTTGTTATTACCATAGATAGCCTGTTTCTTAATTCAGGCAAAAAAAAGATGTTCAGCATTAGTTACTGTGAGACCACTCATGTTGGGTGCTTGCTGATTTAAGTGTTGCGCAAACCACAGCAACCCAATAACACCTTTTTTTTTAGTCTGGGGTTTTTAAAGGTGTGCTTGAGTTCTACCTGCATCAGAATTACCTGGGGGCACTTGTTAAAAGTGCAGAATTCTGTGTTCTACCTCCTATTGATTTAGAATCTATTGGTTAGGTCAGTGAATTAGCATTTTATCAAGCACTCAAAATAATACTTTTTAAAAAAGTTTTATTTTTAATTGACACATAATAATTGCATGTATTTATGGGGTAGAGTTTGGTTTATGTTTGCATACATGTATACATTGTATAATAATCAAATCAGGGTATTTAGCATATGCATCACCTCAAGCATTTAGCATTTCTTTGTGATAAGAATATTCAACATCTTTTCTTCTAGTTATTTTAAAATATACAATATTGTTAACTCTAGTCACCCTGTTATGTAATAAAACACCAAAACTTATTCCTTCTATCTAACTGTAATTTTGTATCTGTTGACCAATCCCTTTCCATCCTCTCCTCCCCGCTGTCCTCCCCAGTCTGGTAATTATTATTCTACTCTTCTTCTATGAGATCAGCATTTTCAGATTCCACAACTGAGTGAGATCACAGGGTATTTGCTTTTCTGCCCTTCGCTTATTTCACTCAGCGTAATGTAGTCCAGGTTCATCCACGTTGCCACAAATGACAGGATTTTACTTTTCTTTGATGGCTGAATAGTATTTCATTATGTGTGTGTGTGTATATATATATATATTTGTTTGTGTGTGTGTGTGTGGTGCATAACATTTTCTTCATCCATTCATCTGTTGATGGACACTTGGTCTACTCCTTATCTTGGCTATTGTGAATAGTGCTGCAATAAACACGGGCATGTAGATATTTCTTCAGTGTGCTAATTTCCTTTCCTTTGGATGAATACCCAACAGTGGGATTGCTGGATCATATAGTAGTTCTATTTTTAATTTTTTGAGGAACTCCCATACTATTTTTTATAATAGCTTTTCTAATTTACATGCCTAACAACAATGTTAGGTTTCCTTTTTCTCCAAATCCTTGCCAGCATTTGTTAGTTTTTGTCTTTTTGATAATAGCCATTCTGATGGGGTGAGATGATATCTCATGGTGGTTTTGATTTGCATTTCCTTGATGATTAGTGATATTGAGCATTTTTTTCATATACCTGTTGTCCATTTGTATGGTTTTTTTTTTTTTTTTTTTTTTTGAGAAATGTCTATTCAGGCCTTTTGTCCATTTTTTAATTGGGTTATTTTTATTTATTTTTTTTGCTATTGAGTTGTTTGAGTTCCTTACATATTCTGGATATTAACTCCTTGTCAGATGAATAGTTTGCAAATATTTGCTTCCATTCTGTAGGTTGTGTCTTCACTCTGTTGACTGTTTCCTTTGTTGTGCAGAAGCTTTTTAGTTTGATGTAGATGTAATCTTATTTGTCTATTTTTGCTTTTGTTGCCTGTGCTTTTGAGGTCTTATCCAAAAAATCCTTGCCCAGATTAATGTCTTGAAGGTTTTCCCATATATTCTTTTCTAATAGTTTTATAATTTCAGGTATTACATTTAAGTATTTAATCCATTTTGGGTTAATTTTTGTATATGGTGAGATTCCACATGTGGATATCCAGTTTTCCCAGCACTATTTGTTGAAGAGACTGTCCTTGCTCCAATGTGTGTCCTTGGCACCTTTGTAGAAAATCAAATGGCTCTAAGTGTGTGGATTTATTTTTCTTTATTCTGTTCCATTGGTCTATGTGTCTATTTTTATGGAAATACAAGGCTGTTTTGGTTGCTATAGCTTTGTAGTATATTTTGAAGTCAGGTAGTGTGGTATGTTCAGCTTTGTTCTTTTTTCTCAAGATTGCTTTGGCTGTTCAGGGTCTTTTGTGGCTCCATATGAAATTTAGAATTCTTTTTTATATTTCAAGGAATGTCATTGGCATTTTGATAGAGATTACATTGAATTTGTAGATCACTTTGGATAGTATGTACATTATAACAATATAAATTCTTCCAACCTATGAACACAGAATATCTTTACATTTATTTGTGTCCTCTTCAATTTCTTTCATCAATGTTTTATAATTTTCATTATAAAGATCTTTTATCTCTGTTAAATTCATTCCTAGGTATTTTATTTTTATTTTGTAGCTATTATAAGTGGGATTTCTTTCTTGATTCTTTTTTAGGTAGTTTGATATTGGTGTATAGAAATGCTACTGTTTTTATATGTTGATTTCATATCCTGCAACTTTCCTGAATTTGTTTATTAGTTCTAACAGTGTTTTAGTGGAATCCTTGGTGCTTTCTACATATAAGATCATGTCATCTGCAAACAGGGACAATTTGACTTCATTTCCAATTTGGATGCCCTTAATTTCTTTCTCTTTCCTGATTGCTCTGGTTAGGACTTCTAGCATTGTGATGAATAAAAGAAGTGAAAGTGGAAATCCTTTGTTTTTTCCAGAAGTTAGAAAAAAAGCTTTCAACTTTTCTCTATAAGATGTTAATTATAGATTTGTCATAGATGGCCTTTATTGTGTTGAGGTACATTCCTTCTATATCTAAATCATTTAGAGTTTTATCATGAAAGGATGTTAAATTATATCAAATGATTTTCTGCATCTATTGAAATGACCAAATGGCTTTTGTCCTTCATTGTGTTAATGTGATGAGTCATGCTTGTTGATTTGCATATGTTGAACCATCCTTGCATCCCTGGGATAAATTCCACTTAATCATGGTGAACAATCATTTTAATGTGCTGTTGAATTCTATTTGCTAGTATTTCATTGAGGATTTTTGCATCTATGTTCACCAGGGATATTGGCCTATAGTTTTTTTTGTGTGTGTGTGTGTCCTTGTCTGGTTTTGATATCAGGGTGATGCTGGCCTCATAGAATGAGTTTGGAAGAATGCCCTCCACTTCTATTTTTGTGTGTGTGGGGGTGAGTGGGGGGGAAATAGTTTGAAATGAATTGGTATTAGTTTTCCTTTAACTGTTTGGTAAAATTTAGCAGTAAAACCATCAGGTTCTGGGCTTTTCTTTAATGGGATACTTTTTATTATGATTACTGATTCAGTCTTGTTACTCATTATTGGTCTGTTCAGATTTTTCAAATAATTCTTATCACTTTAAAGGCTGGGAGATAGTTCTTAGGGTATGTTAGTGAGCTCAGGTGGCTCATAGGTCAAAGAAAGTATGTTACCTGGAGCTGCCTGGTACACAGAGCAAGATCTTTGCCGTGTGTTCCTTTATTCTTCCCAAGAGCTGTCAGTCAGCTGGTGCTCATCTTCCTAGAATTGCAGGGGCGGAGAATATTAGCATTTGAAGCAACCTCAAAGGTCACTTCATCCAGTTTCTTACTAGATATAAGAATCCCTTTTGGAAACCTGAAGGCTTTACTATAAGTTCTCTAGGGGATTGAGGGAGGTAAGATAAAGAGCAGGAGCCTAGGAACAAGGAAACAGGAAGAGAGAGGTTTGGCTAAGGCTGGAAGCAGCTGGCAGTATTCATGGGATGCTGGTTGCAAGGAGAGCCCAGCACCAGCTGTGGTGGAAAAACAAAGAGGAAGATGAGGCTTGCAGTGTCCCCACCATGCTCAGCATCTTGATGGAAACTGAGAAATCTAGTCAATCATCCCAGTGTTTCTATGTTACCAGATGTTGTATGTCAGATTTTTGAGAAGTTCAAATTCCTTTTGAAAATGGAGAGGGGAACTAGGGAAACAAATGGAAATAAAAATAAGAGGGAAACAATGAAACCCAACAAGATATAGGCTAATGTCGATTATTAAATTAAAGAATACATTTATGAGTGAAAAGCCCTGGATATACAAACAGTAATTAAAACATGAATATTACCCTCAAGGGGCATCATAATGCATAAGAACAGTAAATGCACTGGGAAAAGATTCAAATTAGGTCTCACCATTTAGTAGCCCTGGGAGCCTAGAAAATGACTTAGTCTTACTGAGCTTCAGATTACTGTACTATCTTCTTCTGTGAATGGTTTAAATAATAACTACCTGTCTGGTTAGGGTGAGAACTAAATTAAATAATAGGTGGAAAGTATCTAGTACAGTGCCTGCATGTAGAAGTACTCAACAACTTTTACAATTCCCTTCTGAAAGAGAAAACATTACTCCTACCTAACTACCCAGATGCAAGTGGCACTATTAGTATTCAGTTAAATTTGGTTTTGGTGTTCCAAAGGCAGGGTTGCTTTGACTCCTGAATATTGGAGCCCAGATGCATGTTCACCATAGTTTATTTAACTAATAAGTACTCATACAGTCTACAAAGTACTGCACTGAAGTTCTCCTTAGAGCTTACAGAAACAGTAAAACTACCCACCCCACTGAAGGACAAATCCAGGTCAGGCAACTGTTTTGGCTATTTTGTTTTATTATTATTATTATTATTATTTTAAATTTTAAAAACTGAGGAAAAATTTGAAAACAGATAAAAACATGACAGAAGAAGATTCTTGTTCTGCATAATGTGGAGTAAGCACATTTTACCCTGTCTCTCCCATTGAAGGCAAAGCTTGAACAGAATGCATGGGGCAGCTCTTTGAGAGCTCTGAAAAGTAAATGGCAGCAGGCAGATTGGGAGAAAAGGTCAGACTTTGATTTATCACTAAACCAGGAATGAGTTTGTCACTTTTTCCCACTCTGGTATTTCAATGCAGCCCTAAACTTGAAAGTGGGCAGAGAAAGAACCAAGAGAAGCCCTCTAGTTCTGTCTTCAGTGGGAAAGAAAGCTCCTAATATTCAGAAAGAGTGTAAAAATCCCTCATTTTTCATTTCTCCATTTTTATTGTTTTCTTCATTTTGTGTGTATGTGAGAAAATTCAATCCCATGGCAGTAGCAGCATCAGCAATGGGAGCCTTCAGAGACCTAAATCACTGAGAAAAGTAAACATTTCTCTACCATCAGAGGAGCTGTGGTTCCAAGAGGGCAAGTGAACTCCTACTGCATTTTTTTTCTCTCTCTATACTCCTGCTGGTATGCCTGGACATGGGCACAGTCATAGGAAATGAATAGCAAAGAAGGGTAACTAAAGACCTATCTTTCTAGCCAGAAGACTTAAAAGGGGTGTCCCAGGGATACAGAATGTATGCAGGAGTTCACGGAGAGGGAGGAGTTTGGGAAGGCTACCCCTTAATGTGGCTTATGAACTCTTGGGCTACACCCCATGAGTCCTGTGCATGTGAGAACTGGACCCTAAACAGCATATATAGACTTTGACTGAACTAAGGATATACCACTTCCCAAGTTCCAGACTGACTGCTGGTCAATCAATATACATGTGAGACAGATCCAACCAGCACTACAAAGGTTTTGAAAATTGAAATGATATTAGAACCACAACCCTCATAAGGCTAGCTGAAACTCATGGCCTGAAATCAACTGGGTTGCTTGCTTGTTAAAAAAAAAAGAAGCAATAAGAATTGCTTAAAATAATATTCAAAACATCCAGGATACAATTCAAAACTACTTGGCATACAAAGAACCAGAAAAATCTCAACCCTTACAGAAGAAAACAATCAACAGAAGTCAATGTCTAGCTCTCACTGACAAAAAATTTAAAGAACTCTTATAAAAATGCTCCAACTGGTAAGGGAGAACACTCTTGAAATAAATAAAAAGGTAGAAATTTTCAACAAAGAAATAGAAAATGTAAAACAAAAACAAAAACATAAACAAAATAGAAACAAAAATGGAAATTTAGGAAAAAAATGTATTAACACAAAAACAAAATCTCACTGGATGGGCTCAATAGCAAAATGTAGACAACAGAAGAAAGAGTCAGAATGTGAAGATAGATCAGTAAAAATGATCTAATCTGAACCACAGAGAGAAAAAAATACTGTAAAAAGAGAATAGACCTCAGGGATCTATGGATCATTGGAGTACCAGAAAGGAAGGAGAGAGTATGAGGCTTAAAAAAAAAAAAAAAAATTGTCTGGAATCTTTCCTAATTTGGTGAAAGACAGAAATCTGCAGATTCAAGAAGCCCAGTGAACCTGGAATGAGATAGATCCAAAGTAATCTACACCCAAGCATATTATAATCAAAGTGCTGAGAATTAAAGACAGAAAAACCTTGAAAGCAGCCAGAGAGAAGTGATGCATTTCCTACTGGAGAACAAGAATTTTAATGCTTATGGGTTTCTCAGATTTCTCATCAAAAACCATGCAGCCAGAAGAAATTGGAACCACATTTTTCAAGTGCTGAAAGAAAAGAATTGTACATCTAGAATTTTATATCCAGTGAAAACATTCTTCAGAAATGAAGAAAAATAAAAAATTCTCAGATAAAGGAAACTGAAAAGAATTTACCAGATCTACTCTAAAAGAATTATTAAAGGGACTTTTCTAGACAAGAGGAAATGATACCAGAAAGGAACATTGGAAGATTAAGAGTAAAGGAAGAGTAATTTAGTATTTTCTGAAATACTAAATATTTGGGTAAATTTAATAGGCTATTCTTCTCCTTTAAAATGTATTTGATGGTTAAAACACAAAAAAATAGTCTGATGGAGTTGACAAAGTATGTAGATATAACACACAAGATAACTACAACATAAGTGGGGGAGGGTAAAGGGGCCTATATGGTGGTAAGGTTTCTAAATCCCCCTTGAAGTAGTAAAATACTGAATCAAAGTAGACTGAAAAAGCTAAGTATGTACATTGTAATTCCAAGAGCAACCACTGGGAAAAAACTCATACAAAGAGATATAGTCAAAAATACAATAGATACAGTAAAGGCAAACCTAAATTCAAGCATACCAATAATTACACTATAAAAATATGAGATAAATATATGAAAGTAAAAGGGTGGAAGATGACTTACCAGGCAACACTATCCAAAGGAAAGTTGAAGTGGCTATATTAATATGGGATAAAGTAGGGTCCACAGCCAAAAACAGGGCCAAAGAGGGGCATTGCACATTACATAATGATAAAAGAGTCAGTTTACAAAAGAAACTTTCCCATCCAAAATGTTTTGCCTCTAACAACAGAGCTCCGAAATACATGAAGAATAAACTGACTCAACTGAAAGAAGAAATAGACAAATTCACAAGCATAGTTGCAGATTTTAAAAGCACTCTCTCAATAATTGGTAAAACTGGTAGACAGAAAATCAGCAAGGCTACAGAAGAACTGAAAACATCACCATCTGACTGGATGTAATTGCTATTTTAAGAACACTCCACTCAGTAGCAGTAGAATGCACATTCCTTTCAAACACACATAGAACATTCACCCAGATCATATCCTGGGTCATAAAACAAACCTTAGCAGATTGAAAAGAATTAAAATTATATAAAGTATGTTCTCTGACCATAATGGAATTGAACTAGATATCAGAAAAATTTCCAAAACATAGGAAAAAAAGAGAAAAACTTCATGACTGTGGGTTAGGGGAAGACTTCCTAGATACAATTCCTAGAGAACAAATTGATAAATTAGACTTTATCTAAATTTAGATCCTCTGCTCTAAATGAGGCACAGATTGGGAGAAAATATTTGTTAATCACTTATCTGATAAAGGACTTGTATACAGAACATATAAAAAACTCTCAAAACTTAGTAATAGTAAAATTAAAAATTCTCAAACAATTTGAACAGATGCTTCACCAAAGAAGATATACAGATGGAAAATAAGCACATGAAAAGATGCTTATCATTAGTCATTAGGGGAATGCAAATTAAAACCACAGTGAGATATCGCTGCACTCCTGTTTGAGTGGCTAACTTTAGTAAAGGCTGAGAACAGTCAGGGGTTCAGCACAGTTTTGGGTGGGGAGTGGGTGGGGGCTACGGTATGGCTGTGATCAGATCCCAGTGGGCCCAAGATTCTAGTTCTCACAACCTCTGAGTTTTTCCATGGTTTGTAGAGGTGGGCCAGATTCAGATCTATGAAATCTTATATTTCCATCAGGGCCAACAGAGCCTCATTTTGAGAAAGATGCTTGAGAAGACGAAGTGTTTGCTGTAGGCTGTTGCCTGAGTAACAGGCACAAGGGAAGTTAGAAGTTCTCAAAAAGAGGAAGCATCATATGAAAGGATATGAGGCTTTGAGTTTCTTCTCCCTTCTCCAACAACAAAAACTTTGGCCACACCACATAGCTTCCTCTGTTAGGGACCCATCCTCTCCTCTTTCTTTCCTATCCAGGCCAACACAATCCATCCCTTATCTGCCTCCTAAAGGAATCCATTCCTACTTTGGGTACATAGACTCACTCCCATACCTTACTCCCAATTCTGGAGGCTTACAGATGAGTATGAATCCCAAATCCTCGTGGTAGTTAGAATTTGGGGATTATTTCCCTTTTCTGCTCTGAATTGTCTTTATGCTGCTTTTAGTGTCTCTGAGTACAACTCCAAGTACTTTTGAATACTTAATAATTATTGTGTAAGATGGTGTCTAGGGAGTCATGGGGGAAAGCTGCATGCAAAGTTCACAGCCTGAAGCTATGAAAAAAAGAGAGTTGAGCAGTGTCTACACAGTACATTTCCTTATTCAATAAATGTATATGGAAAACTTACCGTATTCTTGGCACTGTTGAGGTTTAGCAGCAAACTAACTATGAAGGAGTTTCCATTCCAGTTGGAGAAGAGAGACAATAAGCAAATCAATAACTAAGTAATATGTCAAATGATAAAAAGCATTGTGAAGACAATTAGAGGAGGTTAAGGGTGGCAGAGGGACAGGTGCATGAGGATGGTGGTGTCATGAAATGTATCTCTGATTAGGTGACATTTGAACAGAGACTGGAAGGAAGTGACGGAGTGAGCTAGGCAGAAATTGAGGAGATGAGATTTACAGGGAGATAGAAAACGAGGTGGAAAGGGTCCTGCCTGGAGTGTTTGTGTTCACAGCAATGAGCTGAGTGTGACAGGAGCAGGCAGGGTCCAGGCAGGACACAGAACTTACTCTAGAAGACTCAGGTACAGAGACTCTAATGAAGGCACCACCTCAGAAAATGAGGCAGGATGTTAAAGGACAAACAAGGAGTGTCAAGGCTCTCAGAGACAAACAGCAGTGGGAAGCTGTCAGCATCCCTAGGGTTGAGGGGCCAGGTGTGGGGGAGTGTCATGGGAGCCCTGTGAGAGCTGAGCCAGGAAGGAGGGACTTCTTGGTGGCAGCTGTGGTAGGGGAAGGGTACAGTCATGGCCAGAACCACACTGAAGCAGGAAGGCAGGGAGGATATCCCAATCTTTCTCTCTTCCTGCCCTCTGATCTCCTACTGGTGTCTTCCACTGGTAAACCCAACCACATGTCGGCTGAAATGCCATCTTTAAAGACCAGTGTCCTAGGGCGCAGGGCAGGGCAGAAGGACAGAGAATAGATCTGGGGGATGCGGTGGTAGTGATCAGAGACTGTCTAGCACTGAGAACAAGGGGAAGAAAGGCTACTTGGTGTAAAGAGAAGGAACAGCGACTTTTAGTCCATAGACATTGATTCAAACTGCTGAACCAGATCATCCAGCTGAAAGTCACTCCTCTTAGGTGTTTCAGTGTCCACTCTGGGCAGGTGGTCTCTGCTTTTCATTTGGCTGTGTACACTGAGTTATAACATTAGGTTCTGTTACGGCATTTTCTATCTTCCTCCAGTTCTCATTTTCTCCCTTAAGAATTAGGCATAATTTTTCTTCTGGCCAGCTTGCCTTCCTATACAAGGCTCTTTGGGAAGAATTATAGTTCAGTTCAGTTTAAGGGATAGCTTGGGATTTATTCTTAAAGTTAGACAAATTTGATCATGAAAACAGGAGCTCTTAAAAAAAATGGGATTTTAGAGACAATAGGCAGTTCTATTCCAAGCCAGAAGCATAGAAGGGATGCCTTGCAGAAGTCCCCATCCATCCACAGAGGTGGCGACTCCTTGAATAATCCAGTCCCCAACCAAGTTTTGCCTGACATTCCCTCCAAATACAGCATCCCCTCAAAAGGTGATGCTGTAGATTAAGAGACTTGGCAGCCGGCTCACAGGCTCTCTGCAGAGATACTCTGGCAGTTCTCCAGGGATCTTCTGACTCCAGACCTCATGCCAGCACATCCTACAGACCCCTTTACCCCCTTCTTGGTCTGGTGCCCAGTGAGCTGGAGTGTTCATGGAGAGAAGGGAGTCTCAGTGGCCCATAAGGTTCACACTATTTGGTTGTACGGGAAAGACTGAAGTGACAACAGCAAAAGAGAGGACAGAAAAATAAAAGAGACGGAATGGAACACTCTCCAAGACTTCTCCTACAGTAAGAAAAACAGCAAATGGACGGCCGTCTTGTAAGGGAAAGTGGATCATGGCGCTCAGGATAGCTGATTGAGAATGTTTAGGTCCTTGTAGACAGTTTGGCTGTCAACTCAATAATACTCATGGAGACACTGTCTTTTAATTTTTAAACACTCAGAAAGTTGAAAAATAAAATTAGTTTAATACTTTTATTGTTAGTTCTGTTTGGAAAACCTCTCTTTGTAACAATCCCATGGGGGATGATTTAGAATATTCTGGAACAGAGATGACCTGCTGGGGTTAGATGAGTTGAGGTAGCGTGTGGCAAGAGTGAGTGGAAAGATTTCCTCTTCATTTATTCTTGCGATTTACTACAGGAGTGGAAGGATGCATAAGGAGCTGAGCTGCTGATGGCAGGTGCATAAGAACTCCCACATTCATCTACGGATTCCTTAAATGGTGGGCGAGGGCTCTCAGAATGAATTTTAGAGGGATCAAACTGAGTCAGTTTATTCTTTAACAAGAAATTTCAATTCCACTTCATCTAGTACAAGCTTTTCAGCCTTTAGTGGAAACTTCTAAATTTCAGATGCATCGTCGGTAAAGTGGAGCCAGTGTTATTACTCCAGTGGGTGGTGGTTGGGAATAAGTGAGAAAATGGCAACAGTAGGTCCTTAACGAATGTTTAAAAAACAAGAATATGTGGTACTCAGGTCCCGAGTCAGAGTCTCTCTAGGGAGATTGACTTGGGAAAATATGAGGGAGGATATAAACAGGCTTCTTGGAACGAGCTCATACTCCTAATTTCTTTTTTCCTTCCAACAGCGAGTTAGAGGTCAAGGCTAAAGTGAAAGGGGGTGAGAATGACCAGAAAGACTGCACTAGATCAATCAGAGAAAATCAGGCCCCAAACTCACTGAAGCTAGGGAGGAGAGTGACAGGCAAGTTAGGGACAGCTTTCAGACCTCCAGAAACACTGTGTCCAAGGAAGAGAGGTTTTATTTTTAAACCTACCATTTTGCTTTATGCATGTGTCTTTATGATTCTTTCGTGATTGGTGGTGGAGAAGTTGCTCAGATTTGCCCAAATGTGATATAACAGTAAGGAATGTATACCAATATACATATCAAATTCTATGTTAGGAACCTGCGAGTAAGAGAGGCAGCTGGTAAGAGTTCTCAAGTGGGGCTCTCTGTATTTTAAAAGTATTTTTGGATTGCAGTTTTTTAGTTTAAAATTTTTTACTATAGAATTTTTCCAACATGCTGAAGTAGAAAGATGGTACAAGGAACCTGCACATGCCTAGTTCAGACAGTCACCTATTCACAGCCATCCTCGTTTCTGTCATTTTCACTCCCTTTGTGTATTATTTGAAGCAATCTCAGATGTCATGTCTTTTAAGCCATAAATATTTCATATGTACCTAAAAAAAGACAAGAACTTCTTAAAAACCCTTAATACTATTGTTACATAAAAAAATTAAAATTAAGTTTTTTTTTTTTCCTTTTCCTTGAGGGCTTAAGGGTTTTACTGGTTGGTTGGAGGGGGAGGAGTAAAGCTAATTTGAATATCAGTAGAGTTTTTATCACTTAAACTCAGTTCTAATAAAAAAAAATCTGATTTAAGGTAGAAGAAACTGACCTTATTCACTTAACGTATTGTGCTATATCTACAAATACTTGCCTTTTTTTTCTTCCAAATTTTATTTTATTTTGTCAATATACAATGTGGTTGATTACGGTGGCCAATTACCGAAACCTCCCTCCCTCTGCCTCTCCCCGCTCCCTCCCAACAATGTCCTAGTATCATCAAATAACCAGTCAGTGTTCAAATCTTCGATTGTCTCACAAGTACATTTTTCTTTTTAAATCTGGATCCCAAGTAAGTCCATACATTGCAATTGATTGTGGATAGAGTTTTCCCTCTAACTTTTAAATTTAAAATAATGATACACACAAAATCTTGTAAAAATAGTACAGAGAGGTCCTGCATACCTGTTACCCAGCTTCCTCCAATGGTGACATCATATGTCACTAGAGTATGTTATCAAAACCAAGAAATTGATATTGACACAATATAATTAACTAGACTACAGCTCTTATTCAGATTTTACTGGTTTTTACATGCACTTAATTTCCTATATGTCTTTGTGTATAAATCTTTTGTGTTTTATCCTATGCGTAGTTCATATTACCATTACCCTGGGCAAGGTACAGAACTACTGTCACCATGAAGGAATTCTCTCATGCTGGTCACACCCCTTAAAAGTCACACCATCTCTCCCATTCCCTAACCTCTAGACACCACTGATCAGTTCTGCATCTCTGCTATTCCATGTTTTAAAAAGGTTATATAAATGCAATAATAAAATATGTAACTTTTTGATTTCTCTGTATTTTAAATTGCTTTTAAAGAAATTTTCCATATGAGCAGAGAAAATGGAAATAACCATCTTGGAAAATAAAATGCTTACCTACCAACTTTAAACAAATGGATGTTTATTCATTCAACACAAATTTATTGAGGATCTATGATGTACTTTTAAGTCAGTGTTAGATAAAAGCAGTTTTCTTACAGTAGTGACTGTGTTGTGTGTGTTGTTGGGTAAGGTTATCCGAGTAGTGTCATAAGTCATAAAACCATATCTTCTTTCAGGAAGGGGATGTTAGGTTTGGGTTTTAATCTTTGTCCCCTTATCTTCTCATGTTGGGGATCCCCTGATGCCACCCACGGGATCAGCCAGTAGTTTGTTCAGGCCCCTCCAACAAAATACCACAAACTAGCTGGCTTATAAACGGCAGAAATTTATTTCTCAGTTTCCTCATCTTTAAAATAGAGATAATAATAGTACTTACCTCACAGGATTATTATGAGGATTGAATGAGTTCATATATGCAAAACACATAGAACAATGCTGGGTATATGGTAAGTATCATATAAGTATTTGTGGGATAAAAATAAACAAACAAATAATGCAATTGAGCTGCAACTTCCGAAGATATCACCACTTTATTCATAGTTAGTAAGCATCTACTATTTACAAAGCATTGTTTCTTGTAACTGAGATATACCAGGGAAAAAGACAGATAAAATTCCTTTTTTTATTACCTACCAAAATGCTACACACAGAATACAGCAGGGATAGACTATATCCTTGAAGAGTCTTCCTGCTAAAGAAATAAACTAGATGTTGCAGGACTGGAAATTTAGTGACATTTGCAGTTTTTCCTTTATAGGAACCTAGCCTAATTATCAAGAATATACTGCCTAACCAGGTGATAGGCTGTTGCCATCCAGAGGTGAGGAGTGTTTTCACGGTACACAATGGTGAGCTGGGCTCACTGAAGCCCAGCTCCAGCAGTGGGGAAAATCCAGCTATAGACAGAATGCGCTACTCTTTGAGCAAAGTGTTTTTGTATTTGTTTTTATTTCTGTTTTGTTTTTATTTTTTTTCAGGGCCAGTGTGGGTGGGAATGGGTATCAGGAGACTGTGAGTTTGCTAGCTAGAACTAAAAATCAAACGAGTCTTTCTGTCAGTTGGGAGCCAAACTGAAAGGTACTTTTAACTACCTACAAGAAGACAGTAGTTTTTTCAATAGCATCTACATAAAGTAGAAATGCATGTTGAATTTTTTTTTTTTTAATACAACAGTCCTGGTTTTAAGTATTCTATCCTGAATATCTCTAAATTATCAAGATAGTGCACAAATTGTGTTATTTTGTGAAATGTAACTGACTGAATGTTTTACTTAAGCATTATAATGAAAATGATTTACAAGTTCTTTGTTATATCACATCTTGATTTTGATTTTGTTAGGCGAAGATGGACGTAGAATATGCTGTATAATGATATACTTGTCATATGATCAAAACTGTTCATGAACAATGCTATTCCATAGTCAGATCCAATTTTCCCTGCCAATCTACTCCCATTGTCTCAAGGGTTAGGGGAATAATTTGTGGCCATTGGATTTCATTCTTCAATGAGACAAGCTACTATGTCTGCTTTGTCCACTTCTATATCCCCACCATCTGATAATGACAACAGCTCATTTTTATCGAGTGCTTACCATTTACTGGATACCTTGCTAAACACTTTGTGTGTGTTATTTCACTTAATCTCCTCAACAACTCTATAAGATACGTTCAGTTGTTTCTTCCATCTTACGGGTGAGGGGCCTGAGGCTGAGATGCATTACCTCCCTGGACTGTGTACCCAGTAGGCAGTAGGGCCAAATTTGAACTCAGGATGTCTGAGTAGAGAGTCCAGGCTCAAACCATGTGCTAAATAGCCTGGCATGGCACTGGCAAATGTGAAGAGGTTTAATGTTTGTTGAATAAATAAATTGGAGGGTGGAATGAAACCAAATAGCTTATCCAAGGACTTGGATCTTTAAACGTGATGTCCAGAGCCTTGAACTAACCAGGACAGAGCCCCAGATTCAGAAGACCTCAAGCACCTATATTTGGCTGCAAAAAGTATAAGAAGCAGGGACACTCACTGCCCCACATGCCTGCAGGAAAGGGCCTGTGTGGATCTAGAATCTAGGATGGGGATCACCGACGCCAACCTATGTGCTATACACACCACCCCATTCATTCTAACACAGGCTCAGGGACAGAGCTGATAAAGGAATTCTTTGACTGCCTGTAGGGGCTCGGGCATGGTTGGAGCACTGCGGCTCACAGAGGAAGTAAACTTGGCACTTGTCATTTTTCAGCAGGATGTGATCACTCTCTTATTAGCAGAGCACTTGCTTTGTCTATCTCCTATTGATTCATTATCCTCTGCCTTGTGTGCTGCTATTTTTAGATATCTTGTTTTTTCTACTGAAGTGTGTTTTTTGAGACCAGGGATGGTCTCTGGCTCATTTTAGATTTAAAAAAAAAAAAAAAGAAAAGAAAAATCAATTAATGAATGTATGTATTATATGTATTTTATTTAAGCAATAGGTTTTATTTTATAGCAGTTGTTGGATTATGGATAAATTGAGCAGAAAGTACAGAGAATTCACATACCCCCCCCCCCAGTATAATGCATATTTAAAAATAAACTTTTTACTTTAGTGTAGTTTAGGATGTACAGAAAAGTAGCAAAGGTAGTACTGAGTCTCCATGTGCCCCACAGAGTTTCCTGTATGGTTGACATCATACATTACTAATGGCACATTTGTCACAACCAATGAATCAATATTGATACATTATTATTAATTAAATTCTACACTTTATTTAGATTTTACTAGTTTTTCTCCTAATGTCCATTTTCTGTTCCAGAATCCCATCTAGGCCACATTACATTTAGTCATTATGTCTCCTTAAGCTCCTCTTGGATATAACAGTTTCTCAGTCTTTCCTTGGTTTTGATGTGCTTGACAATGTTGAAGAATATGGGTCGGGTATTTTGTAGAATGTTTCCCAATTTGAGTTTGCTTTGTGTTTTTGTCATGAATAGACTAGGGTTATGGGTTTTTGCGAGGAAGATTATTGAGAAGAAGCATCATTCTCAACACATCGTACCAAAAATAAATGCTACCAACTTGACTTATTATCGATGATGTCGACCTTGATCACCAGGCTAAGGCAGTATTTGCCAGGTTTTTCCATGGTACAGTTACTGCTTTATTTCCCCCCTTTCTATACTGTAATCTTTGTAAGCAAGTCATTAAGCATAGCCCACACGTAAGGGGTAGGAAGTTATGCTCCATCTTTGAGAGGGGAGAATCTACATACATTATTTGGCAGTCTTCCGCATGAAAGATTTGCCCACTCTCTCCCATCTATTTATTCATCCAATCATTCATTTGAGTCAGTATGGATTTCAGAGATATTTATTTTATACTTTGGGTTATATAATCGGATACTATGTTATTTATCTTATTGCTCACATGTTCCAGATCTGGCCATTGGGAGTTCGTTCAATTGGCTCCTGTGTCTTTCTGACATACCCCTAGTGTTTTGTATCCATAGCACTTCTTTACTTTCTGGCACTACAGGATGTTCCAGGCTCATCTTGTATTTTCCCTGCCCCACCCTAGAATCAGCCATTTCTCCAAGGAGCCCTGGTTCTTTTTGTTGGATAGTGGTATTAGAAACCAAGATCTGCCTGCTGGTGTGCCTGTTTCTACTAGAGTGTCATCACTTCTAGGTCCTCTCAGTGGTTAGAACAAGGAAATATACATATGCATACTAACCCATGTGTACAAGCATATTTGTGAGTATTTTTATGTGTATCCATTATTATCCATATAAAGTTAAACACGTGTTCCCACTAATACCTCTGACTCTGCTCCAGTACTACATGGCTCATTCTAGCCTTACCCCTTCCTTATCTGTAACCTTCAGCAGTGAGGAACCTGACAGTACCACCCACCATCCATTCACTTATTTGCTCAATCCTGGTACCTATGGTTTCAGAATTAACCTACATCGCTATGAGAAACAACTTTACCAACTAGAGTACAGTACAGTGCTTATGTACATTTCCGTTACATGTATTTTAATGCCAACAGATTTTTCTCCCAAGATTTTTCTCCAAGACAATATTATTTCAATGTGAATGTACTTAATGCCAGCGAACTATACACTTAGAAATGGTTAAAATGGTAAATTTTACATTATGTATATTTTAGCACAATAAAAATTATTGTTTCACTTTCCTCCAGATATCCCAATGTATTCATTCCCAGACATGGCTGATTATTAAAATCAAGGTCTTTGTGGTATGAACCAAGAATCTGTATTTTTAATGTCTCCCGGGTGACTGGCAGCTATTGACTATACTAATGGATGTTTAAGAAAAGAAGATGTTATGACACCTGAGAGGTCCTGGGATCTGGGATCTCCAGCTGCCTTTCCAGCATCATGGCAGATGCCGGGGTCCTCTGGGACCCGCCGGCAGCGCTGATTGTCCTAGTGGTATGATGAGGAAAGGCAGGGCCTTCTCCACAGGTTGGCTGAGGATCCTGTGGCTTTTTGTCACTAGCCCAGCCTTCCTGCAGGCTTGGCTCGGCAGCGCCAGCTTTGAGCTGCCTGGGCATCTCCCACAAAGGTTGTGCTGAGTTGCAAAAAATTCAGAGTTCTGCCTCCCCCACCTTCGGCATGATCTAAGCATGTCAGAGTCGCCACATGAAAGAAAGCTGCCCGTTTCTCAGAGGAGGATGCCAATTGGATAACCAAGGATCATCCTCCCAGCCCATAATAAAACCTCCATTAAAGCCTTTATTACATTTCCTGGTCTGTGGAGCAGGCTTGCCTTGGATCGAGGACTTTTAAAGGAGGTTCCAACGTGGGTCCCCAGCCCTTTGCCTGTGGCCATCTTCTCTGACACCTTGGAGGGCAGTGGCCTGGCAGTGAGCAGGATTTTGATTCCAGAGCCTGACCTGACCTGTGTAATTAGATGCTCTGGCTAGACCCTATCTCATGACTGAGTCACCCAGAAGAGGGTGTAGTTCCTAGGTCCCGGGTAACCTTAAAACTGTCCACCAATCCATTCCCTAGTGGTGACAGCTTATGCCTATAAGGAAAACCATATGGAGACCCATGAAATTACCCATCTGGGAAATTTTAGGTCCTCTCCAAATCACTTTCACCCACACAATCCAAATATGAAGTAAAGGGACTTCATTTTTGCCTGTATGAATGGGTGAATTACCTCTCTTTTATATGCCACGTTGTGCTTTTGAGTGTGGGGCAAGTAAAGGAAAGACTATAATCTAAAGAGCTGACACTTGTCAGATGTGAGAGCGTGTGAAGGCTATCAGGGACATGTCCATGTGTTCTCACCTTTCAAGGGTCAAGGTAGCTACCATAGGACACTTGGGAGAACTTGAGGTCAGAAGGCAGATTAGCCATTCACGTGGCTCAGGGACCTTGGGAAAGTCATGCATTCTCTGATTTTCTTTCTTTGGAAAAATGGGGTTCAAGGGACTGATGCAAAAAAAAAAAAAAAGACTATAAAAGCATTTTGCAAACTGTGACCCATCAGGCCAATGTGTTATTAGACTGAAATTAGGTAGTAGACATTATCCTTCTACCTTCTCTGACATGCTCTCTGCTTGCCCCGATCCTCCCCTCTCTCATGCAGTTGTTCTGAGTGGTCTTCCTTATTTGCTGCTCATGGTACAAATTATTTCTGCACCCTTCCTCTATCACAGCCTTTAAAATGTTCTCTGTCTTTAAAGCTATACTTCTAGCTTTATCTCCATCTGAATTCTGCCTCATTAGCTACTTCTCCTCTGAATGCATTCACATGCCACACCACTGTGCCGAAGCTGTCTTCTCAACACGTTCATAAGGATGCTCCTCGGCTTTCCCCTAGAACAACCCCTCTTGTTTTAGGGCCCACATCCGATCTTGATCATAACCATGACCATGTCAACCGTCAGTGAGTCCCTGTCCTCTGAAGCATATAGCCCTTGTACTATGCTGTTGTCTTTTTTGGATCACGTGTCTTCACAGAACTGTGTGGTCCAACAGCCTAGCACAGTGCTAGGTCCATATAGTGCTCCCTCAATAAAAAATGTGTTGATTGGATTGCAGTACCAAAGCCATAGGGCTCTGACTTCTCACATACCATTTGGCACAGGTTTTTTATCAAATGCCACCTCTGTTTTTCAGTTCTGATAGGTTATTTCATACTGTGCTACAGACAAGGGAAGTTCTTCAGGGAGGCGCTCCTAATGCCACCCCCCACATCCTCTTGCTCTTCAGTTCTGCTCTGCTCCCCACCCCACCCACTCCTCAGCTCAGCTCAGGCATACTTGAGGGGAGCTGTTTTCTCCCCCTTCCTCCTTTTGCTTCTCGGCCTACTACCTGCTGTGAGTTCAGTGGTCTCTCTCATGAAGTTCCTGGTATCCAGCATGGTAGGAAGAAGTCAGGATATGGTAGCTGGAACACCCTAGAAGACTGTCAGTGGTGTCTGAGCAGAAGGGTCTGGGGGATGTTGATTCATGTGAATGCACATGGATTACCACTACATAATATTCTACATAGATGCAATGTTTGAAATCCTGGAAATAAATGGGGCAGAGTAAAGGCAGGCTCTGAACCAAGACCAGGGCTTTCCCTCTTCTCTGAGATGTGACATCTGGAATCTGCCCCAACTTTACATAGGAGAGTGGGGCCCCATAGTCAGACTGATTATCTTTTAATACTATCTTCACCACTTAACAGCTATGGGATTTGGGGGATATTTGCTTGATCTCTCTGAGCTTCCATTTCTTCTGTTGGATGATAGGGGTTAACTAATCTTAACTACACAGTGCACACAGTCAGTGCTCAATAAACGTTGTCTATTGTTACTATTACTGAATAACTTTTCTTACTTTACAATCAAGTCTATGCCCTTAAAAGTATTTCTGTATCCCTGCTTCTGCCTTAGGCTATTCCTTGATCTCCCTCCTCTTCCTGACCAAACTTTTGGAAAGTGTACCTCAATGCCTCCATTTTCTTATCCCCTAAATCCTCATCTTTGTAAGTTAGGCTCTGTTTTTACCATTCATGGAGGTTTCCTATTCTAATATGTCTGATGACATTGCAGTCTTAATTTCGTTGATGCCTTCGCTCAGGCCTCTTGCTACACAGAGCATATTGCCCTGCTGAAGGCCCTCCTTTCTTGAAGTCCTCCCTTCCTTGTCACTCCTTGGCTGACATGACTCAGTATTCCCCACTTTTCATTCTTTGACTCCTCTTTGGCTCTTTCTCCTTTGACCAAATTCTTCCAGTTGCTCTTGGCGCTCCCCAGGGTGCTGTCCTCCACCCTCCTCTGCATGTTTAACCCCTTCTCTCTCCATGAGCATGTACACCCAGAGCCTGAAGCAGAGGTCACTGCCTAGATAGGCTCACGTCGTTCAACTTTATGCAGTATCAACTGCATGTGGAACAGGTTAATTAGTGTGTGTGTGTGTCTGTGTGTGTGTGTGTGTGTGTGTGTGTGTGTGTGTGTGTGTGTGTGTGTGAGAGAGAGAGAGAGAGAGAGAGAGAGAGAGAGAGAGAGAGAGAATGTAGATAATAGATTATCCAGGTGGTTCTGGCCACCATTCTATTTAGTGAACAGGTCATGGGAAGTGGGCTTCTAGAGTTTTTCTTATCACAGGCCCCCAGACACAAGTCAGCTACTTCTTTTGGTGCTCAGATGGCATCTGTACCTCTACAGGAATCACAGGCCCTACTGGACTTAGGGTCCAATTGGACCTCAGTTTCAAATGTAAGTAACTCTTAAAGGGACTTTCATGGGTCATCTTGCCTCTGCTCAACATTGACCTTAAGTGCTGCCTTTGGAACCTAACCTTTGTACCAGGGTACTGCAGAAAGTTTGTGGAAAGATTCATATTGTCTTTTAATCCTATTTCATGAACTTTTTGAAGTACTCATGTATCACTACACTAATATCCAACACAGATTCCCAAGTCATCTCTTGGAGAGTCTCTTCTACTGAGCTCCAGACCTTTATTTCCTGCTGTGATAGAGTCAACTTGTCTAAAAATAACTTAATCTCCATTTTACTTTCTTACTCCTGGGTCTTCTGTGTTCTTTATTGGGGCATTCCAGAAAATCTTGAAATCATCTTTTGATCTTTCCCATCTCAATACTTCCTTACTCTTTAGGACTCATGATTTCTCTTCTGGACTCTGACAATAGCTTTCCACAAGGTCTCCTCTTTCAGTTCTTCCATCCTTCCATCCTCACTCCATATCCTGGCCAGAAAACTCTATTTTAGGAGCAGAACCAATTCTGCTACTCCCTTGCTCAAACACATTTCTTGACTCTGCATTAAATACAGACCAAAGTCCCAAACCATCAACTTATATCTTGAACAGAATGTCACTTTCGTGCTTCCAAAGCTATGCTCACACTGTTCCCTCAGCTTGGAAGACATTTTCCCCTTGTCTGAATGTCAAAATCTTTCCTAGATGTCAGGACCCAATTCGGATGGCACCTCTTCTGTAAAGCCCTCTCTGATCCCTTAGGTGCAGGGTTAATGACTTCCACCTGGGTTCTTATTACATTTTGTTCATATTTTTGTGATGATACTTAGCGCAGTCTGGCTAGTGGTCACTGTGTAAGACTTTGTTGTCCCTATGAGGTGGAGGGCAGGGTCCCATGTCTCAGTGCCTTGGGCATCTTTGAGTCCCTATCTTCCTTCGCCTCCCCTGGGGCCTAGCCCAGTGATTTACACACAGAAGATTTTCCACAAATCTTTTCTGTTGAAGTGGATTGGTTTTGGGTGCCTTTGGACTAAAAGATTTTCAAGTCACAGGTGTGGTTTTTTTGAAAAGAACTTCTAGGTCCTCATCCTGTTTCAAGGCAGCCCAGGCCTTGGCAAGAGGAAATCCTGACTCGAGTTGACTGTAGTGTTTGCCACCCACACTTCAGCCTCACATTCCCCTCTGGAGTCCGTTGCTCACGAGTAACACCCTCTGAACCCAAGCCACTAAAGATTTGAAAAAATATTGGCTGATATGCAGCACAGAGAAGTTGTGCAAGATGCCCAGTATCACGTAGCAAATCACCAGGGAGGAATGGACAAGCCCTACAGTTCTGTCCAGGCTTACAACAAATGCCAAAACATTAAAAAAGATTTTCCAAATCATATGTATTCTTTCTTCTAATGGTCATTTTCTCAGCTACGCCTGAACCCCATTGAGTTTTTGCACATGCATAGGAGGTAAAAAGAACAAAACCTAACTTCTTAAGAACTCTGCTAGACACAAATGATTACTTTCTCAAATCACCTTCCTTCGGCTTCTCGTGGCTCCCCTACTTCTCAGCGCTTCCTTCTCAGTCTTCATTTCTGGTTTCTTGGCTTCTGCTCCCCCTGAGCCACTGGTGTCCCTGGGCTTGTTCTTCTTGCTCCTTTATCCACTTCCACAGTTGCCTGCATCTTCTCTCTGAGCACCCCCACATCTCTGATGCCGGTCCAGGTGTTACAATTCCTGCCTTCCCAGATCCACAAAACACCTTCAATCCTATCATCTATTCTTCCTTGAATCCTATCTCCACTAAGGTGAGCTGGGCCAGAGAGTTCTTATGTTTTACAGATGAAAATGCTGAGACTCAGAGTCAAAGGGCAGACTCAAAGTCCTACAGTGAGGCAGTTGCACCAGAAGGACCAGGACTTGGGCTCCTTCCTCCATGTGTAGGACTTTGGTCACTTGGCACTTTCACCTCCTCAAAGCCAGGCACCGAGCTCCACTTCAGACCCAGAACAGCATACCTTGGAATGGCTGGCCTTTCTGATGAGATAAAAGGCTCTGCACACCTGTTCCCTTCTCTTTTGTCCTCATAAAAATCCCTTTCTCTTTGACCTTTCTCTTACCGTGTGAAATTTATCTACTCATGAGAAATTCAGCTTGGATGCCACATTTGTTTTCCTACTTCCTATTCCAAGATCCCCAGCTGAGTTTGCAACAGGAGGGAGTGAAGGGGTTTGTAGAGTTAGTCGTGGTGGTGGTGGTGTATGAGAGAGAGAGGGAGAGAGGTCATGAGAAGGCTGCTTACTACTGCCACCTGTACCTTGGTTGCTCTTAGGCAATGCTAGTCACAGAAGTCAGGATGTGTTTTCAGCTTTGCAGCATCCCAAGATTCATTCCAGAGGTCAGCCTTGTTCCTGTCCATCCTGCATTCTTCCCCCTCCTGATGAGGATGTCTGGGTGGCTTGCTGTGCTCTTGTCCCCAAGAACAAACATTTCCTCCTCGTGTTTGTCCTCATCTCCCACTGGGCCAGATTTTGGAGCTCGACCTAAATGGGAGGCTCTCTGTCTTCTCAGTGCCTCTCCGCCACTGCTTAGCACCCTCAGGGGGCGTGAACCCTGTCCCAGCACTGCCTCAGCTCTGTGGAATGCTTTTCATCCTCAGCCTGGGTGAGCCAGCAGCTCTGCCTGTCTGAAGTGCAGCCGAACATCCCCCTTGTTTCCTCTGGCTTCTCCTTTCCCATCCTCCAGGGCCTGCTGATGTTTATGCAGGTTGTCCTGACTGTGGTGCACAGGACGAGGGACTCAGAAGATCACAGAGGAGTCAGGGGATGTGTAGATAGCTTGGGTCCGGCTTCTTCAGTTTGCAGGGGAAGAAGTGGAGGCCCTGACGGGTGAAGAGGCCCACTCAGGGCTGCTGCACATCTGGTTAACCAGCAGAGCTAGAACCCAGGCATTCTAACCCCGGCATGGTGCTTTTTTACTCAGAGGTGTAACCAGACAAGGATGGAACGATAGGGAGTAAGTGTGAGAGAACCATAGGTGGGATCGAGCTTTTGGCACTTTAGTCTTTAGCAGAAAATTGAAACCAAGGTCCCGATCCAGAGAAGCCAAGACCTCTCATGGATTCACTAGCAACCTGTGTTCTTACACGTGGAAGGCAAGGAAGAGAGACTGGGAGGAAAGATTCTCCTCCCTTGGCTTTGGGTGACTTAGCCTGGGTCACTGCTTCTGTGGGCCAGTCAATAGTGCCTGTCTAAGCTTCTGAGCTGGCGGATTGAGCAGAAGGCACAGCTCTATTCTGGGAGAACTCATGGTTTTGTTGTGGAGACCAGAATCGTGGAAATCAAAGTGGCCGAAGAGTCTAAGCCAGTCTTACCAAAGACCTGAGGGTCTGGTTGTCATGAAAATGGGGGCAAGGTACTCTTTAGAGGACAGGCTGCCCTAGAAAACAACCTACCCACCCAGATGGTACTCGGCACTGATGCTGACTAGCACCAGTAATGAACCTCCTCTCTGTCCAGGGGTGTCCTCCGTCAACAGGGCGACCTGGAAGGGGGTGGAAAGATGCCTGGTGGGAGGAGGGCTGAGCTGAAGGAAAAGGGACTGAACTTAGAGAGAAGGAGGCGCCTGAGACTGCCGATGCCGGCGCCCAGGTGTGCAATGCTCTACAGTACTTGAGCTATGGAATGGGAAGAGCCCATTCTTGTACTAAATTTATTACTGCAATAAAATTCTTGTACCTCCAACAAAATCCATGTCTAAGCCCCAATGCCCAGGGTGGGTAAAAAGCCCATTTTTATGACTCCCTCCCCCTTTTTTAGGTTGCATGTTAGGTTGTGCCAGGACAAATGGGAAAGGCCTTTGGTCAGCAGCCTTTCAGGAACTATTCTGAAGATGCCCACTAGATAGGCCTGCACGGCCAACTTAAATTCAATTTCCCAGGTACCAAGTTTGGTCGCCGGATCCTGTTGCAGCTTCCAGAGTCTCAGTATTCAATCTTTGGTCACTGGCCAACCGTGTGGAAGCCCTATCAGAGATTCATGTGGGATGCAGTAAAGGCCCAGGTTCATGCTCTCCTGGAAACTTGTCACCCCGTTGTCTTCCCAGTTACAGGAAATCTCCTTCCTCTCTGTAACTGGGCCACAGTCCTCTTCCTTCTGGACAGCAGCTCCCCTCTCCTTCTCTTCAACAAATAGTCTGGAAATGCATCAGTTGACCCAGACCTCCCAAGACAGAACCTGTTTTGGGTGATTCTGGGAAATCTGGAAACTTCTCTTTTCATCCTCCTGTTCCTTCTTCTTTTTCCTTCTTTTTCCTCAATCTCCTTCATCCATCTCCTCTCTCAACTCTTCCTCGGGTTCCTCCACCTCTTTCCTCTCTATTTCTTCCTCCTGTTTTTATTTTCTTACTTGCCTTAAAAACCACCAAATTTTTTTAACCCCACCCCAAACTTACACATACAAAGACCTGGCTACCCTCCTTTGAAGAGGAAGGGAGAAAGAAAGATTTTTTTGGTGAACTCATCAGCAAAAAATGCAAGGCGAGATATCAGTTGGCGTCTTCACATCTCACCTGATTACTTGAAGTTTCTCATAAACACACAACAGGAGGAAGTTGTGGATCTGGACCTTCAATTACTGTAAAGAGAGAGGCTAAATTCAGTGGGTGACAGAGCAGGGGGACCAGGAGTGGGCTGCCCTGGCTGTCTTTCTCTGCTGGACTTGCTGATTGACATCACCAGCTGTGTTAGTTTTTTAGGTCTTGCATAACAAAATATCACATATTGGGTGGCTTAAGCAGCAGAAATTCATCTTCTCATGGTTCTAGAGGCCAGAAGTTCATGATCAAGGTGTCGGCAGGGTTGGGATCTTCTGGGGCCACTCTGTTTGGCTTGTAGATGCCTTCCTGCTGTGCTCTCATGTGATCTTTCCTCTGCGTGTGTATCCCTAGTGTTTCTCTGTATGTCCAAATTTCCTCTTTTATAAGAGCACCAGTCACACTGGATAAAGTCGCACCCTAAAACCCCTATTTTAAATTAATCACCAGTTTAATCACTTTATCTTCACATATAGTCAGATTCTGAGGTATTGAAGGTTGGGATTTCAACATATGAATTTTGTTGCGGGGTTGGGAGCGCACAAAACTCAGCCCATAACACTGACTAGCCTAAGTTCTCGAACCAGTGAATTCCATTTTCCCCACTCAAAGTCCTAGGAAGCATTGGCTCAAAGGGACCTTGGCAGTTCTTTTAAAAATGTTAAGTGCTCACCATAATAGGACTCGTCTTTGAGATCATTGAGCTCCTTTTGCAGAGTTTTGTATTCACCAGATGAAGCTCATTACTCCCATTGATGGACGTGATGCTGAGTAAATGTTAAAATTCTGAACTTGTCATAGAATTGGTCTTCTTTTTTAACTATTGGTATTCTTAACAGGATTTTGTTAGAATAAAACCCAGACATGTTTGGGAGCCACTGGAGAAGGTGCGCAGACACCTCCCGGCATGGACAGCTTAGGGTTCTAAGCAGCTCTCCACGTGCTGACTGCACAAACAACTAAGAGCTCCACATCCCTTCTAAACACTGGCCTGTCTTCCTGGAGCCTCCTTGCATCATGGCAAGGTAGCAAGAAAGGGATAATGAAGCCAGCAGCCAGGCTGTTCCTGTCCCAAGGATTCAGGGTCAGTGAGATCATGTCTGTGGAAGAGCCCCTGTAGGGAAATCTGCTCAGCAATACAAGGGGCGCTCTTGTTATTTCTGGGCCTCCTGGAGCAGCCCAGGTAACTTGGCCTTTTCATCTTAATGGGCAGTTGATGCTGCGTATAACTCCTTTCTCCCAAAGTTAAGGTTTTTCTTTAAAGAAATAATTAGCAGGTACTTTAAAACCTCTCCAGTGACTCATTCTTCTTTGAAATACTAACCTGGGGTTGTCTCCTTCAGAGAATAAAATAATGATGATAGCAATTTATTTCATAGCTAGAGCCAGACCAATTAGCACATGCCCTATGCCCAGAACCTTTTTTTAAAAAACGATCTCTAAAGTCTCTTTCAGCTGTAATGCATTTTGAAATTCTATTACCAGGACCAGATTTGAAAGTTATAAAGCCCAGGATCTTGACAAAGTACTTAAATTTAAGGCTAATTTAAGTTCTATTGTAACTTGGGTTCAAATTCCCTATTCCTGCCTCCAATGGAAATAAAGCTCGGTGGTGAACAGCGTACAGGTTAGACTATAACTGAGTCATCTCTTTCTTGGGGGCATATTTGTCACTGTAGTTTCTTTTCATTAAGCTTTCTCTTTCTCTTCAAATATAGGGCAATACAGGACTCAGGAGTCTGAGGAAAGCTGAGTCCTAAGTCTTTGGCCAAATATACCCATGGCTAAAGGGAGATGCTGAGCTATTTGGTGAGTGGGAGGTTAGACCACGTTCAGTTTTCTAGCTGAAAGAACTGAGCACTGATAATGTGGGAATGGAGCTTTATCTTGTCTACTGTTACCTGCCCAACAATTTCATCTGCCTGGGTTCTGGCCTGGGATGTATTAAGCTTGAACAAATTGCTTAAACTTGCTCATGCATAAATAAGCCTCAATTTCCTGGAATGTAGAATGAAAATACAAATAATACCCATCTCTTAGGGTTGTTAAAAGGAATAAATGAGATATTGCATGTACAGAATCTGGCACATGGTAAATAGTTCATACGAATAATTTTTATTGCTATTATTTCTTAACAAGTCTGAGAGAACTCCCTTTAATTCTTTTTCAGGATTAACCCATGATCCATCTAGTGGGCTCGAGGGTGTATGACTTGGGGGTGGTTTGTGGGGGCTGGAATTTAGCATTCTAGGGCCGTCCCCTGGGTCATTTGTCTGCACTCTCTTGTGTGAAGGACTGCCAGATTTATTTTCTCTCAGATAGACGAGTACTCCAGGCCAGTCTCTGTCTCTTCATGGCCAAGCCAGAAGAAATCCAATGGGAGGGGGACAGCTCACCGCCCTCCACGCCTGTAAATGAGAGGAGCTCTCTTCCCTTACCCGGGACTAAGTTATTCTGAGGCTATAAAAAGATCCCTGTCCACTTCAAAGGGCTTTTTATCAGCTCATCCATACGGATCCTGTTCAACTCTTCTCATTTTCAAAAGCAGAACGAAATCCCTTGGCTGAACCCCCAGCTAGGCACTTACCTTCCTTAAAATATCTTTAACTTCAATTAAACTGATCCCTCTTGGCTCCTTTTAGCAAATAGGTTGTCTTCACAAAGAGTTCCCTGACATTCCCCCCTCCCCCTGCACCTCAGTCCATGACATGTCATTCTGATCTGTAGGCAAATTTGTGAAGCAATGTGGCTCTGGCCAGGCCCTGATGCTGCTGACCTTCTGAATCTTTTCTTCTTTCAGAACATAGCCGGCTCTAAACCACTTCCGTGACTTTGAGAGGGGCAGTAAATCAAGCACTGACTTGGAAATTAGCAGCCTGGGTTTTCTAGGTCTTGTTCTGCCACAGACCCCATGTATGAATGTAGTCTGGGTTTTATTTTAGTACAAGTAAAATGAGACAGGTAAATATGATCAGTCACAATGATCTATGCAATGGTTGCTTTGCTGTAATTGCCTGTTTCTGTCTCTCCAGTAGAGTGTGTGTTCCTTGAGGGCAGGGAAAGTTGTTCCATCTCTGTACCCAAATTTCTTGGAAAACAGCTGTGGAGTGAAGGTGCCTGAGTTCTCCTCGGGTGCACCTCCCCATCCTACCCACTTGTGCCAGACATGGTTTCGGTGCCTTTGTATCTTCGCTCAGCTTCACGACCTCCAAGATGCTTAGCTATTTCCCTCTGCCAGGGGAACAGGCTCCAGCTGATCCAGCACAATTCTACTGCAGGAGGCAGATCAACTGAATCCTGAACTCTCTGGCTCTTCCCACTGCTTCCAGGGTGGATGCAGCATCACATTTCTGCTTGAAGGATCTGGCTTCTCTAATGACTTGTGAAGTGTTCAGATGATGCAACCCAGAAGAGCAGGACAGATAGTTCCCCAGTGGGCATGCTTTGACTTTTGAACTTTGAGTAAATGTGAGGGTGTCTGCAGATAAACTCCTGCTTCTTTCTTCTCTCTGAGGGTCTATTTTTTCTTTACAACATGTGCAGAGATGTCCAGTGTGATGAGTGACCCTTTGGGCTTCTTTGAGTCATGTAAAGCTGTGGCCAGCTTGTTTTTTCTTGTCTCATGTCCCTTTTCTCTTTTACTCTTGTTGCCCTGGCATTGCACCTCCCAGTCAAATATTAACACCATCCTTATAGGTTCATAGAAAGTTAGAACTGGAAAGGACGATGCTCTCCAATTATCTGTTTTAATGGATACTGAAGTGAGGTCTAGGGAAAGAAAGCAGCTTGTCCAAAGTTAGTGGCTGGACTGATCTTAGAATTCAGGGTCCCAAATCCTTGCTCCAAAGTCTAGGAATAGAGGCACAGAAAGGTAGGAAGAGGCATTTTCTTGTCCCAGCCTTGTGCTGGTGCGAGAGCTCTTCAGAGCGGTGGCAGCATCAGAGCAGAGCTTCTCATTCCTGGCTCATCCCAGGGCTTAATTATTTGTCAATCATGTAAAGTAATGTAGGAAAACCATGACAAAAGGTATTTTGCACAAAGAGGATCTATCTGCTTTTGGTCAGAGACACCACCCTGCATGGAGAGAGAGTCTAGAAATCTCTCACACGTGGGGCTTTGGGAGCAGTGCAAACTGACCTGGTTTCTTCACTTTCTTGTTTGCACTTAACTGCTACCCCAATTCAAAGCAGGGCCTGGACAAGATCTTTGGAAGGGCCCTTTAGAGCTAACAAGCGAATCTTTGTGCAAAGCATCAACTAATCTTCTTTCTCTTTTTCCCAGGGATGAGGCTGACGATCATTGGAATGAGGGTTTATCCTCATGACTGTTGTCTGTTTCTAGAGTAAGAGAAGCCAAGAGAACAAGGAGCTCATAGAAACAGTGGGAGAGAGCTTGGGATTCATGTAGTTGACCCATCTTACCTTATGCAGATAAAGAAACCAAAGATCCAAAGGTCATGTGACCTGCCTGGGGTTAGGCAGCTGATTGGGACAGATCTGGATTCTGAAATAGCTTAATTTTCTAACTGAGAAAGGGAACTTAGAAAGAAGATTATGTTTTCCAGAAAGCTGGGTAGGGCAAGAATCAAGAAATGGACTATCTCTTGTCCTTTTTCCTCATCCCAGGACTGAAATGAATGACACTCTGTGTGTCCTCTATGTACCACTTCATCCTCACACAAAATTTGAGAACGTTGTCTCCAATACCACAGTGGTTCCCCCTTCTCCTGGTTCCTTCCTGAGCTGTGGTGGGAAAAGAGAATAATTTGGGGAAAATGTGTTATAGTGAGGTAGACAGTGCACCAGAGTCAATAGACAAGGGCTGCCTTACTAACAGGAAACTTGGTAAGTCATACAACATTTCTGAGCCTCTGTATCCTTGTCTCCAAAGTGGGGATATGAATATCTAATTCAAAGGATGGTAGAGATGAAGAGGTGAGAAAAAGTATGTCTAAAAGTATTAATTTGGGTTCTAGGAGAAACCAAATTAGGATAATTTGAGGAGGTACACTCTAATTAAGATAATCCAGAGAGGGTTTACTAAAGGACTCTTTACTGAGACGTGGGCAGTGTTTAGAGAAATCATGCAGATAAAACTTAGCCCAGCATTAGTAACGTGGAGGCGTTGGAGAGTGGAGGCCTGCTATGGTGCCTAGGATCAAAGGGGAAGGAGAGGGAGTGGCCACCAGAACTTGGAAGAAGAGTCAGTGGTCCATGGAGAGAGCTTTGGATAGGAGCCGTTGACCCTCCATTGGAGGAAGTGTCCAGCACAAGGTGACTTCGCAAAGAGGGAGGCAGGGGAACGAGCACCCTGACTTTCCTCCTCCTGCCCTCTGGTCTTCTGCCAGGGCTCTATTGACCAAACCCAAGTGGGAGTTGGAGGGCATGGGAGCCTGCTGATGTAATCCACACAGATCAGCCTCCCAGAGCAGAAAGCATAGTGGAGAAAGGCAGAGAGTGAATCTAGAAGGCAAATGGAAGGTATCTGCACAGAGCATACTTGTTAAACTGTGAACAGAGTGTAGTGGATTCTGGGCTGTGCCTTCCAGAACCAACACACCTGTAGCTTATATTCCCCCAGATGCTGCCAATGGTGTTTCCTGACCTTGCAGTTGAGTCCCTCTCCAGACTTACCCTTACTTTTTTGGCCTTTTCCCCCAAGGTAATCCCCCCTTCCCAAGGACTGCCCATGTTGTATTTGCCCCTAATTTAGATTTGAGGTCTCTCTCTGGACAGTGACTATAAATTCTAGCTCTGTCCTGATGGGGATCCAGGGGAGGCGGTCATACATGCTTGCAGTGTGCCTTTTGTGGATGCTTTAGATTAGATGCCCCCACTCCAACCTCACTGAGGCTTAATCCCCACTGTAATTGTTGAGGGTGAGAAATTCTATCATGGTAATTGAAAGATGAGGCCTTGAAGTGGTGATTAGATTATAGGACCACACTCTAGTGAATGGATTAAAAATGACGGTCATGGGCATGGTCTGGAGGGCTTTAAAAGGGGAGTGTCTCTCTCTCTGCTCCATCATTTTCTCAATGTGATACTCTGCCACCACTGTCACCACCACCAAAGCCTTCATCAAATGTGTTCCCTGGACTTTGGACTTCCCAGCCTCCAAAACTGTAAGCAATACATTTCATTTTCTTTATAAATTATCCAGTTCTGTGTATTTTGTTACAGAAAATATGGACTAATACAGTGAAATACTTCTTTATCCTGGCAGATGGCCCAATGCCTAAGTGTCCAGCCATGACCAGGTTTCCCTCTCATAGGAAACTTGTTTATACTGTAGACGCTCTTGTGGCTCTTGCCTGACCTACATACAGTTTATTCCTGCCAAGACAGCCACTCTCTAGGAGAATGCTGACCAGCAGTAGAGTCAGGTCTAGGTGTGTTGGTCAGGTGAGACACAGAGGAGGCAACACAGCAAAACGCATGATGTAATAGAAGCAGTTTTATTACTCACAGATCCTAGAGAAGAGACAGCAGCATGCCTTATAGGGCCAACAGGAAGGAGGGATCCATTCAGGAAGTGCATACTCAACCAGCAGGTGAGGAGCAAGAGAAATCTTGGGCCAAAGCCTTTATTGGGTCCAGGGTATTACTCAAGGAGGTTTCCCATGGGGAGTTCTAATTGGTGAGTTACTAGCAAGCAGACATGAGCTCCATGGGGCCACCCTGTGACCAAGAGGTGGTCATAGGTGTATCTGTATGGTCCATGTAGAGTGTGGGGATCAATGGGGTAAGTCAATCGGTTGTTTCCATCTGTCCCTGTATAAGGCAATATCTGGATTGATCACACTGAGGAACTGAAAGGAGGCAGAGAATTGGAAACTCTGTCAAGGGTGACTATGCCCGGCTGCTGGTATAAGAAAGTTAAATCTATATTCAAAATGGATGCTGAGGCAACATAAAATGATAAAAACTCACTACAGCTCACCTCTGTGACTGGTCTATACAGAGTGTATAAAGATCCAGACTTACCAAATTCTAGACAACTTGGAAGGACCATCGCAGCTGCAGAGCTCTCCACAGGATGGGCTGAGGCCTTTGTTGCAACTGCATTGTGGTTCAGCTTCTCCTCTGCCCAGGTCTGCTTCCTTCTGTCCCCCACAGGGGTCAATCCTGAGGTTCAATGCAGATCTTCAGCTCTGGGTCTGCTTTCTGGGGAACCCGACCTGTGACTCATCCTAAGGTACCATTGTTATTGACATGTAGATTTTGAGCAACTACTGTAAACCCAGCCTTGCACTTCAGCTCCAGTTGTGCAGTTGTACAGGTGACATGGGAGCACACAGGCAGGTCAGTCCAGTCAGGGCTGACCCCGTTCTGCACAACACTCCCTGAGCTGCTTGCCCTGGCATGGGGTTGCCTTTTTCTAATTTACACAAAGTTTCTGTACAGGCTTTTGCAACCCTTGCTTTAGGCAATTTATTTTCAATGAAGTGTCCCCAAAGAGGAAACAGAAAGGAAAAACAAAATGTCTGGGATGCAGTTGCAACATCCTCTGGAAAATTAAGAGCTGGTTGTTTCTTCTTATAGCCTCCGAGAAGATGGCACTGAGGGTGAAACAAATCCCCTCAGTCTGCCCGAGGAGTTAGCTTGTGTTTCCTGTTGCATCTCTGGTGGTCTTGCTCACTGAAGTGTGGCCACATAGAAGGTAACTTATTGTAGGGGTGGGACTTGCATCTAATTCTAAATATAATTCTCTTGCTCAAGAGATTGCCTTTTCCCCCTTCAAATTGAAAAGCCCCTTTTGCCTTTCCATGGTCACTGAAGAAGATTGCTAATAACACTATGAATTCACCTCATTTACTAAGGAAATGAACTTAAGTAGGGAAGTGACATTCTCCAGGCCCTGTAGTTCTCTTGCTGCAGACTGTAGGTCTGTTGCCTGACCCCTGTCCAGCACTATGTCCTGCTATGAAACTCTACCAGGCTTCAGCCTCATTGAAGCACTTGTGTCTTATCTGGATGGTAAAGAATTTCCAGGAAAGAAAGCTGGGGAGGGGCAATGGCCTTTTCCCCAGAAGACTCAGCCCATCTTCCTCTCGACAGTCCTAGGAGAGCCTGGCAGTGGCGTGCTTCCTTCCCTCCTTGGCTCCAAGTAAACTGCTGAGCTCCCTCTGCAGAGGCCTTGGGGAGCAGACAGAACTGTGCCTTTGATGTAGCTCCAGAGAGAGGCCACTCTCCTTGACCAGTGGCTGGGGTTCTATTTTATATAGACATTTCCCGTCTTTCCTTTTCTTAAAACATCCCTGCAGGAGATAAAGTATTGTACATTTATAGTTTTGGCTTGCCACGAACATCCCACTAGCTCATCTCATAAATCCGCCAAGCCTCCCTCCAGCAGCAAGTCATGGCCAGTCATGCCGGGCCTGGGGCAGGCAAGAGTCACTGTTGGGCCAGCCACGGCCATCCATAGACCACTCTGCACCCTTGGGAGTTTGTGTCTCCTTGTCCTTCCTGCCCTCTGAACTTTGAGTCACAGCATTCCCACAGATAGTCAACTATTACCTCGAGAGATAATTTATGTTCACTCCCTCTCGCCCTCCTGCCCCTCCTGCCATTCCACTCTGCTTTGTCATTCTAAATTTACACTAAATGCAAGCTCTTTCTAGTCACCGGTTCAGAAGTCACAGGCTGGGCTCATGCCTCACTCAAATCATAGTACTTGACATTTATAGATGAAAGCTTGTCTTCTTAGTGAGCCACGAGACTTGGACAGGTATTTCTCCACAGTCAGCAGATTGTCCCAGCCTGCCTTGCAGGGAGATGGAGGTTCTGGGGCCCAGTGCAGGTGGGAGGGCACGAAGGACACCCTGGTTTCTCCTTCTCTCTTCTTCTGCCAGCACTTGGTTCCCTTTGTGGTTGGCTCTGGTCTTATTTAGATGCAAGTTCAACCAACGCAATCTATTTCTCTGATTCCAAAATATTTTCTTCTTTGGGTACTCTCTGGCCTCTCTTTTCCAGGTGTTCTTCCTTGTGCGGTCTGTCAAATGTGTTTTTCTTGCTACTCTGTTCTGAAGCCCCACTTCTCTCCCTGTGTTCTCCCTCCTTCTGACCATCTTTTTCCTTCCTTCTAATCTCTCCAGCTCACAGGACAACAGGAATAGCAGAACATTATTATTAGAGTTACTTTAAAGGTCAAGCCAGACCTTTACGTTACCAGAGAAGAATCTGAGGCCCAGAGGGCTGAAGTGTCTTGCCTACTGTTATCCGGGTAGTAGATGCCAAAGCCATACATAAAATCCACGACTCCTTACTCTCTAACCAGTACTCCTCTTATGATAGTACATTGCTTTTCTTTTCCCTTTGCTTTCAAGAATTCATCCCTAATCATTGCTTTTTGCTCTAACTTCTGTCTTGGCCCTTCCACCCCACCCCATTCCTTGTGGCCCCTGAAGTGGGACAGAATGAGAGAAATCCAAGGTCGAAGCCTTAATCACTAAGGTGGTCAGGTTTGGAGCTTAGTTCCAAAGCCCAGTTACATTTCTGATATGAGACAGACCCCCAGGTGGGGTCTTGGGCTGCCTTAAACATCTGGAAGGTGAATAGTGATGAAATAGCTTTATCTGCCTAGTGCTTGAATGGAATGAATGCTGAGAAATACTCTCCAGATAAAGGAGAAAACAGACATTTTGTTCCTTTCTGGCCACCCAAGGAACGCTTAACTAGAATCCTTTCTCTTGGAAAGGGCAGGGACGTAGAGTGGGGGAAGCAAATTAGAGATTTCCAAGTAATCAGAGGTTTTGTGATTCATTTTCTCTCTGGGAATGACACATGCTCGGTTCCTCCCTCTTTCTTTCCAAAAAACAACATCAAAATTCTGGGTTCTGCCTTGCAGCATGATCTGTGCTCCTTCTAAGAAAGCTGAAAATGAGAGATTGAGAGAGAGAGAGAGAGAGAGACCCTATTGCTTGAAGACACAGGGGGCCAGCTATAGAAGGTTCACTTTTAGTGGCCCTGTGCGCAGGTCAGGGATAAGCTCCCAGCAAGGTTGAAGGCTAAAAAAGAGATAAGAGGGAAAGATTGCTTTGGGCCATTTCATTCCAGTTGTTAAATGCCATATTCCCTAGGAATGAGGGTCCCACAAGACTTTTTGAAGATTAGTATCTCCTGGGAATATGACAAGCTTTTGAGGGTCCTGCATTTTAGGACAACCTTAGCAAGCAAGCGAGTTCTCCAAAAGGAAAGGTAATTCCACCAGTGGGTGGAGATGCAACCCTGACCTCCTCGGAGTCTGTGTAAGATAACATGGCTTTTGAGCCACACTGACCTGCTTTGGAATCCCAGATTTCTTTCTTATAAACATGTACTATCTTTGTGGCCTTGGTCAAGTTATAACAAGGCTCAGTTTCCTCATCTGTAAGATGGGGCTAATAATACTGATCTCACAGGGAAATTGAGAGCCACAAGTGAGGTTGTGAGTACCTGGCGCTGTGCTTGGCCTCAGGAAATTTCAGTTTCCACTCCCTCAGTTCTCCTCCTTCGTCCCAATTCCACTTCAGCTCTTCTACCTAAGCCTAAGAAAACAACCCAAATTTGCCAGAAGCTGACAAACTTGAACTCTCTTGTAATTTTGTTTTTTGCCTTTGACTTTTAGGAGAGTGATAAGTAAAAAGAAAGCAAAACCAGATCATAGCCTTTAAGGACCATCCTAGAGTCATACGAATTTGGGTAAGGGCTTGAGATGCCTGGGTCTGCTTTGGACCCTTTTCTTGCCCAAATGACCCTGGGCAAGTCTCTTTTGATGTTTGGGATTGGGTGCTGTCTCCTCTGCTCTCCAGCTCTGCATCTCCCTCACTCTAACTTCTAGATAGTAAGCAACTCACAGTTCCCCTGCAAGCTATTTACTCAGCAAAAAAATGTTTGGTAGAGTTTGATCTACTGTCCTGAACAAAACTGCAAAGCGGAATCAGACATTTTAGAAAAGATTCAGAAATAGTTAAGCCCGGTCAAGCATCCTAGAGGATCCTGAGCAAACTTTTAGGATTAACACTCGCAGGTGGAATTTTCTAGCTGACTAGGTTTCTTTTGTGTTAATTTGGTATAATCCCTGTGCTCTAGGGAGTTTACAGTGTAATAAAGATGGTAAAATACAAACCCCTCACTGGCTTTGAAATCTTCCCCAGTGCTTAACACAGTCTGCAGGACACTTATCTGGCTTCCACCTTACCTCCCCTGCTTTCCCCTCTGCTCCAACCCCTCTGGCTTCCTTTTAATTTTTCAAGTTCTGCTCCTCTCTCCTCTCCCAGTGCCTGAAATGTCCTCTTCTGATTTCCCCAGATAACTCTTATTCATCCCTCAGATCTCATCTTGATGTCCTTTTCTCCAGAAAGTGTTCCCCAATCCTTTAGACTCCTAAGTTTCCTCTGTTTCTATACCTTTAGCTCTCACCACAATCACCAACAGATCACTCACCACATAACCAGTTATTTAATGTCCATTTCCCCTTCTGGAACGTCATCTGCATGAGGATAGTGCTTATCTTAACCATCCTAGTAACACCAGGACAAAACAAAGTGCTTTGCCATTGCAGGTACCTAAGGGATATTTATTGTGTGAATGAAGGAATACAAAGGGTTGAATTTCACTGCAAGAGCCAACTTATCACATTAGGCAACAATACCAGGCACCAGGCAGTGTCTGATATGTTGTCTGACCAGTGGAACAGATGATGAATGCTGAGAGTTCAAGATGCCGAGGTCACTTAAATCAGGAAGGCTTCCTGGCTGCAGATCATAAGCGGGTGTGGGCCTCTTCGTTCCATTTCATCAGGGTTTAAATCTACAAACAGCTCTGCCCAGATTCTTAGGATGTTTCCATGGGCCAGAATACCAACATGAGTCAGCACTGCTCCTGTCGTGCTAAGTTTATCCAACAGCAGATGCTGTGGTGTATGGGCCAGACTTTGTTGATCTTTTATCATGGGTAGGTCACAGTACGTGTTCCAGCAGCTGTTTCCTAGTATGTTCTTAGGGTCATACAGTACTTCCAGGATGGTGTTAATCCTCCTACTAACTTACAGTGGACAGCTAGCAGTTGGAGTGCCATCTTAGCAGCAGCATCCTTCTGGAACAATTCATAATGCCCTTCAGTACTTTCCATCTCACTGTAGACACCTCACATTAGGGCAGGCACCAGGTGGTGGCTATTAGCATTGCTGCCTACTGTGGGCAGGACAGGAACCAACAGGGGTCAGGGAAGTACAATGGAAGGGAAGTACCAATGGAAGGGAAGTCCTGTCTGCAAAACGGACAATCTAAAGTAGGAGGCAGAATATCTGAGAGCTTCTAGAAGATCCTTTTGCCATCACCATGTATTTAAAGTATACTTCAGGCCTAACTATTTCACCATGAACTATGATTGATAATTCTTTTTGTTGCTAATTGTCCTTTCTAACTTTATGAAAACTGGCATGGTGATTCTTCTGTATATTCTTTTCTTTTTTTTAAAACTAATGTTTAATTGACTTACAACAAATTGCACATGTTTAAAATTACAGATTGAGGGCCAGCCCCGTGGCGCACTCGGGAGAGTGCAGCGCTTGGGAGCGCAGCGGTGCTCCCGATCCTATATAGGAATGGCCGGTGCACTCACTGGCTGAGTGCAGTGCCGGCAACACCACGCCAAGGGTTGCGATCCCCTTACCAGTCACAAAAAGACAAAAAAAAAAAAAAATTACAGATTGATAAGTTTGGACGTATGTATGCACCCCTGAAACCACTTTGTAGCCCCTCCTTTCTGTTCTCACTGCTGCCCTGTCCTCAAGCAGCCACTGAGCAGTTTTCTGTCACTAAAGATGTTTGCATTTTCCAGAATTTTATATAAATAGAATCAAAGAGTGCAAATAGTATGCACTCTTTGTTGTCTGGATTCTTGTTACTCGGCATATTTTTTTGAGATTTGTTCATGGTGCTGTGTATATCAATAATTTCTTGCTTTTTTATTGCTGAGTATTCTTCTATCACATAGATATAACATGATTTGTTTATTTATTTATCTGCTGATGGACACTTTGATTGTTTCCAGTTTTTGGCTGTTACAAATAAACCTGCTATGAACATTTGTGTACAAGTCTTTACATCGATATATATCTTAGTTTATCTTTGGTAAATATCCAAGAGTGAATCATATGCTTAATTTCTAAGGAAACTGCCAAACTACTTTCCAAAGTGTGGTACCGTTTTACATTTCCACTGGCAGTGCATGAGAATTCCATTCGCTCCACGTCCTCACCAGCACTTCATAAGGTCAATGTTTAATTTTAACCACTCCAGTGGGTGTGTAGTAGTATCTCAGTGTGGTTTTATTCTGCATTTGCTAATAACTACTGATGTTGCACATCTTTCTATGCACCTATTTGCCATCTGTAAATCTTTGATGAAGTTGTTTCACATCTTTTGCCCATCATAAATTTTTATTTGCTTTTTTTATTAATGAGTTTTGAGAGTTTTTTAAAATATAAACTGTATAAAATTTTTTTTTATCAGATATGTGACTTGAAAATATTTTCTCCTAGACTATGGCTTGTCTTTGCGTCTTCTTAACAGTGTCTTTCAAAGTGTGGAAGTTTTTAATTTTGATGAAGTCTAATTTATTAACTTTTTAAAGGATTGTACTTTTGGTATTGTCTAAGATATCTTTGTGTAACCCAGGGTCACAAAGGTTTTCTTCATATATTTTCTTCTAAAAGTTTTATCATTTTACATTCAGATCTATGACCCACTTTAAATTAACCTTTGTATATGGTATAAGGTATTAATCAAAGTTCCTTTTTTGCATATGGATATCCAATTGTTTCAGCACCACCTACTAAAAGATTATATTTTCCCTATCATAATCCCTTTGCACCTTTTCAAAAATCAGTTGTACATATATGTATGGGTCTATTCTTAACCATTCTTTTCTGTTTTATTTATCTATGTGTCTATCTTATGCAAACACCATACTGTATTGATTACTGTAACTTAAAAAATTTTTTTTATTAATATTAATTTTTTACATTCTATGATGTTGTTGCAGAGCAGTTGGGAGAGAGAGGGAGGGGGGAAAGGGGAAGGAAATGGGATGGAAGAAGGAGGAAGGAGGAGGGGTGGGATTGAGGCCTGTGGCACCCCCCACATCCCCACAGGGGACACTGGTGGGCTTCCAGCAGTGGCTTGGTCATTGCTGGGCTGGGTGCAGATGACAAGGGGGTGTGGCAACAGCCCTCGCCCCCCACCACCCCAGCTCAGGAATCCAGGGCCCTTGTTGCTGAGGTTTGATGGTTGTTCTGGGCTGGTTGAGCGTGGGGAGGGGCGTGGTTGAGACCCTTGGCCCCCTGCTGCTCCAGCTTGGGAGAGCCTGGGGTGCCTCCTGAGGCAGCTTGGTGGTCATCTCTCGGCTGGTTGCTTGTGTGTGGGTGGGTGTGGATGAGGCCCTTGGCCCCCCACTCCCCCAGCTCGGGAGAGCCTGGGGCTTTTCCTGCGGTGGTTCAGTGGTTGTCCCTGGGGTGATTGCACTCGTTGGAGGGGTGTGGCCGAGGCCAGAGGCCCCCATCCTCAGGGTTGGTTGTGGGTGTCAGGGGGCATTGCTGAGACCCTCGTCCCTCCCCCCTTCCTGGCTTGGTAGCCCAGAGGACTTCTGGTCCTTCTAGGTGTTATAGGTGTTCTTTGGTGAAATGAGACCTTTACTATTTATCAAACTTTGTCTCTGGTTGTGAGTACTTTGTTTTTTCTTTCAGTTCTGTTTTGGATTATTTGCTGTTCCCACCACTTAAACTCTGCACTGGAACTAATTTGTTGTCCTTTGCTTACTTCTAAAATGAGGGAACTTCCTGTTCGAACCAGTACTTGAGCCCTGTGGTTGGGCTAAATGGCTGCTTTGCTGTTGATTCCCTAGGGAAGGCTTTTTGTGCAGCTCAGGTTTTAATAGTTGACTTTATAGATACTTCCAGATCTGCTGAAATCTGGTGCACCTGGGTTGTATAGAAACACTGGTCTGGGCCTGAGTCTTTTCATCAAACTGTATCCCTTGCAATTCTATATTTCTGACTAGTCTCCTCTGAGTGGTCCTGCACTGATTGGGGGGGCAGATCAGCTCTCCTTGCTGTGCCCCAGCATTCCCCAGGTGGGCCCATCTCCCCCACCACCTGTGCTGCAAATACTTCCTGTGGGGTGGGCTGTGCTCTGGTCCCTTGCGATGAATCACCAGCCTCTGAGTGGCTCCTTTTTTTCAGTTGTTGCAGCTCTTTGGTCCTATGTAGGTCCATGGGAACCCTGTTGGTGGTACTGCTGGCCTGGGGACCACCAAGGCACTCTTCTCCCCTGCTGTCTCCAAGCAACTTCATCTGAAAGGCACAGCTGCTGCTTTTGCTGCCTCCCACTCTGTGCATTCAGCAGCTCCAGCCTTAAAGTGGCTTCTACCACCTTTATGAACTCTGTAGGTCTCTCCTCCTCTTCCCCTGAGCTCCAGTGGCTCCAGCTTGGCTGTCATTGCTTTTTAATAGTTGTAAATTGGTTGATTTGTGGGAGAGAGTGATGCTGGGGACAGTCTATTCCACCATCTTGACCAGAAGTCTCATTCTCATTTTTTAATGAAGTTTTAGTGGAACTGGTCTGCTGCGCCACTCCTCTCACAGCCCCCCTCAGTCCTCTGCTGCTGTGTCACCCTATGCTCTTTTCCGCACTTGGTGGGTCTGTGATTACTGTAACTTAAAGTCAGGTGGTGTTAGACCTCCAACTTTGTGTTCCTCTTTATATTTTCCAAAAATAGCCAAAACTTTTTTTTTTTTTTGGCATTTTCATATGAATTTTAGAACAGTCTTGCCAGTTTCTACAAAAATGCCTGCTGGGTTTCATTGGAAATGCATTGAATCTATAAGCTAACTTGGGGTAGAATTGAATTCTGTTTTAGTCAGAGTTCTGCAGAGAAACATATCTGATAGAGTGTGTGTGTGTGTGTGTGTGTGCGCGCGCGCGCGCGTGTGTGTGTTTATTATAAGAAATTGGCTTGTGTGATTATGCAAGATGACAAGTTCAAGATCCTCATCCAGAGGCCTGCGAACCAGGAGAGCTGATGGTATAAGCTCCAGTCTGAAAGCAGGAGGAGACCAAAGTCCCAGTTCAATGAGTCAGGCAGGAGAATTTTCCTCTTACTCATGGCAGGGTCAATCACCTGAATGAATGACGGCCACCTGCATTAGGGAAGGCAATCTGCTTTACTCAGTCTACTGATTCACATATTAATCTTATCCAGAAACTTTCTCATAGACACAGCCAGAATAACATTTGACCAAGTATCTGGGCATCCTGTGGCCCAGTCAAGTTGACATAAAATTAACCCTCATAATATCTTAAGAATATTCAGTCTTTCAACCCATTAACAAGGTGTATAGTTCCATTTATTTAGGTTTTCTTTAATTTCTCTCAGCAGTGTTTTGTAGTTATTTGTGTATAGGTACTGCACATATTTTGTCAGATTTATTCCTAAATATTTTATATTTTTGTTACTATTGTAAATGGTATTGTTTCTTTTTTTCACTTTTGATTATATACTGCTGGTATTTAGGAATAAAATTTTGTATATTGATCTTGTGTCCCTGCAGCCTTGCTAAACTCTCTTATTAGTTCTACTACTTTTTTTTCCTTTCTTTCTTTACGATCCAGATACTTTTAATTTCTTTTCTTGCTTTATTGCACTGGCTAGAACCTGCAGTTGAAGTGTTGAGAATAGACATTTGTTTTGTTTCTGATCTTAAGAGCAAAGCTTCAGTCTTTCACCATTAAGTAATATCTTAGACTAGTTTTAGTATTAGAGTAATTCATAACAATTGTGAAATATTCCTCCCTTTTCAATTTTCTGCAAGAGATTGAGTAGAATTGTTACTGTTTCTTACTTAAATGTTTGGTGGATTTCACCAGTATAGCCATATGTGCTTGGAGTTTTCTCCATGGAAAAATCACAAATTCATTTGTTTTTATAGGTATAAAGCTATTCAGGTTATTTATTTCTTCTTTAGTGAACCCTGATAGTTTTTGTCTTTCAAGAAATTTGTCTATTTCATCAATGTTGTGAAAATCATTGGACTAAAGTTGTTCATACTATTTCCTTATTTTCTTTGCAATATCCTCAGAATCGAGAATAATGTCAGCTTCCTCACCTATATTCTTGATATAGGTAATTGTGTTTATCTTTTGTTCTAGAACAATCTGGTTAGAAGTTTATATATTTTATTGATTTTTTTTCAAAAAACTAGCTATTGGTTTTATTGTTTTTCTCTGTTTTTTTTTTTGTTTTTATTTCATTGGTTTCTGTTCTGTTCTTTTTTTTTCTTCTTTTTCTCTGCTTATTTTGGGCTTAATTTGCTCTTTTTATACTAAAAAAATAATTTTGGGTGCAAAATTTCTAGGTAAAATCTAAGGTCATTGATTTTTGACTTTCTCTTTTTCCAATATGGGCATTTAGTGCTGTAGATGGGAACACCACAAAATTTGACATGTTGTGTTTTCATTTTCATTTAGTTAAGAATACTTTCTAATTTTCTCTTTGATTTGTTATTTGATCTGTGGGTTATTTAGAAGTGTGCTTTTTAGTTTCCAAATATTTGGTAAATTTCCAGATATTTTTCCGTTATTGATTTCTTATTTAATTCCATTGTGTTCAGATGACATACTTTGTATGACTTGATTCCTTTTAAATTAGTTGTGACATGTTTTATGATCCCACATATGGCCTATTTTGTAAATGATCTGTGATTTTTAAAAGAAAGTATATTCTGCTGTTCTCCAGTGTAGTGTTCTACAAATGTCAATTAGGTCAATTTGATTGATAGTGTCGTTCAAGTATACCATATTCCTGATGATGTTCTGTGTTCTTGTTCTATTAATTATTGAGAGTGAGGTATTGATATCTCCAACTGTAATTGTGAACTTGTGTACTTATCCTTGTAGTCTTGTCAGTTTTTGCTTCATATATTTTGAAACTGTTATTAGCAGCATAACTTTTTAGGGTTGTTATAGCCTCTAGATTAATTGACCCTTTTATCATTATAACATGAATTTTTTTTATCACTAGTCATATTCTTTGCTCTGAAATATACTTTCTCTGAGATATTAAAATAACTACTCTAGGTTTCTTATGACTAATGTCAGCATGGCCTAATTTTTACTTTTAATCTATTTGTGTCTTTCTATATAATGTGTTTCTTGTTGCAGGAAATAGTTGGGTCTTGATTTTCTATCCAACCTGAAAATATCTGGCTGTAATTGGAGTATTTCAACCATATCCATTTAATGTGATAATAGCAATGGTTAGGTTAAGTCTATCACATTATCATTTTTTGTTCCTATTTTTTCTCTTCCTTTTTTTCCCTGTCTTATTTTGGGTCAATAAAATAATTTTTATGATTCTATTTTACCTCTTTTGTTGGCTTGTAGATAGAAATCTTCGTTCCTTCATTTTAGTGGTTGCTATATGGTTTATAATATACATCTGCAGCTTATTACAGTCTGCCTCAAGTGATAACATTCTCAATCATTGTGGTAGTTGTCAAGTTTGAAAAATTTTGCCTCCTGGGGAAATTCAGTAATGTCTAGAGAAATTTTTGGTTGCCACAACTTGGGTAGTGTTATTGGAACCTATTGGGGTAGTGGTCAGAGGTGATTCTAAATGGTCTACAAATCACAGGACAGCCCCTACAGGACAAAGAATCATCCATCCCAAACATTAGTAATGTTGCTGCTGAGAAATCCTGACTCAATGTAAAACCTTTGCAATAATATATTCCAATTTTTCCTGCATAGGATTTTTACTATTTTTGTCATATGTTTTACTTTTATGCATATTATAAGCCCAACGGTACATTTAAAAAATATTTTTGTTACAACAATAATAGTTGGGGACCTGAACACTCCTCTCTCAGCATTGGACAGATCATCTAGGCAACAAATCAACAGAGAAACACAAAATTAAACTACACTTTAGACCAACTGGACCTGGCAGATATCTTAAAAACAGATGAGAAAAGATGTTATGTACAGGGGAATGAAGGATGAAAGTAGATTTTTTTTTTTTTATCAGAAACAATGTAAATGAGAAAACAGTAGAACAATATCTTTAAAGTATTGGGGAAAAACAAAACCTATACCTAGCAAAAATATCTTTCAAAAAGACAGATGAAATAAAGATTTTGAAATAATCTTTATTTCAATAAAGAATAAAGATTTTGATAAAGAAATGAAGATTTTAATAGAGAAGTAATGAAATAAAGATTTCATTCCAGAAATACAAATACTGAAAGAATTCATCACAAGAAGACACACAGTAGAGAACATATGAAAGTCCTTCAAGTATCTGGTATACCAAATGGAAATATAGATCTACACAAAGGAATGAAAAACACCAGGAATGGTAACTACATGAGTAAATATATGAATTTTTTTTTTTTTTACTTAACTCTACTTAAAAGATAATTAACTGTTTAAACAAAAATATTTTTATTTATTAAAACAATTGATTGTACATATCTGCGGGGTACAGCATTGAATATCCATACCTGTGTGCAATATATGATGCTCCAATCAGGCTAATTAGTATATTCAACATTACACAGTGTAATCAGTTTCTGTGGCCCTTTACCAATTTCACACTAATTTCCTCCCCCTTTCCCACCTCTGGTGGCCTCAATTCTGTTCTTTTCTTCTGAAAGTTCAACAGATTATTGTGATTGTTGTATCTTTCTTTTTTAAAAAATTTGTTTTTTATTTTTATTTTTTTGTTTAGTTTCCACTTATGAGTGAGGACATGTGGTATTTCTCTTTCTGTGCCTGGTTGATTTCACTTAACATAATTTTCTCTAGGTTCATCCATGTTGCTGTGAATGGCAGAATTTCATTCTTTTTTATAGCTGAGTAGTAATCCATTGTGTGTGTGTGTGTGTGTATATACATACATACATATATATATATATATCCATATATATATATATATATATATATATGGATATATATATATACCACATTTTCCTTATCCAGTTGTTCGCAGATAGACGTTAAGGTTGGTTCCCACTCCTGGCTATTGCAAATAGAGCTGTGATGAATATGGGAGTGCAGCTGTCCCTTCAACATGATTTCCATTTCTTTTGGTATGTACCCGTTAGTGAGGTTGCTGGATTGTATGGAAGATCTATCTGTAGTTGTTGAGAAACCTCCACACTGTTTTCCATAATGTTTATACTAATTTGCAGTCCCACCAACAGTGTAGGAGGGCTCCCCTTTGTCCACATCCTCGCCAGCAGCCAGCATTTGTTATTCTGTGTCTTTTTGATCACAGCCAGTTTACCTTGGGTGAGATGATATCTCAATGTGGTTTTGATTTGCATTTCCCTGATGATTAGTAACGTTGAGCATTTTTTCATGTACCTGTGGGCCATCGTGAATAGACAGTTTTTCACTGAATTAGAGTTCTCAGTGCTTTTCCAGAGAAGAAATAAAATCAGGCAGAGAGAAAAAAAGAAGGGGTGTTTCAGCCTTACATATAAAGCCTCATATCGTCTGACACCTCCCTAGGTTACTACTCTGTATCAAGAGTTTTCATTGCTGGGCTTTCTCTGAGCTGGACTACAGGGGAATTCTCTGAGATAACTAGCTCCTGAACACCTCTCTAGCTCTCTTCCCAGGTCCTGAGAAACCTAGAGAAAATGAAAATGTGGTCCATCGTGTGGTGGCATTACCTACATATGAATACATGTAACTGCTTGGGCTGAGATTCTTTATTGAGCTGTTCAACTTTTTTACCAGCCTGTCTGAACTGAACAGTGCTTTTGGCATTGACTAGACCCTGTTGGATGTTTTTAGCAGTTGTACATTTATGGAGCAGGAGGGGAACAACCAGGACAATCTGGGCTTCTGAATGATCCCATTCATTGAATGGAGGCATTACCTCCTACCTCACAGCCTTCCCAAATCTCTTTCCATTTCCTCTCCAGTTTTCCACGGCAACTTCAGCCTCCACTTCTCTACCATGTGGGCTATTTCCAGTCCAAGTTTTTTTAGGCACAGTCTCTTTCTTCATATACATGTATATGTTGGGATTTTTAATGCATCCAGCATCCTCTCCTCACCAGCTGCCTTTTTCTACAAATGACAGCATTTGGACTCAAACAGAAAAGAAATAAGACATCTTCTGCTCCTGGGCAGCCACCTGCCTTAAGCCTCCAGAGCTTTCCTCCCCCATTCTGTTGATCTTGGGTAAACTGTGGAACTGGATATGATGGAACAGAATTTCAGAGTCATTTACCTGAACAGTTTATATCCTTTGAACCCCTTCCAGCCTGCCCGTTGTATCTCAAATAAGGTTCAAATGCTTTTTTCTGACCTCTTGTAGTTCATACATTTCAACTTATGTGTGAGCTATGTGTCCATATTTCTTGGTTTGTTTTGACTCACACCAGAGGGGTAGTTACAGCTGATGAGTGACCCGTTAAAACAACCATTATGAGTGTTTTGAAATATATATACACTCCTATGTATGCACACACATTTATTTACACTTTTTTTTTGGTATTGACAAAGCAGAGTAAAATCACACATCATGCACAGATGATCCTAAATCACTTGTTCATTCAAAAGTGATTTCCATGGCAAATAGCATCTTTAGGTAGTCAATATTGTAACCATAAGGCTCTTACCATGAACTCATTTATGAATTCGACCACTCAACAAACATTGACTGAGTACCAATCGTGTGCTGGTCTCTATTCTAAGTTCCTGGATGGCAAGATGAACAAGACAGGACAAAGTTCCTGCCCTCAAGAACCTGCATTCTAGTAGACTCATGGGAAGTGTGAAGGAATGAAGGGCAAAGAGAGCTCTCACTTGTGCTGGGTGCTTTGTATAATGTATTCAACTCATTAAATTCTCACAATCATCCTACGAGGTATTATTGATGCTATTGTGTCCCTGTATCAGTCCGTTTTGTGTTGCTATAACAGAAATACCTGAGACTGGGTAATTTATAAAGAACAGAGGTTTATTTGGCTCATGATTCTGGGACAGCTGCATCTGGCACGGGCCTCAGGCTGCTTCTACTCATGGTAGAAAGCAGCAGGCAGCCAGCAGGTACAAGCAGATCACATGGAGAGAGGAAGCAAGAGAGAGAGAGGAGATGCCAGGGTCTTTTAGACAACCAGCTCTTGGGAGAACTAATAAAGCAAGATCTCACTCAGGACCCACACCCCCCAGAGAGAGAATTAATTCATTCATGAGGGATCCGCCCTCATGACTCAAACAGCTTCCAGCATTGCCACATTGGGGATCAGATTTCCATATGAGTTTTGGTGGGGACGACACATCCAAACTCTATCAGTCCCCTTCTCAAGAGCCTCTAGTTCGCCCTCCTGGTCCCTTTCTATCTTTATTCATAACAAAGCTTACATGGATGAGATAGATATGCAATCAATTATCATGCAGTGGAATACTTGCTAAGTAGAGAAATTGTCAGGATGTTAAGCGTTGGGGGCTGGCTGGTGGCTCCCTTGGGAGGATGTGGTGCTGTTAACACCAACGTCAAGGGTTCATATCCCCTTCCTGGCTAGCCACCAAAAAAAAGAAAAAAAGAAAATGCTAAGGATTGGCATGTAAGGGTCTTCAAACTTTATTGTGCATAAAGATTACCTGGGAAGTTTGTTTAAAATGTTGATTCTTGGGCTCCAGCCTCAGAGATTCTGATTCACCAACTCTAGGGTAGAAACCAGGAATCTGCATTTTAACAAATGCCCCGAGTTATTCTAGTGAAGGGGACTTTCAGACCACTTTGAGAAAGTGGCCTAGGAGTAGGTAAGTCTCCTATGTTGTGTAGGTGGTTTCTGCTGATGCCCAATATGGCCAAATTTATTTCTTACTGATATTCTATATGTATATGAAATATTATTGCCAGGTTGATTTATTTACCCATTTCTTGATTTTTTTCTCTAAATATCACCATCACTTAACACTTTACTGTGAATTACATCATCATCTGCACCAATCCTTGGCAGAAAGGCCAAAAGCAGCATAAAACACAGTGTGAAAGCGTGAATAGTGGGGAAAAGCAAAGACTCCATGCCCAGGGCTTGGCTGAGGGACCATGTGCCAGGCTCTGCTTGAGACTTTCTCACAAGTTACTGCTTCATGGCTACACCCAAAGAGGTGAAGGGTACCAAGACTAGCTTAGTGCCTCCTGTCTAGTTTATTTTGCCAGAGACCTAACTCATGCACCATTCCCTCTGTGTTCTGTTCCGAACTGTTTCTTTCTTCTCTGATCAGATACCTCTCAGAATTCTGTCTCCCTGGAGCCTTCCCAGACTTCCAGACATAACTTTACCTCTTTTGAACATCTCAGGAAAGTCTCAGGCCTTTTGTGTGTCGGGCTGATCAGGCACTCCTGGGTATGCTGTTGATTACAGGTGTGGCTCTTAGCATTGAACTCCATTGCACAAGAAATACTGCATTTATTTTCTTTAGATCAGCATAAATACAACTCTGATTCCTCATCCCTTCAGGCTGTTGGAAAATTCAATCTGATACCTGGTGCTCCCGAGACTGAGGGTCCTAGGGTTTTATGAACACCAGAACTTTGGGGAGGCCCTTCTGGTCATAGAATGTGATCCACATGGGTCAGTCTGCCTGTCATTCCTTCACGGCATTACCTCAAGTCCAGTGGCCCTGCTCCTTTGAGGCACACTGAGAAGAGGGGGACTTGTGAGGAGGCTGGACCCCCATTGCACATGGACTAATCCCCTCAGTGTGCACACACGGCTATCCCCTCTGAGTTATTTTCACAGTACCCCCAAACCATGCTACCAACAAGCAGGGCAGGCACAGCCTCATGGTGGGAGGTAGAAAAATCTGTTTGAATAGTTTAGGCTTTGTTTGGAGGTAAACTGAAACTGAAAGCCAACCTCTGTCTTTTGTATAAGTTGCTGAGGGAAGAAATACTAAGGACTTGGGTATAAGTTTGCAGTTAGAGAGGAGAGAAAATTCTTTCTTTCTTTTTTTTTTTTCTGACTGCTTCCTTGGGGAAAAAAGAATATTGACATTGAAAACTTACTATATACCAGGGTTTGGACTATGTCATCCTAGGTAATCCTCTAACACATTTAGAGAAAGATAATGACCTCCAGATTTTACTATTAAAAGAGAAGAAATAGAAACTGAGAAAGGGTAAGGAATTTGTCTGGCACAAAAAGCAATTAGGCTCAGGAAAGTGAAACTAGCCAGTGCTGGGAGTCAACATGGGTCTCTCGACTCTGAGGCCAAGATTTGCTTCCCCACATCATTATGGGTCTGTCTGCCATCACTATAAATTTGACTAAAATGGTGATTCCTCTAAACCCCCCTTGCTTTAGGGAGCAGTGCACATGTAGGTTGCTAAACTATTTGCCCACTTTTGATGACAGCTGTAAAAGATCCTTACTTTTTGGAAAATAAAATTGTAGCAAAAACTTTTTCACCTAAGGGTTTTTTTTGTTAAGTCTTTTGTTACTGCTTATTTTGCAAAATTTGCATAAGCAATTTTTTTATTGCTTATAGGTATAATTGGTATAAGAAAATCAACTCTCGAATCCTAGATTGCCACAACCATTAAATTTCAACCCCTACTCATCCTTGACTCCTCTTCCTAAAGCAGAATGTAAAATTTATTATGAAAAAAGATAAAATTTATCTTTGTGTGCAAAATGATCCTTATGTTTTGATGGAAATCCTCCAGTGTCCAAAGTCACTCTGGGAAGTTAGGTCATTTTCTAGTACCAATACATGTTCTGTCCTAAATGTGGTTTATGGCTAAATCAACCCAGACCAACCCATGGCCTCATTTAACTTAAAATTCTCCAGAGCAAGAAATATTTTAAATTTTCTTCTTCCATTACCTCAAAATCCTTTATCTTAAGTATGCTTTTCTACCTGCACAGCTTGCATCTTGCCTGCTATGATTTCAGTGGTTTTTCCTTTTGTTACATCTTCAGAAAAGATAGAGAACAGCTGGCCTCCTCTGTGCATATAATGATCCCTCTGAGATTTGAATACTGTTATTCATTTCCTTACCTTTAATAGAATAAATTTTTGCTGGACATTTTGGAGGGTCTACCGGATGCAGCTTTTAATAAAATATCCGGAAGCTGGAGTAAAGCCACTAGATAGAAGATGACCTCTTTTGAAAACAAAGCATTATCAATAAAATTCAAAGCAGAACGGGTGGGGGGGGGGGGAAGGGAGGTGTTTACATGCTGGTGGGACAAGCACTGTTTGTTTGTTTGTATTTATCAAGGCAGTGTTTTATTCCAATCAGTGTGGTCTGTGACACATGGTTTTGTCAATGGCAGGATATTAGCATTGCTTATGTTTACTCTCAAATAATTAACTTAAGCTCAAAGGAAAATAGTTTAGATATAAAGAAATAACAGTGTGAAGAACAAAAGAAGACATAGGAGGCATCATAACTTATATTCCTGTTCTTATAACTTCCAATATTTAATCATCTTACAATGATTTACTGAGTGCCCACTATGTCTCAGACACTGTCCTAGGCACCAAGGTTACAGCAATGACAAAAATGTCATCATAATGATCATTTACTTAAAGTAAATATAAATTCCCTCCAACAAAATCTTGTTAGTCATGATCCTTGCCCATTATGAACTTATATACATATAAACTTTTTTTTTTTTTTGTGGGCTGGCTGATACGAGGATCTGAATCCATGACCTTGAGGTTATAAGGCTGCGCTCTAATAAACCAGCCCAAGAACTTTTAAAACAAGATAGGAACGTTGATGTAAATCCATTCAAAGAAAGTAGAAAAAGTAAAAATATAAAAGAAGAGTGGGCTGCATAATCTTTGAAGACGCTTGGAACGAAATACTGAACTCTTACAATTAGAGGGTACTTGAGGTGGCTGCGAGTGCAAAGGCCTTGAGGTCTTGGTGTATTCAAAGAAAAACAAGGAGGACAATATGTCAGGGACACTGTCAGAGAGGGGGAATGGTAGGAGACAGGGTCAGAGAAAGCCAGAGGCCAGACTGTGGAGGGCCTTGCAGACCAGTGTGCAAATTTGGGAGACCACTGGAAGCCATACGTGAGAAGAGGCTTGAGATGTTTAAAGTCTCTGAGAGGGCAGGGGTTTGGAAAAAGAACTCAGACTTTGAAGTCAGGTTGATTTGAGTTAAGTCCAAGATCCACTTACTGTGAGTTGGGCAAATTAAATAATCTCTCTGAACCTTGACTTTTTCATCAGTAAGTAGGGAGCAATAGACTTCAGAGAGCTGTTTTGATCATTAAGAAGACAAAGATGGGAATTGGATGGCAGCGCAGAGCACAGCAGGCCCTGAACAAAGGTAGTCATTACCACTCTCCACTGCTCGGCAGTATTCACATGGACATTTCATGCTCATGAAACCTGGATGTTTCAAGCAGCCCATGCAGAACACGTTATTGTTTTGGTTTCCTAGTTGTGGAAACTCTAGTTAAGGATTAGTGGCAAGTAATCGCTAATAAGTAGTTGAATCAGTATTCAAATCCAGGCTTATCTGACTCCTGAACCCTCCCCTTTCTCTCTGCCTCACTTGATAATTCTAAGGCTGAACTTCTCAGGGCTGGTAGACCTCAACTCTAAAGGCCATTTGGAGGTAACATGTCAGATTGGAGACCAAATTTGGAAACTGGAATCTTGCACTGATATTGGGCTTATGCAGTGGTCAAGTTTCCCAGGCCAGTGTCAGTGGAAAAAATGTCAGGTGGAGTGGGAGGAGAGAGATGGAGTCCCTCAGAGATACTTAAGGGGAGAACATAGGGCCGAATATTCTGGTTGCTTTAGACATTCAAATGCCCAAAGCAGAAGACCGTATAGGCAGACATCTTGATCTCTAGGAAAATGAGCATGTAGCTTATTGGACCAGAAATATCAGACATGAATGCTTGCCAGTGCTTGCTCAAAATCCATGAACCTTCCTTCAACTTGCAAGTTCTCAGCTTCACAAAAATCTCTAGCTGCCTGAGTGTTTGTATCCCATCCCTCTGTGGGTGAGACATGGGGAGAGGAGAACTACAAGGTTAACTATAGGATCGCCATCAGGGAGTTACCAGGTATAGGAAGGGGTTGCAGTAATTTATGAGTTTTGTGAAAACAGTTTAGGTGCTTAGGCCAGGCTTCTTCTAGGACTCATATTCAGAGAGAGAAATCTTGCAGATAAGTCAGGCAGAGTCCCAAGGAAGGGGAATCAGGGAGGATTGCATACTGGCAACTCTGTTATCCAGAAATCCATGGGTGGGGTTGGCTTCTGGGATGCTGTGAAAAGACAAACATGGTGTCTGCTCAAAGCTAAGAGGTTTGGGGGCTGGGAATGCTACAGTTTTTACAGCAGGATGGTGGTCATTGTGAGAGGAGAAGACTGTAGGCAGCATGTCAGCCAGTTCCACGGAACTCCTATAAACAGCAGATTCATTGTGATGCTCAGATGAGACTGTAGAAGTGAAAAGCTGAGCTCACAGCTGGTCATATACAAGTGCACGATAAATGCAAAGAGGAGGAGGTGGGTCAATTCTTCGGCCAGCAAGGCATTCATTTGAACTTGTAGTGACCTTAGGATGTTGTATTCTTTTCTACCCTATTTACATCTCTTTGAAAAGTTTAATGAGCTAAGTTTTCCCTTAGGTTACCTGGAAATGACTAAGGTCCCTTTTGGGTACACTGGCTCTGTTCAAGGATAGTGAAGAAAGAATGGGAGGTGATATTAATAACAACAATGTGACTTCACGATGTGATTCTTTAATGTATTATTAATTAACTATCTAGAATGTAATAGGCACATTACATAGGATCACATTTAACACCGCAACATTTAACAGTCTTCTCGATTAAACAAATGAGAAACTAAGTTTCAAGCAGGTCACGTGACCTGTTCATGGTGGGGCAGACTTGGAACTTTGGCCCTAGCCTGTCTGGTTCAGAAGCCCCTGTGAGGATGTACAGCAAGGGGGAAGGCTATGGGGGTGGGGTGCAGCAGGTGCTTTGGTCCTTGGTATAACCTTTGGCATGCAAAGGGCTTTTGCAAAGCAGCCCTAGAAATCACCCAGGGGGAGCCATTGGTAAGGTGTTGCAGGGACCAGGAGTTAGAGTGTGTCACCTGAGCTCCTTTCCAATCAACATTCTCAAGCTACTTTGGGTGGATTGTTCGTATCCCTCATTCAGATTAGGCTGTTTTTGGACAGGATAGGACAAGAAAGCATGAAATCTGCATAGGAAAATTAATGATTTAGGCTCAAAAAGAAAATGAGGAGATGAACTGTTGTTAGATAACCTAACACATTTTTTCTTTTTCTTTTTTTTAATATGCTTGGGGGCTTGAATTTTATTTTAACCACAGCATGTTTCACAGGGCTCTCACAGCTGATGTAGTAGCAGGGAATAATTTAGCAGCCCTAGAACAAAGTTATGCAGTGTGGTGGGGGGGAGTTTCTCTATTTCCTTGCTTTCAGTTCCAGAAGAATCAAACCTTCTGTGTAGGCTGCCTGACATAGACCATGGACTTGTCAGTGACTCCTTAATTAACAAAGAGGTTTTTATTTATCCAGTGCAAAGCTTTTCTTACCTCCTTTCCGTATCCGCTAAACCAGCCATGCAAATCTGCACGTACTGAGACCTCAAAGAAATCAAACGGTGGACTTAAAAGAATCCATGCAGCAAGCTGAAGGGGAGTTTAATAAGCTTGGTCTCTCCTTTTCTTCTTCTTGGATTCAATTTTTACAAGACTCTCAATTTCTTGCAGTGTTTGCTGCAAGAAAATGCTGGGACTCTGGGAGGTCAAAGAGACTGAGGGTAGTCAGAAAGTTGGGGATGGTACAGGGTGCATTGGGAAGGTAAGGACAAGTGTGACTTGGGCCATAGCCGGTGATTGGACAATTCAGAATTTCCATAACCTTGTGCTCATGGAAAAAACTTGGCAAAGCTACAGCCTGAAATGCAGGCTTACCTTTTTAGCCCCTAGGGCTTCAAACTGCATATTTTCCTTCCCCTGAAAGCCACAGGTTCGCTTTAATCTCTTTCAGAGAGTCATTGGCTAGTCAAGAGGAACTGGACTTTCACCTGCAGGCTATGGCCTCTCTGAACAGTGGTGAGGGCCTCTTAGATTGTCAGCCTGCTGCAGTAGCCCCCATGCCTGGCAGACAGCACTGCAGCTGGCAGAAGAACTGATGGTATAACTGGTGGCCTCCATACCTTCCAGAGAGGAAGGAGGCTCTGCCTTCCCCAGAGACATAGTGAGATGGGAGGGGTGTCAGCTTTTTAGTGATCTTTGACTCTCAGCTGAGTTGCTGGGGAGGGAACCGGCTACAAAGACATCATGAAGATTGCCTCAGTAATCCCCTCTGAAAATCATTCTCTATCAGAAAGAAAAGGAGAAAAGATGAGTGATAAGCAAAGCAGAAAATAGTTCCCAGGGACCCCTGAGCCCCCGTGTTTGAGAATCTTGTCTAAATGCCTCCCTTAGTACCTCTGGTTAAGGCATACAAGTGTAGAGGGAGGGAATCCAGAGCTTCCTGGCTGTCAGCACGTCAAGACACCTGGATGCCCATCCATTGAGTCCCCAGCAGTGGTAGAGATATTTAATGCTCACTTATTCATGTGCTGCCTTTGCAGTTGGATTGGAGTCGTTCAGTTAGCTCTGGCAAGTAGTCGAGATCAGAAATGACCTGTGCTACTTTGAGGCCAAGGCAGTGAAGAGCCATGGTGTCACCTCCATCTCTCTTTACCCTGCTGGAGCAACTATGAAAGGCATATGCTGAGATGGAGTGACAACTGGCCCCCTGAGTCAGTGGTTGGAGGAGAACCCCTACCAAATCAATTGGATTTTGAATGAGTGAGAATTAAACTTTTGTTGTGCTAAGACACTGAGATTAAGAGTTTGCCCTTGCCAACCACTAGCAATAATTATCATGATTGATAGGATGGTGTTGGACTGGTTGTTTCCAGGGACAGTCTTCCAGCATACAAGTGCTTCTCCAGAATAGGGGGTGGAGGCTTGTCTGTGTTTAGTCTTACAAAGCTTCTACAGTTTTTTGCAAGGTTCTTTTGTGGGAGACCTGAATATCAACCAATACCAAAAATACATCTCCAGATTGTTGAGATCTCTGCAGCTTGACAATTATAAAGCACTTGTTATATGTCCAGACAACTCTTATCAATGCAAGTCTACCAACCTTCTGACTGTCCCAGCCATGCACACACGAAGAACCCCATGGACTTTTTGTAGCCTCATAGATCTGATCGCATTGATCCATTCAACAAATACGTGTTGAGTGCCCACGAAGGTCCAGACAGTCCTCTGGGTACTAGGATACAATGGCATTTGGTCTGCTTCCTGGCCCTGCCCCATCCTTGCACAATGGTGGTTATATAATCAGGAAAGTCACCGTGTCCAGGAGCGGAGCGAGGTGCTGACACCTATCAATTCCCTAGAATTGATTCCTCCCAATTCCCAAGAACCCCACTAGGTAAGAATTCTTTCTCTACTTTTTCTTACAGAGAAGGAGACTAACTGCCAGGGATCCCCCAGGTCACAAGGCCAGAAACTGCAGAGCCTTCTCAGCTTCCTGATTCCACTGCAGAGCCTCTGTTGCCTTTTCATTATGCATGGATATTCCAAGACTCCTTCCCAGATTAGTCATGATGAGATTCTGCGGCTGTTCTCTCTATGGCCAACTTTGCTCAGTGAGCAAACCTTTCTCACTAGTCACAGGTCTGTTGATTAGGATCCACGGGACAGGAGACGTTTCCCAAGAATCACGAAGTTAATACAGGTTTCTAAAAGACACGATGTGCACCTCATAAATTCTGACATAGGACAAGATTTTGGAGAAATCTGTCCTGGTCCTTTGATTTCTTCTGGAATTATAGCACACCTTTCTGTTCTGACCACTCCTCCCCCTCTAGTGGATTTGTTGGGGAGGAGATACTACCATCCCTGTGGACGTCTCTTTCCCATAGTCTTCCCCATGCTGGCTGGCAGGGAGATTTGGTCTCCATTCTAAGTACATTTCTTTTGATTTAGACTTTAGTAAAGAAGGACAGTAACCATGAATTAATCCATCAAAGGGGTGCTCTAAAATAGGTCTGTGGCCCTGGTGTTAAGTTTTAATAATAATGATTACTGGATCAGGGATAGGGAGAAAGGTGAGAATTAGAAGTTGTCTAAAGTCAAAATGCATGTTCCTCAAATCAAAATTCAAGAGACAGAAACAGACCCACGATGAGGGTTAAGGAGTCATCTTGTGGCAGAGCCAAAAAAATTGCCAACTCAGTAAAATATTGCCTTTGATGCTTTTGCTCTAGGGACTTTCTGTTTAATGGAGGGTAATTAATTATCATCATCCACTCTTACTTAGTAATAAAGTTTTACAGGCACTTGGGCATTCCAGATGCCATTGCCTAATATCTAGGCTGGCTGGAAGTGGCTCTTGGGTGGATGAAAACTACATCCCTGGAGACCTTCTGCCTTGGGGAACATTCTCCCTAAGATGTGGTGACTCACCAGCTGTATGAAGCTTTGGAATCTAGAAGTTCTCAGCAAGGCCTATGGAATCCTAGATCTATACATGCAGGATGGCCTCAGGGATGGAGACAGAGAGGACACAGCCCAGTTCTTCCTTGGGGGGCAGAAGAATGTGGTGAGAATCCTGGTTGTTACTGATGCATAACCCATGACATGCAAAACTCACTTCTGTCTCTGCTTTTCTTGGACAGCATTGGGCAAATCGTTTAACTTCCTAGGTTGCAGCTCTTCAACCTGAGTGTTGACCTCACTGAGCTGTCCATGAAGATGTCTGAGCTCATCCAGCTAAAAGGGACAGAACTCTTCAAGGACAGGTGCAAAATAAATATTAGCTATTAAGGTTGACTTCACGGTGATTACATGCCTTGAACCAGCGTTGCAGCAACTTGTCCGTCTGCCCGTGGCTTTTTCTCTGGCTGATTTTTGGCTGAGAGGTTGTTCTCTTTCAGAAAGGTGGATGAGAAGGGGAAAGGTGGACAGAGGACTAACGTTTAGAGAATGTGTCAAGTAGTTTGCTAAGGCACTTCGTCGGCATTACCTTATTCATTCCTGACTGCAACTCTTTAAGGTCATGCCACTCATTTTCCAAATGGAGAAAGTGAGGCTCAAAGAAGTTAAGAGGAGTTAGTTAAGCCAAAACCTGGTGCCAAGGGGGCCCAGAAGGCTCAGTCCACTCTGCAAGGCCCGCTCCTAGGGAGAAAAGTGAAGGGAGAAAGTGTGTCCACAGCCAGGAAGGGAATGATGCCAGATGGGTCATCCCTGCACTTCTCTTCTGTTTTATTCCACTCCTCTCTCCTTCTAACCTTCAAATTGTGTCCATCCAGAGAGATCAGAAATGCAAAGTAGTGGGGCTGCCCTCCAATCCCAGCCACTTTCTTGATTGCAACGCCCCCCTTTCCCCTGCAGCTGCTGCTGGGAGAGATGGGGCTCACCTCCCTCCTCCAGGGCTGGAGCGTGCTCCTCCCACAGCCCTGCTGCGGCCCCACCCAGAGCCACTCCCGGCTCCTAGAGTTTCCAAGCTCCTGGCAACAGGGAAATCAGAGGAGGAATGTGGGATGCCAGGTCGTGTCAGGTATTTGAGGCCCATCTGGGAAGATAAATGGAGAGCCCGGCCCTTTCTGAGTCTTCTGGACCACCGAGAAGATGGAATTCCAGAGATAAAGTTCTTTCCCTCTCCCACCATTGGCTCTTCCTTGCTGATGGAGCCTGCTGACTTCAGTCTTCGGAAGAGACGGAGGAGACCTTGAGGATGGCAGTGCTGTGGATTCTGCATCCTTGTCACAGGGCATCCTAGAAGCCACATTCGTGGTGATGCTCAGCTCCAGCAAGTCCTCTCTCTCTCTCTCTCTCTCTCTCTCTCTCTCTCTCTCTCTCTATCTGCCACTCATGACATTTTCCCATCTGGAATGGTACAAGAGAAACAGTAACCAAGGAGCCAGTACTGACTAGAAAGAATACTTTAATTCTAAGAAGTTGATTATCTCTATTCCAGCCTCTATGAAGATTGAACTGGGATGAGAAATGTGGGATGTGTGTGTGTGTGTGTGTGTGTGTGTGTAAGAGGAAGAGAGAGGAGAGAGAGAGAGAGAGAGAGAGAGAGAGAGAGAGAGAGAGAGAGAGAGAGAGAGAGAGAGAGAGAGATCATTAAAGTTGAACATCAAAAACTTCCAGCCTGGGAATCATGACAGATGCTAGGGTTAGTCATGATGGAAAAGTAGAGGGTCATTTCCAATAGAGATCTCAGTGGAAAGAGCTCAGAGCGAGAGGACGCATTCAGAAGATAGCTTCTGGACCAGGTGGCCCAGTGTGAGATCAGATGAGGTTCTGGACCACAGCTTGGACTCCAGACCTGGAAGGCATACTCTGGAGCAGAGTACATTCTGGACTTAGCATCCCTTCCCTTTCGATCACGGTATCATCACTGTCATCTAAGTGGGTGAACTGTCTCGACTCCAGACCATGAAGGCAAACTCATACACCATATGGCTACTTCCTGAGCAGAGCTACCGGCTAAAATGCTTTTCTAGCCGCTTAAATTTACATTGTTTCTAGTCTCCAAAATCCAGACAGTGTAGTGGTATCTCACCAAAAAACAACTTTTATAAGCACCCTGTGTCCTTGCCATGCACTGAGAGCTGAAAAGCTGAGTGCAGAAGCAGCTGCTGCCTTTCACTGCCATGTGTCCCCTGAAGGGCCTCCCATGCTAAGTGCTCTGCTGAGGGCTTGCAGGCATTTCCCATTTAATCACTGCAGCAAAGTCCCATTTTGCAGAAGAAGCTAAAGAGGTTTAGCGACCCACCCAAGTGCAAGAATCCCTGAGAAGCAGAGCCGGAGTAAAAACCTGAGCATCCAGCTCTAAGACCTGTGCTTTTAACCTGACTGTGGGAGAGAGTCCACCCATTACACATCATGATTCCAGTCTAGTTATATCTTGCTCTGTTATTTATCACTGCAAAGCAAATACTTTAGAAGGTAGTGGTATAGGAAGGCAACCATTTTATCAGGACCTTCAAATTCTGAGGGTCAGAAGTTCAGGATGGGCACAGTGGGAATAGGTCTTCAGTGCCCCACCATGTCTTGGGCCTCAGCTGGGATGACTCAAATGGCTGGAAGTGGGAATAGCTGGGGCTGGAGGATCCACTTCCAAAGTGACGTCTTCACTTCTGTCTGGTGTGTTGGTTGGGATGGTGTCATCCAGAGCATCTCCTTGTAGTCTCTTTGGCATCCTGGTCACAGCATAGTGGGATTTCTCACATGGATACCCAGTGCTCCAGGAGTCAGTGAAAGCGGTGAAGCCGCATGGTCCTTTATATCCCAGCCTTACTCATCACCCAGCTTCATTCTGCTATACACTATCGGTTGAGATGTCATAAGCCTGCTCATATTTAAGGAAAGGGGACATGAAACCCACCTGTCAATAGTGGATTGTCAAAGAATTTGTGGTCACCTTTTAAAACCACTATATGTGTTAAAATGCTGACTCAGTAAGCAAGTGTGTTGAACACTTCAGATCCTGATATATGCCAATGGCATGTTGCTTGTTTATTTATTTATTTATTTTTTAATGAACTAAATTGAAAGGATTGAGATGGATGGAGACAATTTGGGTCTTTATTAGGTGGAAGGCATCCTCTTCCGCATCACTATGGTGATGCAGTGGGAAGGGGAGGTAGCAGCCCAGGACAGAAGAGCAGCTGGATACACCCACTAAAGGGATATTGACTGAAGGCAAACAGACGAGCCCTTCTACCTAGCATGTCACTCAGATTTGGAATCACCCCAACTAATCCAGACCTTTCATTTTGCAGTGCAGGAGGCTGAGGCCCCAAAAGAAGAACAGACCTGTCAAGAGTTATGTTGTCCAATGTGGTAGCTGCTGGCCACATGTGGCTGCTTAAATTGAAACAAACTAAAATCAAAAGTTCAGCTCATTAGCAGTAGCTACATTTCAAGTGCTCAATAGCTACAAGTGCCTAGTGGCTACTGAATTGACGGTGCAGATATAGAGCATTTCTATCATTGCAGAAGATTCTCTTGATGGTGCTGTTTTAGACTCGCACAACCAGCTAGTTTTGAAGTGAATCCTAGTCTAGAGTACCTCATTCTCTGTTGACCAGGCCCGGACATTTTCGCCAGGGATCCTACAATGAGCTAGGACATTGCCTGCAGAGGCTCAAAGCACAGCTCAAGCACAGAGGCTGTCTCTTCTTTTTGCGTATGCACTTTAGTCTGGCTGACTCTGATTAGCCAGGTGACCAGGTCTACTGAAAGAGGCTGAAGAGACTGGGTTGAAGGGAGGAGGAATGTGCGGTCCTGGGATCTCTGGTCGGAATGAGGAGGACCCAGGAGAAAAATTTGTTTGGCAGCACTGTAGCTGGGGAGGCAGCTCCAGCATGGGAATGAGCCCCTGACCGGGGGAGGAAGGCTCCTCACACTCACTGCAGCAGAAAGAACTGTGTAATCAATTCTCTTTTGCCTACAGTCCTGGCCTGTCAGAAGAGCCCTACCCACGTTCAGCTTGGTGGCACTCTGTCATTGCTTCTTAGCTTGGACAGTGGTCCAAAGCCAGCTTCTCTCCCTTCATAGGCCTCTTGGATCTGCCAGACACCAGCATTATCCCTCTCTTTGGGCAGGCATTGCTGCCCTCTTATCTACTGCAGCAGGGGGGGAGCTGTCAGCACCCTCCTTTTTCCATTGCCAGGCACCACCAAGTCCCCTCTGGCGTGGTGCCCACTCAAACACAGAGTGGCAGAGGCTTGAGTCCTGGCTTCTGGCCCCAGCTTTACTACCAACCCTGTATTTGACTTTGGCCAAATTGGGTCACCTTTTTGGCTTTCAGTTTCTCATCTGCACAATGAAGGTGGAGTGGTTAAGTCAGTGCTTAACTTTAGTGCGCACGCACATCTCCCAGGGATCTCGCTCAAGTGCATTAGGTTTGGGGTGTGGCCTGAAATTCCGCATTTCTAATAAGCTCCCAAGTGGTGTTTTTGCTGCTGCTGCTCTGCAGGACTCAAAGCTGTTCTATGGAGCTTTCTGCGGTGATAGAAATGCCCTATATCTGCACTCTGCATTTGGTAGACCCTAGCCAAGAGTGGCTATTGAGCACTTAAAATGCAGCTAGTGAGTCCAAGGGACTTACTTTCAAATTTTATTTACTTTTAATTAATTTAAGCTTCAATATGTGGCAAGTGGCTACCACGTTAGACAACCCAGTATAGATCATCTCTAAGATCACATGAAGCAGAGCATCTGTGGTGCCGCAAAGCTCTGTAATTGGCAGGCCAGGGAAGCCCACTCCGGGGAACAAACATTGCATGGGAATGAACATGCATTTGCCAACTGGACACTGGAATGGAGGAGATGTCAAAGAGTCTGGACCAGGGATATAAATTTGCGAGTTGTCTACTCGTCGAATTGTTGAAGAGCAAAGGAGATAACATTTGTAGAGGGTGTACACCTCTGAGGGGCTCCACATATACATTTCGAAAATTTTAATAACACACTTTATTTAACCCTGTATAATCAAAATGCATTTTATTTTATTTTTAATGTATTTTTAAAACTTTATTTATTTATCATTATTATTTGTACATTCTAAGTTGTTGTGGAGCAGTTGGGGGAGGGGCAGGGAAAGGGGGAGGGAGGGGGACAGGGTGGGAGGAGGAGGAAGGAGAATGGGCGTGGTCGAGGCCGGTGGCACACCTGAGGGCTCACATACTTGGGGACTCAGTGTGCGGCTGTCTCCTGTCCCCTTTCCTATGGGAGCTGTCAAGCAGCCCAGCTCACGTTGGCTGCACCGGAGCCTCCAGTCATTGCTGCAGCTCAAGTTTTCCTGAATCTAGGACAATTTCCTTTCCTGGTTGAACTGATGCATCAATGAATCTGGATGTGCCAAAACACCATACAGACTTACCAGTTGGTGGATATTTTATTTAGTCCCCAGGTGGACAAAATGCCAATACACTCACCCTACAGGGGGAATGATACCTGAACTCATTCTGTCACCAGGAGATCCAGTGGTGTGACCATGTAGTTACCGGTCTGCATGTAGCTCCTTTGAGCTTCTCCAGCGTTTGCAGTGTGTATCGATCATTTGTCACCACACACACACACACACACGTACATGCACACACAAGGATATCTTACGTTGCTGAAGCTTGGTAGTTTTGATTAATTAAAGCATTTTATTTCCTTCATGAGGAAGAGGCTTGGAGTGGTAAGCTCGTCTTGAACCTCTGTATCTCTGCATAGCCACCAGCATGCAGTTGACATATGGTGATGAGTTAAGAGATGTTGGTTGTCTGACTGACTCAGTTGGCTGGCCTCTGCCCCTGGGGTGGATCGCAGCCTCTGAGGGGGATGTTACAGGAAAGGTAACAGCTTGCCCAGCTCCCCTAAAGTCCTCACTCTGAAACTTACTCCCTTTTCCTAGATGCAAATACTCTTGGGACTGAGTCAATTCCCTGAAAAGAAATTATTAGAAAGCCAATTTGCCAAATGATCAATTTACCTATTTACTAATGTGCCATGTTTACCAAATTGGATCATTTGTAATATTTGACTAGAGTATTTAGCTACTTGACCAGGAATCTTTTAACAAACTGAATGTGAATGTCTCATTTTTGTTACTAGTAACGTGACATAAAGAAACCTATTTTATTAGTAGTAACGAAATTTCAGCATTTCACATGCTAATTATTTAGTTTTTGCTAAGATTTAAGTGAAACCGTTTTGGCTGATGGCTACTTCTGATTTTCTTTGTAGAATTTGGAATATGATTTTTAATTTAATCTAATTTAAAACAGATTTGCTTTGTTTTCAAATTTAAATGTAAACTTGATTTTTCTTTGTAGTGAAGTATTACTTCAAATTCAAATTTAATTTAAAATTCTGACATTTTCCCAATGCTCTTGAATATAAATATAAAATTGCCAGGAATACATAGTAAAGTTGGATATGTTGTGTGAGGAATTAGCGAACACTACTAAGAAGGGCTTAATGTTTACAAGAATGGGAAATGACATTTAAACGTAATAGAAAACAGAGTGGCTAAAAAATTTCCATTACCTGGAAAATGTTGATACATAGCATTTGATAAGGAGCAGTTGGTGTCTACTGACTTTGTAGATATTATCAGAAATAATCTATATTTTGCAACAAAGTTGAAATTGTCCTGTTTTGGTAATTCAACTAAGCAACTCGAAATCCTTTTTTAAATGCCAATTTTGGGGGTTTTTTTGCCGGTCTTGAACTTTTAGCATTCTGTTACCAATTTCTCAGATAGTCAATCTACCTTGGCTTACTCTTTCTAGCCATTAGTATCCACATTTTAAAATGTGATATGGTTGTTCCTGCTGTTTCCAAGTTGATTCTTCCTAGACTATATTGGGCCATAACTAGTGTGCTAAATCTCGTCTGGACATCCTCAAATCCCTTCTCCTGCTTTGGTTGTAACCCTTCCTTTCAAACCTTTCTGCAAACTAAAATAAATTAGCTCTAAAAAGCACTCAAAATAAAGTAGAATTGTAAATGACATTAATTTAAAATACAATTTAAAATTTAATTCCAGACTCAAAAGAATCTAAAAGAAATCAAAATTAGCTAGAAGAAAATTCCCAGTTAAAAATTAGAATATGCCAAAGAGATTTCCATTACCTGAAGAAAATCAAGTAGATAAATATATCCATTAAACATTACTACATATAAATTTAGTAAATTTAGTGAACCGGTCATTTGGCAAATTGATCTTTCTAGGAACTGGCTTCCTGGGAATTAGTTTTCAGCAAATCAGTCTTTCAGGGAATTAGCTTTTATACCAATTGGGCATTCACTGAAATGATTCATGAATTGGTGGATTCCACCTGTAGTGGATTGACTTATGTCCCCCCCAAACTCCCTGAAGCTTCAATTGTGTCCCCCAAGATTTATGTATTAAAAACTTAGCCCCCACTGTGACTGTTAAGAAGGTGGGAAAACCTATTATGGTAATCGAAAGGTGGAACCTTGAAGAGATGATTGGATTGTAGGACCATGCAGTAATGAATGGATTAAAAATGGTGGTCAGGGGCGTGGTTCTGAGGGCTTTAAAGGAAGAGGAGAGTCTCTCTCTCTCTCTCTCTGCTCTCTCTGCTTCTACCATCTTGCAATGTGAGACCCCTTAGTCACTGTCACCACCACCAGATGGACTTTGGACTTCCCAGCCTCAGAAACTATAAGCAATAAATGTCGTTTTTCTATATAAATCACCCAGTTTCAGGTATTTTGTTATAAGCAACACAAAACGGACTCATACACCACCCTTGGTGTCCCAAGAAGTGCACGGGCTTTGGGACTCACCTTCCTAGGGTCAGATCCTTTACCTGTTACTCATTAAGTGTGACTTTGAGCAAACTTCTGAGCCTATTTCAGCCTTTCCTGATATGTCCCAATCCCTATTTCACAGACGTATCGGGAGGACTAAACAGCCATGAGTATAAATTGGCCCTTTGTTGTACTTGGTAACTGTACTCATTCTTTTGAGCCCAAATTCTCCATTTTAACTTCCCCTCCTTGTGCACCTTGGTTGTGCACACCAAGGTCATGCAGACAATCTGATTTTTGGATCTCCTGACAACTCTGAATTCAGCCCTTGAAGGTTGCCATTCCATCCTCCCTCTTTTTCTGCAGACCAAGCTCTGCACACCTTGATTCCTTCTCAGACCGTTCAGAGATGACAACACTTCTCAGTTGAAAGAGAGCTTGATGGTTATGTCACTGTGGGGCTGGGCAGAAATGACACTTTAGGGCTGGCACCACAATGGGGTGAAGGGACTCCTAAAAGGCTTTGCCAGAAAGCTTTGCTCCTCCAGAGGCTGTAATAGTCACTGCAGAAAGTCTGGACGCTCCTTAAGCCTGTGTCCAGAAGTGACAGATGAACCGCTGAAAGAGAAACCAAACCTCAAGGGCATACTTTTCTGCAATGACACCCTAGTGTTGGGCACCCCATGAGGGCTACAATGCCCTGGCCATCTCTTTCCCCACCAGTTGCCCATTTGGAATTAGCTCCTGACACTTTCCAGGAAGTATGAGACACCAACCCTTGAGCTCAGAGATTTGAAATGCCACCTGACCCCTCAGAACAGTTAGCATCTGCTGAGCAACTTTAAAAAGAGCGTTAGTGTCAGGGAAGCACCAGATAACTCTGTGAGGAGATTTTCTAAACTCCTCCTTGTGAAGGCCACAGTCTGGGCTCACCCCTTTTGCCTCTATGTGCAAATTGGACTTGATGCAGCTCGATTGCTCTTGTCAATTTTGTGACTGGAAAATGTAGGCCCCAGCAACTGCCTCCTCCTGTTGGCAATGGATAGTGAGTCCAAGTGCTGGGGAATCCATCTAGCTGGTGCCAGAAAAATCCCCCAGGCAAGGATGACAGGCCCTGAGGGTGGCAGGAGAGCTAGGGAATCTTCCTGGGGTGATGTTGATGTATTTGAAAACATTTTCTTAAGTGCCAGAGCTGTCTCTTGGTTCTCCTCAGATGGTGGAAGAGAAATTGGATCAACATGGCTCTGGTTTGAAGGAATGGTTTCCCAAAGCCCCACTCAAAACAGACTGGAATCGTGAATAGTGTTGGGACTTGTACACGAGGCAATCCTGCCTGCCGTTCCCTGGAGCAGGACAGCATGTTAGCCAAGGGGATTAGACCAGATTGTTTAAACACAGGGCTCCTGCGTCTGGCCTAAGGCTCCGTGCAATTTACTCTTAGACAATGTTTTGATTTATGAGTCTAAATCACATTGAGCACCATCGTGAATCACCAGTGCCCGTCCCTTGCAAGGTTTTGAAGATAAGAGCTTCAAAATGGGAGGCTTCCCTAAGCCCAGGGAGGAAGAGCAGAAGTGTATTTAATAAATCCATGAAAGAGCATTAAACTGCTTTTTGGGAATCTCCGGGAGGCAAGGAGGAGGAGAGACGCAGTTCTGAGGGCTTTTGTTCCCTGTGGTCTGACTTAAGGGATGAAGGGAGGGGAAGGGTGAAAAGAGGCCAAGTCTGTGGCAATTTGGAAATGCCCTACTAGGGGTAGTCTCTATTCTTGATGGAAGGTCTTTGCTGTTCTGGACCCGCTGGAAACAAAAGTGACCTCGATCCTTCTAGAAGCATTGAGTCTTTGGCTGAAAGTAATGTCCATCTGAGTTCCCTGGTTCAGTCTCCTGCCTAAACGGTAGGACCATCAGCCAACTTTTCCTCAAGAGCCACTGGGTTTCAAGGGCCTTTAGACACGGTCAGCTTCCATCTCATAATGTGAGAAAGTCAGAGAGCTAAAGGAACTTGGAGCAGGCAGTCCAATGTGGCCATTCTAAAGCTAATAAACCTGAGGACTGGAGAAGTAACATGATTTGCCTAAAACTACACATCAATTTGTATCAGAGTCTGGACCGTGATCCGGAAGTCCTTCCTCCTATACCGAGCCACTTGAGAGAGCCCCAACATTCTCTCCAGTTCCACCAAACCTGTGTTTGCTGAAGATGTCTAATTGCTTTTGCAGTTTTCAGTTTTCTTTCCTCACCTGAGCAGTTATCTTTACCTTTGATGATGATGATGGGCCATGCAGAAGAGTATCATCTATAAGTTCTCTTTTTCCTTTAATAACATGTTTTGAGTTATTCATTGTTAAATTATTAATAACATGCATTAAATTATATTTATTGATTTATTCACTCAACAACAGTCACTGCATATTTATAAAGCCCGTTTTTGTGTTAGGAATGATGCTAAGAGCTCTGTGTATATTATCACATTTAATCCTCAAAGTCACTCTCAGGGGTACTCTTTGGCCTTCCAGTTTATAGACACAGAGACTTGTAGAAGTGATCGAATGGCCCAGGTTTGTGCAGTTAGACTTGGATTTGGGTCTTATTTTTGCCCTTTTCTCCCTGGTACTTGAGTTGGTGATATTAGCTATTATGTTGTACTAGTTCTACTTTAGCTCAAACTAGCTCTTGCTCTAGTTCAAACTAGGTCTAAGTTCATGAATGGATTTAAGCACTTCTATGAGCTGAACATTTTCAGACTGGCTTATGAAGTTAAAATGCTTATATTATTCTTATTTTCTTAGGGACCTTCCTGCTGTTACAATCCAACATGGAAATCAGCATGCCTGTCTTCAAAGGAGCCAATCAGTATTTCTTCAGGGAAAGAAGACACTTTGGGCCACAGGAAGCTATCAGAATAGTTCATTCCAAGGTTAGATGAGACACATTACACATAGTATTTCTAAAGATGGAATACTTTTTTGTTATTTTTATCTTTTAATTAAAAAACGAACAAAAAACGAACAAAAAAATACCTTTAAGAGCTATAAATCACAATGCATCAAATGTTACCAGGCTTGGGGTATGTGATGACTACTCTGAATCCCAAACCTGATAACATCAGAGAGCTGAGGTCAAAAAGGTGGTTGATGGTCACAGGAAGTTTGACATTCCAGGTGCTCTCTGATATGGCCCCAGCCTACTTCTCTGATGACAATATCTCCTGCTGCCTCTCTATATGCATGCTTTGTTACAGCCCAATTTACTCATTCACTGTTTCCTAGAGTATGACCCCCAGAGTATAATCTCTATGCCTTCTTCAGGGCTCTGTATAATACCATCTTCTCTGTGGAACTCTCCCCAGACCTCCTCAGTTGGAAGAAATTTCCCCTTTCACTAAATATATCCCCTAATTTCTTATCACAATTGACACATTCCACTTAATAAAGTAGCTACTAGAGTACTTCAAAAAAGTCATGGAAAGATTCATATTATTTTTCAATTCTATTTTTCCACAAACTTTTTGAAGTACCTGAGTGTATTTATCTATAGGCCTTAGCTTAGCTGGGCCTAGAAATTGAAATTGAATCCTAGAATGAAGGATTCCAAGCAGGAGAATAAAAGGTCAGATTTATGTTTGTTTCTCTGTTTTCCTACGGAGTTTGGCCAGTTAAATTGCACAGAGTCAGAAAGAACCTTCTTGACCTCTGGGGTGAAGCTGGATTGGTGGAGAAAATAAAAGTAGATGAGGAAGCTCTATAATGTTTTGGAGTGCTCAGGGGCTGTGCAAGCCCGTTCTTTCCTGCCTCTGGTTTCCCAATCCTTTCTCTGAGCATATCTTCCTGTCCAGTGCATCCTCCTCTTTCTTCTGAGATCCTCTAGGTGAATGCATGTGTGTGTTTGTGGGTGTGGGTGTGTGTGCACGCGTGTGTGTTTGGGTCTGTGCTAATCTGCTATTCTTGTCACCATTGCAGGCAGTATTCCTGATGCAGATGCAGAGAAATAGAAAGCCTACGAGTGACAGCTGGAAATAGTTTTGAAATGAATAGTGCTGGAGATTGGATGCTGATAAAGGAAGTTATCTCTGCTTGACTTACTGAATGTCAAAGTGGTGGGAACCGTAAACAGGTGACTGAGGGGGCAGATTTATCTCATGACCTTGACAGCTTTAAGAATAGATCTCCCCACCCACTCAATACTTGCATCTGTTTATAATTGACAAGAACTATTTTGAAGCAAGGCAAGGGCATTGCCAAGGTGACCTCTGGAGGGCCATTCTGGGATGAATCATCTGTGACATTGTCCCTTCAGCCACTATGGGTGGGGAGCATGTATCATTATTTTAGCCACATGAAAACTGAGAACACTACATAAATTCACATTATTGAGCAAGAGAAGTTATGGTGACCTTGTAAGTTTCATATTTACCCTTGCAGTTCTCCTGCTCCTTCCCTATTTGGACTTATTTAAAATTATGGCCTCCTTTAGGGGTGAATATTTCATAGAGTGGGATTTGGTTTAGAGGCAGGACTGTGAGCCCAGAGGAGCATGGAGAAGAGGGGAGGAGATCAGGAAATTTGGCTTCTCCCTGGATTTCTTAAGGATTGTGTGTTTCAGAGGGAACATTCTGACCTTGTAAAAAAACCTGACACAGACTCGTGGCAACTCCCAGCTGAGCCGCCATCCCTTAGAGGGCTGCAAATTGAATTAACAGAGACCTCAATTCTCTTTAAACCAGCCTGGGAAATAAGTTTATATTTATTTACATTTTGCCAAAGATCAGTTAATGCAGGACTTGTTTTCTTCGTGGTATTGAGGCCTGAGTTATTTATAAGTTGCAAGTTAACTTCATTTGTGTGTATAATATGGAGAAGGGAGCTAAGGTTGGTGAGAGGAATGGTCTATAGCTTATTGAATATTAATGGAAAGACAGAGATATTCTTCCACTAAGAGGGAAAACTGGCATCTAGAGAAGTTAAATGACTTGTCTAAGGCCACATGGGGTGTTAATGGTAAAACTGGCCTGGAAGCCAGGGGTCCTAAATCAAATAAGGCTTTACTGGCAGTCCTAAACTTCACTTTTCTTATGTTCAAAACAGTTTTAAGAATTTCTTGAGTCCATAAAGACTTCCAGATTTTCTCTTTTTCTTTTACACACACACACACACACACACACACACACACACACACACACACACACACACACACACACACACACACACACACACACACACACACACACACACACAGAGTAACTAAGAGAAAAAGAACACTCCAAACTCCAATAGGGTCAATTCCAGACCAGAGCACATGCTGGAGCAAAGAATCAGGTAGAAGAGGGTATGGAAAAGAAGAAGGGGCATGGAATCTTTGGTGTATCCAAGCACAGATAAAATAACTCCCAGAAAAAGAAGTTCATACATGAGTGAAAAATAGTTAAGACAACTCTGGCACCAGGCAGCTTGAGAATGTTGGTTCCAGGGAATCCATTGGAAGGGCTTGACTGTGCATAGGGCTGGGCTGGCAGTTGGGGAAGGCATTGTTCCTAGAGGAGAAGAGGACAGATGACAGGGGTGCATTTGGAAGCCTGCTATCAACGGGAGGTAAGGGAGTGAGAGTGTCCTGCCAAACAGAAGTGAATGTCACAACTCAGAAGCTATACAACCCCTCCCCCACAAAGGGTGCCAGCAATTAGAGAAACTACACTTTCCCGTGCCAACAGAAGAGGGTGCTCTTGAACTAAGAAACATTGCCAGTTACTCAAAACCATAATTGTACCTACATACAACTGCATATCTAAACATTTAAAAATGAACAGAAAATGGCAGACGACATCCATACAAGGCCAGTATTCAAGAAAATGAAATAAGACCATCAAAACATTTCAGCAGATTAAAATGTTCCTACCAAAATCAAACATGAAGCAGAAGAAAACTTTAGCATAGTAGCCAAACTGAATTAAATACACTAAAACAAGCATCTGAAAATATAAAACAAAATATTAAATCTGAAGTTCCAGGATTTAGAACAGAAATAGATGAAAACCCCCCCAAAAATGTGAAATGAGAATTGATTGAACTCAGAAAAAAGACGGAAGGGAAAGACAAATCACCTGAAAATAAAGGCTAAGTTACAAAGTACCATAGAACAACAGATTTGACTGAAAATATGAGACATTGGGAAAAGTCATAAAAAAAAGTCAAGAGAATGAAAATAAAATAAGAAATGAAGCAAAAAAGATCAGAGAGAAAATAAATAATAGAAGAAATCCTCAGAAAAGCCTGAAAAAGAAAAAACATTACAATGGAAAATAACTAGTATTTAAAACAATAAGCTAAGACAAATTTCTAAAATTAAAATACAGACTTGAATCTGCATCTTTAAAGGACCCACAGTGTACCTGGAAGAATAAACCTGGAATAGTGAAGTCCAAGGCTTATACTGAGAAAATGTTATATTTTAAAGATAAAGAAAAAAATTCTCTAGGTCACCAGACAAAAAGACCAAATCACTTACATAGGAAAGAAAATCAGGCTTCTCATGTAAAATGAAAGAACAATGCAGTCACATTTTCAAGAAACCGAAGGAAGTGTTATATGAATGTTTTCTGTCCAGATGAGCTAATCTCCAAGTATCAGTACTGTGAGAAGAAATTTGCTATGTGGAAGACCCCAGAGGACACTGTCCTCACTATCTCTCTCTGAGAAATCAATTAGAGCATGAACATCATTCAACCAACATAGGACCGGGACCTGGGAAACTGTGGCAAAGGGCCTGAGTGTGTGCACTGAATGTATTTCAATGTAAATCTGTAACTAAAACCAGGATGAAGACAAGGGTGCAAGAATAGTGTGACTATTATATGTCCTGACAAAACTGAATACGTACATTATTGCGTAGATAACAGATGGGATTGAAAAACATCATTTAAAGCAGACAAAACAATAAGTAACAGGGTAAATAAGAAAAAACAAACTTAGGACATTAGAATAGGTATTAGTAAAAAAGTAAGCACTAAAATGAAAATATTAACCAAAAGAAATATAAAATATATACCAAAAGAAATAGAAAATGGAACACAAAAAACAAACCCTATTGAGAAAGAAACATAATACACACAGTCAATTCTACACAAAAGATGAGTTGAGACCAAGCACCTCGGTCATATTAATAAATTATATTTGTTATATTATAATAATTTATTAAGTTTATTAATAAATTGCACAACTCTGTTATTAAAAATATCTTCAAATTGACTCTCCCAGCAAAATTCACTTCTGTGAGATACATAAAAGACACACGTATAATAAAGTGGTTCAGAAAGGCTAAAAATAAAGGGATTTACAAAGGTATTCCAGACAAATGAAGATAATAAAATAAAAAAGGACATAATCAACACAATCAATACATAGGTATTATGGATATATATCTAACCCCAAACTTTGATAATATAGGGAATATACCCTCTTCTTAAGCACAAGTAGAATGTTCACAAAAATTGACCACATGTTGGGTTACTGTCTTAGTCTGTAGGGCTCCTATAACAAAATATCATAGACTGGGTGGCTTATAAACAACAAAAATTTATTTCTCACAGTTCTGGAGGGAGGGAAGTCCAAGATTAAGGTGCTGGCAGATTCAGCGTCTGGCAAGGGCCCATTTCCTGGTTCACAGATGGCACCCTTTGCTGTGTCCTTACATGGTGACAGGGAGTAGCTAGCTCTCTAGGGTCTCCTTTATAAGGGTATTAATCCCATTCATGAGCGCTCTGCCTTTATAACCCAATCACCTCTCAAAGTCTCCACCTTCCAATACCCTTACCATGGGGGTTAGGATTTCCATAAATGAATATTAGGGGAACGGAAGCATTCAGCTCATTGCAGTCACAGAGAAAGTCTTTAATAAGTTCCATGAAGTAAAAATTAATAAGAAGAATTTAAAAAGTTCTTCTACCTGAAAATCAATAACAACAACAATAATTTTCTTTCTATTAAACAACTATTGGGTAAAAGGGGATACATAAATGGAAATGGTAGAATTTCTAAAAACAATAATGGAATAAAAATATGCACATCAGAATTTATGAAATACAATTTAAAGCAGTGATCTAAGGAAAAACCATGGTCTTAAATACTTAAATCAATAAAAAATAAAATAAACAAATTTAATTCCCAACTCAAAAATTTAGAAAAATTATAAAGTTAATCCAAAGAAAGTCCAAGAAAGGAAATAGTAAAGATAAAAGAAGACATGGTAGAAAATGAAATAGTAGAACTAATAAATGAATCAAAATGCTGTTTCTTTGGGGAAAAAAAGAAAAAGAAAAATACCAATAGCTAACCTAATCAAGAAAAAAAGCAAAGCACAAATATACAAAATAAGTAAAGACTATAGAGAAATAACCATTGTACAAAGGAAAATAAATCATAAGTGGACTACTTGGCAAAATTCTATGCAAATACATTTGAAAACTATTAAATTGATTATACTCTATGAAAATGTAATTTACCAAAACAGACCCCATTTGATATAGAAAGCTTAAGCAAATTATTCACTATGGTGGAAAAAAGATGAGAAAGTTATCAACAAATTATTCTACCCACGAACACCAGACCAAGATAGTTTCACAGGGGAATTCTACAAACCTTCAAAGATCAGATAATCTCAATGATCCATAAATTATTCCATAAATTGTTCCAGGATATAGAAAATGGAAAAGAACTTCCAAATTCTTTCTAAGGAGTAAGTATAACATTGATACTTAAACCTAATAAAGATTAATAATAATAATGATGATAAATATTATTATTGTAGGAAGCTACAAGCCAATTTTCTTTATAAATATATATGCTAAAATTAAATAAAACATTAGCAGAAAGATTTCAACACCACATTAATAAAATAAAACATCAGTACCGAATTCCAGGAATGCAAGGAGTTTCAATGTGAAGAAATTCATTAATATAATTCACCTTATTAATAGATTTAAGGAGAAAAATTACATAATTATCTCCATGGGAGCTAAAGAGGCCTTCAATAATATTCAACACCCTGAAAATTTTTGCGGCATTCCTGAAAAATGCACTCAAGCAAATGGAAATTAATGGAAATTAACTTTCTTTACACAATTTACATATATGTATACGCATATACATATGATTATACAGGTATGTATATCTGTCCTAAACTTAGTATCTTATTTAGTTGAGAAGCATGGGAGGCATTCCTCCTAAGGCCAGAAATAAAGTAAGAATACCATCTTTTTGTTACTATTTAACATTGCATTGTAGGCGTTAATCAATATAATTAGATAAAGGTGTAAGAATTTGAGAAAAAAACTATCACTATATGCAGATGAAATAATAATAAAGCCTGAAAATCCATGAGAATTAGTGATTAAACTAATTAAAATTAGATAAGAAATTTAGGATATAAATTAGGATATAAATTAACTTATAAACACCAGTAGCCTTCATATATACAAAAAATAACCAATTACAAGATATGACAAGAGAGGAAAAACCCATTTATAATTGCAACATAAAAAAGTGAAACTTAAAAGGAAATATGCAAAATCTAAATGAGGAAAATTTTAAAACACTCCTGAGAAACATTAGACTTGAGCAATTAAAAGGCATCCTTTGTTCTTAAAGAGGAAGTATTCAATGACATACAGATGTCAATTCTTCTCTAGTTAACATATGAACTTAAGCCAATTGAAAGAAAAATGTCAACTAGCTTTTTGTTTTGTTTTGTTTCCTGGAGCTAAACAAGTTGATTCTCAAGTCATGTAGAAAAATAAAAATACAAGAATAGCTGGAAAACCCTGGGCAGGGGGAAGAGGGGAACATCGAAGGGAGAATGATCTTACCAGACATTAAAACATACTAGAACTACTTGATAGTTAAGACAGGGTGGTGCTGGCACATGAAGAGAGAGACCAGAGGAGCAGAATAGAAAGTCCAGAAATAGATTCAAGTGTCATATTTATTATTTGATAAAGATGGCATTTCAAATTGCTGGGGAAAAGATGAACCTTTTAATAAATAGTGTTGGGAGATAGTTGGATAGCCATTTGGAAAAACATAAAACTGGGTCCATACCTCACACTATATACCATAATAAACTCTCAAAAGAATGAGAAATCCAAATGTAAAAAAATGAAATAAATAAACCATACAAGTAGTAGAAGAAAACACGGATGAAAGTTTCTGAACTTGTATGTATGAAAGGTGTTCTAAATGTGACTCAAAATCCATATGCAATAAAAGATTGATAAGTAAAAGACTGATAAATTCTACTACTTAAAATTAATAATTGCATGGCAAAAACAAATGAATAGTGATTCACTGGGAGAAAATATTTGCAACATGTATCAGAGATAAATGTCTACCTCCCTAGTATGCAAAGCATTTTAAAAATTGAGAAAATGACCAAATATCATGAATTTCCACAAAAATATAGAAAAATAACCCCCAAACACATGAAGGGATGCTCAGCTGCATTGTAGTAACAGCTAATGTAGATTAAAACTATACGTTTATTACCATTCAAATTGGAGAAAATTTACAAGTTAACAACTCATACTGTTGATGAAGCTGTGGGGAAACAGGCTGTATTAGTTTACTAGGGCTGCAGTAACAGAATACCACAGACTGAGTGTCTTAAACAACAGAAATTTATTTTCTTTCAGTTCTGGAGGACAGAAGTACAAGATCAACTTAATCACCTCTTCAAAGGCCTATTTCCCCCCAAAGTGATTATATTGTGTAAAGCTGAATATACCAATTATCCTAATTTGAGCATCACATGTTGCACAGGTATTGATATTCAGTGTTGTACCTCACAGATGTATACAATCAATTATGTTTCAAATAAAATAAAATAAAATAAAATAAAATAAAATAAAGACCCTATTTCCAAATACAGTCACATTATAAAGTACTGGAGTTAGGATTTCAGTGTATGAATTTTGATGGGACACAATTCAGCCCATAACACAGGCACATACATTGATTTTGAAAGTTTCAATGGTGTAATCCATTTGAAGGAAAATATGACAATACCTAAAAAATTATATATGCAACATTTACCCTCTGACCCAGCAGTCTGCTTTGCATAATTCCATCGTGAAGCTACCTTTCAAAAACAAACAAATAAAAACAAAGCAAACAAAAACATATGCACAATATTATTCATCAAATTATGATTTGTAGGAGTAAAATAACAAAAACAACCTGAATATCAATACGTAAAATGTTGCTTGAAATACACCCACATATTGGCATAACTGTTCAACTATAAAAAAGAATGGGGAAGATACTTATTAATTGCTTAGAGTTATTTCCAGGGTGTTTAAAGTAAAAAAAAAAAAAAAAATACAAAGTGCAGAAGAGTACATATAGTAAGCTACCTTTTTAAGTAAGGAGGGTAAATAAGAAAGAAGAATACGCACATACACACTCTCACACACACACACACACTCCACTTATTTTTGCAAAACGAAACATGGGAAGAATAAACTAGAAGCTAATAAAGTGGTTGTCTGCATAATGTATGTAGAGTAGGAATGAGAACAGAGTTCAGGGGATGAGGAAGGAGTAAAACTTTTCTAATTATACCTTTTCATATAGTTTTGACTTTTAAACCGTTATAAACTTATACATATATAAAAAATAAAACTAAATAAACAAGGACAAAAGACCCTAATTTGAACACAAGGAGAAACAAATGAACCTTACTATACAACCAATCAATGATATAGCCAAACAGAAAGAAACAATTAACTAATTTTGAACACAGTGCTCAGACTTTACATGTTTAGTGGGATATAGTCTAAGGTCAAAAGAGAATTGCAAAGAAATTTAAACTTTACTCTCTAGGTTTGTAGTTGTATTTACTCTCTAGGTTGGTTGTAGTATTGGAGTGGTAATTCCCACACTACTTTGTGCAAATTATAGGACAGAGAAATGAGTCAATATTGGATGTTGTTAGCCATCATGAGAGGAGAGAGTTATGAATATAGAATGGGAAGAGATGAAAAGTCATCTGTATTAGATTTGAAGGTATCAGAATGAGCTCATGGTTAAACACATTACTTGGCTCTGTTTAATGAAAGAGACCCCAGGTATGAAAAGCACAATTTGGGGGGAATATTGTACTGTCCCAGAAAACAGGAAAGTGTTTAATAAATAGTGAGTGTGTCTTAGTCCGTTTTGTGCAGCTATAATAGAATACCAGAAACGGGGTCATTTATAAAGAAAAAAATTTATTTCTCACAGTTCTGGAGGCTGAGAAGTCCAAGATTGAGGGGCTGGCATCTTGTGAGAGCCTCCTTGCTATGTCATAACACAGCAAAAAACGTCATGTGGATGAGAGAGCGAGAGAGAGAAAGAGAGAACTGAACTACTTGTTTTTATGACAAAGCCATTCTTGCCATAACAAACTCACTCCCACTATAAGGACATTAATCCATTCATGAGAGCAGGCCCTCACAACCTAATCATCTCTAAAAGGTCTTATTTCTTAACACTGTTGCATTGGGGATTAAATTTCCAACACATGAACTTTGGGGAACATATTCAAACCATTGTAGGAAACATATAAAATAAACACAGGAGGCTGCTGGAAGAAATTCCCACCAGCCAAATTAGAAACAAATTAAACATCAAAAAGAGTAATGATCAGAATACATTTTAGCACCGTGAATTAAAAAATAATGATATTCGAAACCAAACAAACAAGCAAAGAAGACCCCATCAGGAGGAAGGGTGAAGAACAGTTCTTCTTTATAAAAGAATACTAGCAGAATGTAGGATGACAGACTTAGAAAATAACCATTCTGTTACCATTGATGTAATGATTAATTAAGGCAAGCAGCAACAATGAATACTAAAATTATTTGGTGAAAGATTGGTGACAAGATATTCACACAGTTTTAAAGTTTAACTTCACCTGTTGCTTACTACTTGCAAAAGAAAAATATATGTCTACATTTGAAGAATCTGTTGGACACAATCTTAAGCAAACAAGTTTAATCAGAATTGAAATATGAGAAAACAATACAGCTACTATGGAAAGCAGTATGGAGGTTCCTCAAAAAATTAAAAGTAGAACTACCTACCAGCAATCCCACTACTGGGTGTATGTCAAAGGAAATGAAGGAAGGAAATTCTGTCATTTGTGACAACATGCATAAACCTAAAGGATATTATATTCAGGCACAGGAAGACAAATATTGCATAATCTCCCTTATTTGTGGAATCCAAAAAACTTGAACTCATAGAAGCAGAGAGTAGAATTTGTGGTTACCAGAAGCTGAGGTGGGGGGAGTTGTTGGTCAAAAGAGATAAAATTTCACTTAGATAGGAAAAAGAAGTTCAAGAGATCTATTGCTATACATGGTGACTACAGTTAATAACAATGAATTGCATTCTTGAAAGCTGCTAAGAGAATAGATTTTGTGTTCTTACCACAAGAAATGATATATGAGGTAATGCATATGTTAATTAGATTGGTTTAGCTATTCCACAATGTGTACATATTTGAAAACAACATGTTGTACACAATAAATATATACATTTTTTACTTGTCAATTAAAAAATAAATAAATATGAAGAAAAATATCAGAAAAATCCAAATTAGTGAGACTGGCTACAAAAGAATTGGTCCAGGTATTGCAAAAATCTCATTCTCTTGAAAGAAAAAAAAAAGTGAGGGAATTGTTGACAAAGACTAAAAAGACATGACAAATAACTGTCATCAATGATACTAGATTTGATCTTTGATTTTTTAAAAAAGCCATGAAAGACGTGAATGTGATAACTGGGAAAAGTTGAATATTTATTGTATGTTAGATAATATTATGGCATCTCTGTTAAATTTTTTTGAGCGTGATAACGATTTTGTGGATATGGAGGAAAATGTCCTTGCTCTTAGGAGATACATAATGAAATATTTAGGGATGAAGTGTCATGATATCTACAACATTCGTTTTAATAGTTCAGATGAAAAATTAATTAAAACACACAACAAAATGTTAAAGATGGGTGAATAAGAGAGTTATAAAGAATTTGTCAGTAAACCTCTTGTGGAGTGGTCCATGCTTACAAAGGTAAGGATCCGTAGACACGTACCCCGTAATGCTCACAGCAGCCTTTTCTAGATTCATGGATGTCCAGATTTCATTGTCCAGATTTCATTCCAGATGAAAATGGAAACCTGGAGAGGGTTTTTCATAGGAGAGTGTCTTAAGTTAATGAGTTAACAAAACAATGAATTCCTTAGCACAGTTTTTTGTGAGACATATTTCCTTGGAAAACTTCTTATGCTGGTTAAGAAACCTACGGGATCAGTGAAAACTTTTAGGAATATTGCTCTCATTATTTTCAGGGTAATTTTAGAGTCAGGCTTTTGCCTAAACCTGGGTATTTCATTTATTTATTCATTTGTTCATCCCCTAGTCATATACTGTGCATCTACTTCAGGCCAAAAATGTTGCCTGACACTGAAGATTCAAAATGAGCCAGTCTCTGTTTCAAATTTTGTTGAGGCAGACATGATAAAACACCAATTAAATATAGTGCCATAGGATGCCATAGGAGAACAAGTAACCTGAGCCTGGGGATCTCAGTGGGCTTCAGAGAGGACTTGCTGTAGCACCCTATAATCTTCCTTCACAGCACTTAGTTACAGTCACTATTATGAAGTGATTCAAGAGATTATTGAGTTAGCATTCACCTCCCCACTAGACACTGGTAGCAGAGACCAGGTCTGCCTTGTTCATCACTATACACACAATGTACTTCTTAGCGCATATTGTACTCTTAATAATGATTTCTTTTTTTTTTTTTTAATTTTATTTTGTCGATATACATTGTGGCTGATTATTGCTCCCCATCACCAAAACCTCCCTCCCTTCTCCCCCCCCCAACAATGTCCTTTCTGTTTGCTTGTAGTATCAACTTCAAATAATTGTGGTTGTTATATCTTCTTCCCCCCCCCCCCCGGTTTTTGTGTGTGTGTGTGTGTGTGTGTGTGTGTGAATTTATATATTAATTTTTAGCTCCCACCAATCAGTGAGAACATGTGGTATTTCTCTTTCTGTGCCTGACTTGTTTCACTTAATATAATTCTCTCAAGGTCCATCCATGTTGTTGCAAATGGCAGTATTTCATTCGTTTTTATAGCTGAGTAGTATTCCATTGTGTAGATGTACCACATTTTCCGTATCCACTCATCTGATGATGAGCATTTGGGCTGGTTCCAACTCTTGGCTATTGTAAAGAGTGCTGCGATAAACATTGGGAAACAGGTATGATTTCTTGAATGAGTAAATTATTGTTTCAGAACTGAAGTATGAATATTTCATCAGATTAATAAACAGTATTGGAGCTTTTATATTCAGAGGCAATGGTACACACAAAGGTGTGAAAGAGCAGAAAATGTTCAGGGAATGAAGAATTGTATGTCGGGTGTATGAAAGTTGGTGAAGAGCTAGAAAGATGAGCCGCAGTCAACTTGTGAAACCTTTTGATGCTTTCCTGAAAAATCTGGAATTTACTCTGTGGGCAGAGAGGAGTTAAGAAAAGGTGTGTGCAGAGGAGCAATATAATCGAATTGGTTTCTTAAAAAGATGGTAGAAACATAGAGAACATCTTGGACAAAGAAGAACCTAATAGTAGAAGGGATGCCTAGAACTATGAACATAAGATGCGAGAGCAAGGAAATGGAAGACCTACTCACAAATACCTCTGAAGTGTAAGTGGGATTTGAGGCTCCTTTGGACCATGAGAGAGAGAGTGGACTGGAAGATAATGCTGAGGTGTCTAATTTGAGTAAACAGATGAGCGATGGTGTCATTCACTGAAACAGGGAACGGTGTTCCTACTGAGCCGAGATATCTGTTAGGCATTCATGGGGAAACTTTAATCACGTCATTGGAATGGTTTGTCTAGAACTCAGGAGTCTATGTAGAGACACAAATCCCAAGTTGAGTCATCATAAGTACAGAGGTGATAAGTGAAGCCATTGTGAGAGATGAAATTTTCCAAGAGGGTAGAGAATGAGATGACAATGGGGTTGAGAACAGGATATTGCAAACCACCGATATTCCTTGAGACCCCTGTTGTCATATATCCATCCTCCATAGGAGCTCGTTCCAGAGCACCAGAGCTTCAAAGATCATGGCTTCACTATCAGTGGGGGACAGCGGTGTATCAGTCAGAGTCCCACTAGGAAACAGAATTCACTGAGACGGTTTGTAACTTTATTGAAGGGACTACTGTCAGTGGTGTCAAAGGGTTAAGGAAACAAAGTTTGAGGCACTCAGAGAGTAGCAACAGTGGGAAAATGTTACCACTTCTAGACTAGGAGCAAGAAGAAGAAATAATGTTACTGGAACCTAGTGAGAACTGAAGCTACGGAGGAGAGACTGCCTAGTGGGAAATGCAGACAAAGAAGACCGTGCCTGCTGCTAGAGAAGTGAGAGATGGGAGAAGAAATACCCTGACCTCCCTCACACCCCCATTAAAAAAAATTGAGATATAATTCACATAACATAAAATTTCACATACTGTTCACCATTTTAAATTATACAATTCAGTAGATTTTAGTGTACTCACAAGGTTGTGTCATCACCATCATTATTTAATTCCAGAACATTTTTATCACCCCAAAAAGTTAAACCCTATACCCATTGGCAGTCACTGCCTGTTGTCCCCTTCTCCCAGCCCTTGTGAACTATGAATCTGCTTTCTGTCACTATGGATTTGCTTGTTATTATGGATGTTTCATATACGTGGTTCACCCAATAGGTGGCCTTTTGTGTCTTTTTCCTTTTGATTAGCATGTCTTTAATGTTTATCCATGTTGTAATATGTATCAGTACTTTATTCCTTTTAAGGATGAATAATATTCCATTGTATGGATATACCACATCTGTTTGTCCATTCATCAACTGATGGATATTTGGTTTGTTTCCACTTTTGTCCTGTTTGCACAGAACCTCAGGGTCGGCCAGGGCTTTCTTAGATATTCCCTGGGCATGAACACAGCTCTGTGCATAAGTGTGGACTTCTAGACTCCAGAAGTATGTTAGAGATTTTCCAGGACCCTGTGGGAATCCCATGACCCAGCTTTTGCTTTTAAGCTATTTGGTTGGTGTATTGTTTTCACCAACTGTTACACATTGTCTCAGGCAGTATCTATATTAAAATGCTTGCAGGCAAATGTTTTTGACAAATGCCCCTACCCCCCCAGAGGCTCGTTGCACTATGCCAGTTCTAAAACAAGTAGAACTTTGAAGTGGTCTGCAAATTTATCAGGTTCCAGAAAACAATCACTAAGGTACCATTTATCTGAGCCCTTTAATGTCCCTGTGCTGCTAGAATCCCATTGTCTCCTTTCCCTATCCTGATGACGGAGGTACATATGACAATATTTATCTTCTAGGTAGTGGGGTTCAACCAGTCATTTTATATCCTGTGGCTGACTTAAGGTTTCTGAGTGGGGACTCTATTGCTCTGTATCTTTTGCAAAAGAGTGGTACAAAGATCCTGCTTGATGAAGCTAAGGATGTTGTCTGTTATTCACGGATGTCTGCAACTCCCACTGGGTCCCTGGATCATCCAACCACACTCATTCTACTCCTACCTCATATGTTGCTGTGAGGAGCCTAACTAGCTCCAGGCAGACTTGCAGAAAAAAAGCGAAGCTGCAGCCCTCAGGGAGGCGGCATATTAACGATGCAAGCATAAATTGATGGTGGCAGGATTTGATCATTTCCTGGGCTCCCAGGCAAAATTGTGAAATTTCTCCTTACGCAGAGCATCTCATCTCTTCCGCTGTTTTCCTCCCCTTTGGCTCCACACTCTTATTTACGTCCCGACTTCCTGGAGTCTCAACCATTAGTACCCACTTGAATTTACTTTCCCAGCATACTATGTTCCAAACTTTTTTTCCCCTTTCCTCCTAGCCAGTAAAATCTACCTATCTCATGACCCTATCACATCATAAAGCTGAGCTATATACACTAATCTATATCAAGATGATGATCAGTGAAAGAGATTACTGTTATTTCTTTTAGGAAACATATTTAACTTTTAATAGGAACTTCCAATATTTAACTTGAAGAAGCAAATCAGTGAAAATTCAGGAAAAACAGCAAAGTCTGTGAGCTAGATATTTTATATCTACCAATTTGTGACCTTCTACTCTGTGCCAAATCTATACTACGCAATTTAAATACATGCCCATCCAATCTTCATGACAACCCTATGAAGAAGGTATTATTTTCCCTAATTTATAGATGATAAACCTTGTTGCTCATAAAGATGAGAAGATACAGGTGGCAAAACACAGAGCTGTGAATTGAACCCAGGTCAACCTGATTTCAAAGGCCTCAGCTGCTCTCCTATCACAGCTCCCCTGGCTAGAGGCAATTCAGGATGAACAACTCATGCTGGGGATAATGTGGTGGAAATTCATGTTCTTGACTTGATTCTGTCCCATTTTAATTCTAGTTGGATAGGTATTCTCGTCCAAGTCAGAAATTTCCTTCTTTAGTATGATTTTTATTTCTCTTCCTGAAGAAATAGAATTTATTTATGACTTTATATCAAATCTTATTTTTTTTTCTAATTATCATTTTTTTTTTTTTCCATTTGGGGGCTGAATTGACAAGAGAAACCTCAGGCTTTTCTCTTTAGTAGAGGGCCTAAGTTGCTTGAAGACCAGGAAGAAATAATAAAAGCCTCTGTTCCACTGGGAATTGTACTTTCATGAGTCTCAAAATGAGTGAGTGTTTAATAGCTAGGTAGCCCAGAGTAGGTTTCTGGATTAAAGGAAGGGGCATAAGTAATGCAGTAGTCTCAATGGAAAGGTGGAAGAAGACCCTTATACCTGACTTTTCTCCTCCATATGTTGTGTGGGACTCAGGAGGAAAGACACAGTGTGCCTTAAGGGGTGAGGGGGAAATGTGAGCTCCAGGAATGATGTTTATGAGCACTGTGATCTTAATAAAACACCAGGTTGGGAATATGGTAGGCACAAGCTAGGAAATTCCAAGCCCTGGCTTGTGCTGGTGGGAGAACAAGAACAGCTGGCTCCTGATTAGCTGTGAATGGGTTATCATCTCTGAGCAGGTTATCTGTGAACAGGTCAGGACCCCTGACTTCTCCTACCATCTATCCAGTTAGGCAAGTAACCAGGGGCAGTAGGCTAGAAATAAATTGTTCTCTGTCTCTGTCTCCCATATGTTGGTGACATTCAGGCCCAGGCAGAGAGGATTAAATGTTTGAATTTGCCTATGAATGTTAGAGAGAAATCCAAAGCTAAATTTGGATAATAGTTGCTTGCATATTATTTATGACTCTTCTTTCATCTTTTGCTGACTGATATAGGTAATTGAATTGGCCAAATGTGATCTCAATTGCCACAGTATGTTGGAAGTCGTCTAAAGATACACTTCTGGGTGAGCATATGTACTGTACGATCTTTGTTCATATTCTGCAAGAGTTTCCATAATCCATGCCATCAGATTGCAATGCTCTCTTTGCCTTGACAGGATTCTGTTTCCTGATATTTTTTTTCCATCTTTTCCCATCATCTTTTTCAGATGAAAAGTACCTACTATACATTCAGGCTGTAGCAGAGGGAAGAAGAGCCACTCAAAGATTCAGGGATGAGAGGGGCTCACCACTGGTGAGGACATAAACACCCAGTGCCACAGACCCACACAGTTCTCAGCACATTTATGAAGTTGGATATCGTGCATATTTGTTGACTTTTCACAAAGCAGTGGTTCCTGGACCTCAAGTTATTGGCAAAAACTAAATACAAGGTGTGGCCATGTGTCTGAACCAAGTTAGACTTTGCTGGCTGTGGTGAAATCTGAGGGCAAAATCGAACTCCCAACTTGCTTCCCTGACTGAAACCACTGAAAATAGTTCCTCTTTGTGGTCTCTGAAATTCAAAGAAAAGACAGCTCCGAGTGTTTTACTACACAAGGTTTGGAAAGCTCATGGGCATTCAATGGTTCCCACCAAGACGGATTTTGATGGGTTAAATGTAAGTGAATCAGAAACATAAGGATTAAATTTTCTTTCCAATACACATGAGTTTTAAATAAAGGGGAAGAGGTGCTTGGGGCACAGTGCATTTATTTGCCAAAACCAAACATTCAAAAAATAGTTCAAGATGTCTCAGTAAATCCAGCCAGCTGCCCAATTCCCCCTCTTTCTGGCAGTGATTGTCTACATACACATGCTGATAGGTGCACAGAGAGTGATGCCCGATCTTCTGGAATCCATGTGTTAGATCTTCTAGTCAATGGTACAGATGACTGTAAATTCCCAGATGATCTAGTGATAGACTTTTGGTGGTCTTTCCCCCCAAACATAATACTGGTTCCTTAACCCATCTCTCCTCACCCAATGTCTGCTCAAATACACATTCTCTTGAGGTGAAGAAGATTTTTTTATTTACCAAGAACCAATGTCTTAAATATTCAGGTCAAGTGCATTTACTTTATCTCTTGTTGACATGTGGTAGCACATTAATGACGTTGTATTGATTTGAGGTGAGACTAACAAATGGTGAAAATGTGGCTAAATTTCTCTGGAATCTAAAAAAGTTAGATTATAGAGGCCAAAGAGAGAGAAAGTGAGGGAAACAGAATTTAAGTCAGGAGGCTACGTCAGGCATCTGGGGGTGAAGAAATGGGAGAAATGGGAGAAATGGGATATGGAGCTAGAGGGAAGATGAAATCCTAAGAAATCTTTGCTGAGTCCACATGTCCTGTGGCAACCAGACGGTAACAAATGGTTCCACCAACCTAATCTGCTTTTGCCAATTTGTGTAATGAAAAGTAAGGGTGGGAATTTCTTGTTCTTTTTTGAAGGTGTATTGTCTTAGGTTAATCTTGGTGTATTGTGTATTGCAAGCGACACACTGATCACATCGGAATCTACTGTGGTCATTCTCAGTCCCCCCTTATGGTGTTTGTCAGGAGAAGATATGGGAAGTGAATATGGAGAAGATATGGGAAGTGAAGGAGAGAGAAGATGCTTTCAAGTTATAAACCTACTACTGGGCAGAGGGAGGTGTCATTGCTGGAGATGAGATGATGACAGACAAAGACGGTGACTTGAAGTATGATATCAGCAGTGCAGGTTTATTTTGGAGTTCATGCATATAAAAACTGTTGCAATTTTACTCATATAAATAGATGAAGCTGTCCTAAATCCCTATTCCACTTTCAAAGAAAAGTATAACTTCCTTGCTGCGATTAGGACAGTTCAGATAAAATCTTAGCATGTTAAATTTTTATGGTCACCTTCATCCCTGACTTCTTGCCTCCCCTGGATTCTTATTTCCTTCTGTTTCTTGGGATTTGCATCTATTCACTGAAATATGAACTGTGCTTCTTTCTTTAATTTTAGTAACAATGACAAGACATTCACATTAGGCCTTTCTCCCCCCTAAATTTCTATAAAGTTGTCTGCATATACAGTGTTTGAGGATATTTCTGTGTTGTTAATATTCAGGTCTAAGCTTTACTTTACAGGACAAAGACTCAGCCACAGCTCTAAGATGACTCCTTAAATAAGACCTGATTAAGTGTCTTGGTGGGTTGCCATTTTCTTCCCAGGTCTCTCTCCAAATTGCGGAAAAGGGGATGAGATTTCCATGGTTCTAGTCACAGAATTTAAAGCAGATGGATATTTACCGAGCCCATGTGATGCTGTGGCCAGTGGGTGAAGTAAAAAGAGGAAATGGAAAAATAAGAGGCTATCAGAGAAAGGAGAGGAGAATTGGGAATAAATAATAGGGGAGGTTAGGATGAAATAACTTTTCAGAAGGAGGTGAGCTCTAGGATAGCAGGTGTGGTGCCAACAGCACGAGAGAAATAGGACCCACAGGGTCCTCTTCAATGAATGTAGTGACTCCCCTGCTCACTTCACACATGGCTTTCTGGTGTATAAGGGTCCGCCTGGGAGAGGCCAAAGCTGGGGTGTGGTGAGTGAGTGTCCATTAAACTCAGAGATGGAAAGTGACTGTTACCATCCTCTGCATTTTGGGTGATAAAATCGATAATAGATTTGTTAGGCTGGGGAATTACGCCACACTGAGAGTTTGGGGGAAAAGAAAAGGTAATAGGATAGAAGACACAATTCCAAAAGTGTTCAGAGTTAAGAAAATAAGCAACGACTTGGTGGTCCATTTGAGGTAGACCATCAAACCAAACCCTGTTCCTCCAATCGAAGTCCAACAACAACGATTCATTAAGCCTGAAAGGTGGACCAGACGCTGGACTGGTTGCTTTCAAATGTGATATTTTATATCATCCTCAAAAAAAGCCTATGAGAAAGGTTTTTTAACTGTCAATTGTAATTTTTCCAATTGACAGTTAAAGAAGTTGAAGGTTTGGAAAAATATGACTTCCCCACATAACACAGACCATGAATATCAGAGCTGGAACTGGAATGTGGAGTTTGTGATTCCAAACTCAGTGTTTCTCTCCCAGGTGACACTTCCACTATTTTGTGCGGAGGACATTTCTGTGGTGTTACTGAAGAACTAGGCTTCTACAGAACAGAGAAAGTCAGAGGACTGGACATATGACCATCCCCTTAGCTGCTCAGGGCTGTTGTCCTGTCAGGGCTATTATTTCTGAGTTTTATTATTGGTTCTGTTACTGTCTAGCTGTGTCACCACAGGCAAATCATGCAGCAGTTGAGATCTCAGTTTTCTGTCTGTAAAGTGAAAGAACTGAGCTGGCTCTTGAGTTCTTGACACTGTGACATTTACGTCTGCAAGGACCTCTAGAGGTGCTCTCGTCTATGGGGTTTCAGAAGGAACAAACCAGAAGGAAAAGGACAAGACTTGTCCCTGGGTAACCGTGAAGCTTGTCCACCTCATCATCATCATTCCTCGCCGCCTCTTCCCTTCTCCAAATCCCTATTGTAAGTCTGTACTCAGGGTCCTTGTTGTCAGTTACCCAAAAGTCTGTCTACGTGCATTTAAGATGTGTCCTTCTCCCTGGAACATTTACTCTTTTTGTAATTGACTCTAAATAAGCGCCGGTTAAAGATTGAAACAATAAAAAAGTCAATGGATTTTTTAAATGCCAGTTGGACTGTGTTTAACAATGGAGTTGAGGAAATGATTGCAGGAGAAGATGAAGTAATCAGAAAAAGACAAGCTTGATCAAACCTAAGCCTGAATCGGAGGTGGATGAGGCAGCCCAGGAGGCTGCTGGGGGCCCCTGAAAGTGGGCAAGCGGCTGGAACACAGCTTCTCTGTGCCGTGGGCTGTTCCTCATGACTGCTCTGCTTTGTGTATTCCTCATCTGCTCGGGCGTCCACATCCAGCTGGTCATTTGAAGCAAAAGGGATATAAGAGGAATCAGGGAGACTAGCTCTGGATCATGATGGTGCTACTATTTGTGGAATCATTGCAAGTTACTCTGCTTCTCTCAGCCTTAATTTTCTCATCCGTCAAATGGGAGTTGTTTTGTGGTTAAGTCAGATGATTCTGTAAACACCTAGCACCGTGCCTACCACATGCAAGGCATATAGGGGAGCGGTTAAGGGCTCAGAGTCTGGGGACAGACAGCCTGAGTTAGAGTCTGGCCTCCCCTATTTAGGAGCTGAGTGAATGTGAGCAGGTTACTTAACCCTCCTGTGCCTCCGTTTCCTCATCTGCGAAGTGCAGCTAATAAAGACATCCACCCCATGGAGTTGTCAAGATTAAATGTGTTAAGAACGTGTGAAGTGTTTAGAACGGTGCCCGCACCTAGTAAGTGGTAGGAAAGTGTTGGTTTCATTGCTGTGGTGGCGATGGAGTTTGCCTCTGCGGCCCATTGTAGGAAAACTATTGGTGATTTGTTCTTACTCATGTTAGCCTTCACTCGGCCTCCTATAGGCAAAGTCCATTTTGTTCATTCAATTCGTATTACGTAAGGATAAAATAAACAATGGCCAAATGACTTGAACCTCACTTGGGCGCTCCAAGAAGGCAGAAGAGGAGAAAGGTCTAACCCCTTTCTCTGCATGAGACTGCGCGTGAGTCACAGTGTGGAAGAGCCCAGAGTTGTCACCACCCGCACCCCTCCCTGTACGTGGCCGCAGAGGGAGTCTGCAGGGGATCCTGCCGCACTCCGGCTTTGCTGTTTGCCTCCTTGGAGCGCCCATGGTGCTTTAAATTACAGCTCTGCAGCGGGCACGCAGTTCTGAGGGCATCCCTAAATCGCCCGCTGAGCAGTGGGAGGTCTGAGCTGGGAGAACGAGGATCAAATCTGCAAGTCAGCAGCTCTGAAGCATCAACAACTCCTGGAGGGCCTGTGGTCTGAGGCACAGAGACCCCCGGGGAGCCAAATAGCCAAATAGTGAGTTGCTCATAAATATGAGTAGGGGGGTGGGAGACAGAAGTAACCACAGTTAAACATGGAAACGTTCCCTGCCAACCTCAAGTCATCACAAAGGACGAGGCAGGGCTGTTGGCTTCCTGCGGGGTGAGTGTGGCCGAGTGTGTGCAGGCTTGCACGTGCATGCACCGCACGCTGTCACACGCGCACATTCATTCCATAATGACCTCCGCGGAAACCTCCTCCGCCATCCTGCCCATCCACAGTGCTGGAGCAATTAGGTAGGACTTGGGCAGAATGATTCATGCTTCAATAAATTCAATTTCAACAAAACATAATTATGGTGAGTCACCTAATCGCAGCTGTAATCACGGCCCGCCCTCCAGAAGTCAAAACAGCTGAGGGTGCTCAGCAGGGGCGTCTGATCCCGCGTTATGACCCGAGCCTCCGTCTTCTGCCTAGCAGCCGTATGTGGGACTCCAATTCCTTTCTAATTTTTTAAATTGCAGAGTATTTAGGACACACATAAAGGCGCAATGAATACTCCTGTGAATATCCTTGAATGCACATACCAGCCTAAAAATCACATTCCAAGTATGGCTGAAATCCCTTGCACTGACCTCTGATCCCATTCCTCTATTTGTTAGTCAATTCGACAGCATTTGATTTTGGTTTTTATCATTCCCTTGTCTGTCTTGATATACCTATTGTCTCTCTATGTATCCTTAACATCGTTTTCATCTATTAAGTGTCAAATAAACAGTATCAGTTTTGTATCCTTCTGCAACTTGGTTTTTTTTCCTTAACTTTTTGAGGTTTATTTATGTTAAACATGTATCTTTAGTTTTATCATACTAACCTCACTTGAGAGTTCCATGTATGAATAGATCAAAATATTTTTTTTAATCCATTTTCCTGTTAGGGATGTTTAGTCTGTTTCCAACATATTTTATTACAAACAATGCATCCATGAACATCCATGTACATGTTTCCTGTGCACACATGTGCGATTCCCTAGGCATACACCTAGGAGTGGAATTGCTGGTTTATTGGGCATCTGCCCTGAGCACTTTATTCGACGTTGCCAGATTGCTCTCTAAAGTGTTTGTACCCATTTACATATCTACAAGAAGTTGTTGAGTTCCTGTTCTTACCTTCTCTCTAACATTTCTTATTGTCAGGCTTTTAATAAGTGTGTAATGTTTTCTCATGTACTTTTAATTTACGTTTTCCTGGTTATTACTGAAGTCAAGCATCTTTTCATGGCATTGGGAACCATTCAGGTTTCTTCCTCTGGGAATTGCCTGTTTGTATATTTTGCCACTTGCCTATTGTTTTTCTTTTGGGGGAGGTTTATTTTTAAATTTTGTTTATTTAGTTATTTATTTTGCTAGTTGGTACAGGGATCTAACTCTGGTATCAGCACCATGCGCCAACAACTGAGCTAAGCAACCAGCTTGCCAGTGCCAATTCTAATAAGTTGCATTTTTCAAGAAATTTATCTTTTTTATCTAAGTTGTAAAATATGATCACCTAGAATTGCTCCAATACTTACTTATGATCTTTTTAAAGTCTGTAGAATTTGTGCTGATAACCCATGTTTTATTTCTGACATTGGTCGCACCTATTCTCTTTTTCTCTTTCTTTTCTTTTTTTCTTTTTGATCAGTATAACTAGGAGTCTGTAAATTTTGTTGTTATTTTCAAGGAACTAGCTTTTGGCTTTCTTAATTTTCTCTATTACCTATTTTAAATTCTGTTGATTTCTCTTCTTTATTTTCTTTCTTCTACTTATTTTGGATTCTGCTCTTCTTTATTGAACTTCTTAAGGTAAAATATTAGGCCATTGTTTTTAGGCCTTTCTTCTTTTGCACTTAAAACCATAAGTTTCCCTTTAAACACTACTTCAGTCACATCTTGCAAATTTTGATATTGTATTTTCTTTATCATTTAGTTCAAAATATTTTAAATTTTTTTTTGTAATTTTGTCTTTGACCAATAAATTATTTAAAAGTATATCATTTAATTTGCAAATAATTGGACTTTTTAAATATATTTTATTTATTAATTCTCTTATAATCATAGGACACACTACATAATTTCTGTCCTTTTGAACTTATTGACATGTTTTATGGCACAGAATATGGTCTATCTTGGTGACTGTACTTTGTGTGCTTGAAAAGAATATAGATTTTATAATTGTTGTTGTAGTGTTCTATAAATGCCAATTCTATCAGGGTGGTTGATAGTGATGTTCAGGTAATCTGCGTCTTTACTGATATTATTTCTGGTGATTCTATCAATTGCTGAGAGAGGGGTGTTAAAATCTGCTAGGATTGTGGAGTTGTCTATTTTTTTCTCTAATTCTGTCAAGTGTTGATTCATGAGGCTCTGTTATTAGATGTAAATACATTTATAATTAATGTCTTCCTGGTGAATTGTTCCCTTTAAAAATTTTATCCCTGGCTATCCTCTTTGTCATGAAGTCTATTTTTTTAAATCTGGCATTAATATAACCACTCTAGTTTTATGCTCACTGTTTGTGTGGTGTATCTTTACCAACATTCATTTACTTTCAAACTTTATGTAACTTTACATTTAAAGTGTGTTTCTTGTAGGCAACATATGTATCTTGCATTTTTATGTAGTCTGGCAGTCTCTGTCTTTAATGCTTAGAATATTAACATTTAATGTAATTAGTCATAGGATTGAATTTAGGTTCCTCCCTTCTCCAATTCCTGCCTTATTTTGGATTGTTTGAATATTTTTAGTATTCTATTCTAATTTATATTGGTTTAAAGCTACACAGTATTGTATATATTTTAGTGATTGTTCTATCTATCTATCTGTCTACCTATATATCCATTTATCTATCTTACTTTACAGTCTACTAAGAATGAATATTACTACTCATGTAAACCCAACAACCTGATAGGTCCCTTTACTCCATATCCACCATATTTTATATTTATAGCTGTCACATGTATAACATTTACACAAATGAAACTCCTACCAGTATTACAATTTTAAGTGTGAGCAATTATAGGTATTTTAAGGAGCTTTTGAGGAGAGAGACTAGTGGTTCACATTTACCCTAATGAGATGGCTTTTTGGTGTGTCCACTTGGCTAGGCTGAGCTACAGTTCCAGTGATTCAGTCAAACGCTGACCTAGATGTTGATGTGAAGGAATGTAACAGATGTGATTAAAGTCTCTAATCATTACTAGTTGACTTTAAATTAGTCAAAAGGGGGATTATTCTGGGTGAGACCTTTAGAAGAAGGCTTAGGCTTTCCCTGAGCGTAGAGACCCCAGACCGGTGAGGTTCTAGCCTGTTCATTATCTTCCCAAGACCCCATAATTGTGTAAGCCAATTCTTTGTAATAATCCTACCTCCTTTTCTCTCCCTCTCTGTGAATGTGTATCATCTGTATTTACACCTCTCTCTCTCTCTCTCTCTGTATGACTGATACACCAGATACCATTTTTAATACTCCATTCTTCCCTGAAGATGCAAGTTTTACTCTGGCATCTTGTTCTTGCAGCCGGAAGAAATCCATTCACCTTTTTATGTAGTGCAGTTCTGCTAGCAATGAATTCTTAGATTTTCTTTATCTGAAAATATTTTTATTTACCTTTCTTCCTTAAGAATATTTTTGCTCAATATAAAATTCTGGGTCAATAGTATTTTTTTCATTTTTTTTTTTTTTTTTTTAATTCCAGCACTTTAAAGCTGCTCCACTGTCTTCTTACCTCCATGGTTCCTGATGAAAATCCACCATCATTTGAATCACTGTTCTCCTGAACATGATGTATCATTTTTCGTAACTGCATCAACATCTGTTCTTTATTCATAGTTTACAGCAGTTTGATTACAATGTGTCTAGGCAGGGCTTTCTTTAAATTTATGAAGTATATGATTGAGGTTTACTGAGCTTCTTGAATTTGTCTTTCATCAAATTTGGGAAGATTATTGGTCATTACTTCTACAAAAAAAATTGTTTTTGCTCTAATATCTTTCTTTTCTCCTCTGTAACTCTAATTACATGCATGTTAGATATTTTGCTGGTTGTTTTACTCTTATTAATTTTTGGAGTCCTGTATAGACTCTGGGTAGTAATCTTTTATTAGTTATATGTTTGCAAATTTCTTCTGCTAGTCTATTGCTTATCTTTTTCAATTTTGTAAATAGCATCCATTGTCGTATTTAAGTTTTATATTTACTTTAACATAAGTGAATTTATCAATCCTCTCTAAAGTGTTACTTTTAAAATTTTGTGCGTGTGTTATGGATTAAAAAAATTCTTTTCTATTACAAGGTTTTAAAGATAGGCTATGATTTTTTTCTAAAAGGTTTTAGGTTTTTTTCATATCTATGTATTTAATTAACATTAAATAGAATTTTGTTTAAGGGGAGATGTAGGCTAATTAGAAGGGTTTTTTTTGCATATTAATAACCAGTCATCTCAGCATGTATCCTTTCTCCCACCGATCTGCAGTGTCATCCCTATTTCATATTGTGCTTTTTAATATGGAATTTCTCCTGTTTTTTTTAGAAAAGTCTTCACCATCATCAGAGGAAAAAAAATTCTTCATTTAGGAAGCTTTCCTGGCATCCAACCAAGATCAAAAGTATACAGTTTTATTAAGACCACTGGTTACTAGACTGGCCCTTCCAGATGCTCTTTTAATTTATTTCTAATTTTTTAAAGGAGGTCATTTTGGGAAAGACGGGAAGTGATCAAGTGGTCACTGCAGCTTCTCCCTGATGGCAAACTCTGGGAGGGAATGGATATTAATCAGTTCATTTTGTAACCTGCAAAGGCCACCAAGCTTATTAAAAATAAGTTGACTATGAGAAAAATCTCTTGGCTGTCTTTTCCCACCAGTTTTCCAACTAGCAAAAGCTACTGTCCACATGAACACCAATTGTGAGTGTCTCCTTGGTGAAAATGGACGTACTTAAACTTCAAACTCCAACTAAACTTAAATATCTCTGGTTTTAGTTATGTCTCTGCTCTTAGGGAGAAGGGCTTCTTCTGCAGACCTTCTTGGTTCTGAGTGAAAAGCTACAGGAAAGAAATCTGAAAGCCTCTTTTGACCATTTTCCTGTGATGAGCCACATTCACAGCCAGAAGCCATTTCAAAGGGTCGGTCTATACTTGGTTGAATCAACCAGTGGTTGTGAATGATGCACTTAATCCTTCAGCTGTGCTGACCACACAATAACTAGCCTATTCAGAGCCTGAACTGACTGCAGTGACCAGATATTTTTGTGCTGTAAATGTTGCCTAATGTTTAACCTAGTTTTTTTTTTTTCTTTTTTGTTGCAAGAGAAGGTTAACACAGAATTCTTGCTCTGCTCTCTGATCACTCCCTCTTCAGAGAGTTAAAGACTGCTTTAGATTATGTCAACATGGTACCAAAGAATTAGTTTGAGCGATTTCCTGGAAATACACTATTCAATTTTTATTTTTACCTAATTGACCTTTGATTTTAACAGCCTCTTGTATACATACCCTTAGATTAAAATCTTTGTTTTTAATTTTTTTAGCATGCAAAATTCCCCCCATACCTTCATATTTTCTATAAGTCCCCTCTTTTCCAGACTATACTCCTGAGTTGAAAATGGGTATTCTTCTTAGGCTCTTTTTTTCTTTTCTATTAAAAGCACTGAGAACTACCCCTCAAACAAATCACACACACACAAACACACACCCCTCAACATAAAAATGGACCTGTGTCTTCTAAGACTTTCCATGAACCTTTCTGTTGCTGTTCACTGGGTGTCAGCCAATTGTCTTCTCTAATGGTCCATAAGGGACACCTCTACCAGCATACTGCTGAGCTGACCCAACAACTACAAAAAGGACTTGTGAAAATTGTAGTTTCTGACTTTTATTATGTCACCTCCCCACCTTGTATAATTTTCTTCTTCAGCTGCCACAGGTCAGCATAGCTAGAGTCTGAAAGCAGTGCTCAGTAGTGGAGACCACGGGTCCAGGAGGCCTAAGGCCTAAGTTCTAGTTTTTGTTGCACCTACAGCTGGCCACGTCAGCCAAATCACTTTTCTGATCCTCAGTTTCGCATCAGCAAAAATCTGGGCACTGATAGGAGTTACTCATTTAGGATATCTGAGGTATGCAGACCTGTGAGTTCTGTGATAAAATGGGAGTTCTTATTTTCCCTAAAGAACCCCAGTCTAAAGGGGAACACCCAACTTTGATTGTTGCCATGGGAATGAGAGTCTTGGTGTTTCCAGATCTTCTGAGTTTTCTACAGATGAGAGATATAAGGATTTTAAAAAAGGAACTATGTCAATATCTGCCTATTGGCAACTAATACAAAAGTTCAAAAATTAAACTTTCTGTGCCCCTAGTAAAATATGTCTCAATCCCTTGGTCACCAGTTGTAACCTCTAGACTAAATGGTATTTAAAGCCTCTTCCAGTTCTGAAATGTTATACTTTAATTACCCAAATGGTCTCAATTGAAAAAAGAACTGGTGCTTGAATATGAGGAATATTTTCCTGGCATCCAGGTCTTCTATTTTGAAACAGGTGACCAAGGGGAATTGTGAAATGTCCTTCAAGTGATCTTAAAGAATAAGAGACACCTCCTTCTGTCTGGGATTAGTTAGGGGCAGCTGCCAGGAGGGGGGTGGGTGAAATGGTCACTTGCAATTATTCTCAGTTGAGATGTTGTGAAAAATGATATTTTATGAGTTTTGTTTCAAATGTCCTCAGGTCCTTTTAGGGCAGGAAGGAGCTGGTAGTTTGGTTCCTGATTCCCAGGACCCCTCCCAACTCAATTCCTGGAATTATCCTGGGGAACTCTGCAAGCTGAAATTTAAAGTTACAGTTTGTAGCTTCCTCGCTAAGGTTTAGATCATGTTTCATAACTTGGAACTGAAATCAGGGCAGCAGTTGGAGTGTGGATGAAAATGTCTATAGCTCGGGTTGTTAGCATGCTAATGAAAACCAGAGACAGCAACAAATAACAGTGAAGAGGAATAATGGCAAAGGTAAGAGCCTTTTAACCTCGCTTCGTTTTCACTGTAATTCTCTCCTTAAGAAAATTGATCATCATGACCTCGATCCATTTTCTCACAGATTAAAAACACCTAGGAAACCTACAAACATCTTTTATACACTATGTGTGCTCAAGCCCAGAGTCAGCAGTTCAGCAAACATTGGGAATTCAATGTAGTTACTGATTGTATCAGGATAAATACTAGGTCTCTTATTCCAAAGTAACCACAGCAGAGTAAACACACCACCACCCTTAGAAAGAGACTGAAGATAGAAGCAAGAAAGCAAGATAGAACACAAATGCATATGGTTATTAATCAAACCCATTTCAACAGCACAGTGCGTGTTAATGGGGAAGAAGGAGATGGATTGAAGCCCAGGAAAGCCAAACTAGGCAAAAGATCCACATTCATGTTTAAATGAATAATATGGACCATTGACAGTGAATCCAAGTGCTTTTGACAGCTAGATAGGGAGATAGGGCTATATGAGGTTGTAATCTTCTTCATCACCACTATTATCAGCCAAACTTGAAGTGCTAATCTGTATGCCTGATGAGAAGGGTGAGGGACAGAAAGATCTAGTTAGATACTACACATGGTGGCCATGTGCTGTGCTGTCTCTCTGGCATCAATTCTCCCTTCTTACAACAGCACCTTGAATTTCCTTTGGGGTAAGGAAATTCTGCTCCTTCCACTCTGCATGCAGTTTTAGTCGGCCCCTCAACTTGCAACATGGCCAAGGGCTGGACCTAAATAGGGACAAGACTTGCTCTCTGAGGAGAATTTGAATCTCAAGAAAAGTGAAACAAGGGGGATGTCCAGAGAACATCCTGACAGAGACAGTTGATTTGTGCCCTCATCCTGTTCGGGGCCCTGTCCTTTTCTGACAGTTCATCTTTTCCTGTGACTCACAGAACTATCTCAGAGCCTTAAAATAGATTCTCCTTTACATCTACATTAGCCAGAGCTACTTCTGTTGCTTGTAACCCCAAAACCTAGAAAATATATCAAACATCATCCCTATGATGTCACCAGCTGAAAGCTGATGGTGAGAAGACAGCCCGAGAATCTATAGAAAAATTATTAGAATTAATCGGTGAGTTTGCTGAAGTTACTTTATACAATATACAATACAAAAATTAATTGTATTTCTGTATACTAGCAACAAATATTTAAAAATAAAATTTAAAAAGTATAAACCATTTACAATAGTATCAAAAATATCAAATCTACTCACTTATCTATACGTATACAATCTCTACACAAATATCTATATAACATTAAATGTGAAGGCAGTGATAGATATCTGAAATAGAATTTCAGAGCTGACGATGGTATAGCACAAGCTCATCTTTTTGCAGATAAGGAAAATGAGGCTAGAAGGATAAAACAGCCTATTCAAGTTAGTGCAGAAAGACTTCAAGCAGTCTTCTGCCACCATCCTTCAGCCCTCTGTTGCTAATCTGCACATTCATACACCTCGGGCCAGACCCACAGGCCTTGTCTCCCAGGGCCAGTGCTTCTACAACATTGGCCTTTAGCTGGCTTTACCACTGTTCTCAGGACATTCTAGCAGTGGAGTTTCTGTCGTCTTTCTTTCCATCTTTCCTGAATAGTCTAGCATTTATGAAAAATCAACAGGCTGAACTCACTATCTAGGAGATTCTCTGTCCGAATTAGGCATGCAAATTCACGTTGATTTCCAGGACTGGTAATCTGCCGTACCTCTGACTCTTTGAAAGTAGCAGGTCCTTGCTGGGAGAATCACTCATGATCCATAGCTCAAGGAAACACATTCAAGCAAGAAGCATCTTTTTGTCACATTTTTCCAGTGTTTGGTCACAGACATCATATAAACTCTACTTCTTCTATTCCTTCTGGAATAACCAGACTTTACAACCAAATTCAGACAAAGTACTGCAGAATCCTTCCCACCCCCCTTCAATTTTCCTTCTGCTGTTTTTTTTTCTCTCTTCCATGTGCTATTTTTTCCAACTTGGGAGACAAGGAGAATGTGTATCCCAGGTAAAGCGAGGAGAGCAAGGGGAGGAGCGATGGCACAGACACATCAAAAGAGCCCTTTGTGCTCAGGGCACATTATTCCTGGAATCCAATCAAGTGCCCAAAAACCCAACCAAGCTTTTCAGACAGCACAGAAACCAGTCATGCAGGCCTCTTGGGCTCTGCTTTTTTAAAGCTTTATAGGGTACACTGAATTATTTGGTTGGGTCTTTTCAACCGTGTGACATTTGGGTTTTCAATGGCACAAATGGAGTTGATCATTAATTATTTGGATGCTTTAATTAAAAAAAAAACCTCTCTGTGAATTTATGAGGGTCTGCTGGGGGGCAAGGACAAGGAACCCTTTAGTGATTCTCTCATTTGAATGAGAGTGGGGGTCGTGAAGGTCTAGAAGGGAAGCTATAGAATCATCTTCCAGGAAGGTCTTAAACCCACGGTAGAGTTTGTTTGATGGAGGAGGGGCTTAAAGTGATGAAAATGGAAAGGAACACAGGGAACAGGATTCTGGGACCTGCCAAATGCACTAGGGGACAGGGCGTTTAATAAAAATCAATGGTTTAGCAGGGAGCCATCAGGAGCTCCTGAATCAATACTTTCACATCAAAATGAGTTTAAAGTCCCCTGGGTTAGGATGGGGGCAGGGCTGGTGTTTGGAACATTTGATTAACTGAACCAGGAAGGGTCTCCAGGGAGCAGAGTTTGTGAGTGGAATGTTGAACACCAGAAGGATGGGGATCGATGTCTTCCTGTTTCAGAATGGCAAGGTAGTGAAGGTATAACATCTGCTCTCTTCCTTTTTGGGGAATGTTTGCAGCCTCAGCCTTCTGTAACACAGATGCATGTCTCTCCTCAGTTGCACACACTTTATACTTCCTGACATCCTGAAAAAGCTCTCAGCCTCCTAGAGAGCTTCGCTCCTGGGTGCCTCTCCACAAAGGTTCAGCTCAGTGACAAGTGATCTTGGGTAGGGTTAGGAAGCCTGGGAAAGGAAGTAAGCTCTTTCCCAGAGACACCAGGAATTCCCATCTATTCAGCCTCTTGAATCCAGGAGCCTCAGGAAAAAGACTCAGCACATGTAAAAAATACTGATGAAAATTGCTTACCCTTGACATCAAAATGTACAGTCATGCCATATGCCGAAAAGAAACATGGTGATTTGTGTGCACATCTTTGCTGATTTTCCCACTTGGAATTTTAAAGCCCTTGCCTTGGAGTAATTTTATATGAAAAAACAAAACAAAACAAAACAAAACAAAAAAACCCCCAACCAAAACGCAAAAACCTTGGATGTCCCTGATGTCTTTTCTTCTGAAGGGCACAAAATTGTTTTAGGAATTGCTCCTGTGGTGCCAGTTGACTAGACAGTATTATTTATTCGTACCATTTTGCAAAGGAGAGAAACTGAGTCTGAAGGAACTCAAACAACATGCCAAGAGTCATAAAATATTAGTGGGATGGAATTCTAGCCTCCTGGAAATAGGTATTTCTCAAAAAAGACCTTACAACCTTATCCACGGGATTACGGCACTGGGCTCTTCAGGTGGTGCTACAGGAAGAAGTCCAGAGCATTTACAAATGGGTTATTTGTGCTTCTTTACAGCCACTTCCCTGCAAAGGTTGGCCTGAATACATCCAATTTAGAGATGAGGAAAATAAAATTTATCCAGATTTTTGTAGCAAGTCCATCTGGTATGTTTGGTGGTGTTTGCTTTGTACAAAGTTGAAGGCTGTAGAGGTCATAAAAAATTCAAAATAAACCAGGCTCCAGCTATTTGACAATAGAATAATGGAATTATAGACTAGGAAGTGTGATATGATAGACTTGCAGGCACGAATGCAGAAGTAAGCTTTCACGTCTCCTCTCAGTCTCAGTAGATGGAGTTGGGAGATGGTCCAAACCATAGGGGAAAGAAACAGATCACAGCTCTAACCCTGCAGGGGGAGAGGGGAGTAGGCCTTTATCTCAGGAATCTGTGAGCTCCTCAGGAGTGTTTTATCTCCCTCAGCCAGTCAGGGAAGGTACAAGGACATGAACAGTGGGTTTTAGCAGGTAAAAGTACAAGGACATGTCCTGGAGGATGTGTTCTTTTATCACAGTTTTCATCATAGGCTTTGCTTTGGTGTGGGGCTTTTAGGATTCAGTGAAGGCTCCCATTGAGAGGAGGTGTGTTTTCTGGGCAGTACTGGTCAGGCCCAATACACCCCCCAGTTTTCATTCCAAAGCACTGGATGTAGATAACAGTTACTCACACACTTATATTTGCACCTGACCTCAAGATATTGCATTATGAAAAAAATTTTCATCTTGCTTATAACTTAGGGCTTACAGGTTTCAACAAATTTCAGTTCTGTCTGGTGATGAAAGAGAAGACAAGCTACATAAGGGGCATTTGTTTGGGGGCCAAACCCTGAAGCAGAGCTACTGCATCTAAAGTGCCTTTAACTGGAGCCCTCTGATCTCTCATCTTCCCTGATTCGTATTCTTCCTTCCTATCCTAGCCCAGCATCAGTTACTCGGACATGCTTTCCTTTACCCCTTGGACTAATTTAGGTCTTTCATGTAAGGTCTATCAAAGTATCCTATATATTTCCTTCATAGCACTAGTCACAGGAACAAATAGTCGCAAACTGTGACAAGTGATCTCATCCTTCTTTCTTCCTCCACACAATAAGGTCCTTGAATGAAAGGGCCATGTCAATCATGCTCACAACGAATTTCCAGTGTCAAGGAATATTTACTGAATGAATGAATGGTGTTGTCAGGAAACTCCAGTTTTAGATTTGGTGCTACCACTACGTGCCTGGGTGGCCTTGGCCTTTCTGAATCTGTTTTCTCATCTGCTAAATAATGCAGTTGTAATGGATGGTCTCCGAGGCCCTTTGTAACAACACTGCTCTGACCCATTTTGACTTACTTGTACTCAGGTCCTTCTCTGGTAGTTTCCTCAGCTCTTCAATTCACACACCCCCAATAATTCCAACTCTCCAAAACATCCATGACAAGTAGATTTTTTAGTGTTGATTCCATAGTTCTCATGGAGAAAACTTCAGATCACAACTCTTAACATTTTACTCCCCGAATTCCCATTTGACATTTCTTCCCTTGTTTCCCTTTTTGGCTCTCTGCTGCTTCATCTTCCTCCTGGGTCTCTCTCCAGTCTCTGCAGCCACCAAAAGTTCTTTATTTTATTTAGAGCAATTTAACACTTTCCCAAACACCCTTCTCTGTTCGTCTGCCCCAGGACATATGGTTGCTGCTGCTCAGACATCCTGTGAGCTGGCTATATCAGCTCAAGGTCATTGTGCTTCTCTTCCAAATCCGCATTTGGTGACATCACGTTGGTAGCTTGAAATCAGCTATGGTGGGAGTATTTAAACCATGGAAATTGGCAAATGCTATAGATCAGAGCTTTTCTCTCTTGGAGAACTAATAGTTAAACATTTAGTAGCACATCACTGTCTAAGCCCCTCCTCTAGCCAGCTTATGAACTAGTTTAGGAAGTTGATTGAAACGAAAGATCCTTCATTATTAAACATCATTAAGCAAAGTAGTATGAGCTAAGAAAGGCACATGTAAAATGGAAGCTGTATTGGTCCAAGTTTCAGCCAGGAAACAGAAACTCTTGCCCAACAAGTCAAGAGAGGAATCTCAATATGGAAAACCTGCTGCAGAGGCATTGTAGATCTAAAAGGGCAAATGGTGAGGCAATCCCTCAGTGATCAAGAAGCCACTTCTTCCTCCAGGGCTGGAATGCCCAAGAGAGGATGCAGTGTTACCAGAGTCTAGGGACTGGGACTGCAGAGGGAGAGTCTTCCTGGTGGAGGTGGAACCCCAGAAGCTGCTGCCACAATTTCTCCAAAAACAGATGGAACAGGGGGAGTACCTTAGCTTTTTCCTTCCTCCAATGTGCTGCTGAGGCCTTGCATGGGATTCAGAAGCCAGATGGGACAGGAGCTTGGGAAACGTAGCTGGCAGGGGCCAGCCACTGTGATACAAAAGGATAGAGGGAGGGCTGGCAATGAATCTGACAACAAACAGGTGAGTTACCATCTTAATAACTAATAATGTTCCTGAAGGGACAGCCAGACACACTCATTTCCTAGTCTCAGAGTCAAGCCTTACTCTATAAACACAAGTAATCCCCTTGAGTGTGGCTCCCAAATTCATTCTACAGTGGGGAGTGAAGAAGTTCTGAAAACTTAATAAGCTGACAATTTAGCTTTTGCATCATAAAGTTGATCCCTAGAACCAGGAACCATTGTGTTTTGCAGAAAGGTGGAAGCTTTCCCATCTTTTATTCATGGGGCACAAATAATAATGACCAGAGACATTCTTTCTTTCTTTTTCCTGTCTTCCCTTTATTCCTTTGTTTATTGTTTTCTGAGATCCGGGCACAATACCAGATGATGAGATGACAAGATGTTTTAGAAACTGCGTGGATGGGAACCAGTTGGTCACAGCGCAGTGGTTAGCGGGTGTGGACAATGTAGGATTCAGACTCATCTTAAAGGAATAAAAATGCTGCTTCTTGTCCTGCTTCTACCTGGGCTGGCTGCAGGGGCAGGTCAAGTTGGTGGGGGCTGTCTTCAGCAGCTTCAGTGGCTCCCTGGCACTGGGACACTTTTGAGGTTAGTCCCATCCTTATTCATTAAAGACTCATCTTCTCCTGAGGATATTGCCACATGTGCCTTTCAGTAAATACCTGCACTTCCCCACTTGCCTCTCTGCTTGTCTTCCCGTAGTGGGGGGTTTTAGCATTTCATCTCCTGTATTGCCAGACTAATAGCTAGTGTCTAACAAGTCAGCAAATGTCAGAAGGTTTCCTCTGGGTCTAGCATGGGAGTCTCCATTTTAGGTGTAGATGGGACTGGTCTTATGGATGAGTTAGAGAACTGTGTCCCTGCTGTGTGGTATGTCCACACAAGTACACTCCTGGAATTGTGGCCTGGTGTCTTTCTTTAGAGCTTGTCAAGGGATGCCAGAATTACCCCCACTTTTCACTCAGCTCAGATCTTCAGTCTGTTCCTTCTTAGAGAGTGAGAGAGAGAGAGCTAGAAACGAAGGGGATAAATGTGAACATGTGAGAGTGGGGAATGCGGGTGGCGTGGGGTTAGGGTCTGCAGGAGGCATGATGGAAAAGGTTGGGGAGGGAGAGACAAAGAGAAAGGGAGAGGGAGAGTGGGAGGGTGGGAGGGAGAGAGAGACAGAAAGATTGAGATTGGGGGGGAGAGAGAGAGACTCTTTTTCAGCTGCCAAGAAAGGAAATGGTAAATGATAGAGAGGGGGAGATAGCAGGGTGCTACAAAAAGTTCGTGGAAAAATGGGATTGAAAAATAATATAAATTGTTCCATGAACTATTTGAAATACTCGTGTATTCCCAGAGGATTCAGAGGCAGGTCTCTATGTGCTGTTCTGGGGAAAACCCGTGTGCTGTTTCTTTCACAAAACATATGCTTTGTTATATAACTATGTAATGCAGTTTTGTGATTTGGGGAAGCTTTGACCTGTGGAGGTGGGATTCCAAGATACCCAACTATATTCAGGTCAAAGGGAGCTTATATTTCAACAGATGTGTTGAATTATCTGATGTTCCGGTTAGGGGCAGTCATGAGCCTCCAAGAAGCAGAATGCAGGTTACGGTGGACAGAACCCCAGATGCAGCACTGGGACCGGTGGCCTAGCCCTTGCTTGGTGGCTTACTTTCCATGTGTGCTTGAACAAGTCATTCATTGTCTGCTAGCCTCAGTTTCCTCATCTGTATGCAGTGATGGTAATAATCCTGGCCAATTACACAGGTTCGCTGTGAGGCTCACATGAGCTTAATCAAGTGAAAGCATTTTTTAAATTGGAATGTGTTACAACCATGCAGGGGAATACTATTGAAATGACATTTCTTGGTAGGGTTCAGTTGCCTCCCACAAAGTGAGGGTTAGCTTACTAATGCCACCCTAGTAGATGACATGGTCCCAACTTGCATCTTTTTCCTTTTGTAAGTTGGAAACAAAAAAACCCCTCATTGCTCATAAGTGAGCATTGCTAAAACATGCATCTAACTTAGGAATCCCTTCAGAAATTCCACTCGACTTGGTTTAAATAGTCTACAGTGTGAAGGAAGAAGCCATAATGGTTTCTCCTGAAGGAAGTGTGTGACCCAGGCCTTGGGGGCTAGAGCCTTGAAGGGCTCCAGACTCCAGGGACCATAGGCCCCTTCAAAGAGTGATAGGAAAAGGGCCCCTCAGGTTTCCAAGGGTGTATTCTTCAGCCTGGTCACTGAGCATTTGTGTGTATGTGTGTCTTGGTGTGCGTTAGTGCATTTATAAGAGGATGTGGTTGTGGCTTAGAGCAGGTAGATTTCCAGGGCCAACAAACTGCTTGCTTTTCAGAAAGAGTAGAGTTTTCCTTGGCTCCCCTGCTAGCTCCTTTATCTGTTTTCATTTTAAAGATATGTTTCTAAAGCACCATTTCCTGCAATCTCTTGGCTGCAGCCAGGTATGAGATTCACAGTTGCAAGTCCAGGGAGAAGGTGAGCTGCCAGGGAGAAGTTTACAGTAGGGTGGGTCATCCGGACGAGTGCCAGTTGAGGTCTCTCCAGGAAGTGGAGAGAGCCAGAGACAAGGACCCTCCATGAAAAAAAAAATTCTCCCTCCAGTTTCGACAGGAAATTCATGTCTAAAAGTCTTAGTTTGAATAGTTGGACTGAGTTCTTGCAATTGAGGAGGGAATATTAAGCTTCAAGTTAACAGAATAACACTAGTAAGTCCTTTCATATGAAAGTTTTTTGTTAACTCCCTTCACAATATCTCCCTATAGTTAGTGGCCACCATGTCTCATCTTGATCTTTACTTAGTGCACTTATGGCTGCTTGGGTAAATATCTTACGTAGTCTGCCAGAATTTGAGCTTTGAGCCCAGGGCAAACTCATCTGTAAACTCTCCAGAGTCTAACACAGTGCCTAGTACACAGGTGGTGCTTAATAAATGTTGGTTTCACACATGATCAAATGATGAAAACCTGGAGCTATTAACAAGGCTCTGATTAAAGATTCAATCATTCCAAGTAAATTAATTGAGCATCTGATATATGCCAAGCCCTGTTATAGGTACTGAGAAGAGACAGAAAATACATTTCACATAAAGATAGTAGAAATGACCCTAAGATAACTTCTTCCTTCCCTGTCCCCACCCCCCATGCACACACTTTTTATATCCCTGGCTGTTGACAATTTCTTACTATGCTGAAGTCCTGGTCTTATAATTCCCAAATTTCTGACCATATTTCCTTATCCAAGACCTGTAGCAGGCTTTGTGACTTACCTTGCTGGATTTCAACAGGAGTTGAAATGGCCCCTAAATACTCAACAATGGGATTTTTACCAATTCCCTAGGTTTGGAAAGGTTTTCTTTTTCTTTTTTTCCTGTGTGACCCCAGAAGACTGAACTAGGCTCTGTGGTTACAAGTTACAGAGAGGTAACTTATTCCTCAACTCAGGAAAAAACTTTCTAATAGAGCCTAGCAATGAAGCAGACTCAAGAAGTGACGAATTCCCCGCTACTGGAAGTTCTCAAGGAGAGACTGGATGGCAACTTGGTGGCCTGCAGAGGTGGCTTCTACCCTGAGTAGCAGAGAGAGCACCGCACTGCTATGACCCCTTAGAATTTGAGGTGAACCGTGGTTCATCCATTTCCACCTCTGACACTGGTCTGGTAATTAGGCATCAGGCTGGCTGTTCACGTCATCACCCTCAAAATGTCAGAGGAGCTCCACTGCTCTTTTCTAACTTCTGTCCGCTGGGTCTGAAATTGCTGAGTGTTACTTACTAGATGGCAAGGAGGCCCAACCTCTTCTGCCAACAGATCAGTGATGGCAGCTCCTGGTGGCTGCATTGAGAGGAAGTTGGAGACAGCGTGGGAAGGTCTGGTCATTTGGCTATGTCTTCCAGGGCTGGCGGCCTGTTGGGTACACACTCTCCATCTTTGCCCATCGCAGCTCTTTTTTTCCCTGCAAGTCCTAAACAGATGGTTCTGGAATATGGCTCCCTCCTCTTCTATGAAGTAGACTTTTCTAGGACCATGTTATTTATAAAAATGGCACATTGGGACTTAAGTGGTGAGATAAAGGTCTCCAGGAAGTCTGTTCTTTCATTCCTCTTCTTTTCTTCTGTTAACTGGACTTAAGCTGAGGTCACATGGAGTCTTGTTAAAATAAAAATACTACCCCATCCCCAACCAAGAGGCAGTAACCCAAATAGCAGCTAGACTCTGATTGTTTGCTAGAATAGATAGTACGGAATATCTATTCTAATCCTTTTCCTCTGACAGTATGGGGGCCTGGGTATGGAAGCAAAGAAGAATGAGGAAGTAGTCAGGGAAGGAAGCTGTGTGTGGGGCTGGAGAGGGGCGGGGGAGGCACAGGTTCTCAGACCTGTAGACTATTCCAGGTGGAAGGGGACTTGGAGGTCTAGTCTAACTCCCTCATAACCACAGTCCCAAGAGGGAACAGACTTGACCAAAGCCACAGGTGAGAAAAGCACTTTTCCCATCTTTGCTCGATTTGCCTGTAGGAGCCCCCCCAATGTTTCTGTATAGGGGCTTTACAGGGTGGAAGTGGGTTTCCCCAAGTGGAAAAATTAGGATAGATGATGGCCACTGCAGTTTTGTAAAAAGAAAGACAGCAACACAGAACTACACCTAAACCGCTGAGGCCACATCAAGGCTAATCAGTGTCCCTTGTCTGGTTTGTATATTTTCGAAAAAACAAATAGTAATTTATTCTTTCACTGGAAGAATAGGAAACACAAAATAATGCTCTTGGATTTCTATCTTTGGATGGCAAATGTTGTATTACACATTTTCTCTGGCTCTTATTATCAACATTTCTGCCTATAGAATTCTTAGTACAAGGTAGGTACTCCTGAAATGCTTGCAAAGTAGGATGAAAATCCACCTTTTCCATTTGTGGGGTGTGAAGGAAGAGAGAGAGAGAGGGGGGAGAGAGAGAGAGAGAGAGAGAGAGAGAGAGAGATATCCAGGAGACATAGCCTACTACTCTATGGATTCCCTGTACCTCTCATAAAAGAACTTCACAGGCAAATGACAAATGTGTTGGGGCCATTTACTTCCCTTTCCAAGGCTTTAGTGAAACAGTAGCTAGGTGTCTTCCTCTGGGGCTAAATTTGTCCTGTATAACCATATTGCCACTGAGCAGCACAGAGGCTCAAAATGGTCTTGTAATCCCTTTTTCCTTTGGGGGAGCTTGTCAATGTATTTTTTTCAACACTTTTACAATCCCAATTGTTTATAGTAACTAGAGATGGCAGAACCTGGCTGAAGAGGGAAGGCTGAGTTTTATCTAACCTCTAATTTAGTTCTCCTCTCAAGTTTGTCCAAGTTCCTGAGACGCCTTTTCCCTGTAAGTTAAACCATTGTTTGTCAAGGGAAATATAAATTAAGAGCTCTGTTTTCTGAGTTAAATGGAAACTTGGGCTAGGGAAGCAGATTCCTGCTCTGCTCTCGAGCTCTCCAATATAATATAGGAACTGAAGCTAGTGTGGGATGTAGACTTGCTGGATGCTAGAGGAATCCAAAACTCAAAGAATGTGGGAGTTATGTGGAGCCAGAAACCCAGCCTAAGTTTGACTCATCAGAACTTTTAACAATCAGGTCGGAAATTCCATTGCATTATTGAAAGGAGCAACCCTCTTTTCCTTTAGACAAAATGATTCTGAAACCACCTATATTCTCCAATTGAATGCCTACATGGGAGAGCCAAATACCATGCTCAGACCAGCAACAATGATGCCATCGTCATCCCCATGTCATTGCAGAAAGGCAGCTAAACTAGTACTACATGAGCTGTCCAATTATGGATCTCTAGATTGTAGGATTTGGAAGACACACAATGAGGGAATAACTCTGGCCAAAACTGAGTTTCTAAACCTCATGTAGAGCCAATGAGAAGTCACATAAATCTCTTTCAATTTCTCTTTGCAGAGCTAGAAATGAAGATTGCAGGCTGTAAGCTTTTACTGGGAAAGACAAAGACAATTGCAAATTGTGTCTTTTAATGGACATTCACAAGGCACTAAATCCCATCTATTAGCACCTCCCTAATCTGATAACCAAACCATCAAACCAGTATTTCCCATAAAACTTCACAATAGGTACCTTTGTAAACCTCACACAACATTAAGGAGGAGAGATGAACAAAGCTAACACAAACTGTTAACAACCTGAAAGCTAAAGTCCTATTTAGTTAAATTTCAAGCCACCATAGTAAGCAGACAGATAATTCAATTAAGTTCACCCCGGGATAGTGTTTTTCAAGAGTTGTCAGTGAACCACTACTATTAAAAACATCATACCAGCGGTTAAAAAGCAGATTTCAGGACTCTACTTCCAAATCCACTAGATCAGAGTTTTTTTTTGGTGGGTCCCAGGGATCTGCATTTTAAACAAAGTGTTGTCATAGACTGAATGGACGGTACACTTCATACATATAGTTACCATGATTTTTAAGCACAGTAGATGCTACTGTGACTAACACATACAAGTCATATTCAAGGAGTGTTTACATAGCTTTGGATTCTGATGTACTCTCTTAATCAGTAGATATTAACGATATGATAGTGGCTTATGAAATTTCTTGGCTTTAAACAATGATATTCATACTTAGAAAAAGTTGGGAGCCATATTCAATAACAAATAAGTGTTCAAGGTGAAAATTACTGACAGACTTTTTCTGGGATTGTAGATGGATTCAGCTTGGCAGACACTTACTGGGGGGCTCCCATGTGCTAAGCACTGAGCTTCTCAGAATCATGCAGCTATTGACATGGCCTGGGTTCCAGCACAGGTTTTAAAGACTCCAAGTTCAACTTCCTCTTACCTACAATTATCTTCTGGAAGAGATGAGAGCAGAAATGTTTTGATCTTATGGGGAGGAGGGATGCCAGGAAAGGGAACAGAGAAAGGACTCCAGAAGTAGGGGACTTGAACAGGAGACATTTAGATTTAAGGTGTCTAAATGTTTTACAAATGGTTGCTCTGCCTGTGGATGTGAAATACATGCTACCTGGCTACAGCCCTCAGCCTGGTTTGGCATGTCGTTCTGCATGTTCTGGTAGGAGTTGTGGGTTGTGCTGAAACTAGTAGGGTGGGAGGAAGCCTGGGGCTGGCTGGAGTGGTTAGCTCAGTGATCTGAGACCTGGAGGATTATGACTTAGGGATGAGGTGGAAATTGGCACCTCATTGATTTGTGAGACTACTCTGACTCGTGCTTGTCCCTTTCTGGGTGCCAAGTTGTGAGATTAGCTTTACTTCTTTGGGGTGGGACTTGCTCTTTGGAAAACTGGTGAGTCCTTAGTGTCACGGAACCACTGCAGCCTCCTCCCTTCACTCTTGATGTTGTCCACCCAGCCTGTGCACACCACCTCTTTCTACTCTGGGACAGCGATGTGGCCTGTCCCCCTGGAGTGGAGGGCTGGAGAGTCCTGTGGGCGGTCCTCTTCAGGCTACTTCAGGCTAGGTCTCTTCAGTCCTGTCTTCCAAGGTTTTCATGAGAAAACCAGGGTCCTTCCAAATCTATTTCTGCTGCAGTTTATCAAGCACATAGACGTGTCATATATTCAGCAGAAGCAATTTCAGAGAAACAAAGGACACGTCTGCTCAGATTATCTAATTGTTTTCTAAGAGCTAAAAATGAGAATTTTTTATAGTCATTGTCTCAATGCCAGGACTAGTGAAAGCTCCTCACTGCCTTTTTGTATATTTATAAGTTCAGTAAGAGAGTTTGAAGGTATTAACTGATATTTTTCCCTCCTGTAGTTTATCCCATGTCCCCCTCGGCAGCACTGTCTCACGCACGCACACACACTGCCTTTCCAATCAGCACGTGTTCTCAGGGCAAGGTAGGGCTAAGGTATTCCAGAGAATACAAAGAAAAGGCTATTTGTGGCTTTGATCTTTAAAGCCCACAACCGTAGGCAGATGAGGAGGACTCGAAACAAATTAAAAAGTGCCTGGGGGAAACAGCCTGTAAAATATTCCACCAGGCAGAAGTGGAGAAGAAAATGAATGGGAAAATGATGTGATTTTACCTTTGGTGGGTACTGGAAAGAGAGGCCCTAATTCCTACAGAGAATCCCAACGAGGAAATATCTGTGCTGTGAGTCTCAGCAGATGGTTCCTTACTGAGATTTCAGTGCCTCTGCAGGGCACAGACACAGCACAGTGGGAACTATGTCCACCAACACAGCAAAGGAAGCATCTGGGCATAGGCAGGCAGGTGGCAGGACAGCTCAGCAGCAATCTGCTTGGACTGATGGCCATTCTTGACCAGATGCTCAGAGGGTTCTTCAGTGGACATTCATACAGGCAGATGACCTAAAGTCCAGGTGGACATTGGTCCTCTGTGAGCATCCAAACTTAGCCTCTGCTTTGAGGAAAGTGAAGGATTCTTGAAAGAACTGAGTTCAAGTTTGTCAGAAAAGCATCTCAAACCATAAATTTAGTTGTTACCACTAACACTCCCCCCACCCAGTCCCAAAGAGGTATATTTCCTGTGTACCTGGTGATGGTCTGCAGGATGGCACATACTCTATAGGAAAGGCCACTGAGACTTGGAGAGCTGGTGGCCACTTGGTCACTCCACTCATTTGTATCAGGCACCTGTGATGGTAAAGGAGCTGCTTCTAGACATAAACTAGGCTTCATAGTCTCTTGGAGCCTTAAGTCCCTCGTTACTACAGCAGACTTCAGAGTTAGGTCCAAGGAAAGGGTATATTAATGCTCTCTGAGCCACAATATTTTTTCTTGAATCTACATGATTTGGGAAAATGTGAGTCAGGACAGATGAGAAAGACAGAGAGAAATATAACATTGAAATATTTCTAGGTTCACTCATTCTGGAGTAAATTACTCAGATCCACAAATGAGCAGTTACTTTAATCCTTTTGTCTTTAATTTGATTTCTCAGATATGTTCCCTCTAAAAAGCAATTTCAAAGGTAGGGAGGGGTAATCAACTTATGCTATTATAGGGTGGGCATCCTCCAGAGAAGTCTAGGAAATCTCTTGCAGATTTCAAAGTCTTCTTAACCTTTTCTGACATTTAAAAGCAAACAGAAACCATGCCAGATAAAAGTGAGCTGAAAACAACGGTCAAGTTGATGTCCAACTGGAAGGAGCCTGGTTCCTCCAAATTCCTTCCCTTTTACACACTCTGCATTATGAAATGGTGCCACAAAATGCTGATCTCTCTCTTAAAACACACACACACACACACACACACACACACACACGCATGCATGCACACACGCACGTAAAAATTGCTGGATTGTCATGGCTGAAACAAGCCCAGGGCAAACTGTCAACAAAACATGGTCCAGATAAAATTTTATCCCTTTCTCTATCATTAAAGTTTTAAGGGTGGGATTCAAAACCTGGAGGATTAGAGCTGAGCGTTGGGAAATGTACAGCCAAGCACAAACTTTCTCTCTCACTCCTCCCGCCCCTCCTCTTTAACAAGTTAGAGGCATGTGGCTTGCCCTTGTTCCAGCAGCGATTATTAAAATAAAAAACACCTTTGGCCATAAACACAAGTGAAAATGGAAATACGCTCATGAAAGTTTATTATTTTTCACTTCAGTAACTTCACCCTACATGGAGAACTTTATTTGCCTCGGGAGGTCTCTGAGTTAGGTAATGAAAGATCATGGGGGTTAGGCCATCCTGAATGATTGGGGTTGGGAGGCAGCTGGGACTGTGTGAGCATCCTGGCCTCGGGCCTGCAGAGCTGCTCATGTGCATCAGTTTGCACATGCTTGAGGCCCCTTCCTCTCTCTCCTCCTCCTTGAGGCTGCCCTGCCTTTGGGGTCACGTTAAGGGAGCTGGGTGTTGAGCTGGCTATAAGCCAGCTTGCCCTTCTGCTGGCTTGCTGGCCTGTATTCAAGTCATGTGACTGATTCCATAGCCTTCCTGGAGCTTTGCTTTAACTTAAGGCACTTTTAGCCCCTCCCTGGGATCTCCTGCTCTCCCAAACTCGAAAGGGATAAGGGGAGCCGTGGAAAGGTGGATATTGGGGGACAATGAAGAAACACAGTGGGAAAAGGAGGAGTGGTCCACTGGGATAATTTACTTCTGAGAAGACAGGATTGACTGTGCTCCCTGAGAGTCATTATTTCTAGAGAAAGAGAAAAAAAATTGAAATATAAGAGGTAGGTCTTTGTTTATGTGAGAGAGAAATAAACTTTTATTTCATTTAAATGACAGTTATTTTAGTTTATTTTTGTCACTTACAGAGGAAGCTGGTCTCAAATTTACAGTCACCCATTCCAGGGTGTAAGCTGTCTCTCTGAGATGGAACACGAGGTTTGGAGATAAGCCTTCCAGGACGGATGTGATAATTCTGCTCTGTAACATTCTTGGGGACCAAGGCTCCACAGAGCTCATCACTCTTCCATCCCTGGAACGTGGCCCTTGTCATCATGGCCCACGATGGCAGCACGTGGAGAGAGGGATGGTAAAGAGGAGGTCAAGTGAGCATTCCATCTGTCTCTTAAGAGAGATTTCAAGAGGTTGCCATAAGACACTTGAGTTTATGTCCCATCGGCAAGAAGGGAGTCTCTTGGCCACGCTTGCCGCAAAGGAGGCTGGAAAATTCAATCTTTATGATGAGTAGCAACATGCACAGTTACAATCGTATTATGGAAGAAAGAGAAAAGGATATTGGGGAACAATGAGCAGTCTCTGCCACAGCAATTACTGGGAGCCCGACCCTGGCCTGGCTTGTCAGCCTGTATTGGTTTAGTCAGTGTGTCCCTTCCCTGTTCCATGAATCCATGTCCTCATGGGGGTGGTGTATGTGCTCATCATTTCCTCGTTCATTTTATCTCTGTGATTTTCTGTCAATGTCCCCCCTCCATGCTTTCAGATGGATTCTTGTTTTTTGTCCCATCAAAATTGTACATAAATCAACTTTATACAAAACTGCCAGCTTCATAGCCTAGACTCAGAGCACAATCAGATCTAATAATGGAGAGTAAGAGATGAAGGGTGTTGACCTGTTTTGTAGCTTTATCACACTTTTTTTTTTTTTAAAAGGGTCTGGGCACAAGAGCATGTGCCATTTTACACGGCTTATTTTGCACTCATCAATGTGAAATAAACCAACCCCTCAATGCCTTCCTGGGCATGGGCCTTCCTGGGAATGGATTGGGACCAGAATCGTCTTTGGATCCTGCCTGGCTCAGAGACTTATTTTTACCCTGGGATGCTGCATGGTCTTAGCCCCTCTTCCTGAGGAAAATGACTCATGTCACGTCAAATCTCCCTCTGTCTGCTTGCTTTCTCCCAGCTGCCTCTCCTGTTCCATGTGAGATGTTTCTGGCTGCCTCCCTTTTCAGCATAATTAAATCCAGTAGGCTTTCCAATTGACCTCATGAGTGTGAGTTAAACCCATTTATGAAATATGAAATGATCCAAAATGCTCATGATACAGCTTTCCCAGGGGGCTGCAGAGGCAGATCATAAGCTCAGAGCTTCCTGCTGGCAATGCTGAGGGGAAGGCAGATGTGGCATCCCTGGAGATAAGCAGAACCTCCCATGGGTTGAGTTCCGGCCTTAAGTGGTGATGATGGTCATCAGTGCTCCCTGAGAGCCTTCTGTCATCTGCCTGTCTCATTCCTCTTTCCACTCAAGGGTACACGTTCTTATTTTGAGCAAGTGAGGAAAACCAAGATAAGGCCATGTCATAATGGGTTCCGGCTTTATGCTGACTCTTGTTTTGATTGGAGGCATGGAACAGAGCTGAATAACTGATCCATATGTTTTCAAAGGCATTGCTTACCTGCCCACGTTATAGGGCTGGGGTTCTTCTATCCAACATTCAAGGTTCCCTTGGTTACAAAGGGAAGGTGAATGGAAGAGAGTTTGAATGACTCAAGGCAAATCAGCTCCACTGGGGAAATGGAGGTTGAAGAGTTTGATGCACTGATGGGGTAGTTGGTGCATAGGGAGAGTCATGGGGCATATCAGGGTCAAGTCCTGGTGAGTAGACAACACCCATTACCCCACACTCTTCATACTTGTGTAGAGGAGAAGGGATTTCTGCTCCTTCCTTCAGGAAGGAATAGAATTAGAGAAATACTTCTGGCACCTCCTTCCATAGCCCTCACCTACTTCCTGGCCTGCAAACCCCTAAGCAGAATGACTCATCTGATTGGTAAGATCATATCCAATGTCACCGCTTTAGTGGTCTTTCTCTTACAGTAACTAGCTCAAAATTTATTCTGCCCTCTCTGCTTTTCCTAAAATGGGTCCCTGTGTCTGGATTATGTGGATGGAGAAAGTGGGGAGGGGGGTAGAAAAGAAGTTTCCAGTAGATCTTTCTGAACCAGAGAAGGTCTAACACATGTCCTCTGACACAGTAAAGCAGAATCCCTGTATTTGGGGCAGGGGAATAAAGCTAATGCTTACTTTGATACTTATCTGAGTCCTGTTTTCAATTGTGTAGGAACCTGGGGGTGGAGGGGGAAGAAGGCATGACATTAATTGGCTCTATGCCTGGCCCCTCCTGTTATGCTGTCTCCTAAAATGCCTTCTCAGCACTTATCTCCAAGAGCAGCAGTGCTTTCCCATGTCCCAATCATCTTCAGTATTCCTGTTGAGTGTTTCTCCTTAATTCCAGGATCATTCTACCATCTGCTGTTGCACCTATAAGCAGGTAGGGAGGGTAATGAAGGGAAAAGTTAAGGTCGTCAAGAGTAGTAGCTCACAATGAGAATGTCTTGTGATACAAAAAGGCAAAGTGCTAAAATGCACCTGAAAAGCATGTTGAGAAGTCTGGCGCTTCCTCTATCTTCTGCCTGTCCTGGTATTGAATCCCAGTCCCACCTCTTCCTAGCTGTGTGACTTTGCACAACTTCCCTGACCTCTTTGTGCCTCAATTCAATTATAAAGCCTACCCACAGGGATTGTTTTGAGAAATAAGTTATTATTCAATGCCAAGCACATAGTCATCATTGGTGAATACCAACCTACCGCTGCTGCCATCATCATCGTTATGACCGTGGACTTCCTAGAGGTGGGCTCAGGGTTGACTTAGGTGTGAACAGGATTCAGGCCTTACTCATGCTTTGAAAAAGATTGCAGGTATAGTGGAAAGATTCTGGACTAGGAAGTGACATATTTGTGTTGTAGTTCCAGCTGTCGGTGGTCTTTGGCAGTACTTCCTGCTCTGAGTCTTAGTTTACATAGTGTTACAGTAAAGGGTTTGGTTTTCAGTGGCTTCCAAACTCTTGTCTGGAGACCTGGGATGGTCACATGAGACATACCTGAGAGCTTGTTAGAAATGCAGAGGTTTTGATCAGGTGGGTCTGGGATGGCCTGGGAGCCTGTGTTTTATCGAGTTAATAAACATAACCTCTTCACGCACTACCCTTACATCTGGGATACAACTACAGCTTGGCCATCAGGGCCCCAGGTCATCTTCAAGACCTTAGCTCTAAAATGCTCTAGTTGTGTTCCAATTGTGTGAAAGGATGGAAGGAGGGAAGTTGAAAAACAAGTGAGTGAGTAGAAGTTAGCTGGCAGAAAGTTAGTGAAGAATTATCTTTTACCATTTTTCTATTTCAAAACCAAGAATTTCATCCCAAATGTGTAACAGACCTCAACCCTGCAGTTCAGCAGAGCTTTCCGGAGCCAGTCTGATCAATTCTTCTCTATCCTGAGGCACAGAGCCAGGTCCCTGGGAAAAGAAAAACTGTCCCAGATAAGCAGGAGGAATTCTCTTCCCAAAGCCAGTTCCCAACACCTCCGTGTCCCTCGGACCAAATGCTCATTTGATTAACCAGAATCTCTGTGGCTGGGAGCAGAAAGGAGAATCCATCTTGTCACTCTAAAATGGCATGAGGCTGTTCTCAAACCACCCCATCTCTGAGTCTCTTTCCTTGGCAAACAAGATGGCTTTGCTGTAATCCCACAGTGTTTCTCTCTTTAATCCAAAGAATGAAACAGAAAAACAAAAGCAAAACAAAAAAAATGGTTTCCTCCACCATATAAACTGGAACTTCTTTCATCCATTGAATGACATGGTTTCTCGCTTCTTTCCTTCACCATGGGGACAGGGTGGAGCCCACATTCCCTCAAGGAGCCCAAGGTCATGACATTCATGGTGAACAAACTGCAGCCTCTAGAATGCACTTCCAATGAACACGCACAAAGCGTTTCCTACTGTCTCCTAAATTATGGTTCTATATTTATCACTCCAGCAGGCCCCTGCCTCCCTCCCCAGCTCCCCCGCCTGGGAGCCCTGCTCCCCCTTTAATCATGTGCAGAAATGTTTCCGTTCTTCTTTCTCCCATTTTCTGAAACAATTTTGTTAAAAGAAGAATGTAATTGTTGCTAACGTTTTGATTTCTCTGTTCAGTGAGACTTACATGACACTGAGGTTTTGTGATATAATTCCTCACCTGCTTCCAAGTTTTCTGTTGATGGGTGTTTAATCTGGGCAGAATTTCATTATTGTCTGATTTACCGTGGCCTCAACGTGAGGAAAGACTTTTCGAGTGTCAACGTTTGTTTCCCTCTTTCTCTTCCTTTCTTCCCTCCCTCTCTCTTCTTCTTCTCTCTGCCATCCCTGTTAACACACTCACACACACACTCACACACACACACTCACGCACACACACACATTCACACTCTCACACACTCACACACATTCACGCACACCCACTCACACACACACATGCACACTCACACGCACACACATGCACACTCACACGCACGCACACACCCACTCACACACACACACTCACATACACACACTCACACACACTCACATACACACTCTGACGCACACACACACTCACACACACATTCACACACACTCTCACGCACACACTCATGCACACACTCACGCACACACACACTTACACACACACAGTCTCTCTCCTGCCTCTCCTCTCTTTCTGTCTGTCCTGTCTCTTCTCTTTTCCTGTCCCCCTCTGCTCTGTCTCTCTCACGTCTTTTCTCCATTTCCCCCATTTGTGAGTTTCAGCGCTCATGTCTGACGGATGACATCTTGGCTTTGTCTTTCAGCCCAGTTCACTCCTCTAAAGGCTCTTCTGAGCACTCTGCCCACAGGGGACCACTGTGTGGGAGATGAGGGAGGATCTTCAAATGGAGGGAGTTATATTGGGGATCGACACAATAGCCTCAAAAGTCCCCTTGGACTACAAGATTGTGATTCATAGGAGCCTGACACTGAGTCTTCTGTAAGAGGAAGATGTGCTTCTGCATCCTAAGGGGCAGTCAGGCAATCTGAAGGATACGATCTTTGCACAAAAGCTGCCCAATGAGATACCTAAAGTCGGGGTGTGTGTGTGTGTGTGTGTGTGTGTGTGTGTGAGAGAGAGAGAGAGAGAGAGAGAATAGACTAGAATTGATGAGAGTAGGTGGTAGGACTGTCTCCCCGCCCTTCTTGACCTCATCTATACATCCACATACCAGACCCTAGGAAGGCAAACGTCCACAGCTGCTGGGTTATGGATTTTTACAGAGGTGGAGAATTCAGCTCCTTAGCTCCACAAGAAGCAAATTTTTGTCATCCATGTTTATTGTCAGGGCTCCTGCTCCTTCTAACTGTTCTGCTAATACTCATTCCCCCACCTTTCTAGTGACGTTTCCTCTTTATTTTGACTCATCTGCCTCTGTATTTCACAACTTTCTCTACTCTTCCCCTCCACTTATACCATTTCTATCTACCTTTTCACTTGTCAAAATTTGTCCAGTTTGGCCTTAGCATCTCTCTCCTCAGAATCCTGTTTTTTTTTTTTTGGTGGTGTGACTGGAGGACTAAGAGGTTAATGGGATGCATTTTTGCATTGTAATAAAGGCAGATAGAAGGTATTCTACCTTAGCCCAGAAGAATACTAGATGGTGGAAAACCTAGGCACTTAGAAAGCTTATCAAAGAAATATGAATGGTCAAAGAGCACTTAGGTCCCCTCTCATTACACCTTGCCTGCAAAACTCAGAGAGCATCTTGCCTTGCCTTATTAAACCCGGTAGGGAAGGATCATTTTTGTGTCCATAGATTTCCAATAAATAGCCAGAGAAGGTGAGTCCCATCCAGCATTCCCAAGTTGATTATTAGGAAACCATTTTGCCATGGTCTCTTTTGCTTTTTTAAGACCTTAAGATTCTTATTTTGCCTTTGTTGTTGAAAGTTGGTGGGTGCCTGCTCTATTCTTCCCTCATTGAAACTCTCACTGACTGCTTCACTTATTTTTCTGATGGACTTAATTGAATTCTCTGCTTTAGGAAGCTGAAACATGAAAGGACTCATTTTTTCATTTTTGATTCTTGAGATACCTATATCTTAAGCTACAGAATATGAGTAAGCTGGGTGATTCAGGAATTCCAGAAGCCAAGAGAATTAGAAATGATATTCCTCCATTATGGGTTTTTTGTTGGACCAAGGAAACCCCTACATTTACATCTTGACTCAGGGCCTGTTTAGTAATTAGTCAGGAAGAATCAGCTTTGGAAATTTACCTATTGTGGCAGTTTCATAATGTGTCTGCAAATTATTTGGTATTTCTCCATCATCAGACGTTGTAGCTTAATTCTCCTCCTCTTGAAGATGGGCCAGGTTTTGTGACTGCCATGACACACATAACGTGGCACATGCTATGGGACTTCCAAGACTGGGTTGTACAAAACTATTTGACTTGTGCCTGGCTCTCTCTTAGGATGCCCCCTGGGGAACCCAGGCACCATGTTCTGAGTTGCTACATGAAGAGGACACATGTAGGGCTCTGGCCACCGTTCCATTTCCTGTCTCAGCGGATGGCTGGCATCGACAGCTAGACACGCAATTGGATAAGACTTCAGATGATCCCAGCCTCCCAAGTGCCCCAGCTGATGCCGAGCAGAGCAGAGAAGAGTTGTCCCCACTGGGGCCTGTCCACATTTCAGATTCACAAGCAAAAGCAGCGTTATCATTACCTTAAGCTGCTAAGTTTTGGGGTGGTGTGTCACACATCAATAACAGGAACAGCTGCCTCTTTTGCCTAAGCCTTCAACATATTTTCTGAAATTTCTGACTCTGATCTAAGCCTCTCATTCCTGGGCACTTCAGTTCTAAAGTGACACAATTCCATGAATTGATCCCAGGGAATAAGTCCTGATGTGGAAGTGAGTTTACTTCTTCCCATCAATAATTTGCTTTGCAATTACACTGGTAGCCCTGGAATCAGTTTCCTTAAATGTAAAATAATGGAGTTGAGCTAAGTAGTCCTTAAGGTCTCCTCGGGTTCAGTTTGTATCTTCTTCTTCATGAGTCTGCTCTGGCTTCAAGGGTGAGTTTGCTTTATCGAAGATCAGCCGTGAATGACTGATGATGGTTTTGTGTCACATGGCCTCTCTTTACAAGAATCACTGGCCACTTACAGAGGACTTCGGTGACTTCTTCCAATAGAGTGAGTGATGCGGACAGTTCAGACACCGCAGCAAGTTCAAATGTATCTGTACTGGATGTGAGGGGTTACTGCTGATCTGACTGCTGCCAGATATTTGGGAGTAAGCTGGTCACTGACTCCCCTCTTCCTTACACGTGGCCTGACATAAGCGAATCAAAGGGATCCCCACCTAGTCATGGAAGGCTGGTGCTGCTGACATCTCTGCCAGGAACGACCTTGAAGGCCTGGAAGGTAGATGATGGTCCTCTATTCTGAGACATCATTGATCTCTGAAATCCCCAGAATTCTGGACCTCTTCCTGGTCCCATTCAACATAGGGTCCTGAGTGGTGTTTCTCCCCTTCCTGTAGAAGTCACAGAGAGAACTTGTTATCCAGCAAGGAGACCCCACGAGAAGAATTTCTGCCGAGAAAGCAATTGCTTCTGACTTTCCCTTGAGAAAGAATGACTTGGCTCGGGTGGCGGGGGGTGGGGAGGAGGCAGGCACGAGTGGAGGGGCAGCCAAAGCGTGTTGTGAAACCCAAAGCATAAGGAAAACACAAAAAAGGCCGGAAAAAAATAATAAAAAGGGTTGGGACTCTTATAAAAGCCCAAACCAATAGCAGGAATTCTGAAAAGTATAGGATTTGATTATATAGTGGAGTATAGTCTTGAGCATTAACTGCTGACCACCCCTCTCCTTTCCGCCGTGGTTTGCTCAGGCAGAGGATCATCCATGGGTGCTGCCTGGGCACCTCTGCTCCCACCTGGGATCTGGGGTCTTTCCCTCATAGCAATGACACTGCAGGCTGTGGCTGGTCTTCATTTACTTGTCCGCAAACGCCAGATGCTTAGCCTCATCTTAGAGGCTTCCCGTCTTAAGCCGCTTGATCTCCAGGTTTTTCTTAACAACTCCAGGTCTACCTTGTCACCTCTGTGGGATCTTCTCTGACACTTCAACCTGGGGAGGCATCTGCATTCCTCACGTTCTTCTGACACTCTATTGTTCTCTGCATGTCTGTTTCCCATGGGCCATTTTTTTAATTATCTAGATCGTATTTATTTTTATTTATTGAAACAATTGATCGTACATATCTGGGGGGTACAGCTTTTAGTATCCATAACTTGTATCTAGATTTTAATAGGAAGAATAAAGAATAAATAAATGATAGGAAGAATCAATACGTGTCCATGGTTTTAAAAAGGACACAAAAAGATATGTATAAACATGTGTGTGTATAAATGAATAGAATACCTCTGGAAGGATGCATAAGAAATTGGTCACAGTGGTTGCTCCTGGCAGGAGTGCTGAGTGAGGCTGGTAACATGGTTGGAGAGACACTTTTCATTACATACCCTTTTATTCCTTTGAGTTTTGAACCAGGGAAATGTATTCTCCAATTAATTAATCAAAACTCTGAAAAGATATATAATGAGGTAACCATTATTATTTGTGTGTGTGCGTGTGTGTGTGTGTGTGTGTGTGTGTGTGTGTGTGTGTGTGTGTGTGAATCCTTCCAGGGCTATTCTATGACAATATAAATATGTACAGAGAGACAGAGAATATGTGGGGATGGGGGTGAGTTGTGGGAAGGAGTGTAAGTTCTCTTGTGCACAAATAGTAGCATACTATATTTACCATTTTGCTTTTGCTCCTTACTTTTTAAAAAAATTATATATTTTGGAGATCATTTGTTATCAGCACATTTACAGCTGCCTCAGTGTTATGATGGTTGCATTTTTCTTACTGTATGGAAGTGTTATTCTTTACTTAATGAGTCCCCCCTTGCTGGACTTTCAGGTTGTTTCCGTGCTCCGATTAAGTAAATTACATGGGCAATCCTTGCTCTAGTTCTCATGTGTAAACTCATTAGGGGCCAGGCCCAAGGTTTATTCTTTCTTTGTATCTCTCCCAAATCTGCAGTAGAGTCAGTAGGCATTATAGGAACAGTAGTTTGGGCTGATCACTGAGGGTCACTGGTACTGCTTAAACAACCACTTCTCTAGTTCTGATGCCAGTTCACCCAAATTTGTAATTTACTGTTCAAACTTGACAATTTGTAGGGTTTTTCTAAATAATTTCTTGAAATGAAAATTTAGCAGAATCCAAACCTTGCAAAAAGTGAGCTTTCTAGTCTGTAGAGAGGAAGAGAATGCCCCCCAGTCTTTTGGTTCCCAGTGAGTGTGTGAAAACAAGTGCTTTAGACTCAGTAGGGAGAGAAAGAAGGTGGCAAACGCATCCATTTTTACCTCTTTTTCTGTCTCAGCTCACGGGAATGTTTGCACATTGAGCGTTGGCAAGTGGCTTAGGGATCTGGGTGAGTTTCTTGGTGTGGATAGGAGATTTGAGGTTGGGAGAGTGAAATAGTTGAAATGTAATGCTGGTTGTGAAACAACTTGCAAAGGGTGCTTAGCTAGAACACAACTCATCTCAACTGCTCTGGACCCACCATGCTCAACGTAGACCTGAGAGGGTGAGAGTGAAATGCTTAGAGGTCATTTGAGTGGGATATAGGAGCAGCAACTACAGGCATGGGGAACGTGCATTACAGTCTTCTGGGGAGATTTGTGGTCCTCCCATCCCCATTCTGATAGCCCCCCTCTCCCTTTATTAAGAATCACCAGATGGCCACTCCTGGTGTTTGAGTCACTCCCAGGGATTGGCAAAGGGATCAAGTTTCCAGATCCCTGAAGACAAGGGGAAACATGCCAAAATATGGACATGGACTCCGTTCCACCTGCTCTAGCTGAGCAGCTGCTGAGAATAAAGGCCCGTACCTGATACCTGGCAAACAAATGCAGTGTTGTCCCATGAATCAATTACTTCTCTGAGATGCCCTAGGGCATATCTGGGGAGAAGCTTCCAGAACAAATCGAAGAGCGGCAGTCCTTCGCTGAGACTGGAGAGAGTCCACAAAGGAATCTGGATGTCACAAAGGAAGCAATGGTTCAGCAGAAGAAGCAGCTGTGGAGAGAGCTGGGAAGCTGGAGAAGCAGGACAAGAGACGCTGGAGGAAGGAAAAGAGATGGCTGCGTATGCCCTTGCGTCTTCAGAGAACAGCAGTAGCACTCCAGAGGAGTGAGAGAAGAACCGTGAAGACCCCAAAAGAAGCAAAAGCCCCAGGAGCCTCCTCAAGAGGGTGGAATGGAAGACCCACTGTAGAGCTAGGGCTGGAACTGGAGCTCACAGATCCATCGAGCCCATTCACAAACCCTTCACATGCAGGTCTACGAGCTAGGTAACAGGAAAAAGGTCCTTGGAGCTGTGGTTGAAAAAAGAATAGTCTTTATTTCTAGATGCAAACTCTCTGCTGACCAGCAGGTCAGAGCCACTGCTTCACACACGCTGAAGAACACACGAGAATAGCAACATGCTAAAAATACACAGGCATGCATGAGCACTAACTCTACTCCCACACAACTTGTTTACAAAGAATACGCTGCACCACCCCCAACTGGACCTGAGGCGAGGGGGCCTGACTAAACTACTCTATTTTCCCCATACCCACTCATCTCTTTCTCCAAACCCAACAAAAGGAAATCTTGCTCCAAGGAGGAGCTGGTAGCAGTGATCCTGATGAGTCAGCTGGCAGCCCAAGTGGTCCCAAGAGGAAGACACCATCACCCAAGGAGGAACCAAAGAGTGATCCCGAAGAGGCAGGCAACAGGAATGTCCCCAAGAGTAAATTATCTTCTGAAGAGGAGCCAATCAAGGGAGGAAATTGTCTTCCGAGGAGGAGGGGATCCAAAGAGGCTGCTGGCAGAAAAAGCAACTCCAAGAAAGATAAAACCTCCAAAAACCATCCCAGGAGGACTACAGTTGACATCACCTGGGGGGTGGGCACCCCCCAAGATGACATTTCCCAACCCATTTCCTATATCCCAATGCAAAGAAATTCACACACACACACACATACGCACACACTCTCACACACACACCCAGTATCTCCAACACAATTAACTTCCTTTGTTAGTGGGCATCTGCCTATTCTTTATAGGCTTTGGGGTAGAATTTTTTTTTTTTTTTAAAAGGGGGGAAGGGGACTGTTGTAGAGATCCAAATAGTGTCCTTAGGGGCCTTGTGACTTAATTACGCAACCTTTTCTCTATAATGGTCTTTTTTCTCTCAGGGCTCTACTTGCATTTACACTGTGATTCAACTCCTTCATTTTGGTGCTGTCCCTTCTTTGTGACTTTGCTTTTATTGTTTCCTTGGCCTTCAATGCCTTTTCTTCCAGGCTCTAATACATCTTTTCTGAAACGTCCTCTGCACCTCCTTCCTATACCTAAGAATGAACCCTGGGCACTCATGTAGTGCATGGGCCGTAGCCCGTGGGAGTCTGTACTACAGGATTGGGATTCTGTCCAGATTCGCTTCTCTTCATCTCTGAGGTCACCGTGCCTGGACGGATTTCTTGGTTCCCCTGCCTGCAGCTCCCAGCTCACAGTCCATGACCCAGATTTGTCCTCATGATGTGGTGGGGTGGAGAGCTGTCCCACACCTGCATATTGACCTCTGTCTGCAATAACCACACTTCCCACACCACTGTGCCTTGTCTCCACGTGGCAGGGCACCTTGGCAGGGTATGTCTCCTCACAGCATAACCCCAGAATCTGTTCTGAAGCTGGCAGCTCCTGTGCCCAATCTGTTTCTTTTCTGCTCTGGCCACCACTAGGCACATAGCCCTCAAAACTGGTCCTCTGTGTCTGAGGCCGTCCACTCTGCTCCACCCCCCAACAGCCTCTTACTGTCTCCTGTGAAACACCCTTCAGTCTTTGGGACTAATGTCAGCCACCACCTTCTCCACAACAGTTTTGTCATGGGAGAAGAAATACATGCATAGAAATGCGTAGAGTGGAAAGTGAAAAGAATTCTCCTCACACACGCCCCACTCCTCGGAGGCAAACATTTAGAACGATTTCTAATTTTAGAGCTTCTGCTGGTTATCTCCATAAATGTAAATAACACACTTTTGCCTCCATTAAAAAATTTTTTTTAACTTTAAATAGCATCTTTTGATACTGTTAGATGTGAAATTTAGCTGATTCCTTGTACCCCCTCCATGAGATGTATTTATTATTTGAAACAATATATTAAAATTTCCTCATTAAAAAATGTTAGAAAGTATCCTGATTCCCCAGTATTTAAGGATGAATTCAGTGTCCAGTCACTTCCCTCCACCTTTTCTCTGAGCTACTCCACCCTCTGCTATTTGTCAAGCATACCATGCTTTTGAAATTTGCATATTTGTAGCATTTTCATGATCTTTTGTAACCATAAAGTCACTATAACTTTTCCAACAGTTATGTGAATGTTGAAAAATCAATAAACAGTATTTGCAAAATATTATTTACTACATGTCTGATAGGGTATTTAGACCTACAGAGAAAAAATAGAGGTTGTATGTTTCCACTTAAAAGAAAACACTTCAAAGGTCAAGATCAAATAGATGCTCCTTTTAGACTCCATTAATTATTGAAAATTATGCCACAGATGATGATAAAAAGGGAGGAACACAAGTAAAGAGTCCTGTGTTATCTCCAAAGGGATAACTAGGGTAGAAGGGAGATAAAATATAGGGAAACGACCGTGGCCACCCATGTTTGCTCTACAAGGGAGGTGGGAAAAGGAATGAGGACAGAGGAGGGGGATAAAGGAAGACGTCGAGCAGGCGATGGGATGAAGGGTGGGGACAAACACTTAAAAGCCATCCACATTATCTAGATATGATGGTGTTTGAAGGCTGGTAAACATCTCCCTTAACTATTGGAAGCGTTCACCTGAAAAGTGCCAACCTGGTGGTGGCCACATCAAAATAAAATTGATAGGGCCCCATGGTTTGGGAGAGGAAAGACCTGGATTTTGTTCTTTCAAACTGCCCTGGGGTATGGCATGGGCAGGATATAGTCCTGGGGATGGCAAGTTGGCTGAGAGTCTGCTACGGAGCTTGCTGAGGGCAGCGGGGGTGCATTTTGGGAGCAGGGCTAACAAGGCCTTTTAGCTATGGAATGGATCTCCTGGACAATAACGATAGGAAGTCCCAGCCGTCCCTTAGCACCATCCACAATGACAGGGGGAGCTCAGGTAGGGCCAGGGCAAGCAGGGATAGCTACTGGGCTGCAGGCAAACTGAAGGAGAGATTAGATCGTGAGTTGAGCCAGCCAAGGCCCTCAGTAGCCAACGTCAGGAGATTGGCCACGATAGAACCATCCTCCTAAATGGTCCTACTCTACAGTGTTGGTCAGCCAGGTTCAGAGGGCACTATGTGTATACAAGGGCCTCTTCTCTCTCCACTGCTTTGAGGACACATTAAGTCACGTTCATATGCCCAAAAGCCATACTGGGAAAGGAAAGGGTGGGAAAGTAAGGAAATCTGAGGACCTGGGCATTTTACCTAAAAGCACTGTTTAAATTACTGCATTTGACTGAAATTACCCATTTGGGTTGAATTTACTTTTTTCTTCTCCCAGCACATGTGGGCATCTGGGGAGGATCATATCAGTTAGAGAGCTGTGAAGAAGCCACACTTTCTCTGCATATCTGGGTGTAGTGTGAGTCTCCAATCCCAAGAGATCTAGACTGTTATTAGATATCGTTTTTTTGTAACCACCCAGAGTAGAAATATCTGGCAAACATCCTCTGGCCTAAAAAGGTCTGTACTGTCCTATAAAAAATTTGGGATTATTCACAGTCATGGGGGACAGGGAGAGGCTGGATCATTGAAACTTCTCACAATAATTCAAAAATCTCATTTTTGCTGACTGTTGACCATTGACCAAAATCTCCAGTTACTCCGAGGTTGCCAAATGGACTGATTTGAACTGTATCTCTTTTTATTGTCCCTATTTGAGGAATGAAGAATCTGTGAAATAAGTACATGACCTAGCTTTCTCTGGTTGCTGGGACTGGGCCTGAGGGTGGGAATTGAAAACGGAGGTTGGGGATGAGGCTGAGGTGAGTGTCTGAGTCACTCCAGTATGGCCCCAGGGATTTGTCTCAGAGTGGTCACAGACTTCGTCAGAGCGCTTCAATGGTTTACTTTCCAGTGCACCCAGAAGAAAAGCTCAGCTCCTCTGCAGGCTGCACGGCTTGTCCATGCTGGCCCCTGCCTTCCTGTCTGATCTTACTGTGCCTCTGTCTTCTGCCTCATTGACTATGCACCAGATGTGCCAGTTATGTCAACGTGGTGGTTTTTAAAATTTCATTGGACATTCTTAGAAAACACTAGAATATTTTCTGTCCTTTAAAGTCAGTACCCTGTTTTCTTAGAATCCTCTTCACTCATCTCTTTCCATAGGTATGTCAGTATCTCAACTTCAATGTCTTCTCCATGGAGAGGACCTTTTTGACCTGCTGGGAATCTGCCCCCCTTATCTTTCACAACATCCCAGGTATTGACTTCTTAGACACTTATCACAAGTTGTGATGACTTATTTATTTATTGGTTTGCTCCTTTGTGTGTCCCTTGCACTGAACCTAATCTCTGAAAGGACCACGTCCGTCTTGTTAATCACTGTGTCTCCAGCAAAGAGCAGAGTGCTGCGTACGTACTTACATGCTCATAGATGAATGTTGGATGCATGAAGAGGGCAGACGCTGTTTAAGGCTCTGAACTCAGTGCAGACACATGGTAGCCAAAAGGAAGGAGAGGAACAAATCATCCCATAAATTCTGTCTGTAAACTGAGTAATGTCCCTCAAGGAGATTGTGCCTTTGTTGTCGCTGGGGAGATGGATTAAGTGAGGTGGATTTGGCAAAGTTTCCAGTGGCAGAGGAAGGGTTAAGATGAAGAGAAGAAAAGACAGATGAAGTGTGCTCAAAGCAAAACAGATGTTTCACCTCAAATCCACTTTGTTTCCACGAGGAAAAGGGGGAACAGGAGTGTGGGGGGAGATGATAGGGATTATTTGCCTGGGCTTTGCTTCCCCCTGAGTTGCCCAGTCACTGGTGACCTGGGGCTTTTGGCTTCCTCCTCCCATTGACTCCTTTCAGCCTCAGCAAAGGAGACATGGCCAAAGAATTTGTGAAAAAGTACTAGCAAGTGGAAGAGGGGAGGGGGCAGGAGAAAACCCCAAGAGTTGGCTTGGGGAGGCTCTGAGGCTGTTTCAACCCCAAAAAGAAAGGTGTGGCCACAGAGGGAAGCACATGCTGGCATACCAGGTCACTGAGAGTGGGACCCCATGAGAATCAAGACAAGTTCTATGCATGGTGAGGTGCCCAGGTCTCATCCCTTAACCTCAGGTGGACAGGAACTTCACCTGAGGCAGGAGAGACTCAAGCTACCTGGTCTCTAGCAGGATGATTGATTATTGGCAGGGAGGATGTTCCTCAGTGGAACACTGGAGAGCCATATAAATGCTCCCGGACGCAGCTGCTCATACTCAACACTCAGGGAAAATGTATTAGCCACCTACTATGTGCCAAGTCTTGTTCTTATCACTGAAAATCAGCAGTGAACAAGCAGCAACATCCACACCTGATGGAGCTTACATTCCAGTGGGCTAACCATTTACATGGGTTCATGGAATTTGTATTCTGTATCTTTATATTTTAGAATCCCTACTGCTGAGAGTAAAGCTATCCTGTTTGGATGCCTCTTAAAAACTGTGAAATTGGTGGCATTCAACAGAGTGACCAGAGCAGTCACAGTTAAGATTCCAAGTGAGCAAAGCAGTAAAGGCATGAATAGGAGAAATGGCTGTTTAAGTCCAATCGTGACAGGCTGGGCACTAAGGAGCTTCTTGTGGCAGGATGAGAGTGGTCCTCAGAACACAGAGAGACCCTTGGGCAGCAAAGAAGCAGCTCACTTGGCTTATTTGGTGCCCCTGGTGGACAGTGGAGTAGATTCTCATGGCTCTCCCTTGTTTCCAGACCATTTGCAAGCTGCCACCCCAGCAGCTCCCCCACCGAGGTACAGACATTCAATCCCACCAGCATCTAGTCCTTTCCTGCCAGGTGCCGGCTGGTACCCTCCTTGGGGACAGACTGTTATTGGTGGCTCTGTTACCTGGTTTCACCAGTCTGCCTCTTCTCTATTAATGTTCTAGATGTGATTTGCAGGGTAGGGCAGAGGAGGGCTGGTCAGGAGTCTGCCATCTCTAGGAGGTGCTAAGAAAGAATCAGAGTCCAGGTGAGTAATTATTAGTTTCCTCTTTTGCCTCAGTGTACTTTGCCAGCTCTGTCTTATTGGCACACATAGGATGTTTTAATCTCCTGAAATTCTTCCACTGATATTGTAATCACTTCATCCCCTCACTGACCACACTCTTCTTTCTTGGCTCTCGCTCCCCTACTTGAGTGATTCCTCTGAAGTTATCACTTTTTTTTATGCCCAAGTACCTTAGCTGATAACCAATCACTCCGAACCCAACTTTACTTCTTTCTTACTCAGCATAGACCTGGGGTCATAGCAATTCAGTTTATTGGTTGTTTTTGTTTTTGTTTTAAAAAATAATCCCCTTTTAGCTTATGCTATTGTTTGTCACATTTCTGTTACTTGCAGCCAATGCATTCCTAACCAATGTACCTGATCTCCCTGGTCCATTTGATTTTTGATGTTGCTATGCTGTACCTACTAAGAGTTCCCATGCATCTCCTCTAATTAAAGATCTTCTATATTTTATGAGACTGCCAAAGCAGGAGGAGTCCTTAGAAATCAGTATGCAATCTCCTAGTTTTATATACAGGGAAACTAAAACCCACAGGAAAAAAAAAGTAATATGGGAGTGGAACAGCCACGCCTGGAGCCCCAGAATCTTGAAAATTAGTCCAGTGTTCAGTGACAGCTGTCTTCCTATCTCCTTGGGTTGAAATAAGAATAAAGGTTGAGGGTGTAAAGAGAATCCCTGTTCTTGCTTGATGTGACCGTTGTGGACACACACTGAGCATAGCCACATGCCTTGAGGCTCTGGCTGTCTTGTGGAAAGACAGAGCCTGAAAACATTGGGAGCAATCATCACCCAGAGAGTGGGAGACCCAGGGGCTTACTCACTGAGGTTTTCTATCTACTTCTCTAAATTACTTTCCTGGAGACAGATTCAGCCTCTGTTCAGTCCCCCAAAGCAGCACTAAGTCATGAGCTCAGTGGCCACACTCTCGTAGGCTCCATGAGCACAAGCTAATTAACTACAAGAGTTGCACACACAGGAAACACACTGCTCACCAGATGCCCACTCCTTTGTCTCTCTCTCTTAATCTTAACCCCTGTTAGGTCCCATTTAGACACTCAATATCTTACTTTTCCTCTCTGTTTCTGTCTGTGCATGTGAAATCTTAGGCATAGCCCTTAATCTGAACACCAAACATCTTATTGATTTTTAAAAAGTAATTATTTCAAAATTGATACATAATAATTGTATGTAGTGTATGGGATACATGTGATATTTTGATACATATATATATATAATGAGTAATGATCAAGTCAGGGTGATTGGGATATTCATCACTTCAAAGAATTATTTCTTTGCGTTGGGAACATTCCAAAGCTTCTCATCTAGCTATTTTGGAACATAAAATAAATTACTCTTAACTGTAATCACCCTACTGTGCTATTGCATACTAGAACTTATTTTTCTTATCTAACTGTATTTTTCTACCCATTAACCAACTTCTTCTATCCCCCATCTCCCTTTCCCAGCTGCTACTAACCACCATTCTACTCTACTTTGATGAGATCAGCTTTTTATCTCCCAAAATATGAGTGAAAACATGCAATATTTGTCTTTCTCTGCCTGGCTTATTTCACTTAACATGCGTCTTCCACACTCATCCATATTGCTACAAATGACAGAATTTCATTGTTTGCTTTTTGTGGCTGAATAATATTCCATTGTGTGTATATTCCGCATTTTCTTTATTCGTTGATAGACACTTAGATTGATTCCATATCCTGGCTATTATGAATAGTGTGGCAGCAAACATGGGAGTGCAGATATCTTTTCAACATACTGATTTCCTTTTTTTTGAATACGTCCTCAGTAATGGGATTGCTGGATCATACGGTGTTTTTATTTTTAGTTTTTTTGGTGATCTCCATAGTCTTTTACATTCCCACCAACAGTGTATAAGAGAGTTCCCTTTTTTCTACATCCTTGTCAGCATTTGTTATTTTCTGTCTTTTTAATAATAGCCATTTTAACTGGGGTGAGATGATATCTCATTCTGCTTTTGATTTGTATTTCCCTGATGGTTAGTGATGTTGAACATTTTTTTATAAACCTGTTGGCCATTTGTATGTCTTCTTTTGAGAAATGTCTATTCAGATCCTTTGCCCATTTTTAAATTGGATTATTTGTTTTTTTACTGTTGAGTTGTTTGAATTCCTTATAGATTCTGGTTATTAATCCCTTGTCTGATGCATAGTTTGCAAATATTTTCTCCCATTCTGTAGGTTATCTCTTCACTCTGTTGATTGTTTCCTTTGCTGTGTGGCAGATTTTTAGTTTGGTATAATCCCATTTGTCTATTTTTGCTTGTGTTGCCTGTGCTTATGAAGTCTTGCCCCAAAAATCTTTGCCCAGACCAATGTCTTGAAGTGTTTCTCTAATGTTTTATTCTAGTAGGTTCATAGTTTCATTAATTCCTTTCTTGTGAATCCCAACATCAGATTAGGTCACTGAGCGCACTACTCTCAGTAGGGAAGCGTCTCCCTGCGGCTCTTCCTTGGGTGTTCTTTGCTGCCATTCTGGGCTCAGCACAAACATTAACTCCTCAGGGAAACCTTGGTCACCGCCCTGTGCAGCCCATCAGTGTCTAGCATGCTTTCCTTCCCTAGTTGGCCTGGATGTTTTATTTTCTTCGTAGTAGTTAGCACCAACTAAATGATTGTATTCATATGTTTACTTATTCAGTTTCCATTTTTCTTACTAGAATGTAAGAATCTCTTCTAAAGCAGAAACATCCATTTTTGTGGTTCCCGTTATCAAATCTGTGCCTGGCTTGAGATAGATATTCAGACATCATTTGTTGAACTAAAGTGGACTAAAGATGGACTTTTGAGTTGAGCCTGCCTACACCATGGGCTGTCTGTGCTGTGCATATGGACAAGCCCTGGCACCAGCTCTCAGTCCTAGGCTCACAGCACAATGAGGACGGTCCTGCAGTGACTTTCCTACCACCATCTTTCCCAGTGTCTGTCTGCACCCTTGCTGTAATACTGAGTAATCCACTGTTGTTAAATCAAGCCTTGTTATATCCATCCCAACCCAAAGAGTGCTTTTTTTCCCCATAGGATAGGGGGAGGTCTCTCTTAAAGGCTTTATTAGAGATGCATGCCTTCAAAGCTGGTTGCTAATCCCACCTCCTCCTGACTCCTCCAGAGCTCTTCTGAGAAAGCACCTCTCCTTCTCTCCTTGGTCTGTGCTAGAAATCTTCAGGCATCAGAAGAGTTTCCATGACTTTCCTTGAGAGACTAGAGAGATCACAGCTTCTTACATATCTCCGTAGATGTCTGAATAGATTTCCAAGTTACCTCTCAATGTCCCCTTGTATTCAATCCAGCCTCCTCAGCTTGAGCTTCAGGAACTGCCTCTCCCCACCACCTCACTCCCCCAGCCCAATTTAACTATGTGCTCATTTCCCATTATTTGCATGCTTTCCAAAAATGCTTCTTGGTCCTGGTCTGCATGCCCCAGTCCCCATGCATTCTGTCTCCTGCTCCACACCACCTGTAGAGAACTGTACTTACCTCTCCTTATTCCAAATTCCCTCTTTATCCACAAGTCCTTACTCAAACCTTCTTGTGGGAGGGCTTTCCTGAGTCACTCTGACTCGCTGGACCTGAGTAATTCCAGCTTCCCCTCCAATGTATCTGTCTGTCTGCACAGAGCCACCTCAACAGGATCCAGATGTGTCCAGATACAAGTAGGTTCAGATTTGGGTCCCCATTTAACCTTCAGGTTTGCAGGAATTTTCTTCCAGGTAAGAAATTTGTTTTTCTCGGTATGAGAGGGCCATCTGTCTGTCTCTTTTGTGGCCATCAGAGTAGAGAATAAATTGGAAGACCATAAATGAGTAATCATCCTGACTCCGGGTTTATTCCTCCTTGTCATTCTTGCCACCCCAATCCCACTCATCCTCTCCATAGTCCTGAGGCTGACAGGTTGCGAGTCAGAGAAATGATCTTGAGTCCATTAGAAATTCTTCTTTCTAAGGCAACCCAGCACAGCTTGGCAGGAGCAGGGAGCAGGAGGTGGGAGGAGGGGGACGGAGGGGAAGGAACCTCTGCCCTTCGGGATCTTGCAGATTATCAGAGAAAGAGAATCAGCAAGTAGGCATAGAGGAAAACACATAAAGGAGGTTGAAGGAAATGGCTTGGAAACCCAGAAGCTTGGCACCTGGGTCTCTGTTTCACCCACCATTGACTCTCCTGGCAACTGTCTAGGAATATTTCAGAGTCACTTGGGTAGAGCCCGAGAATGAATCAAATGTCTCTTTTCATAGACCCACCAGGCTGGCGGAGAGCTGGATGGTCATTCTGTCCATTCCCTGGCCCCTAGGCCAGACCACATCAAGTCAGCCTGCCCAGTCAGGGGTATCTCCTGCTTCCAAACCTCACCAGAGATGGATCCTACCCAGCTCTCTCTGTCTGCTCATCCTGCCCCAGTGGTTTTGAGCCTTGATAATGAATGGCTGAGATGGCTGCATTCCTTGGACAGCCTCTTCACCGTGCATATTTGTCCAGCACTCCTGGGGAGGGAACTCAAGGGGATCTAGAGGCAAAGCCCTGTGTAGGGCTGTCCAGCCATACTCAGCTTTTTCCACTGGGCCTCTCAACTGCATTCTGTCTGTGCTCCAAGATGAGGAGGTGGTTCCCATTTGCAAGGAGATGAATGCTGGCATTTGACTTACTGCTGTAGCAGGGTCCAGAAGCCCTGGCAGAGAATATGTCTCTTTAACTTGGAAAAAGACATTTTGAATTCCACCTGCCTGCTCAGTCTTCAGCACCTCTTCCGCTTCCACCTTACTTTTCTCTTTTCACCTCTCCACCTGAGATTACAGCCTGCTAGGACAGGCCCTGCTGACAGCCCTGTCTCTGCTTGGGGTCTCCCAGTTCTGTTGTACTGCTAGATGGAATGCTGACAGCTGAGATTGCTCAGTGCCTCAAACTGGGGCTCAGAAGAGAATAGGAAGTGGCTTTGGGTGGAGGGGTCAAACCAAATAAACAGAATGTTGATCGAAGGTTGAGATTTATTTTAAAAACAGATACCACTGTCAAGTTTTCTATATGTCTTTGCTATGGAAAATTTTATTCCTTCCAGATCACTTCAGCTTTTCCCATTCTGAAGAGTGACTTTGTAGAGTATCATGGCCATCTCTATAGCCACTGATAGCAATAAGAATTATTGTGGGCATCACATGCTGCTTCTGCTGGAAAATGCTGTCCACTCACCTCTATCCATTACTGTCCTCTCTACCTTGGAGCCTTCAGGTCTTTCATGGGTCATGCGTGCTGCTTCTTTAGCCCACAGAGCTACTCCTCCTGCATGCTGCCACGGTAGTCCTGTGAGGGAGAAACTGGGAGAAAGTGGTAACACAGAAACCAAGAGGGGAGAAGGCTTTCAGAAAGGAGTACCTCAATGAAGTTAGTAAGAACTGGAAGTTTGGATTGGATTGATGACTAAGTAAGAAATCAGCAACTTCCCAGACAGAAATTTCAGGGGGTTGTAAAGTCAAAAACTGAACAATAGAGTGTTGAAGGGTGAATGAGAATACAGCGCAGACAGTACATTTAGACAATTCCTTCAAGAAATGGCCTGTGAAATAAAAAGAGCAAAAGGTGATAGCTAAGGAAGAGGAAGTGGAAAAGGACAATAATTTATTTATGCATTTTTAAGGTGTAAGTGACCTGAGAATTGAGTAGTTTGGGGATATTCAGTATTCTGGGTATTTTCTATTCACCACTTTCAGATGCAATCTTGAGCCTTTTCCACCCTGTTCTGTGCCCTGAGATGCTGACATTTCATGATTGTGTTAAGGGGTCCTTTGTAGTCCAGCTTCCAGTTGGGTTTAGCTGATGGGAAGCACTAGCAGGAGCTCAGAGGGTGGGAGAAAAAGGAGTTCAGGGTATTTACCCCCTTGTCTCTCTCTTTGCTAGATTAAGGTTTAGTAGTGAACCACGTTTCTCTGTCAAAGGCCATGTAGTGAATTGAATTTTGTTCCCCCAAATTTTAATATATTGGAGGCTGGATTCCCACTGTGACTGTTAAGAGGGTGGGAAATCCTATTATGGTAATTGAAAGGTGGGGTCTTGAACAGGTGATTAAGTTGATGTTTTAATGGTGGTCATGCACATGGTTCTGAGGGCTTTAAAAAGAGGGCATGAGGAACTATCTCTCTCTGCTCCACCATTTTCCGCCATGTGAGACCCCTGTGACGCTGTAAAGCCACAACCAAAGAAACCCTTACCAGATGCATTCCCTGGACTTTGGACTTCCCAGCCTTTGAAACTGTAAGCAGTAAATTTTGTTTTCTTACGCATTACCCAGTTCCAGGAATTTTGTTATGAGCAACAGAAATGGACTCATACAGGTCACAACTCCTGCCAGGCAGCTATTTCCTATAGCACAGATGCATCTCTCTACTAGTTCTGTTAATTGCTCCTTTTTGCTTTGCTTCTTCAGGCCTAGGGGTGGTGATGGCTTCGCTTCCTGTTGTTGCTAGTCATAAGAACTTTGCCAATCGTTTCTGATTTCCCTTAACTCTGACCACATCCTTGTAAGTAATCCCTTTATTAACCTCTCCTCAATCACTCGCTTTGAGTATGTCATCTGTTTCTTGTTGGTGACCTGACTGGAAAAGGGGGGCAATTAAAGACCCTGGTTTCATCAGAAGGCTACAAAGAATGCCAAGAATATGGAGAAAGCATACTACAGAAGCTGTAACAATAGAACTTAAATAGAAATGGGGAAATTTGAGTCAAAATGGTGTTGTCGGTTTACATCTTGAGGCCTTCAGTCTGCTTCTGACCCATCACAGTGATCAATAAAATAGCAGACACGTAGATGTGGCTGGATCCCAATCCTATGTGGCCACAGGTCAAAAAAGCAGGCAGAGGCAGCTGCCTATTCAATTCTACTAGAGTAAAATAGGGTGTTAAAAAAAACCATCTTTCTTTTGCTATCAAGTCATGAAGAGGCTGGAGAAAAATGCTGCAACTTGAGTCTATGGCTGACATCAAACTGCATACCTAGGGAGTCAGGAGAAGGCAGAACACAGCCCCTGAGCAAAGGCCTAGGGCAAGACACCTGCTGCCTTGGAGATTAAATCTGTGATGTCTCTAATATCACATCAAAATGGAAATTCCAAACTGCCCAAATATAACCTGCAGTGGACTTACACAAGGTGAACTTGTAAACCAAAATTGTGAAATACAGGAATGTTAACAATGAAGCAGGCACTTAACAAAATAAAAAATAGTAAAATGAATTCATGTCAGGTGAAATTAAAATAATAGGGCAATCAGAAAATGATTTAAAAATAAGTCCATTTAATGTGGTTGGGGGAGAGAAAAGATGATAGGGCAGGGGTTAAGGAACATTTGACTCCTGGATGGCTACCTAGTCATCCACAGTATGAAACTGCAGCTGTGCTTGAATCAGCTTCTAAAGGTAAAAGTTACTGATTGAATTTAGAAACGTTGGTAGACCTGACTCCCAAGGAGTTGGTTTATTGCATGCACAAGAAAATGCAAAATAATAAGAAGCATGCTAAATATACAATCCCTTCATTTTTATTGCCTGTAAGAGCTAAGAGGAAAGAAAAAGAAAGTGCTGGGTTGGGCCTAGATGCTGAAACAAGCTCGCGTTTTGGTCAGTCTAAGCTTTGATCACTATCCTCAAGGCTGCCCACAAAAGGAAAAATTATGCCAGGGCAACAGAAAGTATCTCTAATACATCTGGTCACTAAAAAGATGTTGGGGGAGGGCACAGCCAAAAACCAAAGGATATAGTGTAAAGAAATGGTCTCATTTTATGGATTGTTATCACCAGCTTCCTGAAGAAGCTTTATTAAAATGGATTGTGTGAGAGTAAAAAAAATAAAAATCCATTTAGAATTGCCAAAGAGATAAACCATAATAAAAAAATTAAATGATAAAGCAAGAGATAATAAAACAGAGGAAACAAAAATTAAGTGCACGTAAGAGAATATTTAAAGTAACAGTAGTAAATTGTGGTACTAAAAAATATAGCCATTGAAAAAAATTACTCAGCAAATGGAATAAGCTCTAACCTAAAGTTTAGAGTCAAAACAGTAATAAAGAGAGTATACAAATGGGTATGATAGTTAATTTTATGTGTTAAGTTGAGTGGGCCATGAGGTGCCTAGATATTTGGTCAAACATTATTCTGAGTGTTTCTGTGTGGGTATGTTTGGATGAGGTTAATGTTTTAATTGCTGGAGTAAAGCAGATTGTCCTCTGTAATATAAGTGGGCCTCACCAAATCAGGTGATGGCCTGAGTAGAGCAAAAAGGATGACCCTCTCTCAAATAAGAGGAGATTCTCCTGCAGACTGCCTTCAGACTTTATGTGCATTGTTAGTTCTCCTGGGTCTTAAGTCTGCTGGTCTACACTGCGGATTTGGACTTGCCAGTCTCCATAATTGTGTGAGACTATTACTTCTAATAAATCTCTTTCTGTATATGAACACATCTTATTGGTTCTGTTTCTCTGGAGAATGCTGACTATTACAATGGGAAATTAGAACTGAGGAATATAACAAAATACAGACAGAGAGAGAATTTTATACACATTCATACATACTTACATATACAACATGTGATGGGCAGTTAAGAGGCAAAAAAAAAAAAAAAAAGTGGATCGAGAGTCTTCAACATGAATCTGATTAGGAGTTCCAGGAAAAAAAATGGAGAGAATGATATAAGGTTTCAGAATTGGAGTCAAGAATCCTTAGGATGAAATTTTACATAAAGCACAAACAGAACAAATAAAAATACACTCACATCTAGTCATGCTGTAGTGAAACTATAGAACGTGAATAATAATAATAAAATATATATATTAAGATCCACCAGAAGGAAAAGGCAGCTTACTCATAAAGAAGGAGAACTATATTGATAAAAGAATTATCTTCAGCCACATTAAACCCCCAAATACAAATGAGTTAATATCTTCATGGCAATGAGAAAAAAAATAATAATCAACTTAGAATTTCATACCCATCTAAATTATTATACAATTGTGTTTTAGTCCATTTTGTGTTGCTATAACAGAAATACCTGAGACTGGGTGATTTATAAAGAAGAGAGGTTTATTTGGCTTACAATTCTGGGACAGCTGCGTCTGGCATGGGCCTCAGGCTGTTTCTACTCATGGCGGAAAGTGGCAGGAAGCCGGTGGGTACAAGCAGATCACATGGAGAGAGGAAGCAAGAGAGAGAGAGAGGAGGTGCCAGGGTCCTTTAAACAACAAGCTCTCACGGGAACTAATAGAGCAAGAACTCACTCATTAATCCCCCCTCCCCCAGGGAGAACATGAATCCATTCATGAGGGATCCGCCCCCATGACTCAATCAGTTTTCAACACTGCCACATTGGGGATCAAATTTACATATGAGTTTTAGAGGGGACAACACCTCCAAACTGCAAAAAATTGTGAAGGCAAAACAAGGACACATTTGGTTACTTAAAGACTAAGGAAATTTACTACTCATGAACCCTTGTGTTTAGTTCAAAAAGGAGAAAAGTGAAATTAGAGGGAACAATTGGAAGCAAGACAGAAATAGTTGGGAAGTATTTCAGTTAAATGCAATAATTATTCACTGTGTAAAAACAAATTTTGTGTTGAAAAGCATGGGGCTAAAAGTCTAGACAACAGCATCAAAGAACGTTGGTAGTAGCGAGTGCTCAGTAGTTAAAACATCTTAAGATGCTTGTCTTGTTTAGGAGGATGCTAGAGATAATGAATAAATTTAGAACTTAGCAAAAATTTATATGTACACATGTATATTTAAAAATTTATGACTAACTGTTAAAATAGAGGAAATACAATTTAGCTTCTAAACCAGAAGCCAAGTGGGGAAAATGCAGTAGTGGGGACAGTAGCTAAAGCTCTATTAGTCCAAGGGAAGGCAGGCAAGGAGGGAAAAACAAGGATTTAAAAAAGAAACATGGAGAGAAAACACAAAATAAGTAAAAATTAACATTGATTTAACAGAGAAAGCAAGTAGCAGAATCTTACGTAGATAAATTATATCACTTATCTTTAAAGTTACCAGGCACACAAAATAATGGTACATGTTTTTGTATAAATATGTTCTAAAAATATAAAAACCTGTGCAGGTGGCATCCATCTCTTCAGGGGAAGGGTTACCAAAAGGGAGAAAGGAAAGAGTGAAGGGGGCTTCAGTTGTCTCTTTAGGGTTTTATGCATTTTTTTATTTTTAAAAAGCCTGACAATATATGATAATATTAACATTTTTTAAGTGTCTAAAGTGGTGCACGTGTGTGTGTGTTTAAATTGTTCTCTAGAATTTTCTGTGTACTTGTATGAGAAATATCTCATGATTTTTTAAGAGAAACATAAAAAACAGAATTGTACAGCTGTGCAAACAGAATTAAAACCAACATGGCAATGGGGGATTTCCTTAAACCCGGAGAAAGACTTGGAACGTATTCTCTAGGTTACAGCCAGGTAGATATGGACTGAGTCTATAAATCACATAACTTTGTGCTCATGGACTTGTCTTAATCTATTAAGAGCTAGGAAAGTAAAAGGAATAAGTTATAAATAAACCAAGGGCTAGGTTCTAAAACAAGACGTGGCACACAGAGAGATTTGGCCTAAGGGAGAACTGTAAGGGACTGCTCAATTCTCTCAACCTGTGCCAAGCTGACTTGTATATACTTGAAGTGACTGTGTGGAATTTTTTCCTAGTATTTATTGAGTACTTGTTATGCTCAAGCCACTTTGCTAAATGCTTGACCAGTGTTATCTTGTTCAATCACCTTCAGCCCAAGAGCACTGTTTTTATTGACTTACTATTTCATAAGAGGTAGTATAATGAAGTGTTTGGGGTCACAAACTCTACAGATTTAGATCATGGCTTTGTTTCTCACTAATTGTGTGATTATGGCTACTCACTTACCTTCTCTGTGCCTCAGTTTCCTTATTTTTAAAGTGGGTATAATAACAGTAACTATCTCACTACATTGTTATTGTGAAGATTAAATGCTTTGGTATGTGCAAAGGCTTAGAGGATTGGTTGTTGTATAGTAATCATGATGTAAGTGGTTGCTATTATTTATTGCTATTTTGGATGAGAAAACGAAGATCCAGAGAGACAACATAACTCGCAAAAGTTCACAGCTAGTAATGGTAGACTCGGGCCTCAGATCCGGGACTGATTAACTCTAAAGTCAGTTACTACACTATTATGCCTTCCCAGGAGACATCAGAAATAGGGAGACATCAGAAAATAGGAAATATCAGAGTTACCAGAGAAAAGTAGTATGAATCAGGGATATGAAGACAAGGATTTTATGGCAGAAATCTTTCTGGATTTTCCCTTACGTGGTAGCAGACAGAGCTGGTATTCTACCCGTCAACGTGTCCCCCCTTCCCTTCTTTTCAACAATCTACTGAGTTTGTTCAGGCATCTGCCCTCCTCTGTGAAGTTGTGAGCTTCAGGGAGGATAGAACCTCATCTTCACCCCGGAAGATTGTTCATGATTGATCTGAGTCACTAATGGTGGTCCTATCGCTCTTGCTAGGTTTGGTTTGGGCATGGGCCTGTTGCATGATTCTGATTAATGAGATGTGAGTGAAAGTCTTATGAAGAGGTGTCTGGGAAAGGTGTATTCATGTGGGAATAGATGAGCTCCCTTTTTTGTTAGACATTATGGTGTCTGGGTGTCTTAGTCCATTGGGGCTGCTATAACAAAATGCCATAGACTGGGTGGCTTGTAAGCAACAAAAATTCATTTCTCACAGTTTTTGAGGCCAGGAAGTCCAAGATCAAAGCATTAGCACATTTGATGTCTGGTGAGGGCCTGCTTTCTGGCTTATAGATGGTGCCTTCTGGCTGTGCCTTCACATGCTGCAAGGGGCAAGGCAGCTCTTTTATAAGGACACTAAACCCATTCATGAGGGCTCTGGCTTCATGACCTAATTGCCTCTCAAAGGCTCTACTCTTAACATTATCACATTGGGGGTTAGATTTCAATATATAAATTTGGGGGAGACACAAACATTCGACCACAGTGCTGGGTAAGACTGTGATAGCCATCTTCTAACAGCAGGTTAGCTAGCCCAAGGATGAGCCCACACTGTGAGAGGGTAGAGCAGCAAGATGAAAAGAACCTGGGCCTTGTTGATGTCAGTGAGATCTGGATTAACCAATCCTGGAATTGCCCTGCCCATGGACTTTCGTTATGGGAAATAATGTTTTCTCAATTGTTCAAGTCAGTTGAGATGTATATTTTTCTGTTAAAACATCCAAATCACTTCAACTACAAAATCAAACTCCTCTTACTAGGGGAGAGAAAGAAATAGTGCCATGGGATCTTTAGCGTTGTGCATCGAAGGGCAGCCCCACAGCCCCTTGTCTTTGAGAGTAGGGAGTGGACTGTGGCAGCACAGAATGACAGCTCGGCTTGATTTCTCATATCACACTGGAAAAGGCCTTTCTGTGAACTGGGTCATGAGCTGCTAGAGAAGCAGAGTTCTCCCAGCCCTTTAAACCGAGGAGCTCCTGAAACAATAAACCAAGCAGGAATCCAGCAGGGAAGATGACAATGCTCTTGGAGCTTCTCTCTACTCAGATTAGTTGCATGAAGGTAATAAAAACCACCCAAAAGAAACTGTAAAAAGAGGCCTTGGGAAGTACATTCAAGACAGTGAAAAGGAAGGAGAACAGAAGGAACCCGTGGAAAGAAAATCTTCCAGACCAAATGATGGTCCAAAAATAATGAGACCAAAGTTCAAAGAAGTAATTTAAACCAAATAAGGCAGGGAAGGACAAGCCAGCAAGGGGCGGGCTCACTCCACAGGGAGCAGGCTAGGAGCAGCAGGGATGGAGCTGAGCAGAGTTCAGTTTAGGACAGCCCATGGGTCAGAAGGAACCGAGAAATGCTCTTGCTGCCCAGGTCAGTGAGAGAGTAGGACTAGATGATGTGCCTTCTTACCTCCCCTGCCCCAAGGTGTCCCGAGCATCACCTCCACCCTCACCATTGGCAGGACTGCTCAGATGTGCAAAGCACTTCCCACCAGGGTGGACTTGCTGCTGCTGCAGCAAAGAATCCGTGGGACCAAGCAAGTTGTTTAAAGCCAAGCTTCTTTCAGTCTGTATTGTATATTTCATTGCAGCAAAGAATTGCAGGGCCATCCTGTGAGCCAGGGATGGTGGATGCTAAGCTCATTAATTGCTTGCTCAATTTGTGGATTCAGGCTGTTGCTGATCCCATCGGCCAGCAGCTTAGTGTCAGAAAATCCATCTGGTTTATTTTTGTATTTTGCATGTGGATATATGTGTGCAATTCCACGTTAAAAAAAAAAAGCTCTCTATGCACTTTTTCTATTATCACATACCCCATTCCAAACTTAAACTCCATACCTTCTCCCACAGTTTTTTAAGCCACAACACTGAGTTAAACATAATTGAGCATTTAAAGAGGTACCAAAATGAACATGGAGAATTTAAACTCTAGTACACCACCCTTGAAATCTCTCCCTTCTATGTGCTTCCCTCAATCACGATCTCTGATATTTAATCTTATGACAGAGGACAAAACCAAACTGTGTATCATGGTCACCAACAGATTCACTCTGCATTTTGATATACAAAAAAATAATGTGGCTTGTAAGTTTTTTCTATGACTGATCTAATAATGAGCCCCAACAGCATTGGCGAGAGGGACAGCAGTCTTTTCAGGTAATGGTATCTCACTCTCTTTCAGTTAAATGACATTCATCCCAAAGAGACTCTGAGTGGCTTGGAAGTCTCCTCCTTCTCCTGCTCCTCCCCAAGATGACATGCAACAGTTAAAGCGGGGCTCAAGAGGCTTGCTGATGGAAAAAGTGGGGGGCTCTGAGCCAACATGGCACCGTGTGGATTCCCACTCGTCTCCACTGTGGAGTGGATGGTCTGATTTGGTCCCTGAATTTGTGACCACTGGTCCCCAATGGCCTGTGGGGGCAATGTGGTGTCTTCTTAACCCAGGGCCCTCTAAGCACCTCTGTGGTTCCTCTCTGAAGCACTTGTGGATGTCTGGGTCCACTGCTCACCATGACAGGCCGTGGAGTATGAGAAGTGCTGCTGGAGGCTTGCCTATCTTGTCACTTTCCTGCGCCACTGCTCAGCTGTCACTTAGGCGGTGCTGACTGTGGCTTGTGTCAGCTCTTCCAAGAGGCTCTCAGTCTCCTCTGAGCTGTGCTTAGGGAAGAGTGCTGCTGGTCACCTTCTGCAAATGCTCTCAGGTTCCGTCCATACCCACCTGGAAATTTCTACCATGCCTCCTTTGGTCTTGGGTTTCACCCCAGGGGAGGGTAAACAAAGACATGTTGTCTGACCTCTCTGCCCTACTTCTCTCTTCCTCTCCTCCCCACAGTCCTCCTTGGGACACTCAGGTAGCTTCCCCTCCACTCTGGTCTGCAGGGTAGAATATGTGTGTCCCATTCCTTTACTCTCTTCCACCTGAGATGGGATTTGCCCCTCCCTATTTCCTGAGACAAAGACAAATAGGATGCATGGAATTAGAATTTGTTTTCACAGATAAGTGCACATGACTTTTGAAGTATTTTAAAAAACATAGTGATCGCATTAGCATATATAGACCCTTGGGGCTGGCTGGGAGCCCTGTACGGAAAAGACACTACGGCTACTTTCTGGCCGAGAAGGGAAGGGAGGAGTGAAGAGCCTCGACAGCAGAGGAGTAACATCTCCAAGGTTTCTGCCAGTTTCTAACCTTTCTGAAACAGGATTCTTGACTGCTCCTGCTTTCTTGTAATTTCAATATAGCACATACATCTGCATCTCTTACTATCCCTCACAGACCTACAGGGTGTTCCTAGGAGCTCTGGCACCATGGATTAATTTGCAGTGTGGCATAATGAAGATGCACCCAGCAAAGACCTTTTGTATTTTTTTAAATTCAGAAAAGTCGAAAGAGTAATATGATAAACACACACATCTCCCACTCATACTGAAAATGTTGACTTTTTGTCATGCAGGCTTCAGATAGTGCATGAGTATAAAATCCTGCAGTTGAAGTTGAAAACTGTTTTGTTTCTCTTCTCCATCCTAGTCTCCCCTTTCTCTCCAGAGAACATTGCTCTCAATAATTTGTTGTATGTCAGTTTAGTCTATATTTTTATTAGCTTATTACAGATGTATATATCAGACAATATATAGTATTGCTTTGTATGTTTAAAATTTTTCCCTAAATGGTATCATGCCTCATGAATTGTATTGTAACCACTTTTTTTTAGTCAATAACATGTTTCTGAAATGTATTCTTTTTATGCATATAGACCCAGTCCATTCACTATAAATTTGCATTCAAGTATGCAATATGTAAGTACATCTATGAATTCTCCACTAAAAAATATTCAGATATTTCCTATGTTTTCTCCTGGTATTATTCTCCTGGTATTTTATTTTTAATGATAGGAAATGTTGACGCCACCTAATACTTTACTTTCAGCCCAAAATTGGCTGGAAGACTTTGTTGTCTGTAGAGTGGCCTAATGTTCCAGTTGACGGTGAACTGCTGTCAACCAGCAGATATTTAAGGATCCAAGTGTGCCCCACACAGTTACAGACTGAATGTCCCTGGGCCCCTCTTTGACTTAGTTCCCTTATCTGTGCAATGGCATCATAATTCTTTCTGTCTTCTTGGGCTCTTATGAGGGCTTATTGATTAAGTTGTGGGGCACATGCTAGTGTCCAGCACATAAGCCCTCTGTTAATGGTAATTGTATATGGCAATTGATGCCTGGTATAGAACCCAGACTTCTGACTCTCTGGTCAATTTTTTTTCAGAGACACTTGGCCTGTGTTAACACTGTTGATTAGACCCTCTCTGAAAGAGTTTATGATTTGTGAAGACACGAGTCCAACCCACAGGGCAGAGGCAGCAGGCTGTAGTGCCAGGTGGTGGGCTAACAACCCCAAATGCTGTCAGGACTCACAACTGCTGCTAGCTAACAGCTGTTCTCTGGATTGTTCAGAGCTGTCTTTGCAGGGCCTGCTTGGACCTGCCACAGTTCAGCTGACTGCAGGAGCCCAGCTCAGAGCCCTTGCCATAGGCTTATTCTTTGCACAGGTCTGGCCAATCAGAGCTGTGTTGCTAGGCAGCCCCTGTGGGCAGAGCCTCGCTCTCCAGCTCTGGCCACAGCCAGCATAACTGTCCATAGACATTCCTTTGCTACTTTTGTTTGGATTTATTTTTTAAAAGCACCTCATACACACTTCCTGTTATTCCCCTTCTATTCCTCCATTCAGCTCCCAGCCAGACACACACAAACACACACAGGAACCAAACTCAGAATCAATAACAAAGAAACCTTGGTTCAAGACAGAGAATGATCTTTAAGAAAATCCTTATTTCATGCTTGTCAATGCTGAGAAAATCCACTCTGTAGGATATTTGGGGCACTAATTTAAGAGATGATGCCATTGACACATATTTAACTTCCCAGACATAGAGAAGTCAACAGGAGAGAGATGATAGGATTTCACACAATCTGCCCCCCACCCACTGTTCCCATCTCTCCCAAGAGCCCAGTCACGAGTGAGTGTGACTAGACACAAGTCATCAACATAGTGAAACACACGCTCTCCGCCTTTCTCCTCGTCAGGCAGAACATCTGGATGTTGTCTGCACATCTTCTCCACTCCCTACCTTCTCTGATAAGAGAAAGGACAAAAGCAAGGCAAGCACATTCTGGAGAGAGGGGGTTGCAGGCAGCGGGGTCTCATGGCAACTCCAGAGCACACTGGGAGGGGGAAGTGGAGGAGACAGATGATGACGTGACCAAGATGGTGGGATACAATGTGCGGATGAAAGGAAAAGTTCTATTGCGGAAAGAAAGGGAGAGGGGTCAGGGAGTTTTGGGTGGCAAAGAACAGGAGAAGATCATGATTTTTTAATAAGCCACCTTGATCTATCTTATTGAACATCCTGACATGTTCAGAGAGAGCTGTGAGTAGAGGTTGGAATACCAGCGTAGCTGCGGCATTTTGAACTCAGTATTGCTTTGGTTCTGAACATGCCTCACGGCTTTCTAACCATCGCACTCACTTATACTGTACTCCAATTTTTAGGCAGTTTTATAAGAACATACATAAGTGATAAGTATCATTAAAATAGGGTTAATTTTTTTCTAAGTTACAATGCTGTAGGGTGGGTTGTAGTGGAAAGACTAATTTTCCACAAACCTGGTTAAAGCTAGTTATTAGACTGTTATTGCTGAAAGAAAGGGGGAATTAGGCAGAAAGCCAGTCTACCTTGCTTCAAATGCTTTTTCTCCAGAGATCTGATCTTCCCAGTCTCTTCCTTAATCTCTCCATCTCTTTCCCCTTACTAGGTGGTTGTTCCAGTGGAAAGGGAAGTTTGTAGTACTATATCTATAGGAAAGATAATACAAAAGTTTTGAAGCAGGAGTGTGAAGAATAATTCAAAAACCTGATGAGTTCTGATTTTGTTCTTAAATAACAGCTTAAAAACACATGTGAAATATAAGCGGTGGCCTTAAAAGCCAGAGTTTAAAATAAATGAGTTAAAAAAAATAGTGATTTCCATATTTTAAAGTTTTGCAACTCCTCCCTACTCCCTAAACAAAAAGAATTCTTTTAGGAATTAATATCTCATGTGGTAAAGAAATATTTTTCTGATGTTAGGAATTCCTTAAGTTTCATAATAATCTTTTTCTTCATTTAAATTTAAGCAAATTTAATACTTTTGATTTTTAAAAAAATAAAAAGTAGTAAGATCCCATATTTGTAAAATTATACTCATCTATATATGTTGAGACGTGATAGGAATGATTCTTACCTAAGAGTGATAAGGTTTATTTTAATGATAAAATATTGGGATGATTTTTTTTTTTACTTCTTTTGTCCTTTTCAGTTTTGTATAATTTTTTTTGGTTTTCTACATATATAACATAATTTACTTAAAAAGGAAAAGAAATTAGTCAGTGTCTTAAGAAGTAACTGAATGCCAACTACTTTTCCTTGTAGATTTCACAAGGTTTCGTGTGTGTGTGTGTGTGTGTGTGTGTGTGTGTGTGTGTGTGTGTGTGTGTGTGTGTGTGTGTGTGTGTGTGTGTGTGTGTGTGTTGGGAATAGCAATGTCGCAGTGCATCTGTTTCCAGGGGACACTTTGTGATATCTGAGTTCAGTGGAATGAAGACCAGACAAAGGAGGGCGTAAGTAGAAGTGCAAGAAAAAATGGAGACCAGGAAAACTGGACATGACTCAGCAAAATCACACTGTGCAATTTTCAGAAAGCTCAAGGTCTCAGACATTACAAAGTTACCCATCCCCCTTGCTTCTGAACCTACAGGGAGCAAGCTGTGTGAGGAGGGTGGGTGGCAAAGGAAGAGAGTGTTCCAGACACAATGGCCCTCCTCCCAGAGGGGGAGAAAGGGAGTGAAGGGGGTGGGTTGTCCGTCAGAGTGCAAGCAGGGAACAAGTGTCCTTTCTGTAGCTGGATTGAACTGGGGGAGGACCAGAGGCCTGGAGGTGCATCTCCATAGCCAGCAGTTTTCAGAAACACAACGGAAGTCTCCCAGACAAAGCAGACAGGTTGGCATCCCTTTCCTGAGAGTCAGAAAGAGGGGAAGGAGTGAGGCAGGCCTAGCCAACATACCAGGGACAGTGGTGAAATCTCGGGAATCTGAGGGGTCTGCCAGCTGTTCTTCCCACAGCAGCCAGGGCAGCAGCTCTCATTGCCTGCACCTGGAGAAACAAAGTGAACTTGGCTGCCAGACCATGAAAGGACATCCTTGGGCTGAAGGACCAACTGCCTAAGAATTTACTTTCTGGTGCCAGCTCCTAAGTGCAGAAGTCTGTGCAGGTCTGGCCCCCTGCATGGGCCCTGGGACCCTTAGGGGTCCATTTTTGCACTTGATAATCCTAGATTATCTTCTCTCTGCTTTGTCTCTTCCTCATACCTTGCCAGACACCCTTCTTCATCTATCAATAGATACTCCTATCTAGTGTAACCAATGCTCAGACTCAGAAATAAAATCCAGTTCCCATAAACGCTCTAGATCCCAGCCATCCTCTTTTACCTGAACTCCTCATAGCCTACAAAGGAGAAAACAAACAACACACAGAGACAAAAAAAATTAACAATCAACAGGAGGGAGATTTCCTGGCCCTGGGCTGGAGACACAGCAGAAAGTTGTAGCCACACAAAATATGCTCCGTGGCCAGAGGGTCATGTGCCGTGACCCTGGAGTTGAGCAGCCTGAATGCAATACAAGGTGCTGAAGTGCTGGAATCCACCTCTTGCTTCCTGGTAGGCTGGTTTTTAGCTGTCATATAATTTTACAGATGGACAATTCCAGAGAGAAATGACTTGCTCTGTGTCACACCGTAAGGTGTAAATAAAATGAAGAGAAATGACATAGATCTTGTCCCAGTTATTCAGCATTCCAAGACCTTTCCTTCATGGACTGAAGTGGCTTAGCTGAAATGGGTGTCCAGCAGGCTGCTCTGATAGGAAGCCAGACTGGCGACCTCACTGTCCTCAACTCCGTCTCTGAGTTATCTGAGTTTGGGATGTAAAGTAGAAAAAAAAAATCTCGTTGACATTGTACCTAAGACAGAAAATAGAAATCCATGTTATGCTGTGCTTCCCAGGTCTCACAGTGTCTGACCTGTTTTCTTCTGGACCATCTCCTCTTCAGGACCATTTTCTCTTTCCTTTGCAACAAATATCAACCTAGCCCGTTCATATGTATCACTAGTATTTTGGCAGACACGCTAGTTGACTAATTCTGCTCCATCACAAAATGAGTTTCCCACCAGGATAGAGGAGGAGATTGTATAAACAGACATAAACTGACAAGAACAAAAGGAATCTATAAAGATGACATGGTGGCATCTTTGGGATGACAGGACCGGCCTCCAGGCCACAGCAGCTTCCAACCACAGCCCAGACAGAGAGAGGCCACTCATATGCTGTGAAAGCAAAGGTATTGCCCGTCTTTTGGTCCCCACCTGAGTGCTCCACTAAGGAGAGTGTACTCTCTTCAGTACAGGTGAACTTGGTCAGGACAAGAAGCTCCAAAGGCTTACCTAAATTTCTTGTTGGTTCTACCATAGTTTACTCTGTAGTATTGCGTAAAATTGTTTAGCCAGACTCTTACTTCATACATTCCAAGCCTCTGACCAGGACTCAAATTTTGGTTAGATGTCACCCCTCTCAATTTGACTGTATTTGATGTGCAGGTATGTGCTGACATATACTGTGTCCTGTAGAAATGAGACAGGTGGGAAGAGGAGATGCACAAGGAACTGTGTTGCATGCTTCGGATCAAATTCATGCAGGAGCCATTTGGATGAACTGCAGTGCCCTATCCTAGATAAACAGATCAACCTGTAAATCTCAGTCAAGAGCCTGTCCACGGAGGATTTCATTGTTCATAATTTCCATGGCAGTGCTAATCAAACTTTCACTACTCCTCTCTTGTTCTGGCCTTACTGAATTGAGGTGAGGTATGTGGTTCTTACCCCCAATTCACCGATGTGGAAAGGGAGACCTTAGGGGTTGCACTGCAGAGAAGTCCCCAGGAGGGTGAGGGATGGAAGTAGAGTAAGCATCCCACTCTTCCAACCACTCTCCCCGTGACCCCATTGCCCTGCAGTGAAGTGTCCCCAGAACCATGGTCATCTCCTCTTTGTGAGACAAACATGAATCTCTCTTGGCCTAGTGCTCCTGAGGAAAGCAAAATATGAAAAGGCATTTCCTCTGTCTTGCCAGATGGCTTCAGGATAAAATTCTTCCCCAAAGTAAGTCTTAGCGTCCAGTCAACTGTTTCAGGGAGGGCAAGAAGTAACATGAAGAAGAATTTAATCTTCCTTCCCTAAGAATCTACTACATCCAAGCTTGGTATGAGCATGCCCTGTCAAGACAGGCAAGATTGTTGAGCTGAAATCAAGAGGATGGGTCCCTGGCAGAGCAGACCCTTTTAAGGGTAAGGATTAGATGCTGTGAAAGTCCAGACTGGACTCTCTTATGTGCATTTCCATGTCTCCCTAAGAGCTGGCTGGGAAATACATGGAATAAGCTGAAGAATATTGAGTACCATCCAAACCATCTGGAACCCACAGTGGAAAATTATGAGGGTAATATGTTGGAACAGCCCTGACTTCTTGAGATCAATGCATACTTGTGTGCCTTTTTGCATACTTTGTACTACTTTTCATTTTGAAAAAATGAACAGGTAGCATCAAGAATTGCTGCTCATTCTTAAGATGCTTTGGAGAAGCCAGAACATAGGGAAGCTAGTGCAAGGGAGGGTGATAATCAGGGAAAACAACCTCCTAAGAGAAGTGTGAAGGAACTGGATGTTTGGTCTCAAGCCCTGCTATACTAAATACTTGGATATTTTGTATCTGGTTTTTTGATAGAGTTAGCATTCAGACCCTTTCATTGGATATATATTATGCTCCTAATTGAAACCAAACACTAGGAAGGTAAAAAATGAATTAAGACATGGTTTCTGTACCTAAGAAATGCTAAAAATGGTAAGTTAGTCTCTGATCAAATGAGCATGAATTGTTGAGTAATCTTGGAAGACATTCAATTACTCAAAAAAATAACACACACAATAAGTGCCAAATTCTCCCAGACATCCTTTGGCACCTTCATCAGATATGGCAGTCATCTCTTCTGAGGATTGCCTGGTTGTTCTCCATTTGACTGCATTGAATTAAATTTAGAATGTTAGAACAGACGGAAGTCCTGAGACACTATCTTGCCCCAATCCTTCTTAAGTAGATGAGGGAACAGAGGCTCACACAAGGCAAGAGGCTGATTCCTGAATGGCCTTTCAGATTCTTGTGTCTCCCACTTCAGTGGGTTAGCAGACCTAAGATGATCTGATCTTCAGAGGGCACAATCTCGGTTGTAATCTCATAAGCAATAGAAGACCTTTAATTGCTCCCCAGTCCTAACCTGGTCAAGTGGTTTGTTCAGCTCCATTCTACATCTCCAGCCTTATCAACCACTTTCTCCCCGCATGTACTCATCCTATAATGAAAATGAATGCTTAGAGTTCCCTAACAAGTCTTTATCCATTTCTCTTCTCTGTGCTTTTGCTCCTGAAATTGCTGTTACCTAAAACATTTTACATTAGCTACATGCTTTAAAAATCATATTCATGTTTCAAAACCTATACTTCCTTCCTTCCTCTTCTAACATTTTCTCCCTTTTTTGATTCCCAATAGTACTATGTTCTTGTTTTCTCACTAAGGAGCTTCATCTCAGTAGGGATGATGTCTTACCATCTATGTGCTCAGGAAACATTTCTTGAATGGAAGTACCCCATAGACCAACAATGCATTGTTTGCAGGACCAAGTTTAGAACTCAGATCTCTTTTTCTCTTGCCCCAGTGTTTTTATCCCTATGCACCCTGACTACCAGTTCATCAATTTGTTGGGATCATTTGAAGTCTTGACCTCTTTGTCCCATCGTCCATGTTACACCTTTTCTTGGTTTGAGAAATCTAGAAGTTTAATATTTCTTTGGAAATATGTATTTTCAGTTTTCAGTTGAGTAGAGGGCACATAGTAAAATCTTATTGCTATTCACTAATGATGCTTTGCAGAATTCAGGGAGAAACTGAGGCTTTGAAAGCACAGAGACTTCTATTTAGATGTTTATTTTAATTGCTTCTGCCTTGCTCTTCTCTATTTTTTTCCCTCTCCTGCCTCTCATTGTTTCTGCTAAGCAGGAGATGGTCCAGGTGTTGTGATTTAATAGATATTGACGGAGCACACCCCTAGCCTGAAGAACCACATCTGCACACCCAGCCCTCAGTGCAGAACACCAAGAGCAGGGTGGATGGAGCAGTCAGGACATCTCTGCGTGGAGGCTGATTCTAGAGGCATCCACTCTGGGTTACATCTTGGAATACTGGCTTCACATCAGAAGCCTCACAACTTCATACTAGGACATGTAGGACATTCTTTGATTTGTCAGCTTGTACATATCATAGGGCCAAAAGTGAGAAAAATGAGTTTTCTGTCCTTTCACTCATTCCCTGCCTCCCAATAGCTCTTTTTATTCTTTTTCATGCTCCACTTTGCTAAAAGGGCTTTTGAGTGACATGTAGCAGCCCTGGGACCCAAACCTTCAGCAAGGATGTGATTTCCCAGATGTTCCCGAGGAAGACAGTCTGTGTCCTTTCCTTTTGCTGTCACATCGAAGAAGGGAGTTGCCTAGAGTCAGGACTTTAAGAGCATGGCTGTTGTTTTCCTCTTTGTTGTCACTGTGATAGTTTCTAGGGTGCTCCTCCCTAGCTCTGCAGAGGCAGACACACACTTGGAAAGTTTTAAGACATTTCCCCCCAGCAAATTAGAGGAAAAATATCAATTCCTTGTCCCCATTCCACCTCCATGACTGTGCCTTCAGCCTGGACACCAGGCTTAACGAGGTGGCTCCTAAAGCTGGGTGTTTCCCTAAAGACCATAGCTCCTTTGGCCTTGATTTAGAAGTTTCACTGAAAAGCACCAACAGGAGCAGTAAGATGGTATACCTGCCGAGAGCTGGTCAATTCACCATCATCCTTCAAATAACACTGCCCTCTCTCAGTCTGAGGAGCTGCTCTTCTTCTGAGCTCCACACTGTCTAGGGGGGTGATAGGGAAAAGCCAGGACTCACTCTCCAGTAGCCCAAAGTTGGTGTTTTGCCTCATACGTATGTGAAGTGGGCAGTTTTGCTTTAATATCTCCCATCACTTTTTCTATGTTCTACAAAGATTATACAGAATGTCTTTTTTTCCTTTCATACAGCTTCCCCTCACCTTCCTAGAGTCTAGAGGCTGCTGGAGAAGACACGGAGAAGTGCAAATGTATCCCATGCTGATTCCTGCGGAAGTTTCTGGTAAGAAGCTGACAAGCACTGTTGGAGAGATACCAAGATGTCTCCACACTTTTAAGACAGCAGAACCTGAATAGGAATTTGCTGTTATCTATACTCCTCCCAGCCCCACCCTGCCATTTTACAGGTATGGAAAATAAGGCTTTCAGCAAATTAATGATGCATACAAAGTCTCTGGACTCCCAATCCTGTGTACTTTCCATTACTGTCTGCTTCCTAATTGCATGTGGATTTCCTTACTCTTCAGAGCCAAGAAGCACCAACATTTGGCTTCAGAAATGCTGCTAAGTCCTGAATAAACAAGAGTGAATGAGCAACGTAGCATTCGTCTCTTACCCTTAAGGCCAGACACGGTGCTTCTGCTAAACCCTGGCCTGCAGGCGGCTTCTGTGCTTTCTAACATTCTCTTTTTAAATAGGGGAGAAAATGGGGGGCTATCTAACATACCCTACCCCACGAAGCCGTGCTTACTCTTAAAAGACGAGAGGGTTTCTGTTTGTGCATATGGAGCAGAGAAACACTTTCCTAAATTTTGGTCAGCAGGGTTTGTTTTGGATCTGGGAGAGCGGAAGAGGCCTCAGCTGGAGTGACTTCATAGAGGACAATGAAGGTTTCCTTTCCTCACCCAGAATCACTGTTGACTTACATTCAGCCATTAGAATTCCTCTAGGATAAAATATTGGACACTATACTAGGTTAGTAGTCATAATACCTATTTTCCAAGCCTGGTTCTGTTCTGTAACTTATAACCTCTTCCAGACATTTATTTAATTAGGAAACAAAACAGTCATTGAGCTGCTATATGTCTGGTATTATTCTAGATGCTGACCATTCAGTGTGGAATAATGCAATGTTCTTGTTTTCATGGGATTTACATTACAGTGAGGGAAGGAATAATAATGTAAATATATGAAATAATAATATCAGTGTTATGAAGAAAACAAAAATTGAATGTCAGTAGAGACGACTGGACAAAGGGATGTGTTTATGTGGGTATGTGTCCTGGTGCTTTAAAGTAGGCTCCCACACTCTTTACCCTCCCTTTGAAAGGTGGAGCCTAATTTCTCTCCCCTTGAGTGTGGGCTGGGCTTAACGATTTCTTCTAACAAATAGAATTAAGTGAAAGTGAAGGTGTATGCTTTGGAGGCAGGACAATAAAGTCACTGTGTCTTCCTTGTCTTGCTCTTGGATAGTTGGCTCTGGGGGAAGTTAGCTGTCATGTTGTGAGGATACCCAAGCAGTTCATAAAGAGGCTCAGATGGCAAAAAAACAAAAACAAAAACCCAGGGGTCTCCTGCCAACAGCCATGTAAAAGAGCTGTCTAGAAAACAGATCCTACAGCCTCCGTCAAACCTTCAGATGACTGCAGCCCGTGCTGATACCTTGACTGCAGTGGAAGTAGAGACCCTGAACTAGAACCACCCAGCAAGCTGATCCTGGATTCCTGATCTAGAGAAACTGTGAGATAATAAATATTTGCTGTTTAGAGCAATAACTCTTGAGAATAATGTGTTAAATAGCAATAGGTATAGGTAACTAAGATAACTTGGATAACTAATACATGTGTTTAGAAAAGCTCTTTTTTGAGAGGGTAAGAGAAGAGTGGAGACCAGAACAAAAAGAAAATGAGCCAGGTTAAGATATGTATGAAGACTGCTTGAAACAGAGGGAATTGAACTGACAAGGGCCCTGTGGTAAGAACAAGCTTGGTATTTTCAAGGAAAATTGTCCAGGACTTGCAAATGAGAAAGAGATTACTGAGTATCCTTTCAGTGGAGAGCTGGGCATGGTCTAGGATATCCTCTGGAGATTACCTAATTGTATCAAGATGTTTCCCCTTGACTGAATTTTTATTGTCTAAGTTATTTTACAACTCTTTAGAGGTAGAATTCAACTTGTAGAAAACTGACAGTAATGCAAATAATTTCATTGAAAGAAATATAATGAATTTTGTCTAGTAGAGATATGACTGAATGCTACCCTGTAGAAAAGATGACCTCAAACAATACTTTTAAAGCAGCTTTATTAAAATATAATTCTTATACCATACAGTTCACCCACTTGAAGTTTATAGTTTAATGTTTCTCAGTATATTCACAAGGTTGTACAAACAGCAATACAATCTAACTTTAGACTATTTTTGCTCCTTCATGCCCTGCAAAATAACCCCATACCTGTTAACTTCTGGTCCCTATTCCTTTCCATCATCCACCCCCTCCCCACAAACCCTAGTTCCATTTTGACTTAATGTTTATGTATGTTGTATGGTAGAGGTCCAAATTTATTCTTTTGTATGTGGATATCCAGTTGTCTCTCTAGCATTTGTTAAAAAGACTATTATTCTTTCCCCATCGAATTGTCTTTGCACCCATGTTGAACATCAATTGATCATAAATGTATGGGTTCATTTACGGGATATCAATTCTATTTCATAGATCTGTATGTCTAGCCTTGTGTCGGTACCACAGTTTCTTGGTTACTATAGCTTTGTAGTAAGTTTGAACTTGGGAAGTGTGAGTTCTCCAATTTTATTCTTATTTTTCAAGACTGTTTTAGCTTTCCTGAGTCTCTTGCATTTCTATATGATTTTGAGAACCAGCTTGTCAATTTCTGCAAAAAGGCAGCTAGTATTTTGACAGGGATAGTTTTGTATCTGTAGATCAAATGGGGGAGCATAGTCATCTTAACAATAATAAGCCATCTGATCCATGAGCATGGACTGTCTTATTTAGATTTTCCTTGATTTCTTTCAATGATGCCTTGTGATTTTTAGTCTATTTTGTGTACATCTTTTATTAAATGTATTCCTAAGTATTTTATTTTTTATTTTTAAAAATATTATTGTAAATAAAATTAATTTCTTCTTTTTATTTTTCAAAATTTTTACTCCTAGTGTATAGAAATAAAAGTGATTTTTGCATGTTTATCTTATATCCTGCAACCTTGTTAAAACTCATTTACCAGTTTTAATAGGTTTTTAGTGAATTCCTTAGGAGTTTCTGTATACAAAATCATGCCATCTGCATTTTCCTTTCTAAAATGGATACCTTTTATTTCCTTTTTTGTCTAATTGCCCTCGCTAGACCCTCCATTACAGTGTTGAACAGAAGTTGCAAGAATGGACGTTCTTGTCTTGATCCTGATCTTCCGGGGAAAGCATTCATTCTTTTACCACTAAGTGTGATGTTATCTGTGGGTTTTCCATAACTGATCTTTTTTTTTTTTTTTTTTTTGTCTTTTTCGTGACCGGCACTCAGCCAGTGAGTGCAGCGGCCATTCCCATATAGGATCCAAACCTGCGGCCGGAGCGTCGCCGCGCTCCCAGCGCCGCACTCTCCCGGGTGCGCCACGGGCTCGGCCCTCATAACTGATCTTTATCACGTTGAGAAAGCTCTTTTCTAGTCAGTTTGTTGAGTGTTTTTATCATGAAAGGGTGTTGAATTTTTGTCAGTTTTTTTTTTTCTGTGTGCATTGAGATGACCATATGGCTTTGACCTTTAGTCTACTAATATGGTGTATTTAATTAAGTGATTTTCAGATGTTAAACTAACCTTGCATTTCTGGGATAAGTCCCATGGCGTTTTGGTGTATAGCCCTTTTTATATATTCCTTGATTCAGTTTGCTAATGTTTTGTGTTGAGTATTTTTGTGACTACATTCATAAGGGGTATCAGTCTGTCATTTCATTTTCTTATGATGTCTTTGTGTGTGAGAACCCAGCAATACTGGCCTCACGTAATGAGTTGAGAAGTGTTTTACTCTTGTATTTTTTGAAAGTGTTTTTGAAGGATTAGTTTTACTTTTTCTTTGAACGTTTTTCAAGTTTTAAAATTATCAATCGGATTGTTTCACTTGTTATAAATCTATTTGTTTTTATACATCTCGAGTACGTTTCTATAATTTGTACCTTTCTGGGAATTTGTCTATTCTAAGTAAATAATCTAATTTGTTATACAGTTGTTCATGGTATTCTTTCATAAATCTTTTTATTTATGCAAGGTCGGAAGTGATGCCTCTTCTTTCATTCCCTATTTTAGTAATTTGAGTCTTCTTTCTTTTCTTGGTCAGTCTAGCTCAAGGCTTGTCAATTTTATTGATCCAAACATTATATTTTATTGTCTTATAGGATATTAACCAGTTTTGTGTTCATTAGCAATTTACTTTAACATTTCTGCCAGCCTGTGTTATATATATCTCTGCTCTTCAAATTCGCTTTTGAACCAATCTTAACAGGTTGCTGGTTCTCTCATTAATTAATAAGTTGTATTTATACTTTTATGAAAGTGATGTTTTTAAAGTTTGAAAAAATTATACTGTAACAGAAAGTATGAAAATCTATGAAAAGTTAGAAAGATGGAAAATGAGAGAGAGAAAGACATAGGGCAGATCATGCAAGGCCTTGTAGGCCACGCTGAGAGATTAGTTGCACTCCAAGTGAGATGACAAGCTATCGGTGCTGCCTTAGACAAGTCCTTTCCCTAATTGGAACCTCAGCTATCCGTACTATGTCTCTTTGCTTCCTCCCAGGATGGCTGTGAGAATGGAATAAGATAATAAAATAGAAAATTACTTTATCATTGTTAGCACTCAGTCAAGTCACCTGTGAGGTCAGGCTTTAGGCACTAGTGACTTGGCCTAAATTATTGTTTTCAAATTTTTACCTATCAACAGATTTCTGAGGGAAGAAGCTATAGAAAATTCTGAGGGCTAGGCCCTGGATCCTAAGAAAGGTAGTTTTCTAGGGGAATCTAGGGTACATCCTGTAAACCCCTAGAAGAAGCGGAGGTGGGGCTGAAGAAATCTGAGGGCTCAAAACACAGGGCTGGTCTGTCTCTTCATAACTGTGCATGGGGCTGGCTCTGGGGGTTAGAAGGCTAAGGTGGTGGAGGGGTAAGACTGAGGAGTGGATGCACAGGTCAAAAGAGAGAAACTGGAGTTGAGAGAAGGCCTCAGAATTCAAAGATCTGAAGTTTGAGTTTGAAGAGGAAGGCAAAATGCTAGACATAATAAGCATCCACAGAATAGGATTAGGATAGGAGTATATTCTGACTGGGACTGAGAGAAACAAAGGGCAAAAGGAAGGATGACACAGTGAACCAAAGAAAAACCATCCCTTCAGAAAGGTTGCCCTGCAGAAATCAGCAAGCATCTCTTCCCAGCCTGCCACGCAGGGCACTCACAGATGAGAAAATGAATCAAATCAGTGTCTCTCTCATTTGATTTTAGTTTTCTTATATTCTGCCCCTGGCTTGACCTCAATCTTAAGCTATTCATGGAGATTTAAAAATATATTCCAGCAGTCAAAATCCTCCCTGGCAAACTTCTGCTAATTGTGTAACAAATTCCTGTTATTTATGCTAGCTCTTATTTTCTCCTGTCTTTTCCACAATAGTCTTTCAACTCTCCAGAGTTCAGTTAAAGTCCTGAGAAGTGGTGGTTAACCCCAGACAAGCTCCCAGGCAGGTCTAATGAGCTGGAACAGGTGGGCCTCCAGGGATGGAGAATACTCCTGGGAAATTGTCTGACCACACAACCCTGGTTACTTGAGGTAATGGAAATCTTAATTACTATGCTCTTAAACCTTTTAAGGGGGCTCCGTTTATCAGCCACAACCCTAGTACAGGGAGCTATAAAGTGTGTTCTTTGAAGATTTTCTTTTCTTCCTCTTTCTCCCTTTTCAATTAAGGGTAGAAGTCCCCAGGAAAAGAATCGTATAAACATAAGGGTAGAATTAAGATAAATGCATTACTCTTCCTTAGGGAATTTTCCATGATGAATGAACAGCTCTGTCCTCCTTAGTCAGCAAGGTCAAGTGCTGGCTCTTTAAGGAAGAGCCACGTTTCCAGAGCTGAGGCTGGAGATTGTGGTTGGGGCCTTGATGAGACCCTAGGGCTCAAGAGGGAAAACAGTTCTCTTGAAAAGGGGAACTGGTGGTCATTGCTGATCTGTCACAGGAGGTTAGCTGCTCCTTGGTGGTTTCAGAGCTGATGGTGAACTCTGCTTGACTGCTTTGGGGCCTCTTCCCCAGGGGCCCTCTGGAGCAACCTGACCACTCACAGCTGCAGCGGGAGGGCTGAGCACACTTTCAATGGAGGGTACCATGTTTATCCCAGATGGACACAAAGCTTGTGTTTCTCCACGTGCACTAAGAGTGAGCAAATATCTGGGTGATGTAATCAGAAAGGCTTCATGCAGGAAAGGTATCAAAAATCCTGGGTCCCAGGACTAGATATCTCACTGAATGAAGCTCAGAGAATGCAAATGGTGTGTCTAGGCTCACCCAGATAACTCTACAGCTGGTAAAACTGGCAAGAATTGGGCCATATTTTCTAAGGTTTTTCCAAGTTCTAACATTCTGTGTCTGAGTGTTACAGAAATTCTTGAATGTCCTTAAATGTCCACTTGATTTTTCTAATCCCCCCTCCTGTAACCATTCTCTTGTAGTTGCTTTTCAGAGGGCTTGGTCTAGCAAAGTTAGAAAGCCACTGATTAGCAGATAAAGAAAACATGACCTTAGGATCTTAGTTTTATTTATAGCATACTATTAGTATTAAAATCAAGTAGGGATTCAGCCGGCCTGTTAGCTCAGTTGGTTAAAGCGCCACCCTGTAACAGCAAGGTCAAGAGTTCGGATCCCCCTACCAGCCAGCTGCAAAAGAATAAAAAAACAAATCAAGTGGGGATAGATAAGGCCTAGAACATAGGATGTTCGATATCTAGGAAAGTCAGATCCAAAGGACATAATAGAGTGAGCTCTTACACATTAGTGAAACATCATGTGCCTGGATGCGAGGGAACTAGAGGGAAAAATGATGAAGTCCATCTCTCTAACTGTGCTCAGTGCATGCTAATGCAGAGGTCTGGTCACCAAGCGAAGAGGGGTGCAAGTGGAAGCATGGGTGGAGGAAAAGAAAATGAGGGGGAAAATATAGATGATGAATTATTTTCTGTAATTTTTTATAGGTTTTGAGGACCTTTGGCCATCACTCTAAGAGGTAAACCTCCTTTTGGGCTATACTATCACCAAGTAAGGAATGGAATCTTGGACCCAGGGTTGAGCCACTGCTGTCTGTAAGGCTGATGGGAATGGATTACCATGCCTTGTACATAATTAAAATGAAAATAAAAAGAGAAAGAAAGAGAAAAAAGAGAAGGAGAATAGTTCTATCAAAACAGGCTAGACTTCTGTCAACATGTCAGAAGCTTAATCTCTGTTTTATCTTTAAAATAAACACTTTTATACCCCTTGGTATCTTTCTCACTAATTCTTAAATACTGTTAATCACTCTTGAATGTAGCTGCAGTCATAGTACCAGCTTTGTTTAAAATACTCCTTTCCACTCACTCTGAATCCTTTCTTGGAGTCCAACTTCTTAGAATCTTGTCTATTTCCCTGAAACTTTTGGCCATATTTCCACATAAAATAATCTCTCAAAATTTTTCAAATATTTTGTGACCCAGAAGGAGTACAGCGATGGGCAAAACTGGAGAGGCACGACTCAACCTTCCCAGAACCTTGGTTTTTCACTAAACAGACCAGGTAGGCAGAAAAAGAAGCTAGCACCCTGTCCTCCCCCAGTGTCTTCTCTGTTCTTTTTCTCTTTGTGCTTCTACACTCACCTCCTTCTTCCAAAAGAAGGTGACGCTAACAGAAACTGCAGAGTGGGCATTATTGAGATGTCACAGGACTATCTAATAACTCTGGTTCTTTGGGGGTTAACGCTCTGTGAGGTGCTAACAGGCTGTATTCAAGTCCTTCTCTCACTTGGTTAGCCTTAAGAATCCTGGTCCACAAATTCCTACTCTCACTTTCCCACTCACTGTTTGACCCTTTTAGAAATATGTAACTACATGCAGCTGCTTAGGCTGGAAGAGATCGACAGGATTCGAATAAGCTTGTTCCAAGAATTCTCACAATCGCAGTGGGTGTGCAACCCTGGCAACTTGCAAAACTAGAGAGGGAGGGTGGATAGTGCCACGGAAGACTCAGAACTTCTGCTGGATGGCCGCATCCCCCTCCTAAGGATGGGACAGATGGGATGGGGAATGACCATAAGGGCAGACCACACAAAAGTACTCCTCTAGGATGAATTAAGTTGGGAGTTTAAAACAAAAAAAGCAGGTATGTGAAGGAGGTGGATAGATGCTTCACCTGTCATGTGCCCTTCATTTGTCCACACTCTCAATAGGAGCAGCTCTCTATGCTTCAAGTTCTCAGGAAAGAGTAAGGGAGACCTGAATGACTCGGAATATAGGACCAGACTATGTTTCTGGAGAACCTGACTTTAGAGATTTCTGGCAGGAATATTCTAAGTAGAGGGCAGGACTTTTATCTATTTTGTAGGCCATCTTTAGATGACCAAGTTTTTCCCATTTCCAGCTAGAAGGATCTAAGTTGCAACTCAAGGGCTGTACCATGGAAAGCCTGAGCTGCCCAATGCATGGATCTATTGGCTCCTGAGTTCTAAGTCATAACTCTGAAGATTGTTTTGTGGTGGTGTAGAGGGAAGAAGGTGTCCAAAGAAATGTCAGTTACTCCAATATGCCAACTGAAAGTGTGCAATCCCAAAACACACACCAGAGAATAAGCTAGTGTCTAAAGGGGTAAATTAGTATGGATTCTGACCAATTGTTTCATGGCTATAGCAGACCAAAAAAAATCATTTCTGAATCTCATTGGCTGATGGGGGCAGAGCACTAGATATTCTGACTGGTTGTTACATCTTTTTTTGGGTGGATCTGGTTTCTTTAACTTAGCATAATTATTTGGAGATTTATCTGTGTTGTGGATTGTATCAATATAAAAAGAAATGATCCTTTTATATTACTGAGTAGAATACCATTATATATACAAGATATGCCACATCTTCTTTAACCATTCACCTGTTGTAAAACATTTGGATCATTTACAGTTTGGGGAAATTATAAATCATGCTGCTATAAATACCTGTGTATAGTTGTTTCATGTGAAGATAAGTTGTCATTTTACCTAGGAGTGGGATTGCTGGCTCATATGGTAAGTGTATGTTCAACTTTAAGAAACTGCCAAACTGTTTTCCAAAGTGGCTATACACACCAGTAATGTATGAGAGTTCCAGTTGCTCTGTGTTCTTGCAACAGTTGCTGTGGGTCAATGTATTAAATGTTAGCCATTCCAATAAATCTATAGTGGTGTCTGCAGCTTAATTTGCATTTCCCTAAATACTACTGATGTCGAGCATCTTTCTATGTACTTACTTGCCAACCATACATTTTTTTTTTTTTTTTTTAGCTAGTGTCTGTTCAAATCTTTTCCCCATTTTTATTGGATGATTTGCTTTTTCATTATTGAATTTTGAGAGTTCTTTATAGATTCTGGATACAACTCCTGTGTCAGATATATTTTTTCCAAGTGTTTCCTACCAGGATGTGTTTTGTCTTTTAATTCTCTTTACAGTGACATTTGAAGTGCAGAAGTTTTTAATTTTCATGAAGGTCAATGTATAAATTTTTTCCTTCTATGGATTATGCTTTAGGTGCAGTACCTAATAAATCTTTGCCTAATCCAAATTCACAGAGGTTTTCTCCTCTGTTATTCCTGGAAGTTTTACAGTTTAGATTTGGCATTCTATGATCCATTTTGAGTTAATTTTTATTATGGTGTGAGGTATGGGTTGAAGATTATCCTTTGGCATTGTGGATATCCAAATGTTCCAGCACCATTTTTTGAAAACCTACGCTTTATACACTGAATCCTCTTTGTACCTTGGTAAAAAACCAAGTTTCCATATCTGTGTGGATCTATTTTTGGATTCTTTCTTCTGTCCTATTGATTTATTAGTTAATCTTGATGCCAATATCACACTATCCTGATTTCTGTAGCTTTTATAAGTCTAGAACTCAGATAATGACTTTTTATAATAAGACTTTTGATAATAGACTTTTGATAATAAGTGTAGAACTCAGATAGACATCAGACTTTTTCTTTGTTTTTCAAACTTGCTTTGTTTGTTCTAGGTCTTTTGAATTTTTATATGAATTTTAAAATTAGCTTTTTAAATTTTACAACAAATCTCCTGAAATTTTGATTAAGATTGCCCTGAATATTTGGTTCAATTTGGAAAAATTGACATCTTAACAATATGAGTGTTCTGACCTATGAACATGATATATCTCTCCATTTATTCAGGGTTTTAAAAATTTCTCTCAGCAATGTTTTGTAGTTTTTAGGGCACAGGACTTTCATATCTTTTGTTAGAATTATCCATAAGTATTTTATATTTTTGATGTTATTATAAATAATATTATTTTAAATATTACTTTCTAATTGCTCATTGCTACGATATAGATATCCAATTGATTCTTTTGTAGATTACATCTGATTTTCTACTTACACAATCATGTAGTCTGTAAAGAAAGTTTATTTTTACCTCTTCCTTTTCAATCTGGATTGTTTTTATTTCTAATTCTTGCCTGTTTGCCCGAACTAAAACATGAAGTACAACACTGAATGGAAATTGTTAAAACAGACATCATTTTCTTCTACCTGATCTTAGGGGAAAAACATTTAGTCTTTCACCAGTAAGAAAGAATGGGTCAGTTGCCTTTTCTTAATTTGCAGAAAGTTTGTGTCTTTTTTTATTTTTTAATTTTAATTTTTGGTCAGGACTGGACATTAGATTTTGTCAAATGCTTTTTTTTTTTTTTGCATCTTTAGGATGATTATATCGTTTTTATTTTTTAAAAGTATGCTAATATAGTGAATTACATCGAGTTATTGTAAAATGTTAAACCAACCTTACATTCCTGGGATAAACCCTACTTGGTTGTGAGTCCTATTGTTGGACTTGATTTGCTAAAACAGTATCTAGAAGTTTTAGATCTGTGTTCATGATAGCTGTTAGTATGTAATTTTCTTTTCTTTTAATGTATGTGCATAGTTTTTGTATCAGGGTAATCAGCCTCATAGAAAGAGTTGGAAAATATTCCCTCCTTTTCAATTTTCTGGAGCTGTTTGTATAAAATTAGTATTTTTTTTTTCTAAAGTATGATTTACCAATGAAGGCATCTAAGCCTGGAGTTTTCTTTGAGGGAAGATGTTTAACTACAGATTTAATTGCTTTATTAGATATAGGGCTGTTCATATGTTACCTATTTCTTCTTAAATGGACTTTAGTAGTTTGTGTCCTTCAAGAAATTTGCCCATGTCATTTAGGTTGCCAAATTACTGGCAGGAAGTTATACATAACATTTTCCTATCATCCTTTTCATGTTTGTACAACCTCTCATTCTTGATACTGGTAATTTATGTCCTCTCTCTCTCTTTCTAATTTTTCCTAATCAGTCTGATTAGAGGTTGATCAATTTTATTGATGCTTTTAAAGAACCATCTATTATTTCATTGTTTCATTTTTTAAAATTGTTTTACTCTTTTCTATTTTATTGATTTCTGCTTTGATCTTTATCATTTCCTTTCTTTTATTTACTTTGGGTTTAATTTGCTCTTCTATTTCCAAGGTGGAACCTGAGTAATTGATATGAAACTTTTATTTTTCTAATATAAACATTTGGTGCTATATATTTTCCCCTAAGAATTACTTTAGTGCCATACCACAAATTGTGATTTTCATTTAGTTCAAAATACTTTCTAATTTCCCTTTTGAGTTCCTCTTTGAAAATCTGACAATTATTCAAATTTGATAATTACTATCATATAAATAACCCAAGTAATGGGATAGAACATAATAGGGGATTGTGTAGTTTAAACGAGACCAAAAGAGGAAGGCCTCCTAGAGGAGGTGACATTCCACCCAAGACAAGAAAAGTGAAAAGAAATAATCAACCAGGTAAAGAGCTGATACAAGAGCATTCTAGTCATGAGGACAGCAAGTACAAAAGTCCTGATGCAGGAAGAACCAGAAAGAATCTAAGAAGAAAGAGGTGAAAGAAAATTTGTCCTAAGTTCTATCCTCAAAGCATGTGGTTTCCAAATGTTACAAAGTGCAGGAACAAGTCACAGCCATCAGGACAGAGGATTTCCATGGCCACAGCTCTTCTTAAAATCAAGGTGATACAGGTTCAATGTTTGTCCCCTCCAAAGCTCATGTGGAAGACTGATTCCCAATGTGACAGTGTTGAAAGGTGGTGCCTTTAAGAGGTGATTGATAGGATCATGAGGACTCTGCCCTCATAAATGAATTAATTCATTCATGGATTAATGGGTTAATGGTTTAATGGGTTAACAGGGAGTAAACTGGTGGCCTTATAAGGATAGCAAGTGAGCATGTAAAAACGCTCTTCCCCCTCCTTGCCATGTGACACAATTCATCTCTATGGGACTTGGTACCAAGAAGGCCCTCACCAGATGAGCCCCTGGACCTTGGACTTCCAGCCTCCCAAACTGTAAGAAATAAATGTCTTTTCCATATACATTTCTCAATTTCAGGTATTTTGTTATAAACAATAGAAAACAAACTAATACACAGGGTAATGGATCAAATGACCTCTGGAGAAGGCCTGCCATCCAGGAATTCCATTCCTTGTAAGTTGTTGAGATAGTATCCCATCCTTAGAGTGTACTGCTCTACATCCTTAGTAAATTAAATTCTTTATCCCTGAAAGTTAGTCGTGAGTGATCCCTGGATTATTATTCTTTCTTTAAATTTTTTTTTATACTCGAAAGAAACTTTCCAGATTGACCTCAAATAACTGATTCACAGCAAATATATTTCTTTGTCTTTTCCTTTTCCCCAGCCTCACTCAATGGGTCTCTTTGATTCTTGGTGACAAGACTAAAATGATAAATCATGGACACAATCTGGTGCCATCCAGTTTAAACTTTATTCCTTTTCACCACAAGGGATCTGTGATGGGAAATGTTCTTTAGTCAGCCACAGCTGGCTCCAGTTGCGCAGTGAGTTAGTAACCATCTGTTAGAGACAGGCTGAGGACGTACCTCCCTTAAATTGTTTTCTCCAAGCTGGCTCACTAAGGAATTGTTCTCTTTATCTCGGGAAATCTTTTCCTGTATTTTTTCTCCCCCTTGGCTCCCCTAAGCTTTCATCAGCTCTTCCAATCTTGTCCTCAAGTGAATGATTCACAGCTTGCATATTTTTCTCATGTCAGTCTTGGGAAAGTCTAGAGAACATTCTATCTTTTCCTCAGTGGTAAGGACCCCGGTCTTATGACTTAGACCATCACTTCATCTTCCAGGAGAAGATCAGAGAGAACTTGATCTCCTATAGGCAGGGGTGTGATTTTTTGTCCATCCCCCAGGAACAACCTAGAAAGCTGCAGGACAGGAACAATCAGTATATCATCATAAATGCAGTTCCCAGGATGGAACCTTTCAAGAGAGAAAATTAAGAATTTGTCCCACTTGGGACATCTCTCTCTTTAAGTGCAGAATGATGTGATTCTCTCCCTGTCTTTAAACACTCTGAGGAAAGGTCTTGCCAAAGTTTCTTTTACTGGTTATGTTTCTGTTCCTTCAGTTTCCTCAGTCAGGAAATCCTTCCTGGTAGCTGCAAGAAGGAACCATTGTACTCTTCGCCTACTCTGGACTTGGGCTAGCAGAGAAGGAAGACGAAACTTCTGTCTTATGTCTCTGCCTGCTTATTGCTCGTCCCCAAAGTGGGGGGAATAGGTAAGCTGGCTGGCGAGGGCCTGTTTACTGAGCCACATTTACCAGTGGGTGGGGTGACAGTGTTAAATACTGTACACAGTTCACACATGGTATCATTTCTTAGTTCCTTGGCTTTGAGTTCTCTCGCAGGAACTGCAGGCTCATAGTCTTGGGTCTTCTCATGTGGTAAACTTCCCTGAGCAAGGTCTCCTAGTACAGTGGGTGTAAGAAGGACATTTATTCTCTCTCTCTTGTCCAGCTGTGTCAGGGTGTGGGGCAGGCCTGTGCTTCCTGGCAGCTACCTGGCAGGTAGCCAGGCAGGTGAATTTAGGTCTGACTCACAGATCAGCTATCCAAATGGGTGGGTCCTAAGACCAAGATTCGAGTGGGTCCTGTTCTCCAAAAATTTTCTAGAAAGAAATGATTGGATACATCCTTTACCAATAAACAGGCTGGTCCTTTGATCTCCATTTGGGTCTGTGAGTCCTGTATCTTTTCATTCAGTGGGACAGAGACTAGAGGGAAGAGACCATAGGCCCCCTTCCAACCTTCATCTAACTTTTTTATGCTAAATATAGCCTTTTAAAATAAAAGTGAGTTTTAAAGCTATGCCAACTGATTGTCTCTTGGACCTCCAAAGATTCTTGTTGTGTGTGTTACTGCCCTTAGTATTCATGTCTGAAAAACTCAGAAGCATTGGGTCCAAGCATCCAAAGAAATGGAGACAAAAGAGGCTAGTTGTCTTGTGTAGAGTCACAGACACATTGTCAGGCCTTTTTTCTTCACATCTTCCCTGTGGGATTTGAGCTGGCTCTATGTATTGACATTTTTTCTCCTTAATGCTGGAGAATGAAGGTGCCATAATACAGGTTAAAATTGCCTGTACATCTGCAAGCCTTTAAACCACCCTCTTGACTCTACTTGGAATTCCACTCCTCAAGTCTTACAGAATAGTACCAGGACTGAAGTAAGACCTCTAGACCTTGGAGAGAATGGATTAAACCACCAGTTACATCATCTGCCCATGTTGATCCAATTCCTTTTCTTTATCTGTGTTTAATACCAGTGATATATACCTTGCAGATGGAATGGTGAGTCTAGTCACATGGGGAAAGCCTTGGATGTATTTAATTTCCTGCCACACTTTGTGACGAAGAGTTAATTTACTGTCTTGTGATCAAATAACTGTAACTTTGCAAGAGCAGAGGGTGTTGGAATAGGGATACTCAAGGTCCTTATGTGGCTTGGGACATTGCCAGGGCAACTAAGGGGTCTGACTGTTTTTATTTTAATCCTGCTTTATTTCCCTGCCTAATTCTCCCATTTCAAAGTGTCGTTGAGTAGGCTGGTGTCATTTGTTTTCATAAATTAACATCGATTGCAATTTATGACCAGATGGGCCCTGAAAAATAAAAGCCTTGTGTGTCTCTTGGAAGGTCTAAAGAAAAGCAGTGGGAGATGCTCAGGGTGAACTTTTGCACTTCAATGCTTCATTCTTGGGAGAGAGTAAATACTTGTGAAAAATCCTGTTTTATAACAGCTGTGCACAAAGGACCCCTTATTAGGATTATTTTTTGCCACTGTTTCTAATTCCTGTAGCAACTAGAAAAAATGTAAATATAGCAAATTCTTCTTTCTGGGGAGCTATGTGTGTTGGGGAGCAATTTCACTTGCTTGGAAATCAGAGATCTAGAGTCTGAATCCCCCAGGTGGCTCTCCAGCCAACTAATGTGGGGGGTGTGGTGCGTGTTGGATCATAACACACAAAGGCTCTGACTCAATATGCACATCTCTCTTTTTGCTACTCCTTCATGGGTCAGTGAGAAGAACTAGGTCAGTGAGATGTACAGAGAAAAGAAAAAAATAAAAAACACTAGAGAATTTGATGATTCTATGGTTCTAAGAAATAATGGCTTGTGGGAGGCTGGAGTCAAAAGTCAGCTTGGCAGTAGTCAAAGAGGAGGCTGGTTGGCTGCTGTTATCATTCAGAGACCACGTGCAGCTGGATAAGCCCACAAGGGCACATGCTTCAGGGTATGTGAGGGCAAGACTAGAGAAGACCCTTTTTCTGAGCTCTGTTGGTATATAGCCTTGTGACTTGGGCAAGCCACAGATTCCCAGTCAATTTCCTTTTCATTTAAATAAAACAAAGTATCTAGACAGGACAAGTTCCAGTGTCACTTCCATCTCTAACACTTTTTTGATGATAATCTTTGATTTATGAAATTATGTCAGAATGAAAGTATTATTTTATCCTCTTACTCAAGTAATTGGCATTTAAATTTCTCTAAATAGGAGCAAAGTTGTCTAATGATCTTTAGCCATTCAATGCTTTTGCCGTATGTTTGTAGATCCTTACAATTAAAAAAAACCATTTTCATATATAAAAATTCTGTGAAGTAGATAATATAGGAACTATGATGTATCCCAGACCTCCTAACTGGACTGGTATTTAAACTCAATCTCTTGGAGATATTGCCTCTCCATTTTTTAATAAAGCCACCCAAATATTTTTTGAGCATATACAAGATGCAAAGTACTTCACTGAACAATAGAAAAGCAGCAGTGAACAGGTCAGGTACAAACGTATCCTGAGGTTGCTCTTATCTTGCAGGGCAGAACAACATTTAATTGTAGTAGAGTGTGGTGTGTGTGATGACAGAAGATAGGAACATCCAGCCCAAGGATCTACCCCAGGGCAGAAGGCAGTGACGATCTTCCTGGAGAAGTGACATTTAATGTGAAAAGAATGGGGTTTCTTTAGTCAGGCCAATAGAGAGTTAGGGAAGAATGTTCCAGGCAGGGAGAACGAAATGTCTTTTGGATGAAGTCAGGATTTCTCCAATACCATGTGTATGGGTTGGTGGAAGTAATGTAAAAAGGAGGAAAAGAGAGGCCCAAGATAAACAATGGACAACTAGCAGGTTATTTCCCACTGTCTTTACGTGTAAAATAATCTTTGAAATCGAGACTTTCTCTGTATAATTGTAGCTATCTCACATCAAAACTGGTAGAATTTGGTTAATTTTATAAAATTCCCAATCAATGTGTATACTAGGCAGTCTATGAAACTCTGAATGCCTGCCATATCCATAGCCTCTTCTATGGAAAGAGCCTGTGACAGATATTCCCTTCTCCAGGGGTCAATAGGGTTTGTACCATGTGACCCTCAGCACCCTGGAGATCCCTGTTGGACCAGGGATAGGTATCTGAGCCAATGGCAGTCATAAGAGGTGGCCCAAGGGAAGAGCTCTGCCTCACAGGAGTGCAACAGACTGGATAATGACTAAGGGACCTAATCAGAGTGTTTGAAGGTAAAACAGAAAGGCAAGGAGGCCAAGGGACACTACTGCTTCAGAAAGCAATGGAAGACATGAGAGAAGAAACCACATGGAGGTGGGGTGGGTGGAGGAAACAGTAAGGATGGGTAGCTGCAGTGCCTGGGTGGGTGGGCAGCCACAGAAAGAAGCAGAATTGTAGGAACAGGAGAATTACAGAGAGGCAGTGGCTTCTAAGTTAGAAAACTGCTAAATGCCAGTGGTTTCGTGTGTATGTGGGAATTTATGCACCCTGACAGGGAGTGTCGCCAGGAACAGGCTTTCTGGGAGCAATCTGTCACAATTTAGTCAAATTAAAATGGACCCTACATATATTCCCCCAGCATATCTCACCCAGGTCCATAAGGGGAGTGTTTGAAAATGTTCATTATAGTTTTTTGTGGTGATAGGAAGTTGGCAGCGATCTGGAACTCCATCACGCAGATTAGACAGGCAACATGTGGTAAGAATACATCACAGAGATCTGAGCGATAGTGAACACGAACAGCCTGTTAAGAACCATGTATTTAAAACTAAAATTGCATGTGTTAAAAAAATGCAGGTTTTCTAAGAACACATACAGACCGAAAGATATAGACGAAACACAAATGAGACTGGTCTCCTAAGGGGTGAGAAAGGAAAGAATAAGATGAAGACGCAGCAATAAAAAGAAATAAGCAAACAAGATAAATAATGGGCCATGGCCTGAGGAGTGTAACTCACCCAACCTCCTGCAGCCCATGAAAGGAAGAAAAGGAGGAAAATAAGGAACAGGAGTAAAGAATTCTTACTTTGCAGATGAACAGACAGACCACTGATTGGTCATATGACGAGTTATGGGTGAAATAGCCTGAAAGGTGAAGATTGCTTTTCCAGATCTGCGGGCCCCAGCCATGCAGCGGTGGTGTCCCTGGACCTCTTTCATGCCACATACGAAGGGTGTTCAAAATGTTCATGGAAAGATTTGTGTTATCTTTTTGTCTTGTTTTTCTGTGAACATTTTGAAGTGCCCTTGTATTTTCGTAATAAATCCTCATCATCTGAGGTCATCTAAAAGTCTCCATTCTCTGAAACCTTAAGGCACCTAACAACAAGTTGTATGATGGGATATAAATGACCAATCAAGCTACTTTAATCAGTCAATTAATATGTACCAGGCCCTATTCAAGGTTTTTGTATGTAAAGTATCATTTAATACTAACAACAATTGTATATGTAAGTACAATTATTAACAATTATTATTCTTATTTTACAAATGAGGAAACTGAAGCAGAGAGAGGCTGTCACATACCCAAAGTCACACAGCCAGGAGGTGGTAACCCGGGATTCAAACCCATGCAGTTTGATTCCAGAGCCTGTGCTTGTGACCACAAATCTGTATCAAAAGATTCTCTTGAATAAATTCTATGTAACGAGTGGCTAGTTTCTCCCAGTGTCGGTGTATTAGTCGGGGTTCTTCAGAGAGACAGAACCAATAAGATAGGTTATAAATATATGAGAGGAGATTTATTAGGGGGATTGGCTCATGCAATTGTGAAGGCTGAGGAGTCCCACGATAGCCTGTCTGCAAACTGAATTCCTGTAGCATGGCTCAGTCCAAGTCCAAAGGCCTCAGCACCAGGGAAGCCGATGGTGCCATTTGTGTAAATCCTGGAACCCAAAAGCTCAAGCCCTGATGTATGAACAGAAGAGCAGTGTGTCCCAGCTCCAGTGGATGGAGAGATTTGCCTTTTTTTTTTTCCTCCTCATTTTTGTTCTCTCTGGGCCCCCAGCAGGTTAGATGGTTCTTTTGCATATTGAGGGTGGATCTTTCCCACCCAGTCCACTCAGGCTCTCATGCTAGTCTCTTCTGGAAGCACCCTCGTAGACACACCCAAAAAGATAGCTTTACTAGGTTTCTCGGTATTCCTTAATCTAATCAAGTCGATACCTAGAATTAATCATCACCATGATTAATTAATTTTTCAAAATTCTTCTTTTTTTTACTCAAGAAGTCCAGTAGAGGCAGCTAATAACTCTTAGATTGACTGTGAAGTACACAGATTTGGCAAAATAAAGTGTTATCTCTGGGGCACGACTTTCATTTCTAAAGCCTTGATCTTCCTATCCCATTAATCAGACTTAACACTGAGAACATTAGATCTGAGGCCAATGACTCTTCCTTTCCGGGCCATGTGACCTTGGATGAATGAGCAAACTTTCCTCACCTCAGTTTCCTCATTTGAAACAGCTCTTGAGTCTGTTGTTACAAGGATCCGATGAGATGATGTGTCATGAGGACCTGTCAGCCCTGCACAGCCTGGGTTGGGGTGACTGGGACACCCGTTTGAGATCTCCTCCCACACTGTGCCTTTCATTCCATCGTAGCAGGAGAGCTGGGGGTCTCTTGCAGAGCTGCAACCTGGGAGCGAGGTTGTGGTCACCATACTTCCACACTGCTGCTGTGCTAGAGAGTAAACGCATGCGGTGACTGGGCTGGCCTCGGTGTTGTCTGTTTTCTTACTCTGCGTGAGGTAACATGGCCCTTCTGGGTCTGTTTTCAATTTCCTCAACAACTGGAGCACCATGGGACTTTGTGTTCCCACCCTCACTCATCCAGTCTCTTCCACATTTCTGTTGTTGCAAACTGTGCCCATCCCAAATAACAAATTTGTCCTCCAGGCCATCTCCGAGCCTATTCTCCACACCAGAATCTGATTTCTCCTTCCTTCAAAGTCCTTTAAAACTAGGTTTTGTTGCCTTCTTATGAAATGCCCCATCATAACTTTTGTTATAGTTTTGAACATGCTTGTGTATTCTTGTGTCTTGTTTAGTGTGTGAGCTCCTTAACTGTGGGGCCTTGAATGTTTTACTCGTATGCCCCTCCCTAGCCTTTTGCCTGGGGTCTGACACATCGTGGGCACATAAAAGATGCCTGGTGAACCGAAGAGCATGGATGTGAGCTCCAGCCGGGGTGGCAAGAGCACTGAGATCCTCCAGGCTGCCCACCCCTCCTGCAGGTTACCCAGACTGCACAAAGTGGGGGGGCCGTTGATTGTCGTGCACCGTACTGATATAACGAAAGCCCCAGGGGACGAGCAGCAGCATCTGACACCAGTTTTCAAGCTCTTCATTGCTTTCTCTAGAATGGTCATGAACATAGAAGTTTTACCTTGTTCTTAGACACATATCTTTGAGTTACCACCGTTCATTGTTTATGAATCCATTCAGGAAACATTTACAAAGTGCCTACTTATATCTATTTGAGGGCCAGGGACTAAGAAGATGAAAACCTGAGTATTGCTCTGGAGAAGGCCATTGTCTGATGGAAAACATAAGTGGAGGCAAAAACTTAAAACCCAATAGCAAAAAGAAATGCTACAATAGGGACATGAACCATTGGGAAGAGAAGAGCACAGAGGAGTCAGAATCCCTCAACTCACACCCAGGTTCTAATCCTTGTTAGGTTGCAGGACCTTTTTCTCTAAGTCTCCATTTCCTCATCTGTGATAGCATGAACTTATGGAATTGTTGGCAGAGATTAAATGAGACAATGCATGAAAAGCACTTGCACAGTACATAGCCCATAGAGACACTTAGTAACTGTTACCTGCAGCCATTGTTCTTGATGTTCCAGTTCTTCCCATTTGAGGGTGGGAGTCGCATTTACCTCATGGGATTACCGTGAGAGTCAAATTACGTGATGCATGGGAGGTGCCTGGCACAGTGCCTGACAGTAGCACTTGCTAGTTGTTAGCTATGATTCTTATTTTGTGCAAAGTAAAAAAGAAGGGAACATAGAAGGTGTCATGTACTAATGTCTGCAACTTACATTGAAATATATCAGAAAATACAATGGATTGGGTAGACGAGTAAAGGCACGGAGACGTGGATAGATGCAATGGAACAATTATAGCAAAATCTTAATTGTAGAATTGAGAAGGTGAGTACATGGGTGTTCAATGTACTGTTCTTTCAACTTTTCTGTATGTTTGACATTTTTTATAATAAAATTTGGGAGACAAAAGGTGTGATCGAATGTTTGGATGGTCTTTGAGCTAAGATTTTAATAAGGAAATTTCATGGAAGGAAGCGAGACCTGGAATGATCTGCCCTTGGCTGCTCTTCTCTGCCTTATAAGAGAACAGCAATTGCCAAGGCTCAGAAACATGAAGGAGAAGGTATCCTCCGGGGGGTGAGGATGGGATGAAGGTATGTGAAGCGGGGCAGAGGCTGTAGTGGCTAAGAGCCCAGACATCCTAGTTTCAAATCCCAGCTCTGCACTTACTGGCTTTGCAACCTGGGAGGAGTTGCTTAAGTCTTTGTGCTTCGTCTTTCTTTTCCGTAAGAACAGAGCTAACATTACCTACCTTCTAAGATTGCTTTCAGTAACAGATGAATTAATGTCACCATTACCATCATTATCTTCTCAGGACAGTGTATCCTCTCAGCACTGGTGTCTCCATGGCTTCTGGAGAGACTCAGTTGGAGGGAGGTAGGGAGGGATGGAGGAAGGGTCACAGTGGGTGAAGTTAGGGGAAGTGTTGAGAGGGCGTCTAGCATCCGAGAAAGATGTAGACACAGGCACCAATCTGATAAACACAAGAGGCCCAAGCTGACCGCTTGTTCTGTGTCATGCACATGGCTTCTAATATTATATTTAAGATGCTGGTGAAATTATAATCCTGTTGTAGTTCTTTGGAGGCTCGTTCATCAACCTGGGCAGTGTGTGTGGCTGGCGGAGAGCCAGCACCACCATCCCCCGGCTCCCGCCTCCACATGACTTAGCACAGATCAGATGCTTTAATAGCTTCTGATTCCAAGTTTGAACTTGCCCCCAAATAAAAGCCTCCCTCATCCCTCTCCACTTTCCTTCACTTTCACAACCCACTCCTCACTTCCAATTTATCAGCTAGTAAATTTTGAGTTGAACTTGGAGCCAAAGTTTCATTTATTCTTGGCAAAGGATCAACTTCTTCCAAGAAAAGAAAAGAAAAGGAAAAAAAAAAAAAAGGAGAGGTGGAAGGGGAAAAGGTTTTTAGAAAACCTGCTAAACAAAAAGGCCTCGTGGAAACAGCCCCACATTAGGTAGCTCAGTGCAGAAAGAGCAGTGTTTTTTGATGCATTAAGTGTGGGTGAATTTGAAACAGTTGGAAATGATCTAAATGTGCAGCTGGGTGGGGTTACCAACCAAGCACAGATGGTTTCTTGGTTTGGAAAGGTCATGGGGTCACGGATGACACAGGTTGCTTCCAAACCAGAGAGAGGGTTTGCGTGTTACCATAGCAACCTCACTCATTTTGATTTTGGATTGTGTGGCCACTGGACATGTGACACCCCTTGCGCTTGTGGATGGCAGAAGATCTGTTGGTCTAAGACTGCCTGAGAGGATCTGCCAACCCCTTGAAGAACAAGGAATATTTCTAGCAATAAAAAAGACATACAGATAGCTCAACTGCACTCATAATGGAAAAATGCAAACCAAATCATCTGACTGGAAAAAATTTAAGTCTGATAATAACCATCAGCTTGGAACATTTTTTTTTTTTTTATGTTTGATAATGTTCACTTTTGGAAACATTGTGGAAAAATGGCCACTCTCTCACATTGCAGGTAGTGATGTAAATTGCATTACCTTTCTGGAAAGAAGTTTGACAATATCTTCCTCCATCACCTCCCCCCCTTCATTGATTTATTTATTCCCCTTTAGCTCCATAGGCAATCACTTCTCATATGTTTAATGCATATCATTTTGCATGTATTCTTGCAAAATGTGAGATACTGTTTTGTGTGGATCTGTTTTTAACTTACCAGCTAGTATGTGTGGGCAAGTTACCTGACTCCTCTAAACCTTGGTTTTCTCATTTCTACAATGGAAATTACTACCTACTTCACAGGAATTTTGGAGAATTAAATTAAATGGACATGCCTGGCATTACACATAGTAATCACTCAATAAATGGTAGCAGTTATTTACTGTTAAAAGTAACAGCCCCAAACCAGCTCTGCCCAGTGAAGAAAGTTGTTTTATTCCAACCCAGTCTCTCTAACTCATCAACCAGGAATTTCTCCTGACTGAGAAGAGGATGGAGTGCATGTAAATGGGTCTTTTTAGGATGCAGACCTAGAGAATGCTGAGCTCCCTGAGCTCAACTGTTCTTCTAGCTTTAGCCTTCTTGTTTAAGCTGGGAAGACAATGTCCATGGAAATTCAGAGGCACATGCAAGCTTACCAGGCTGAGACTATAAAGTAAAATTTTCTGACCTCAAGCAAGGTATCCTTAAAGCATTAGAACCCCAGCCATGCATGGATATCAATAGCTATTCATTAAGGAGTGGGAGAGTGGCACACCAAAGGAATCCTCTAGGTGGAAGGGCTGTAAAAGGCCTCCAACCATTGCCCTACCTTGTGCTTGCTTGCCTGCTGTGGGACTCCCTCAGGGGCAGCAGCCAGGAGCAGAAGCAGCTTCCAGCATGAGGGATGGAACAGACATGAGCAGGCCATGACCATGACCTTGCTGCCACCTTACTTGCTTCTCACAAAGAAGCTAATGCTGCTCCTTTTGTTAGAAACCCAGCTCTCCAATTCTGATGCTATATGGATTCTTTGAAACTGGAACCACTATCTCTTGTCACACTCCAAAGATTGGGCAGTTTTAGTGTCTTCTGAACTGGGCATCAAGCCCCACCACCTAGAAGGGAGTTCTGCTGTGGAGTGATCCCGAGTAGAAAGGAGCTGTCATCTAAACTAATGTCACCACGTGAATTCATCACAGAGACTTTGGAGGACAAAAGGCTCTGGGCATCGGCTCAAGCTGAGCGACTTAAAAAAGAAAGTCCTTGCCCTAGAGAGCCTGGCATGTTTTTGGTTTAGTTTCAAGGAATTTCTAATCAGTAGAGCTGTCTGAAGTGAAGTAGCAAGTTTCTCATCTCCAAAAGTGTTCAATCAGAGACTGGCAAACCACTGGACATAAATATCCTGTAGGAGTTAGATGATCTCAAAGGCCCTTCTTCTATGGCAAAATCCTGTCTTTTCTCTCACTCACCAAAGAGGTGAGCAAATAGAAGAAACCCTGTATGAGCACAAAGTAAGGTAGAATGTCATCAGATTTCCCATACTAAATATTGTTTCTGTGGAGGGAAACCAATGTGGTCTACAGGACAAAACCTTGCTGACACTGTCAAGGATTTATCAACAAGCTGAGTGGCTTCCATGCTAGTTGCTTCTGCTAAGCCCCTGTTCCCTTACCTGTTGCATTTAGAGTGGAGTCAGAGCATACCTAGGTTTCCTTATGTTGGGAACTTTGATTTAGAGCTGATAACTGGTCAGAAAATAATGTTCAAACATCTGTATGCAGATGGACATATGGAAGGTCCACGATGAAAGAATAAAACCCACAGAACTTTCCAAGGTTATACATGTCATTTTTCACTTGTGTTCCTGGCTAAGAAAAGTATGTGTTGGAGAAAGAATTAGGAGGAGGGTTCTCAAAACCTTCTCCATCAGTACTGCACATCTTGGTTATGGAGGGCTGGAACTTTCTTACCAAATGCTGCTTGGGGTTTGCAGCTTGTGCTTTAGGCCAGAATAAAGAGTGAGTCCATCTTTTAAATTCCAAGGAGCCCTGGCTTCTGCAGGAAAGGAAGATGTGTCTGCTTTCATCTATGCTAGGGCTGCCATAACAAAGTACCATAAACTGGGTAGCTTAAGCAACAAGCAACAGAGATTTATTGTCTCACAGGTCCAGAAGCTAGAAGTCTGAGATCAAGCTTTGTGCAGGATTCATTCCTTCTGAGGCCTGTGAGGAGAGGATCTATTCCAGGTCTCTTTAGCTTGTAGATGTCTGTCTTCTTTACATTTCTTTTCACACTGTCTCCCCTCTATGCATGTCCGAATTTCCCCCTTTCATAAGGATACTAGTCATATTGGATCAGAGCCCACCCTATGACCTCATTTCAACTTGATTATTTCTGTAAAGACTCTATTTCCAAACACACCCATATTCTGAAATACTGGGGGTTGGAACATCAATATATGAATTTTAGGGGGACACAATTCAACCCATAGCACCTCCCACCCCACCCCACCCACCCTACTGGGTCATGTCACAATTGGCAGGGTGGGTAATTGGTAGTGAGTCATGAAAATGACTATGTACTCCTCTAGGTTCATCCATTCCATTTGGCTCCATTTCCCCCCAGATCTTTAAACTAATATTTTTTTTCTTATATTAATATTTCTCTGGATTTGGTGGGTGATGTGTGTGTGTGTATGAGGTGTATGAGAGAGAGAGAGAGAGAGAGAGAGAGAGAGAGAGAGAGAGAGAGAGAGAGAGAGAGAGAAATGTTAGCACACAGTTTCTTCTCTCAGAGCTTCTGCTCCATAGAGAAATGGAGCATTTATCTGTGGGCTGTATGTATGTCCAGTTTCTATATGAATAACTGGCCTTGAGCTCTTGTCTCAGGGATTCCTGAGGACAATCTTGAGATAAGAGTGGGGTGAAGCAGTAGCCTCACATCCACACCAACAGGAAAAAGGCTCAGTGTACATCTCGTCTCGGTCTCATCTCAGTAATTACTCCACCAGGCATTTATGTTCAGCTGGGTCCCAACGCCCTACCGAGATAGCTGTCATCTTAATTCTGGGCTCAAATGACCCACTTTGCAGTTGAGTTCATCCTGAAACTCTTTGGAGGGTGGGAAGATGGAGAGCCCTGAGGAGTCATCTGTTGCTCTATGCTCTGGGTCCCCACAGACTGGGACCACTGGGATTGGTCATGCTCAGGAAGGAGAGAGTGCCTGACCAATGCCCAGCAGTCCAGACCATCATCAGGGAACGACTTCCAAGCCTATGCTGTCAGTATATTTTTGACTTTCTTTTGGGATTAACTGCCAAGGTTAATCTATGATCTTGTTTACTCTGTGACTGACTAACTATTTAAATGGACTGGAAATAAATATCTCAAGCCTACATGCCCTAAAACAGTTCCTCTAAGTTCATGTAGTGAAGCTTATAAAGCACACAAGGGGGAAGCAGAAGCAGGTCGTTTTGAAGTGGTAAGAACTCATGCAAGAAGCCGGAATCTGATTCTGGTCTTCAGTGACTCAGTGGATGAAGATGAAGACTTTAACTTCTGTCTCCTGGCTCCCAGTGGAGAGCATATTCCGGCAGACTACCCCGCTGCCTGACCTGACCCAACTGTATAAAGCTGTTGGAGGAGTATTCCAAAGGCAGTCATGAGCAACAAGTCAATCCCCAGTGTCAACTTCTTCCATCTGTCAGCCATGAAAACACTGGACTTCCCAGTTTCCAGGGCTGGAAAGAGAGTTATCACCCTATTGTGATGTGAGTCTCACTATAGAATGCTAGTGCATGACCATAGCTTTTACCTATCACCTGCAAACAAGCAAACAAAATAAACAAATACAAGATGGCCTAATTGAGGGAAAGGGATTGTAAAGAAAATCCAGGATTCTCCATCTTCTGAAGATCATTGAGAGCGTGACAAGAAATGAACTATATTGCCCACCAATTTCAGTTAATAGTTGTAACAGATGATGGAATTCATCGGGCATGTATTATGTGCCAGGCATTGTGCTGAGGGCTTCCACATTTCCTCATTGAATCCTTACAAAACTCTGGGGTAGGAACAATTTCTAAGAGTGGTGAGGATCAAATGAACTGATGTACGTAAAAGTGCTTAGAAATTATGAAGTGTTATGAAGATGGAAGGATTCCATGCATGCTATTATTTTATTAAATGACCCCTGAAATTCCATTAAGTCTAAGATTCACATAGTGAAACAATAGATGCCTAAAGGATATGTGATCTAGCCCTATCATATACCACAAAACGTCACCCAGAGAAGTTATGTCAGCTTTGTTAGAAGGGAGAGAAATGTCGTGCAACCTGCTTAGGAAACCACGATAATGTAGAACTTTCCTTCAATAACCATAAGGGTGCTCAGGTCAAATAGACTGGTGACCAACCAAGATATACATGTTGTGAGCTCCTAGCCGTGGTGGAAAAGAAGCCATGTTTTTCATTGCCTTTTGCGTCTTGGTTAATGGCTCTGATCAGGGATATAGAATTTCCAGGATTTGATCTCTGCTGGTTTCAGTTTTTGCATCAGTGGAGTGGGGATAATATTGCCCATGGATGACTAATGCATTAAGTGAGCTTATGTATTTAAAAACTCTATCAAAGTGCTGACATACGGGAAGTAATAAAAATAATAATTAAACACCCACTGTTTCAGCCTGGTTGAGAAATAAAGACTCAGAGCTGGTGGGGCTTACTCAGGGTGACACATTCTGTAAAATGGGTGGTGGTTGACAGGAAGTGAGTCTAGAGGGCTCAGAGCTGGTGTAGTGTGCGTGCCCTTCAGGCGAGATCCTTGTTTGCTCTTACTCATATGATGCCACCCACCTTGTTATTGGATCACTTACTTCTTCTTGGTAATCGGATTTTATGGAGTGTGAAGACATCTAAAGGAGTTTGTGTGGGGATACTGTAAAGGTTTTTTAAAAAATTCATTCAGACATATTAAGCTAGAGAGGCTAGAACTAAAGCTGAAGGGTATCAGATCAGCTATCAGGGTGAACACCCCAAGTAAATAGCTGGAGGATGTATAGCTGCAGTGTCAAAAGGGGCTTCTGAATCAGACAGGACTCTGTGTTTTGGGCAAATTCCTGATCTTCTCTGAGCTTCAGCTTTAAGGATTCAATCTGATAATTCATGTAAAACACTTGACCAGTGCACAATAGATATTCCATATTATGTCCATATTGTTTTCCATATTATTATTTTCAAACCACTTTTATATACATCATCCTAAATAATCTCATTTGATAGTGAGGTAAACAGAGGAGGAACTAGAAACAGATTCTCAGATGAATGCACTAAATGAGCTGATGTCTTCTTGGCCCTAAGACCTCCTGCCCTGCATTCTAGTTCTGACTCTGAGACCATCCCAATCAAGCAGCTGTCGGTCTGCCCTCTGCTCTCTGATGGAATTGGACTAAATCATCTTCTGGTGGTATAGTTTAAAGACAACTGCATAATCATATGTTTCAGACGTGGGAATTAACTCTGTGCATATTTGGAAGTTGGGGATGTGAGGGCAGAGGGGCGGAGGAGTGCAGGTTGAATCGTATGGTGCCACTGAGTCATAGGTTCTTCCCAAAGACTGACTGATGAGTTCTAAAAAGCAGATGATCTTCAACATTAGGTCCTTGGAGTTGTGGAGTCCGAGCCCCAGATGAAGGAATTCTTGGCTCTTTCCCATGGGCTGACTGCCCTGCACGAGGTCTGTAGGAGGGCTGGCAGAAGTGACATGAAGGGAATAAATGAAGAGGTGGAGCTTCATAGATTTGGTAACTTCTGGTGCCTGAATTCTTCTTGTTGGATACAGCTCACCACATCTAAGACCTCAGATTGGACACCCACCAGCCGGTTGTGGTCTGAGACCCCTGGAAGTCTCCTTAGACGTCAATTGCCCCCACTTAAACTGGGAGGGAGGTGATGGCAAGTCTGGTCCACAGTGCCACTGAACTCTGAGCACTTCTGGTTCTTACCCAAAAGCCCGTCTCAGCAATTTAACTATGGGTCAGAGAGAGTGGACAGGTCACACACTGAAGAGAAGCAACACCAGGGGAAGCAGCTGGTACAACCTTGTGTGTTGACTTGATCAAGGATTCCCATTATCCATGTCCTTAGAAAGTGCTTGTTTTCTCCTTCACCTGCTCAGTGTGAATACCCAGAAAGTTTGGAGATGACAGATCACAACGAGCCAGGGTGGGAAAGTCACCGTGTCTTATTTTGAAAGCCCAGCATCTTCCCTCCCAGATCAGTGTGGCCGCAGACAGTAAATTTTCTTTTTGGTGGGGGTGGTGGTAGAACAAAGTGACAAAGCCTAATAATTTAGGGAACTCTGAAAAGCCTTTATTCTTTGCTACAAAATGCCCTGTGATTTTCTCCCAGAAATCTCAACCTTTAGACATTCTTTTCTTAAGCTTAAGGCTTTGTTCCCTGCCAATATGCTAGAAAAGCCCTTTAGGAAAGGACACACATTAATGCTTCTCTCAGTTACACTTTAATGGGGATGACTATATCAGCTTTTAGAGAAAATTAATTTTGCCAGAGAAGAGATGAAGATTGCTTGACTGGGTTGGCAAGGAGGGGAATGGAAGAGGGATGAGACAGCTAGGAAATGGGGCTTCCTTTCAGAGGTAGGAGTATAGAAAATAACTGTGCGATGATGCTGGAAAAACGTTGTTTTTTGTTCTTTTTTAAATAATTTTGAGAAAAATCTGTCCTTGTGAGGAGGATCTGGGAACACTGAGAGGCACTGCGTTCTCTTTAGTTAATTCATCATTAAAGGATAAAATCATAACTCTTGGACAGTGTAAAATGAACACATGTCAAAGATTTTATATGACTCAATAATTAATGAGGTAACCTGCAAGATGTTACAACTGGTTTGAAAGAGGATTCAAAGATTCGCACATACACGAGTACGGTGTGTGCATATGCCAGAATCAGATTCCGCTTCTGTGAGGTGTCCAAAATGGTCAAATGCATAGAATTAAAGAAGGAAATGGTGGTTGTCAGGGGCTGGGGGAAGGGGGAAATGAGGAGTTACTAATCAACAGGCATAAAGTTTCTGTTAAGCAAGATGAGTAAGTTCTAGCGATCTGCTCGTACGACACTGTACCCGTAGTAAAAAATACTGTATTGTACACTTAGAAACTTGTTAAGCATGTGGATCTCATGTTAAGTATTCTTACCATAATAAAATTTCTAAAAAACATAATAAATAAAAGATGCATCATTGGCTCCAGGAAATTTTCCTGGAAATTCCTAGCTTGGGCTCTGTTTTAACTCTCTCCAGTCCGCCCTGGTATCTATAGCGACCTTTGCCTGTCTCCTTCATTTCCTTTACCATATTTTACTTAAATATTTTATTCAGGTGTCTGCATTCACCACTTATATGTCAGCTAAAGACTGTGTCTTACATGTTATTTTATACCTGGGATTCGACACAGGCTACACATTGTATAAGTGTTGAATGCTAGTGCCTCTTCCTATCCATTATGAAGATAGTGAAGATGACAGTGTGGGTGAACGTGCAATCTAGTTTGTAGCTATGTGTCTCAACAAAAATAAAAAACTGACAGCATATTTTGCCATTGGGACTTTTCAAATCATATGCGAATAAAAAAATATATAAAATGTGTGTGATAATGGCAAATATATAATGTGTGTATATATGTATAAAAGATTGGAATGATAGGTTAAAAAAAGAATGGAAATAATAACAAATGGTGATATTTCCTGAACTTGTCCTTAAACTTGAGTGAAGCACCCCATCAACAAGGGCCCTCAGTGCCCTCTTTATTCATTGCGGGGTTCAGTATTATTGCCACCATTGCAACAACTTGATTCTGCTGTGGTCAATTGTAGGAGATTGCCAGCACTGACCTGCAAGCTACCATGCTGATTCCTGGAAAGGGGAATGATGACAGATTCATAGATCAGTAATTGCTCTAAGGCTTTCTTCCTCCACATTCGTGTCTGGTGTGATCTAAGGAGATCCACCTCTCGGCTTCTTGTTTCCCTAAATAGGGATGATACTAACTTTGACTTATTTTTCCAAAAGAATTTGAAAAAAAAAAACAAAAAAAAAAACAGAAAAATGACTGTCAAGTGAATTTAGGTGACTGCCAGGCCCAGTACCTCAGTACATAGAAGTTGCTTAATCAAAATTCTGGCTAAAGTGGCAGAAATCCAAGTAAGAAAGAGGGAGATCTTCGATAGCCCTGCCCAACTTGACTGGTAGAAGCCTCCTCAGCTCCCAAATACCCTTGTCATTTCTCCTGGCAGGCATCCCCACGTTGTTTGTTTGCAGTGACATGACCTGCTGGCTGGCGCCTGGAGACAGGGCAGGGCAGGAAGGCTCTGGAATCCACACAACTCACTGCCCCCCTCACCCCCACAGCTTTGTCCTCTAGGCAATCTCTGGGGCCCTGGGATCAGATTGCTTGCCTCCAGGTGCCAGAGAGACACTTCTCTGTTTGCTCTCCCACCCAGACTGCCCTGGGCTTGTCCTTCCCCCCGGTGGGGGTGGCTAGTGACAGAGGCTGTTTTGAAACGAATCTTTCTCCTTCCTCCCCTCCCTTTCTTCCCTCTACCCTCTCAAACCACAAGAACATTTTGGCTTCTTTCCACGACTTGGGGTTTGTGTTGGAGATTTGAGCCTGTTCTTGTTCACTGTAAACAGCTCAGAAGTTAGGCTAGAGATGCAGTCTGTAGAGGTGAGCTGCTCTTGGAGGATGAGAGGGAATGCACGGAGGTGATCTGCATCGGTGATGGTGACTCTCTTTTGATCTTTGCCCATTCAGCCTGTGGTCTCTTAATGTTTTCATCCTAGTCCAGGTGGCCTTGTCACTGCCTTATTTTTCCCCCCCCTCAGGTGTAAGGTATTACCCTCGTTGAGGACCTTTCATACCCCAAACAGCTGGCAAAGATTTCGTATCTTACTGTCTACTACTCTAACCTATGACTTTTTCCTAAGGATATTTTCTTTTTGAAGAGGACACCTATTGGTCTTGAAGATGGCACATATTCTACAAAACTAAGGAATTTTATGTTGCAAGTTGATAGAAACCCGTCTGAAAGGGGCTTAAGCAGAAAAAGAAAAGCAATGCTTCCCACAGCTGAGAAGTCCAGGGGTGCAGATGAATGCAGGGGGTCAAAAACAGTAACTAAGACCCAGGCTGCCTGCTGCTGCAGTTGCCAGATTTAGCAAATAAAAATACAGAACACCCTGCTAAATTCAAGTAAACAATGAACAATTTCAGAAAAACAATAAACTTTTTTTTTTTTTAAGTTTAAGTATGCCCCAGACTGCTTCCTATATTTATCTGCCCAACTCTACTTGTCGCCATATGTTGGCTCTCTCCTTCTTCTTGCATTGGGATTACTCTCATGCATGCTCTGGGCATGAGGTGACAGAATGATTGTTGGCAGCCCTGGACTCATATTTCAGAGCTTAGGAACCATGGAAGAAGAGCCCCTCTTTTCCGAGAGTTCTGGCAAAAATCCTAGGCTTGTATCTCATTGATCCAGCTTGAGTCTTTTGACCATCTTGGAAGTAAACATGCTGTCCAAGGGGGTGAAACACTGGGTAGATCTAGGTCATATGCCTACCTCTAAACTGGGATGTAGATTTAGACCTATCTGAACCACTTAGATTAAGAGTAGGGAGGAGTATTCCCCAAAAGGAAAACCAGTGTGCTGTTACCAGAAGACAGATGGATGCCAGCCAGACATCAACTCCATGGTTCAATGGTATACATCGTCTAGGGCTAGGCCCCATGGAGCTCCTCACAGCACATCTTGGCTGCTTAGAGGCCAATATGGCTCACACAGGAGTAGCCCATGGTTTTGCTTCCAGAGGATGAATTTGGAGAACAGATGGCAATTTAGGTAGCCCCTGAATCAACAGATAAGACAGTACAAAAACATTTATCTAGTACCTTCTTTGTATGGCCTGTGGTACCCAGTATGAGTTCTACACAAAGATAAAAAAGAAGACAGGGCTGATGTCCATGAACTTACATTCTAGTGAGACACATTACATTGTACCTTGTTAGAGAGTCTCATGATACTTTGTTTCTACCTATAAGTAATTATGAATATACAAAGAAGGGATAGTGAATCCCAGGTAAGGCTTGCTGGAGGAGATGCATTTGAGCTGGACCTTAAGGAAAGGTAAAGTTTAGACAGGCGGATATAAAAGAAAGAAAGAGAAAAACTCCAAATAGAAGAACTAGACTAAGCAAACCTGTTGACTTTAGGTTTTTGCCACCTGCACTGCACAGCAGTGCCCTTCAGAAAGATGCATCTTAACGTAGGCCATTGACTTCACCCAGGGCCAGACAGACTTTAAGGAATACCAGGAAAATGAATAATTGGGTAGGGTACTTGTGAGCACTTCTTCAAATACTCATTCACAGTTAATCTAAAGAGAAGATTGAGTGATATGGGGGGAAAGGAAAAGGAGGGAGACCCCAGGTAGGGACACTCACCCCTTTTCTATTGTCCTTGGTAATTTCACTCTGGCCCCAATCTTGCATACCCCACTCCCCCCCCCCAAAAAAAAAAAAAGAAAAGGAAAGACCTGTGATCAAATGGACTCCTCTTCCTTAATTATCCAGGGTTACTGGAGCCTAACTCTTGGAGAAAGGAGGGTCTCACTTCTTTGTCCCTAAGTGACTTAATATTCCTTCTAAGTGTTTGCAGTCCTTTTCCTGCATGCAGTTCTGATAAGTTCTGTTTTCTCCATCTCATATTGCCAGGATATTTTATTTTGTTCATGTTGTTTAGCATGATAGCCTGACTCTTCCTTCAACTCTGACATCACTCCAAAGTGTTGAAGATTGGAAAACACTCTGCCCCTCCTGTCTGTGGCTCCCTGAGTGTGTTTTTCAAAGGATATCTGAGTGTGTTTCACTGGAGCCCTTAGTCAAAGTTCACACAGAGTGTGAGGTTTTCTCTTGGAATGGCCGTCAAAGGCTGCAGTAGAAGCTGGAGCATAAAGGGTGGTACCATTCGGGTGAGATTCCTGTACCCTCCATTTTACCTATATGCTGGGTGACCCTGAAAATTCATATAGATAATTGAGGGGCCATTGTTCACCTGATGAACCTCTTTTGAGGACTGCCATCTTCAAAGACGGACAGCTGTTGGTGGTAAGGTAGGTATCCAGTACTGCAGTTCACAGCTCTCCCTGCTCACAGGCTGCCCTGATCCCCAGCCCAAAATGCTCCTTCACCACGTGCCTCCTATAGACATTGGCCTGCTCAGAATTCTCCAGCATGAAAAATCCTAAGTTAAATTTTGCTTAAGAAAGTGTTGTTGTTTCAGGTTTTCTTCTTCGGAATTTTTTTTTTTTTTAAGACCTCTCTGTATTATAGTGAGAATCCCTTATTGAAATAAACTGGAATATGTGGCTCTAGAAAAAGAAGACGGCAATGGAAAAAAAAAAAAAAAACTACTTAGAAAAATAATGAGTTTGACCCATTGAAGGGGCAAGCTATGCTTTTGAATCAATGATTGAAAATTGAATTAAACTAGACAAGGAAAAAACAATACAATGGAATAGTAGGTCTAAATGGTGTTGTAACATATTCTTGCCCCAAGGAGAATTCATATCTACCCTCCCATTGAAAAATTGGTTATATTGTCTTCTAGGGAGGAAATAAACAAAACTTCACTTTGTTTATGGTTCAGCAGTCTTTATGGTTCAGTTAGTCTTTATGGACAAACTCTAGGTCCCCCTCCTAGCAGCCCAGTCCTCCCGTGGTGAGTATGTGTGTTGTGTGGTGCCCCTGCCTTCCACCTCCTGCAGGCATCTTTCCTCTTACCCTGCAGAGTGAGTTTGCCTTTTATGTCTCTCTCAGATGCCGGGAGCCAAAACCAATAGCTCAACCTACAATGTGCCTGTAATTTGTTCTCCTCATCTCTCTTGAAAGGCACTATTTTCTTGATGTTTTAAGAAAGAGTACTCATGGAGGAAACATAAATGCATATTGTAAGCCAGTCCTGTATGATTCCAACTATGTGACATCTGGAAAAAGTCAAAACCATAGAGAGAGAATAAAGATCAGTGGTTGCCAGGGGCTGGCAGAGAGGGAAAAATGAATGGTCAGAGCAAAGATTTTTAGGGCAGTGAAAGTACTCCGTATGTTATTGTAATGGTGGAGACATGACCTTACGCATTCGTCAAAACCCATAGAACTATATAATACAAAGAGTGAACCCTAATGTAAAGTATGGACATTAACTCATAATAATCTATGAATATTGGTACATCAGTTGTAACAAATGTATCATCCTAATGCAAAGATGTTAAAAATAGGGGAAATTGTGTATGTGTGGGGGAGGGAAGGAGTATACGGGAACTGTTCACTTTTTGTTCAATTATTCTGTAGACTTAAAACTACTCTAAAAAATAAAATCTGGTAATTTTTTAAAAAAGAGTCCTTTCATGCCAAGTATTTTTTCCCTATTTCCCCTATCTCTGATATTTTCTTAAAAAAATGTTTGAGTTGAAAGTGACTTAAATATGCTGAGGATCAAATTTACTTTTTATTTTTTGTTTTTTTAATTGAAATGTACTCATTGTACATATTTATGGGATACAGAGTTATATTTCAATACATATATACGATGTGTAGTGATCAAATCAGGGTAGTTAGCCAAGTCATCACTGCAAAAATGTATCATTTCTTTGTGATGAGAATATTTAAGCTCTTCTCTTCTAGCGCTTGACAGCATATAATAAATTATTGTTACTTCTAGCTGCCTAGAACTACTGTACACCACTAGGATTTATTTTTCCAATGTAGCTGTAATTTTGTATCCATTAGCCAACCTCTCACTATCCCCTCTTCCCCCTCCCCTTTTCAGCCTTTAGTAGCCACAGTTCTACTTCCTACTTCTAAAAGTTCAATTTGCTATTATTTTTAGCTCCCACATATGAGTGAGAACATGTGGCATTTCTCTTTTTGTGCCCGGCTTATTTCACTTAACATAATTTTCTCCAAGTTCTTCCACGTCACTGTGAATGGCAGAATTTCATTCTTTTTTATGGCTGAGTAGTATTCCATTCCATATGTGTACCACATTTCCTTTATCGTATCATCTGATGATGAACATTTAGGTTGGTTCCAAATATTGGCTATGGTGAATAGAGCTGCAATAAACACGGGAGTGCAAGTATCAGCTGAGGCTCAGTTTAGATCTCCAAATGCTCCTGCGTCCTCATCATTTCAAAATATTTTATTAAAACAAAACATGAATTTATTGTTTCTGTAGTAGTTAGAAATAATTGGCATGTTTATTAAACCACGAGGTTGAGTCTTGGGCAAACTTCAAGTTAATGACAAGTACGTCTTGTTCCCTTTAATCCTGTCCATTCATGTCATAACATCTTGGTAGCTCTCTTCCCTGTGCCTTCTCACTAACTTAAACTGGGTCCAGAAGAAATTCATGCAAAATGCGGGTAAGCAGGAATCTCGCACTTAACTTTAGAAGGGTCCCCTTCTCTTAGCCTGGTTGGAAAGAGCTTCATCCTATCCCTCACTGACCCCTCTTGACCACCCTTAGATGCCCTGTAATAGCCAACTAGGGAATCCACTGAGTTTACCGTAAGAGTGTGGTTCATTATCTTAAAAACCTTGGTCACATGTATCTGGGAAGATCCAAGAAGACTCTCTAGATATTTATTTAATGAGAGAAGCAAACCCAAACAGAGAGCCGTGTGGTTACAAAAAGAATTTTAAACAAAGTCCTTGAGCAGTGTTCGACCCCTGTCTTCTATAAACAGCCCTCATCCTACCCCCCGTCATCCTGCTGTTTATTCCATAAGGGCCAGAGTTATCTGTCTTGAGATGCTGAAATCTCAGAGTACTGCACTTCTTCAAGGCAGAGAAAACAGCCACATACTCTGGGGAGTGGAGGGTCCCAGGCAGCTCTCCTAGTGGAACTGTCTTAGGAGACAGAATATTTCTCCATTTTCAGCCCCAAAGTAGGCTTCTGGGCAGAGAAGTAGAAAACAAGGACTACTGGGACCTACAATGTGTCAGGCGTTATTAGGCATTTTATACAAGCCAGCCCATTTAACACTTGGACCTTGGGTCCCTCAGCTCATTGGTGGGGAGAATGACAGGCACAGAGAGAAAGTGGCATGTCCTGAGGTGAGGTGGCAAGACCCTTCCTCTAGGGTCGGTGCCATCCAATGTAAAGTAGCGCAAGACACAGCTGGGAGCCACATTTATGGTTTTATATTTTCTAGTAACCACTTGAAAAAAAATAAAGATTCAAGTGCAATTAATTTAATAATATATTTCAATTATGCCAATACACCCCAAATATTATCATTTCAACACATAATTAATATAAACATTGTTAATGAGATTTGTTTTCTCACTTTTGTTGTTGTACAAAGGCTTCAGAGTCTGGTGTGCATTTTAGGCTTGCAGCCCATCTCAATTCAAGCTGCTCACATTTCAAGTCACATGTGGCTCAGAGCCTCCGTATCAGTGCGTTCTAGACCTTCTGCTTTTATCCTTGGACCCAGCTGCACCACTCAAGGTCTGTTTTGCCCTAGCCCTTCATTGAATTGTATTTTAACATGATGCCCTTGACTCTCAGTGAAGAACATGGCATATGAAATGTCACAGCCTCTGCTGTGGGTGAGTTAGTGACTGTTACTGGATCATTCTCTGCTTCCCATAGGCTCACACTATTAAAGAAACTTTATTTTTGGTCTTTCAGGATGATGTGCCTCCTTCTTTATCATAATGAGCATTTTGTAGCTGATTCTATGTTTTGTTTTGCATTTCCTACCAGGAGGCTCAAGGCCAAATTGGACTCAATTATAACTACAGATGGATTCATGATTGGATGGGGGACGATAATGAAGTGTTTTGTGAAATGTTCTGGACTTTCTAAATATGCATCACATGTTCACTGTAAAGTTTTCTTTCTGATAATGGACTATATCTATTTTTCTTCTCAGGCAAAAGGTACTATATATAATTTAATATGTGGACAGCCCTGGAAAATCTGCTGTTAAGTTACAAAAGCATAGATAATATTTTTTAAAAGTTTAAATTACTTTTAAGGTTTTTAGTACATCTTTCTTTCTTGAAAATTCTTTAAGTCTGCCTCCAAAATTAAGTAAGCCACGGAGTACCATTTTCTCTTTCTTTGGTGCCATATAAAGAAATAAAGAAAAAAGGGAATAATATTTTCCTGGATGATAGCAAGAACTTTTCTCCTCTGCAGAAATGATACATAGATTTTGATCTTTATATACCTGTCCTCACCTTCTGTTATATTTGCGAAGACATCTGGTGTCATCCAGTCTGTTTCATGGGGCCCTACCAGAGAGGCTGCCACAGCCGTTGCTGTTGTGTTGCTGGCTTTCTGAAAGGCATTTTTATATAATTGTAGAAGATTAGAAGGATCTGAAAGGAGGCTTTCAAGTCTTTGGGAACACGTAGTGTAATCCCCTCATTTTATAGATGAGGAAACCATAACTGCATCCATCCACAGGGATAATAACATTTGCAACGGTGTCACCTATCTGAGTCACAAAGAGCAGGTGCATTAATGGAACTTCAAGTAGAATGAATGGAAGGTCATTTATCTGTCTCAGAGACGTGAGAATTCATGGGATGCATTCTTTTATCCAGACTCCAAACTGCATTTGCCTAAGCTCGTTTTGATTTTTAATTTGTTATTGGTGTCATCCTGCTGACTCAAGCCCAAGCCCCCAAGACTTAAAGAGCCTTTATTTCTGCCTGAAGTGCATTATGCTGTTGGTTTAACTTATCTTTGATGATTCAGGCCACCATCTGGAATTGGAGGTCTATTATGTAGGGGTGGGGGTGAGGGGTGGAGAGAGAGAGAGATTAAACACTGAGATAAGTGAATAATAATAATAATAATAGTGCACCTGTTCTTTTCAATTCCTCAGAAGTACTGAGCCCCAGCTGAGGCCATGCAGGTGGACACACAGATCAACAAGACAAGCTTGTGTTTCTCCTTTTTGCGTTGCAATACTAAAATGCATAAAATGGAACTCTTCCCCTACCTCCCTTTTACCACTCCACCACCAAGTCTTTTCCTCTCTTAAGTCTCCCCCATCTTAGTAAAACATACATATGACTAGGAACATTATCCACAAACCAGGGAGTCATTGCTGATTCCAACCTCTCCCCTACTGCCCTTCTAGACTCTCATGCAGTCATTATTCCTGGAGTTTCTATCTCCAGAATAGAGCTCACCTCTCTCTGTTTCTCTTCGTCTATATTGCCATCATGCTGGGCTGATGCCATTACCTCCATCTAAACTCTTGCAGTTACCAGGTTCCACCCTCCCTCTTCTATAATTCATTCTTCACAAAGCAGCCAGCATGAGCTCCTAAAATCCAAATCAGATTATGTTACCTTCTGTTTAAAGGCCTGCAGTGTAATTCCAATTAGATGCAGCCTACTGGCTTGTGAGGTTTAGCCACTTCTGCAGCCTTATCTCAGTCTACTCTCCTCTGCCAGCAAAGCTCTAGCCACACTGGGTACCCTTCATTCTCTCTGTTGAATTGCCTATAATTACTTTACTATGCTTCTGTATAAACAGTGTGCTGTACAGCATAACTGAGTGTGCAGGTTAGTTTCCATCTACACTCTGGGGGCAGTTTGGTTATATTTAAATTACCCTAATAAAGAACCCACACTCCAGAAATGACCTCAGAAAGTGCTTTAAATATCAAGTTCAAAATTTGCATTAGAAGGAATATTAATTAGTATAAGTTATGTTACAAATAATTGTTCACTGATGAAATGAAAGATGTATGATTAGCTGGAAGGTTGTATAACACCTCTGCCTTTGCACAAATCAAGTAGAAGAACCTGGCAGGCCAGCAACCCAGAACTTTATCTTGTTCTACAATTCCATTTGACCTTGCATGCCTCCATTTTTTTGGTTCTACCTCAAAGTTAACATTTCAGGCAGGGTGCTTGTGGGGTGCCCTAAAGACAGAGCAGGTGTGTGACCATCTTTCTGACTGCTCACTAATAAATGTTTGGGCATCTAGTAGAATTTGGTATGAAGTTTGCTTCCATTGCAGTATGCTACCTGGCACACAACTGTGGAAGAGGAGCCATGTGGCTAATCTCCTACTCTGATTGTGGAAAGAATGTGATAGCTATAAACAACTAGATTGGCCTTACATGAAGCTTTGCCATCCCCAGTGAGGCAGAGCTCTTTAACATCTCAGAAACATTCTGTTGCAATTCACTTTGCCTGGAATGCTCTCTCTCTTTCTCCCCCCTGACTGTCATCTTCTGATTCAGCTAGTGTTGACTTAAATTTGTTTCTCAAAGTGGCCCTAAGTTGACCACTCTTCTAAGCAGGTCCCCCCACGTGTCAGCCACTCACCTGATTGCTCTTGGATCAATCTCTGCTACTCACTTATTCTGCTCTGAATCACAAGGAATAGGTTCTGGCCTGATTTGATCAATGGGAGACACTAGCACAAAACTGGAGAGCGGCAGAAGAGGAGAAGCCAGGGCACTTTACTCCCTCATGCTCTATCTTGGTTGGCATCTCCAGTGGTACACAAGCCCTCACTTCTAGTCCTGACTTTCATGGAGCAGCACCCCTCCTTTGAGTCTAGCTCCCAGACAGTCCCAGTTGCTGAGCTCTGGTAGCACCTCTTCCTATTGCCCCTCCAGCCCTGGGAATGGGAGTGGGCTTCCTGTGTTACTTATCTCTGATCACATTGTCCTCTATTTTTCCTATCATGTGTGCAACCAGTTCCTTCTATTAAATCCCTTCTGTTTATAAGACCTGGATAGCTTCTATTTCCCAGTCAGACTGTGGCATACTACACCCTGTTGTAGTAGATTATGTTCCCTGCTTTGTTTTTTCTCCCTAGCTCTTCTCACAAGTTATAATAATTTACTTGTTTATTTGTTTACTAGCATCGTGTCTGTTTCCCACATCAGATGGCAATCTCCATAAGAAGAGAATCTAGCTATTTTTTTTCAGTCATTGCATCCTCAATGTCTTCATAGGTGTAGGAACTCAGTAATAACATATTAAGAGAACAAATAAATCTAGTTCCTGGGTCTTTTAATCTTGGGCCCATGAACCACTCAGGTGTCCCACGGATGGACTTGGAGAGAGAAATAAACCTTTTGATATTGAATGCAAATGTGTGCATGAATTCGTGTATGCATGCTTTTCTCCTCACTGGCAGGAGTCCATAACTTGCATTAGAGTCTCAGCGTATTAAGACCCTTAAAAGTTAAGAGACAGTGTATTGAGTGGGAGAGATGTCTCCATGCACCCTTGTTACTAAGTTTCATAATATTGATATTATAAAAGTACTTGGGAGTCCAGAGGAAGGATTTCCAGTTGCTCAAGTCATAAACCAAGGAGTCATCCTTGAAATCTCATTTTCTTTTTTCTTCACATACAATCCATCAGCAATTATATCAGTTGGCTCTATCTTCAAACACCTTCGGAATTTGACCTCTGCCATCGTGGATGAAAAAGACTCTTGCCTTGCTGCTTCTGCTCTTCCCCTTACAGTCTGTTCTCAACACAGGAGCTCAGAGTCTGTCATGAGTCAGATCATGTGACTCATTTCCTCAAAACTCTTCAATGGCTTCCATTTCACACAGAGCTAGATCTCAAAACCCCTGTGACCCAGCTTCACCTGATTTTCCACCTCTCTCCCCCATAGCTCAGCCTACCTGCTTAGTTGCTGTTGGCCCAGCTGCGCCCTGCCACCTCAGGGCCTTTGCTCTGGCTGCTGAGTGCTGGGATGCTCTTCTCCCACACAGCCCCTTCTTTGTCCCTCCATCTTGTTCATGTCTCTGCCCATACAACAGATAATGCCTCCACTTCCCTCTCTCTATCCCACTCATCCTGCTTTGTTTTTATCTATAGCAGGAATCACCATCTGCCATATGTACATTTACTTATTTATTTATCATCTGCCTCTCCCACTAGAACATGAGCTCCAACAGGGCAGGGACTTTGTTTAGTTCAAGCCTAGAACATTGCCTGGTATGTGGTAGATTCTCCATAAATACTCAAAGAGTCACTGTGGTGGTGGCAACATCCAGAGAACATTGAAAGATGAGTGGAATTTGGAGGAGTGAAGAAGGATGGGTGATCATGCGGGCTGCGCTGGGTTGTTTAGTATCAGAGTTTTATATTCGTCCATCGCTCATTCCCTCTCTCCAAAGTCCTGTCCTGAATAAAGTCCATAGTTAAAAATTTGGCCTCGCACACAGAATTGGCCCCACCATCATTTCTTTTTGCTTAGTCCAGGATCTAAGTAGCCTCGTTCAACTACTGGGTTAAAGACATTTAGACAGAGTTGAGTTAGTTATTGTTGTTCCAGGGTGAATTCTTGATTTACACGATGAAGAGTGCAGCAGATTATTGGGTTGGGGGGGGGGGGCAGGCATTGATGGTGGGAGGTAGAGTAAGGTTAAAAGGAAAACAAATGTGTGTTTGCATGTGTGTGTGCGTGCGTGTGCATGTGCGTGTGTGTGTGTGTGTGTGTGTGTGTAGAGAGAGAGAGAGAGAGAGAGAGAGAGAGAGAAAGCCAAGTGCAACGAATGCTTACCAAAGAGTTCCAGGTCATCCCATAACTCTTTTTTAGCCTCTCCCATCTGTCATCCTGAAATGCTGGTGAGATTGACTTCAAGAAACACAGTCAACTTTTGTTTTTGGAGACTGCAGGGTAAATATTTCAGATCTGGAACAGTTCTGCTCAAAACTTCAAAGCCTTGAATAAAGCTGCTGGATGATTTGGAAGCCACCTGGACTGAAATCTAACTTTTGCAGTTTTGGGTATTTTTTTTTTCCATTTCATCCTTTAATTCCTACCTGCACCCTCACCCTCCCAACACCAAACTAGTGATTTGGATTCAATAGCCACAGTTTAGACATGGGTGCCAGCCAAAGTCATGAGGCTCAGTGTGTAGGAAGTGCATGCCAGCTGTATTTCAGACAATTTTCAAGCCCGAAGAGGCAGATGGAGAGGGATCTGGGTTTCCTAATCCTGGTTTTCCTTCTCTCTTCTGCGCACACACACACACACACACACACACACACACACACACACACACTACCCTTTTCTACTTTTAATTTCCTGCTTCTGGAAAGAATGATGTGACAACTTTCTGGCCCTCTCCTACCTGGATTCATTCCTCCTTTCTTGGTTCCCTCCCCATGGATGCACTAACTCCATACATGTGAAGATAAAAATAGAGAACAGTCAGTATGGAATCCAACAAATAAAAATAAATGAATAGACCAGAGTGATCTCCAAATGTTAACAAAAGCTTTTGAAACGTAAGTCCACAATCTGGAGCAGAGATGGGGGGAGTTAATAAATGTAATAAACTGTAAAAACTAAATTTAAACAAATGTGTTATGTTTATACTTATCAGGAATTAAATAAACAGGGCTCTGATTCATGAGTTTTCTAGTTATTGTCCCTATTTTCAATGTTGAAACTAAGTTCAAGACCTTCTTCTGGATTATTACATATAGCAGGAATCTATCTATATCTAGCTATCTTTCTCTCTCTAAATCTATATCTATTTCACCTATATCTATATATCTATATCTGTAGCTATTCCAGCAATAGCTTAAGGTTTGCATTCTGTGGTCAAAATGCATTCTATATGCATGCACCTTGGTGTGGTCCATAGTCAGTTTGATTTCTGCCTTTTAAACAGTTAAAATCATTTCTGTTCTTTATGGTGCTCACCATTGTACCACAGTTCTCTAAAACATTAAAAATCTGTAATTAACCCCATAAAAATCTGTCTCATATAAGAAACTAAAAGAAAAGAAAAGGACAGTCTTCAGCTATGCATTTTAATTAGATCAAAGAAGCCCCTTTTTGCGTATCATTGTGAACGCCATATTTGATCTAGGGTACATTATGAAGGGACTCCATACATCTTGCCCCTTTAAAACTCTATAACAGTGGATTTGCAAACATGAATTCTTCATTCATGTAGTGTTTTTGAGCATCTGCTACATGCCAGGAATGGTGTCAGACTCTGAGGATACAGAGTCAAAGGAATAGTCTTTGCCTCAAGTAATTCACAGCATCGGGCAGTAACAGTCCAGGGTGATAAGGGCTGTGACACACATAGTAGCCACAGGACACAGTGGGAGCCTCCAGGAAGAGGACCTGGCCTTTGAATTCTCTCTAGGGAGGGTGTCTATCCTGGAGGAGATGATGGTTTTGGAAAGATTACTAAGAGTTAGCCAGGAAGAGGGGTGGGGTGCTACCCCCCCTAAGAGAGTGTTTTAGAGAGTGGTGTGTGCAAGGTGCAGTCATCCCAGAAGTCTGTGCCACTGAGATTCTGTGTCTGAAGTCTCCAGGGTTAGGGCATGAGTAGCAGTCAGGCTGGGAGATAGTGAGTGAGAAACAAGATATTAAATGGTTAAAAGAAAAAAAAAAAAAAAGAAAAGCCCTAGGTAGATTGCAAACTAGAGGTTACCATGATCAGGTTTGCACTTCAGAAAGCTCTTTTTTGCATTAATTCCAGCCCATCATCATCTCCTTGAGAATGAGGTCTTTTTACCCATGCCATCCATAGCTCCCAAAGAAATGACATATTAAATTAGATTATGTAGAATATTAAGCACCAATTAAAAGCAGAGCCCAGGTGAAACAGAAGTATTGAGTACAGTATATCCTAGTTTTCAGGGATATAACCAATGCTGTCACCACCAGACACCTATTGGTTCATTAGATATCTATTAGTTTATTGGTGAACTTTTAAGGATTGGCAGATTTTTAAAACCCTTGGCAATGTAATGCTAAGAGATTCAGTCTTTAAGGACTTTCAGATGAGCTCTGGAATGGAAGGTTGCCTTTGGTTCTGTCCCTCGGAGGAGACATTAGATGGAAGAAGAGGAAGAAACTTGCTCTGGAACAACCCTCAGCAAGGGGCCATGTGTCTAGGCTGGGGATGGAGAACCTCATTTGGATGTGGGCTGAAGGCTTGGCTTGAGGCAAAGAGGAGGTCTTCGGAGCCAGAGAGCCAGGGCGAAATCCCAGCTCCTCTACTTATAGCCAAGTATTCTTCTCTGTGCCTCTGTATCATTTGTGAAATGAAGACACTTATCACAGCCAACCACTTGGGGCTATTGTGAGAATTAAATGTAAGTTAATGTGTATCCAACAGTTAAATCCATGCCTGCATGCAGTAGACTCTCCATAAACGTTAGCTATTATCATACTGTGTGTTTCCATCATAAATTAAATGAGGCACCTGGCACATAAATGCAGTAAACATTTATTTTTGTTCTCATTCAATATTGAGAAAATAGATACAGAGTGAGAGGCATTATGGGAAGAATGTGGTCCAGGAGACAGGGGATTGGCCCAGATGACCTACTGATAACCCACTCTGCTCTGAATCTGTGGCTAAGCAGAGCCAGGGGCTTGTCCATGGTGTATGAGTCTTTGGTTATTACTCTGCTGAGCCCCCTGCCCTGCCCCTGGGAGACACACAAAGCAAAACTATGCATCCTGGAAGATTGCATCCTCGCCAAGGCCAGAAAACTACCCTGTGCCACTCTGTTACCTGATGGCCCCAGATATTCTTCTTTAATCCAAATCCATTCTCATTGTGCTCCAAGTTTGACTGAGGCTGGAGGAGATTTCATGTAATCTCTGGGCTGGTTTCCTCTGATTTGAAATGTACACACACACACACACACACACACACACACCCATACCCACGCGCGCGTGCGCACCACACTTTACTCTTACCAGGGTCTTAGGAGGTAGGTGAAAAGTCCACTTTAGTAGGTGCCAAGTTCAGGAATTCCACAATCGCCTGTAGCTCCAAGGAGCCCTGAGATTTCTCTGTTAGTACAATGGCCTCATTGTGCTGCTTGTTGCAGCCCATTGACAGGTCGGCAGGCCAGCTGAAATCTCATCTTAAAAAACCACCTCAAACCTCTAACCCAAACACCACGGCTGCACTCCTGGAACCGGGTCTATTTTCCTAGAATATCTGGTTACAGCATTTCAAAAATGAGCAACCTCATTATCAATAGTGTCTCTGAGAACCAAGCATTCTTTTAGAAAACGTCAGCTCTGCAGGGCTGGCAAGAGTTGCAAAACAGACACATTCTCTTGCTTGCCACCCCCTCCCTTAGGCATGACCCAGCCAAGCCCAACAGCCCAGCTTAGCAAAAATCAACACCAGGACTCAATTTCCATTAAGAAGCTGGGGTCCTGGCTGATGAAGGAAGGGAGTGGGATCTCCTTCCCCAGGAGTCTTAAAGAATAGGAGAGACTTTTCTTCATGTGCTGAGTCAACATTACACTACTAGAGAGAACAATGCATTAGAACGTAGGTTTTATTTTCCAGCTTTGGCATGTACTAGTTGTGTAATCTTCAACAAGTATTGAAATGTTCTCAGTTTCATTTTCTTCATCTGTAAAGTAGTGATAATTATTATAAACACAAAATGAAATAATATACAGGAAAATGTCTTGCAAATTTAAAAGCCTTCAACATTTAAAATAAATGATCTTATTCCTTTCAGTATGATCTTTCCTTGCTTCATATATACATGTGCATGCATCTGTATTAGTCCATTTTCTGTTGCTTATAAAAAAAATACCAGAAACCAGGTAATTTATAAGAAAACACAATTTATTTCTTACAGTTTTGGAGGCTGGGAAGTCCCAGGTTCAGGGGACATGTCTGGTGAGGACCTTCATCTTGGTGGGGATTCTAGAGTCCTGTGGCGACACAGGTTATCATCACATGGTGGGGGTGGGGGGCCTTTCATGTACACTCCTTGTAAAGCCACCATTCTACACCTGTGATAACCCACTAGCCCATTAACCCATTAATAGATTAATCCATTCATGAAGAAAGGGCCCTCAAGATATAATCACCTGCTAAAGGCCCGACTTGCAACATTGCTACATTGAGGATCAGCCTTCCACATGAGCTTTGGAGATGACAAATATTCAACCAATATCAGTGTCTCTGTCAGCTTAGACTGTTATAACAAAATACCATAGACTGGGTGTCTTAAACAACAGACATTTATTTCTCACAGTCTGGGATCAAGGTACCAGCATAACTAGGTTCTGGTGACGGCTCTCTTCCTGGTTATGTCCTCATATGACTGAGAGCAGAAACAGGAAGCTAGCTCTCTCCTGTCTCTTCTTAGAAGGGCACTAATCCCATCATGAGCACTCCACCCTTATGACCTAATCACCTGTCAAAGACCCTATCTCCAAATATCATCACATTGGGGATTAGGGTTTCAACATAGAGAAAAAATAGAATAAAATAAGAGATAATCCCTGCCCTCAAAGGGCTCACTAAGTGATAGGGGAAACAGCACACTGTCTGGAAAGTATTTATTCATAGGTCTTCATGTTGTAATGCTGCAGAACAGAAAAGGCAAGAGAGATGTCTCTTAGAGTGATACTGAGGAGATGACATGTTCAGCTGCTTCTTGAAGGATGATAAGGAGATTGCTATTTTGTGGGTATTGTGACATTATTGTTTCGAGTTAGTTAATCTCCACCTGAGAACCGGGAGGATTCTACTCACTCTCCCAGAAATCAGCTTTGGCCGTTGGCTTGCATTTGTCAATTGGATGTGAGCAGAGTGATTCAGGCTGTGATGAGAAGAAGCTTTAAAGGCATCACCAGATTATGTCACTCTTTTTCTTCTTTTGCAAGAACAGGATGTTCCGGGTGGGGGGGGGTGGGGGTTCTCCTCTAGCCTGGGTCTCAGAATAAAGAAGACGCATGGAAGATAAAGGCGGCCAGCATGAAGGTCAGTAAGAAATAAGACTGTTGTTGCAAGCCACCAAGATTTTTGGGTAGTTGATTACTGCAGCATAAATGAGTAAAGCTGACTAATACAAGTATTGGTACCAGAACTGGAGTGTAATAGAAAACATACAATGTGTGACACTGGCATTTAGGTTAAATGTTAGGCAGCAAGGAAACTTATTGGTGACTCATGTATTCAGTGGGGAAGCATTTGGTAAAACTGTTGCTGTGGTAATTTGGAAAGCAGATTATGTAGCTATATAAGAGCCATACATATAAAAATGACAAATCACCCCAAGACTCAGTGGTATACAAAAGTAAGCATTTATTTCTTACTCGTATGTTGCAAGTTGGCTGGGGCTCACCTGTTCTAAACAGGGCTTGGCTAGGCTTGGTATGAGCTATATGTTGATTTTGGGTCTATTCCACATATTTCTCAGATTTCTTGGATCAGTGGCTAACTAAGGCATGTTCTTCTTGGGATGAAAGGTAGAAGCAGGGTATACACTCCTCCCAAGGAGTGGAAAGGAGAGGCTGGTGGATATTTGCTAAACCATATATAATCTATTGCAGTACCTAATAAACTTGCAGCTTTGGGTGAACAGGTGGGAAAGAGCAGAAACTGTATTCACATGTGCTAGGTTTTAGTTGCAGGCCAGCACTTAGTAGATACTTGCCTTGGATAAGCCACAATTTTTCTAAATTTCAGTTTCCCCATTTAAAAAATAGTGAAAAGTGTTTTTTGTGAGGAATAGAAATTTTAGCTAACGGCAATAAAGGTAGTGATTGGGTGATGGTGTAGATACCCTTCAGGAAAGATCTCCTGGGGTCCAAGGGTAACTCAGTAACCAGAACTCAGGACAGAGGAGTAGGCAGCCCAGGGGAACTTCAGTCTATCGTTCAGCCATTAATACGTCTCAGCTGAGCCCCACGTGTCTGTCTCTCTCCTATGGAACTTTAGTTATGTGTTTGTGCATAGATATACATGTATTACAATCACATATATATGACTGAGGAGGACATGCTGTTCACCAGAATCTCTCTTAGTGCTTTGATAAACCATACTATTTGGAGGGTGAGATCCCAAAGGAAAGTCTAGGCCCTGAAAAAAGGTCACCAAACTCTTTCTATGATAATAGGGATGGGATTCGTTTTGCTCCTGGGACAGAGGAGGAAACAGGGATAAAAAGAGCTGTTCAACACCCAAATCTTAGTACAGTTGACTAAAAATAAAATGCAAGGTAGGAGAATATTTTTTCCTAAAACTTTATGAAGTGGTGGCATTTCAGGTTTGGGCTGCTGTGGAGTGAAACTGTATCAGTACGCAGTTGGAGGTGGTCCAGTGGGGAGGACCATGCATACACAAGCCCCGAGAAAATGACAACTGCTATGCAGGGAGCTTTGGGCTTCTGGAGAATTTACCTAAATCTCATTAGTACTACCCCAGATCCAGGCAACCAGGGCCACTCTGGGTCAGCACCTCAGAGGGCCCCTTTCTGGCTCTCCTCAGATGTCCCTCCCCATGGGGTAAGGAGTTTGCAGAGTTAGGGGACATGGGCATCTAGAACCTACCCACTTCTGGGTTCATGGGACCCTGGAATTCCCTGTCCAAATAGTCCCTGGCTAGCTTTTAGGCTAGCACAGGCCTCTTACCTATACTCCTTGTTTGGAAGGTGGACCACTCCACCAGTGTGTACACTTTGGAGCCAGAGAAGTGGCTAAGGAGCTTTGTCTGCAGGGATGTGGACAGGAGTTGGGTATCTGGACTATAGGATGCCCGCATTCATAAATGTGAGCCCCTCCTGAAGCTGATGGAGCCTGGGGTGGGAAGAGAAAGGGCTTGGGCCAGGAGCCTCCATTGCTCCTCTTACCCCAGGTCCCGAAATCTTAGAGGAAGCCTTATTTCTGACCAGCAAGGAGGCCCCAGCTGACATCCCATGTAGTATAATTTGAGCGACCCTGCAAAGCCCTGCCTATAATACAGGGTATGCTTTGGGCAAGCCAGCCCTGAGAATTAACTACGAGCCTCTTCCCTAACTGGTACAGTAATGAGGTAGCAAGAAAAATGCAGTTACAATTTTACTGTTCAAAAGCTCGTCCATCTGTGTTATGATCCTGTAAGAAAAATATGCCAAGTGTGGCCACCTGTAAAGTGAAATAGGCAAGGCTTGGTTCTCACATAAGGCAATAATTTCTCCATTTGGAATGCCAGCAATGTTCTCTCCTTGGAAAGTTTATAGAGCTTATATCCTGCCTGTTTGCCTTTAATAAAGAAATGTTAAATATTTTAAAATAAACTTTTTTTTAATGGGCCAGGAATACGTATCCTCCACCTCTTTTGCGTCTTTAAACATCCAAAGGGTTATAAAATCCCCTGGGTTGGACTGGCTGCCATGTCAGGGATGTGCCTGACTTGCTTGGTTTTGGGGGTTCTTCCTGGTTTATGGGGCTACGGCTGTGGTGGGAAGAAGATTCCAGACATCACGGTTCGTTTGTGTTTGTTGTCTATCTACATTCTTCCTACTGCTTGACTAAATAAACACCAGGCTTTTTTCCTTCTGTGCTTTCTTTTCCTTGCCTGAAGAGACTTAAACTCCCCACCATGTGTCCACCGATCACACAGGACTCTGTGTTCCACTATCCCTGTTCCTTCTTCCCCAGGAGCCCTCTCATGGCCAACTAAATTGGGATCACGTGGCTACGTAGTAAATCCAAGGCCCTTCACTTACCAACTGGGTAATGATGGGCAAGTGAATTAAAAATACTCCTTTTAGAAAGAAACCAGACATTTACTTATTCCTTCCAAAAATATTTATCCAGGCCTGCTGTGTATGGAGCAGCATAAGAGGCACAGGAAAACAAAGAGAAAGCTCCCAGATCAACAGAGAGTGAGCAATTAGCTTGTAACTTCAGTGCTTAAGGAGATTAGTAACGCCTGCCTTGTCTCCTTCCCAAGCAAGTTGTGAGGGTCAAATGCGCAGATCTTCTAACTGGGATCTACAGACACAAGCAAGCAATTGTAGGGGAATAGATGAGTGCCAACAAAAGACATTGTCTCTCCATCTTATTTCGGGATTTTACATGTAGTTGGTATATAATAACTGTCTGAGTTATTGAGTGTATCTACCTTCTCAGTATTTATAACTGCTGTCTATATTTTGTAATCTCACCTACAGTTTCCTTTAAAAATAAATGCAGGAGAAAACTAAGGTTGAAGAGATTTTCAATAGAGTTTGTTTTGATGATTTGAAAACGGGGTCCCCCTGGGGCATCCCTGGGCTTGGGACCTCGGTCTTTGAGTAAGCGGATGGTCTTTCACATGCAGAGAAGAGGAAAGCAACAGGCGATCTCCATTCTAACAAGGGAGATCATTGTACACTGGTGGGGCTATAGGGTCAAGAGTTAAAATCAGAATAATCTGAATACAAATCATAACATAGAAGAAGGAAATTTTCCACCCCTACAAACTCCTTGAGCCATTGATTGGAGTTACAGATACCACTGTTCTCTCAACAGGAATGTATTAAGACCATATGTAAAGATAAATATTCTGGTCAGAGCAAGATACAAAAACAAGAAGCAAAGAGCAAGTCAGCAGGGGACATCGTGGACTGCTGTATTTCCAGCCACACTAAAGAATACTCAGAACCGTAGGGGGTTTAGATCCTGTTCATCCTTCATTTGCACATTTGTTCAACAAATATTTATTGAGCACCTGCTGTGTGCTGAGAATTCAGAAGGAAGCAGAACCTGGCACAGTCCCTGCATTCAGGACACAGACATTAATTGAATCATTGTACGAGCTCATCTATGGTCGTGGTGGTAGTGACTGTGGTGAAGGAGAGGTGTAAGGCACAATGACAGGCTACAGGGAGAGAGCTGACCCCGAGAGGGAAGACGAATAGGCTTCCCAGAGGAGGCAGTGCTTGACCTGTTCTCATGGTCACGTCTCCTCTTTCATCTCTTCTGCCTCCCTCTTTCATCTTTTAGAGACCTTTGTGATTACATTGAGCCTGCCTGGATAATCCAGAATGATCTCCCCATCTCACCATCCTTAACTTAATCACATATACAAAGTCCCTTTTGATGCGTAAGGTAACATAAGTCACAGGCTTCTGGGATTGAGACATGGACGTCTTTGTGGAGTCATTATTCTGCCCACAACACCAGGGCATCTGTACTTAAATCTGAGGAGGAATTGAAGACTGAGTGATATATGAGAAAAAAAAAAAACATTTTCAGCTTTAAACAACTGGATATCTTATCTTTACTGCACTCAGCTCAGCCAAATAAAGTGGGCAGAAGATCATCTGTCTCAGCAAGAGTAGTGCTAAGTAAAGGAGAGGCAGAGCCCAGAACTTAATGCCTGAATGAAATGTTTATGGTGTACAAGACCAGTCCACTCTAAAGGCAAATTAAATGATTGATAATCCAAGGGATTTGCGAATTGATTTGAAAATGCATGAATTCTGGCACTATGCCTTGCTGGGTACACAGCAGGGCTGCCTGTGACAATCCTGGGGTGCTGTTTTTCAAATGCATCATTCCTGCCCTTGGAAGGAGTCTGGCTTCCTGCTCTTTTGGAGAGTCCAAAAATGCCCTGCTTATTAGCATCACCATCCACCCCCTCACACACATACCTCTTCCCAGAAGAATGTACATTGGTTTAATCATATTTTATGTTTCCTTAGTAGAATTTTTCCAGTTCCAATTTTTCCACTTTGCTTTCATGGTGATATTTTCCCCCCTCTTCTCACCTTTCTCAGGCATGAAACATATGTACCACCACACTGGTATGGGGTACTTACTAGGAAAACTCAAGGAACCCCTAGAAACCCAACTCAAGGGACAACGAAGAGCAGAGGTTGGACACCACACCTCCTGTGCCCAGTGGAGCTGAGTGAACAGTTGCTGTTGGCAGAACTTTGAAGACACTGACCTAAGGCCCTGCCTGTGAGGCCACCTCTCCTCCAACTCTACCACCCACAGATTGCTTAAGTGCTCTCTAGTTTCACTCAGGAGGATCCCTTCCTAAGTGGCCAGGCCTATGTGAAGGTGGGGTAGGTGTAGAGGAGTCCATGAATAGACTGGGACTTTTCCAGAAGTCTTCCCAAGCCAAACAAAAAAGACGTCACAATAAAGGAGCACAGACAGAGGTTCAGAGCATTGCAGTAAGGATCTTCCCTAATTCACTGTAGAACCAGAGGTGTAATACTTTTTCTTCTAAAAGCCACATTCCTCTTCTCTCTCCCTTTGGAACTTCCATATGTTGGTATTAACTCATTTATTCTTTGGGAGGAAGGAAAAGTTGAAAAGTCTGAATAGGAGTTGAAATCCTCTGAGCGTTTGCTTTCTGACTTGTAGAGGCTGGGGTTAGACTTTGGAAGATACTGGAATTTCTTCTCTTTGCCACCCCTTTGCAGAGTATGGGAGGAAGGCAGACGACGACAGTTCAACCTCGTGAGAAATAACATGTGCAAAGCACTCAAAAGATGGCTGGTATCCAATGAGTTTTTAATACGTGTTCGTTAAGAGGCAGAATGGTGATGGTGACGATGATGACAATGACGATTCCTCAGTTTTTCTCACTTTTCCTTCTGGTTGGATTCTCAAGGTTTAAAATGGTGAGGATGCTTAGAAACATTCCTAGTTCCTTTTTCCAACTTCACTCTATTGACAAATAAAATTGGGGCCAGTTGCCCTGCCTCTTACTCAACTGGCCTCCAAACAACATATTTTTCTTAAGCTCAGTTTCGATCTGTCATGACTCACATGTTGGTGGGCCTCTACCATAACCACCTCTAAGTGACTGTCTGGCTGCTGTGGGGATGTTGCATGTAGATTATGATGCTCTAGGGGAATTTTAGAGAGTTAGAGAATTCCACAGCTTTGAGTTTTTCATATCCTACCACATTCCCCCAAATCACTCCTTTCAAAATGTGAACTCAAAAAGTTGAGCAACTCTAGCTGAAATCATTGAGTTAAACACTCGCCTTCTCCTCACAGACTGGACAGCTCAGAGTGGGTTGTGAGGATGGTCTGCTAGAACATTCTCTCATCCTCCAAATAGCAAAGTTGATTAGAGACAGACGAGTGTCTCAGATTTTCCTGAAGGTCCCTTCATGATCCTTCTGCTCTTTCATGACTTGCTGCCCCAAAGCCCTTTCCCATCTCTGCAGAGGGTCTAAATGGTCATTTATAAGACTTGCAGAGGGAGGGAAGAAAAACACCAAGGGGGTGGTTCATTGCTCAAGGCAGCCTGTGACAACAGATCCCTCAGCTTCCCCTCTTCACAGCCCATAAACCGATCTATAAAAATTAAAAAGCGTGAATTTACAGGGCCCAAGAGGAGCCATGAGGTGAAGACCCATCTCCAATCAATAGGTCAGGCATACTGATGAAGCAGAAATGTGCAGTCTTGCCAATTTCTGGCCAATAAAATACCTTCCCTGCCTTTCCACATCCTTGACCTTCTCTTTCTTATGCAAAAGTAAGTAGGGACACAAATGGGGGTGGGGTGGGGAGAGGTCAACAAAAAGGCAACAAAACAAAGCAAAGTACTCAGCATGCCCTGGGCTTGCAGGGCCACAATTGGGTCACTGTGGCCCCTCTTTTGGGTCTTTTATTCCTCATGAATACCTTAGCCATCCTTCCTGCCCCAGCTTCTCCATTTCAGGAAAGCTTGGGTTGATTACTAGCAAAGATTGTTGCCAAAATTGTTCCAGTTGCAAATAGAAGCCTAATGATCCTGTGGAAATTGAGTTGATTGAGTGAACCCTGAGGGGTGTTGGAAGAGATGCAGGACATTTTTGGTAGGTATTGCTGGGCAATGTTGGCTTTGTGAGTTTGGCAGGCCAACTAAACTTCTCTGAGCCCCAGCTTTTTCATCCCTAATAGGATGAGAGAGGGACTGAAATGGATCTTGAGTTGTCTTGGTCTGATGCTCTCTAGTTATTAAGCAGGTCTGGGACCAAGGGAAGAAAGGTAGGAGGGACTGCCAAGGAAAGCACCATGGGACAATTGGGAACTGAAGCTATCTAGGTTCTGAGGATTTGGCTCAACCTTCTGAGTGGCCAATGTTACCTTTATCCTGTCCATTTATGTAACTCTGGCCAAGATCACATTGTGTTCATGTGTCTGGGAATCCTTCCAGTTATTTGAGTGAGGGAAAGAGAGAGAGAGAGAGAGATTAAAAAGGAATAAACCTTGATTAGGCAAGAGAAATAACCTTGTGAAGGTATCAAATACTGGGGCAAACCGAATTATGATAATATTCCTTGGTTACTTGTTTGAAGATAAAAGGTATCTTCTCTGTAACGTAAGGATGCATCAGGATACTGTCCCCAAACAAACTTCCTGAAGAAATTACCACTGGTCATGTTGTGGCATGTTGTCTGTACGGGGCTGAAGGGTGGATGGAGACCAGATGAGTTACTGTTTTGGTCATGAGTTGCTGTAGACTTAACTGCCCACAACATGGATTTGGCAAAAACGGATATTGCATCCCCAGCTTAGAACCACAGGGACCCAGAGAAAGCTTCGGTTGAACTGTTGGGTGGGCTCAGGTTGGAACTGAGAGCTGCAGATTCAAGGTTCATCCAGCCCAAGACATAGAACAGAGTAGTTCCAAATGGAGTTTTCAGGGGGAGGAAAGGTCATGACACCCTTCCCCCAGGAATGTACAAACTCCAGGCTGCTGGGTCTGTATGAGGAATATCTGAACTAGCAGATAGGCTAGTTTCCTCTGTTGGACTGGATAATCTCTGAGGTCCAAAAAACAGAAGTAATTTATCTAAGGACACATAACAGGTGAATTGATGGGCTGGAATTCATACCCAGGTTGATTCATTCACTTGCCAGCTTCCTGACATCCTGCCTAATTCTCTTCCCAGTGGATCCTGACAACTTGTTTCCTGTTGATGCACAGAATCAGCAACGCTGTGCATTTCCTTCCTTGCCAAGCCTTTCTTCCTTTTGTTAAGGTAGTGATGGGGAAAAAACATAGATGATAGATGTTTTCAATTTGGAATGAGTGTAGTGATCATGAGTTTTGAATAAGGCCTCTATAAGAACTGTATAAATACTCCCAAAATAGCCTGAGCTGCTACTCCCAGCCCCACTTGGTCAACAAAGGAATCTGAGGAGCCTGCCAGGGAGCAGGGGGTCTCAGAGCCAGAGGGATATGCTCAGAGGTGAGGTGCAAGGCTGTCCTGAAGAACTGGCTCAGAAAGAGTAAACTTTTGCACTAATGCCTGGCAAGTGAAAGCTGTTCTATAAATACTATTTATTTCCTCTTTGGTGCAGGCTTGAGTTTTATAGTTATATATTTTCTTTTTCTTACTCAGTTGCTCTCATGGTTGTGTGTGACTTCACCCAAAATGGGCTTCTGAGATTCCAATATATACATCTGGAGTGTGTGTAAGGCTATCGAGAAGAACGTATGTCAGCCTGTTATTTAGGGTAGGTGGGGCTGGACGAGGTCAGCTGGATGTTTGAGAGTTTGGGTCAAGGCCCTCCAAGTGGCAGGGAGCAGCCACATTCCCTGTGCCTCCCAGCCAAGTACATGCTCTTCTGAAAGTCACTGAGCTGAAGATAAACATGGAGCCCATAATCGCTTTTTCACTGAATCTCCTTTATTACATGTTCCACACTTTAAATTCCTTTGCTCCACTCCTGTATTCTTCTGGATCTTTCAGAACAAACACTGAAGGCGGGGGGGGAAGAAAAAGCAAACTGCCCTCTTCTTTCCACCCTTCCCATCCTTTCTGAGTGACTCACTGCAACTGGGACAATTAATCTTAATCAGGACGGTATGACAGCAGAAAGAAGACATCCACAGGGAATCACATTGATGCCAAAGACTGGTGAGGCAACCAGCTCCTTCCTCTGGGCTGCAGTGGGGGCGATGTGGAATGGTTTGGTTGTTTTAAAAATAGCATTTTGCAAAATTAGAGCTGCCTGTATCTGCAGGATGGGCAGCAGGGCAGGGGTTATGTAACATTGGGCTAACCACTGAGTGTGAGCAAGCACTTTTAATAGTGTTGGCTGGAAGGTGATACAGGCCACCAGGCCCCAGTGATCAACTCCCCCTTCTCCAGGGGAGATTGAGGACAAATAATTCCTCATGTTTGCGCTGGTATTTTCCCCCCGCAGAACTCAGAGCTCCCATGTGTATATCTTTAGTCATTATCCTCATTTTCTGACAGGTGCAATTGCTAGCCTCCTTTCCTCTCCCCAACTCCTGTTTTGTTTTTCCCTGCATGGGTCACACTTTCCAATAAGCCACAGCTACACCTGGTACCCTAGAAATGTTTTGGTCAACAGAGGGTACTTGTTGCAGACAGGCTTAGCAAATCCTGGACTGACCAGAAGGAACCACTTCATCACCTCAGGAATATGGTCTCACCTTTTCATTTGCAATTAACTGATCAAGTCCTCATTAGCAGGAAGACTAGCATTACTCTTTTGAGGTCCAAGAACTCCAGGGACACTGTCCAAAGTGCACAGCCCTGTTTCCAAATACATGGCTGAGAGGGAACGGGAGTGTCTGAGCTGCCTAATTATGAATGAATATTATTTCAGTTCCTTCCACAGGTGCCTATGCCCTGATGCAGGCTGCGGGTGCCTCTCCACTGCTGTGGTCATGCCCTTGTTGGCCCAGATGTAAGCACAGGCCACAGTGGTTTCAACGCCACCCACGGGAACCAGATTCCAGCCACAGTGAGCCAGGATGTGAGAAAGGCTGTAGCCAAGATAGGGGGGTAATGCTAGAAGGACTTCTGGTTCATTTGGGGTCTACCCTTGGGGAGATGGTGTCTCTTCCTCCTAGTAGACTTCAGTTGGGACCATCCAAGTCCTCCTGTGGTTCTAACAACATCTCTTTAGCAGGTAACTCTTCAGTCCCACTGTCAATTTTTCTTTCTCCTCTGTACATCCTGTGAAAGTATCAGGCCATCAGTTTCTTTACACCTAGGGGGAGTCACTCTGGTTATTTTCCCTGTGGTCTCCCCATTGCCTTGCTGCCTTCTCTTCCAGATAAAGAGTCTGACCTAATTATTTTCTATATCCTGCCTCATCATGCACACTATTGTACGGGTATGAAAAAGAAGATATCCCTTGGTCGAATTATTCTCCAGTGCACCCAACAGCCCTCAGCTGTATTAACAAGTCACTGGCTTGAGAACAGAAGTCATAATGTAAGAACAAACTCCCGTCCCATTCCTCTACATTGGGTGTGTCAGTTCAGGGTTTTTCATCCCTATTTTCCAAAGTCCCTACATTTTCCAAAGTCCGTTGTCATCCATTCATTCCACAGACCTTTGTTGAGCACCAACACTATGCCAGGTGCTCATCTATGAGACTGTATTACTGCAGAGACAGAAAGTAAAAAAATCTACCCACAACAATTATGTAGTATGGTCAGGGGGAGAAAGAGACATGCATAAGCAACTGTGATATAAGATAAAGAGTGATAGGTTTGGATGCCCTAAAAAGTGCTGGGAACAAAAACTATCATGCTACTTCTTTATTGAGGAGTGCAAACCCAGAAAAGGAGGGATGAAGAGAAAAGGGTATGAGGAAGAAAAGGCTAACCGAACTGAACACCACTGGGTAATGAGTTTGTGTAATCGCTCGGTCTCACAGACTGTCTTCCTAGCGGGACTCTAGAAAGTGCGTGGTGGGTGGGGGAGAGAGAACAAAGAAGTTGTCCCCTGGCTTCCGTCTCTCAGGTGCACGTGGGCACTCGTGGAACGCCACGTATGTCTCACTGGGTCTAAGGCCTCAGTGGCAACAGGGCTGTGCCAAGACAGGAGGCAAGAGGTTCAGAACATGGGCCTGAAGCCAGGCACTGCCAGGCTGTTCTTCTGTGCAGGTGGCCTCAGTCCACAGGGCTGCTGGGGCAGAATGAGAGGCCAAGGGCCTCCTGAAGCACCTGAGACCAAGGGGGTCTGAAGTGATGCCTGAGGAGAACTTGATACAGTGACATAAGTCAGGTCTGGATGAGGGGCTTTGGGCATTCAGAGAGGGGATCCTCTTCTTAGAAGTGGAGCTGGGGAGGGGGAGTTGAGGGAGGACTTTTGGAGAAGACAGATCTTGAGTGGGACTGTGCAGGAGAGGGAGGCACAGCTATGTGGGGAGGGCCTGGGTGGAGAGGGCATCCCGTGAAATGGAGACGCTGTGATTGCAGGAACACAGAGGACAGAAGTGAGGACACATGGAGAAGACTGCAGGGCTCAATTTGACCCAGGGGGTGGGGAGCATAAAGGCACGTTGAGGGATAAGGCTGAAAATGTAGCTGTGGCCAGCTGGGAGAGCCAGGGTGAAGAGTTTTGATTAGAATCTTCGGACAGTGGGGGCCATTGGTGCTATTGCCATAAAAGCTATAATTCAGGAATTCTGTTCCGTATAGTCAGACACTTGCACACATAATGGCATTTTCAATAAGAATATTATGAAGAAGACTTTTGGAATTCAAGAGATCTGTGGAACATATTTAAAACCTCCATCTACCATCCTTTCCATCTTTCAGATGAATTAGCTGAAACTTGAAAATCTTAGTAATTCAGATTCTTGCTTTTCCTGGTTCTTGCATGCATAGAGCCCACGGCTACATCTGCACAGGCATGGCTGAGGCAGGTGCTCAGATGAGGTGCCTGGGACTGTGCCCATGCCACCTCTCAGCCTCCACCCACCAGTCCTGGCTTCTGTCTCAGACAAGAGCTCCTTTAGGGGTGACAAGAGTAATCAGTGACTCCAGGCTTCCTTCCTGCCAGCTGAGCAAGTTCCAAAATAGACAGCAAGTGGGGGACAGAATGTACATCAAAAAAAGATGTGAAGATGTGGAAATGGACAAACGACAGTTGTCTACTCCCAGAATCGGAAATGTATTGGCTCTGTTGGAATTAGAGCTTGGTTCTAAACTAAGCTATCTCTTGTACTTGGTGATGGAGAGCACAGGGATGGAAAATAACCACTGCTACTTGTTTTTCTGTTTTCTTTTCTTTTCTTTTCTTTCTTTCTTTCTTTCTTTTTTTTTGAAGTTGCTAGGGACAAGCTTAGATTAAGACCTGAACTCACAGATGGAAATCTTGCTTAATTCTTTTCAAAAAATAGATCATAGCTTCACCCTCTGTGCAGTGATGGGCTTTCAACCTGGCTCAGTCTTTTTTCTCCTAGAGAACTGCAGAGCGTACTCCATGAGGGGCACCTGGTAGTGGAGTGTGGCCTTCGCAGCCTAGAGTTCTGAAAGGGAGCACAGGCCCTCATATCACAGGAATAGACAAAAGCGTTCTCCATGAGGATGAAAGACAGCATCTCAGCATTTTGGGTTTTTGTTTCTTTCTCTCCTCTACTTGAACTAACATGAAGTCAAAACCAGATCTTAGAGCAGAGTTGGCCGCCACATAATTTAGACATGTTTACATAACATTCTGAAAATAATTCAATAAGAATGGGTTTTTCTTGGAATTTATCACTGCCTGGCAAACTAGAACCCAAACACAAACACTTGGTGCTAAAAAGACATGAGACCCAGCAAATGGAAAGGACAGTGGCAGACAGAAAGGAAACCCAAGCAGCCAGTTGACTTGCATTATCCATGATGGCGTGAAGCAGAAATGGAAAATGCGAGGTGGGAGCAGGGACGACAGGGCCTGCGTTTCAGGCTCAGCAACCGTTGGCAGGCCGAGGTGGCAAGAGCAGGGCATCTCAGGTCTCTGAGGAATTCTCTCCTGCTGTATTTTTCTGTGTCTTCAGCCAAAGTGTTGTTTTTCTAATTGGTTTAATGGAGAGGATTTACAGGTTCAGAAAATAATAAACTAACATCAACATATAGGAGCAATATATAGTGACTTACGAAGACAGGGACAGAGTGGTGAACCTAAATCAGAAGACCAGGAATGCATTCAGGCTCTGACATTGTCACTGAGTTTCCTGGGACCAGCCCAGTAACTTCTGCGAACTTAAATTCTTTCACCTTTAAAATGGGGGAGAATACTAGATAGAATTATAGTGAAAATTATGATGAGTGTAATACTGCATAGCTCCATAGCTTCTTCACATCCTTACGGTGTAGACAGGAGACCTCAGGTCTAACTCAGGCCCTTTCTTAGATGTTTGGGACCACTGTTGTTAGAAGAAAGTTCTTGCCAGGGCAGAATTATGTACTTGGATCACTGGCCTATGATTCTGTATGTGACCTTTGACACTCCCAACTCCGGACCATGGTGACTGTGAACCTGGTAGGCAAAGTCTACTCTCTGCTGCCTTAAATGTTGATCACCCTAAGCCTCTTCTCTTCTCTTTCCCATCTCGCTGGTTGTCTCACATGTGCCTGTGGCTGCACATTCCTTCCCTAAGTATAGGGCCCCTAAACCTGCAACTTTAGCCTAGACTTCTCTTCTGACATCCGCTGTCTTCTGAACCACTTGGACAGCTGGCAACCCCTCAACTGCACCTGCTGCTATGTGAAATTGGATTGTTCTACCTCCTCTTCCCTGTCACCGTGTCTTCGCAGTTCCAGCTGCTATAACAAAATACCATAGACTGTGTTGCTTAAACCACAGACATTTATTTCTCACAGCTCTGGAGGCTGGAAGTCCAGGATCAAGGTGTTGGCAGATTCAGCATCTGATGAGGACCCTCTTCCTGGCAAACAAATGACTGCCTTTTTGCCTTATCGTCCTGTGGTGGAGAGTGCAAGTTCTGATCACTCTTCCTCTTCTGGGGGCTCTACCCTCATGACCTTATCTAAACCTAATTACCTCCCAAGGGCCCCACCTCCAAATACCTTCACATTGAGAGTCAGGACTTCAACAGAGGAATTGCGGGGGGTGGGGGGTGGGGGTGGGGTGGGGAGGGACAAACGAGTCCACAGCACACAGTGGCTGATTCCATCAGCACTCTAGGTGCCTGAACTGGCACCCAGCAATCATCCCTGACTTCTCTCTCTCCTTCACCACCTCTTTCAAATCGATCTTGTTCATTCTAGCTGCTAAAATCTCTTGAATGTGTCTACTTTTCTGTGTCCTCACTACCACCACTCTAGTTCAGGTCACTGTTCTCTTTTCCTGGGCTGTGGCCCCAGCCATCAAATTGGTCTCCCTACCTCCAGTTTTGTCCCCTTCCTATTTCTTCTCCATGCCGTAGTCAGAATGATATTTCTAAAGAAGCAAATCTAAACACGTCTCTCCTCTGAGTGCACTCTTCCTTGGCTTCCCCTTGACCTCAGGATAAATTCTAAATTCTTTAACATGACTTACAAGCTTCACCTCCTCAGCCTGCCCCACCCCTGCCCTCACCCCTGCTGTGTACTTTACATGTCTTGAGTCTTCATACAAGATATGCCTTCTTAGAACAATCCTTTCTGTACCTTCTCCAGGCTCTTACCCATCCTTCAGATCTCAGTTAAACTTTACTTTCCACAGGAAGCCTGCCTGGATTCCCACTAACTCCAGCTAAAGAGTCATTTCCTAGTTCCAACAGTAGAATTAATAGCAGGTTCTTTGCCTCTGCTTGAGCGTCTTTTATACAGAAAGACAGACTTGCTAGTTCAGAGCAAAACAAAAGCAAGCCGTAATGTCATCTCTTACCTCTGATGAACCCATCAAGAAGCAAGTGGGAAGTCCTTCGCCCATGGGAAAAGGAGAGATGGGGCTCTAGGCAGAATGCAACCACTCAGAGGGAACGACACCTGGCATCCCAGCACCTGTATGTCCCTGTTGGATCTTGGGGCCACCACACCTGTTTGGGGAAAATTCAGCAGGCTTACCTGCAGGTTCTGTCAGCTCTAACAGCAATGACACGAATGCCTGCATGTCCTTCTCAGACGGGAGCAGGGGTCTCTCTCAGTTGCTACCCTCTTCCAGAGCAGCTAAGATTCATGAGCTAAGTCACCATTTACAGATAACCACACATGTTCTCAAATATTGTATTGCTATATTCAAAGTTAGTAATCTGGCACAAATTCAGGCCATTGCGCTTTAGCTGAGATACATCATCTTGTTTATAATTGAAGGATATAATTACCATTGATGGAGAGAGAGTTCTGGTGACCAGAAAGTCTCATTACAAGGTGGACTTTTCCTAGGGCAAAGGTCCTAAAAAGGGGGAATTTTCCTGGGGACTCCTGTGAAATCACCCTCCTGGGTGGATTAGATACATTTTCCTATTCTGTGGTCCCAAATACTCCCCTTACTTCTCCTATCACGTGTCTCATTCTATCTCACGGTGGTGTCTTTAACACCTCTCATGCCCATCAGGCATTAAAGTCTGTGAGGGTAGGGACTCGTGTGACTTTTTTGATGCTATGTCTCCAGTTCCTGAGATGAAATATTTACTCACTAAATACTGGCTGGAGAAATACATTCTTCTCTGTTGCTGCCCAGGATACTGGTGTGAATGAGGAATACAGTCTCTGTGAGTGTACTGGCTTCTTTCTCAATCGGGTTTAACTGCTGCTTTTATTTCAAGACAGAGTATTCTGCCAGGGCATCCACCATCTTTCTGGGTTAAGAACATCCCATAGAAAGGAGCTTGTCATTTTACCAACCACAAAAAAAGGGGGAGGGGGAAATGGGGAGAGGGGAGGCGAGAATCCCGTAAAGCTCAGGGAACCTTATGTGTGAGTCAGGGGAGCCAGCCGCAAGTCAGCAGCCACTTGATCAGTTTCTCCCCTGTAACCTTAGATTTCACCAGCAATTAGGCTGATGGAATATGTTCCAAATCCAAACACTTCATGTCCCCGGGGCCCTGGTGGTCTTGATGAATGACCTCCATTGTGAGCCGTCCTAAAGGCACTCCCTGTCTGAATATAAATCTTGCCTTCTCTCTCCAGATCCATTCTACCCCCTCGCCCCTGGCCCCAACCTTTTACTCCCTTTTGCTCCACAAACTATTAGGAAGACATTCAATAAATCATCCCAACAGGAATAGAATATCAGTAGAAACACCTCATCCATAACCAACTCAACCACTCCCTTTGCCAAAAACAGGGTGAAATGGAGACTCTAGTATCCTTTGGAAAAATTCAGCATCTGGGCAACACGTGCTAGGAAAGTCTCTGTTCCTTCATCCCCATCCCGGGTAAGATGCATGAGTGGGCAGTGTGCAGGGTAGGAGAAGCCACGTACTCGTGCTCTCACATGGCACCTCTGAATATTTCCAAGGCATACCGTGGTGTTTGGGGGCTGAGGGCAGGAAAAGGAATCAAGAGGAAAGAACAGCACAACGTAAATTGCTAGATGTGGACCTGGAGCCAGACTGGCAGACTAAATCCCACCTGAACCACAGCCCAACTATATGACCCTGGAAAAGTTTGTCAACCACTGTGAGTCTGTTTTTCCTGTAAAACAGATATAATAATTACACCTATATCAAGGATAATTGGGAATATTAACTAAGCTGATACAAGAAGAGGACTTTGCACAGGCATAGCACCTAAAAAGTCCTTAATAAAAACCAGGTATTATTAATATTGTTATTTTTAATTCTTGGTAAATCATTTTGCCAAGTAGCATGGTTAAATTAAAATAAATATGAAGATGTTTACAGAAATACTAAAGAAGGGTATGGCTTCAGGGAAGTTTCCTGATCCTAGCAGGATACATGAGTTTATACTCAGGGTACACAATTCATTTTTCTAAGATGTTATAGAGGGCTTAGCTGGAAAAGTTTGGGAAACCTTGAGTCAAACTCCTTCCCTCCCTGTCTGTCCGTCTGTCTGTCCGTCTGTCCGTCTGTCTGTCTGTCTGTCTGTCTATCATCTACCTATCTACCTATCTATCATCTTTGTATTTATTTAGATAATGAGACTGAAGTCTAAGGGAACACTGTTAGTTGTAAAACCAGAATCAAAATCTAGAACCCGGAATTTCTATTTTCTTATTCATTGCTGTTTACACTGTCACTCACAGTTCACAATGAGGTTTTAAGGCACTTAATGAGGGCTGCTTTCCACATGCCAATTTCCCTCTCACCCTGAAAGGTGCATATGATCATTCTATTCTGCAACCAAAGAACTGAAAGCTTTGGGTAAGTAAACCGAAGACTCGAAGGTCACGGTGGTTTGTGTCTTCCGTGAGTTGAAGAGGTTGGGTATACACGATAACTGAAAAAGTCCACGTGACCCTGTGTTCTAGCAAGGAAGGAGAGGTTGAAAGCAACAGGAGGGTAAGGATCTGTGATTGTTTGTCCACTGATATATCCCAAATGCCCAGAACAGAGCCTGGCACATAACAGGTGGACCATACATATTTATTGAATAATGCTGAGTTAACAAACAAATGGATAGTAAACATAGTAACAAGCCAACTGAAATGTTAAACATTATAAAAGGCATTTACATTACCAGTTTGCCTCCATTAGCATTGGTACTAGTCAATCTCCCCTTTTCTTTAAAAATAATGTTTATAGTTTTTAATACTTATAGAAGTAACAAAAATTGGCAAAAACCAAAATGTATAAGAAAAATTACACTCACCCCATACCTCACAGATAATAATATACTAATCTTTCAATCTAGAAAATCTCTCAGGGCCGGCCTGTGGCTCACTTGGGAGAGTGCGGTGCTGATAACACCAAGGCCACAGGTTCGGATCCTATATAGGGATGGCCGGTTCGCTCACCGGCTGAGCGTGGTGCTGACAACACCAAGTCAACAGTTAAGATCCCCTTACCGGTCATCTTTAAAAAAAAAAAGAAAAAGAAAAAGAAAATCTCTCATCCTTTAGATTTCTGTGATATTAGCACTCACATGATTCTGAAATAAAATCATCCCTGAATTTCTGATATTCACTGTCCTCTCTCTTTGTATTCTTTTCATTGGAAGATTCATTTTCATGGTTTCCGCTATATTTTATGTGGGGAGGACCCTTAAGTGTCCAATTTTAGTCCCATTCTTTCTACTAGGCTCTGGTTCCCCATTGTTAAGTGTGCTTGACATTTCTGCCTTGAAGTCTTTCTTGCTGATCAGAAATAGAACACATTATCTCCTCTGCTGGTATGCCTGTTCCAGTTAAAGACCTCACTATCTTCCTAAGCTTCTCATCCAGACACCTCTGTCATTAGTGTCTTTCTCTCTCCTTGGCTCACCACATCCAGTTAGGCACGGGATCCTGGGAATTATGTCTTCCCACTTCAGTTCCTTTCTGTCTCTTTCTGAGCCTGCTGCAAGTACTTCTATGTCACACACTGTTGTCAGATCAATCACCTTGAAGCTCAGCTCCATCCGCCTCTCTCGAGTCCATGGTTTCACATAGCCTGAAATGCAGTTGGAGCACCTTAGTCTGGCATTCAAGACCCTCCTTATCTGCCTTGATCTTCTTACTAATCTCCTCCAACCCACTTCAGACTGTGTTACTAGTGTTTCTGAACACATCAAAGTTTTCAAGACATGCCCAACTCTTCTCTGCCTCCGTGTTTTGCTCATGCTGTTTGCTCTGTGGGATGCTTCCTTTTTGCTCTCCTTTCTCCTGCAATTCCTGAGCTGGAATAGAAAAGGTGGGTAGGACATGCAAATACCGCCTCCATGATGTCCTTCCAAATGCCGAGAGCAGGAGTTACTGTCTATCCTCTAAGCCCTGGAAAACTCCGTATTTCTCAGGTGTCTCTTGTCACACCCGAAAGAAAGTGAGCCAAAACAATGGGTACCAGTCAAGCTTCATTAAAGGAAAAGAATCTGCTGGGCTGCACTCAAAATGGAGGGCAGCAACCGGCGTCGGGGTGGGAGGGCTTATATAGGCTGTAGGGAAGGCTGACGTACTCCAGGAGGGGTTTGGTTCTGGTGTGGAGGAGTTTCTATTTCTCAGAAACCATGAGGTTTCTCCTAAGGGAAAGGCTTGTGGCCATTTTGTGCTGAGTGTGTATAAAATGGCACCAGTCACGTCCAAGATGGCACTGGTCACGTCCAAGATCCATCAACATCCAAAGACGTATAATCTTTACAGATGAATATACTGTGTTCAGCCAACTAGCTGTGAGCCCCTTAAGATTTGCACCTGGTAAATATTGCAGAGGAGCCAAAGGCCATGTGCAACACCTTCCACTTATGGCAGCATATTTGTTTTTAACTCTCATCTTCTCCTTTTTCTCTACTTTTCTCCTTCCTGTAGGTGGTCTTTGGCAAGACTTAGTAGATGTTAGCATAATAATGCATCAATTGATCCTATGAGAGGCAGGATTGATCAGCCTAAGGAAGAGCTCTAATAGTTCAGCACTTCCAGGGAGGAGTGGTGGGGCAGAGGAAGGAGGCAGGAACATGAAGCTCAAAAGAAGATAGAAATTAAGAGTTTCTGTGGGAAACAGGGACACTTTGACTGAAGTGTAGTGATTGTGATGTCACCAATTTAATTTCTAACAGTGTGCACTGGTGGATGTTTCCCCAAGGATGAGGGGAATCACCTACCGATGCGGTATTTCTCCTGTTAACGGAGCAACCATCACAGACTGCATTCTGGTAAAGCTGGAACTGAGATTTTCTCCTGTCTTTGAATTGTTTGGAAGTGTATTTAGCTACAAAGTCACAGAAATTCCATGTTTCTTAAAGACACGAAGATTTACTCTTCTCACATAACAAGAAATCCAGAAGTAAGCACACCAGATCTAGTGCAATAATCTGAGGTCCATCAGGAACCCAGGATCTTCCTCTCTTTTGGCTCCTGCATTTTCAGCATGTTGTTTTGCCTTCCTGGTCACAGGGTGGCTGTTGTACCTCCAGGTTCCACATCTGTGTTCTAGGCTTGAAGAGGGCTGAGGGCCAAAGGCTTTTACTTACGGTTTTGACTATTTATTCAGACTTTCACTTACACTGTGTTGGCCAGATTTGTGTCACATGAGTGTTCCAGGCTGGAGAATGGTCTTTGGAAAGAGTAACATGCATCTAGATTTTAGTAAAAACTGAATTCTGGGAAATATATGTACATATAAATATATGTATATACGTATGTCTTTGTACACTTGCTCTAGGGCTTGGGTTTTGCTTGTGAGTCCATTGACATATGCTGTGAAAATTCTATTTCTATTCTTTCTCCTTATACTTTAAAAGTTGGGCTACTTAAGAACTTGGCCTTTTAAAATTTAATATTTATTTGTTTTTATAAAAGTTGTACATATTTAAGATACAATGTGATGTTTTTGTATACATATAAGTAGAGTGGCGAGAACACTTAAGATCTACTCTCTCAGCAAATTTCAAGTATATGATAAGTATTATTAACTATAGGCCCCATGCTGTACATTAGATTTAAAAATTCATCCTAAATAACTAAAATTTGTACCCTCTAACCAACATCCCTGGTAACCACCATTCTACTCTCTGCTTCTATGACTTTGTTTTTAGTCCCATATACAAGTGAGATCAAGCAGTATTTCTTTTTTTTTCTGTGTCTGGCTTATTTCACTTAGCATAATGGCCTTCAGGTTCACCTATGATTTTGTAAATGGCAGGACTTTCTTCTTTTTTAAGGCTGAATAATATTCCACTGTATGTATATTGTATACCACCATCTCTTTACCCATGTATTTGTTGACAAACATTTAGTTTCTATATATTGGCTATTGTGATTAATGCTGCAATACACATAGCTTTAATTAACCCAGCTCTGGACACCTTGAAGGAACCACCATATTCCAGTGAGAGGCTATAGATTCTGAAGGAACAATCTTTTAAGGAATCTGAGAACGCTTGTGTTTGAGCCTAAGAAATATTTTTAATAAATGGAGAAGATATTATTTAGGCTTTAATTTTTATAGTCTTTAATTTAAGGATGTTGGCCTTTAATTTCGTTGGATTACAATGTAAAGAAAATTTGAATTTTGGACTTTAATTACTCCCTGGGAATTTAATATTGGGAGACAGTTCAAATTCAAGTTTGAGTCATTCTTATTCTGCTGATGTTTTATTTTGAGCTGTATTGCTATTATTTGGATTTGCTGTAAAACTTCGGAGAGTTATACTGGGCATCTTGGCTAGTGACAATTTGAGATGGGATATAGAATAGAAAATGGATTTCAAGCCTAGGATTCTTAATGTATGATTCTTACCCATTTTAGAGTTCTCTAGGACAAAGTTTAAACTGTCCACCATGATCTGGGGAGTACAGTCAATGGAGTGGGAGTTGGTATGGGGAGAGAGACCTCATAAAGGTGGGAGTAGGACTGCCCCGAGAGAACCCAAGGGAACAGTTTAACCCTTGGTAGACCATGAGTCTGATTACAACACGAGTCTAAAAATAACATTCTGTTTAAGAAAACAGGAGACATTTCCCATTCTTCATGTGTTCAGAAAGAGGTGAACATTTCCACTACACACTATCCATAAAGGAAAAGTAGGGAATAACCAGCCTCCTCTTCTCCACCATGTCTTAAGTGAAAGTGCAATTGGGTTTCAAGACTTAGAAACCTGTGGCTCAGTCCCCGCCTAGTTGTCATTTTCATGCACCTGCCTTTGCCTTTCTTCTCTACTAAGTTCATGAATGTCCAGGTCCAGGTTTGTCTACTGACTGGAGGTGTCCAGGACTGACTTCCTCTTTCCTATCTATTGAGGCCTAATGACTGTGAGAGAATGACTCTGGTATGAGAATCTTCTCTGCAGACCATCATAATCCCATGAGAATAGGCCCCAAGCTCTAGATCTGAGAACTGGAAGTACTGAGAAGCTCAGCGGTGGCTGTGGGTCCAAGTTATAGTTTCCAAAGTAGCTTTATTTGCCATCAAGTGGATATTTTGATCTTCCCATTGTTTGACTCCTGTATCTAAGTTTCACTTGGTTCCAAATTTGAAGTAGTGGTGGTGGTAGGAGAGATTAAATTAATTATCATCTCTAATTTTCCAACTAATATTAGCAAGAGAAATGTTTGTTGGTTCAGTAGAATATTCCCCTGAAAGTATCTGACAAGCCACTCTTCCAGGCAAAGCCAAAACTGTAGGGGAGGAACAGAGTTACAGAAAAGACAAAGGAGATCTTTAGGCGAAGGAAGGAGGGAGGCCCAAGGGGAATGGAATTTCACGATGCCCCCTGGGGGAGGTCTCTGTGTGGAATGACAGGTAACTCAATAAGAAAAGCAGAGAAATGTTTGTGACCCTGTTATCTGTGGGTATCTAATGATAACATTATATTTCTGGTAATGTGCTGGATCATCAAAGCTTCCCAAATGTCATGGGAATTACTACGGGGATGCATATATGTGAGACATTTAAGAAGCATACATTGAATACATTAAATGACAATAAGGATTTCTATTTCATAGACTTAATAAGAGACCCAGAACACTAAAGAAACATATTAAGAAAAAAAGGCAAAAACAAAATCATATCTCTCCAATCTAAAGATTATAGGTGGAATTCATATAAGCACCCGGCAGGAGGAAGCAGGGGTGGAAACAGGTACTGGTAACAGGAGATAACTGGAAAGCAAGCCAAGGAAAGGAAGAAAATGTGCATATATATTCATATACATAAAATATTATATAAAACATATATAAAATATCATATAATGACTCTCCTAAATAGCATATACATACATATACATTTGTGAACATATATACGTTTATATATAATATATACTTGTATGCTACCTTTGTATTAAAGTCTTTTTCAAAATTGTTTCATCATCATTTTAAACTAAGCCTGGGGAGAATACCCTAGAATGACCCTAGGTGAGACTGCAAATAAAGGAAAATTCAAAGTATTTCCTTTGTGTTAAATGGAAAATTGTAGGGGTCATAGATGCCAGACTGAAAGACGAAAAGAAAAAAAAAGTCTAATCAGGAAATGCGAAAGCTAAGGTTTTAGCAAATTAACTCTCCCTGATGACTCATCCCAGATGCATTAAGTTTTCACATTTAATATCCTCTTCATAGAAAATACTAAATACCATCTGTGTCCTGCAGATGAGTTAACATTAGTCTTAAAGCCTTAAAGTTCACATTTCCTAATTCTTTCTTTTGGAAATTAATAACCTTTATGTTGCAGAGGCATGGTCTTGGGAATGTAATTTCATTGCCCAGTTGGGAGGAATAAATAAAAAAATTCCAAAAGGGAGCTCTCAGGTTGTGAAATGTTCTGTGTCAAAGAAGGTTGGTTCGTGAAAATACTGCCCTGACTGGATCCATCCCTCAGATTCTTTTTAGGATTATGTTACTTGCCTCCTTAGCCAAATCACAATCTTTCATTAAAGTTGAGCCCCCATGCAAAGCTGAAATGGGAAATACCTGTCGAGCCCAGTCATGACTCTCAAAAAGTGCCTGCAAGAGCCCTTCCATTTATTCCTACCCTCTTTTCTCAACAACACACTTTTTTTTTTTTTAAGTAGAAAATATTCTATTTGGTTTGTGCAAGAATATTTGGGCTTGTACATGTTGAATGCATCAAGTAAGAGTGGGGAAAATAATAAAGAAGATTCACCAACAATCATTTTTATACAAATGTAAGGAGGATCATAAAAGCTACTAAAAGATAGCAAAGACTGACCATGGATTTTGGAATCCCAGCACCAAATATACCTATACGCACGAAGTTAGACCACAAATTTATTGGGGATAAAGAATAGACCTAATCTCAAGATTTGATTCCAGTTTCAGCCCAGTCACTAACTTGAAGTGACCATGAGCAAGTGACCTTATCCCCCGGGCCCCAGTTTTCTCTTCTTCAAGTGATATGGGAGAACTAAGATATTCTAAGGCAATTTGTGAATTCCGTTGAGGTGGAATGCTTGAATGAAAAGAGAATTAATTTTAGTATGGACACTTGTGTTGCTTGGTGAGCTGGCTTGGCAGCCCAGGGCTGAGATCAGTTGGTGTTTTGTTTGGTCCCAGGCTCTCCTGGGACCAAAGTCTTACCATTCCAGGTCTCTGAAAATTGGGCCCCACTGTATCTTTCAAATTTCTGTGCCACTTTTTCCCTGTGCCTGGGTTTTTACTTTTCTGCAAATACTTATTATATTTCTTCCCCTCCTTTGTTCCTGCTGCTCTCTCTACTGTACTTTGTCTTCTACCTCTGCACACCAAAATCTTCTTTATCCCCTAATCATGAAGGCATTTTTCAGTATGTCCTTTCTGACATCCACTTATGATCCCTTCCTAACAATTTAATGTGATTTATCTTCCTCTAACCCAGGGCTTCTTAACATCAGCATAACTGTCATTTTGGACCTGATACTTTTTTTGTTGGGGGATGGGGGGGGGTGGAGGGGCTGTCCTTGTGCATTGCAGGATGTTTAGCAGCATTTCTGGCCTCTACCCACTAGATGCCAGTAGTACCCACCCCCCCTCACCGCCCCCAAGTAGTGACAATTGAAAATGTCTCCAGAGATTGCCAAATGTGTTCTTTTGGGGCAAAATCACCCTTGGTTGAGAATTACTGCTCTAACTCTGCATTCTACTCATGGTATGAATGAGTTCAAAGCCAGGCAGGACTGAGTTTGAAACCTGGATCTACTGACAGATGATTTCAGTAAAGTTGCAGGATACAAAATCAACATGCAAAAATCAGTAGCATTTTCATACTCCAATAATGAGCTAGCAGAAAAAGAAATCAAATAAGCATGCTCATTTCGGATCCCATATAGGAACGGCCAGTGCACTCACTGGCTGAGTACCGGTCATGAAAAAGACAAAAATAAATAAATAAATAAAATAAAAAATAAGCATGCTCATTTACAACACTTGCCAAAAAAAATAAAATACCTAGGAATCAGTTTAACCAAGGTGCTGAAAGATCCCTACAATAAGAACTACAAATCACTACTGAAAGAAATTAAAGAGGACACAAAAAGATGGAAAGACATTCCATGCTCTTGGTTTGGAAGAATTAACACTGTGAAAATATCCGTACTACCCAAAGTGATCTACAGATTCAATGCAGTCCCCAGCAAAATACCAATGACATTCTTCACAGAAATAGAAAAAACAATTCTAACATTCATGTGGAACAAAAGACCCCAAATAGCCAAAGCAATCTTGAACAAAAATAATAAATTGGGAGGCATAACACTACCTGACTTCAAATTATAATACAAAGCTATAGTAAACAAAACAATATGGTACTGGCATAAAAAAAGACACTCAGACCAATGGAACAGAATAGAAAACCCAGAAATCAATTCTTGTACTTACAGCTAACACATCTTTGACAAAGGCAACAAGAACATACATTGGGGAAAAGACTGCCTCTTGATAAATGGTGCTGGGAAATCTGAACATCAATATGCAGAAGAATGAAACTAGACCTGTACCTCTCACAATATGCCAAAATCAACTCAAAATGGATTAAGACTTAACTATAAGACCTGAAACTATAAAATTCCTAAAATAAAACATAGGGGAAACACTTCAGGAAGTAGGTCTGTGTGAGTACTTTATGAATAAGACCCCAAAAGCACAGGCAACAAAAGAAAAAACGAACGGGATTATATCAAACTAAAAAGCTTCTGCACAGCAAAAGAAACAACTGAGTGAAAAGACAACCTACAGAATGGGAGAAAATATTGGCAAACTATGCATCCAACAAGGGATTAAGATCCAGAATATACAAAGGAACTCAAACAACAGTAAAAAGCAAGTAACCTTATTGAAAAATGGGCAAACAAGCTAAATAGGCATTTCTCAAAGGAAGATATGCAAATGACCAATAAACACATGGAAAAATGCTCACCATCACTCAGCATCCAGGAAATGCAAATCAAAACCACACTGAATTATCATCTCATCCCAGTTAGACTGGATATTATCAAAGAGATGGAGAATAACAAATACTGGCAAAGATTTGAAGAAAGGAGAACACTCCTACACTGTTGATGGGACTGTAAATTACTGCAGCCATTATGGAAAGCAGTATGGAGGTTCCTCAAACAACAACAGATAGAAGTACTATATGATCCAGCAATCTTGCTACTGGATGTACACCCAAAGGAATGGAAATCATCTTGTCGAAGGGATACTCGCACTCCCATGTTTATCGCAGCTCTATTTACAATAGCCAAGAGTTGTAACCAACTAAATGTCCATTGGTGGATGACTAGATAAGGAAAATGTAGTATATAGACATGATGGAATACTACTCATCCATAAAAAGGAATGAAATTCTGCCATTCATAGCAACATTGGTGAGCTTGGAGAAAATTATGAGTGAAATAAGCCAGGTACAAAAAGAGAAATACTGCATGTCCTCACTCATAAGTGGGAGCTAAAACAAACAAACAAACAAACAAACAAACAAATAAATAAGAATGATACAAAAATCACAACAATTCGTTGAACTTTCAAAAGGAGAGAACAGAATGGAGGCTACCAGAGGTGGGAAAGTGGGAGGGGTTAGTGATAAATTGGTAAAGGGTCACAGAAAATGATTATTACGTTGTGTAATGTTGCATAAACTAATTATCTTGATTTGAGCATCACATATTGCACACAGGTATGGGTATTCAATGCTGTACCCCATAGATATGTACAATCAATTTTGTTTCAATAAAAAAATAAAAATAAAAAACCTGGCTCTATCACTTCTTACTCTGTGACCTTGAGGAAGTTCCTTAAGCTCTCTGAACTTTAGTTTTCTTATGTACAATGTGAGAATAATAGTTTCTGGCTGGTAGAATTGCGGCAGAGATTATATGAGTTTTAGGAAATATTCTGACACGTTTGGGATTGGTTGGTGATCTTTGGGAAGGGTCCTGCAGAAGCTGGTTCACAGTGGGCATAAGGAGCTTTTGAAAGAAAATTGCTTCTCAGGAAAGTACTTGGACACTTAGCAACAATGATAGAAACAACACAATACTTATGTAGGCACTACTATGCATCTATCAATGCTCTGAGCGCATTATGTACATTATATAAATTAAAGTAGCCCATAACAAAGCTGGAGAATGAGGAGTGATTCTGAGAACATCTTGGTGATTCATATTCAATCTGTATACGGCATGGCCCCCAGTCATCCATGCCTGGGTTATTAGGAGCAAGAGGACTGCAATGAAATACTTATAGAACAGTTTAACCAAACACTATATTATCTGTCACTGCTGTGGGACTCCTGTCCTACCCGCACAAAGGCTATGGAGTTACTCTCCTCTACCTCACCAACCTTCTTGGTATATCTTCTTGGTATATCTTGGCAGCAGGAGGGCTCAAGTGGAGAGGGATGGTAAGAGGTAGTGCCCACGAAGTGTGCTGCCGGTGTTGAGTGCCTTGGGTGACCTCTGATGTTCCCTGGAGCAGCAGGATGGACAGATATATGCAGATAGAGAGCCCAGTGGGAGTCCTGCAATGCCCAGCTGATGGCAATGCCCAGCACTTCAGAAGTAGCACTGCTTTGCCTGGGGCATCTCTGTGGCCTCTTGAGGGAAGTGGCTGCACCTACTACAGTGGTGATAAAGTCTCAAGCAACCTGCAGGTTAAGGCCTTGGAAGACAGTCTGGGGACTCCCAGAACTGTTCGGGGGCTGGCCAGCACAAGAGGTCCTGCAGCCACTGGAGGGATCAACAGTGGTGTGAGATAGGAGTTGTTATGAGCATTATGTCCACAGATATGATGGATTTAGCCATCATTTTTCGGACTCTAGAAAATTTATAAAACACCTGGTGTTGTTAGGTTTTCTTTCCTTTGCCCTTGAGACAGGTAGAACTATTCTGTAGCAAATAAAATTACCCACCATCTTCACCCACCATTGTCCATAGGGCCAATCTTGCTTGGGAGAGTTTTGCTTATTATTTCCACTGGACTGATGTGACTCAGGCAATCTATTTGCTTAGGAGGCAGATGGCAAAAACCGCCTTTATAGAAATGTTCATTTAGTTATTCGTGCTAAGCAGGAAGACCAAAGATGTGCTCTGAGTGCCACTACACATTGAGCTGTGGTCTGAGCTTCTAATCTTCAATGCAAAGATGACATCAACAATGACACCATAACTCATGTACACACCTGTACTAAAGAAGTCCCCTGTGGCCTTTAGATTTCACAGTGTTGATGACTAGTTTTGAAAAAAGTTAATGCCAACTCAGCCATAGTCTTTGGGCATTGGCATAACTTTTACCCAAGTAGATTGGCTCAGTTTTACTCAAAGAAAATGAGGGGCCACATAGTTGTCGTTAGTGCAATTGACCAGATATTTCTGACTTTCTGTCTTCTAGATGTGTGGTGGGGTTGCATTTCTTGCTGCCCTTCTGATTGGGGTGGTACCATGTGATTAGTGTTGACCAATGAGTTGTGAGTATAAATGATAAGTGTCACTTCCATGCTAAAGCATGAAATTACTGGCGTGAAACCATTCAGAGCTTTCTTTTCCCTTGCCATAGTGACAAGCGATGCTCCAGATAGTGGCTGTTTCCTTGGGCTGGATCCTGTAGTGAGGACGATACAGGATAGAACCTATAGTCGAGCCACAAGGGATGTGTAGTACTATCGTTTGAATGTTTGTCCCCTCCAAAGCTTATGTTGAAACTTAATCTCCATTGTAACAGTATTGAGAGAGTGGGAAACCTGACTATGGTATTTGAAAAGGGGACCTTTAAGAGGTGAATGGATCATGAGGGCTCTGCCCTCATAAATGGCATAATCTATTCATGGATTAATGGGTTAATGGATTAATGAGTTATTATGGGAGTAGACTGGGGCTTTATAAGAGGAGAAGGAGAGCACATGGACATTCTCTTGCCCTCTAGCCATGTGATGTCCTGTGCCACCTTGGGACTCTGCAGAGAGTCCCCACCAGTAAGAAAACCCTTACCAGATGCAACCCCTGGACCTTGGACATCCCAGCCTCCAAAATTGTAAAATATCTTTTCTGTATAGATTACCTAGTTTCAGGTATTCTGTTATAAGAGACAGAAAATGGACTATGACATGTATACAGAATATCTGAAACTGGGTAATTTATACAGAAAAGATATTTATTTCTTACAGTTTTAGAGGCAGGGAAGTCTAAGATCAAGGTGCGCATCTGGTGAGAGCCTTCTTGGTGGAGAGTCCTCAGGTGGTGGAGACTATCACATGGCAACAGGCCAAGAGCTAATGTGCTTCCTTTCCTTTTAAAACTGCTAGTGCCACTCCCATGATAACCTGTTCACTCATTAACCCATTCATTCATAAATGGCACAGCCCTACTGATTCAGTCACCTCTTAAGCAGAGTTGAGGATACTGTAAAAGAACATCTGTTAAAAATCTCTGGAAAATGTAGTCACACAGGCATCCCAACTGATATGTAAGCTCTCAACACTGTAAGGCCCCCCTTCTCAACACTGCCACATTGGGGATCAAGCTTCCACATGAGCTTTGGAGGGGACAAATATTCAAATCATAGCATGTAGTATGAGTGAGAAGTAAATCTTTGTCGTTTTAAGCCAATGGTATCTAGGGGGACAGGATTATTACCACAGCATGACCTCGCCCGTACTGAATGATGCATGCCAGAATTTACAACCCAGCCTCCTCTCTCATTCCAGTGATAGCCCAAAACAGCTCCAAATTCTGTAAAGCAGAATTCAAAATCTTTTATTTTTACTCTTCCCCCTACTTCTAATTTCCACTGACCACACTGTAGCTGCATAGATATTCGAGGCTCTGGAAGATCTCCTATTCTCAGCATATATCTACCCTAATCTATCCACATGTAACAGAGCATATGTTTAAAGACGACAGAGACCCTGGAGTATTTCCAGACCACTGGTATCAGGAACCTTGCATTATGTCCTGATTTGCATAATGATACCTTACTAGGACACAGTGATTTTTATTTACTTCAAGGCACTGTCACAGAAATTATCTCATTCGATGGGCTGGTAGTTTTAATCTGGCTGGTTTGGTTTTCATTACAAAGGGGAAGGTCACATGGCCAGTTGGTGGTGAAGAGGTAGAATGCTTCCAGATCTTTTCTTTACTCTACATAGTTCCAAGCCCGAGATCTAATGCAGGATGCTGGGCAAAGATACCAGGTATTGCAACCCAGGGCCCTATGAAGGATCGCTCTGTCTTGTGTTTGGAGATTACCGGCAACACACTCTCATCCTACAGCCGAACCTTAACCCTCTCCTTCTAAGCAGGCTGGTAGTACAACTTTATCTCTTATAACATTCATGACCAAAATGGCAATGTCCATACCTTTGCAGCTAAACTGAAGAGCTCACTTAGGGTATTCATAATGCTAGAATCTAGAACTCTTCCTGTTTCCAGTCCAATATTTTCTAAATACTGGTCCACATGTTGCAAGATAAATTTCATTTTCCTTTGTGCATACTTCCTTGCTTCCTCAGTCACTGCTCACTTCTTTCCTTTTTTGCCTCTGTCCTCCTCACTGTTCCTGTCATCCATATTATGGACTATACGTAGTTTTCTGGGTGACAGCATGATTTGAAACATGGAGGTTGATCCAATTACCCACTTAACACAGGGCTCCTTTCTAGACTGTTGACAATTATTTGTACTCTGTTTAAAGTTTCCAGGTCTCCTTGGTTCCCAAAGGAGCCCATTCTACTTGATAGTTTTAGTAATTACACAGTTTTCCAGTTTTTAATGTTAACGAGACAGGAAAAAGCAAACAGGCTACTTTGTGCAAGGCTCTCATCTGCCCGGTGACTTCGAAATGTTACTTTCCAGGAGTGAATAGCTCATGCATCTATCTCCCAGTCCCAAGTGATGATTCTCTAATTTTTTTTTTTTTTCCTCTTCTCTGGTTTTTTGAAACCACAGGGCTCGTTGTCTGAGATGACTCTTAAGGGCTTTAGTGTGCATTTTAAGTTTCAGTAAACTAATATGAAGTGGGCCCCAAATTGAGTGTGGTGTGCAAGAGAGGGCAAGTATTAAAGCCCTAAGAGAGGGACAGTTGGCAGCTGTTCTCTGAAGTGCTCTGCTCCATCTAAGAGAGTGCTTTTGCATGGCCTGTGGCCTCCACACACTTCCACCAGATTGAGCTGCTCACTGGCCTGCAAGCACCCCTGGCCTTTCCTGCCACGATGCATTGCTCCTCTGTTTCCTTTGCCTATAACTTTCCAAAACTACTCCTGTATTATCTGCCCAGGCTTCTGTCTTACATTAGAATAATTGATATTCTTGCCTTTACTTGCTACCCGACACCACAGCAATATTAAATTCTTGTCAACATGAAGGCAAGAATGGCACATGACTTATTTTTTTAATCCTCATCCAGCTCCCAGCACAGTGCCTTGGGTTCAAAATGGGTTTGCAGTACCAGGAAAATAGAGCCAATGCAATGTGTGACCTACTTCATTCGAAGGTGAGGTCACACAATAAGAATTTCACATAAAAGAAGGAAGTCCAGCCCATCACCACTGCAACTGAAAACCACAGCTCAAGAATCAGCCCGGATAGGCTGTCTTTCCAAAGCAGAAATGTTTAGGCAAGGAGGACAGGCTGTTTGATTAAGGGCGCAAAATGGACTGATGAAGAGTGGCGCAGGAGGAAGCTATCATGGGAACTTCCCTGAAGCTCTTATATCACTGACTTCCCAATAAATTGGTGAAAATACAAACAAACAACAAAATAAAGCTAACATGCCTAGGCCTAAATGTGATCCTTCCCCCAGACAAACAGCCACACCAGCATGTAGGCCAGGAGGCCCACACGGTGACCTCTGGGATGACGGTGTAGGGCAGGGCCGGCAACAAAATCCTGGTTGGGGAAAACTAAGACCTGTGTGTAAACAGTTTGCCTCTCCTCCCAAGTGACATTGTTTGACATTGTTTCAGAGTAACCTTTACCTTCTTCTGCTGGCTCTGGACATAGCCAGGGAAAGTATCAGGGCAGGAAGGAGAGGATTAAGAGTTAGTGTGTTACTGGTCTGCAGATGTCCTCAGGGTGCGTTTGGGGCTGGCAGCTCCCAGACCTGCTGTGCCCCGCCAGTGCCCCCCACTTATCACTGAGAAAATGCCTCTGAGCCACATGCAAAGATGAAACACCCCTGCGTCATGTGGTTTTGCCATCGAAGGTGCTTTTTGTGATTGTCTAGTTAAGTATGTCTTCGGTGATGAGTGGCGTGTGGGGCTGTGGGGCTTAGGGAATTTACCCCATGGTTGGAGGATAAGGCACGTCTGTGTGTGCATATCCACCAAGGGTCCCTCATCCAGCTTCATCACCTCTTGTTCTTCTTTGCAGAAGCTTCCAAACCCATAAACAGCACATTATACGTTTGCCTTATCGTATCACTGTCTGTAATAACATAACTCACATAATAGCTTACTCTTTTAGTAGTTCAAGATAAGCCTTTTTCTCCCTAAATAGTTGTCAATGCCTGTAAGGCTTTATGGTGTTTTCTGGTTCTTTTGTGCCCTCTCATGCCTGGCAGAGTTCTGGGCATATGGAGACCACCCCGTGGATATTTGAGAAGGGGCTCATTAAACAACTTTCTTACCTAATATTGATAGAATTTTAGAATTTTCTATAATTTTCACTACACTGAAATGAAATGAAATATTAAAATGAATCCTATAGCGAAGTTGGGAGAGATCATGGGCAGTAGTCAAGTACATATAATTCTACAGATGCATGTAAATGGACTTCCAAGCTGTTGAATAGACGTCCACCGTGGCGCAGTTGACTGCCTGGTGATTTTTCTCTCAAACCACTTGCCTACCCCCTAAGTGGGTGGCCTATGTTTAATGTAAGTCCAACATTACTAAGAACTAAATGTATTGAGCACTTACTATGTGCCAGACATGTCCCAAGCCCTTTACATGTTTTAACTCATTTAATCCTCACAACAAACCCTGTAATTATCCCCGTGTTAGAGATAAGGAAGGCTGGGGAAGCTGAGCAGCCGGTATCTTTTGAGAAGCAGGCCTGTCTTTCAACCCAGAGAGCTCATGCTTTTAGTCAGTGAGCTGTGCAAGAAAAACATAATTGCTCACAGTTATACTATATCTCTTGATCTGTTTCAAACAGAGATGAAAAAAAATTGTTTTTATTTTATTGCGATGTGTGTGTGTGCCCTCCATCTGCTTTGTGAACTGTAGTGTAAGGCAAGCATAGAGCTAATGTTGGCCATGGGCGTGGCTGGAGAGCTATTGCTCAGTAGCTTGAATCTATGCAGGCAGAGAGGGTGCTTGGAAAGGAATACACTAATTAAAGACAAAATGAGGCTAACGTACTGCTCTTGGGAAAAGATTAAATGTGCTCACAATGAAAGAGTAGACAGGACCATCATTAATGAAGTAACAATCACTTTTGAGCTTAAGTAAGACCTAGTTCTTTGATTACAAGTGCTACCATTTGAAGCTGGCAGGACCCTTTGGCCTGTGGTGAATATCAGTAAAACTGTTTCATCTTTGTGTTGCAGTTATGCTTGATCAATTTATCTGTCATTTCCAAAGAAGTTCTGAGGTTTTCTCCTTCCTGTCTTTGTGCTTTCAATTGGTTTTAATCAGAAGTAAGATGCTGATTCAGCTTCTAGTCTGAATTTATTCAGCTGGTGCAAAGACTCTGTGACACGGCTGCGTTCACATTTTTATCACTGTCTCTTAAACCTGAATAATTTATCGTGTTCTTTCCAGCTCCCCACACCCCCTCCCCACCATCATTTTACAGAACCAGAGTGAAGTTCTTGCTTTTATAGTGTTATTTTGGATGTGCCTGCTTTTTCTCATGGACTTCTGACACTTTCTTTTTTCCATCAGGGTGAAGTTTGGAGGAAAATATTTTTTTCTTCCTGCTGACTAATTCAGCTTGGTTAGATTTGTCACAGATTTCTTTGTATGGACTCCTTGTCAACGCATGTGGATTCTGCAATAAATTACCCAGTTATTGAATTAAAGGTTTCTGCAACAATCATGATAATATGTTGAATTTGCAGAAGAAAAACAGAACTGGGGTTACTAGAAGTGGGAAAGGGAGGGGGATGGGAGTGGGGGGGTCAGCAAGAAATTGATTAGTGGACACAAAGAATGACTATGAATTGTAATGATGAATAAGCTAATTATCCTGATTTGACCATCACATATTGTACCCAAGTATTGATAGCCAACTCTGTACCCCAGAAATATATATAATCAGTTAAGTTTCAATAAAAAGAAAGAAAAGAAAAAAGAATCTTAAAAAAATTAATTAAAGGTTTCTGGTTAGGAATCTGATGTGGTCCTTATGAATGCATTTTTTTTTTTTTACCTGAAGATATCAAAAAAATGACTGTAAACCGCAGGGAGATAACCCTTTTCTTCTTTTTTAATTGTTTTTTTGTGGTAATTCCTCCCTTACCACCCTTGGGAGATAATCTTATAGACCTCTACATGGGACTTCTTTCTTGTACAATTTCACTGTGCAAATGTGGGAATAACAGTCCAGATATAACTAACAAATTATGTTCATGGAAAGAAATGCTTCTCACCATGCCAATAACTGCGAAGTTACTGCTTACATACACATATATGTGCTCAGGCATACGCTGGTGTATCAGACCTGAATGAAGCTATTTCATCCCTTTGTCGGTTAAGATAAAGGAAAAACAGAATGAACAAACGTGTGTCTGTGCATATACACTGCTCAAGCCAAGACATTTTAGTGTATGATACTAGAAATACATGAATGTTTCCTCAAATTGAAGAAAAACAAACAAACAAAAAACCCTACTTAATTTATTATCTTATGAAAAGATTCATTTGGGGTTCATTAAAAAGCAAACTCCTTTTGTATATTTTAAATGAATTTTGAATTACCAAAACCTTAAGAATGACTGGCTCTGTTTCAGGGACTTGCTTCAGGGCTAGGATGCATTGGGATTTATGACCTAAGAGTGGTATTAAAACATTCAACTAAATGTTAGCTAGTTTGTTTCCTTCCTCACCCCAGGCCACAACTTCCCTAGAGGATCTGAAGCCTATAAGCACATTGGGCTGTAGAACTTCCCAACTCCAAAGTTTCCAGATGGGAAATTATAATCCTTTCTGAGAGAGATTAATAAATGACCAACAATGGAATCATGGTTAATTTTATGTCACCTTGGCTAGGCTATGGTGCCTAGTTTTTTGGTCAAAGACAGCTTTAGAGCTTGCTGTGAAAATATTTGTGGGTTGTGATTAACATTTAAATCAGTGGACTTTGAGTAAAGCAGATTACTTTACTCGAATAAGGCAGATAATGTACATGGGCCTCATTCAATTAGTTGTAGGCCTTAAGAGCAAACTAAGGTTTCCAGAAAAAGAAAAAATTCTACCTTAACACTGCAATGTAGAAACTTCTGAGTTTCCTGCCTGCTGGCCTGCCCTGTGGAATTCGGATTCAAGATGGCAAGATCAGCTCTCATCTGAATTTCTAGCCTGTTGGTCTTCTCTACACATTTCAGACTTGCCAACCCCTACAATTGCGTGAGCAATTGCCTAAAATCTCTCACGCTTCCTCTCCCCACCCCTCCTACTGGTTCTGTAGCTCTGGAAAACCTTGACCGAGACAAACAGCAATGAGTCCTCCTCCTCGGCTTCCCCTAAGGAGATGCCCCCTGGGCCAGCAAAGTGGGCTGCGGGCAACACACTCTGTCAGTCCTTTTTATGAACATTTTTAATGTGCTTTTCTGTTGCCAGATCCAAACTGCAATTTGTAGCAGTTGATTTTCAGTGATAAATTGTGAGATCTTTGTCATTTCCTAGGACAAATCTCAATTCCTGACATCTTTGGGCTCTGCTCACATACCACCTCTCCCATGGAGCCGTCCCTGAGAACCCACCCCATTACTTCCCCAAGGCTGCATTAGGTTCCCCTCCACTATAAGACCATAGCACAGTCTACGTATATGTCTTCATCAGTGGGTTTAGCATTTATCTTTTTCTCTTACTAATCTGATCTCTTTCAGGCTGGGATTAGATTTTATTTATGCTAGTATCCTTGGTAGACAACATAGTACCTGCCCAGAGTAGGTGTGCATGTATTTTGCTAGATGAATGAATGAAAGGACAGTTTTATATTAATGGTTCCATGCCATCTCTAGAAGATTCTTCCTAAACCCCTAGGGTGCGTTGGAAAGAGCATAGACATTTGAGTCAGACAGATCTGCCCTTGTTCCAATTTCCTGACTTTCTAACACTGGGCAAGTCTTTCAAACTCTTTGACATTCCTTTCCTAATCCGTACAATAGAAATGATAAATTATACATGCTTTATTGGATTATCATGAGGATTAAATGTTGTAAGTATATGATATTCCAGTAAATGAGAGGTGTAATTTTACAACCCTATATTGCTAAGTATTTGTTCCAACACGGTTACTCTAAATTCTCTGAGCTGGCTCTTCAGAACAAACCAGTGGTCTCTGGCCATCCCTTCAGGTCCTACATCTTCCTTTCCTTGCTAAGAGGAGAGCAGGGACACACCCAGCCCGGACTCAGCTCTGGTTCAGGATAATCTCTTGCTCCAACTAAAAAAGACTCCCTGGGTCTCTCACTCAGGCTAACCAACTCATTGCAGGCAGTGTCTAATTTTAGAGGCAAGGCAATTACTGTGTTTGCTCTCAGAGACCCCCTAGATTAGTGATCCTCAACTGGGGGTAGTTTTGACCCCCAGGGGACATTTGACAATGTCAAAAATGAGATTTTTTGATGTCACAACTGTGGTGGGTGACATGATGTAGACACCTAATATGTAGAGGCCACAGATGCTGTTCATCCTACCACGTACAAGATGTCCCTAGACAACAAAGCATTGTCTGGTCCAAAGTGTCAATAGTGCTGAGGTCGAGAAACCTTGCTCTAAGTAATAGAGAATGGACACTTCCATCCTCTGTACATAAAAGAAGGCAAAATAAGTCACAGCTATATGTCAAGAGAAGGTCCTACAATTGTTTAAATACCAGTAAATTTCTTTATCTGCCTTTCCTCTTCATTTCCAGACTAGAACACTACTTAGTTAGTTATTCTCTCTCTACACTAACATTATTATCTTAAAGTATATATTAACTTAAAATAAATATGGTTTCCGATAGGAAACTGGGCAGTGGCAGAAATTCATTAGCATTTAAATAGTCATATTGTATAAAAAAGCAAGTGAGATACATCAACACACTCATCATATCTTCTGGTTTTATTAGGAATAGAGATATTCAGCAGCACAGCTTGTCATTTGAAGTGCCACCTCTCTACTGAGACTGCCCTGGCTCTGTCACATGCAAGCTGTGGGATGACTTACAAGTTACCTAACCTCTCTGTGCTCTGGTTTTCTCACTGAACAATTGGAAAAGCATCCACCTCATAGAGTTGTGGTAAAGGTAAGTGAAATGAAGCAAGAAAGCAGCTGCCTTTAACAACCCTGGCTCTGCACCTTTCTAGCTATGTGACCTTGGGCAAGTAATTTAATCCTTTTAGGCTTCAAGTACTGCATCTATAAGATGGAAATACTAATATCATAAATTTCACATAATTGCTGTAAGTATTTAATGAGATAATATACGGAAAGTGCTTTTGAACTTAGTAAACCCTCAATAAACTGTATTAGTTTTTATTCCTTGAACAGCTGCTCTAGGGGATCAGAAAGAAAGATTAAGTGTTAATTATTGCTCATTGGGTGAAAGGTATGACTCGGACAAGGCAGACTCAGTGATTGTCTGTGGGTATCATTGTCTGGACCGACCATTGTTCCTTCTGGGTTCAATGTAGTGAGGAAGAGTCATCTGTAGAAGAGGGGGATGTAGTCAGGGGAGAGCAACTTCAGCTGTCTTGAAGGGATGAGGAAAAGCATAGGCCGTAGAGAAAATAATTCCTTCTCCCATTCTTATCACCAGCAACACCCCCCACGTTCCTTATTCTAATGATACTCTGAAAATTCAGAGTGGGAGATTTGCTTAGTAACAGAGTCAACACGGTAGTATTTTGGGAAAAAGCTTTTTCAATCAGCAGCAATCGCTCCTCAGTTAAACCTCTGGAAACATGAGCCTGTCTCTGAATCAGGCTGAGTAACATTTCCCTTGGGCTTCTGGACAAGACCTGAGCTGCAGCATAAAGCAGTCATGTGAACCGTGCCTAACTAGTCGAGATGAAGAGCAGTGGGCGATCAATCTGTCCTTGGGTTTGGGCCTGCCTGAGGGCAATTATAGGCAAATTAAAGGATAATTTTGTAGATAAATGACATCAGCAGTACATGTCACTTGCCTGGTAACTATTGACTAATAAGACCTACTCTGTATCGAGGCAGAAGATTGATGGGATGAGTGCTGTAATTTTATTTTTATTAAGGGATTATCAGTTCTCATCATGATTCACAGATTGTCATGTCTTACTTTATGTTTGGGGTGTGTAAAAACTGTGGGGTGGTGAAAATTAATCAGAAAGCATCCAAAATACCTGAAAGAAAAGGTGATGATAGAAACAGGTTTCAATACAGACGCAAATCACACCCCCCACACCTCATGTAAAAATCCAGTTTACTCCCTTTGGACCTTTCAAACAAAACAAAACAAAGAAACCAACAAAAAGGAACTCTAAACTGACCAGGCAGATTTGGGAAAAAAAAAAAAAAAATCCAAATAGAACATAAAAAAAAAGTCAAAATTAAATGTTCAATGCATTTCAGACACAAATTAAAAGATTATGATTGAACTGAAAGATATGTGTAAATAATTACCCGTAATGCAATACAGAGAGATGAGGAAAGTGGGAAAGTGTGTTAAAAGACATGAAGACATCATGAGAATATCTCAGATACAGTCAATAGCACTTCTAGAAGGAGAGGATGGAGAAAATGAAGAAGAGCCAATCTTTGAAGCAATAACAACAGGGAATGTTCCAGAACTGATTAGTGAACAACAATGATACAAAAAGGAAACATAATGTATACCAAGAAAGACAAATTAAAAAAATATAAAAGTTGAGATACACTGTATTGAAAATCCAGAACTCCAAAGATAAAATTAAGCATGTTGGAGAACTGAATCGTCAGAAGACTTCTCACAGCAACAATGGAAACCAATACTCAGTACAGTGATACCTTCAAAGACCTAAGAAGGAAAAAAATTGTCAACCTAAAATTGTGTCCCCAGCTAGATTCCAAGAACCGGGGCTGAAACAGAAACAGAATTTGGCACACAGATTCACACTAAAAAACTTATAAAGGATATGCTTCAGGAAGCGGGAAAGTATTTTCCAGAAGGAACATCTGACAAGCAAAAAGAGTAGTGAGCAAAGAAACTGGCAAACACATGGAGGAATTTGAGCAGTTGATTGACAGCCATTCATGCACCTTAGAATCCTCTGGGTAAGATTCTGACTTAAATGGCTTGGATGAATCCCAAACATCAATATTTTTAAAAAGCTTCCCAGATAAGTCTAATGTGAATCTAGGATGAAAATCATTGATATTAGTAAACATTGTCTGAATGAAATTATCCAAATATAATGGTGATAACTACTGATGTGGTTTTAAAAAGGGCATATCTAAAATAGTGGACAGAAAACATGTAAGTCAAGAGGGTGGGTATTAAAGTCAGAATGTTAAAGTATTAACAATAAGCATTTTTAATGCTAATTAGGCATGGTAAATGTTAAAGGCTTAATAAAAATATTAAGTTCCAAATATAAAGGGGAAAGTGGAATAACAAATGACCCACGTCAGTAAGACTCACAGTCAATCCAGAAAGGGGCTGGTGGAGAAAACAAAAACATAAAAAAGTAAACAAACAAGAAGTAAAAAGAAGATGGTAGAAGCATATCCAAATACGTCAATAATCTCAACAATGTGGCTGGACTAATGCCATCATTTAAAAGACAAAGACTCATTATTGGAGTTAAAAAAATACACAGTGATACTGTTTACAAGAAATTCACCTGAATCATAAGGACATGGAATGTCTGAAAAGGAAAGAATGAAAAATGAAAGAGTGGAAAAAGACATAGCAGAAAAACCACTAACCAAAAGAAAACTTTGGTAACTGTCCCAAACAAAAGGCATTATTAATAATAGAAAGAGTTACTACATAATAATAAAAGGATTAATATCATAAAAAGATTTTTTGAAAGACTACATATACTCAAAAAGTAATAATATATATTCATCTGAAGAACATAGGGGACATTTATGAAAACTGACCATATTCCAGGCTCTATAAGAAGTCTCCATAAATGCTTAATGCATTGATATCTATTCGGCATGCTCTCTGATCCAAGTGAAATTAAGATAGAATTCATGAACAGAAAGGTCATTTAACATACATGCATATATTTGCTAAATAAAAAAAAAAATTCTAAATAACATATGGGTCAAAAAAGGAGTAATAAACAAAATAGCTACAAGAGTGGCTTTTGAATGTTCTCAGCATAAAGAAATGATAAATGCATGAGGGGATGGATATGCCGAATACCCTGATTTGATATGTACAGAAACAACAAATCGTTCCCCCAAGATATGAATGATAATGTGTCAGTTAAAATAAAGAAATTATAACATTTAATCCTTACAACGAAATGAGAATTAAAACTACACATGCACTTTTTAGAATGTAATGAAAATAAAACTAAGAAGGAAAGTTATAGCCTAGTACAATTACATTAGAAAAGAAACAAAAAGTGACTTTTTAGTAACTTTAGTAACTGAGAAATAATGATCTAAGAATCCAAATCAAGACATTGTAAAAAAAGAAAACAGATTAAATCCCAGAAAGCAGAAGAAAAGAAATAATAAAGATAAGAGTAAAAATTAATGAAATAGAAAACAAATGAAATAAACAAATAGACCAACAAAGAGAAAACTCTCTTTTATTAATGTCTTCAGAGAACCAAATTCGGCCAAGATTGATTGAGAAAGACATGGCACAAATAAAAATATTGAAAAAGAAAAACAGCTATAGACATAGCAGAGGTATAAAAAGTAAGAGAATCGAGACACGAGCTTGTCACAGCAGCACCCACTGGGCGCAGCCGTCCCCCTGAACCTCTGGCTGCAGCGGGTGACCAGGAGGCGGAAAAGGACACTGTTCCTCCAGCATCACACAGAAAAGCCAGATCACCCTGCCCTCCCGCCTGCCCTCCCGCCTGCCCTTCCACCTGCCCTCCCTGCCACTCTGCCAGAGGGACAGTAGGCCCAGTATGTCAAGACCTCTGATCACTAGATCCCTTGCATGTGCACGGAACAAGAAGGCATCGATCCAGCACAACTCACACAACCCAACAGGCCAGTCCACCCTGAGGTGGGCGGCCACACCCACACAGCAGCAGCCTGGCCAAACTTACCGAACACCCTGCATCGAGAACTGGAAGACTTTTTGATGGTAGAGTCTATTGTTTTGGAGAATCTCCAACAGCAATATTTCACTAACAGAGATGGACAGATATTTAGACATATCTTGAATTTTCTACAAACATCGAAACTCCTCATTCCTGATGATTTCAAGGACTACGCTTTGTTACATGAAGAGGCAAAATATTTTCTGCTTCAGCCCACGTTGTTGCAGATGGAGAAATGGAAGCAGGACAGAGAAACTGGTTGCTCTTCAAGGCCTGTGAGTGCGTAGTGGTGCATGTGGCCCCAGACCTTGGAGAAAAGATCAGGCTCGGCTGTGACGAATCCTTGCCAGAGGAAGTGTTTCCAGGGACCGTCGACTTGATGTGTAACCCCATCAGCGCTGGAATCAAGACTCAACACACGTCATCAGGCTTCCACTAAATGGCTACAGTCACCTCAACTCAGTCCAGGTCCTTGAGTGGTTGCAGCAAAGAGAATTTGAAATCGTGGGCTCCTGTGGAGGAGTAGTGAACTTGGCCCTGTTCAGTTAATGTGTCCTTCTGCGGGAACTGAGGCAGTCACCCTGTGTACCATCAGTCCTCTGGATAAAAGAAGAGCCTTCGGACTAAAGGGACATACTTCTTATGCAAATAGACAAACATACATAACAAAGAAGACAAACAAAAAGAGGGACATTTGTGTGCAGTTGGGATAGCAAACCAGTTCCTGGAACTAAAATTGGATAAAATACACGTTTATAGCCAGTAGAGACCACACCTGCATTCATTCGGGAACAATTGGAATAGTGATATCCTCAAGGTGTAAAAAATATTTTTAAAAATACGTATGTGTATTTATACATACGAGTGTGGTGATTGCTACCTCACCGTCGGCTGTGAGGTGTTCTGGGCCTCCCAAGGGCTCTGGCTAATGAACAAACCACAGTGGTGAGGACGCATTGCCAACAGCCATCCATTGTTTCTTTTTCCTTTATCTTTCTTTTTCCTTTAAAAAAAAACCACCTTGAATCGAGTTTCTTTGATCACACAGATTTCTTGTGTCTCCTTAGGTGGGGACCAGGCAAGACTTTAGAAAAACTTTCACGAGCACATTGCATCTGAAAGATGTTAAACATGAAATTTTAAATGTAGTTTCTACAGAAGTCACACTTTTTGGTCTGCCTCACAGATGTGAATGTTATTTTGTTTTTAAACTGATCAGTTTTGCAAAGGGGCCAGTTACTCATTAGAGTTGCTCCAGTTTGAGTTGCTACTTTTCTACAATTTTTGAAATTTTATAATGTATTAAATACAATAAACTCTGTTTAAAACATTTTAAAAAATGAAAGAATAGCATAAAAAAGTTTGTGGTAATAAATTTGGAAACAGATAAAGTGAACAAATTACTCAAAAAATAACTTTAAATTGACTCAAGAAGAAATAGAATGAGGAATTCTGCGAGATTTAAAAAAAATGTGATCCGTAGTTAACACTTGTGAAGGAAACAAAAGCCCAAATTATGTTACAGGAAAGTTTTACAAGGCATAATTTAGAATAATTAGCATGAGTGGGTGTGTGTCCTAAACAATCAGAACAGATAACAGTCATAAATAGGAGACATAGGAACACTGATGTGTACTGACTAAATATCAGTCCTAGTTTTTTAAAACTTTCAAGAAAATGATCTTTCCAATAATATGAAAACTTTTAAACTATAAAAGAAAATTCTCCTTAATCCATCTACAAAGTCAATATGATCTTGATTTCAAAATCAGACAAGCACAGAAAGAAAAAGGAAAATTATGGATCAATCTCACTCACATACCTAGAGGTAAAATTGTTTAAACAAGAAACTAACAAAATAAATTGAATGGTATATAAAATGATAATACATCATAATAAAATTAAGTTTATTCCAAAAAGCAACAGTGGTTTCACATTAGAAATTTAGAAATGTAATTTATCACATGAACTGAATATAGAAAAAAATATGTAATCATTTCAATAGATGCCAAAAAAAGCATCTGATGAAATTCAACACATATTTCAGAGATTAAAATATATATTTATACATGTGCATCTTATATATTCATTTATATATATATAATTATATGGTATATAAATATTCTTACATAATTTTACAAGTTTATTGTAAGTATATAATTTTTATATATGATATATACTTACATAAATATATAGAGTTAAATATAAATTGTGTGGTACATATAAGTATAGAAATATAAATATTATATACATATATACTTACATGGGTAGAGATATCATTATATCAGTTCATAAGTATACATATGAATACTATATGGTACAGCAAGTTCAATCACTGCTTTTATTTGGGGAGTGTTTTTTTCATTTAAACTTTATAATAAGTTTGTCAAGTTTCTAAAAAATAATTTAGGACTTTCTTGTAAGAATTATACTAAATGTGTAAAACACATTGGGAAAAAAATTACATCTTTATAATATTTATGTTCTCCAATAATTTAGATCTGTTTTTTTCAGTTAAAAAACTGAAAATATAAAGGAAAATAATATTTTCCTTATCCTTAAGATAGGGAAGGGTTTCTTAAATAAGAGACAGAAAGGCTAACCACAAAATAAATGATTGATACATTTAACTATAATAAAAATAAGTTTCTCTTTATTAAAAGATATTATAAAGAAAGTGAAAAACAAGACATATATTATAAGAAGATATTTTACTGACACAATAATTAACAAAGGTTCAGCCCCTGAAGAACTTCAAATATATAAGAAAAAACATAAACAATAGAGAAGTTGGCAAACGATTTGAACCAGCATCTCACAGAACAGAAAATATAAATGGCAAATAAGCATATAAAATGCTTAGGTTTATTAATATTCAAGAAAATACAAACTAAGATCAAAGTTAAATAGCCTTTTTAAAAAATTGGCAATATCAAGAAATCTGGTTGGTGGGGAAGTAGGTTAAAGGGAACTCATAAGTTGATGCCAAGAGTACAACTCCTTTGGAAAACAATTTGTCATCACTTGTAAAGTTAAATAGTTGCATACTCTAAGACCCATTACCTTAATTTCAGGTGTACATTCTAGAAAAATCCTTGCATATGTGCACTAGGAAACATGTAAAAATAGTTGCAGCAGCATTATTCATGGTAGTAAAAATGGAAAGAATTTAAATGTACATTGATAGAAATGCATATTATTTGTGCCATCTTTGCACAATGAAATAGTGTGAATACGAATCATTAATCTACAACTATAGGAAACAGCAGAGATCAATCTAAAAAAAATGTTGCATGAAAAAAGCTAATTACAGAAAACTTTGTGGTATGTGATGTCAACCTTCCACAGTTCAGAAGTTAGCAAAAATACTTTTTTAAATGAAATACATGTGTGATGAAATTATCAAAAGATTATCATAATTATCAAAATTATCAAAATTCAGCAACTGAATTTAAGAGAATGGTTACCACTGGGAGATAGAGGAAGGAGATAAGAAGAAGTAGATAGAATGAAGTTCTCAATGGTATAGCTCTTCAATTGGAATGTGGGTACATTTTGTTAATGTGCTTCAACACTTCCAAACCTTCTTTTGAATGCATCAAATGTATATAGATATGTACATAAAGAACTAGTATAAACTATGTTCCCCATAGTTGAAATTGCAAAAGTCCTATCTCCTTTTAAGTGGAGGGCATTGCTCTTCTTTGATTAAACAGATTATATTTTAATGTAATGTAGCTAGACAGAAGAATTTTCCAAATATTTAAAATGAGAGTGGGCTTCAGTAATCTGAAAACAATTATTGAAATGAGAACTCCTTAAAGTTTCAAAGTAGAATGGAGGACAAACCCTAAGGTGACTCCCAATAATCCACACCCTTGTACAATGCCCTTGAATGTGGGAAGGACCTATGACTTACTTCTAACCAACACAATATAGCCAAGGTGTTGGGATGTCACTCCCTTGATTAGGTTATGTTACATGGTAAAAGTGTTGGAATGTCACTCTTATGATTATGTTTCATTATATAAGACTTTTTCTTAGCAATCTGGAGAGAGAGATTCTCTTGCTGGCCCTGAAGAAGCAAACAGCCATGTTGTCACTGCCTTTGGAGGGTGCCAGGTGGTAGGGAACTGTGAGCAGCCTCCAGAACCTAAGGACCAAAAGTCAGTGAGGAGCTGGAGTCTTACTCATACAGACTCGAGGATATGAATTCTGCCAACAGCCCGAATGAGCTTGAAAGTGAATTCATCCCTAGTCAAGTCTTTGGATGAGAAAGCAGCCTGGCCAATTCCTTGTTTGCAGCCTAGTGAGAGCCTGAGCAGAGGACCTATAAACTGTGTTGGAACTCATGACCCACAGAAACTGAAATAATAAATGTGTGTTGTTTTAAAGCAGCTATATTTGGGGGTAATTTCTTACACAGCAATAGAAAACTAATACATTGATGTATCCATTTGTCTTTGTATTCCCACAACACAACACAGTGCTTAACTTAGAGAAAGTGTAACATAAATGTTTTTGTATTTGTTGTTTTGTGGATCGATAGATGAATGGAAGAAGTGAAACAAGACCTTACCTCTGCAAATCCATCCCATCAGGATGCTGACCTAATGGTCCTGGCAATGGAAGACCCCTGTTTTGGGAGGTGAGTAGGGATTAAGCCAGATCCATGTAATGACATGAGTTTGTAGGCAAGCCCCTAATACCCGGAGAAACATTCTAAACAACAGGGATAGATTTACCAAGAAGCTAATGAAAGTAAGCTTCCGAGTTCCTCACTTACACCTGCTTCTTTTGTATTTATTTCTTTAAGACAGCGCCCAGAGACTCCATAAGTTGGAGGCTCATCAAAATCTGGACCCACCTGTGTATTAGTCCATTTGTGTTGCTATAACAGAAATACTTGAGACTGAGTAATTTATGAAGGACAGAGGTTTATTTGGCTTACAATTCTGGGACAGCTGCATCTGGCACAGGCCTAAGGCTGCTTCTACTCATGGTGGAAAGCGGTAGGCAGCTGATGGGAACTAGCAGATCACATGGTGAGAGGAAGCGAGAGAGAGAGAGAGAGAGAGAGAGAGAGAGAGAGAGAGAAGAGGTGCCAGGGTCTTTTAAACAACCAGCTCTCGTGGAAACTAATAGAGTCAGGTTTCACTCAGGACCCTCACCCCACTGGGAGAGCATTAATCCATTCATGAGGGATCTGCCCCCATGACTCAAATAGCTCCCAACACTGTCACATTGGGGGTCAGATTTCCACATGAGTTTTTGAGGTACAACACATCCAAATTCTATCAACTTGTGATAAATTTCAGAGCACAGGAACCTTAGGATTCCCCTTTTCACCTGCAGAGCATCTAGTTTGATGTTTGTAAATAGAGATGTTAAAACAAGTGCTTAAATTGAATTGCTGAGTTCTTGGGGGTATCACAGGTCCACAGATTTTGTTTGTTCATCCATCCATTCATTCATTCAAGTGGTTGTGGACAATTGTGTGTTTGTAAATTGTTACAATGTAATATATAATTTTTACTCATTGACTGGTATACTTTTGTCTGTGTGGTTAAACCCTCTGTATCAAATAAGCTATATGAAATACTAGTAGTTTCCTTTTTGGCTTCTGTTGTGTGGTTGCTCTGGACTTGGTAATTCCTCTAGGGATGTAGTATGGAGGCAGAAACTTAGACCATATCCTCTGCTGAGGTCCTGTCCAGGTTCAGAATCTTCTTATGATTACTCTACCCAGTATTTCTCAGAGAATAAATTGTTTCTTGGAGATGTTAGCAGATGGCAGTTCCAGGTTCTTGGTCAAACCATGAAGAAAAATCTTTCATGGGACTGAGAGGAGCCCACATTGTGGCAAGCACCCATACAGTGAAAGGAAAGGAAGAGGGACAGATGGTTGAAACATAGTGCTTTGTTACAAAGCGAAAGTACACTCAGAAGGGTGTGTGGGAGTCCCCATGAGTGAGAAGTGACCCTGGCTTCTTGCGGGGTAGGGGAGGGGGTTATATTCTGTTCTGGGATGGGGGTGTTTCTCTATCCTAACTAAGAGGAGGAATATTTGGCTGTGGGGGAGGATCTATAGTAATTAAGGCCCTGAGTTTGTGAAGTTTTTGGTCATGTGCAGTGGGGTAACTTTTCCCTTAATTTTGTCCTTTCTGGTCTAACATCATGTGTAGAAGGTTATATAGTAGTTGTCTGTACTTTTGTTCCTTCTAGTGAGCAGGCACTGCAGTTTTTGTAAACCACAAAGTTCCAGGTGTACCATGCTGATTGGCAGGGTGGTTAAGCTGTTGTCAGCTCACTGTGGGTTCATTAACTGCAAAACAAGGAGGTGGCTAATGCCAATGCCATCTGAATATTTATGAGCAGCCACTCTTGGGCGTGTCCTTATTCTGTCCTGCCTCAGAGAGACAATATCTCCTTTAAGTCATATTGGTATCATTTGATGACCTAGAACAAGTTCAAAGAAAAGCCAAGTAGAAAGCTGAGTCATAAAAACTAGATAGAAGTATTAATAATACATATTCTATCCGGTCCATATTATTCTTGGTGGGTTTATTCCCTTCCTTGATCTACTAGTTATTGAGCATATACTATTTTGCCAGGACTTTGGGTACTGGTATGTGGTGATTCTTTTGTATAACTACCTCCTGTTTTGTAAGTGATACACAATTAAACCCACAATTCCTTGATAATCTAATGGAAGCATTTGAATAATATTGATTTCATAAAAACTATTCAGCTGCCCTTCCCTCCACTTTCTCCTTCAATTTGTCAGGACTGGAAGAAAAGACGGATCTTTGTAGAATCTCTGATGTTCTGACTTCCTTTGCTCACCATATCCTTCCTGCTCTTTCATGTCTAGAAGTGTCACTAAAGCTTAATGTCTGGTAAGTGCTCTATTTTCCTCAGTATTGTGTAAATGCTGTATTTTCCTCAGTATCTCCTGTCCCACCCAGTCCTTTGAGCTTCTCTGCACAGACTACTGAAGGCCTTGCAGGCTTAACTTTTATCTGCCAGACTCAAGGTAAAATCCAAACTCCCTCTCTGATTTTTGTAAATGCAAATTAACGTATACCCTTGACATATGGGAGAATCACATCAGTATAACAAGGAACAGTGGGAGAAAAGAAGAGAATTCCCCAATGTGGCCTGTTGCATAGGCACAAGGATCGTTTTAGCTGTATTTTTAAGAAAATTAAAATGTTTTCATTGACTCCAGAGCTTCCTGGCCAAGAAAGTCACCCTAGATGCTTGCTGGCAAGTTGTAGTTGCTCTTTGGCTACCTAAGAGCAGCCCCAGAAGCCCAGAGCTCCACTGCCATCAGCACTGCTTAGCACCCATCAGGCCTGCTCTAAATAAAGGGCTGCCAATATGTCCACTCAGATGTCATTGTGCATTTTTATTGCCATTATGCCATGCTGAGGTTCCAATTATTGTTTTTGCTCATGCTCTGGTTACTAGGTAGGTTTTGGGTGGTACATCCTTATACGCCTTTTCCATCAGCCTATTGTTTGTAGTGTGCAAGAGATTTCAAATGCCAACATAATATCATTGAAGAAACACACTTCCTTGGTGCAGAAATGACCCTCCACAGTATGCACTGACACTCACAGGACCTCAGAGCCTTTGCCGTAATGTGCCACTGGCCTTTAGATGGCCTCATCAAAGAATAAAATTACAACAAATTTAGTTGAAGATCTCAATTGGCCATATTGTCATTCTAGAATCAGGCAACGTGTTATTCCATGAAATAGAATAAGTGTTCCAATGAGCCACGTAGAGGAGGTTGGTTTTAGAAAAAAAAAAAAAAAGGCTAAAGAAAGCAGAAACAAAGAACAAAAGTCACTTTCCTTGAAAGGTAGGGACAGGAAGACAGAACAATAGAGAACAACGGAAAAATACTATCAGGTTACTTCAGGCTATTTCTTTTATGTAAAGGTTAAACAAGAGGAAACTTAATTATCATACATATTGAAGATCTAAACCCTCCTGTTCAGAAAATTGGCTGTTATCCTTCTTCTGTCTTCTCAGAAGGTCAGGCCACAGTCTAAGTGACATGGAACTTGGCAGGGGTGACTCCATTTTGATTTTTAGTGTGGTCTTTTGGGACCTAGTGCAGGAACTTAGTCCAAAACAATGGCTTCCTATAATTTTTATTTAACAGCCTGTATCAGAAACCATGGTGATGACTGACATTTTACATCTGCAGCATCTTCCCTACCACATTTGCACCCGTTCTCTGAACCTGATTATAAGAGGACTTCATTCTCATTTCATCAGCTGTACACCTGTTGCCAGCTTTCTCTCAGCCTCTCAGCCGATGGGGTCATTGATATTTTTCTAGAAATGCCACTGTGCCTGAGTGTCTGGGATTGCTGTTGCATTTGCTTTGCAGGGAGAAGCTGAAAAGCCCAGTACAACTACATCGCTTGATGCTTCCAGTTTCCGCCCAAATCTGCCAATGTGCCCTGGAGCTGAAAGTCATAGGCCACAACTGCTTCACATTGAGTCGATAAGCTATAAACATCTCTGTGGGCATGTGGTAAACATGGGACCAACCTATTTCTCCTCGCACGTCTGTCTTTAAAGGCTCAAGAGTAATGTAGGAGAGGGTGCCTCCTACCAAGGGGCTTTAGGCAATGGGAAGGGATCAAAACTTAAACCAGAAGTTCCTCTTATGGGTGGAGTGGAGCAGCTGGGCTTCATCACTGCAAAAGCCAGAACAAGAAAAAGGGGGCTGGTATAATGGAAGGAGGGGAAAAGCGTAGACCGGGGGAGATGTGAAAGAACCAAGATTAGATTCTAAGAGGGATGCAGGATCTCACTTTCTGAAAACACTTTAAAAATAAATATTGCCAATGCATATATAAGAGTGCATTCGTGTGTGCAATCGTATATGTACATACACACACACCATCTATAAAAGAAAATTGCTGGTAACCCGATCTGGTTAAGGCCAAAAGCAGGCTGCAATTGGCCTGCAGCTGTGTTCTTTTTGGTCCATGTAGGTTTATAAATTATTTTCTATATGCAATGCCTTTGGAAAGTGTATGTACTCCACAACTCTGCAGTTTGCTATAGTCCCCATCACTCCCTAAAGTCACGCTTCTCACCCCTCACAGAGTTTGTTACCTCTGTGGCATCCACAATAGGGTTTCTCAACCCAGTACTGATAATTTTTTCATAATAGGGCTTGTCCTGTGCATTATGGGATGTTTAGCAGCATCCCTGCTTCTACTCACTAGACACCAGTGGAATCCCCACTTATACCACCGATGGCTAGAAGTTCTCTGAGAACCAGAGAGGTAAAGTGATTTATTCAAAACCTCGTAGCCAGTTTTTGCTAGTACCAGGAGTAGTTCTATGATTAATCCTCCTAGCATAGTGCTCTTTTTCCTGCAGAGCTGATGGTAAATCCCCAAATTACCCATGTTTTCATTATATAAAAAAATTCCGAGTCTCATAAGCAGCATTCATAAGAGGCAGGTTACTTGCCACTTTCAATATATAGTTTGCGCTAAAATGGCCAGCTGGATAATTTTGAGGTGATCACCCCATCTCTGAGGTCAGGTTCCTCCCCTATTAAATGAGAGCAATAGTAGTATCTGCTATCAAGCCAGTCTGCTATAAGTATGGACAGAGGATGGCTGAGGTTGACATCATCTCATTTGTTGGTGCCTATGACATAGTGGTTGTTAAATATTTTGAATATTATACGACCTATCTTATTGGTTGTTGTGATAATTAAGCAAGACAGTCCAAACATGATTGGCACACTGTAAATGCTCAACACATGCTGGCTATTATTTTTATTGCCCAAAGTCATAATCAAGTAAAAGAAAGAAGCCCCCCACCTACCACTTTGACCTTATATCCTACCCTGCACCCCTCCCTTGCCTGTACTAGCCACAGCAGCACATTCTTGTTTCTTTACCTTGGAAATGTGGGCTCATTCTTGCCTCAGGGCATTTTCACTTCCTGTACCTTCTGCCTAGCATGTGCTTTCCCTAGACCTTTAATTTGCTCCTTCTCATTATTCAGATTTCTGTTCAAATGTCACATCTTCAGGGAGTCCTTTTCTGACCTTCCTCTGTAAAACAGTACCTCCCTACCCAATTCTGAGCATCTTTGTGTTATCTGTACTAATGTTGATTTTTTTGTTTTGTTTTCTGTCTTATTATGTGTCTTCCCTCTTCTCCATGAAAGAGAAACTTTGACTTGTTTACACTGTGGTCCCAGTATTCTGTATGTCGTGGTAGAAGCAGAGAGCCTAACACACAGCCTAATTGCTCCAGAAATACTTATGAAAGGAATAAATTTAATCAGAACCCTTGATTCCAAGTTCAGTGCTCTTTCTATCTCATTAGGTATAAGACTATCTAGAAGAAGATGAATAAGATTCATTGACTAAATGATCGATTCATTTATACATTGATGCATTTATTCATTCCTTGATTAGTTCATTCATTCATTCATTAACTCATTTATTCATTCATTTAGCATATGTGTACCGGGTACCTTATTGGGAATCTATCTACTCTGTACGGAAAAGCTTAATGAGTGAATTTCAGTTTCTATTGTTTTCCATTATCAGATTCAAGTAGGAAAAGTAGAGGCCCTCAGCTACAATGAGTGCAAACGTGTTTTTTCATGTTAGCATTTTCCCAAAGTCTTTAGAGTCCATTTATGTTGAAGAGCTCGTACAGAGCCTCTGTTATGTGCTGGGTGCCGTCTGGGAACCAGACTCTCAGGTGGATGAGGTCTGGTTCCTACACCCAAGCTGGTCTTGCATCTCTCTGTCTTTTCTGTTCTGTTCCTCCTGCCTTACCCCATTGCTCATTATGCTGGCCCAGACTACTGCAGAGCTTTCTACGGGAAAGTACACAGACTTGCCTCTTGTTGGTCAACATAGTTCAACTGCTGGCAGGCCTTAGGGATACAGCCCGCTGTGTTCTTTTCTATTTACCAGCAACTCATTCTAATTCTTAGGATTATCCTCTTTTCCAAGACCATCTATCTGTGAACCAGCACACAGCCTCCTCGTCTCTTTTCTTTTTTTCTTTAAAAAAAGTAAAGCACATATCCTCTGTTCGTTGTAAGGATTTTAAATCTGAACATGATTTGTAAATAGGTAGAAATAACATAAGTAATGAACACAGGAAATCTTATGGATGTCTGTAGATCCTGACTCACTTTCTTAGGTAGTGCTTTTAAGGTCATTTGTTGGGGAAAAATAGGAAAATGGTCAGGGCCCCTCAGATGTTCAGAATCTTGCCAAGCTTTGGCTGTAAATATCCTCAGGTGGTCCTTGTTACTACTTAATGTAAATTGTTTATGGGCACCCAGGTGTCGAGGGTTGTGGACTTAAGTATAAAAGACTAACAGCTCTGATCCACAGTGCTTCTCAGAGAAGCCACTAGGACAGCTGCTCCTAGATCTGAGTAAAACTCATTCATTTTTCTATACCCACGGCTCCCAGAACCTTTTTTTTCTTTCTATTACCTAGCTCACAGACCTGCGTGTGGAGGGTTTGTAACCCAATCTGTGCAACAGACTCGAGGGGTCTGTAAGCCCTAGCTTTACATCTTTTGTTTTAGAAATCAATCTGATTGGCTTTCTGTTCTGAGTGCTAAACAGAGGAGTTTTACTTTTATGTGGGAAGATGGCTGTTTTTGTAGGATTCTCAGCCATTTTCAGATCTTTCATTCCAGTCACCTTTCCATAAAAGTGCTACTGGAGCTGTGTTCTGACTTTGCTTAGTGAGGAAGGGGCTATCCCCTTTTGCCCCCCAGAAATTCTTCCCCTATAGTTTGGGCTGCTGTTCAGTGACTTTACAGATACTTCCATCACCTTATCAATTCCAACCCCTGAAAGTATACCTCGTCTCTCCTGATTATCTCTACTTGTGCCTCTGTCTGCCCACGTGACTCAAATTCTGGAGGATAATTTTGACCATGGTTCATATGAATGTGCATGGAAAAAGAGAGCTCACTGGAGCATCCACGCTTTGCACATGAAGGAAACATTACCCATCTAGGGCTCTAAAAACCAGGATGGCTGGATGCCTGAGGAAATTCAACATCATAGCAAACCTCATTATACGGACTCAATTTACCATCTAAAAGGATGACCACTCTTTCCTTTACAGGAGATTTTAGACCCAATTGTCTCTGCTTCACCTCTGTAGTTCAAACTATTCTGACTTTAGCAAGTAAATCACAAGATTCATGGCTTTCAGAGTGCTTGGGAATATAAGTGTTAAAGAGGCGTGCTGGCTCTCAATTGTCATCCCAGGATCATTATATTATTTTAACACCTGTAAACCTTGATGCTGTTCCAATCTGGTCTTTCTTAAAGAGGGAATTGTTGGGGCTCAATGACAATACCGAAAGCCCTTCATTTTCCTGAGACTGTCAAGGGGACACATGACCAGTAATAATCTAGACCTTCTGCTCTTGCTTCTGTCTGCTCACATGCAGACTTCAGCTCTCCAGGCATTTCTTGGGGTTCTCACTGGAATCCACTCATGTGTTCACCTATTGATCTGTCAGTTTCAATCACTATTTATCTTCTGTCAGATTGTCTGTCTCCTGCTCTGGTTCCCCTGATCAGTGCCTTTAATTTCCAAAGAAACTTGGGGGAGTCTTAATTCTACCATCACCAAGGTTAACCTCCATCTGAACACCAATGTTTATGCCAGGAAGACCATCACCTTAAGTTGTTGGATAAGGGTCATGCTGTGACCTGGGCCAATGTAGGGCAATAACGCACTCCCCAGTCCTCTGTCACACACTTCCATAGAAATAGCACTCAGAGTCCTTTATGCTGGCAGCTTTCTCAGACTTTGCCTCTAACCCTACTAGCCATGGCCCAGGAGGCCCGGTAGCATGCTAAACACCATCTCTTCTTCATCACCATCTAGTGTTTGAATATACCTCACTCTTCTCCTTTCCAATAAAAACAAAAACCCCTGTTCATGTCAATTTCTGCCACACCTACATGTGTCTGAATTTTATTTAAGCACATCCAGGGCCATCTGGACTATGCTAGGAAAGAGAACACAAGTCTTTACCTTTATTGGATGACAGGTGGAATTGACTTTGTCTACCCCTCCATCCCCCCATAACTTCTCTTCAGTTTCTGAGCTTAAATCCTGATTTCCTGGGATTTTACATTAATTCATAGCCCATGGAGAATTAAACGTCGGCCTCGTGTGACTTGGACCTCACAGCAGAGACTGGGCACGTGGGCCTCTACACAACCCTCTCCTTGGGACTAGGTTCTGTTCTGTTGTTAGTCTACCTCTCAGCACTGAGGCAATGGAATGGGGCCAACTGACTTGCTGGCTAACAAGGGACGGTCAAAGAAGAGGAGGCTGTGCAGGACTCTCAGAAGGGCCCTCTCCATGAGAAAGTGCATTGTAATCCCATATGTATACAGCTTCTCTATTTAAATTCTACCCATCCTTTCAGAGTCCAATTATACTTCATCGTTCCATGTGGCCTTTTTCCCTTCTCCCCTAACATTTATCTTAACACTGTGTATTTGTGTTCTTTCTCCTCGATGCTCTTGTAGCTCTTCATGATCTGGTGAAGGCCACCGAAGCACCTCATACTGTTCATATATGTTGCCTGTAATAAGGTGTACATTTCTTGAGATTAAGCACAGAGCCCTTTAACCACTGACCTCATGCCTGTTCTGTGCCTTCCTGCTGGTAGACTTTTCATAATGCTGCTGTTCAGTTCCATTTCACAGTTTTGCGAGAAAATGTGGTTCTTTGAAGCCATTGTGATAAATTAGTCTTTCCAGGAATCTTTCACACCATTTTTATTAAACTTTACTGCACTCAAATTCATAAATAAAAAAAGCACAAAGAAATCAACATCATCTTTCCGATAAAATGCAGTTCATTTCATTAAAATCCTGAATAGATTGCCAACTTTTTTCTTTTTTTTTTTTTTGGCAAAAACCTATTTTGAAGGAATGATCTCCATTCTTTTCCATAGAAATCTGGATTTTAATTAGAGTCAGGAACCTGAAATGATCCTGATTGTCACTTTTCCAAGGTCCCCTCCTATGGCTAGAATTATAATTTTCAAAAATATGAAGGCTTCAGGTTTGTGATGAAGAGACTGGGAGTGACACTGTGGGAGCTTATGAAATACAACATCATAATATCAATAATTTGATCATATAAAGTGTCCTTAGTGAAGTGCACAGCATGGGCTATTTCTGGCTCAAACTGGGGTTGAAAATATTGAGCACATTTAAATGCTTAATTTAATTCATTTTTATGTTTATTTACTTATTGTTCACCTTGCTCTAAAACTGACATATGGCAAAAGATTTAATTTGGATTTGGTTCATTAGCTAGAAAGACCTATGAGTTTAACCTACAAATTTGGTGTGACCCAAAAGTAATCTCACCACCGTGACTGCACTAAGCAGACCACGTCTGTAGGGACAGATTCATGTCTTGGTGTTAGACTTTAGGAGGGTAGAAAGGGATGGGACGTAGAGGAGGATGAATAGAACAATGTAGGGTTTAGAACCTTTATCATATAAGGAAATCTTGGAAGGCCCGGGATATGATATTAGTCTTGAGAAGCAAAGGATAGGGTGTGTCTGAGAATTGCTCACTATTTGAAGAGCTTTCACATGAAGCAAGCTGCACTGCTGTATTAATTCATTTTCTGTTGCTTATAACAGAATACCTAAAACTGGTTAATTTATAAATAAATAATATTTATTTCTTACAGTTTTGGAGGCCAAAAATTCCAAGAACGAGGGGCATATCTGTGAGGGTCTTCTTCCTGGTGGGGACTCTGTACTGAGTCCTGTGGCAACGTGGGGTATCACATGGCGAGGGCTAGGCAAGAGTCCTTGTTAACATGCCATTTGTTGTCCTTATACAGCCCCCTGTCCACTCCCTGATATCCCATTAAACCATTAACCCATTACTCTATGAATGGATTAATCCAATTAGGAGGGCATAGTCCTCACAATCCAATCACCTCTTAAAAGCCCAACCTTTCAACACTGTCACTTTGGGAATTAAACTTAATACAGAAATTTTGGGGGGACACATTTAAACCATAGCAACTTCTTTCTGAGGCTGACCCAAGGTGGATACACAAAACTTACAGTGAGGCAAATTCTCATGCAATAAAAGGAACACTTCCTACACAGACTTCTAACAGAGCCACACAACTGTCTTGTGCGGCAGCATGTTCCCCTTCACCAACAAGGCTCAGATAGAGGCTCTGAGGCCACCTGTAGCAATGTTGAGCAGAGAGTTTGTCCTCTCTGGTCCTCTGGGGCATGGGCCAGAGAAGGGATGAAACCTGGAGCTAAGCCAGTCCGAGTGGCACCTGTTACTGGAACAGCAGCCCCAAGAGTTCCTGTACCAAGAATAAGGGATACAAGCAGTAAAACAAGGAGTGACATTGAAGGACCAAGAGCCAGGTGTGTCATGAATGGGTCACCAAAGGGGAAGGGCAGAGCAGGTGGGAAGCACGATGAATACAAAGTCAAATGGGATCTGATTTCATGACTTAGTCCATCTGTAGTGGAGTCCCGTTAACACATAAGTTGACTTGTTACACTGAGTCAAGTGTGTATTTTTTTGAATTGGAGATCTACACCTGACAGTTTACTACTTTAGTAGGGGTTAGATTTCTATGTCTGATAGTCCATAAGCCAATGAGTCAATATCCTCTTTTGCTTGAACTTTTTATTTATATAAATCTCAGTGTCATCAACAGAGACACTATGAATAAGCCTGTGCCCTTATCCATACCCTTCAGATTCTTGTATCTTCTCAAAAAATAAGCACTAGGTTACAGAAACACATTCCCAAGTTCTTCATTTATTTGCTGGTCCCAACTAGAGAAAATTGGCCAGATGGCCTGTTCTGCAGATTATTTATCTGCAAAAAGAGGGACCTGCAAGGAAAAGCTCCAGCTCCAACTCTACAGTACCAGGCAGAGCCTGCAATTTGTTAATGCTCCTTCATAGAAAACATATGTTGCTTGCATATATTTTTCTTTACCCTAGGAATTATATTACATTGCACATATTAGCTATCTTTTTTTTCTTGGCCTTCAAGTATATTCCCCTGGTTCCCAATTGATGTTACAAATTGGTGAACCATTTAAAACACAACTTCTCTAGCAGTATTGGATCTGGATGTCATGGGACTCTGGAAGATGGGGGTCAGACAAAGCACAAAGAAAAGGGAGAGAACTTCAAAAATTTCTTCATATGGAAACATGTCTTTAAGGCCCAGTTTTAATGAGCATTATAGAATGAGAACAAGGCTTAACTCAGAATGACAAATTCTTATTTGTTCCCTCACAAAAAGTCTGAGATAAAGCAGATGTATAAGTGGTTTCTCTGGAAATGTGATCCTAGGGTGCAGGAGTGAGGGACAAGGAAAGTGAACTGGGGAGAAGGAAGAATCAATCCAAAGATGCATATGTGAGTTGGTCATCATAGGGGACACCAGTTGCTTGACCTGTGGGACTACCTCAGAAGCCTTATAAAGTGCATTTTAGAACTGTTAACCTGGGGGAACAAAAAAGACATCTGTCCATTAGGTGTCATTTCCCACTGGTCAAGGGTTACCCCACAAATGTTAATTGTCCAGCTCTTTGGGGTTATGCATGAGAAGTGCTGAGGGACTGCCACAGACACCCCATGCTGGGATATCAGGGAGCTTCAGGGTTTGAAGCAAGAAGGTGAGGGACTCTCAGGTAATTTGTGACTGACATTTGATGAAGTCTTCAGGGAACTGGTTACTACAGCCATGGGGAATAAGGAGGATGAACATGGTGACCCCAAACTCATCCTGACTCTCACTGCCACCCCAAAACTGTAAGTCCAGCTGATAATTCACATGTACTCTTGAACAAGTCTGATCAGCTCCCACAGATCCACTGGGCACTCCCCTGCCTCTTCTGGAACAGCTGGTCCCTGTGGGGCCTGCCACTCTGTAGGCACCACTTCTGCCAGCTCTGCCCCTAATGGCCAGACTTCTCATTCTCAATCCATCCATTTTGATGAGTCCTTTCTCAGGAGGCTTTTCAGTCTCTCCTGGAAACAGACTCTTGGAAGTGGGGTTTCTAGGCAACCTGCTAGTGAACACAGCTTAATTTAATGTTAAGACTAAACCTATGTAAATATTAGCTTGAGCACCTACCGTAGACATAAAGCAAATGTTGTTTATGAGTTCTATTAAGGGGAAGGTTTAAAACAGAGATAGGAGTGGAGGATAGAGAGAGAAAGGGAGAGATAGAGAGAGGAGATAAGTGAGAAAGAGAGAGAGAGAGAATTTGGATGCTCAGTTAGCAGTCAAAGGAAATGAACATTCTAAGCCTCCTACATCTTCCCCGAACTAATAACTATGACTACTTCATGTCACTTGATGCATAAAAAGTGCTTAGTTGTCTTGGAAAAAAATGGCATTCCTGTATCGCACTAGATTCTGAAAGTCTTTCCCTCCATGCCTCTAGGAAGCCATTGTACTTGAGCTTTTAACATTTTCCAGAGAAGGTATTTCAGCGACTTTCATTATTTATCTAATGCTATTAAACTGTGCTCACTATCTAGAATTCCTTGCAAGCGATTACTCTAAAGCCCACGTGTTGTATCCTAAACCCATTTCCTGGTCAAAACCCAATGGGGAGAGAGAACAGCTGTTATGTGCTATGTCTCCTGTGGACTTCATAAATATGCTTTGACTGATTAACTAGGTGGTTACTAGTCTCCACACCTCAATTTCTTATATTTTGGAAAGCTAGAAACCAGTCGTTGCTAAGTCATTACTTCCCAAGTGTAACTAATCCCAGTTGTAATAGAAAATATAAGGAAAAGTCATTTACCAGTCTTTTAAACTGCAAATGCCTTGCCTCTGGGTCACCTCCAGTCCCTCACTCAGAGTGTCCTAAGGGTAGTGAGGCCTTAATAGGGTTTCTTTTCAAAGAAACCCAAATCCTTTGCAGGGTTGGGTTAGTTCATCTTCCCATACTCACTGTTGGAGGATGTGAGATTAAGATGAGGATAGAGGCAGGGAGCCATGAAGAGGCGTCATTAGGGCTGGGAAGAAACTGTCACAAAAAAGATGACATGATGAAGAACATTGGAGGATGAGAAAAAGTTCCTCAGTAACCTCTTTTCCTGTTTCTTTGCAAAAATCCCAACTCCAGTTCAGCCATTTTTATCTGCTGATCATGGTTGTCGAGCTTGTAGACACTGATAAAAAGAGACTTTCTGAGGTCATTTTTATATCGTTTGATGTCTCCAAATAGAGCTGTCTTCAGTACACTTTACATAAACCACAGAAGAGAGAGGATAGAAATAAGGGCTAGAAATAGAAATCTACATAATAATAATAATAATAATAATAATAATAATAATAATAATTGCTGACATTTAAATAATTATTTAATAATAATTGCTTAATTTAATTAGTATATGACACATCTTGCTTACTTGAGCCTCTATTAACTCTGTTGTACTAATCTGGACCCTTTCAACTGCAAGTGACAGACGGAACCTTAAGCTAGCTCACACATAGTTCTTGCTTTGAATCTAGCTACGCCTTGATTTTCAGGTACATGTGATTCATATGCTGTTGACTGGACTCATTCAGACTCTCCTTCCCTGCCCCAGGTTACCTCTCTTCTCAGACAGACTTTCTCTTGGTGGCAAGTTGGACACTATAGCTCCAGGCTTATGCCTTATCCCCATGGAAAAGAGGGATTATTTCTTCATATGGTTCTGACAAATTCCCAGAACAGAATCTCACTGGCTGTGACTGGGTCCTGAGGCCATCCATGAGTCCAAAGATGGCTGTAGATGAGTGACTTTCAATTGGGTCCCGAGTCCTATGCCAATCCCTGGGCTGGGAGGGGGAGGAAGGGGTGGGGAATGGAGCCCCACTCCATCCTCCAGGACTGCGAGTGAGAGGGCTGCTTCCCAAAACGAAATCCATTATGGAAAAAGTGGGTAAGAACCCTGGGCATTATTCAATTTGTTTAAGGCTGGATACTAAATTTCCAAAAATTTACTTCCTGTATGGTAGCAGTTTAGAGTTAGCCAAAAGAGGAACTTGTGGATGATTTGAGAAGTGGGAGTTCAGCAGATGTCACTCTTTTCAAAAGGTGGTAAAGGCCAGACACAGTCATGATGGACACAGAGGCATCCCGCTTGCTCTCTATTCGTCCAGCCTGTCTTCTCCATGCTGGGTCCTGCTGAGCAACAGCAGCCCAGGCCCACCATGCACTGAGCTGTGGACCCACGATGCCGCAGTGTTTAGGGTCCCCTCCTCAAGCTTCCCTCAGTGGTGGAGCTTTGCTGCTGTGTGTGTTTGGCTTATCAGATTGTCCTGCAAGCTCTGACGTGTCCAGCCTCACCACGGACTCAGGCAGCTGCTTAGTGACCAATTTTCTGATCCTCGACAAGCCCCTCAGCTCTTCCTACATTTGCACAAGGTCTAATTCCAAGTACAATCTCTTAATCTTCTAATGCTTTCAGTGGCTGTTTTCCTGACTAAACTCTGACTGACACACGGGACAAGTAAAAGTAGCATATGTTCAGGACGTTCACTATCCTCCTTTCACACATGAGAACACAAAACTAAGGATCAGAGCAGCTGAAATATTCCCCCAGAATCACAGAGCTACTAAGAGAGAGCGCTGGGATCTAGCCCAGGCCTGCGGACCCCATGCTTTCTCTACCAAACGCACCGACCCAGCATGCACTTTTTCTTGTTGCTGCTGAATCACAGCAGAGTCCACTCTGGCCTTTTAAGGGCCATAGGTGACTAATAAAGCAGATTCCTTTGGTTTTCTGAGAAGTAAAGAAAAGAAAACAAACAATTTTAAAAAGAAGAAAGAAGACTGTAAATTTAGATAAACCACTATTAAAATGGAAGAAACAGAAGACCATGTTTCACTGATGGACAGTTGTGAAATGAAAGCAGGTGTCTCGTTGGTTCTCCCTGGCCAGATGGTGCATTGGCTTGTGCCCTTTGGGGTCACATAGTCTTCCCTGCAGCCCCATCCACATGTGGACCATGGCCTGATTTTCATACATCCAGCTGTAGGTGGAAATGTCCCCAGAGACCAACTACGACCACCCAGCCAAACCACCCCATGTTTTCTGCCCTGGGTGTCACTTCCTGTACAATTGATTCAACATGTACTGCCTGCTGGTTTGGGCTTAAAAACTGGAAAAAGGTAGTAACCTCCTTCCCTTAGACATGCAAGGGAGGCCTGGGATGGCTGCAGGGTTGATACCAAAGCACTCAGTCTTTATGACAATGAATAGAATTGCTACTTCAGGTAAGACTTAAATCATTTAGCATTGGGAGATTGGAGTGGGAGGGGAAGGAAATGGAAGTGTAAAAGCTTAAATTAAAAATTAAAGTTAAAAACATAGTTGATTTTCAGAAAATGTTATAAAGTGAGAATGAATGAATGGAGTTAGGAGATGCTGAAGAAACCCCCTGACATGTTGGCTGCATGAGAATGTAAGTTCATTCCACTACTAGAAGGTAACTCTAGGGACTTTAGTCAGAGATTTTGTCCCCTGTGTGCCTGCTCCATTCAGGGGCTCAGTAACAATGCTTGCTGAATGAAGGAGAAGACTGAGGCTTGGATCTCATGAACTAAGCAAAATTAAGAATAAGTGGACTGGGTGTAAGTGACAGTGAGTAGGTAGCAGTCAGGATGTTCTCCGCAAACTCGTCCAGCCTAGTCAGAATAATGTAGCAAAAATGTTGGCACAGGGAAGGACTAGAACCTCACATTTTGAATCCCAGGGCTTGGCTAGTTTAGTATGACCATGAGAATCTCACTTCTTCTCTTCTCTGAGTCTCAGTTTTCCTCTTGAACAAAATGAGGGTGGTCTCTGAAAACCTTTGAGCTGTGTCTTTAGTTAGAGTTGGGAAAGCCCAGAAAAGGCCAGTATCCACATGGGTGTTGGTGGTGTCCTGGGAAGGGGAGAAGGAAGGAGTGGCACCCTAGAAGGGCTCCCGTCTATCATCTCCATCTTGTCCACCGCTCTCTGCCCTCAAGGACATGGGCTCTTACTCTGGCCTCTGCTTTCCCAGTCTGTGCCTACGTTTCCTGGCAGCGTCGCTGGCAGGTGCCCTTAGGCAGTGCAGAAGGGGCATCTCTGAGAGGAGCAGATGAGGACAGAAGGTCATGGACCTCAACATGGTGCATTGCTGTGGAAGGCCAGCGTCTGAGGGTAGTCCACGCCCCACCCAGAGCAAGGTGGTGGCAGAGGCAGGCCAATTGAACGCCCTGGGTCCCTCTGGACTCCAACCAGCACTGGAAACTTTCACGAATGCTAAATTCACTTGCCACTTTACAGGAAAAGCTGAGCCCTGAGCCATCTTTCCTTCAGCTATTCCAGTTTATTTTTCCAGTTGCCTTCTGCCTTAACCATCGGAACCATCTGCCCTCGGGCATGTGGGTCTAGATTGATTGGTGATCTTGCTAAATGCCCAGAGACGAAATCACATGATCACAAACACCCACACTCTTCCACAGGCCAAAACACATTTGTGTACTTCCTGGCCTTACCTCCAAAATAAATTTCTGGTCATTGAAATTTAAAGAGAACCAAGAAAACTCCAAAGCAGAGTTCCCTGTTGTGTGAATACATGAATTCAAGCCCCATCCTCATCCTATTTCGTCACTGTCATTCTCGTTTTGTAGAGTAAACTCATTACAGTGATGATAAGCTCGTTTTGGCATTTCCGATTTTATTTTTTTAAAGAATTTCCAGGGAATCCATTCATGGGATGAAATTACCTGGCAGAGATTAGAAAGATATGTAGAAGTACAACTTTCTGGACTATTGTTGCTGTTATTTATGGTCATCAGTGATGACAAAGATAAGGACTGCAGACAAACCAGGGGAGTGGCAGAAAGAGCACTGCGTTTAGATTCAGATGGCCTGTTCTTCTCCTTTTTACCAGCTGTGTGGCCTTAAACAGATAGTGTAACCCCCTCGGAGCTTCAGTTATCTCCTAGGAAGATTTGGAACAACAAAATCTACCCAAAAGGTTGTCAAGTTTAAAATAAATCATATAGGTAAAAGTACCTGGCACCTATGAATATTCAATAATATTTGAATGAACTATGACGAATCCACACTCATCCAAAGTTAATTCACCTGAAGGTTTTGAAAGCCTAACTGACCATGTTTTCCCCTTCGGTCCTGTTGATGACTATTGTTTAGGATGATGTCAGTGAGGCATTGCAAGATTTTCATGTGTTCCCTGAATAACCAAATAAAGATGAAACCATTTGGTTTTTATGTTACGAGGATTACTGATTTTCAGGAAATTAGCATACAATAAAATAATTTACGTGTGAGGCAATACTCAGATTTCAGATACAAATGCAGCTAATTAACCAGAATAATCCAGTCTTACTGACACAACTATTTCCATGTAAGGAGCCACACCTGCCAAACTCAGAAAAACAGATTCTTTATGATTTTTCCCAGAGCTCTAGCATTGAGGAGCTGCCAGGGGGAAAGGAAATGCCCTTTTTAGTTCTCTTTAATTCCTTACACCCATATTCGTCAAGATACTGAACGTTTTCTGAAGGGGTCAGCTTCTTTCCCTCATTCTCTGCCTTAGACAATTTGCTAGCTAGAGGCTATTTGATGAGACATGACAAAGTTCAGTTTTCCCTGACACAGCAGCTGGGATTTTCTTTGAGTTTAACACCCAACAATGTTTGTGGCCTTAGTTCTCCAGTCGCTTGTATAAAGGCATAATTAAAAGAATGTCTTGAGAGGATTTTGTCCTGGCTGCAGAAGTTTCCAACAAGACAGCCAGCAAGGCACTTAGTGGCTTCGTCTTTGCTCTCCCCGTGACATGGCTCCTGTGTGGGATTAGGCTGTGACCTGGACAGATGTCAAGTTGGCTGAAGAATATGTGGGCAGCTTCTTCATTGTGGAAGGGGCAGCCTATACCTAAAAAAAAAAATGGGGTTGCTATATCCTTCTAACTCAGCAAGAAGTGTTAAGCCCCCTTCTCTCTGTTTCTTCTCCATGGTTCCCCCTTGGAAGACATGTGGTTTTCATCCCTTGATAGAGCTGGATCTGGTCAGGAAATAATAAAAAAAAAATGCCAGATGCAGTGCTGTGAGGTATAGAGACATCCCTTCCAAAGAAACCCTCAAGTCTTCCTAGATTTGAAGGGAGACAAGAAATGCTTTTCTTGCTGTAGTGTTTCAATTTGGGGGGTTGGTATAGACATACTTTCCCTTAATGGACATACATTTAGTCTAATTTCCCAGAAAATAGGATTTTTATAAAACATTATGCTATATTAGATTAAGTTTTAAAGAAATACGACCAAGTAGGCATAGGGATCTCAGAAATTGTAAGCCTTTACTAAACCTGGTTCAGATCAATATAGTTTTCCTGGGATTGAGCATATATATTTATTACACCACCCCACTTCATAATCCTAGGTCAACTATGTCAAATATGATAAAGCCTAGACTTGCTAAGGTTGGGAGCCAATAAATTCTGTAGTTCAAAATAAATAAATAACATGCAAATCTCTACTGTGTTATCCAGTCTCACAATGTTAATCCTTAAATTGGAGAATATAGCCAACAGTTAATGTCATTACTGATATAACTGAGTTTATATCTACCCTTCTATTATTTCTTTGTCCTTTAGCTTGTCTGTTTTCTGTTCCCTTTTAAAAACTTCTTATTCACCTTATATTGGATTGATAAGATATTTTTTATACCGTGTTTTTCTTCTGTGAACATATTATTTTACTATTTTTTCTTGGTTATCTTGGATATTGCGATTTATAGCCTTGATTTATTATGGTCAAACGAGACTATCACTTTTACCAATTTCCTTGACGTTGCTAGACTTTAAATTCTATTTACTTCCCTTTCCAAAGCACTACATTTGTCATTAACTTCAGTTTTACATATATTTTAAACTCCACAAAATATTGCAATTATTATTTTAAAGAATTGATATTAATTTATATTTACCCACATATTTATCTTGCTAGTGTTTTTTATTCTTTCCTGCATTTCTATATTTTTACCTGGTGTATTAGTCTGTTTCTCTTGCTTATAACAAAATACTCAGAACTGGATAATTTATTAAGAAAATAAAATTTATTGCTTACAGTTTCTGAGGCTGGGAAGTCCAAAGTCCATGGAACATAGCTGGTGAAGGCCTTGGTGGTAGCAACAGAGATGGCAGGGTATCACGTTGCAAAAATGGCAGAGCAGAGAGAGACCAAACTCTCATGTGCTCTTCTTTTAAAGCCCTCAGAACCATGCCATTGACCACCATTTTTAGTCCATTCACTAGGCATGGTCCTCAGAATCTAATCACCTCTTCAAGGCCCCACCTCTCAATTACCATAATAGGATTTCCTACCCTGAATTATTACAGTGGGGATTAAGCCCCAGTGAAGTTGGGGGACATCCAATCTACAGCACCTGGGATGATTTTTCTTTAGTCTAAACATTTTTTGGCATTTCCAATAGTGCACACCTGGTAATGACAAATTTCACCATTTTTTTATTTCTGAAAAATATTTTTCTTTCAGTTTTAATGTTTTTTCTTTGGGTATAGAATTCCATTTTTTATTTCATTCTTTTAGTATTTTAATTATATCTCCTGTCCCCTCACTTCATTGTCTCCTGGCTTTCATTACTCCTTTGAGAAGCCAGTTATTCTTATTGTTGCTTTTTTGAAGGTCTTTTTTTCTCTGGGTGCTAATAAGATTTTCTCTCTGATTTTGATTTTCAGCAATTTGGTCATCATGTGCTTGGATACATTTTGCTTTGTATTGATCTTGCTTGGGTTTCATTGAGCTTTTTAAAATCCATGTGGCTTTCATTAATTGTGGAATATTCTCAGTCATTATTTCTTCCAATATTGCTTCTGGGTTATTTTTTTCTTTTTGATCCTTCTGAGACACCAGCAATATATATGTTAGACCTTTTGATATGTTCCTTATGTCACTTATAGTTTTTCCATTCTTTTTCCTCCCTGTACCTCAGTTTGGACACAGCATAACACTTGGATCAAAAACATCTTAACTTTTGCTGTTTATTGAGTTCCTAATTGCAGACATTGTACTTTTTATTTCCAGAATGTCTAGTTGATGATTTTTTTAAAATTATAGTTTTGAATGCCTGTTGAATTTATCCATACATTAATCTCTTCTGTCCATCTTTTCCTTTGTTATTTTTAAAAATATTAATTGTACTTATTTTAAACTTCTTAACTGTTAACTTCAATGTCTGAATTATTTCTGGGTCTGCTTACATTCTAAAATATACATTGTGTAGAAAAGAATTACAGATGCTCCAGATAAGATTAACTTCTACCTGTCATTTCATAGGAGCATTATTAAAACTTTCATTATGTTTTTTTAACAGACAGGTTGAGCAACTGGTTGGAATCTTTTTCAACACTAAATAATCTTGAAAAAAGCTTCATATGGAGCACTTTGAGAAATCAATTGAGCCCTTTTGTGTGGTAAAATCTGCCCCAAAGTGCCTATTGTAGAGACCTCTGATTTGCAGATGACATGCAAAAAAACATAGGGGAAGCCACTTGACTTTACCTATCTCTCAGGATTTGAGGCTTATGGATCTGCTCTCAAAAATTTCTGCAGACACCAGCTATTCAGTATGCATCAATGAATGCAACCTTGAACTGTCTGCTATTCAACATCTCACAAAAGCTTGGCTGACAAGACAGATTCTAAGTTCTATGTTTGATTCAAGTTTGCTTACCTGAAAGAATGGGCATTCAGAGGTTTTCCTTATTGTTTGTTTAGTTAATAAGAATTATGTCACTTTTGCTTGGTGATGCCAAGAAACTCAGGAGCAAATTTGAACTCTTTGGTTACATTCATGCTGGCCTTATGGTCTATACAACCTGTGTTTTTCCTTGTTATGGTCTGGATTTTCTACTTCTCTCTCCATTTGTCTTTGTTCTTATTTGGTCTTTATTTTATCATTTACATTTGTGCTGTAAGCTACCTCAATCCTTCTGAGCATGAGGTAGTGTTACCAGGTGGTAGATCCAGGTTCTTGGTTTATCCGTGAGAAGAAAAATCTTTCATGGAACTGGCAAAAGAAAGGAAGAGAGGGACAGAGAAACGGAACATAATAGGGCTTTGTTACCAAGTGAAGGTATGCACCAAAGAAGTGTGCCGGTGCCCCCAGCCTTGTCCTTTTCCATCCTGGGGGTAGCTCCTAATGGCCATCCTCTGCCCCTTCTGTTCTGCCTAGTATGCCTGCGCCTGCAGATCAAGTCTGAATTTTTATGAGCAGGCTCCTGGGGCATGTCCCTATTTTGCCCTCACTTACTTGGGGAGGAACTTTGTGAGTTGTCGACATAGCCATTTCATGGAGGTGGTTCTTCAAAGTCGACTTATGGGATTGTTAATGGAGGAAAGCCTTCTGAGGCCACCCTATAAATGCAAAGACACAGATGCATAAATAATACAGTGAGTGTGGTGATGGGGGGATTATATGCTCAATACAAGAGGCTCTGGATGTTTGTGAGGGATACATGAGAGGCTTTAAATAATCACCAAATCTAAGTCAACAAAAGTGCATTTAACTATCTATCCCCATAGCTCTTGTAACAAAACCCTACTGAGAAACACATACCTTGGAGTCAGTTCAAATATAATAAACTGTCACTGTGATTCTGGGGTACAGGAGAAGGCTTGATAGTGTTTCAAATTTGTTCCCCCCAAACATTACAAATTACCCCGTGTCTTTCAGGGTTACTAGCAAACGAACACAACCAGGTGTTGTAGACCTACAAATGATAGGAAGGGCCTATTAAATGTCCTTATTGGAACAAAGGAATGAGGCAGGGCAACACGGATGACAATTCAGGGTGGGCACAGAAAACAGATATCAGGTCATTCCTCTTTTCAGAGCAACAGCTTTAACCTGGAGACAATGTGAAGTCAGGAGAGATCTTGAAGCAGGGCCTCGACAGGACCAAGTAGATTGGCCTGCTGGCCGAGAGGGAGGCTCTGAGCCCAACGAGGTGAAGACCACCAGAGATGCCAGTGAAATCCTTCAGACATCTTGATGGTCAAAAATATATATTACATAATACTTCTTTCTTTTAATTTACTATTGTTGTGTAGACTTTTCACACAATGCCAATCACTTGTTAAAATTAAAAGAATAATAAGTTCATTGTTGTTTTGTTTACTTGAAACCCTCAAAATAAATCTGGCTAATGTTGCCTCAAAACAGGCCAGGTATTTATTCGGTGGTTGTTGTTATGGGTTCGTTTTGTTTTCTGTTTGTGTTTGTTTTTTGCTTGGTTTGGTTTGGTTTGGTTTGATGCTGGTGTTCAAGTTCACAAAGCGCATTTCTCTGCCGTCCACTCTCTTTCCACGTGGGGTCCGTCTTGCTGAGTCCTGTCACAGCTGCCAGTGCAGGCCCCAGAACCCTGTCTCTGTACCTCACAGAATCTGTCTTTTTTTCAGGGGAGCTAAGTGTTAACATTGTCCTGAGCACATTTGGCTTTCAGGAAGATTAATGGACTTCAGAGTGCAGCAGGTGAGCTTGTCTTGGAGGAGCAGGCAGAGCTAGAGAGTGAAGCTGTGTCAACACAGCCTAAGGGCAGGAGAGAACTAAACTGATAACTCAGATGATCTCTGCTCCTCCCTTCTGCCCCCTCCCATTTTCAATTCTAATATAGTTTGAGGTCTCTATATAAATGTGGAGATAGATGAAGAACCAACTTATGAAGCAGCTGCCTGAAGTGCTAATCCATATGAGATGCTAAAATATACCTAGAACTATAGCAAAATGGATAGAATTGGATTCCCAGGGACAGCATTTCATGGAGTCATCAAGGATTAGGAGGACAGGCCATTCTGAGGGAGGGGAGGAAGGTGCAAACAGACAATGTGACACCCCCAAGGGGCCTGCTCCAGTCCTGATGATTGCTAAAATTCCTTTCCAAGCAGGGTGAATTTGTTGATAGTATGATTCATTTTCCTAAGAGAGGGTGCAGCAGATTATTTTGCAAGGAAAGAGACAAAGAGTGTCCACCAAGGGTCACCCTCCTCCACCCTTTTCCCATGTAGCAATGACTATCAACTTTCAATAAATTAGAAAATAAATATTTAAAAGAGGGTGTCAAAGTATTATGCTGCCAGGGGCATCTGTACTAAATTATGTCCCCAGTGTCTTTTCAGCCTGGAGGCCTTCTTCTTGCCTCTCCGGTGGGTGGGGACAGCTGTCAGACAGATGTTTTTACCTTCTCTATAATAATGGTCTCTGCAAAGTTACCATGGATTCATAACTCCTTCCCTGGGCTGCCTTTAGTTGCTAACATTTGGAAAGTTTCTTCTCAACCTTTCCCCTGGGGTTTTCTCCTTTCTCTCAAAAGTTTCTCTGTTTAAATAAACTGGATATAGCAGACTTCAAGGAGGTTTCTGAATCTCTTTGACTTAACAAAAATGAGTTTAGCCATTTGCTATCTTTTGTGACCTTAAACATGTCACTGAACCTCTTGAAAATCCATGTTCTCTTTTATAAATGGATTATTATCTCAAGTTATCAAATTCAACTCCTTCACTCCCTCAGTTACTCATTCTTGCAGGATTAACATAGAATATTGATAATGTCAAGATATTACAGATGTTATTGTTAATCTGACTGCACTGCTAATACTAATTATTATGAGAATAATAGTGGCCAATTTGCCAGCATTATGAGAATAAAAATGAAAATCAAAATAGCGCAGGACAATGATTGCTAGTCCCAGCTATATTTTTTTCCATCAGAAAATGGTTTCAGCCAATTCATATTATAGTGTTTGGGCAGGAAAGAGATAAACCAGATGAGAGAACTTGATAATATCATAGAAGAGAAACTTTGTACAAGGTGAACTTGCAGCTGAACAAAGTGTCTATCCCTTCATAGCCTCCTAGCTTGAATGGTTGTAATGGACCAACTGTTTATATCCCTCTCAAAAATCATATATTGAAACCTAATCCCCAATTTGATGGTATTTGAAGATGTGGGCCTTTGGGGGTTACTTAGGTCATGAAGGTAATCAGGTCTTTTATAAGAGGAGATATGAGAGACCTTGTTTCCCCTCTCTGCTCTCTACCATGTGAGGATACAAGAAGAGAGCCATCTGCAAAGCAGGCAGTGGGCCCTCACCAGACACTGGATCTACCAGCACCTTGGTCTTAGACTTCCAAGCTACAGAACTGTGAGAAATAAATGCTTGTGTTTAAGCCACCCAGTCTATGGTAATTTGTTATAGAAGCCTGGACTAACTAAGACAATGGTAATGTGCTATAAAATGGCATGCAGCAAGATATTTTGTCAGGGCGTAGGGTCTGCAGCACAAGTACCATGGCAGAGTCCCTCTCCCCATCCCCTCTTCCCCACTCTCTGTGATAGATACATTTTCTTCTGTGCTCCTGGCAGGTGTACATGGGTGATCTGCCTTCCCTTTGTATGCATGTGGCCACGGATACACAAACGTATGGGGGTGGGGGGAGGGGCATGAGTATTGCCCCGCTCCATGCCTAAAGGACTGGGGTGTCCTCAACTGAAGATGAATCACTGGACAGCAGAATGAGGCTCCTGAGACAGAACGCAGTCTAAGGGAAAGGGTAGTCTGGACTTATAAACTAGACTCTACACCGTGGTTAAATCAAGAGAAGGAACTAGTGAAAACAAACACAATGTGCACCTGAGCTGGAACGTGCCCAGACCCAAATGGGCACATGTGTCCTGTGAGTGAAGTGATAGTTACTTCAATATAAATACTCTCACACTTCAACACAGAGGGGCAATTTCCTTCTCACTGCCAAAGGGCTGTGAGAGGGACCTCTGGCTCTGCCATCTCAGGTTCACCATCATTTGAGATAGCAGCAGATCTACTGGAAAACCCTGGCAGATTGCCCCAGTAACTGGCACCCAGGCCTCTGTTCCAGAGTCTTGTCTTAAAAGAAGCATCTGGGCTCCTTCGTTGCTTACAGGCAGTTGGCTGGGATAGATTCACAGCCACAGCATCTTCCTGGAACGGCAGGCCAAAGGAACCCTAGAAAGAGCTTGGAATTCCATCCAGTAAAGAAGATGTGGTTTCAGAGCACTTCAGTTTGGGGCATAAATATATATGTGATATGATTATTACTTGCCATTTGAGGAAGTCTGCAACACAGGGTAGCCAACTGTCCTAGTTTGCCCAGGACAGATGTTTTCCTAGGATGCAAAATTTTACATCTTAAAACTGAGAATATAACATAACTGCAACATAACAGTTATAGATACACACACATTACATATATTCACACACACACATGCATACATACATACACACACACACATATACCCCTACATATATATGTAGAGATATAACAATAGAAGTAACCAGACCACATATGAAACTATACAATACACTGGTCAGTCTGGGAAGGTTCATCCTACTTTTCCACTTGTCATGTCTTGGGACTTAAATGTGTTGAGAAAGTACCCACCCAAATTATCAGGGAGGTTAGTACAAAGGGCTAACATGTACAAGGAGATGGACTTTTAGTGAGCCGACTTTGAGAAATACGGGTTCCAAACAGTAAAGAATAGGACCCATTGTGCAAAGTCTCTAGCACCTGGAATTGGCCTCCCTGCCTCCACTCCAAACTTTTTTTTCCTCTAACCAGGATATGGCAGAATGGATTCTGTCCAACAAGGAGAAAGCAGAGCTCCCAAGAAAAACAGATCTGCATTTGGGGAAATGAATGCTTTTTTAAATGTTCTACATTGGCTCATTCGGAGGCTCTTCAGGAGGTGGGCTGATTCTTACCCTTCTGGAAACCATCGCTAGGAAGGTTTTCTTAAGGACCTTAAAAAAACTCCCATTTCCAAACAGAATAGTTTATTTTGTAGGAGGGATTTTGTTTTCTTTTCATGCTGGACCTAAATTTGGCATCCTATGGAAGTTTTATTGCATAGCATTACCTGAGAGCTCAGCCAAATCTCCCAATTCAGGAACAGCAGCTAGGAAAAGTTGGATGAATGGGCTATTTTTTTCTTTCTTTCATTTCCTTAACTCCATTTGCTTCTCAATTTATGGCTTATAAATTTAATTAAATAAATATTTTTAAATATGGAAGATGGAGAATGTGAGAACTTGATAAATATGAAATGAGCTTCTAAGTCTATGGACGTGGCATTTGTGGACTTATGCTCTGTATTTAGGGAGAGAGGTATTGCAAAGCCTTCATAAGGAACATGAATTAGAATTTTTCTGGAAGAGAAGACTTTGGTATCTAAGCATTAGGGGTAGAGAAGCCATGGGAATATGGATAGCCCTGAGGAATAACACTCTGGTTATGTCACAAGAGTGTTTGTGGGAATGGAGATATGTCTATAGTCTACTCGTTGGATTAAATTCAGGGCATGAGAAAGTAAGCAAACATGCATTAAATATTTACTTGGTATTCCATAGAGACATGTGTTGGCCTCAGTATAGCAGTACCAGAGGACCAGTAGTGAGACTTTAGCTTATTTTGGAGATGGCGAAGACAAGACTTCTGCGCAATGTCTCACAGTGATACCCAGGAGGGGAAATAAGGCTGGTGTCCAGACTGATGCCAAAGAGAGTACTAACCCAAGTACTCTCTGGCTATATGTTCTTAGGCCAAAGAATAAGATTCTAAATAATTATTGTACAGTATAGTGAGGCTTGCTTTTCACAGAGGCATGGGTCAGCAATTCTGAAACTACTATGTTTGAATTTCAGCACTGAGCAAATAAGTAAATATATTACAGATAATGGGAGCCAATGTTCTTATTTTCAGAAAATGTTCTTATAAACATGGTAAGGGGAGAAGATGGAATTAATAGAGAATTGTCAAATTGGAATAGGAACTTTCAGTGTGAACTTCTGGCACTGATTACATAGATACAAAGAGATATCAATGTATATGGATATAAATATAGAGATGTATGTGAATGTAGATGTGTCTGTACATACATCTATTTCCTAGCTCTGTCCTCTTGGGGACCTAAAACCAATGAACTCCAGGGCAATGAGCACACTTGGCTTCCAGCTATGGGTTTCTATATACCATTTTCTACTAAAAGGAATTAGGGATCTTTGAAGAAATGACTGATTCCATGTTTGGTGTAGGGAAAGTAAAAAAATGAGCCTGGAATATCTTTTTGTTTCAGAAAGTAAGGTGCCCAAAGAACAGTGGGGACATGTCATAAGAATATGGGAGCCAGCTTCCATTGGCTAACTCTGGGACAGTTAAAACATCAAAATAAATTATGACAGTAAAGGCTGATAGCCTATTGAATAAAACAAGACTCCACTGACTTAAATAAATGAGAAGGAAAAGCTCTTTCTTACATTATAAAGTCAACTAATAAATGTCGAAGGGATGATGAAATTAGAAAATCACCATTTGGCAACTATGGCAGGCAGAATGGGAAGCACGTCCTTTCCAACTGGTTTGTAGGCCCTCACTCAGCTTGCCAACTGACCTCTGAGGGGCAAGTAGCTAAATTTTGCAGCATTGATTACATAAGCCTAGACAGAGACATGTCGCACTATTTTTTTAGGACTGTGTCAAAAACCTACCGTTCAGGATGATGTGTTTAATTAGAATAGGGTCCCTTCTCTGCCAAGGGACACTGGTGATTTCACCCCATGTTCAGACTGGTCTTTAAAGTTGAAGACATGCAGAAGAGCCCTTCTATAACTTAGCTCAGCCCACTGGTTTGGAGGGACCGTGCTCCACTCAGAGGCAGCAAAGCACATCATTGTTTCTCTTACAGGGCTTTGAACAGTGCAGTGCACCTAAAGAAACTTAATAAATGTTTGCTGAATAAATGAATGAACAAATGAAGGGATAAATTTTACATTAGTCATCGAGAAGACTTAAAAAGGAAGTGCTACTTGTTTCAATAAGATAATCTAATTTCACTCCAATAGTAAAATTTATTTTTTTGGAATCTGAAGACATTCATAAGTCTTTGCATCTCTTTTCTTCAATTCTAATTCCCCTTGTTTTTATGATGACAGAGAGCATGCTCTATGAAATACAACCTTTGTAAATGCTTTCTGAATTCAAACATTATGTTGCCCTGTGATTGCCCTGGCTTGGGATTCCAAATGACCCCAAATGGATTTGCTGGGAGCCTTGGGTAGCTGGAGAACCATGGAGTCAGGGCGCGTACACGGTACATAAGCACACGTACGCCAACAGCATAAACAGACACCTAACTAGAAACAGCTGTGCAGAGCTATTTAGCAAAAGGTTGAGTAGCTGGAACCTCTGGGATTGGGTGGGAATGTGTTTAAACTCCCCCCACGAGGCCTTCCTGAGGCTTTGCAGGAGGGAAAGAACAAGGTCTGGGAGTGGGGAATGGAATGCCTCATCCTGTCCTTCGCATCTCGGTCCCTGCTGACTCTCTACTTCTGCTCACCCTTGCAAGATGACACGCTTTTATTTATGTAACACTCAGGCAGAAAGCAGCCTGGAGCACTCTGGGGGTATTAACCAAGAAGAAATACAAATCAGATTTGACCAAAGGAAAAAGAAGCCTCAGACATCTGCATGGGAATAGAGGAATATTATATGCTGCTTTCTCTGGGCTCTTTCCTGCTCAGGAAAGCCAATGGACAAATGATAAAATGTATAATGCATGGAAGATTGAGAGGCAGGACTTACAGCACTCAAGTCTGAGTTCCTGTCCTGAATACGATGCTTGTATTCTCCCCAAATCCCTCATTTCCAAAGAATCTGGTCTGTCAGTAAACATCATCTCAGTCTTCTTTGTGTCCTGAAGTGGGGGATAGTGGTAAAGGTGTGTTATTTTGATGGTGAGAAATTTACACTGATTTTAGTTAAAATGGTCTCTTTTAAGAAACAATATATCATAGAATAATATATATCTAAAACTGGATGGATTTTAGGAACCCTGTCATCTAAGCTCCTTTTTATACAGAGGGGAAAACTGAAACATGGAAGGAGGAGGGAATTTGCCCAATGTCTCAGAAAAACTAAGCAGATTGGCACTGCAAACACATCACCTTGTCATCTACCCAACTGAATCTTCTTTCTTTCTTGTCACACTTTGGTTGTCATCCAAAAATATCCAGCTTGATCACTTACCTTAATCATCTCACACATCTGAGCCAAATCCAGTTCTTGTGCAGTGGCCACAGGAGCAATGCCTGTTCTGCTCTAGTGCTCCCATGTTGCCAAGACTCTGCTGATCTGACGAAAGGAATTCCAGTGATGTTTTGAACAATGGTTGGAACAGGCATGTAACTCCCGAAGTGCATGAGCGGTGATTGTATATTATGGTGGTTTATGTTTGGAGTTTGAATATCGCTGTGCCACTTTATAGCAGGGTGAGTTGAGACCAGATACCTATTGGCTACCTCAAAGGGTTAAATGAGATAATATGTATAAAGTACTTAGTATAGTTTCTGCATTAAAATAACCACCATTCATTTAAAATGTATTAATGCTGCCTTATCTCTTTCATTTCTACGATAAATCTAAGCCAGTAGTTTGGTAAGTTTTAAAAGCCAAAATGCATGGGAATTTGCTCTCTCTTGCTGCCCTTGGGTCCTCTGCAGTCAAAGCCATGTGAAGAAACCTGGGCTAGCCTGCTGGAAAATAAGAGACATGTAGTCTCCAATCCCTCATTGCCCTGACTGGCACTCAGCAACTGCTAGGCCATATGAGCGTGACCATCCAAGATCATCCAGCCCCCAGCTGATCCTCCAGTTGATTGCAGATGCATCAGCATGCACAGGAAAGATCAGCCGAGGTGACCTAGACTAGGAGAACTGCTCAGCTGACTCAAAGAATTGTGAACTACATAAATGGTTGATTGCTGATTTGAGCTATCAGTTTTTGAGATGTTTGTTATGCAGTCAAAACTAACTGATACAGTGTCCCTGTGTGGTCATGTCCCAAATGAATAAGAGATGATATATGTAAAAAGATGCCTAGAACCCTCCATCAGCAGAATGCTTTCTTCAGCAGAGGGGCTTGTTTCTGCATGGAATTATCCCTACCCTTTCTCTTGGCTCTTCCTTGTCAGGTGAACAGTGAAATTTGTGACCCCAGAAAGGAGACTGCTGTTTGGGTGTGGTGGGGGACCAAGATATGACCTGGCCTCATTAACATCATTCTCTGGCCAGCTGAGCCAATGGGCCTGTCTCTGTCTTCCTGGAAACTCTTACCACCCACTGTCTCCAAGACTAGAGCACCCCACCCAGCAGTCTTCCCTTTAAAACAAAGATGCATGCGAGCACGTAGTGGAAATGCCAGGCAGTGAAATCTGGCAGGAGCTTGCTTCCCAGCACTCTGTGTTAAGGTTCCATAAGTGTAGAAATGCTATGTTGGAGTCACAGGTGCCAGGTAAGGCCTTGCTCCTGGGTACAACAGCTTTTCAGAAGGTGGCTCTAAGAAGAGAAACTTCACTTACTACTTCAAAAAGTCATTCTCACCTTTCCAATCCTTTCTGAGAAAAATGTTCTTGCTCATGTTGTTATTCTAAACTATTTTCTTTTTCTCAATCTCAGTCCATATAAGGTATCATTTTAACTAGAATTTACTAGTTCAAAGAAAAAGATCTCTTGATTTGAAGACAACAAAACCCTCCGATCCCCTTCTTTTTACCAGCATGTAAGGGTAAGAGAACTATAAATTATGTTTTCTGGTCAGTTTTACATGGTTTTAACTCACTGTCACGCATTCCAACTACTTCTACCCTTGTTTCTCATGGGATCCGCAGCTCTTGGCATCTTAAAGAAAATGGTATACACCAGAGGAGTGGGTTTGGCAACTGTTCCAGAATTGCCTTTTCTGACCTATCCTACTCATGACTCGTTATGCTTATTTTTAACTCTTCAATCCTGGACACTCTGGCTGCCATTTGATGAGCCTGCCAACTACACTTTTGGTATTATTGATTTCAGCTTTCCAACCTGGTTTTAATCTCTGTTCATCCTCCAATTTTAGCATTTCCCCCTGAGTTACATGAGAACTCCCTGCTCCAAAGTCATAGTCCCTATCCTATTATTAAATGCTCTTATTTCTACCATTAGATAGCTGTTGCTTTAAGTCAGGTGCCAAAAATATTTTCTATAAAGGGCCAGATAAAAAATATTTTAGTGTTAATAAGCCATATACAGTTTTTGTCACATATTCTTTGTTTTCTTTTTTTTCCAACATTTAAAAATATAAACACCATTCTTTGCTTGAGGGCTATACCTAAACCTGTGTGGACTGTGTTTGACCTGTGGGCCATGGTGCGCCAATCCCTCCTTTAAATTAAAGCAGTCTATTCTTTCTTTTTTTTTTTTTGACTGGTAAGGGGATTGCAACCCTTGGCACAGTGTGGTCTGTACCACGCTCAGCCAGTGAGCACACCGGCCATCCCCATATAGGATCCGAACCCGCAGCCTCGGCGCTACCAGCACTGCACTCTCCCGAGTGAGCCACGGGGCCGGCCCTAAAGCAGTCTATTCTTAAAACACAGCTATCCCTCGAAACATTAAGTGAGTCTTAGTTCATTATCCTTCATTTTAGTTCCAACTGGATGGAACCAGGTTTTAAAGAAGATGGGAAAAAAAATAATTCTTCAGACCAATCCAATTGTACAGTCAACAGAAAAAATGAAAATCCTGGGAGTCTTGGGCATGGAGGAGAAAAGAAAAAGGCACTAAACAAAGTGTTCTACCATGTGTCAATAGTTATGGTTGGGGTAAAACATGGGCACTGACTAAATCAAAAGGACACCAGGCAGTCTTTGTGCTGGATCAGGGACTGGAGGTCCCTGTCGCACCAGACATTAATCTTTCATTGCTGGATCATGGGGAGGTCCAGACTCAAGCCAGGCATCGGCCAGGAAGTGAGAGGGAGTGTTATTGTAAGGCCTAAGATTTCATGTGCTGCCTTGTCATTTTTGAGCGTTTCAGGGCTCAAAAGATGCATTCCCCTGCTCTTGCTAGATATGCTCCCCACCCAGCAGGAAAAGCTCCCTACTTGGCTAGTTCCCCTATGAGATGGATCAACAGTGCACCACCCGGTCCTCAACCTAGTGAGTTTTAGTTCCCTACCAACCCGCAAACATACTGAAACAAGTGAATTACTTCCTCCTGTGGGAACCAAAGGCACCCCATCATGTCGTTACTACAAAGTCTACCTCCCCAGCTTCTGCTTGTTCATAACCTCCACGTGGCCCTGCAAGGCGTGTGGTGTCCTCCTCCCCTGGGCCGTGAGCCTATGTGACTGATAAACTGCTGTCAATGTCATCTGTCCAGTGCTGGGTGTCCTGTGTTCAGCCATTTCATACTATTTAGGGTGGGGATGTCTTCTTCACAAATGGGGTGAGTAGGAAGTGATCAGAAAGAGGTGTCACTCTGTATTTTTGGAACAGTAACCATTTGTCAACCAGTGAAGAAGCAGTTCAGTATTTTGACAGTGAGTTCATCTGTATTTGAACAACTGGTACAATTATGATGTAATTTTGAGTCCTTGCTGCTTCTTTCCTCCAGATTTCTCTTATTGGACAATGCCACTCTTCAGTTAGGAAGGCTGAACTGATCTCAGTGCTTTTGTGATGGCCTGGTCAAAATGGACAGGGAAGGATACCACATTTTGTTTAAGAAGTTCACTATTCTAGACATCTCTGCAAGAAAGGAACTATTAGGATCCCAACCCACTGTGATGACTACAGTTCTTGTGTTATTGGGAATGAGAGAAAATAATGAAATGGTGAGTGAGGTCATCATGGAATCTCAGGACCAGAAATGAACTCACAAATCAGGACAATGAGGCTCAAGGAGGGGAAGTGATTTGCACAATGTCACACTGGGAAAAGAGGCTAGGGAAACAGCAAGGAGAAAACAGGAAAGGAGGTATGAAAAAGCAAGATGGGAGGGTTGTCGAGTGTAGTTTATGGTTGTCCAAGAGGTGAAATTAGAGCCTCTGAAAGAGCAAACTTGTCAACTGCTTGGCTTCTAGCAACACCCAGGAGTAATTGTTTCAGTAAAAACAAATGAAAATTGCAAATTAAAGACATTGATATTATCATAATTAGTAACATTTTTTAGATGTTAACTTACTTGTCATTGCTGCCTACTCTGTGAGATGGTCAGATACAACTCTTTCATTTTTATTAACACTTCAACCTCCTGTGTCCTGTGACTATTCCAAGTCATAACAGCAGAGAGATTCTGACTCCAAGTCTACTCGGTTAATGCCCTTTTTCAAGGGGGAAAACTTAATCCCTGCTAGAAAGATCTCTCTCTTTTAGATCAGCAGGTTTCTCTGTTTTAGTGAAATTCAAAGGCTTTTACTGAAAGCAGATGCTAGATTCCAGGTAAAAGCAGGCATCGTGAACAGTACCCCTGACTAAGAATTAGAAGACGTGAAGTCTGGCCCAGGCTTTAGCACTATCCAGCTGTGTGATCTTGGACATGCTATGCCTCTCACTGTAAGAGGAGAAGTCTGAACCAGATGACATCAGAGGTGCCATCCAGCCCCGCCATCCTGACCTTATGATGTGAGGGGTCTGATCTGTCCTGACTTCTCTTCACAGTCAGCTGGTGAATGGAATGTGAGCTCATACAGAGGACTGCAGAGAAGGCTTTGAGTGGAGCTCTCTTGCTAAAACATCTTAGAATACAGAATAATTTCACATCCTCCCAGAATTTGGAGTGAGTGACCAGGGAGCACTTTCCTCTGGGGTCTTCCAAACAGTATACTGTTTTCCATCTTTAAGATCTGCAGAAAATCAAAACATTCAACTATATGCCATAAGGGAAAAGCTAGGTGAAACAGTCACTGCCCACCTGCTATTTATGGAAATGTATACTGGGGCCAACTTGTTAAAGCGCAATTGGCAATATCTATCAAAAGGATAAACACATATTCCTCTGGCCCAGCAATTACTCATTGCAATGGATTGAGTGTTTGTTCCCTTCCCAAATTCATGTGTTGGAACTCCCAAGGTGATGGTATTGGGAGGTGGGACTTTGGGATGTGATTATGTCAAGAGGATGAACACTCATGAATGGAATTAGTGCCCTTAATAAAAAAGGCCCCAGACAGACCCTTACTCCTTCCCTCAAGTGAGGACACAGTGATAAGGCTCTGTCTATGAGCAAGAAAGCAGGCCCTCATTAGACACTTAATCTGCCAGTGCCTTGATCTTGGATTTCTCCAGCCTCCAGAATTCTGAGAAATAAATCTCCGTTGTATATAACCTACTCAGTTTATACTATTTTGTCATAGCAGCCCAAATGGATTAAGACATTCATCCAGGAAGTTATCTGACATTATACCCACATGTAGATCACGTTACTCATAGCCATATCGACACTAATAGCAAATGATTGAACACAACCTAGTGCTCAGTAATAAGACTGGTTAGCCAAATAACTCTTCTGTAATGATCTCCTCAGTTATAATTTAAATGACAGAGATTTTAATAATAGGAGGTGGTTTCTAAAATGGACTGAAGAAAGCAAAACACAAAGTAAGGAAGTGCTCGAAAATCCCCACAATGATAGGACTATGTCAAAGGGATACAGGAGTTGACTTAAAGAGTTTCCAATAGATAAAACTGAGACCATTTAGCAACAAAATAAAGTCATATTGGGTAATGCTATGGAGTGAATTATGTTCCCTCCCCACCTCCCAAATTCATGGTTGAAGCCCCAACCCCTAATGTGACTGTATCTGGCGATTGAGTCTTTAGGAAGTAATTAAGGTTAAACAAGATCACAGGGTAGGGCCTGATCCCATAGGATTGGTGTCTTCATAAGAAGAGACAGGAGAGAGCTCCCTCTTTCTCTCTCTCTCTCTCTGCCTTGTGAAGACACAGTGAGAGGAGACTATCTGCGAGCCCTCACCAGAAGCGGAATCAGCCAGCTCCTTGGTCTTGAACTTCACAGTCTCCAGAACAGTCAGAAAATAAAATTTCTGTTGTCTATGGTATTTTGTTATGGCAGCCCAAGCAGACTAATACAGACTATAACACAAAGTATAAAACAAATATGTGTGGGCCCATACTGCTACAAACAAATGATTAAATAAATAAATAAACTGGGGAGAAAAGATGAATCTCTTGTGCAAAAATTCCAAGTAATTTATGCAGAAACTCTTAAAAGGTAGAGCATAAATACCACTCCCCGTGTGTAGACTGTGCACAGTGACTTCCTCCTGAAGAACATAGGCAAAGAGGGAAAAAAGAGCAACATAATAGTGGAGAATCCTGGCAAACACCTTCAGTCAGGTGATCAAGGTTAACATCAAGTGATAAGTCATATCGACAGTGTGTACCTTTGACGTAAAAGTGGCACTTTGCTTCTGCGGTCTTCCTCCCCAAACATAACCCTACTCTAACTGTAAGAACAACATCAGAGAAATCCCAATTGAGGGACATTCTACAAAAGACCTGACCAATATTCTTTGAAATTGTCAAGGTCATCAAAAACAAGGAAAGTCTGATAAACTGTTTCAGCCAAGCAGAGTCTAAGGAGGTGTGATGACTAAATGTAATGTGGTGTCCTGGATGGGGTCTCGCAACAGAGAGGACATTAGGTAAAGACTAAGGGAATTGGAATAAAGTATGGGTTTTCATTAATAATACTGTATTGGTATTGGTTCATTAATTGTGACAAATATACCTGACTAATATTAAGATGTTATTAGTAGGGGAAACTTTGTGTGAGGGTTATGGAAACTCTCTGTACTATCTTTGCAACTTTTCCATACATTTAAAACTATTCTAAAATAAAGAATACATTTAAAAAGAACCAGTGCAGAGCAATATGTTTTGTATATTCCCTCTTGTATTTCTTAAAGGGAAGATGGGAAGTAGAAATTTAGGAAGAAGAAAAAAAGAGGAAAAAACAAACCTCTTTGGAAGAAAACACAAAACTGGAGAGAAACGAAGTGGATAAGACTTTACGGTACTTCTTTTGTGCCTTCTGTATACTGAAATGGCAACATATTATTTACTTTTAAGAAATTAAATATTAATAATAATAAAAGCCTTGAAAAGATCCGCCCCCCACAGTGGCACAAGAAGACAGGGAATGACCTTGGAGGCTCCCTGAAAATTCAGGCTTGTGACCCTAACTCTGTGACACTCCCATCCATGTCAACTCTCACAAAGGAAAGAACAATGAGGAGGATGTTTCCTTATGGCAGGTGCTCCATGCAAAAGGAAATCAGCACGTGGATTAAGTTGCCAGAAAAGGTGATAGAGCTTTAGAGACTTCACGAGATCAAGACTTACAGGCCTCAGCATCTGGGAAGGGAGTTGAGGGACCAAGCAGGAGGGAGCGAGGTGAGATTTACAACAACCAGACAAAGGTCAGTGCAGCTGGGCCAGATGGTCCCTGTCTGTTTTCAAGCTTCCTTGAGCTCCTGTCCCAGGAGGTGATGTGATGAGAGTATTAACTGGAAGTAAAGACTAGGATGCAGGAAAAGAAAATGCCTCTAACCTTTGCTGAGCCCTTACCCTGGGGCTCTGGGAGGTACTAAGGGAGTTTTGTCTATTGTTTTTATATATGTAAGTATTTTTATTCTTTTTGTATTACTATTGTGTTAAGCTAGTTTTCCGGCTTTTTCTATGCTCGAGCCTAGAAGCCTCCATGTGGAGAATCCTGTGGACAAAGTCATATTTCTTTCGCCATCCACACCATATATTTGAGCCCTGGTTAATTAAGCACTCGACTACATCTGTGCACTTTCCTGTACTGTTCTCTAGAGAAAGCGAAAAGCAGGTCTTATGCCCTGTACATAATCAGCAAACTCCTTAGGGAGGAAGCAGGTCTTTTACGTCTTGTATGTCCTGCAGCCAGCTCTGGGGTGGACTAACAGCAATGTCATCGTTCTGGCCCATCCTCTTATTGGTCTGTCCCCTGACTCTGTGTGAGTGTTGTGTTTCTTAACTGAGAGGAGCATATAACTTATTGTCCCAAACCAGGACACTTCTGAGAGTGAAAATGTGACCATATTATTAATACTGCAGGACATCAGGCATAAACTGGGACTGTCCCAGGGCAAACTGGGACACTGGGTTAAGCCCACCTGTAATATTTGCTAGGCCTTGGGGGGAAGAGTGCAGGAGGAGGCCCACATAGCATGTATAAATACATAAAAGCTCTACATGAAGCTAAGGAGGTATTAAATAGGTTCTGCCCTCCTGCCACAATATGCTGGCCTGTAGTGAGCTGGCCCAGCCTTTGGCCCCTGGATCCTGGAGTTCCCCCTTCTTTTCCCTTTCTGGGTTCTTTCCCACACCATGAGGGGTCTTGCAGGCACAAATACAGACAAACAAGCTCAAATTCCAAACTCTATTTCCTAGAAAGAGCTGCCCTTTGTCCACTCCCTGAGTGTGAGACACAGTCCTCCCTTGGGAAAGAAATTCGGGGGTCCCATGTGCTCTAGAAGGTGGAGCATCAGTTCTGGGTGGGCATGACCCTGTGATCTCATAGATTTCTTACACTCTGGGAAGGGCACAACCAGAAGCCATAGTGGTGCCCTCTAATGTGTGGGGTTCAGACAGGGCTCCTTTTTCCTGATGTTATGAACTGAATTGCAGCCTCCCAAAATTCACAGATTGAAGCTCTAACCCCAAGGTGACTGTATTTGTAGACAGGGGTTTTAATGAGGTAAAGTTAATTGACGTCAGGGGGCAGATCCTAATCTCATAGAACTGGTGTCCTTATAAAAAGAGGAAGAGACACCTGAGATCTCTCTCTTTCTCTTTGCACATGCCTAGAAAAACAGGCCTTGTGAAGACACAGGCAGAAGGCAGCTATCTATAAGCAGAGGAAAAAGGTCTCACCAGAACCCAGACCTGCAGGCACCTTGATCTTGGACTTCCAGTCTCTAGAACTGTGAGAAAATAAATTTCTATTGTTCAAGCACCCAGCCTGTGATACTTCATGGTGGCAACCTGAGCAGACTAATGCACCTGGGATGAGTGCAATCCTGTGCAAAGTAGGCCCAATCTTAAACATGCTCTCTGCTTTCCAAGTGTTATAAAACTGAGCTAATGGGCCCTGGAAGAGGGCAGATTAGATTGAGAAAAGGGGAGTGGGAGGTGGAAGAAAGCAAGCTGATGGATCCAGAGCATGGGGTGTGTCAGAAGGATTGGGGCCCATGGGGCACTATTCATTCATTCCTGCACTAATATGTGTTAAATTCCCACTCATGCAAGACATTGTGCTAGGCAGTAGAAGCGCAGTTTGAAAAAGATAGAAATGGTCCCTGCTCTCAATGGACCCGTGTTCTAGTGGTATTACTGGATGGTGGTATAAGGGTGGCCCCGGAAATCCTAAAGAGATGAATGAGCAGCACTCTTTGGAAAAGCTTGCTGGCCTGGGGATTCTTCAACCTCATTCTCCATATGTTCTTCATCTCAGGGGGTGACCCAAGGTGGTGGTGTGGGGGTGTCCCTTAGTTGCTTTGGAGATCACCTCTCCCCTTATACACCCCTAGCAATTGAGGGAGGATGCGTGTGATAAACCTTTCCAGCATCTGAGCTCAACTGGGTCCCAAATGTGGCTCTGGCGAGTTGGGTAGGATTGGGAGGTCGCAGAGAGGTGAGCCCAGGCAGACTCTCTAATTCCTGGCTCTGTGTGTGAAAAGGTCAGGTCAATTCAAAGCAGCACTTCAGAGCAAGAGGTGTCAGATTCCTGAAGGTCCTGAGCTGGGCACAACCAGTTCCCAGTCCCCTACCTGTCAGAGAGTCACTGGACTAGAAATTTCCCGGACTCCTTGGCTACTTAATCCAACTGTGATTAGGCTAGGATTTTCACCAGCCCAAGAGGGTGTCTTAGCACTTTCTTGCTTTATTTCATTAGGAATCAAAGAAAACACTAAGCTTCTCTCCTCCTTCCCCACCTTCTCTTTCTTGCCCTCTCCAAGCAGAGTGCGGCTCTAACTTCTCAAAGCTCAGCCCAGTGTACCAAAAATGGCATTATTCTGAGTCAGGAATTCAGGTAATATATGATTTGGGGGGCCTCAGATAAAGTCAATTTGATTAGCATTGATCACCTAAATAAAATTTTTTAAAGTACTTGTTTAGTTTTTCAGGGTGGAGTTTTCTTTATTTCTCCCATCCCACATCTTTTTAATTGTCAGTTCTTTTCAAAGGTATGAAAGTACCAGCTGGTCTCGTACCAGAATATGCCTCTGTGTTTTCATGGTACGGAAATGAGGGGGAAAACATCCTGAACATTCCCACTGCTACTTCCAAATGAGGGAATGAAAGAATAACATATTCAAGTCATACCTTGACCATGAGACTAGCTTTCAACAGGTTTTGATATATATTTTTTTAATTAACTAATTTATTATTAGTAGTTTACATTCTAAAATATCGTGTGGAGCAGTCAAGGGGAAGGGGAGAGGGAATGAGGAGTGGAATAGGGTGGGAGGAGAAAGAAAGAGGGGGCATGGTCAAGGCCCGTGGTGCACCCCCTCTTTCTGACAGGGGAGACCAGGGTGCTTCCAGTGGTGGCTCAGTCATTGCTGGGCTGGGTGCAGATGTTGGTGGGGCATGGCTGAGACTGTTGGACCCCCACCGCCGCAGCTCAGGAACCTGGGGCATTTCTGGCAGTGGCTCAGTGGTCATCACTGGGCTGGTTGCAGATGTCGGGGATGTTGTGAATGTCGGGAGGGCATGGCTGAGGCCCTTGGCTCCCAACCACCCTGGCTTAGGAGCCTGGGGTGCATCTGGCGGTGGCTTGGTGGTCATTGTTGGGGGGGGCACGGCTGAGGCCGTTGGTCCCCCGTTGCCCTGGCTTGGGACCTCAGGGTGCTTCTAGTGGCAGCTCAGTGGTCTTCACTGGGCTAGATGCTATAGTCATGGGTGTGTGGCTGAGGCCCACGGCACTCTCCCACTCCAGCTTGGGAGCCTGGGAAGCTTCTGGTCCTTCTAGATTTTACAGGTGTTCTTCGGTGGTGTTAGATCTTTACTGGTTAATATCAAAACTTTGTCTCTGATCTGTGGGTATTTTGTTCTTTTCTTTCAGTTCTGTGTTGAATGATTCTCTGTTCCCACCACTTAAGCTCTGCACTGGAACTAATTTGTTGTCCTTTGGTTACTTCTAAAATGCGGAAACTTCCTAAGGAAACTAGTACTTGAGCCCAATGGTTCAGCTAAATTGCTGCTTTGCTGCTGATTCTCTGGGGAAGGCTTTTTATGGAGCTCAGGTTTTAATCATTGACCTTGTAATCACTTCCATGTCTTGTGAGGTCTGGTACACCTGGGTTTTGTAGAAACTCTGGTCTGGGACTGAGTCTTTTCAGCAAACTACACCCCCGGCAGTTCTATATTCCTGACCAGTCTCCACTGAGTGGACCTGTGCTGATTGGGGTGCAGATCAGCTGTCCAAGCTGTGCCCCAGTGTTCCCCTGGTGGGCCCATCTCCCTCACGCCCTGCACTCCAAACACTTTCCATGGGATGGGCTGTGCGCCAGTCCCTTGTGGTGACTCACCAACATCTGAGTGGCTCCTTTTTTCAGTTGTCTGTGTCTCTTCACTCCTACATGGATCTACAGGAAATCTGTTAGTGGTCTTGCTGTCCTGGGGCCAGCAAGGCCCTCTTCTTCCCTGCCGCCTCCAAGCAACATCATAGGAAGGGCACAGCTGCAGCTTTTGCCAGCTCTTGCTCCATGTGTTCACCAGGGCCAGCCTTGAAATGGCCAGGGCTAGAAATGGTGGGAGCGATCCTTTCTTTCTCTTATCGTGGCTTCTGCCACATCCATGCACTCCGTAGGTCTCTCCTCCTCTTCTCCTGAGCTCTGGTGGCCCCAGCTGGGCTGTTGTTGCCTTTTAATAGTTGTAAATTGGTTGATTGTGGGAGAGAGTGATGTTGGGGATCATCTATTCTGTCATCTTGCCTGGAAGTCCAGATATTGCTTTGAACTTCTCTCTGGAAATTTTAAGCAAACAAATCTCCAATTTAAAATAACTTGAAAACAGAAAACAAAAAGCTCCAAAATGCTAAAGGAAGAGTCAAATCTCATATTTTTATAGTCAGCTTTAACTGAACGGGTGAGCGATATCCTATGAATATGAAAGGTGTGGTCAGTGACTTGTGTTCATTTTAATTCTGTCTGTCTGTCTGTCTTCCACAGTTCTTTGGATCTACCAAGTTACAGCTGCCTTTCAGTCCTAAAAGGATCAGTGTAAAAGAGTTATACAAACAGAGAAAATTCTGCTTCAAAAATGGAGAAAGAGATGGGAGGGAGTTAATGTATCAATTTACTAGACTGAAAAGACCTTTTCTATTTTCCCCAGGAGACTTTCACATACCTGTGTCCATCTCTTCTGCTCCTATTTATTCCTATTCCATGAGATCCATAAGATTGTTGGATGTTCTTGGAGAGTCTTGGGGCCCAGCATTTAGTCTGGAATCTTCAAGTGGCCCCATCCAAGATTCCCACCCTTAAATCTGATCTCCACCCAGTCCCTGGATCTAAAATCAGCCCATTCCCCAGTGTGCATCAGCCTGGTCTCCCTAGCTTTTTACTCACTCATGGGGTTGGGTTCTTGGCTAGAGACGCAGAAAGCCTTCAGGGCAGAAGTGATTGCACCAAATGGGCTTTGGAGGCCAGGCATGGCACCAGTGTCCAGTGAGGAGGGGCTACCATCACCATGATATTGCCATATCCTGACTCAGCTGGGGGATCCTTTCTCTTTCCAGCTCTTAGACAACTACTAAAATTTCTCCTCCTCCATCTAGCCCTTGCAGAAGAACCAAAGTGAAAACAAGAGGGTGAGACTCCCCTTACTTAAATGTGCTCACTCTCAAAATATATGGCATATATCATTGTTGGTTATCTACCTGTTTGGCAAGCACCTGTTTGGTGCTATTGGCACCAGGCTAGGCAGGAACTAAACAGAAAATTTTAAAAATGGTCTGTAATGCACTTTTGCAGAATTTTGCAATCAAAATATCTAGGGGGGGGGAAGCTATTTTCACTTTAGTAAAATTTGTAAGTTTTCTCTCTTTAAATTTGGTGTTGTGTTATTTTGAAGGTCATAATAATTTTTTTTTTTCATGCTTAGAGTCTCTTAATGTCTTACTCTGATACCACATATCATGGAAATAGCATAGGGTCAGAGGTCTTTGCAGAGGAGGGACTAACACCTAGGAGTACCAGCTGGTTGTGTGACCTTGGTCACATCATATAATTGCTCTGGACTTTAGTTTCTTTTTTGTGTCAAATAAAAACCTGCTTCTATGTTTAAAATTACTTTCAGCTCTAAAAGCCCATAATGCTATAACTTTACAGCAATATATATTCCTATAGATAAACCAGCTGAGGTTTACAAGTGATAGCCAACTGAGTATTGTCATCATGGCTGGAAGCCTGGGGAGCCATAGTTGTGCCTGGGGCAGGGATGAAGCTGTGGCATGTGCCTTTGAATGGCTGCCACTTTGGGACACGGAGCGTGACTCTGGCTTGAAGTGGGATGGGGAGTGCAACCTGCATGAGACAAAGGACTCTCTAGGGCTTGTATGCTTAATACAAACTGTAAACCCATAAAAGCTCCATAATCCAATGGAAGAGGCTGATGGAAAACAGACGCTGGGCACACATTTTCACAATTGCTGAAATGCCCAGCTCTTGCTCAGGTCACTGCTCTACTCTGTCAGTCATTGAGAAAATCAAAAGGACATTTATTGGCCTCCTTTCCAGACCCAATCTGCCCACCCCCAGAGAAATCCTGATCAGAGCCTACCTGGGTGGTGACCTCTTGGGGAATGTAGTAAATCCTACCCAGTAGATAATCTTTAAGGAGACTTCAGGCTTTGGTGCCTTGTGACTCCTGTGAAATCTGGGGTCCTGGGATACGAGGCTGATTTCCAGGGAATTAGCCACAGTCCTATCTGCAGCCCAGCGCCCCTCAATCATTAGCTGTGGCTGGGTGGGGAAGGCAGACAGTCCATGGTAGATGCCAGACACAGGAAAGAGCAGCAGCTTCACAGCAGTGCCATCGCATGAGGCTGGGGAGGAGGAATACTCAGTTCCCACAGAGATAATCCCAGAAGGCTTCTTAGAGGAGGTGGGAGCCTGGAAGTGTCTCAAAGAAGGGGAAGGAAGGCAGATCTGAGATTAAAGAGGAGGCTCTCCACAGGCAAAACCAAACTGATTAGATGTCTAAATGCTAGAGGTTGTGAACTCTGTGTACCGCCTAAGTGGGTGGTCTTGCTGTTGTGCAAATTACCCATTGACCTACAGAAAGCTGTGGGTTGCACAGCCCACCTCTAGGCTGCTGTTACTGCTCTGTTAGCAGGGGCAAGAGGCAGCCAAAGGCCTCAGCCTGAGAAGGAGTCCAGGCAATGGTGAAGAGGAAAAGGTGGCGATGGACTTGGAGTACAGGGGCAGGTGGGTTTTCCAGAAGTCTCATGCTCCTCCCATTTGCCTTTCGTCATCTCCCCTACTCTTGCAAGCCCCTCCAGAACAAGCACTTCCCCCCCCCAGATGTTTTGAATCTCCTTTCCCTTCTTAATTGAAGACAGCTCTTCTTTCTGCTCGAGTGCAAAGGGTAGGACCATGCCCTGTGGCCCCTTCCTTCCTCTCCTCCCCTCTTCTTCCTCTGGAGTGGAAAAGTCCTCCATTTCCAAGTAAAAGGTGGTGCTGAATGGTTCACCCAACCCCTTCCCAGCAGAAAGCAGTTCTCAGAAGGAAGCCAGCCCCCCCCCCATAGGAGGAATGTGGTCCTCTCCACATCTCCCCCTACCCTTCTCCTCTACAGGCGCTCACCTCGAAAGATAGCTGCAAAACCCTTCCTGCAGAGAAGCTGTGCTTTCCAGCAGTCAGCGGAGGAACAGCCTCTTTGTTCCAGACCAGATGTCTTTCCCTAGAGAGGATTGTGGCCAGTTAGAGAAACTATTCACTCTTCTTGCCAAGTAGTACTGGACCACTAAATTAGGGATAACCATAATTCAACACCAGTTAGTCCTGAAGGCAACAAATTAGCATCAGAAAATCCTTTCAAGATTCACCAATGGATCTGCACCTTCATTTGCCAGCCCTGGTGCTTCGGTGAATGAGGTTTGGTATTCTGTGATCCTGGGGATCACAGGACAAAGTGAAAGACCCTGACAGAGTGCCATGGAGTAGCACCCTTCCAGTTCATCAATAACCTACATTTTTCAGACCACCCAAGACTGAGGACAAAAATAGGATCCCAAGGACAAACACAGAACTTCTCCAGAAAAATACACTTTGTTCTGCAGAAATTTAAGCTCTCAAATTTCTTCCAAATTGTGTCCCGGGTTTATGTCTCCCTTGGTGTCTCACCAGTAGCCTCAGAGAGTATCTCACATGTGCTCTGGAAGCTGGTCCTCTGGGCTACTGTGATATCCGGTTCTTTTACCATCTCCTGCTTTGGCTGATTTGAGGAAACGACTCCAGTCACTGCTGAAACTCTGTCACTGATGTCTGCTAAAGGCATTCAGTTCCTGCCAGTGTCCAGGTTAAGGTTGTTGATGTCCATGGTGGGGTATCTTCATCAATTACTACTGAGGATGCTCATACCAATTCTGAAGATGCCCCACATTCTAATATGCCAGCCCTTTCTGTTTTCACTGTGCTCTCTTGCTGGCCCCACAAAATTACAGTGACTGGCATCAAAAGTAGATACGATTTTCTCTTTCCTCTAGAACCAGTGGTCCCATATCCTGGAAGCAAACACATGTGCTGCAACATTAACTTCACTCTGATTCCTGGTATAACGAAGCACCTGGCAGATTGACCCCATCAATTCTCTACATATGCCACATCTCTTCTGAATCCTAGCACCCAGATAGTTCCAATGTAAGCTGAAACTGACTCAGAATTACCATGATAGTGTAGTGTTAAGGTTTGAATCCTGGATCCATCACTTACTAGCTCTGAGCCATAGTTTCCTCATCTGTAAAAATGGATAACAATAATTTCTATGCTATAGGGTTGTATTAAAGGTAATGCATGCAACTTGCATAACCTGGTGTTTAGAATGCAGTCAACAAATGTCGACCACTATAATTCTTATTACTTTATTTTCCTCTTAAAGGGAACGGAGCTGAGGTGGTAAGTGAGGTGACTTATCCAAAATTACACCAGTCAGTGAGAGGCAAAGCCAAGACCTCGAATCCCCAGGCGTCTGACTCAGTGCAGTCCTCTGGAGCAGCCCTACCTTCCCATAGCTTCACAGGTGAGCTTCTACCTGAACTGTATTTGCCTGGTAATTTTGTTCCTATTTAATATCATTGATGAGTCCCCAGCTGAGAGGATTCAGTGAACAAACACAGCCAAGGAAAGCAAGGAAAGAGATGAAGGGGGACCAGACTACAAATTCCAGTGAAGCAGAAGAAATTGTCCATTAGTCATTTGGTGTTGGCCGGTGTCTTCAGCAACTTGTTTTATGGAGGGGACTGGAAGAGAAAACATTGGTGATTGTTCTCTTTTTTAAAGAGGCCAAACATAAGACCTACAAAGAGAAAGGGATTTTGGTAAAGTGACATATCCAGATGCAGGCAGAGCTGGGACTAGAACCCAGGTCCATGCCCACTTTAATGTGGTCCTAATTTAGAACATTTCCTTGAGGCTCCAGAGTCAAGTCTTGAGAAGAGACACATTTTCCCACATGTCAGTATCATACAAGATGGTGCCAGCAGAGCAACCCTGGCTTATCAGGGTGTAGACTAGACACAGATGGCTGGAGAGCAGCCAGGAAGTGCTCACTCATCTGTTCTTCTTGGTATATTAAATCTTAAATGCCAAGGCCTTGGCTGAAAGAATGTTCTCCAACAGGCTAGTTTTACCCTTTAATAAGATAGGCAGCTGTTTTCATGGTGGTAATTTAAGGGAGGCTATTGTCGAATAACGAATTACTCCAAACTTAGTGGCTAAAAACAATAAACTTTTTAATCTCAGTTTCTGTGGATCAGAAATTCAAGAGCAATTTAGCCGGGTAGCTCTGGCATGGGGTTCTTTAATGAAGTTGCAGTCAAGATGTCAGCGGTGGCTGCAGTCATCTGAGGGCTCGACTGGGGCTTGGGATCTGCTTCCAAGAGGGTACACTCAGACACCATGGCCAGGAGGCCAGTTCCCCATGACATGGAGGTGAAGGGTCAGGCATGACAACTGATGTCCCCAGGGGGAGTTATCAAGGGAGAGTCCAAGGAGGAAACTGCAATGCCTCTTATGAACCAGTCTCAGAAGACTCACACTGTCATTTCTGTCATATTCTAATCATTAGGAGCAAGTTACTAAGCTCAGTTCACACTTAGTAAAAGGTGAATTAAGCTCCACCTCTTTAGGGAAAAAATACCAGAGAATTTGTGGACATATTTTAAAATAATTTCATGCTCTATCAGCCTGAGCATTATCCATTTTTTTGTTATTACATCATTAGTGAACCAAAGAGATATGGAAAAATAACCATTTTCATTTTCCAAGTAATTCAAATTTAAATTTATGTCAATTGTAAGTATATGGAACAGCACTGACTATGAGTCAGAAGCTCAGGTTCTATTTTACGCTCTGCCCCCAACATGCAATAAGCCTTGGAAATGTCACTTTTCCTGGGCCTCAGTTTCCTACTTTGTAAAATGAGGTGCCTGCCTTTTCAACAAATGGTGCTGGGAAAACTGGATATCCACATGCAATAAAATGAAGTTGGAATCTTACTTACCATCATATACAAAAGGTATCCTCAAATGTATCAAAAACCTAAATATTAGACCTGAAACTATAAAACTCTTAGAAGAAAACAGGTCAAAAGCTTTATTACACTGGAGTTGGCAATAATTTCTTGGATAGGACACTGAAGGTGAGGCAACAGAAGTAGAATTTGACTTCATGAAAATTTAAAAATTTTGTGCATCAAAAGATAATATCAGCAGAGTGAAATGTTAACCCACAGAATAGGAGAAGATATTTATAAGTTATATATATATGATAACAGAATTAATATCTAGAATATATAGAGAACCCTTAAAACTCAACAACATAAAAACTAAAACTCAGTTCAAAAATGGACAAAGGACTTCAATAGACATTTCTCCAAAGAAAATAAAAAATGGTCAATAAGCACATGAAAAGATGTTCAACATCACTAATTATTAAGGAAATGCAAATGAAAACCACAATGAGATACCACCCCACAACTATTAGGGTGGCTGCTATTAAAAAAACAAAAACAAAAAACAGAAAGTAACAATGTTAGTGAGGATGTGGAGAAACTAGAACACTTATGCACTGTTGGAGGGAATGTAAAATAGTTTAGCTACTATGGAAAACAGTATAATGGTTCCTCAAAAAATTAAAAGTAGAATTACAAAAATTGGAGGCTTTTCCTCTAAGATTTGGAACAAGACAAGGATGCCCACTTCCCACTCTTATTCAACATAATACTGGAAGTTCTAGCCAGCACAATAAGGCAAGAAAAAGCAATAAAGGGCATCCAAATTGGAAAGGAGGAAGTCAAATTATCCCTATTTGCAGATGTCATGATCCTATACATAGAAAACTCTAAGGACTCTACCAAAAAATTACTAGAACTGGTAAATGAATTCAATGTAGCAGCAGGATACAAAATCAATACACAAAAATCAATAGCTTTCCTATATACCAATAACACAATAGCAGCAGAAGAAATCAAGAAAGTAATCCCATTCACAATAGCAACCACCAAAATGAAATATTTCAGAGTGAATTTAACCAAGGAGGTGAAAGACTTCTATGATCAAAACCATAAAACATTGGTGAAAAAAATTAAAGAGGACACAAATAAATGGAAAGATATCCCACGTTCATGGGTTGGAAGAATTAACATCATCAATGTGTCCATATCACCCAAAGCAATCTACACATTCAATGCAATGTCTATCAAAATACTAATGGCATTCTTCACAGAAATAGAAAAAATGATTGCAAAATTCATATGGAACCACAAAAGACCCCATATAGCTAAAGCAGCTTTAAATTAAAAGAACAAAGTTGGAGGCATCACACTTACTGACTTCAAAATATACCACAAAGCTATAGTAACTGAAACAACATGGTACTGGCATAAAAAGAGACAGACAGAGCAGAATAGACAGTCTAGAAACAAACCCATGCATTTACAGCCAACCAATTTTCAACAAAGGTGCCAAGAATATACAGTGAGGAAAGAGCAGCCTCTTCATTAAATAGTGCGGGAAAACTGGATATCCATGTGTGGAAAATTGAAACTAGTCCCCTATCTGTCATCATACACAAAAATCAACTCAAAATGGATCAAAGACCTAAATTTAAAACCCCAAACTGTGAAACTACTAGAAGAAAGTGTAGAGGAAATGCTACATGAAATGGGAGTGGGCATTGCTTTTTTGAACGAGATCACAATGGCACAGGCAACTAAAGCAAAAATACACAAATGAGAATAAATCAAACTAAAAAGCTCCTACACAGCAAGAGACACTATCAACAAAGTGAAGAGACAACCCACAGAATGGGAGAAAGTGTTTTCCAACTACACATCAGACAAGGGGCAAATATCCAGAATATATAAGGAATTCAAACAACTCAACAGCAAAAAAACAACCTATTTAAAAAATGGGCAAAGGAGCAGAATAGACATTTCTTTGAAGACATACGAATGGCCAACAAGCACATGAAAAAGTGCTCAAAATCACTACTCATGAGGGAAATGCAAACTAAAACCACAATGATATATCATCTCACCCCAGTTAGAATGGATTATCAACAAGACAGAAAATAACAAATGCTGGCAAGGATGCAGAGAAATGAGAATCCTCCTACATTGTTGGTGGGAATGTAAATTGGTACACCCATTGTGGAAAATGGTTTGAAGGTTCCTCAGAGAACTATAAGTAGGTCTACCTTATGATCCAGCTATCCCACTATTAAGTATGTACCCAAAGGAAATGAAATCAATATGTCAGAAAGACACTTGCAATCCCATGTTCATTACAAGCTATTCACAATAGCTAAGAGATGAAATTAAACTAAATGCCTATCAATGGATGAATGGATAAAAAAAAATTACTATCCATACTATGAATATTATGTTGCTTTAAAAATAATTATATTCTATAATTTCCAGCAACATGGATGGAACTGGAAAACCTAATGTTAAGTGAAATAAGTCAGGCACAGAAAGACAAACACTGCATGGTCTCACTCATATGTGGAATCTTAAAAAAATAAAAAAGTAGTTCTAATAGAAGTAGAGAGTAGAATAATGGTTACCAGAGGCTGGGAGGGAGGGGAGTCGGGGGGAGGAGAAATGGTGGGCTAATGGGTACAAATCTATGCTATCTACCGTAAGTGAATCATTGTGTCATATATGCATGTATTGAAACAACACACTGTACCCCACAAAATAAATATAAATAAAATTTTAAAAAATAGAATTACCATATGATGCAGCAATTCCACTTCTGAATATATACTTAAAAGAACTGAAAGCAGGGTATTAAAGAGACATTTTTGCACCCATGTTCATAACAGAATTATTCACAATAACAACCCAAGTGTCCATCGAGGGAAGAATGGATAAGCAAAATGTGGTACATACAATGGAACATTATCCAGCCTTAAAAATTAAGGAAACTCTGAGATATGCTACAACATGGATGAATTTTGAGGACATTATGCTAGGTGAAATAAGCCAGCCACAAAAAGACAAATGCTATATGATTCCACTTGCATAAGGTACTTCGAGTAGTCAAAATCATAGGCAGAAAATAGAATGGTGGTTGCTAGGGGATGGGGTTAGTGGGGAATGGAGAGTTACGGTTTAATAGGAACAGAGTTTCTGTTTTACAAGATGAAAAAGTGTTATGGAGATGGAAGTTAGGGAGATCGCACAACGTTATAAATTTATGTGATACCACTGAATTGTACATTTAAAAATGGTTTAGATGAGAAATTTTATGTGTATTTTACCACAATTTTTCTAACTGGGGAACAAAAGAGGTGCCTGAACTGAAATATTTTTAATGTCCCTTCTGGCTCTGATATTCTCCCACCTAACATTGTCTATTATATTTTAGAGTTTAGAGTCCATGTAGGACAATCTCTCATGTGTGTTCTATCTATCTATTTGTGTATCTGTCTGTGCTATATACATATGCATATGTTTATGTTTTTATATGTGTCTTTATATTTCCAAAGACTATTTAAATAAATCATTCATGGCCCTTTAGTCTCTAGAGGGAAGATGAAGCTGTTTATGTTACAGGAACATATTTTATTTGCCCACAGCAGCCAGAGCACAGCATGCTATTACTATAAATGGGGCATGATCGTTTTGTTATGAAATGTCTTTTGATGTAGGACAGCCACAGTCCAGTGACTTCCAAATATATTTCAGCCTACTGTAAAAAATAAAATGACAGGTCTTTTCATGGCCACGGGGGTTCTGCACACATTTCCAGGAACTTGAGGCCATTAACTAAATCCAAACAGAGAAACACTGTTTTAATGGTTCTAGATGTGTCCACTCAGCTTGAAAAAGACTTCCCTTCTCCTGCTCCTGGCCCCTCACATCTGAAGCCCAGCATGAATCAGTCAGCCTGGACAACAAAGAAGTGACATACCTGAGTGTCTTTTCAAGACCAGACACCAACCCTCCAGGTTGTTCCACAGACCACCCCTGACTATTCCTTAACCCACCATCCTACATCTAAAATATTTATTAGTCAAGTAGTCCCTATACTTCCCCTCAAGGACCACCCACCTTTAGAACAAAATGTTAGGGGCAAGATACCTTCTTTTAAAAGTAACAATATTCTCAGTTTCTACAATTTAGGAACTGTTCCACGTGCTTGCCTAATCTCTGGGTCTTCTCTGGCATCCCATGGTGTGTATATGTCACAGAGAACTGTTCACACAGGTCCAGAAGGGGGTCTTGCTCTAGGTATCCACAGCAGTGGTGTTGGTAGTAGCATTGGGGGTCAAAATCAGCCAGCTGTCATGTGCAGGAAGAAGACAAGTGAAATATGATAGAGGCATACTAGGGGTACTATACAATGATTAGAAGCATATCAATTATCTATTTCTATATAACAAATTACTCCAAATTCAGCATCTTAAAACAGCAAACACTTCTTATATCATAGTCTCTGTGGGTCTGGAGCCAGCATGGTGAAGCTGGGTCCCTTGGCTTAGGGTCAGTCAGAAGGCTGCAATCAAGTGTTGGCAAGAGCTATAGTCATCGCAAGTCCCGACTGAACTAGGGGAAAATTTGCTTGCATGCTCACCCACCAGGCTGTTGGCAGGATTCAGTTCCTCCCTGCTATTGGACTGAAGACCTCCATTCCTTGCTGGATGTTCCTGGCTGTCCTCTCTCTGGTCCTTTCTATTAGACTGTCTATAGCTCAGCTCTCAAAATTTCAGCTAGCTTCCATTACAGAGAGCAAGTGAGAGAGCAAGAGAAGACAGAGGCCTATTGTAAACTAGGCTCAAAAGTGTCATCCCATCACTTTTGCCACATTCTGTTCATTGGGAGCAAGCCACCAGGTCTAGCCCACAATCAAAGTAAGGTGATCACACAAGAGCATGAGTTCCAAGAGGTACCATCACTAGGAGCCATTTTAGGAGCTGCCGCCACAGGAAGAAATAAATTCGAGGACCACACAGCATTGAATACAATACTGAACAGAAAAAGGCAAGAGTTAGAATGAAATCTGCAGCAGGTTACAATTTGTTTCTATTAAAATACACAGAAAACAATGGCATGTACTTTACAAAAATACAAACAAACTCAAGAGCATTTAACAATCACATTGTAATGTTTGCCTGTTAGGTATGGAGAGTGGGGGAAAAATGGGAATAGGCAACTGTGTAAATACAGAGTGGGACCTTGCAGACAGAATAATCTGGACTATAAATGCAAGTTCAAGCTCCCTGCACCTGAGGTTCAAAAGAAGGGAAAATTAAATTAACAAACAAGTACTCTGAGTCTCCCAAGTACTCAAGGCCCCATGGAAGGTTTTCACCGAGATCCATGTCTATGGATGCTCCGCACGCCAATCTCACACAGGATTAAAGTCAACTCAAAGGCCAGAGACTTTCACCAAGTCGAAGTACATTTGTGTTAGTGTGGCATACCTTGGAGTCTGTAAGACAGCTCTAAAAATGCAATGTGCATACAATGCCCCCACAGGGTGAACAACTGTTCCAGGACCAAGGGTGTTCCTGAACATAGGACTTCCAGCACTAAACCTTGGATGCCTTGATCACCTTATCACTTAGAAAATTTGTTAAAAATGCAGATTGAAGCACTTTCAAAGGAGATTCTGATTTGGTGTACCTGAGAGGGACCAGGAATCTGAATTTTAAGCAGTGCTGGAAGCTCTTCTAATATAGATGGTCCATGGTTCATTCTGAGAAACTCTACCGTGGAAGGGTAGTTTTGTGAGGTGCTGCTGGTAGCACCAAAGGCAGCAGCCATTCTCAGGTTTGTAATCACACATCTTACGCAGCCACCTGATACAGTATCACCATTACCTGTTGGTAATCCTAGGGCAGTAGTTCACAGTTCACTGATTCTAGGATTTATCTTCCATGTAAGGCAGACCTCGAGAACCACAAGACAGACTTATGGAAAGGGTCAGGACAGGAGTTTGGGGAGGAAGGTTTTCTCGACTGGTTGTTACAAGAAACCACTCCCCATGGCTGGATTAGCCATCTACAGAAAAGTCTCATGGAAGTCATCCACCCCACACCACCATCTAAAGAATATGCTAATAAGATTAAGGCGAGAACCTCTAGGTCTTCAGGAAGCAGCTGCCAAAAATGTAATGTCTGTAAAGTATTTTTTATATTTAGAAATTATGAAAGCTTACACAAGTACATTGACAAGAGAAAATAGTAAAGAGGCAATGGCAAATGCCTCTTAGGATCTGGCTGGGGTTGGGTGGGGAGTTCTGACATCAAGGGGAGGGAAACTCGAGTGGCTGCAGGTGCTCCAGGTAGATCTATCCCCATGAGGAAAGGTGTGTCTGGCCACAAAAGTTTGTCAAATATTCTTAGTGACCAATCAACAACAGTCCTTGTTCTATTTTTATATTCAAGGAGCAACTTTTTGATCTCTTCTTATTCTTTGTTCTCCAAATACAGACTGAATAACTCCTATGTGACATGAACTGTACCAGACACTGTTTTAAAGTTATTTGTATTCTGGTCTTAATTTTTCTGTTGGATTTTAAGTCTTATGAGGATAGACTCTAACTTCCAGAGGACTAATGCACACAAAGCATTTTGGGGGGTTCAGAGAGAAGGCATCTCTAATGATAAGAACTGTCATGGTTTTAGCTTTGCTCTGAAGCTGAGTCCAAGACAAGAATCCAAGTATAAGTAGTTTATCTGGGAAGTGATCCCAGGAAATACATACAGGAGAGTAAGTCAAGGAAGGGAAGAAAGCTGATAAAAAGTACCTATCAAGGCAGTCACCACTGAGAGAAACTGGTGTTAGAGCCTGCTGGGGAACTCTGGGAGAAAATAGACAGTCTACATTGTCCATACTGTGGCACACAGTTCCAAATTATTCCAAACAAGGGATATTCATCCACTAACTTTCCATCTGTTATTGATGGAGTGTTGCTTCTTGCGAGATTAAGTCTCAGACACTTCGGTTCTACCCTATGTGAGAGCTGAGCATATTCTCTTGACTATGTAGAGTCACAGATGTTTTCCATAAACAGCCTTGAGAATTTAGAGATAAATACCAAGGGGATGTGGGTGGGCTACCAATAGCATCTGCTACAATAGCTCACATTTGCTGCATGCTTAGGGTTCCAGGTACCAGATTAAATGTATATCATCTTATTTAATATCTGATTAATAATCCCCATTTTCCAGATCAGGAAACAGATGTGGAATGAAAGTGACTTGCATATGATCTCATCAGCTAATGGTATTGCTGGGATTTGAACCTAGACAATTGGTCTTTAAATTCCAAGCATTTGTCCACTACACTATACTGGCTCCTAAAAGAGTTTATATCTAGTTGAGGGAATAGAAATAGATTTCAAGAAATGGATGTAAAAGCCAGCTGCTTTGTGAAGTATTGACCAGATTTCAGTTGGGGATTCAGCACTGGTATAGAAGTACAGACATGTGATGGAGTTCAAGAATCATCAAGGGTCCTGTTTGGCAGGAATATAAATCACAGGTAGTTGAGGATAAGCAGTATTGGGGAGGATTTTGAATGCCAAGTTAAGAAGTTCACACACAGTGAGATGGTAGTAAGAAACTATGGAGGCTTTTTGAGCAAGGGCATAATGGGAGGTTCCTGATAGGAGGTGGGCTAGAGTGATATTAAAGAACTTTAATAAAGGATATGAAGAGAAGAACATTGGACAGGAAGCAGTGAATTGGCTGGATTCATCAAAGTAGAGGGAAATGTGGAAAAACAGGTAGGAGGTATAGCAAGAGTTCAGGGGTTTGAGGACCCCTTTCTCAGAGACCCGAGCCAGTGTAAACATGGTAGAACAGGTGAAAAGAGCTGCTCTAATTAAAATATTTGGACCAGGTCATGGGCATGGAATACTCAGAAACTCTAGTCTTTTCAGATATCATGATCATTAGTAATGTAAGTGGAAAGAAAGACCAGACTGGCTGAATCGGACTTAGGCATGGCTGGACTTTCCAGTTCCACATCAGCATCTGGTCCTAAGCTTTGCTATTTTAGAGACAGTTTAATCTGTTCACCCAGCACTGATCAGATCCCATGTGAACTTGTGCAGTTTTTCTCATGGAAAAAATAAAAGCAATGAATGATGGTTTTCTTTGGTGTCTTCTTGTCAACTGTCCACTCCATCTAATTTATGTCAAAACCTTGCTGATTATGCCACTGCCATGTCTCTTAAAGTTGGTGGGCCCCTCTCTCATTGCACTAGGACAGGACAGGACACGATAGGTTTTCTTTGTCTTTGCTTAGCATCCTACCTGCAGTATATCCACACTCTTTCTACTGTCCTCCCCCAAATAAATAGGGCCTCATCTTCCTCTGTATCGCATAGCACTTTGCTATATAATATATCTATTCGAAGAATACTAGGTACTAGGCATTGTCCTAAGTACTTTACATATTAATATATATATATATATCTCCTTTAATCTTCACAAAAAAACTTTAAGATACATTCAATTATTACATTTTACAGATGAGAGACCTGAGGCACAGAGAGGTTAAGTGACTTTCCCAAGATTACCTAGTAAGTGGCAGGCACTGAATATGAATCCAGGCCTCTGCCTCTCCTAACAACAAGGTGCCATGTTGAAGCTTTTGGCTTCTTTTCTAGTCCGTGAATTTCTTGAGGTGGAGATTGTTCTTTATAACCATGTGACTCTTGTACAATGCTTTACTAATAGTAGCTTGAATGAATGAAAATTCTGCTTGATCATAGAATTCATGGGAACATGAAGCTGGAAGTCATTTGGCCCTGCTGTTCCCGTAGAACGGGACTGTACCTTATCCAATCTGGATGATCAATTTTAAGCACATCATTTAGGTAGGGTAGGAATGACCCAAGAGAAATTAGGCTGCAGCTTATACACCAGACATTGGGCTCCAAATCATGTGCTGAGCTCTGCCTCTCCCTTCGTTCTGTTTTTGATGGACTTTTTTTGTTGCATACCTGGAAACACACACTCTTCTTAGCCTAACAGAAGAGTCAGAATGGGAGACTTAAAAACACAGTACATAGTAAGAGAGTGTTTGCAAATGTGGGTGGGGCAGAGGCTCTCCAGAAGGCCTGATAAAATTACTTTTTGGCTGAATGAACTTACAAACCTCTTCTTGAGGCAGAGCAATGCTATTTCATACCTCTTCTGTGGGCATTTTCTCTTTGAAAAATCAATGACCCAAGAAAACAGTTGGTGGTGGGAGAAGAGGGAGGCCCTGAGCTGATCCTTGAGGTTGAGGCAGAAAAAGCTGCTTTGGATTCAGCCTGGGGAGATCACAGGGAGGCCAGACAGCTGTTTGGAGAGGCCTGTCTCAAGTTGGCACCATACTGAGCACTCAAGTTCTCTGTCAAGCAACACTTCACAGGAGAGATCAATGGATTTGAAGCTAAGGAAGGGAGGAAGGTGTCTGGGAAAGAGCAGACACATTATCTGAGCCCTTCCACCAAGTTCCTTCACTGAAGTGCCCAAAGACACAGATCATGCCTTTAGCAGAGGCTGGGTGGGAAGGATGGAGACTTGCCACCTCTTTGGGTGAAGCAAGCTGCAGAGGTCTGGTCTAACAATAACAGACAAGATTAGAGGCCCAGACCCCTGCAGCTTGCTTCACCCACAGGGGTGCCAGGTACTGTGCTAAGGGACTGTCAAATGACAATTTGGCCACTATCTTGACAACAAGTCTAGAAATGATTGGCCTCTTGCAAAGAGAGAGCATGAATATTCATTCTAAAGGGTTGTTTGTGGGAATGTAAATTAGTATAGCCATTACAGAAAATACCATGAAGGTTCCTCAAAAAATCAAAAATATAATTATTATATGACCCAGCAATTTCACTATGGGGTATATATCCAAAGGAAATGAAATTAGTATGTTGAAGAGATATCTGCACTCCCATGTTCATTGCAGCACTATTCTCAATAGTCAAGATATAAATCAACTTGTGTCCATCAACAGATAAATGGATAAAGAAAATACGGTTATATATACATAATGGGATACTATTCAACAGTAAGAAAAGTAGGAAATCTTGTCATTTGCAAAAACATGAATGAACCTGGAGGACATTATGTTAAATTAAACAAGCCAGGCACAGAAAGACAAGTACCACATGATCCTATTTACATGTGGAATCTAAAAAAGACCAACTCATAGAAGCAGAGAACAGAGTGGTGGTTACCAGAAACTGGGGCAGAAGAGAGGGTGAGGTGGTGGGACTGGAGAGATGTTGGTCAAAGGATACAAAATTTTAATTAGGCAGAAGGAATACATTTAAGAAATCCATCATTCAACATGGTGACTTGAGTTAATAACAAAGTATTGTATTCCTGAAAATTGCTACGAGAGTAGATTTTAAGTGTTCTCGTTATCTGTGCTTTTAGTAATGTCACTGTTTACTTACAAATAAATAAACGCATAGGTCCTATTTATATGTTATCAGATGGAAGCAGCTGCCTATTTCTGGTGCATTCCCTCTCCTAAGGCATTTGCTGACACAGCACATGTGCACTCCATTTCACTGCTCCTATCCTATACACCCTTCTTCTTTGTACATTATGATCTGGCAGCTCCCTGTAGCTCTAGTTTTAATATTTGTTGTCCTCTTTGCCACACAACCCTCCCTCACCACCAATAAATTTTTTTCCATCGCATAAGATCGAGTTCTTTTGCTTTAGAATCAGTTATCCATTCTCATTGCATTTTCATTGAAGATGTGAACAGCCTTGTCACACCCAACTAATTTCCATTTTATATTTCCTGTGTTCTCACACTTCTGTATTTTTGATCATGCAGCTCCTTCTGCCTGGACTTTATCTCATGCAGCTCCACCATAGCCCCAACTGAACGCTCTTTTCTCTCCTTCCTCCACTCTTCCTCCACACTGCCCCATCACTCCCAGCCTCAGATTTCTCAGCTCAGCGCATAAAACTATTATAAAATCTGTTGCTAAAACAAAAGTTTAAAAATCTTACATGCACCTCTTTTTCTCTTTCTCCTAAATTCCTCAGTCATTTTTACTCTCAAATCTATTTCCTAACTTTCTTTCCTTTCCTTCCCACCCTTATTTCCATTACCTCTCAGCTGGACTGTGGCAATAGCCTCATGCCGTCTTCCATCCAATTTCTGGACTGACTCTAAAGTAGATACTGTGCCACAGGATGCTGAGTGGAGCTTTTCCTGCGGTCTCACAACTAGCTCACTCACCATCAATACTCCAACACCACTCCCTCTCCCCTGCCTGAGCCCAGTTCCATGTAAGTAGAAGACAAAGGAGGAGTAGAGAGAAAATCATGAGAGTGATGACTTGCATGCTCAGTGCAGGTGCAATATATTCCTCTTGTTTAAGCCAAGTGAGGGCCAACCAAGGTAATCACTCTCAGAGACTGTGGATGCTCCAAGAAATGAGCACTGGAATCCTAGTCCCTCATGACAGGTTTGCTTGGGTAGCACACTTGATGGGCTTGATGAACATCCCAGCATCCATCCACCCACCCCCAACCCAACCCAATCCCCCGAACGTGTCACTCCCAGCAAGGAAAAAGAGAACTGGATAGAAAAGGGGAGTATCTGCATTCCCTCCTTTCATCTTGGTGTGGAGACAGGAGATTTCTTTGGGTCGAATGGACACCACACAATGGAGTAGGGTTCATGCTGTTTGTTTGTCTTTCCTGCTCTCCACCCAAGAGGGGTGGCCAATGTGCCCTAGCACCCAACAACCATAGACTGTGACACCATGGGGCAGGGAAAAGTGCTGTTGGAAAAAATTAAGCTGGAACTTGATCACTCCAAATCAGGCAATTGATATGAATCCCCTTCTCCCAAAGGGATCAAGAGGTGGTGTTTGTAGAAGGCATCTACCATTAGTCACATTAGTGAGGAAGGCAGAAACAGCCATTGGAAGGAAGACCACAACAGAAGATACTTATATAAGACTGATACACACGTCCCTTCTGTCTTTCCTGCCAGCACCTTGCATGGGCTAGAGCCTTGGAGTGGGAGGGGAAGCACTGGCTTGGGGCAGACCATTCCCTCATGCCTACTTATAGAATGGTGTATTAGTCCGTTTTTGTTGCTTATAAAAAGGTACACTGAACTGGGCAATTTATAAAGAAAATGAAATTTATTGCTTACAGTTTATGAGGCTGGGAAGTCCAAAGTCCATCTGGTGGTGGCAACAATGACCCAGGGGTCACACATTGCAAGATGGTGGAAGTAGAGAGAGCAGAGAGAGAAAAAGGTAGACTCTCCTCTTCTTTTTAAGTCCTGAAAACCATGCCCCTGACCACAATTTTTTTGTTGTTGTTGTTGTTTTTTGTGACTGGTAAGGGGATTGTAACCCTTGGCTTGGTGTCATCTGCACCGCGCTCAGCTAGTGAGTACACTGGCTGTCCCTATGTAGGATTTGAATCCGAGGCCTCGGCACTCCCAGGGCTGCTGCTCTCCCAGCACCGCACTCTCCCGAGTGAGCCATGGGCCGGCCCCTGACCATTTTTAATCCGTTCACTACTGCATGTTCCTACAATCCAATCATCTCTTCAAGGCTCCACCTTTCAATTACCATAATAGGATTTCCCACCCTCTTAACAGTCACAGTGAGGGCCAAGCTTCTTGGGGGACACAATTCAAGCTTCAGAGAGTGTGAGGGGGACATAACTCAATCCACTACAAATGGGGAGGAGAAAAGAAGTGAAAAAACAGATACCCCCAAACACACACTTTCTGGTCCCTCTAACCACAAACAGGGAACAGGAAAATCTTAAATAGTATATAAGATCGTAGCTTTAAATTAAATCATTTCTAGTAACTGAGAATGGCCAAAAACTGACCACCAGGAAATTGTGTCTGAGATGCTATTACAAGGCCAGAAAGGCATAACTGAAGGCAGTGACTAGGGGGAGGTCCCCCAAATGACTTCATGTTTGCAGCCACTGAGTGGAGAATGTTCAAGAAATGAGTTGTTGTAATGACATGCAAGCCCCATCATGTCACCCTCCTGATAAGGTGTTCCCAGTGACTCCTTGTTCCCTATGCTGTGGCATAAAAGCTTACTCCTTGCATGACTCACAGGGCATTTGTGATCAGGCACCTTTAGCCCTCATGGTGCTACTTACTTCTTAATCCCAGGTTTGACACTCACAGTTATCCCCGTGTATCAGACTCTCTCACCCTCCATCTCTTTGTAGCTTCTTCTACCAGGAGAGCCCTTCTGCCACCTAATCTACAAAGGAAGTCCCACCGAGTCTTGGTTTAGGCAAGACCTCTTCTGTCAAGCCTTTCTTAATGCTTGTAGGCAGAATTACTTATTTCTTCTACCATATTTCTCTTGTACGTACAACTCAGTTACCTCACTGAGTTACTTCTCGAGGCACTAATTGTATGTCTGTCTTCTTACTAGATAAAAAGTTCCTTGAAGGCATCAATTGTGCAATCCCTTGTAACCCCATGCCTGGGGATGATGAGAGGGAGGCAATTGAAGAACAGATCCAGAGCCTGGGCCAGGAACATAACCAGACGTCTGTGGAACTTTGCTTCCGAGGGACTGCCTTAAATCTGGTTTGATGTAGACTTTGGGCTGAAGAGACAAAATCTGATTTTATCTACCAGGGTTCTTTCTATTCTATATATCTTCCTCTCAAAGTCTAGTTGATCCTGACTCCCAATTTCAGCTAATTCTAAAAGGCCTGTGCCCACCCTGACTTCATGCATACCCTCTCTATCTTACCTCAGTGAAGTCTCAGCTAACTATAGAAAGTCATTTTTTCTGTGTCTCCAGCGAAGGCTGGTATGTGGCACTGTTAGGGTCAAACGTATCATTCATTATATGCTGTCTTTAGTTCTCTTTCTCTGGGTATAAATCCAATTTCATTTAGATTGCAAATTTTTAGAAGGCAGGCCTTATCTTGCTCTGTATTTTACATAATGCAGACATATTTGCTTCTGTAAGTGGCTTCTTAAAGTCTTACGTGGGCCAGGAACTATAAGAGTGGCAGATATCTGATGGAGCAGTCACGGCCTCTTGTCGTGGTCTGCTGTGGCTGTTGTTATTCTGTTCGTGATGCCAATTGTAGAGCTACTCAACCACGACTAGGCCAGTTGTGGTGCTCCGGGTAGGCAACCATGCCAGTTGTTGGGCTCTTTTACCTGCTGGTAATCCTGTACCAACTGGGCCGATTGTCAAGCTAGGGCTGGGTCTGGAGCCCACAGACCCTTCAAGCCCGTTCACAGACTGTGTCACAAACTCTTCACATGCCAGGCTGGGTCACCAGACCCCTTCACACAGGTCTATGAGCTAGGTAACCGGACAAAAGGTCTTTGGAAGCCGCAGGTTGGAAAGCATGGCCACGCTGGCCTGAGGCCAACGTCCACCCACCTGCTTCACTCAAACTCTCTCTCTCTCTCTCTCTCTCTTTCTGCCTCTGAAGAACACAAGAATAGCAATAAAATCTAAAAAGATACATTGGTGTGCATGCACACTAACTCTCTCTCTCTCTCTCTCTCTCTCTCTCTCTCACACACACACACACACACACACACACACACACACACACACACACACACACACACACACACACAATTTGCTTACAAAGGATGCTGAACCACACCCAACTGGACCCGAGGCGAGGGCTCTGACCAAATTATTCTTTTTTCCGAACACCTCTTCTCTTAAGGACTTCACAGAGGCTGGTCCTTCTCTGTCCTGGATGGTTGTTGTCTTTGACCTTGAGAGAAGCTCCAGAGAGGGCCTATGGAGCAGTGAGGACAGAGAGGGTACCAAAGGAGCTGGTCAGGCCATCAGGGGAATCCACCTGAAATTGGGTAGATGACCCAAATTCCATCCAGAGTATCCTCACAACCTTTTAGGCCTGGAGACCCTTTTCATCTGTCATACTTGGTTTTGACTACATAGTAACTGCCACAAAAATGTATAATAGTAGAAAGATAGGGGTCTTAGAATCAGAAGTGAGTGAATTCAAATTCAATTTGGCCTAAACAAAGCTGATTAGATTTAGTCACTTATTTTGCCCATTAAATTTTGCTAGGTTGACCAGCCTTAATAGTCCTAATGTAAATAAAGGGGGGTGTTAGGATCAAGGCGTAGTGTTTCAGATCATTTCCTTGGCTTTTCCCATTCCCTGACTGGTGCCAACTCACTGTAGATGTACCCAGTACACACTCATAGACACACACATTCCTGATGGGCCCCTTCTTTCTCCCACTGCTCCACTGAATCCTGTCACTTGTCACTTCCCCTGAATATTTTCTTTACCACCACTCTCTCTCAAACATCATGCAAGTTGCAACAATAATTTTTGTTTCTATAAATGAGATATCTCAGGTCTCTGGGGTCTTCCATCTCAAAAATTAGTACTTGTTTCTGGAATTCTAAATATAAGTAAGTCTCTGCCTTTACATTTCTTTAGTCTTGGAAATCGACAAGTATATATGTAGTCTATAAATAGAGAGACTATGTGTGTGTGTGTGTGCACGTGTGAATCGTATATATGCAGGCTTGTATGTGTGTCTATAGAGACATGACACACATAACAAATAGTAAGTAAAAATATATTTTCTTCTTTTTTTGACTCCTTCACTCTCCCTCTCCTCTTGTCTCTAGAACAAAAGCTTTGCCACCCTCTTCTCTTGCTCACATCCACCCCTCCCTTCTTCCACTCCAGCTTTTAACTCTTTTTTTCCCCCTTCACCTGTCCCCTATTCATTTTTTTGAACCTGGTTTTATCTGGATCCTCTCAAGGAGTTGCACTGCTACATTGATACTGCGGGAGATGCAGCCTCCAGGCTAAACTCTGGTGTGTCTTTTAGTTACTAAGGACATAAATCTTTCCCTTAGTTTTCTCTCAGGGATCATTTAAATTGGTCAGATTGAGAATCCATCTATTTCTTTAAAGCCCAACCCATGAATAGCTATTAACACAATGCAAGAGTTTAGGGCATTAAGCATGTACCTGCAAGTACTTTGCAGTTCTTGGTTCCCTCCCTCTGGGAGTGCTTTTCAGTAGACGGGGTAGAAGGGAAAGACAGAGCCCACGCAAGCTGATTTATCTGGAAAAGCACTCCTCTCCATCTCTGCTGTTTTAATAAAGCTCAGCTCCGGGAGAGATTTGGAGGCCTTCAGGAGCAGGCCCGTGAAAACAATCAAGGACTGTGTAAAACATAGTTCAGGTCCTGCATCCCCATCTTCGAACTGACGTCACCTCATAAATCCACAGGCACAGGCTGCAGCCATCAGCGAACTGCTTTTTCTGGAGATTAATTATTTGTTCAGATGGGGGTCAGGTGGAGGGTCTTTGAAAGATTCCTTCAGTCTTTTGCCCCTCCTCCTCTCATTCAGGGGAAAAATGGAATTCCTTGTGCAGCCAAGCTGTAGAAAGGAACACTTTGTGCAGAGAGGCCAGCCATCTGAGTCACAGGGACATGGTATCATTTGACCTGCACTCCCCAATTAAGAGAGGAGGGACTAAGGGCCAGAGGACTGAGGGGCTGTCCCTCTGGTTCTTATCTTCCTGCCCTAACATTGCAGGTTTCCAGTCTGTCCCAAGGGCAGTCTGTAGTCAGGTTGGAAATGCAATAAATTGAGAAAGGCACAGTTACGGGAAGTCAGCTGACAGAGGGACAATCGGGAAGTGTCTGCAATCTAGGGGTCATAGAGGCTGTTGGAGATTTCACTGTCAGACATGGAGCAGAGGTTTCTCTCCAGGAAGTGTGGTGCTGTGCACATCAGCCACCTGGACGTCCCTCTGAGGAATCACTTAAACACACTCAAAGAACAGCAATCACTTAACAGAAAGCAGAAAAGAGGAGCAAAGGCAGAGGTATAACAGTTGTCAAGTGCATGAGGGTTTCCAGAAGGAAGATTGCAGAGGCTGTGTTCTCTCAGGGCAGGATAACGGGGAATAGAGTTTTTCTGAGAAAGAGGGCAGGGGTTGATTAAACTGGAGTTGGTCAGAGTTACTTAAATTTTGTTCACAAATTTTAGGAGGGTTGTAAGCAGTAGTTTGTTGGTAAATGTTTAACAACTCTCTCTCCAAAGGTGAAAATGCCCTACTTATTCTACTTACCATTTTGCATGGTGTAAATACTCCCATCAAGCACTAGTGGGAAGTCACTGGATATGGACTTGGGAAGGAATGTGAAAATGGGCTCCTCTGAGCTGGGGTGAGCAGCTCCACCCCACTGCTGGTGGTAATAAATACGCTAAAAAGGTTCCTAAGGAATGCTCTCAATTTTTGTGCCACAAAAGCCACATGATCCAGATAAAAAGGTTGGAGCCCAGTTCAGGTGTCAATTCTTCCCTGCCACCTACTACTGGCTTTCCATTTACAATTTGTACGCTTTTCTCTATATACATTATATTTCAATAAGAAATCAAAATATGAAACAGTGTGAAATAAAGAAGTCTTATTGTCCCTTGCAGCCATAAATATGTAAGGTTCGGTATCCTCAGTCCTCACCATCATCTCTCCAATAGTTCTTGACTTTGATAAGGCACAAGATTGGGTTGTATCGTTGGTGGATGAAAAGAAAAATTTCAGACTGCAACGAGTGTGTGGTCTCCTTTTTGAGGAACTGGAAAGAGAAAGCCTAGCTCTCCTTCCAGGTAAAAGGCCTGATTGACACAGCCTAATGGGAATCATCGAGATTTCTAAAACACATCTCTTTTCATAGCCCTTGGCTCCTTGGCACGCCCCAAATAAACACAGATTGTCTGTAATGGTTTCAGATGAATCCCCCTGCAAGCGCTGGCATGGTGAGCTGGGGCAGCCATGGGGCCCAACTCTCCAGGGAGGGAGCCTAGAGCAGAACTGCCACGCAGAGGATGGGGTTGGAGGGGGTGAAGGGAAGGGGGGTCTCTGAAAGCCAATTGCAGCGTCCCCGTGGTTTGGCAGTTGGCCTGGGAGCCCTGGGGCCTTCTGGGGAAAAGCCAGAAATAGAGGACACAGTGAGGGAGAGAGTGCAGAGGAGGCGGGGGACCTGCTTTCACAAGGCTGGGCGGGCTGAATGTGCCTGTCAGGGCCAGAACTGTTGGCTCTTTCCTGGAGTGACTTTCTATGTATAGAGTTAAACGAACTAAGCTATACTGGGCAAGGCATATTCGTGATCTCCTTTCAATCCAATAACAACCCCATGAGGCAGATTTTCATCACCATTTCTCATATGGTGACACTAAGGCCCAGAGAGTAAAAGGATTGGCCCATGCCACACAAATTTTAAATGCTAAAGGTGATCATTGAGCCACCCGCTCTGTGCCCAAGGCCCTACTTTCTTCTTGGGCTTAAACTCACTCTCGGCACCTCTAAATCAAACCTGTTGGCTCAATCCGCCAATCTCATCCAACACCTATTTGTCTGATTTTCATTTCTCTCTCTCTCTCTCTCTCTCTCTCTCTCTCCTAAACAAGCCCCTTGGTTGTTGGAGTGGCTGATCAGGCTGGCAGTGGTGGCCTCCTGTGATGATGAGGGAAGGCACTCTTAGCCTACAGCTTGTTTGTAAGGACAAGCTCAATGTTCTCCTGGAATCCACACCTGAGAATCTTAGCCAGGGCACCGGTGCAATCCTCCCACCACAAGATTGTTAATAACACCAATGATTTCTTCAACTTCTGGCTTAGGACACCAGCAACCTGGGTTAAAATGACCGTGTGACCTCACTAGAGTGTTGGCACTGGTCAGCTGCTCAGTCACGCATCCAGACAGGTCTATCTATCTGTCCATCAGTCCTTGTGGCTGCATTGCCCTTCACCCCCTCCCTGCACAAACACGAAACTCAACACGAACTCCTTGCAAGGGCACTCAGCCCTTGGCTCGCATTCAGAATAAACAGGCATGTCTCTAGATGCTAAAACTCTGCCCCAAACTGATCCAGCCAGCAGGGCCACCTGCTGCCTCTCTCCCTGCCCCCTCTCACCTTCCGTGTCCTTCCCCCTGCTGTTGTGCTCTTCTCTACTAAAAAGTCACATGCTGACATTCCTAATTGATTTCTTTTAAGAACTTTTGTTGAAGTTTCATGGTTTGGATAAAATATTCCTTCTTCCCTGTTGATAGGGTGGTGGTTTTGCTTGCTGGGAGGGCCCACAAGAGCTTTCTCCGGTTAGAACAGGTCTATTTTATTGTTTTACAAATGGGAACAATTGTCCCTGGACTTCTGTACTTGATAGTGATAATACTTCCCAGTAATAATGGTCATAGCCACTAACGTTTATTGAGCACTTACCATGTGAAGGGAAAGATATTAAGTGCTTTATAAAGATTAAATATTTGATCCTCACAACAACTCAATGAAATAGAGCTTACTATCTCCGTTCTCACATGAGGAAAATGAGATTCAGATGAGTTGTTAAACTTGGACTACTAAATAATAAATCTGTTGCCAGAATTTGTGTCTTTAACAATTTTTCTATAAAGCTATGAACCCCAAAATATGTATGTGTGTGCATGAATAATATTAAGTTGAACCATATGAAATAGCCATTTTGGAGGTCAGAAACTGTCCAAACTGACAGTATCATAAGATTCAATGTAAAACACAACACCCAGAATCCGGCAGCTGTGGTCACCAGACTTGATTGCCTTTATACTTTAGTGCTCTCTGCAGAACAGTCCATCAGTCAGTAAATGTTTTCTAAGCATAAAAGTAAGGGACTGAGCGTGCGAGTGGGAGAAAGAGATATGAATTACTAGAGGCAAAGGCAGCTCTCAGTTTCAGGGGACATGAGCCTGGGGGCAGGGCAAGGGGTGTGTGTGCGCATGTATGCGTGTGCATGCGTGTACATGAGTGTGCAAGTGTGTGTGTGTGTGTGTGTGTGTGTGTGTGTGCGCGCGCCAGGAATGAGCCTGGTGAGTGGGGTGCAAGCCCCTTAAAAAAGCGTCACCCTGTCATTGTCTTCCCTGTGCAGATGTGTGACCACTCACAGTTCTATTCCATATTTCTTATTACTGCCACAACATACTACCTTTAAAAGCAATGACTGAATAGATGTTCTTTTGAAGAAAGGACTACAGTCTTAACAAACTCCTATAACTCCTTTCTAATTGGAATAGTCAATAATCTTCAGACAGTATTGATTTCAATTCAATGCAAATTGACTTGAGAAAGAATCATCTCATGGTCCAAGCTCCTGGAGTCAATCCATCTTCTCATCTCACTTTTGCTTTCTCTCTCTTATCATCTGCTAGGATCAAAGTAGCATAATCCTGGTTCCCCTTTGTCACTATGTAACTTCTACAGCTCAGTGGGACCTGGCAGGGAGGGATGAAGAAGGTGCTGGAGAAATGTCCCACGGAGAATGGTGTCCCCTGGGATGGGAACCAGGCTCTCCTAGAGGTAAGCATGTAGGAAAGGCCATAGGCAGCACCAGAGGGGATATTCAGGCCATCAGAGGAGCAAGCACTTCACACCATGAGATCCAGAAAACAGGAAGCCAAAGCTTATACTTCCCTGGGAAGTCTTCGGCCATGAATCAGGAGTCATAACAAAGGAGTGAAAGGAGGGTCACACACTCAGAGGAACAACACAAAGAGGAGAAATGAAAGAGAGACAGGAAGATGGACCCTCTGCTCATCCCTGCAAGGCATGGCCACTACATGCTTTATTTTTTTTATTGCACAGCCCTATCAGTAAAAATGTTTTCAATACACCCCCAAATAAATGTGTTTGTTTATTGCATGTTATACACACTTACTAACATGCTGATATATAATGTACATTGTGAAACAGACATAAAAATATGAATTAAAAATGGATAAGATAAAAATAAGTAAGAGTAGAAGTTACATTTTCTTTCACACCCCTGAGGAATCATCTTGAGCACCCCCTGGGGTGGAATTATGCCATTTCAGAAGGCTTTGGATTAGAACAGCACTGCTAATAGATATGTAATGCAAATCGCATAGGTAATAGGTAATTTATAATTAATTTGTAATTTTTTAGTAGTTTCATTTAAAAATGTAAAAAGAAATCAATAAAGTCACTTCTAATAATACATTTTATCTGACCCAATATATCCTAAGGATCATCATTTCAATGAGTAATCAATATAAAACTCACTACTGAGATATTTTAAATTCTTTATTTTGCAATAAGTCTTTCGTATCTGGTGTATATTTCATGCTTACAGCACATCTCCATTTGGACAAGCCACATTTCAAGTGCTCAACAGTTACATGTGGCTAGTGGCTACGATATTTGACAGCACAGGATTAGAGGAGTATGACCCAGAAGGAATGGGAGTCCTGGGACAGGCTGGACATGTGTCTGTGGTCAAGGCTAGGAACGTCTGAGTAAGGGGGCTAACCTGGCATGGCCAGCAGTGTGAACTGTAGCCTTCCAGTTCCTTTCGCTAGGTGGCTGTAAAGTAAGCACATCAGGTTGCAGAGTAATGTGATTCCATTAAAAGGGAATTATACATGAGTACATAAATGTATGAACACAGTAAAATTCTGCATGGATACATATTAACAGTGAATATTGGTCACTTTCAGGATATGGGACTGAAGGATAATGGATAGTAGATTATTAAAATTTTCCTTATATGTATCTCTGTAGTTGTAATTGTAAAAATGTATATTTATTTTAAAAATGATTTTAAATGATAAATTCTTTTCAAGAACATGCATCTTTTTTCCCCCCAGTAAGTATACAATCTTAATCTTTGTTGATAAAATAATATTTCTTCAGTTATGGAGACCTGGATTTACCTGTATAGTCAATGTGTTCCTCGTTCCTCTTATTATATAAAAAAAACCTTTTCTTCTTCTCCTTTCTCTTTTTTCGTTTACTTCTTAATTTTTTTTTTTTTTTGAAAGGAGGATTGGGAGTAAGGGTATTGGGCTTAGGGTTGCCAGATTAAATACAGTACACACACACTTAAATTTGAATTTCAGATAAACAATGATAATTTTTTTAGCATAAGCATGTCCCATGCAATATTTCCTTTGAATAATACAGGGATAACCACAATATTTTCTTAGAACATACATATTTATACTAAAAAAATATTCATTGTTTATCTGAAATTCAAATTTAACTTAACATTTGCACTTTTACTTAACAAATAAAGCAACCCTATCTAGGCTGATGAATTAATGTTTTCTGTTGCTTATAACAGAATAGCTGAAACTGGGTAATGTATAAAGACATACAATTTATTTCCTACAGTTTTGGAGGCTGGGAAGTCCAAGGTCCAGGGGCACTTCTGGTGAGGGCCTTACTCTCCATAGAGTCCTATGGAGACACAGGGTGTCACACAATGAGGGCTGGGCGAGGAAGCATCAAAGTGCGCACTTGCTCTCCTTATAAAGCCCCTGGTCTATTTCCTGATATCCCATTAAACCATTGACTCATTAATCCATAATAGGTTAACCCATTCATGAGAGCACAGTCCTCATGATCCAATCACCTCTCAAAGGCTCCACCTTTCAACCTTGTCACATTAGGGACCAAGCTTCCACATGAACTTTGGAGAGGACAAACACTAAAACCATAACAGCTACCATTGTCACAAATGAGCTGCTATGGTCTCGAATGACTGTTTTTCTCGACACCTCAAGGAAAGAGCTGCCTTCAAGGGAATCGTTCCCATCAGTGATGTGGTAGGAAAGAGCTTCTAACTCCTCCTTCCGTGATACAATAATTATGAGAGTAAATTCATCTCCTTGTCTCTCATCCTCTCACCCTATTTTTCTTCCAGATGAGGTCTAAGTTCCTCAAATTTGAATTCCCCCTGTACAGGTGTTTTCAGAAATCTGACTGAAGATAGATATTACAATTCTTAAATGTCCCAAATAAGCACATTACTAATCATGGCAGGCAAAGTTACCGATTTTAGTCTCAGCCCTGAAAAAATTTAGAGTATCTGTGTTTAGCAAGGAATATGCTCCACTATTTTTATTACATACCTATATGCAGCACAGTGCTGGGATCATGGCCATTGGTCTAGATGTGTGTGTGTGTGTGTGTGTGTGTGTGTGTGTGTGTGTGTGTGTAGCTGGAAATCCTCACCCTGTACCAGGGTATTTCCACTGACTGTCACTGACTGCTGGTGATCAGATGGACATTGCCTTACATCAGGTTTGCAGAAAACAACATAAAATCTTCTGCAGTCTTATTTATCAAGTACAAGTTTTTAATTGTTCAGCCAAGGTTTTGTTCTTTCCTTTGGATGATGCAACGATAACCTCAGGCTCAAACAGCTCACTTGTCAATCCACCCCAAAATGCAAATCCTTAAGAAATTAGCTTGGGCACCTGCCTCAAGAAACCACAGTACTCTCTGGCATTTTAATAATACAAGAATCCTTTGATCCAGAGCTTTCGAATGTCTAATCCATTAGGAGAATTGCTTTTTTCATCACAGTCCTCTTTACCAGATTCAATTAGCTCTGTCAATAGAGTTATACCACAGATTGAAAGACACATGCTTGTCCCAGTCTCCAAATATTACTATGTGTATCTTGAGTTTTAGCATTCGAAAAATGAGGCATGAATATATAATTCAGAAAAAATAAATAAAATCTGTTACTAAACATATAAAAACTTCAACCCTATCAGTGCTCAAAGAAATAAGAGTTAAATTGAAATAACGTATTTTCGGGATGTGTAAATTTGGCTCCAGCATTGACATCTCTACTAGATCAGCTATCCAGCTTCAGCTTCTTCCTTTTCAAAAATCAATCCTACAGTTCCTAAATTTTAGTGTATTTGAAATCATATGATCTCATAGGTTCTTATCACATGTAGTCGAAACAATATTAGCAATATAAACAATGCATACTCATATGGAAAATCAGGTAAACACTCGATTTCCTTGTAAGCTTTATATGTTGAAATTCTACATTGTTTAAAGTAGACAAGAATATGATTTATTAAAGTGTAAAATGTTGCAGTGATTATGATTTTGAAAGATGTTAATTTCATGAAAACAAAATAATTACTAAGAATTTACAATTAGGTAAATAAATAGAAAAATATGTTTCTAGTTAATAATTTAAAATAATATGTTACCTGGGTAAATTTAGAAAGAGCATTATATGCTTTTTGAGGCAACACACTTATAAAAGTTTCAATAATGAGTCAGCATAATATATATATATTACTGGATAGGTATGAAATACATTATAATTTTAATTGTTTGGAATTTTGGGGTGTACTTGCATTTATAAAATAAAGTTAACATAAAGCAAAATAACCTTTAACTACTATATGTGATTTTTAGTTATTTAATTCCATTTAGGTCATAAATCACTGAAGAAAATATGATTTATTAATTTTTATATTATGAGGCTGAATTAAAATTACAATGTTTACTTTGTCATTAAGAAGAAAAAATGAATATTTTTCATACATTCTATATTGACATACAAATATTAAATATGAACAAAGAAGGAAAATTTTAGAGAAAAATTAAGTAATCTAAAAATATTACTTCCCTATCAATCACAAATTAAGGAGATTTTATTTAATATCACAAATGTTTAGATAAGAGCAAGAGCAATATAATAGCTGACTGTTCTGAGAAAATATTATTTTTTCACTATAATTCAGACTTTAAAAACTTAACTTAAATATTTAAATAATAAAATTTATAATTATAATTACATCTGTCAAGAAAATTTTAGAATATTTTTTGCATTCCTAAGTTTATTTCATAATGATGATAATATTTGGCTTTACCTTTTATTTCAGACAAGTATAATTTATAAAAAAATGTAAAATAACATTTTCCTATTTGTAATTTGACCAAAATGTTTATTCAGTGCGTGTCTAAATTTGCTATTTTGAAAAGCTGAAATTGAATCCTTCCTATTGGTAGGGTGTAATGAGACAGACACTCCATATACTTCTGGGAGAATGTGGAATAATTTTTTTTGAAAAGTAATTTGCTAGCATTTCTGGAAAAAAACAAAAACAAACAAACAAACAAAAAAACAAACCTCTAAAATGTTTAATAGATGGATGGCTTAGGCAATAGCTACCAAATAAACCTAAAATTCTCAATATACGCTTGCTATGGTTTGAACATTTGTTTCCTACAAAGCTCATGTTAAAACTTAATCCCCATTGTAACAGTATAAGAGAGTAATTCAGCTATGGTGTTTGAAAAGTGGGGCTTTTAAGAGATGATTGGATTATAAGGACTATGCCCTCATGAACAGATTAATCCATTCATGGATTAATGACTTAATGGATTAATTAGGAGGCTTGCAGTCTTATAGGGCAAAAAAGCACATGAACATGCTCTTGCCCTCTTACCATATGATGCTCTGTGCCACCTCAAGATTCTGCAGAGTCCCCACCAAGAAGAAGGCCCTAACCAGATTTGTCCCCTTTGCCTTGAGAAATAAACTGTAAGAAATAAATTTTGTTTCTTTACAATTACCCAGTTTTAGATATTCTGTTATAAGTGACAGGAAACAGACTAAGACAACCATAAAAAATACTCAAGAAGAAAAGAATAAACTGCAAAACCTATGCAGTTTATAGACATAACTAAAAGACAAGGAAATTCAAACTTAAAATTACTTTTGTGTAGAGATATAAGCACCAAATTTCAAGGAGTTATGTCTAAAATTCCTGCTGCAAGTCTTCACAGAAACCAAATAAAATACAGAAAAAAAGAATTTTAATGAAATAAGAGAGTTAGTGTCCAGTCTAAAATTGATACAAAAACCACCATCAGAGAGGAAAAAAGTCTACCCTAAGTGTGTAAATAGTGTATGTGTGTGTGGGGGGGAGGGGTGCAGTGGATTGACTGCTCCCCCCAGAAGTCACTGAAGCTTAATCCCCCCATACTGTTTAGGGTGGGAAATCCTATTATGATGATTGAAAGGTATGGCCTTGAAGAGATGATTAGATTCTGAGGACCGTGCCCTAGTGAATGGATTAATAATGGTGATCATGGGCATGGTTCTGAGGGCTTTAAAATGAGAAGATGTGAGACTCTCTCTCTTTCTGCTCTGCCATTCTGCCATGTGGGACCCCTGCATCACTGTCACAATCACAAGACCTCCACCAGATATGTTCCCTGGACTTTGGATTTCCCAGCCTCTAAAACTATAAGCAATAAATTTCATTTTCTTACAAATTACCCAGTCCCGGGTATTTTGTTATATGCGACAGTAATGGACTAATACAGAAAGTTGGTACCAGCGAAGTGAGGTGTTGCTTATAACAAATACTTGAAAATGTTGAAGCATCTTTGGAACTGGGTATTGGCAAAGGTGGGAGGAGTTTGTAGGACTCAGAAGAAGATAAAAAGATGAGGGAAAGTTTAGAACTTCTTAGACACCGGTTAAATGATGAGCAGAATGCTGACAGAAATATGAACAGTAAAGGCCATTCTGAGATGATCTGAGATGTAAATGAGAAGGGACTTATTGGATACTGGAGCAAAGATCACCTTTGCTATGAACAGGCAAGGAAATTGGCTGCATTCTGCTCATGCCCCAAAGTTTAATGGATCATGAAACACATAGGAGTAGCTATTCTTATGTTGGATAAATTAGACTTTAAACCAAAAACCATAAAAAAAGACAAGGCCACTATATAATGATAAAGGGATCTATCCAGCAAGAAGATATAACAGTCATAAATATATATGCACCCAACAATGGAGCACCCAGATATATAAAGCAAACACTATTAGGCCTAAAGAAAGAGATAGACCCTAATAGTGAGGGACCTGAATACCCCTCTCTCATTATTGGGCAGATAATCCAGGTAACAAATCAACAGAGAAACTCAGGAGTTAAACTATACTTTAGAAGAACTGGACCTGACAGATATCTACAGAACATTTTATCAGACTACAGAATATATATCCTTCTCATCAGTACATAGAACATTCTCCAAGACAGACCACATGCTTGTTCACAAAGCAAGTCTTGATAACTTTAAAATGATTGAAACCATCTCAAGTATCTTTTCAGACAACAATGGAATTAAAACTAGAAATAAATAACTCAGGACTCTTTACAAATACATGGAAATTAAACAACAGATTCCTGAATGACCTATTGGTCCGAGAAGAAATTAAACAGGAAATCAAAAAAATTTCTAGACACCAGCAAAAATAAAGACACATCATATCAAAACCCATGAGATACTGCAAAATCAGTATTAGGAGGGAACTTCATAGCAATAAATGCTTACATTAAAGAAACAGAAACATTTCAAGTAAACAACCTAATGTTACAGCTCAAAAAACTAGAAAAACAAGAACAATCCAACTCCAAAGTTAGTAGATGGAAAAAAACAATTAAGATCAGAGCAGAACTAAATGATATAGAGACCCCCAAAATGATACAAAACATCAGTGAAACAAAAGGTTGGTTTTTTGAGAAGATAAACAAAATAGACAAACCATTAGCTAGTTAACAAAAAAAAGAGAGAGAGAGAGAGAGAGAGAGAGAGATGAGCCAAATTATAAAAGTCAGAAATAAAAACAGGAGACATTACAACTGATGCCACAGAAATACAAAAAAAATCATTAGAGACTATTACAATCATATTCCAACAATTCTGAAAACCTGGAGGAACTGGATAAATTTCTGGACACATACAAACTGCCAAGACCGAATCAAGAAGAAGCAGAAAACCTGAAGAAAACAATAACAAGCAAAAAGATTGAAGCAGTAATCAGCAGTCTCCCAACAAAGAAAAGCCCAGGATCAGATGGCTTTATCGCTGAATTCTACCAAACCTTTAAAAAGGAAATAACACCAATTCTCTTCAAACTATTCCAAAAAATTGAAACAGAAGCCACTCTCTCAAACTCTTTCTATGAGGCCAGATCACCACGATACCAAAACTAGACAAAGATACAACAAAAAAAGAAAACTACGGCTATTATCTCCGATGAATATAGATGCAAAAATCCTCAACAAAATACTAGCAATCAGAATACAGCTACCCATCAAAAAAATTATACACCATGATCAAGTGGGATTCATCCTAGAGATGCAAGGATGGTTCAACATATGCAAGTCAGTAAATGTGATACACCACATCAACAAAATCAGGAATGAAAACCATATGATTATCTCAATAGATGTAGTAAAAGCATTTGACAAAATTCAACATCCCTTCATAATGAAGACTCTCAGCAAATTAGGTATTGAAGAAAAGTATCTCAACACAATGAAAGCCATTTATGACAATCCCACTGCCAATATCATCCTGAATGGGGAAAACTAAAGGCTTTTCCCTTAGGAATATGAACAAGACAAGGATGCCCACTCTCACCACTCCTATTTAACATAGTATTGGATGCACTAGCCAGAGCAATCAGGCCAGAGAAAGAAGTTAAGAGCATCCAGATTGGAAAAGACAGAGTCAAACTGTCCCTGTTTACAGATGACATGATTCTATACATAGAAAAACTTAATGACTCTATCGGAAGACTCTTAGAGCTGATTAATAATTTCAGTAATGTTTCAGGGTATAAAATCATTACCCCAAAATCAGTTGTGCTTATATTCTCCAATAATGAACTAACATAAAGAGAAATCAAGAAAGCAAGTCCATTTAGAATAATCAACAACAACAACAACAACCCCTCTCCCCCACAAAAACCAAAAAAACAAAACCTAGGAATCAGTTTAAGCAAGGAGAGGAAATATCTCCTCAATGAGAACTACAAATCATTACTGAAAGAAATTAAAGAGGACACAAAAAGATGGAAAGACATTCCATGATCTTGGATTGGAAGAATCAACATTGTGAAAATGTCCTGCTTCCCAAAGCGATCTACAGATTCAATGTGATCCCCATCAAAATACCAATGACATTCTTCACAGAAATAAGAAAAAAAAAATCCTAACATTCATATGGAACAACAAAAGACCCTTAATAGCCAAAGCAATCCAGAGCAAAAAATAAATAAATAAAGCTGGAGGCATAACATTACCTAACTTCAAATTATACTACAAAGCTATAGTAACCAAAACAGCATAGTGCTAGCATAAAAAATAGACACTTAGACCAATGGAACAGAATAGAGAATGCTGAAATCAGCCCATAGACTTACAGTCAACTGATCTTTAACAAAGGCATTAAGAACGTACATTGGGGAAAAGACTGACTCTTCAATAAATGGTGCTGGGAAAACTGGACATCCACAAGCAGAGCATGAAACTAGACCTGTGCCTAACGCCATATACCAAAATCAACTCAAAATGGATTAAAGACTTAAATATAAGACCTGAAACTATAAAACTACTAATGGAAAACATAGTGGAAACACTTCAGAAACTAGAACTGGGCAAAGACTTCATGAATAAGAGCCCAAAAGCACAAGTAACAAAAGAAAAAAAAAATAAGTGGGACTATATCAAACTAAAAAAGCTTCTGCACAGCAAAGAAAACAATCAACAGAGCAAAATGAGAACCTACAAAATGGGATAAAATATTTTCAAACTATACATCTAACAAGGGAGTAATATCCAGAGTATACAAGGAACTCAAACAACTACACACAAAACAAAACAAAACAAAACACCAAATAACCCCATTAAAAAATAGGCAAATGAGCTGAACAGACATTTTTCAAAGGAAGACATTCAAATGGCCAATAGGTGCTTTAAAAAATGCTCAACATCACTTATCATCAGGAAAATGTAAATTACAACCACATTGAGATATCATCTCACTCAAGTTAGACTGGCTATAACCAAAAAGACTTAGAATAACAGATGCTGGCAAGGATGTGGAAAGAGGGGAACTCTCCTACACTATTGGTGGGACTGTAAATTAGTACAGCTACTATTGAAAACAGTATGGAGGTTTCTCAAACACGTACAGATAGAACTACCATATTATTCAGAGCTCCCACTTCTAAATATATATCCAATGGAACGGAAATCATCATGTCTAAGGGATACATTCACTCCCATGCTTATCACAGTTCTATTTACAATAGCCAAGATATGGAACTAACCTAAATGTCCATCAGCAGATGACTGGATAAAGAAAATGTGGTATACACGCACTACGGAATATTACTTAACCATAACAAAGAGTGAAATTCTGCCATTCAAGCAACATGAATGAGTTTGGAGAAAATTATGTTAAGTGAAATAAACTAGGCACAGAGGGAAAAATACTGCATCCTCATTCGTAAGTGAGAGCTAAGAGAGAAAGAAGGAAAGAAAAAAAGACCACAGTGGTGCTTTGGACTTGTAGAGGGAGTGAACATATCCAGGGTTGCTGGGGGTGAAGTAGTGGAAAGGGAAGGAGGTATGGGAGAGGTTGGGTGGGGGACATGGAGAATAATGGAAATTTATGGTAATGGGCATGCTGATAGTATTGATCCAGTCATCACATCTTGGACACAGGTGGTGATTGTCAGCTTTGTATCCCATAAGTACACATAATCAATAAAAAAATTAAAAAGCTGCATGGCTACTTGTAACAGCCTATGCTGAGTTATGGCAGCAAAGCATGATATAAAGCCAAATTTTACAATTAAAAGGGAAGCAGAGCATGATTTGGGAAATTTTCAGCCTGGTCATGTGGTAGAGAAGCAGAGAGGATTTTCAGGAGAAAAATGAAATGGTGCAGCCCAGTGACCATTTGCTAAGGAGATTAGTACAAAAGAAAGGGATTATCAAGAGAAGGGGAAAAGGCCCTGAAGGCATTGCAGAAGCCTCTGAGGCCAACCCTTCTATTATGAGTTCAGAGGCCTAGGGAGACAGAATGGTCTCAGAGAATGGGCCTGAGGTATCATCCATGAGCTCAGGAAGCTGCTTACAACACCAGCACCCCAGCTGCTCTGGCTGCTCCAGCTGTGGCTAGTTTGGCCTCAGCTGCAGCTGGATATACAGCTTTGGAAAATACAAGATGGAAACATTGGCAATGTCCATGTGGTGTTAGGTTTACAGGCTCACAGAATGCCAAAGCTGTGAAGGCTTGGGAGCCTCTGCCCTGATTTCAAAGGATATATGGAAAAGCCTGGGGGCCTAGGAAGAGTTCTGTTGCAGAGGTGGATTCACCATACAGAGTTTTAACTAGAGGGATGCCAAGAGGAAATGTATGGTTGGAGTTGCAACAGAAAAACCACATCAGTGCCATGCCTAGTCAAGCCATGGGAGTGGAACTGCCAAGCAGACCCCAGAATTGTGGAGCTACCAGTGTGCAATGCCAGCTGGGGAGAGGTGAAGCATATCCTCAGACTAGGAAAGCCACAGGCACAGAGCTGCCTAAGGACTAGGGGACCCAAGCCCCAGATCAATGTGCAGAGAATGTCAAACATGGAGTCAAGGTACATGATTCACCAACTGTACAATTTTATGCCTGCTCTGCTGGGTTTTGAATGTTTAGGACACATCGCCCATTTCTTTTGGGCTATTTCTCCCTTATTGAATGGGAATATGTACACTATGCTTGTCCTACCGTTGTATCTTGGAAGTGGGTAACTTGTTTTGATTTTACAGATGGGATTTTCAACTTTGGACTTTTGAGTTGAAGCAAGTTAAGACTTTGGGGATGAAATGAATGTATTTGCATGTGAAAAGGACATGGGCTTTGCAGGACCAGGGGTGGAGTGCAGTGTATTGAAGGGACCCCCAAAGTAATTGAAGCTTAATTCCCACTGTAACTGTTGAGGGTTGGAAATCCTACTCTGGCAATTGAAAGGTGGGGCCTTGAAGAGATGATTAGATTCTGAAGACCATGCCCTAGTGAATGGATTAATAATGGTGGTTATGGGAATGGTTCCAAGGGCTTTAAAAAGAGAACACATGAGAATCTCTCTCTTTGCTCTGCCATTCTTCCATGTGAGACCCTTGTATCACTGTCATCATCAACAAAGCCTTCACCAGATATATTTCCTGGACTTTGGACTTCTCAGCCCCTGCAACTGTAAGCAATAAATTTCATTTTCTTACAAATTACCCAATCCAGGTATTTTGTTACAAGCAATAGAAATGGACTCATACAGGACAGAAGTGTACTGTTAGATCAGAGCACTGAATACAGAGAGCAGACTTAAATATATGCACAGGATGAAAGGATTCAGTCTTGGGAAGGCAGTGCTCCAAGGGGTAAAGAGGATCAAAAGAAAGAGAAAATTTTAAATACTTAAAGGCAAATGAAAAATTAATTTAAAAATAAATTAAAAAGTGGAATGATACACAACCCCTCTCTCCACTACTACTCCCATAAGCAAACTGACAAACAAAAGTCATTCAGTATGGAAACCATACTTTATTGAACTGACAGATGAGAGTGCTCTTGAATATATCTCATAAACCACTCCAAATCACCACAGCCCCATGAACAGAAATGCAGAGGCACAAATGATCTTTGAATATAGAAAATTCTTATCAAGAGAAAGAAAATGAGTATCTAAACAATTTAGCTGATGAAAATTCCTCCAGAAAAAAACAATGATGGAGCAGAAGAAAAAAATAAGAAAGCACTCCAACCTAAAAGTATTTATTGGTATTTTAAAAAAACACCTCGAATCAGAAAAGCAAAATAAGCAAACCACAACTGAAAAGTCAAAATAGAAGAAACCAAGCAGAGAAATGAGAATTGACTGTATTCAGGAAAGAAAAGGAAGAAAAAGAGGAAATTTATATACAAAATAAAGACCAAATTACAAGGTGCCTAATGAAGAATAAATTTTAATGATAACATAATTAGTGACATTAATGTAAAGCAGAAAAACAATCAAGAGAATAAAATTTATGTTAAGAAAGAAGTAAAGGGGTAAAAAAAATATTTGAATTGGAAGACAGGCAAAGAAGATCCAATTTTTGTAAAATTGTAATCCCTGAAGAAAATAAAGAAAACAATGAAACAACTTATATTTAATACTGAAATCCAAGAAAAATTTCTGAAAATACCCCCACCCCGAATTATACATGTTGAAAGGGCATATAAGGCACCAGAGAATAGTAACCTATAATGATAAATTCTGACAAAGTCCTATTAAAACTATCATGTGTCAAAGATAAAACAAAAATTTTTTCTTCAAGAATCAAAACTATAGAAAAACAATTGTAAAAATGGAAGAACTCAGAAAATTTTGTACCCCTGATCCTTTTTTGATAAATCTATGTGAAGATGAAATTTATCCAAACATGAAATTAATAGGAAAACTTTACCAATGATGAACTTTTAATATATTTAATTATACACATAAGACAGAAGTAGGGACAAGAGTGGAAGAATATGATATATTCCATGTGGTATGTGTTTTAAGTTCTGACAAAGTAGAAGTCATGCAAAGTTCAAAACAAACATATCAGTCTTACCAATACACATGAATGGGCTTAATTCACCTATTTAGAAAAAATATTTTTATTATGGCTGACAAAACAAGGCCCAACTATATTGTGATTATTTAAAAAAATCCTAAAACAAAATGTTTTAGAGAAGATAAACATAAAGGGATAGATAAAGTATAACAGCAAATGGAAGCAATTAGAAAGCAGATGTAGTGATAATTGATGTCAGACAAAGTAGAATTTAACAGCAAATTAAATGTGACAAGGTCACTTTTCAATTGTAAAAGTCACAATTTATAGTACAGATATAACAGTTATAAATATCTGTGCACCAAATAACATAGCAACACATTTTGAAACAAAAATTATAACAGAAACAAGGATACAAAAATTGAAATAGTAAGTAATAAAAGATTTTAACAGATTGCTCTTTGTATAAGGCAAATCATATGGGAAGATAAGTAAGAATATAGACCATTTAAACAGCATTGTCACTAATGTAGGTCTTATGGACATATATCAAACCTGATAATAGAGAATGTACTTTCTTCTCAAGTATAAATGGGACATTCACAAAATCAATCATATGTTACAATATGTTAGGTAACAAAAAAATCAGTAAGTTTTAAAAATATTATAAAGGATGCTATCTGCTTATAATGTAAAAACACAAAATATTAACAAAATAAAAATATTCTTCTATTTAGAAATTTAAAAGTATCTATTAAACAACTCTGGTAAATGAAATATGCAAATAAAAATTACAGAATTCCTAAAAAAAATATGTATCAGAATTTTTGGATGCATTTAAGCAGTAGTCAGAGGATATTCAGTCTTAAATCCTTTAATCAATAAAAATGAAAGATTAAAAATAAGTGGATTAAAATTCTAGCTAAAAGCCAAGAAAGAACAAAAAAGTAAAACAAAAGAAAGCAGAAGGAAAGAAATTGCAAGAAAAAACAGACACAAAAATTCCAAAATCTTTTGCTGGTTTTTGAAGAAAATAACAGCACAGACAAGCCACTAGTTAGCTTATTTAAGAAAAAGGAAGAAAGCATAAATCTATAAAATAACAAGTGGAAAGTAGAACTACTACTTAGAATAAATTTGAAAAATTATGAGATAATTCTGTATTTCTTTATGCAAATAAATTTGAAAAGCTGGATGAAGTACATAATTTTGTAGGCTGTACAAATACAGTTTACAAAAACTGACTCTGCTGGAGATAGAACATTTAAACACATAAATCTCCACAGAAGAAAGTGAGAAAGCTTTCGAGAAACAATCCCAGAATAGAGCACCATGCTCAGATGTTTTCTTGGAGGGTGAGGGAGTGGGAGGAGAAGAGGAGAGGGAACAAGGGGAATTCTACCATACCTTTAAAGATCGGGTAGTTAAAATGCTCCACAAATCCTTCCAGAGTATTAAAAATAAAGGAAAACATTTGAATCATTTTTATGAAGCAAATATAACATTGATACCTAAACTTGATGAAGATGGGACAAATGAAGAAGTTTACAGGTCAATATCACTTAAAACTATTAATGTAAAAGTTCTAAATAAAATTTTAGCAAACAGAATGCAAAACCACACAAGAAAACATATACTATGGTCAAGTATGATTTATTTCAGGATGCAAAGAATTAGGAAATTAGAAATGAGAACATCCTCTCTCTCTCTCTCTCTCTCTCTCTCTCTCTCTCTCTCTCTATATATATATATATATATATATATATATATATATATATCATATGTATATGATAATCTTTACAGATGGTAAAAAAAGCCTTCAATAGAATTTATCACCATTTCCTAATTTAAAAAAAAATACAAAGAAAATAGGAATTGATGGGTAATTTGTTAACATGATAAAAGATGATGGAACTTAGTCTTAAAGCCAGCATCTTAATAAAAAACACTTGAGGCATTTACCTTAATGTCAGGAATAAGTGAAAAATGTCCACTATCTCCCCTACTACTCATCTGTGTACTGGAGGTATTAGCCAGTGCAATTACATAAGAAAATTAAATTAGAGGGCCCTCCAAAAAAACAGAATAGAAGAAGTAACTTATCTCTACTTGTGGACTTTAAATACAGGGTACTGAGACAACTGGTTAGCCATTTGAAAAAGATAATATTAGGTCTAAACTTTGCACTTTTGAGTATCAGAAGAAACGTGTGAATTTTTCTTTTACTTGGGTATAGAAAAAGGTTTTTAAACTATTCCTCAGAATCAAGTGCAAAGAAAAGATTGATAAATTTGACTCTATAAAAAAATGCATGGTGATAAAACAGTATACACAGAGTCAAAAGACAATGAAAAAAAGAAAATTTTTGCAACATGTATCACAGACAACAAGCTAATACTTCTGATGTGTTAAGAACACTTGAAAAGGCCAACCATGTGCAAGAGACAAAACTAAATAATTCATAATAAAGAGGCTCTTAAGTCTATGAAAAGTTGTTGTGCCACACTTATAATAAGAGATAGTTAAATTAAAACTGTGCTGTGATATTGGCAAGGTTTTGGGAAAGTAGATGCTCTCATACATTGCTGGCAGAGATGTCACTCAAAGCAACCCTTATGAGAGGAATTTGGCAGTATTAAATAAAACTATGTATACGTTTTATCTTTTTGACCTGGCAATATCACTTGCAGGAATTTCCCCGAGGATTCAAAAGATTGTACACAGTAGCATTATTTGTAATTGTAAACTACTGAAAACAGCCTATATGCCTATACATAGAAGAGATGTTGAATAATCTATGGTATAACCATACAACAGAGTACTATGTAGCTGTAAAAAGAAAGAATAGAGAAAGAATTCTATGAACTGATATTGAGTGATTTCCAGGATATATTGTTATGTAATAATAATAATAAAAAAAAGAGTGTAAATAGTACGATACCTTTTATTTAAGAAGGGAGAATAAAGAAGAAAATAAACCTGTATCGGTTCATTTGTGCAAAAAAAAAAAAAAAAAAAAAATGCAGTGAGAATAAACCAGAGACTAATAAGATTGGTTACCCTATTAGTTTTCTATTACCACAATTTAGTGGCTTAAAACTAACTAAACCTATCTATTAACTAATGGTTCTGCAGGTTAGAAGTCCAGGTGGGCTCAACTGTGTTCTCTGCTGAGAGTCTCATAAGGCCAAAATCAAGGTGCCAGCTGGTCTGGGTTCTTCTTTGCAGGCTCTGGGTAAGAATCCACTTCCAAGCTTATCCAGGTTTTTGGCAGAATTTAGTTTCTTGCTGTTGTAGGACTGAGGTGTACGTTTCCTCACTGCTGTAGGCTGGAGCTGCTCTCAGCTTATCCAGGCCTATATTCCTTGTCACACAACCTCTTCATCTTTAAGCCAGCAATCGCATAACAAACTTTTTAAACATCTCTGACTCCCTTTCTGCTACCAGCCACAGAAAACTCTCGACTTTAAAAGATGAATCTTCCTTTTGCCATATAAGGCAAATATCTCATCATATTCACAGGTTCCATCCACCCTCAAAGAGCAAAGGTGGTCATTCTTAGACCTCTGTCCACCAACATTACTAATAAAACATGAGTGAGAAAGGGGTGTAAGGAATAGACGGAGTGGGGAGAATGCACTCTTTTGCATATACCTATGATACAGTTCTGACTTTTGGAATCATCTTAACATTTTAAATATTTTTTAAAAAATCAGGAAGGAGAGGAGAAAAAATCCTAAAATGTAATTCAGACAAAAGCAAATGAACCAAGCCTAATATCAAATGAATAATATAGCTATACTAAAGTGGGAAAGAAAACCTAACTTGAATAACTTCTAAGCATAGTATTTATATTATATACCCTAAGGCTAAAGGGAAAAAACCAACAAACTCTAAGCATTGAACTCTAGTCAGGAGTTCAAGAGGCATAGACTAGCAATTTGGAAAATGCTTTCTGTGTTTTGAATACATAAGTAAATATATTGTGGAAAATGGGTGCTGTGTTTCTCACTGTTGGATAAGGAAGCTCCAACTTTGGAAGGAGGGAAACAGTAGAATGAATCCTGTGCCGCTGAACTGAAATTGGAGGTATCAGTGCAAACTAATGGTTTTTGAAATATAGATATTAATTATATAGACAGACATAGATATTAAACATGTATGCATATGAACTTGCATGTATGAGTGCATGTGTGTACATATATCTGCTTTCTATCTCTGCTAATAGGACTAGAAGCAATGACACCCCATAGCAACAGATCTACATGCCATTTGCCACTAAAAGGAATCAAGGCTCCTTTGAGAAACGGCCGATTTGGGGGCCAGAGCAGGAAGAACACAAGATGAGTTGAGAATATCTTGTTGTGCCAAAAAGTAAGCAAGTGTTCAAAGAATAAGGTAGATATGTCAAATGGACAGAGGAGCCAGCTTAAAAGGGCTTGGACTGGTCAAACTCGGACAATTTGAAAATCAAAATAAATAATCATAGTAAAGAGATATAATTCACTGAATAAAATAAAATCCATTATCCTACACTGATATAAATAAATGAATGGATGAATGAATAAACAAACTAAATGGGTAATAAGGGTAAGTTTTTCTTACAGTAGAAAGTCAACCAATAGTCATAGAAATAATTCCACAGAGTTAGAACATTACTCATTGGTAACCATCATAATAATAATTGATTTAGGCAAAAGTCTTTAATGGATGCTGAAACTAATGGGTAAAATTTAAGGGTTAATTAGGATACTTACATAACCTCAATATAGCTCTCCATAAGATACTTATTAATTACTAGTTAATTAATTAGTAACTTCATAGTGATGAAATCTGGTAGACACTGCCTTAATCAAGTCATCAAAATTACCATCACCAGAAATGAGACAAATAGATATCATGTGCCCCTGATACAATACCCCGAGAAGGACACATCACTTCTGTGATGTTCTTGCCAAAATTGCTTAACCTAAATCTAATCAAGAGGCAACATCAGAAAAAACCAACTTCAGGGGCCATCTACCAATAATTGGGGCTTGCACTGTTCACGACAGTCAGTGTCACTAAAGACAAAGGAGATTGAGGGACTTCCAAATTAAAGTGGTCTTAAGAGAAATGGCATCTGAAAGCAATGCATGATCCGGAATTTCTTTTGTCATTAAAAAACATTATTTGAACATTTGGAAAAATGCAAATAAGTCCTATAGATTTGACTATATCCACATTGCATCAGTATTAGTTTCCTGATTTTGATACTTATTTTGTGGTTATGTAAGAGAATATCTCCATTTTTAGGAAATATGAAAGGTCTTCAAACAGTTCGTGGAAAGATTTGTAATTATCTTTCAATTCTCTTTTTCCATGAACTTTTTGAAGTACCCTTATACATACTGTAACATTGTAGTGTTTAGGAGTAAAGTAGCATTGTGTCTTCAACACTTTAAAATGGATCAGAAAAAAACTATCTATGCATATAAATACATATACATACGTTTTAGTCCGTTTTGTGTTGCTGTAACAGAATACCTGAGACTGGATAATTTATAAAGAAGAGAGGTTTATTTTGCTTGTGATTCCGGGATGGTTGCATCTGGGATGGGCCTCAGGCTGCTTCTACTCATGGCGGAAAAGTGGCAGGCAGCTGGAGGTTACAAGCAGATCACATGGCGAGAGGAAGCAAGAGAGAAAGAGAAAGTACCAGGGTCTTTTTAAGCAACAAGCTCTCACAGGAACTAATAGAGTGAAAATTCACTCATTAATCCCCCCTTCCCCAGAGAGAGCATTAATACATTCATGAGGGACCCGCCCCCGTGACTCAGTTTCCAACACTGCCACATTGGGGATCAAATTTCCACATGAGTTTTGGTGATGACAACACATCCAAACTCCATCAACATATGATATGTTATACATGTTTATATTTATGTAACAGCCCCAAATCCCACTTCTCAGCATCCGTCTCTAGAAATGGTTAGATTGGAGAACCAAGGCCTGCTTCCAGAGTCAGGGCTTCCTTCTGCTCTCCTGTTAAATATGGCTAATCTACACGGCAGGGTCAGCTAGAGGCAGAGAAAGTGGGACACGGAAAGTTCGTCACCTGAGGATGTCCCCGCCCTGGAGCTCCAGCACATCCTGACCACAGGATGGCATGGGATGGAGGGCAAGAGAGACAAGAGGCTGTGTCATGACTGAGCAGTTAGTGACCTTCAGTGCATTAGCATTAACCAATGAAATGATACGTTCTCCACAATTTCAGGCTCCCATGAATACCAAAAATCAGGAAAGTCTTGCCTCCTGTAGTCGATGGAGAGTCAGAATTTCCCTTTTCAGTGTGTTGGGGAAAGTTCTACCTCTCTGGACTGAAATGGGCAAAAGATGAGATGAAAGGATTCCCTCTACACCCTGAAAAGTTCTTCAGCCCCTGCTCCAGAACAGGATGGGGGAGAGAAACGCTGCCAATGCCTAGCCATAAAAAATTACACACTATAGAGACCTGCAGGGGAGACCCAAGCCTCCAGGCCTGGAGTTATGCTTGAGAAACAGTCTGTTTGGGATAAGCCTTTGCTAGTTCTGGTAGGACGTTGTCTTCTCTGGACACAATCAGAAGTCCCCAGAGAAATGAAGCATTCTCAGTACTCTCAGGTAGACAAAAATCCATCCTCTGGCTTACTAAAGGAAATAACCACCCTCACCAATATCAGTTACCTGCTTTCCCAGTTGCCTCTCCCTTAGATGAGTCCCTGTTTCTGTTAAACCCAGTGGTCACTGTCAATACTGCTAAAACGAACAGATAAACCTAGCTACTTAAAAAAAAACAGCTGGGCCCACAACTGCTAAAGCCAGCCCCCAACCTACCTGTCAAATCCAGCTGTTCCCTGAATAAATCTCCCTTTCCTATAATTGAATTACATCCCTAGCCATTATACTCTCTGCCTCTTCCTGCCTAGGGGCACCAGCCACCCAGACGGCCAAATCAGCAGCCCAGACCACCTGCCAAGTACAATGTGGAACAGTCTTCCACGTGGGGCTGTGCCTTTGGATGTTAATATGTGTGCAGTTACAGTTCATTCCTGGCCCCCTTTTAGGCACGTCTATGTTGCTGGTTCCAATGTGGGCCTCTGCTTCTCTTCATGCTAAATAACCTCCAAACTCAGGGTGGAGTTTCGGCATTGGCACTGTAAGGAAAGGCCAACCTGGAGCACTCTCATAAGTGACAAAAGAAAAACAGTGTCATAAGCAACAAGAAAAAGCATGTTTTTGCCTTGGGGACTGAACTAGCCTAGGCCACTTAGTCTGTGATAAGTCAAATCATCATATAAGAGAAGCAAGAGAGGAGGGGAGATAGCTGGGCTTCTTCCCTTTACAGGGGACAGTAATCCCACCCACCTGTAAAGCACCCCAACCCCAAAGCCAGACTGACCTACTGTCTTGGGTTGGTCCACTGCTCTTACCAAGGCCCCCAGGAGGCGATGCCAGGCAGCCAGTGTGAGGAGGCTGGAGAGTGAGGCAGGAAAGGAGGAAGGAATGCTGAGGGTCTAACTGAGCTGGTTACCACTGTGGGTAGTGGAGGCTAAACACTGCTGATGGCCCAGTAGGAACAGTGTAGAACGTGCTTCAGAATTGCTCCTCCAGAAGGTAGGTGAGGTCCGAGGTGGGTAGAAGGATTGTGGCACAGAGCACCTATATCACCTACTGCTACGCCAACCTCTCAGATTAGCAACTCTGTTCCCTTTCGTGAGTGTGGGGGGTGGGGTGGGTATCCAGTATCTTTCACTAGTTATCAAGACCAGGAAATAGGCCCTGGTCATATAGTACTGAGTCTAAAAGAAATAAGACATTTATATAAGTTAAATATCTTCTGCCTAATATGAGCAGAGTCTCGTCTGCTTCATGTTGACATCTTCTGAGACTCCTAGCATAGCCAGGGAAACTCCTGGATATATCATTTTTATTTTTTTAATGATTATACCAAGATTATAATCCTGGTGGAAAATTATAGTGGTATATTAATTATCTATTGCTGCATAGCCAACTACCCTAAGGTAAGAGGCTTAGAACAACAAACACTTGTTACCTTAAAGTTTCTGAGTCAGGAATTCAAGAGCAGCTTAGCTGGGTGGCTCGAAGTCTCTCACGAGGCTGCGGTTAAGATTTGACCAGGCTGCAGTCAACTGAGGGGCTTGACTGGGTGTGGATGATCTGTTTACAAGATGGCTCACTCACAGGGCTATTGGCAAGAAGCCTCTGTCCCTCACTGGCCATTAGCACGAGGCCTCAGTTGCTCTGTGCTCTCATGATGTGACAGCTGGCCTCCCCCAGAGCAAGTGATCCAACAGCAAGGAAGACGGCAGGAGGTGTGATGTCTTTTGTGATCTACTCCTGGAGCTGTACTTCATCATTTTTGCCCTAAGTCACTACACTTAGTCCATACTTAAGAGGAGGGGAACTAAGCTCCCTCTTCTAAAGGAAGGTATGTTAAATAATTTGGGTGCATATTTTAAAACTACTCACTGCAAGTGGGATGGGCAGACTACAGTCTGGAAGTTCCAAATTTTCAATTGCTTGAATGCAGCTGAAGCCCAAGCATAGTGGAGTAGTGAGATGTGGGTTCAGACGGACTCAAGCGGGAGGCTTGCTGGGGTGCTGCTGGTGCCGAGGCCCGGCCCCACGCTCAGAAGGGCCCCGCGTTTGGTTTAATGCTCTGCCGTTGCCATCCCGAAATTGAAATTTTTAGTAATTCTTAGTCATATTATCTTGGTACTGGTGTTTTGTAAGTGAAGTCCGGTGGGACCGTGGAGCATGCGTGTGAGCAGAGCCACAATCCACGTGTTCACTGCCTTTTCTTGCGGCCTCGTTTGTACATAGTGTTTGTGATATCCCATGAATATGAGATTCTGGTGGCCCCACAATGCATGGGAGGTCAGAGAGGACTTGAAGCAAGTAGGAAGGTACTTCAAGAAGCTCGTAGAAAGTGACATTAAGAGATAATACGAATCTTTCCGTGAACTTTTTGAAGTACCCTCTTGCAAGGTAAGTGTGTTGTGCCTACAACTTGAGTAAGAGGGACCGCTGACAGTACTCAGAGGTGACATTTCCCATTCAGACCAGAACTTGCTTTGAATACAGAAGGCAATGACATTCTAAGAAGCAAGAGTCAGCAAGGACCCCTGTCATGTCCTTTATTACTCACGTTACTTCCTTGTCAAGGGCTTGCACTGCAAATGATGTCATAGAAGGAAAAGTTCCTTTTCTTTTCAGTCCCTCTTTACTCATCAGTAAGTCAAAGGTAAAAAATGATGATAAAATGTGCATATATTAAGAAGTGTAATAAAAATACTTGAATTAGTTTTGTGCAGTTTACACCATTCTGGTAAGAATGAAATACATATGCATGTAGGGCTATGAGGTAGGAATTGTGTGACTTCAGTGATTCCTCATAAAAGTGAAATGCTCTTATATTTGCATTTAAAAGTGTCATTGAGCAATATTAGGATGAATGGTAAAATCTGTGCTAATAATTTATCATTTTAATTTTTCTTTACTTAGAACAACATTAAATAGCAAATTTAAAAAACACCGTGAAAAGCCAAGAGAGACTGTGGAAGAAAGGAAAAAAGCTTTGTATTTTACTACCTTTAATGACAGTTTCCCTGCTTTTCAAATAAAGGGTTCCATATTTCCGTTTTCTACGGAGCCTGAATATTATGTAGCCACTCCAGTCCTAGTTTGTTCTGTCACTGGCTTCCATTATTATTATTATATTATTATTATAATTATTCCCAAATGACTGACTTCTCCAAACTTTAGTTTCCTCTTCTATAAAATGGGGATCCCAGTAGCATGTAACTTACACGGTTGTTAGAAAGATAAAATGACAAGATGCTTAAAAAGTACTTAGCTTAGTGTCAGCCTGGCATATATTCAATGCATAGATGATGGTATTGCCAGTTGTTAACCACTGGAGGTATAGGAGAGGGATACAGAGGAATTGTAGAGAGCAGGGAATGGAAACAAAAGATAAGATGAGACAAGGACCCCAGGTCAAAAAGTGACTCAGTCTGAGTAGGATGGAGGCCCCCTCTGGTAGCAAGATCCATGGTTGGGTTGAAATTCCTTCAGGAGATGGAATTCTCCCTGTTTCTCTTGTGATGTTCATTTACTCTCTAGTTTACTACGTCTCAGATGAATTGTTACTATGATCCCTCTCTTGAGGTTTCTGAACTTTGATCACTGTTACTTTTTCTACCTAAAGGTGTATCTCATCCATTTGACCCGAGCCATCAGCTGAAAAGCAGAAGCTACCTTCGTGCTAAGTCCTTGGAAGCTCACTGTCTACCTCCAAATTCTCAGCCATCAGTGTTGTTCACTACATGTATTTGACTGGGCAAGAGGGGGAGTTTCCTCCTACCCATGGGCACCTTTGTCATACCTCAGATGCTACTCTCAGTTCTTCTGAGGGCATCTTGCCTTATCCCCAGAAAGTGCTGTCTCTCACAATTCCCAGAGAGATTATGGCAAGAGAAAACAAGAAACAAAAAAACCCTGCAAAGTCAAATAATAATAAAAGGCTTAATTACAGTCTCTTCTGCTGTAATAAGCTAGTTGCCTTCTTAAGAAATCTGACATTATCAGAAATCATATTATCAGAACCTCTGTTACCATGGGAAAATGCAAGTTACGAACAAGAGAATTTTAGATTAAAGGGGTAAATTTTTTTTTTCTTGAAAAACTGTGAAAAATAAAGTTGGTTTTAATAGTGCTAAGTTATTTTGTTATGGCTAAAGTAAGCTGAATATAACAACTTGATTATCAAGTGACCAAAACAAATCTAAATATTGCTGAGAAAATTCTCAAGGGGTCAAAAGTGTCTCAAATTTGCAAATATCTTAGTAAATTTTAGACCAGTTCCCCATCATTAGTGTTAAACAAAAATCTAATCTGTTAAATGAATAGCCAGCCACTCAGACAAAATAGCTGTGAATCCCTATAATGTCTTTGAAAAGCTTTTTCCCACCAATATGCTCATATGCTATGCTGGTCACCAATTGCAGAAACATTCTAACTTACTGTAGTAGGTATAGTGTCACATACATTATTGTAGTCCATTCAGGCTGTTATAAGAGAATATAATAGACTGGGTGGCTTATAAACAACAGAAATTTATTTCTTATAATTCTGAAGGCTGGAAGTGCCAGACGAAAGCACCAGTAGATTTGGTGTCTGATGTGGCACCTTCTTGATGTGACCACACATGGTGGAAGGAAGGAGGAAGCTCTCTGAGGTCTCTTTTATAAAGACACCATTCCCGTTCCTGGGGGCTACACTTTCATAACCTGACTACCTCCCAAAGGTCCCACCTTGTAATACCATCACATTGCACATTAGGATTTAACGTATGAATTTTAGGAGGACACATGCATTTGGCCTATAGTATACATATAATGAGGCTGTGTAACCTTGGATAACAACAGAAATGACTGAAATATGAAGAACTATTAACTTACAGGGAGCTAAGTGTAAAGCATACAAATCAGCATCATCAAGTAGTTTTTACAGAAGTCCATAAATGTTGCTTGTAAAATGGATGCTATAAATATTTAAAGAAGATACCATCACAGAAGCAAAATATGGTTTAAGCTAAGGGGAGAAGTTAAGAGTCATCAGCCAAGTCAGGAGGATTGACACAATCCAGGGAAAGAGTGAGTCCAATTTCAAGAAGAAAAGAGCTGAACAGGAAGAAGGAACTGAGAAACCAAGAAGCAGAAGAACATACAGCAGGGCCAAATGGTGTATCTGGAGCACAGATATTACGGAGGGAGTGAAAGCAGAAAAGGGTAGGAGAAGACAGTTGAATATTTAGTTTAGACACATATCCTTAAGGACACAGCCTGAGCACCAGTTGTATGGTCGAGTGCCGTGGCCATGATCTTCAACCCAAAGAATGCTACAGTGGGAGGAATCCCAGGACTCATCAACTCAAGCCACTCATTATCAGGAAGGTACACTGGGGCACAGAGAGGGACGTGACTTCTCCAAAGTTACAGAATTTGATAGTAACAGAAAAGGATATTCCAATTTGTAATTTGATACTTTTTGGTATTGTTGTTGCTACATCACAAAATCAATCATAGGTCAGACAGAGATGGAAAGCAGAAAGATGATCAGTTCCACTTGGAAATGGCAATTGTGGTAAAAGAACTAGCTCCAAATCCCATGTGCAAATCCACATCTGATTCTCTAGCACTTAAGAAGCTTCATGCCTGTGCTGGACACAAGAAAGAAGCTGTAGATTCAAAGATTGTTTCCCTCCTAGACTGTAAGCCCCTTAGTGTCAGGGACCAAGTCTCATTTACCTTTCCATTCTCAACCTTTGGACAATAGTCATCTTTTAATAAAATTGTGCGTCTTTCAACAAGTAATTCCTTTATCCCTAGGGTTCTTTGCATTTCTATTCCACTCATATTATATATAAATTCACTGAGATCTGAGAAGTGAAGAGAGAAGTCATAGAGATGGTCACAGAGCAAACTGAGCGTAGAACTCAAGTCTACCTTCCGGGGGCTTCTTCTCACTATTGCTGTTGCTATTTTTTCGAGGGTCCTAGGACAAAAGTAAGAGCTGAAGCAAAAATGGGTGCAAAATCGAATAGTATAATAACACTGCAGTTACATCATCTGAAAGGCAGGGTCTAGAAGGAAGATCCTGTGAACTGGAATATGACTATCTAAGGTTGGGACCGTTCATAGGTGTGTTGGCATTGCTACATCTAAGATCAGGCTTGGCATAGAGCCTCACACTGCTACTAGAGTAATGAACAGTATTACTCTAGCATATCCTGTAGTTAGACTGTTCAACAACATATATAGAGTGCCAGCTTAGTGCTTCAAACTTGAATTAAGTTGACAAAAGCCTTCAAAACAATACTGTGTGAGATAAACATGATGATTGTAGTCTGCGGCCTGAAATTTTTTTACTGTGGGGAAGCCAGTTTCAAAGATGATTTGAAGGTCAAATTAGGTCAACATCAAAATCACAGGATGTAGTAGACTGCAGTGGGCAAGGGAAAAGAAAGAGTTTTTTGGAGAACTAGACACTAGGGAATGGTCGTGCTCCTTGAGAGCATTATCCAAAGACAGCGGCAGTAAGTGGAATCCAATAATCAGGCCATGAAAGGAAATAATCTGAGCTGTGGATGGAGTAGGGGCAGGGAGAGCCATATAGTCTAGAGGCCCTTCCGAGTTTCTATTTCAGATCTTTAAATATCCTCAAAGAAGGGGGACCCCAAAGCCTTCACGGGACTCTCATCCCAGTTTATTTATTATACTAGAGCTCCAACTGTATGATAATTGATATTTCACCAGAACTGAGAGCCATTCATATGGGTTGGATTTTTTTTTTTTTAATTATTAGAGAAAAAGTAAGAACCACTTACTTTCTTGAAGAGTCTTTGCAGAAAAGGGGATAAAGCAATCTTGAAAAAGAGCAAATAAAATTATGTTTGTGAAAAAATGTCCAGATCAGAATGTAACTCCCTTGTTTGTGTTTTTTCTTAGAAAGCATTTCCATTCTGCCTGGTTTGGGGAACAAAGCCAAAGTCTGCTTTAGATGAAGAGAGACTTCCAGTAAGTTGGAGGTTGAGGTGGCAGAGTGGTGGGAACACAGGGAAGGTTTGTGGGGGGACAGCTCGGAAACCCATGTGCAAACCGGGAAGGGCGAGGTGCTTGGTATGCCTCATATTCTCACACTGACAAGTCCTCTGAGAAACTTTTAAGGGCTAAGGAGGGATAAGATTAAACTAGAAGACAGAGCCTAGACACCTCCCATTCCCTTGCATCAAATAATTAGCAGACCACAAAAGCAGGGTGGGGAAGGAGGGAGGACAGGAAATGGCTGTGGAGACAGGCACTATTTTCCCACTCTCCGTTGGTTAGACCTGACTAGATGTTGCAATAGCATCAATCTCAGCCTCAGAAGGGTGTCTTAGAACCAGTTCCTGGGGATCAAGAGCCATGTTCTTTCTTTCTTTCTTTCTTTCTTTCTTTCTTTCTTTCTTTCTTTCTTTCTTTCTTTCTTTCTTTCTTTCTTTCTTTCTTTCTTTCTTTCTTTCTTTCTTTCTTTCTTCTTTCCTTCCTTCCTTCCTTCCTTCCTTCCTTCCTTCCATCCATCCATCCATCCATCCTTCCTTCTCTCCAAATTACTCCCTTTTATCTATTTTCCCAGCATTGTGCATGGAAAAGAAGAACACAGGTCCAAGATTCAGAAAGGAAATGAGGAAAGATACCAACACTTTCTGAACGTATAAATGCACAAGACATTTTCTCCAGTGTTTTATCAACCTTCCTTATTCATATGACCTTCACAGTTCAGGAAACTTGGGCTTTAGTCCTGGTTCTCACAGCAAAGGGCTGAATAATTGTGGATGGGTCACGTAAGTTCTGTGCTCCTTACTGAGGAGAGTACCAGGCATATAAAATGGGGACAATGATATTTTCCCAGCTACCCCAGAGTGATGTTGTAAAAATCAAATGAGGTGATACACAAGAAGCATTTGGTGAGCTTTGAAATGCTGAGCATATCTAAGAGATTATTATTTAGTCAATAAAATGCTCTCTAAGACATAAGTCTCTCAGGTTCCACCACTTGAAAGATGGCTTTTTTTCTCCATTTACCTCAAACATGTATTCTGAATCCAATCCAAAGTCAGTTGGAAATTGGCCCCAAAGATCTAACCATATCTTTGGCACCAGCCAGCAAATCAAACCTTGCTTCCTGCCCCTGACTTTACCTGCAATGTAGCTTCCAAAGCAAGAAACCAAATCTCGAGCTCCCTTAATAATGAAACGAGGAGACCAAAAAGCCTCACATCCTACCATTGAGCTTGGTAAAGGAGGAGGAAGGATCGGTGGTGACAAGCGAGGGCCAAGTGCAGGGAAAAGGTGGGGGCTGGCGTCAGGAGGGAGGTCATTGTCCTGATCATGACAGCAGGGTCTTAAAGGATGGTGTGTCTGGGAGGCATATTTTCCATGGACAGTCAAGAATGCCAAATCATTCCTGGACAAAATAAGAGCTTCCAGAGGAGGACATTAGAGAAGGATACTGTAGGAAACTGGCAAGAATAAATTTTAAAAGGAAGGGAGAACACCAAATGGTTTGATCTCCTGCATGTGCCAGAGGCTGTACGACATACTAATACCTATATCTATGATCTCATTTCCTCTGGCCTGAGTCCTGCTTCCCTTGCTGCTGCTGTGTTCTCCCCCTGGAGAGCAGACAGCTCTGGGTGGGAATATTCCAGTAGCACAAACCCTGTAGGAATCCAGATGGTACCCACCCATTGACTGCTAGAAAAAAAATCTGGATCCGAGTGAGAATTGACAGAAAGAAAGGAGGATAGTTGGAGCTTGGGGTGGTAGAGATGATGGAAGTGTGTCTGTTAGAAAAAATTCCCAAGCTGCAACTCAGATTTCTCCACCATGCCCAGCTCTTGTCCCTACTGAGCATCTGCCAGTACTGGGCTGCACTACTAGATTCTGTCATTGTGGTTAAAAGCTGAGATAAGATTATATTCAAATCCTTGTTCTTCCACTTACTAGCTGTGTGGCCCTGTTTTGTCAGTTAACCCCTCAGACTCAGTTTCTCTTCTATTGAACAGAGTTAATAGTGCCATTACATGTTTAGTAACATTGAGATATGTATGGAAAGTGTTGAACCCAATGCCTAGTGCAATAATTGGAGTCTTTATTATTTTATTATTAATCATCCAGATGTCATCTCCTAACTATCACCACTTTCCTCAGGACAAGCATTTCTTAAACACTTACTATTTATCATTATTACTCATTATTAGTCACTGAGACTATGAAACAGAAAACTACTCAAGATTTTCAAACCACACAATCCCCGACCTCGAGGAGCAAACAATGTAATGCAAACAAATGGGGTAGATGTTCAGACCACAAGGACACATACTGGCTGGGGTCCTTTATTTGAAAGTGTGGCTCATGGATGAAGGGTGGGCTTGTTGGAGGAGCTCAGAAGACTCTAGGGAAGGCATTCAGAGGCAGCTCCTGCTGTTAGAAAGCTGCTGTGAATTCCCGGGAGTGGAGCCGACTAAGGGATCCTGCAGAGGTGACCCCTATCATGGATCTGCTGGTCACTCAGTGGTTTTCAAGCTTTTCCATGCTGCCTAGACTAGGGCTTTAAGGAGGTGTCTCAGAGGCCATTTGGTCGAGGGAAGCTGGGAGAGGCAATGGTCCTCAGCCCCCCTTTTGGGTCTCATCCAGAGTAGCTTTGGCTGTATCTGTTAAATAAATTTGAAATCTGACTTAGATTCAAAGAAAAGTTCAAGCTGCTGAAAATGCTTGGAGACCACCAGGCTAAATGATATCTAAGATCCTTTCCAAAGATGATATGATAGTGTTCTCTCCAGCCTATCTAGGTGCAGAGGTGCCTGGAACTGACACACTTGGCATCATGTTTGTCCATATACAGGAACTGGAGGCTCCATGAACATCTGTGGCTCTCCATCCACAGTTCTTTAATTCCACCAGGCTTTTCACCACGTGTTTCCTAATGCCTCTTTACCATCCAGACACTTCCCCACTCTCCCTATCAGTATAGCTCATTCCCACCAATTCAGAAATCAGAAAAAAGGCCAGTTGATCCAAAGAGAGGCTCTACCTGCTGAGATTTACTAGAGAAGCAAGTTCTCTGTTTGCAGAGGGACCGAGTGCAAACATAACAATAGGTCAGATAACTGTTGACTTTATTTCATTTGAACTCTATTTCATCATCCAAAATCTTGACATACAGGTCAGAGATCAGGTTGTCAGAAATATGCAAAAACAAGCCCTCCAGGGAAATGGGAGGCTGAGTGTCCCACCAAGGAGAACTTTCTATACTGTGAAGTCCCTGAGTGCACTCTTGGGCTGGAAATAGGGCCTGGTGTGAATTTTCTCATTGTGCGGGGACTCTCCTAGATTGGGTTGAGTTCTACATCCCGGCACAGTTTGGATGTAAACAGTAATTCAAGATCATCATGGCCTTCTTTATGTCTTCATGACAAAGAGAAAAGTCTGTGTTTAAAAAAGACATAGAAGAGAAAAGAAAACATGGCAGAAAGAGAAAGAAGGAAGAGGGGAAGAAAGGAAGGAAAACAAGAGATGGAAGAGAGAAGAAGGATCTTTAAGCAGAAAATAAGAATCACAAAAAGTAAATGAATCCTAGTATGCTTCTTCAGAATAACAGCCTGTGGTGCAATCATGACTCTGAAGTTTTAAAATTTTAAATATGTTTAATGGGTCATAAACTTGAAACAGAACACAAAGTTGTCAAGACCTATTCACAACTCTGGTGTCAGAAGCAGCTGACCAGGCACTTTAGTCACTGTATGCAAAGCATACACCTCTTCACGTTCCTAATGTCTCCATCCAAAATAGACCTGTTGTGTCATATTGTCATGGTCACATGTTAAGGGAAACACCCATCTTTCTGTGAAAAGAGTCAGAGTAGCAATGTAAAATAATTGCACTGCAAACTTTTCTAATTTTAGTGATGTTTCTTGTTAAGCAAATGTCAAAATTCAATTTCGTACATCGATTCATCCATTTCCTTGAGTAAAATGGGCTGAAATTATGATTTTATGATAAAACTCCACATGTTTATAAGTAAGAATTCTAATACAAATTTAAAAGTCTCATTCCTTTGTGAGGGAATTTGTCTCATATGCAACCTGGATATTTTGCCCGTAATTCCAGGAACTCTGCCTGGCTGGAAAGATGTTTAGAGCTCATTTGCTCCAAAGGGAGGAGAAAGTTACATGGTGCTGTACAAATAAGCTGGCACGAAGCCTTAAGTACATAGGAATAAGTTGAGACAAGATCTCTGAGCATTTCCCCTTTCCTCTAGAGTTTTTTTTCTGCTTGATCCTACTGAAACCTTCAGAGAGAAGCCCACTAGAATGTAGCTCTCCTGTGCATTGATAGAGCAGTGTTTTATTTAGTCGGTTCTCCAATGTTTATTAAAGTATGTTTTCTCAGCACTTTAAAGTGTCTCATAAGAAGCTCAAGATTTAATGTGTTATAGCCAAGAGCATGGGCCAAAGTCTACTGTGGTGTATGGTAATGGCTTGAGTTTTATCTTGCTCTTCAGAGTTCTGAACTAATTGTGACCTGGACCCAAGGACTCACTACCGATCATCAGCTTAATTGCTTGTGAAATTGAACTGGAGAGCATAGAGGATCTGAAGCCACAATAGACTGGCTGCCTTATACTTCCTCTTGAGATGAAAGTTGAAACCCAAGGCTGAGTCTGGTTTGCAGAGCTGCTGCTTACTCAGCCTTCCACAAGGGAAGCTGCGCCTTCTCCATATCCAGGGACAGAGAGAATCCTGGGGTTGCAGTGGGGTGGAGAGTAAGGCCCCTGTGTTCTGACCAGTGACTGTCAACTGCAATCAAGCAGGAACATGAATCAGTGGGACGTGATCCTCCTTTATCTTCTCGTCAATCAGAAAATCTCCTTCTCCCATGAGGAGAAGCCAACTGAGGGTGGAAAGAAGGTTGGAGGGGTCCTCAATAGTGATTCCATCAGGGCAGAAGTCACCGCTTTTCTTTCAGTCACCAGGAGTGTGGGCAGAGGGAAACTTACTTGTCTCCACACCCCTGTCATCGCTTATAGCAAGGACATCGGAGCAGGGGTAAGACAGAGTGGGGAATGGACAGTGCCTGTGTAAAATTCTCCTTCTGTCACGGTTGGGTGACTTTGGAAAAGTTCTTTTAACCTCTATAAAGCCTCAGTTTCTTCAAAAGTAAAATAGGGATAATGATAGTGCTTTCTTCCAAGTGTGGTTGTGAAGGCTTAAAGAAGCAACGAGCTGAAGTCTTCAGCACCATGCACGAGGAAAAAAGAAGACTATATATTCAATATTGCTGTTATTTGAGTCTGATGGAGGGAGGGTTTTTTCTTCTTTTTTAGATTATTATCTTTAATCAGCTTTTATTTCTGAATTATCCCAGTATTTTGGATATATAGCATTTTTTAAAAAGTGGCTTTATTGAGGTATGGTTGGTAAACAAAGAACTACACACATTTAATGAATACAATTTGATGGGTTTGGATATAGGCAAAGGGTTGGGTTTGGGCTTCGAAAGGAGCCTTCTTTTCTTATTTCTGCTTTTGTGCTTCATTTTCCTTCTATGCTTCAGTGATGGTCTTCTTTTGTAGAAGCCAAATCTGTTGTCTCTTGCAGAAGGCAAGTCTGTGGAACTGTATATAGGCAGAGATGAGCAACTTTCTGTCACAGGAGCACCTGTTTCGTGTAAAAGGAATTGGGAGAGTCATATAACCTTACATACTAGTGAATGTCCCCTCACCTGTAACTGGGCCACATTCATGAAGACAGTGACTAAGGAAGACACTGGTCTCGGGGAAAGACTTGATGGCACATCTCTGTTGTCTGAGGTGACCCCCACCATGAAGACAGAGCTGACACTGAAAGCAGTTAGTGACGCTCGTTTCCTTGGGATGCTGCTTCCTCTGGAGGTCCTCTGGTGATCCAAGTATGAGACCAGTTTCACATCCTCTGGTGAACCGCACCAACGGGGGAAAACCAGAGTTCACTGAATTACATTGAAAGGAGAGATAATGAGGACTTTTGAGAGTATGAGAATAATAGCTAGCACAGGTGGGCACCAACGTTTTAACAGATTTTTCAAGTAGTATATTAGATTGATTTTGTTCAGCGTTTTGGTTCTCTAGTTCGTGGATTCCTGTATTTGCCATGTTATATCTTTCCTTCTGTTTTTTCTCTTTATTTTTCCAAATAATTAAGGTAAATGGTTGGTCCAATTATTTTTACTCTCTTTTACTGATAAGAAAAACATTTAAGATTATGAATTTGCCCTCTAGTAAGAATTTGGGCACATCCCATACATTTAGTAATGCAATGTTTTGTGGTGCCTTTAGAAGTTTAGTAATGGAGCATTTTTAAATGAATGCTCATTGCAATTTTAATTTCCTTTTTCTTCCTATATTTATTCCATGTATGAGAAACTTTCTTTTTTATTACTACTAGTTGTTTGTCTTATACATTTTTTATTTTAATATCATTATTAATAGATGGAAAAAACTACATATTAGTGAAAAAATGCTGCCTGGAAGACATTAGCATTTATAAATTTATTAAGATTTTCTTTCCAGTGTAGTACATTACCAGTATTTTAAAGCATAATGTGGATAAATGAAAAGGAGGTATGGGATTTGGTTTTCAGATAACCACCCCCCTCCCCCAATATATATGATATATATAATATGATATATATCTCTATATATGTACATACATATTAGATACAAACATATATGCATGTACACACACGTACACATATGCATATATTAGGGTACATCAAAAAGTTCATGGAAAGATTCATATTATCTTTTAATTCTATTTTTCCACAAACTTTTTGACGTACTCTCATATATTAATATAATGTAATTAATTTTGCTGTTTTCATTTTTATTTATTTTTTATCTGTGTTATGTGTCATGTTAGTAACTTTTGTCTTTAATCCTGCATTTCGTTTAATGTGTATATTGGCACTGCTGTTTTTGCCATTTGTTTGCTTCATGTATGCATATATGTGTATGTGTATGTATGTATTTCTAATTTTTAAGGCGTTTCTCATAAAAGCAACGTGTTATGTTTTGTATTATGACCCAATCTAAGTCATTAAGTTGGGGACTACACGATGGGTGCCTTGGGTGTCCCTCCTCTCATCGCGTGTGGAGGTGGAACAGTGCAGGAAGTGACAACATATCCGTGGATCAGAGAGGCCGGGTGTAGATCTTGAATCTGCCTTTCACATCTGTGTGACCTCAGCACTGTGATGTATTCTCTGGGAGTCCCTGTTGATACATCTGTATAATTAAAATAATAATATTGCTCAGGTTGCTATAAAGATTCAGTTAAAAATAACAGGAGCAAAGACTCTAGCAATAGGTTGACAAATAGTAGCCATGCAATAAATGTTGGCCTGAATTTTATATACAGTGATAAGTATAAATATAATTCTATACATATATCCTATTATTTTAGGTTTTCTGTTTGTCATTTCTTACATTACATCCTTATTTTCTCTCTTTTGATGTATGAATAGGTTTTGTTTGCTTTTCTCTGCACTAATGATTTGAAAGACAAACATTTGTTTTTAATTTAGTAGTGGCCACATTTATGTTTTTCAAAGATATTACTTGAGTTATTTTTCTGTGATTATCAGAGCCAAAAATCTCTTCTCCTTATGCAATACTTATATCTTAGAATGTCTTTACTCGCTACCATCTTTTGCCTCCACCCATCTTTACTAATATAATCTGAGGTTTCCATTGACAATTCTTTTATAATAAATTGGCATTTGTATAAGATATATTTTTTACATAAAAAAATCATAGTTTCTTGTTTTGTAACCACATTTATTACTTGGAGATAATTCTGTGTTTAACAGATTTAATGCCAACCACCAGTCCTAATATACCATTACTTTCTAATTTTTAAGTTTTTCTTTTTTATTAATTTCTCAGTTTTCTGGAGTGTGTTATCAGGAAAACTCTTCAAGATGAAAATGTAAGTGAGCCTGGCAGTTGGCTCAGTTGGTTAAAGTGCAGCCCTGTAACACCAAGGTTCAGATCCCCTTACCCGCCGGCTGCCAAAAAAAAAAAAAAATGCAAAAACAAAACAAAAAATAAATAGTAAAGTTAAAAAAAAAAGAGTTCGACTTAAAAAAAAGAAAAAAGACAAGGTAAGTGATATATATGTTTTTTTAAGCCCTGATATATCTGGAAATACTTTTACACCTGACCCAGTATGACATTGCACACTACAACCTTTTTGTCCCAAACTCTGTAGACTTTACCCTAACACAATCTGGCTTTGTTGTGTTAGAGATAATTCTGCAGCAGACATAAATCCAGCCTTGTGTTTTATTTTGTTCATTGGTATGACTCAGATGCTTTTCTTGCCTCTCTCCCTCTGTCATACCAATGTGGAGGTGAGGAGTACGAACCCACCAGCACAAAAGGTTTTTTTTTTCCTATGATCTCAGCAGAAGGTGGTCTTGGTATAGAAATTCAGTTAAAACTTTACTTTTCACACACATTGTTTTTCACCTGAGTTGATGTGGTGATATACATAGTTGCTACATAGATCCTTAGTTATAACTTTAAGAAAAAATAAGGAATCACTTCCTTAACTGAAAGAGGGATCACAGGAAAAATGTAGGAATCAGCATGTCCAGAGGAAACTATGAGGTCCCGTGAGGAGGTCCAGATTTTAATCCTTTTCCATACCTAACCCCATCTCTTCAAATAGGAGGGTCTAGGATATACTGGTTTTTATTTTCTTGAATTAATTTAGTAGTTTATTCAATCACTCAGTCAACAAAAATAAATAAAACACAATCCCTTCTCTGACATTGCTTCAACTATACAGAAGGGGAAGAGTTTTGCATAAAAAGTTTACAACAAATCAACATAAAACATAAAATCATTTTGAAGAGTCCAGGTTGCCTGTCGGTAGTGGGTGGGGACTGAAGTGGGCTGTTCATGAGCATGTTCTGAATAAGTCATTTGGACCTGGAGGCAGCCAAAGGAAGGCTGGGTAAACCTGAATGGGAATATATCTGTAAAGGGCTGGACCACTGCTCCCTAAGGACCTTTCAAGTGTGAGCTCCTATGAGAAAGAAGGAATTTAAATAACAGCATCTTAGGACACCACTTATCTGAGTTGCCCCTGTCCTCAAAACTTCTCTATTTTACTCAGTCTTCCTGGGTGCTCTCCAAATCTCCAACATTCTTTTTTTTTTTTTTTGTCATTTTTTTCGTGACCGGCACTCAGCCAGTGAGTGCACCGGTCATTCCTATATAGGATCCGAACCCGCGGCGGGAGCGTCGCCGCGCTCCCAGCGCAGCACTCTACCGAGTGCGCCACAGGCTCGGCCCCAAATCTCCAACATTCTCACAGCCCCACTCCCCAGAGGTCCTTCCACCTCAGCCACCTGCAAAGCTCTTACCTATACGGTTCTGTAATTATTTCTCTGCCTGCATGTTCTTGTCTCCGGGAGGTTCCTAAAAAACTGGGATAAGTTTTAAAGTTCTAGAGAATAGAAAGATACCAAAGCCTACCTCTCATTCGGTTAACTTTGGTTTCCTCAGGAGGGTGGAATGGGGGTGGGGAGGGGGGTGTCATTTTTTCTGTATTTGCCTCCACGTGATTTGACTTGTTGCCTCCAGTATATACCATTCTACTTAAATCATTAAGAAAGTCAGTGAAAGAAAAGAAAAGAAAGGACAAGAAAATAAACAGAAGAAAAGAATAAGAAGGAAAAGAAAGTTGTATGTATCCTGCCAGAGTGGCCTGCCCAGAAAGATGCTGTTAACTATTTGTTGAACAAATCAGTTTTCTAATCCCCCAGCTTGGCTTCCACCCTCTGGGTTCACCTCTGTTCTCTCCTCTCCGGTCATTTTGCTCAGACAAGGCGGAACCATTAGTATTGCTACAACTTAGTTTCATTCTGCCTTCTCTGGCCCCACCAGACCAAGGATACTCCCCAAACCACAGAAGATTGGTTTTTTTTGTTTGTTTTTTCCCCTCCATTTCCCAAGTGGGAAAGAACAAAAACCCACAGATAATAGAGGACCGTTTCCTTTCAGACTGAGAGCCCCTGAATGCGCGGAGCTGCAGGGCCTCAAATTCCTCCTGCCAGCTCTGGGCCTGCTGCAGAATGGACTCCTTTGGTGGTTTGAGGCTGAGGGCCGAGCTCTTTCCTCAATGTGGGATCTTAAAGAGCTTCCCAGCTGCTCAAAGCCCCAATTTCCTCCCCCGCACATAGATGCTGCTGAGTCAGGGCTAGCCCAAGCATAGCGATGATGGGGTTGAGTTTGCCTTTGCTTCCGACCCTGCCTCCCTCTCAAGCCCCCTCCTGGGCTATCCTGGGCACTTCCTCTGCCTAGGCCTGTTTCCTCTCCTCTGTCCAGCAACCCAGGGACTGCTCCTCTTCAATTCCCACTGGGACATGCAGAGAGAAGTGGACTGTAGAGAGCAGGGCCCTGGAAGCAGACAGGCCCATGAGTTGTGTAAATTCGCACAAGTGCCTAGATTTCCTGTGCAGGCAGAGGAGGTGGGCAGCACCAGGGACCAGCAGGCTAAGTTGCCAGAGCACGCTGGACATGCCATGGCCTCTTGCCCATTTGTAAAATGAGCACGAGAATTACTGCTCACAGGGGAGAGTGGAGAGTGGTTGAGCCAGTGTATAGCACACTGGCAATGCCCCACATCAGCTCTCCACAGTATTTCATTTCCACAAGGGCTTGCTCTCTGATAATTTCTTCACATCTCTTTGGTTATGCCTCAAGCTAAACCCAGGGTATGGCTTAATAGGAGAGTCAGGTAACAGCTGTGCTTTCTTGCAGTGATTTCTTCTGAGACATGACTCCTGCCTTTGTTATCTAAGCAATTAGAGGCTGTGATGGAGGGAGAGAGGCAAATGCTTGTGGATTTGTGGAGACTGCCAGGCACAGGATATCTGATCCGCAGGAGTCTCCAACTCTGCTTATACAGGGATCTCTCATCACCTCCCCACAATCTGATCTTTGTCTCCTCCACCAAAAATGAATGAATGACATCTTACCTCGTCTTTTCACCAAGTCCATTAACAGGCAGATGGATCTTAAAATCTATCCCCCTGAGCATGGGCATTCTCCAGTCACACATCACTTAAGCTCAAGTCTGGCAAGTTACATTCTTCTTGTGAAGAAAGGAACTAAGATGAGAGAAAAAGAAACTAGCAACAGGAGAGAAAGCCCTGGGGAAGCTCAAATCTAACAAAATATGAAATGGGGAATATGCCAGGGTAGTCCATAAATGATTAATAGATAAACTGGTGCCTTACTGTTTCGTTGCATCTGAGGTTACCAGACTGAAGTCCACTCTTTCTCATTGGAGCAGCCTCTCTATCTCAGCAACTGATAAATGGGGCATTGGGGACAATGAGAATAAAGGGGAGAAATCGTAGGGCAAAATCAGCAACATGCTTTCCATGGCCCTTCACTGAGTCTGGGCTTCATACAAGCTAAATTGACTGAGCAGGTACTATTTGCACTGGGCTCTTTTGCAGTATTAAGTCACCTAATCTTCACAGCAAGCCCATGAGAAAGGTGCGATGGTGACCCCCATCGTAGAGGTGGGGAATGTAGGTCTTGGCAACATTATGAAACTAACCTGCAGTCACATGGCCAGGCCACGACAAATCTGGGGTCTGGATTCAGGCTCCTGATCTAACCATTGCACCGCAATGCCTCTTCTGCTGTCAGCTCAGTGTGACCTTGGATGGCTCTGGGTCTCACTTTCCTGGCTCTGGGTCTCACTTTCCTTCTCGACAACATGAAGAAGGTGAATAAAATATTCTCTACGTTCCCTTCTACCTTCCCCTTCCTATAGTTATTTAAGCTCTTTTCTTCTCCATTGCAAAGGGAGAAGATTAAATAAAGCCCAATTTTCAATCCCCAGGCAAGATTCCACCCTCAAAATTAAATATATATAAACATTCATTGGCATTCCCAGACTGCCACAAAATCAGGATTTTTTCTATAAATTGTCACCCCACCCCACCCATCCCTTCCACACTACCCCTGCCCTTTGGTATAGAACAAAGCTATACAATGTTACAGACAAAGAAAAAAGGCCTCTTCCTTTCTTTTGTAACTCCCAGCAGTCTGTAGTCATATCCATGATATCTGAAATACTTGCCCAGGACATTTCCTTTCCATATTTTTTTACCCTCAACATCTACTTTTCTGATGCCCACAGACAGGCTTGGGCAGGATACCGCCTTGTCATATTTGTAAAAATAATATTCACTTTTCATTCCTTTACATCCAAAGTGAGAGAGGAAGGAATTAACTTCATTTAAGCATGGAAAGTAAAATTGAACACAACATACACCAGTTCCAAAACCCCAACCAGTCCCTCACATTCTGTTGTGGTTGCATGGAGTTGAAAGGAAAGGGGGGAAATGCTATTTTAAGTTTCTGTAAAGCATTGAGGAAAAGTGCAGAAATACATCCAGACCCTCAAGTTTGTGCAAAAGACGTCCAATTTCATTATTCAGTGGAATAGCAGGGTAATATTAGAATCTCTGGCTTAATAAACAGCTATTTTAAAAAGAAAAACAGATACCTTATTATAGGGAGGGACTCTCATGCCATTGGTGGCCAACTCCCAGGAAGAATATGGGAAGGAATCTGCAGCCAATATACACAGCCTTAAAACGTTACTTCAAATTCAACTTTAAAAGGGGAATTTAGCAGCTGTGATTAAATTCTCTCGTCCCTGAATCTGCAAACACAGAAATATGCTGCTCAGGAATTTAGACATTTATCATGGGCTTTTAGATGTTTTAAAGATGTACATGCCTGCTTTTCCCTCCCAAAATACATAGCACTGGATTTAACAAGCAGAGAATGAACACATTCTGATAGCAGAAAGTTCCTCCTGTGTTGGAAGGGATGGAGGAAAATGAGTCAAAAAATAAAATTTGGGGGGGCTCCTTTTTTTACTCTTTGCTCAGTTAGGGTTATAAGTAGAACTCCAAATGGTTTAAATAATAAGGACAATTTATCAAGTTCCTTTCTTATTGAACAGAAGTTCAAAGTGTGGCTTCCACATTGGTTTATTCGGTGCTCACAGATGTCATCAGGGATGCAGCATTCTCCCTCTTTCTGCTCTGCCATCTTCTACCCAATCGGCACTGTCCTCGGGATCATCTCAGGGTCACAAGGTGGCTGCTGAAGATCCACATGTCACATGCAGGTGTTACAACTTCCAGAAGAAGAGGCTTTCTCTTCCTGTGTATCTGTTTTTAAAAGCGAGGAAACCTTTTCCAGAAATCTCCAGCACGTTTCCTCCATGACTTGTAGGCCGACGTTTTATCACATTTCGATTACATGACCAGGGTTGTGAAACCACTGTGACCAGCTTAGACCAAACAGGACCTTCTTCCCGAAGCACGTGACCTTGCAGTGGAAGGTGGATACTAAAAATCACCCACTACTCTAGGCTCCTGGAAGTTAGAAAGGAAAGAGTAGATATTGTCAAAACAACCAGTAGTGTCAGCTGAGCTCCACAATGGAACATTTCCCTTTGCGTTATTCTGCATGTTCAGAGAACTCCAGAAGAAAAAGTGTAGCAGATGTGGAGGGGGTCGTTTTCTTATATCTACCACAACTATATTTCCAAAATTGTATATGTTTATAAAAACAATGGATGGAAAGTAATATAAAAACTGAGACTTTGGAGTCTACACATTTTGTAACTGCAATAGTATGGAGGTTAAAAGCATACATAGACTCTGAATCCACAGTGCTGAGGTCACCTCCTGGCTCTCCCCCTTACCAGTTGCTGACTTTGGACAAGTTATTTAACCTCATCTGGGAACAATAACAGCACTTACTTTGTTAGGAGGACAAAAGGAGTTAATGTGGGCGCAGGGTTTAGGACAGGGCCTGCCACACAAAAATTGTTATAAAAGTATTAGCTATAGTTATTATCTAATAAATACCTTATCTCTTTACACATGAATACTCTGGAATCTATATCCTCAAGTCCAATGTGTATTCAAGAATAGTTCTTGAAGAAAGGAATGAATAAAAAATTACCCTTTCTCAACCTGTTCCTACACTATATTTATTTTGAACAAAAGACAAATTAACATTTCTTCTCTGGTTAGGTTTTACAACCAGTCCATCCAAAACTTAAGCAGATAGGTGGGCTCTGAATTAACTAGAATGAAGAGTCAATGTGGGCAGGGACCATATTTACCTCCTGCACTGATGTATCTTCAGCTACTTGACACATGAAGGCACTAAATATATGTTTTGTTTTGTTTTTGAATGAATGAGTAAGAGAACATGACAGCTCCTATCTCCAAGTCAACAGCAACAAGTATGGTTAACAGCACGGGCCCGAGAGAAAATTGGGAAAGTGAAAGCATGTTCCACTAGAGGATGTCAATCTTCTTTTCTCAAGTTCTTCCATTACCCCCTTTGCCATCCTGCTCTCCATCCTTTCTCAACCCAGCCCTCTCCCCCACTGAACTCGATGAGCAAGTTCACAGTAAAGTGACCCTGGCAAAAGGAACTCAGGGGTGTCTTCTGCTTCTAGCCATGACTGAGTAAGTCACACTAGAATTACCCACTGTCGTGGGTTGAATTGCATCACCTAAAAAGATGCTGAAATCCTAACCCCCATTACCCGTGAATATGACCTTATTTGGAAATAGGGTCTTTGCAGATGATCAAGTTAAGATGAGGTCATTAGGGTAGGCCCTAATACAATATCACTGTGTCCTCATAAAAAGAGGAAATTTGGACACAGACAGGCATAGAGGAGAGATGATAAGAAAAAACAGGGAGATTTCCATCTATAAGCTGGGAATGCCTCAGCTACCAGAAACTGGGGAAGAGGCAAAGAAAAGATTCTACCTTACAACCCTCAAAAGGAACCAACCCTGCCAAAGTGTTAATTTTGGACGTCCACCTCCAGAAATGTGAGAAAATAAATGTCTGTGTTTAAGTCACTCAATTTGTGGTGCCTTAGCAAATTAATATACCCTCCTACTGAAAACAACTGTTAAACTGGACAAAATTCACAAGGGAACTTTTTAGGTATTTGGACAACAAGCAGTGCAGGGCTGTGATTGTTGACAGGAAAGGAAATGTATGAGATAAATGAAAGTTGAAAGAATTAATCTGCAATACAAAAAATACTAAAAAAGGTCCTTCTGGCTTAAGAGAAGTGATATCAGATGGAAACTGAATCCACAGGAAGGATGAAAAATACCAGAAATATTAAATAAATGGGCATATACAATGATGATTTTTTTCTTCTCTTAACTTATTTGAAAGACAAAAGACTATTTAAATAAAAAGAATAACATTAAATTGTAGAGTTTGTTACTAAGTAGATGTAAAATGTATGTCAAAATTAGCAGAAAGAGTGGGAATATGATACATGGAATTTTACAGATGTAAGATTTACATATTTTAGGTGAAGTGGTACAATATCAGCGCTAGTCACTCTGTGATAAGTTAAAATTTCATATTATAATCCTTAGGGAAAACACTTTAAAATATAAAGAAGTAATAGCTAAAAAGCCAACAAATGACAAAAAAAGGAGCTCTAAAAAATATTCAATGAATTCATTATCAGGACAAGAAGAGGGGAGGAACAAAACCTGATAGGAGAAATAGTAAAGAAATAGCAAGATGATAGAATTAAACCCACGTGTACCAACAATTATATTAAATTATAAATGGACTAAATACTCCAATTAAAAAGCAAGGTTGTCAGACATGATAAAAAAAAAAAAGCAAGAGATTCACTTTAAATATAAAGACATAGATAGGTTAAAAATAAAATGATGAAAATGTAAGACCCGTGCACCATGCACAAATCCCACAGACCAGGACATCTCACTTCACAAAGACCATGAGACTGAGACCGATGCAATCAAGCAAGAGGGACTTTATTCCAGCATGCTGGGGTCACTTAGTCTCCTGGACAGAAGCGACCACGAGCTTACAATACAAGCACCTTTTCTACAGTTTTTATGAACAGATCTTTGTGACAGGATGAGTTGTTGGTTATCTGTGGCGCCTTTAGATTTATGGGTAGACTTTAGCAGGCTGGTACCCTGATAGATTTGTGGTGCCTTTAGATTTACAGGTGGGCTTTAGCAGACTGGTACCCCAATAAGGAACAGCGCATTTGTCAATTGTTTATCTTCCCCGGGGTCTGGCCAGGTGGCCTTTAGATAAGGAACTAGTCAGTTCCTGGAACTGGGTGGGGGTCATTCCCTTCCTTGGAATGTTTAGTGTGCTCAGGCCTGACCTTTGTATGGCCCCTTAGAAGCTGCTTTACTTAAGCATTTGTTACAAAACTGTGTACATTAAAGTTACATTTTTCTACAAGTCCCCTACAATTTCCTGCAATTTCCCTACATAAGAAAGATTTATCATGCAAAGAATAAGCACAAAGCAATAGTTTAGCTCTATTAATCCTAGAGAAAGTGCACTTTAACACAGAGGGATCGCCAAAGGTAAAGAGGCAACTTATCAATTTCATTATAATAAAAGAGTCGGTTTTCCAGGAAGATAAAGCAATCCTAAAATGCATATGTACCTAATAACAGAGCGTTAAAATACAAGAAGCAAAAAGTGACAGGACTGAAGGGAAAGACAGACATATATTATTTGAATTTGAGATTTTAGCACTTCTCTCTCATTAATTGATAGATCAACTAGACATAAAATCAGCATGACAGTAGAATATCTGAACCATGCTATCAATAAATATGACCTAAATTGAAATGTATAAAACATTCCACCCAACAACAGTAGGACATACTATTTTCAAGTGCGTATGGAACCATAACCAAGGTAGATCAAATGCTGTGCAATAAGTTTCAAAAAATTTCACAGGATTTAAATTTTACAGTGCATGTTCTCTGGGCACAGTGTAATTAAATCAGAAACCGTATGATATTTACAAATCCCAAAGTATTATGGAAATTAAGCAACATTATTTCTAAATAATACATGAATAAAAAAGAAATAAAAATAATTAAAATATTTTGAACTGATTTATTTTAAAAATACAATACACAAAAATATACGAGATGAAGTGCTTAGCAAGAAATTTTTACCATTAAATGTTCACATTAGGAAAGAAAAACTTTAAAAATCAATGATCTAAATTCCCACCTGAATATTTCACTGTTGTAAATTTTGTCATAGTGAAAAAGAAAAGATTCAAGGGGCTATCTCAAGGATATGGGCATTTCAAAGATTGAAACACACTCAAAGCAATGGAATATCCTTCTCTGTACCAAGAGAGGTGTTGAAGTTGGAATGGGTGGGTTGTGTTTCCAGTGCCTCTGCAGGGGCAGCGTTCTCCACTTGGTGTCTGTCCTGTTATAACTTCCTGATGCTCTTCCACAGCTGGCCTGATTATGTACATAAAACAACCCAACCTAAAAACAAAATCTGCCCCATCTCCCCTGCTGGATAGAGTCTGTGTTGAAACTTGCACTACTGCCGGGCTGATAACTAGGGCCATATCCTGGAACCAGGTCCTCCTTCTGGTGTTATTCTTAATGCATCTTCTTTCTGTTCTCTGTGTGTTTTTCTGCCTATGCATTTTTGTCTTAGTTTCTGGCTTCCAGGAGCAACAAGTAATGTTTAGCTAAATTCATTCATTCATTCTTAAGACTTTTCCTAAATGTGAATTTTGTATTTAGAATGCTGTGCTGTCTGAGGCCATGTGTAGCTAGTTAGTACAAACCTTTTGAAGATGGTGTTAGTGACTCCAAGCAACTAAGAATCAGCAGTGAATAATGAAATACTCATCCTGCATCAAACAACTTTCTAGCAGAACCTAAATCCTGCTTCCATATTGTGAGGGTCTGACTCCTCCCAAACAAATCTCCCCTTTAGACTCTACCAGCCCTAGGACAGATAACAGCTCTCCCTTATTAAGGGACTTGTTGCTGAGCATTATTTGGTATTTTGTTTTATCTTGGGTCAGAGGCTTCAAAGCCTCACCTCTTCTTTTTTTTTTTTTTTCTTCTGTAAAACCCCCATTATCTCTCCATATAGATCTGTCATTGATATGGGCCTATAAATACACATGGCCTTGTTTATACAGACATACAATATGTGCACCCGATTGCTATCTGTATGTGCACACAGGCTTATGTTTGGAAAAATCTTTTGAAAGCCAAGTTTGATACAGTGCAGAGGCAGCTGGTGGTGGGTGAAAGGAGTCACCGGTTATCAGTACAGAAAGCCTGGATGAGGCATGGATACTCCAAATGACAAGTGTTCACTGGGGGCTGGAAGGCTGAGATGCAGGAAAGAAAAAGAGGAGGGAGGGACAAAGAGAGTGAGAGGCAGGTACACACCCATTCAGTCCCTCTTTTGTTTAGCTTTCTCTACCAGCAGTGACATGCTCAAAATCAAAAGTCTCAGTGGAGGAACCTCACAGGCTTGCTCTGCCAGACAATTGTCTCCTGGCGCCTTCAAACTTAGCTGCCTGAGAGAGCCACTTGCTCCTAAGCAAAGCCTGAGGACTAAGGTGTGTGAGGGGGGAGGGGTGGAGAGGGAGAGAGTAATTAAAATAAATTAGAGGGTGAATGGGGGATGGGAGATCATGCCTGGTCCTGCTGCTCAGCCTGAGGCTCCAAGGCTTGAAAGGACAGGGCTGGACAGGATCATTCCAAGGAGACTGTCTTCTCCAAAAAATGTCCCCACCAACAGTGATGCACACACATCCTCCCAGAGCCTCCCATGCTAATAGTGCCCGTGTGGCCTATGGCCCTCAGATCCAGTAGCTTTTCAGGTAAGTAGCAACAGCTGCCAGTATGCATATATTTCAAACATATTGTTCCCAGTCTTTCTTATTTTGCAAGTGTTTTTATTTCTTTTTTAAATTAAGTAGATCAGTGGTTCTCAAATGGGGGTGATTTTCCCTCCCCCAAAGGGATGTTTGGCAATGTCTGGAGACATTTTTATTTGTTACAATTGAGGGCAAGGCTGGTTGTGTGCTATCGACATCTATGCTGCGTTGCACAATAAAATGAAGAATACCCAGGTACATTTAAGTTTCAGATAAAAAAATAATAATAATTTTTTTGACTATGAGAATGTCCCAAATATTGTACAGGTCATACTTGTTCTAAAAATTTTTCATTGTTTATCTGAAATTCCATTCTAACTGGTCTTCCCATATTTTTATTTGCTGGATGCTGCTAAACATCCTACGATGCACAGAACAACCTTCCTCTACCCCCCAACAAAGAATTATCCAGCCCAAAATGTCAAGAATACTGAGGTTTAGAAATTTTGCAGTAGATGATAGTAATATAATCACAGTTCAGATGCCAGACAGTAGATGATTTTAAATTCTGAACATATATACTAAATATGACACATATCAGATGAACACTTATGCCTCACAGAGTCATTAACATACATTTGTGTGTATAAACATTTCAACCCTAACTTGAGACCTTTCACAGCCTGTGGGCCTGTGCTTTCTCATCTCTTCACAGAATGGGCTAGAAGATATTTGTAGTAGGCTGAATAATGGTGCTTAAAAATATCAGTTTGTTATCCCTAGAACCCGTGAATGTTACCTTATTTGGAAAAGAAGTCCTTACAGATATGATTGAGGTAAGGATCTTGATATGGGAGTGATGTTCTGGATTACCCAGGTGGGTCTTAAATGCCATTGTGAGTGCCATTATAAGAGAGAGGCAGAGAGAGATTTGACACACACAGAGGAAAAACTGATATGATGGAAGCAGAGAAATATGAGGATGTTGGCCTTGATGTTGGAATGATGCAGCTGCAAGCCAAGGAATGCCTGCAGCCACCAGATGCTGAGAGAGGCATGGAGTGAACCCTCTTCTAGAGCCTCTGGAGGGAGTGCAGTCCTGCTGACATCTGGATTTCAGCTCAGGGAAACTGATTTTGTTATTCAGGCCTTCAGAATTAGGAGAGAATAAATTTCTATGGTTTTATGCCACCACACCAAATTTGTAGTAATTTGTTATAGCAGCCACAGGAAACTAATATAGTATTCTAGGGAGGGGCAAAGTCAGGGACTATTCTTCCCATGGGGGTGTGTACCAGAGATGGAACAAACATGACCTCCTGGTTCCTAGAGAGGGAATCAGAGGGAATGTGGATTTTGTTGACCTTTACCTTAGTGTCCTAATGTGGGGTATTGCTAGAGATTGTTTTTTGAGTTTGGTTATGGTCTGCAGGTGGAAAACTGGTGACCCCTCAGATCCCACTATGATTTTAACAGGAAACATAATGTGTGCCCAGTTACTGTGAAGCCCATGTCTAGAGCTTTGGAAGAAAGTTGCCTAAATGGAGGGTTAGGGAGGTCTGCCTCCCAGCAACTGTGACTCACCTTTGCTATGGCTGGTGAACTGCTCTTGGGGGAACAGAAGGCTTTTTGCCATGTGGTCCCATCTACGGCTTAAGCCATGAGATTGGGGAAAATTAATCTTTGGTGCAGAGAGAAAATATGCTATTTTGTGTTGTATGTGTTGTTTTCTGAAAGGCCAGTCATTTGAGGTCCTTTGTAAATACCCTGTAAAGAGACCAAGTCCCAGGGAATTGCTGCACATTTCTTTGAAAGCATCTGGACACTTGGCTGTGCTCTGGGGACGGGTGGCCAACAGCAGGAGAAGTACACGCTTCCAAATGAAAAATAGGAAAACATGTGAAAATGCCAAGAGTGATAAGAAGTCCTTATCTGTTGAGTAATAGAAAACATCCCGGGGTTATGACAGGGGATAAACAAGCGGAGACTGTGATCTGTTCTGGGTCTGCACCTTTGGACACAATCCCAGCTCTTCTCTTGCCTGTCCTAGTCAAACGTGGGACTTGGGTATTTTTCAGAACACCCCATGGGAGCGCAATGGGATTTACCAACTGGATATTGGGAGATCCGCAGTCACCTCTCTGTTACAGTAGTTTCTGAAGAGAGATGCCAAGTGACCCGCTTTCCTAGGATGCCATAGAGAGCAGTGGTGGTGGTGATGTGGGGGAAGCAGAGTGGGGAGACGTGAAGCAGCTGAGGCTCAGACAGCTGGATCCTGCTGGGCCCGAATATTCCTTGGACAACATGAAGATGGCCAGGGTTCAATGAGTGGTCAGCCTTCCCTCCAAGGGGCAGGAGGTTCAGAGAAAGGGCCTGCTCCACAGAACCTCTTCAAACTACTCATTGCTGTTGACCAGAAAAGCCAGGATCTTGGGGTCAAGTTCAAGAATCTCGGGAGGGGCTTTTATTCCTGGGTTGAAATCTAGACTCTGCCATCTATTGGCCTTGCTAATTGGACAAATTACAGTTAACCTCCCTAAGCCTCAGTTTTCTTAAATGTAAAACTGAAAGAGAAACACCTACTCTACAGGATTGTGAAGATTATGTGAAAAGACATATTTAAAGTGCTTAGCACAGGGCCTGGTATATGGCTAGTGCTCGACAAATAGTAGCTATTGTTAGATGCTTCGTTTGGGGCCCCGGGGAGTAATCAGGGAAGAGGTGGGTAGGGATCACTGTGTTTTACCCTGTACAAAAGTCCAGTATAAAGAGACTTTCCATATAAATGTATATATTTATATCACTATTCTTAATAATAGATATTACCAGTTTTTCCAAATTGGTCTGGCAATATGGAGCACATTATCATGCTAAGCAGCTGTCCTTTGCTTCATTTATAGGATCCCCACCTGTCACAAAGAATGCAAAACATGTTCCACAAATACATGGGACATGTCCTCTGTGCATGTGTGTGTGTTTAAAATATCTGGATCCTATTATGACAAAGTCAGCTAACACCTTAATCCAATATCTTTTATTTTGCATGCCTTCACCTTGAGTGCACACAGTGGTGAGCTGTACACAACGAGCACATGAAAACGGCTATTTCACTTTCTTTTCTTTCCAGCTTGTCATCCTCACTAGTCAAGAGAGGGTCATGCCTAAAGGTGCCTCTGGTGGCCCTTTTATTCTGACATCCTTAACTGCAATGTGTTTTGTGTTTCTGCAGCAGGACCACTGGCTGAGGGGGTTTCTGGAGTTTAATCTCGTCCCTTACCTGCATGACTGTAGTAAATTATTTCTCCTGGCTTGTGCTCCTTCTAATAACACATCTGCCCCACCTCTGTGTGTCTGGAGTGGAAGTTATAAATACATGTCATCTAGCTGCTCTCCTCCTCCAGTGATTGCCTGTGCTGGAGCAGGCTTCTCAGCCTCGGCGTTCTTGATGCTCTGGGTCAGAGAACGCTGTTGTGGGGCTGCCCTGTGCAGCACAGCCTGCTCAGCAGCGTCCTTGGCCTTTACCCATTAGATGCCTGCAGCAACTCTGATTTGTGACAAGCAAAACTGTCTGTGGACATCACCAAATGTCCTAAAGAGGGCAAAATCACCCCTGATTAAGGTAACTTTCATCTTCTGAACTAGTTTACAGCATCCTACATGCTTCAATTCCCACCCCCACCCCACCCCCCGCCTGCCTTTCTGCATGAGCTTCTACTCTCAACACCATCCTCTGCTCCCTGATGCAGCCACGTAGAAATTATCTCAGGTCCTTGAACATGGCCCTCTGTTCTCTCTGCCTGGAGTATCATAACACTCCCTTCCAACCTGCTGTTACCTCCTAGCCCCTTCCCAATTCTGAATTAGGGGCCTTGATATTTTTCCAGCTTTAGGACTTCCTCACTTCATTATATTTGCCTACACTTTCTTCTGTAACATGTTCCCTCTCCAATGTCCTCCCACTATAAGCACTGTGAGGGCAGGGGTCCTATCTCCCACAGTCATTTCTGTATCCCAGTAGCTAGCGAGCTGCCTGCATAGCACAGATCCTCAATAAATATTTGTTTAACGTACTACTTGAAAAATGACTCTGTAGAAGAAAGGAATTTCTCCTTTGGAGCTCTTTAATTTGTGGAGACCAAAAGTAGGCCTTAGTGACCCTTTTGACCATACATTAGAAGGCCTTAATTACAGGGTGGAGGTACTGGATTTTGAGGTTTATTTCATCAATTCCTCTGACTCCATGCAAGTTTATGCTTGAGCATTCTGGGCGGACAATTTTCATTAGCCCTTAACACATGATCATCAAGACATTTTTAAAAGGAAGAAAAGGGGGTCTGGAGCCGGCAAGCCCCAGAGGTGGTCTCTGAGCCCCAGAAAGAGCAAAGGCAGGACAGCATGAAGTAGCATGAAACAGCTCAGTGCACAAATAGTTAATAAGAAAGCCCTAGAGTATGAAATGCTGCTGACAAAAATCAGGACTATTTAGTCTAGAGGAGGAGATTGAGAAGCAGTCTGATAGTGGGCTTGAAACTGCGTGTAGCCTGGGGCCCTTGCAAACAATTCAGAGAGATGGCCTGTTTGAGGGGAGAAGACAGGCCCAAACTTGTGTCTACTGAGAGAGCATTGCTTGTTAAAGGAATTTAAGTAAGCACTTTTGAGGGTGTAATTTCAACTGAGCTTTTGTAGCAAATCTGAGGATAAAAAGTAAAACAAACTTTGCTTAGGGACTGTCCCCAAATTTCCCACTAACAAGCAATGTACCACGGATTTAAGTTTGAGACTTAACTGAGAAATTACAGGCCATCTGGTTTCTGCTTTTGGCTCCAGACAAGATAATATTCAAACTAATGCAGATGTTTTCTGCTTCTTAACACACACACACACACACACACACACACACACACACACACACACACACACACACACACACTCACACAACCCTGCTTTTACATGCAGCTTTACACACTAGTTCACGCTATTCCCCATCATACATAATGCTGGATATCCCTTTTTTCTAAGGTCTATTTTGCAATTATTTCTTTTACTGTTATTTATATATCTGGTTGCCTTTATCTTTCTTTGGATGAATTACAGAATGTTGGAAGAGAATTTAGAAGTCCTAGTTCAATCTCTTCATTGTGTAGAAGATGAAGCTGAGGCACAGAGAGAATAAATAACTTCTCTAAAGCTCAGAGAGACTTCAAATACCTGGGTCTTAGTCCCAGTTCTTTGATCAACTTCTAACAACATTCCCTACATAAATATATTACAGAGGCAGCATAGAGAATCAGAGGGTTCTAGAAAACTAGATGAGAAAATAATTGGTGGAGCATTTAGGATTCCTCTGATACAAGCAGGCTTTCCCAACCAAGGTTTCAGGCAAAAATCAAGCCCTACACAAAATGATTTGAGTTAACTCTTTTCTCAATTCTCTCAAGGGTGGCACATACCTAGGACCATTCTAGTTACATAGAAGTGAAGTTAATTACATACAATGAATGTCTTAAGGCACTGGGGATCCACTCTTTAGTGCAGGGCTTGGCACATGTTTTCTGCAAATCTTTTCAGCTTTGTGGACCATATGGTCTCTGTTGCAACTATTCATTCACCTTTGCCTTTGTAGCAGGAAAGCAGCTACAGACATTACACAAATGAATGAGTGTAGCTATGCTTCAATAAAACTTTATATACTAAAGTAGGTGGTGACTGAATTTGGCCTACAGGTCATAGTTTGCCCACTCCTGCTCCAGTGGAACCCTGATTGAAGAGGGCTGGGTACAAGCAACAGCAATGTATTCATACTGATCAAAGAAGAATTATTATTCAAGGGCTCATAGAATAACTCAGAAAGCAGAGGCCCTTGGGAAGTTCCAGGGATCCATTTATAGATTCCCCAGGGGTCCCCAACTAGAGAAAATTAGTAAGTCCTAATAGGGAGGCCCACTGGCCTCACTGGGCCAGGTGCCCACCACTTGATGGACAGTCTCAGGTTGTGAGGACACAGTACGTAGGAGAGGTGACTCTCCACATGAAAATTGTGGAGCTCTAGCAAGAAGGGAAAATGGATGTGGGCTACCAGAAAATAATACATGCCTATCATAGAATCTTTGTGAACATAGAGGGATACATCCTTTCTGAATCCTGGCATCAGAGCATTGTAGAAAATGTTAGAAAACAAAATAAAACTGCCCTAGAATCAGCTGCAATTTCAACTACCCCAAATTGTGATATCTCTAGCACAAGGAGTATGAAAGTGGATCAGGTAAGAACCATGGAGAGCCTGTCCGAAATGCATACAGCCACTCCCTGACTTTTCAATTTCCGTGCTTAACCAGAACTAGACCAGAAGCTCCATGAAAGGAGAAACTAGGTCTGGTTTGCTCCCCCTTTAATGCCCAGGACCCAATACACTGTCAAACATGTGTAAGTCCATTCATTCAGTCACTGGCTCACTCATTCATTCAACAAGTATTTGAGGGCCTGCTCTGTCCCAGGCATTTTGCTGGGCTCAGGGGACCCATTGGTGTGCAAAAACAAGCAAAAGGAAATGGACTTTAATTTAAAAAATTAAATAAATGTGAAATTATAATGAAATAAATGCTGCAAAGTAGCAGGAGAGGGATCTATCATATGTACACTTATCAGAAGTTGTAGATCTGGTAAGAAGAGCTTAGGGAAGGCTTCCCTGAGGAAATGATGATTCTGCTGAGTCCAGAAGGAAGAGTATGAGTTAAGGAGAAGAGGAAGTGGAGTCTCGAGAAAGAGCTTCCTCATCAGAGGGGACAGTACATGCCAAGACCACGCGGCAGGAGGGAACATGAAAGAAAGCCAGTGTGTCTGGAGCCTAGAGATGGCATGGGATGAGGTTGGAAAAATGAGAAGAGGACAAAATGTTTGAGACGTTATAGGGCCAGATTAAAATTTTGCCTTTTATCCTAAGAGTCTTGGGAAGCAGAGTGGGGAAATACAATTTGGAATTACATGTCAAAGATAGATCTTCAATTGTAAAGTAGACAATGGATGGGAGGGTAGCAGGAGAGGACACCAGATGAAGGACCAGTTAGGAAGCTATTGGCAAAGTCTCCATGAGAGGTGGTGGTCATGGACAGGAGGAGAAGTCATCGGATTTGAAGGACATTTAAAGGATAAAAGAAATTGGGTTGACTGATGGGTTGAAAGTAGGGGTGAGAAATAGATGGAAGTAATAACTCCTAGGATTAGTGCCCAATAAATATTTCTTCAACCAATCAAAGAATCTCTGTCCCTAAGTCTGAATACATTAATATCTCTTAAAATGTCTTCCTTTTTAGACATGAATTTAGTGCTCACTGACTACTGTACTAACTTACTGTAAAGGCTTTGCTCAAATAGCTCCGCTTCTGAGAAACCCTCACAACTTCACCTTTTCCCTTCTCTAGTTTACTTCACAAAACTAAACTAATCTTTGTAAAATGGGTGACTAGTTGTAGAGAGCACAGACAGGTGACGAGAACCCTGAGGGCAGGGGCTCGGTTCGGTTCACCGTGGGTTCCTAGTCCAGTGCTCGGTACACAACAGGGGCCAGAAAAGTTTGTTCAATTTGTTGAATTGTATTGGAAGCCTGTGTCTTTCCTCTTAAAGCTTCCAGTCAAGTTCAATAAAAGACAAAAAGGCACTAAAGAAGAATAAAAAGGAAAATCAAGCTAAGGAACTGATCCCAGGCTGAGGGGGTGTTAGAGGATAGGAGCGAATCGGGGGTTTTCCTGGGGGCTGAAGTGACCTACGAACACCTTGTGGGCACCACGTGGAGCCCCACCTGGACAGTGCCGCTTTGAAAGTGCCTTTGGTAACAACGTTCTGAACGGCTTCATACACACCTTGGGCTGGTCTCGAAGATTTCTCCAAGTCTGTGCTGAGGAAAGAGTGGGCTGGGCTGGGAAACAGCTTCCGCCAAGGCAGGCAGGGAGGAAAAAGCACCCACCGGGGCAGGCTTGGGGTGCCGGCCTCCCAGGAGCTGGAGGGGCCGCGGTGTAAGGAACGGCTGCCGGCGGCCCCTCGCCTTTCACCTTGACTTTGTCTCTTACTTGGCTGGGGGCTTGAGGCAAGTTGCTGAGCTTCTCTCAGTTCCAGTTTCCTCACTTGTTAAATGGGGTTGATAATAATAATAATAATGATGATGATGATGATATTTACATTTTTATAGTGTGTGTGTGAATCAAACAAGAAAGTACATTCAAAGGGGTGCAGTTTGGAAACTAAACAGTGGTACATATTTCGTTTTTCCGGGGCCCTCTGCAGAGAACTGCTGAATCCCAACCTCTGCGGGCGGAGTCACAGAGCTATATTGTTTTAAATTCCTGGGGTTATTCTGATATGCTTTCTGTTTTGAAAACTACACCTCCAACTCTCTAGGGAAAAAATGTAATTGTGAGGTTGTTGGCAAGGAGTTGGAGGAGCGTGGTAGAGGATCAGTGCCAGAGGGTTCAGAGATGAAAAAGACGGCATGAAGATTCCCAATCGCTCTTTATTTTTTCCCTCTCTTTAGATGCCCAGTGGCACCTCCAGGGTGAAGTCCTCATCATTTAACACTTATTTTGGAATCTTGGTTATAGTCTCCCTACCCCTGCTTGTCCCTCTGATGCAGATTTGGTTCTGCAGGAAACAGATCCAGGCGGTGAGGAGGGACTTCAGTCTGGAGTAGGCTCATGCTCAGCATCTGTGGGTGATGGCTGCAGGATGGGCAGAAGTTGAGCTGTGATGCAGTCACCACAAAGGCCTTAGCTGACCCCACGTAAAGCTCTGGACCTGGGGACAGGAGGGGCATCCTGGGGAAGTGCCCCACATGGAGGCAAGGATCTTAGACATTGGGAAAGGGGTGTGACCTCAGGTGAAAATTTCCCGGAGGTTGGCTGAATGCTCTCAGGGACCAACATTCTCAGCAGCTGGGAGAATGAGTGATCCAGTCCTGAAAGGGGGAGGGGGCAGTGGAGGAGAGAGAGGATCTGAGCAGTACATCATGGGCTGCACTGTAGCCTTGGTGCAACTCAGAGCACTGCTTTAAAGACTCCTATCCAGCATTCAGAACCTTCTCTGCTTCCCACATTGTCCACCAAAGAGGTGGGCATACAAAATTCAGCACAATCTACATCTGAGCTACTCTTCTAGACAGATTGTCAGCTGCTTCTGCATGCATTCCTTTTGCCCTAGCCAGGCTGGGCTGCTGTCCTTTTACTCTTTGCCCTGCATGTTGAATCCCTCCTTCCCTCTCATTAATTTATCACCATTTTTCAAGGTACATGTTATGGACGATTTAAATTGTTTTGACTGTCAACAATTTCCCCTTTTCTTCTGGTAATAGTATGTACTTCCTCCCCAACTTCCACCCCCACCCCCCACACACTTTCTTCTATTTTGTGCATGCAGTATCTTGGCCAGAGGAGCTAGCATGTGACAGGGTCCTAACCAATTGTGAAAACTGGGAACAATGTAATTACTTAGATGCCAAACACTTCAAAATTACTCCTTAAGTCAAAATCCTGTGAAAACAATTAAAATGTTGCAGATATAAGACATTAGGTCTTTCAGCTTGATTTCCAATAAACTCATGCTCCCCATTTTTAACACATCTCTAATCTAAGAGGGCTACGTCAAACGTTTTTATGGTCTCAACTATTCTGTAAAAGGAAAATAACCAGACCATTATATATATACAAAAAAAAGCAATGAGACTTAGTGCAGGTAATTGTGTATTCTCCCAATTCGAAAAAGCATGGCTTTGAACAAGTCAGCTTCCTCTCCTGGATTTCCCCATTTTTCATAGGAAAGGTGATTACTACAAGTGTTCCTTTCAGTCCTAACAGTCTGTGATTATAAGAAAAGGAAAGACGAGATAGAAGTTTACCATCTTCATTTCTTCCCATTCTCCTGCGCTTTTGCCCTACAGGATACAGTCTTATTGAGCATCTTGCAGTTCCTCAAATGAGGCATGTTCTCTGTGTCCAGGCCTTGAGGCGTTCTCCTTTCCCAATTCACTCTTTCTTGGACTGATTGATCCTTATGAATCCTAGGGGTATCAGTTTATGGGTTGCTTTCTCTGAGAAATTTCCCTTGACTGTTTGAATTAGGTTGGGAGTTCATGCTGGGGACTCCGGTAACATTTTGCACTCCTGTCAAAGTATATATCTCACTTTACGTATTTGTTCATTTAATTGTCTACATCCCCCACCCACACCTCACCAGACTATAAGCTCTGAGAGAGCAGAAACTCGTGGCAGAGACTTAAAAACTGACACTTAGATTAATTAATTGATGAATAGATGTGACATAAACAAATAAATGAAGAAATAGTGCATGGCCAATGACCATTTGCTCTGGTCCTGATTTTTAATTCAGATATTTATTAATCTTTTTTCCACCGTGGGACAGATGTTGACATCCAACTGAGTCAGTGAGAAAGGTCATTAACTCCACCAGAGGGAAATGATGCTGACCACAGTTTTAACCTCCTTTGACTTTCCAAGAATTGCTTTAAGTACATTCTGTTTTCGAAGATCAGTCTCTCTTTTGCTTCCAAAAGCCTGAGCTGGCCTGTCCAGCTCATCCCTGGCCCTGGTTGCAGGAGGTATATTGAGTCCTGCAGTTTTCGAGCCAGTTCTAGCAGAAAAGCAGAGACTGGGGAGTTTGGAGGATGCAGGATTTGATGTTTTTGGCCTCTGGATGCTCCCTAATTATTATTTTTAAGTATCCTGAGAACAGATCAGGATGAAGCATATTAGGAAAAAGTCATGAGATATAAGGCATAACTGACCTTCCACTGCAGGCACTCCCTTGGGGAAGGAGTCTGGACACATCCTTCAGTGAAACAGGGTAGAACTTGTGTCTGCTGAACCTAACCAAATGCAGTTTATGAATCAGCTTTTCCTTCTTCTCCTCTGCCCCTGCTTATTAATAAAAACTGGGTTAGGTGACACGTGTAAGAAAGACCCAGTCACCAAAGGTAACGTGAACTTGCTGCCTTCCATCCCTATACATACATTTGTTCTCCTTACATATGTATGTAGGATTCTGTTCCAGAATCACGAAGGATCCTGACTTTACCCCAAGTTGGATTACGATTAACTGTTGAAATCTTAAATCCAAGCTTTGAGCTTTTGGTGGTAGAGGTCAAAGTCCCAACTGTGTCAATTCCTTATACTGGGAAAGGAGGGACTTCCCTCTCTTGGCCTCACAAGCCTTCAGTGAGTGCTAAGCATGAAAACAGAGATGAAAGAGCCTGACACAGACACTAACCAGAGTGGGTTCCCAGTCATTCCTTCAGTCATTTATATGGACCAGGGACAGAGGTGACCAGGGACAGCCCCCGTTTATGCGCGATGTCTAGCATAATTATTAACAGCATCCATTTTTCTCTAAAAAGTGTCCCATTTGTATGATAAATTTTATGGCCAACCTACTTATGACTCAGAATACAATGGAATATATTTTTAAGTTGTCCACTCGAGGCTTCCTCTGAAGAGACCACATCTGTTACAGACACAATTTCCCACAGGCACTCAGCTGTTTCTCATCTTTCTGTCACCCTTATGTCTCCTTTTCTTAAGCCAAAGTTAATCTTACATACTTTTCCCTCATTTGTACTATGAGGAAAACTTTTGAGATCACAAAGAAGTGGTATAGAAACCACCCTACCCTGGATCTCTTGTCAGGGTCCGACTAATTTTGATTTTTCCCCACATTTCTTTCTAAGGAAGTCATTTAGATCTCTTAAGACAAAGCCCATAATATTCCAGAGTGCCAGAATCACAAATGAATGTGCGGGCCAAGAACAGGGATGGCAAACGGCAGGTCCTCGGAGAATCCAGCACGACATGTTACACATGATTCAGGCGTGAATGGTTAATCAGCAAATGCTAAAGGGGAAAACCCGCAAGTGAGGGAAGTGTAACAGCATCTATGCCAGTCCAAAGTAGTCAGCACAGCGCAGACAATGCTTTGTCCATCTATCTGCTAGACGACTCCAGCCTACTTAAGAGAAACATTGGTAGCAGACTATGTTTTTACTGTTTCAATGAAGGAACAGTTAGGCTGAACAGGAGAGCCAAATGATGTGTTTTGACAAGGAGAATGGGTTGATAATCACTACTGTGCCATTCTAGAATATATAGCTAGGTAAAGGAAATGGTGATGTTTTAACTTTCAATATTACTTTTCCACACAGTGCTTTATATATACAAACTTCCTTCAGAGTTTGACACCATTTTTGATTTGAGCTCGGTACCACATGCCTCCTAACCTGGCTTGTTGGCTGTCGTCTTTAGTCTCTTTTTCAATGAGCTGCCGTGCACAAAATCTGGTCAGCACAGCTTGGAGCACTTGGCCCTCGACCATCCCCAGGCCAGAGCACTGCAGATGGAATTTAGAGCCTGCCCCTCCCGAGTCCTTCTTTCTCTGACATCTCTGTGAGGTTGGGCCCATCTGCCTGGCCCCCCATATGTTTCAATAAATGCATGACAGGCACCAGAGCCAACTGCTACAAGAGATTTCAAATAATAATAATAATAATAAAAACAGTAATAATAATAATAATAACAACAACCAAGGAAAATCTGCAAAGAGCAGACTCTGTTCATGATGTGGTATGTTTTCTAAGCAGATGTGGAGGGGAAAAGGAAGAGGGGAAATAGAGCAGAAACCAAGAATAACATCCAATTTGGTGCTGCCAGCCCATTCCAGGTCTTGAAAAACAGGAGACCGTTATCCAGCCTAGTTTCTGGGAAGGAAAGTGGATCTGTATATTTGCTTGTAGGTTCAGGAGGAAGTTTTTGCTTGCCAGGGCAGCGGAGAGCCACACGTTGCCATTGGATCAAATGGACTTAATGTGCAGCTGTGGTCTCACCCAAGTGGGGAGCTCATTACTGCAGAAAGACACTGACTGCAAACCCGGTGACTTCATGCCGAAGCTATAACTTATGGTGAATGAACAATGACTCTTGGAGATGAGGCACACACATTGGTCAAACAGACAAAAAAGAATTGAGGCCCCTTTCAAAGGTCTGCAGGTTGAACCTCTGCAGTGTGACAGTGGTTCCAGAATTGCACACGTAGCCAGGAAATGATCAGACAGAAGGAAAAAAGAAAGAAAACACCCACCTTAATGTGCACAGTACAAAGATCTAATGCATATGGTCTCACAGGACGTGTCAGAAAGCTGTCCAGTGCAGTCTTTCCCCTATAGTACACATTCATCTTATTCAGATTCTCAACATGTAAAACTTAGTTTCAAATAGGTCAACTGACTCTGTAGAAGTTGTCTTTTACCTCTAAATAGGAGTGACATTATCCTCTCTTTGTCAGGTGACTTTCCAATACTCAAATCTACCAATAGGAAAGTGCTTAATATAACTTTTTAAAAAATTTATTTATTTTTTTAATTTTATTTTGTCGATATACAATGTGGTTGATTATTGTGGCCCATTACCGAAATTAATATAACTTTAATAATCCACTGCAGGATTTCCTAATCCCCACTAGTTGAAAGTTCTTCACAATATGTTAGCTATTCATTAAACTAGTTGGAAAACATATATAAATAAAAGAGGAATACATTATCATATGGCTACTTATAATTCAGGGGAATGTAGTTAAAAATTATGATCTCTCGCTATCAGTCCATGCTTTGCCACTAACATGTTATGTGACTTAGGGCAAGTCAGTTAACATCTCTGAAACTCAGTTTCCCCATTTACAGGAATAACAGGGCTGGTTCCATCTATTTTATATGGCTATTTTGAAAACCAAATGTAAATAATGTACAAATGATTGGAAAAATATAAAACGTGTTTGCAAATGCAACTAGAGTTATAATTTGAGTATGGCAAAGACTGGCTCACTGATGACTTACCCATTACATTAAAAGATTCGCTTTTTACAAATTTAAAAAATAGTAAAGGAATCTCCTACAATTCTTTCTTTACCAGGAAAAAAAAAAATGCTTCTAGGGCATTTCCTTCAGTTCACATTCCATTTTGCAGACTCTTTCAAAGTTACAAAAAGAAGTTAAATTTCAGTTGTGGGATGAACATGTTGACTCTATCTGGGAGGATAAATGTCTGTTTCCATTAAGCAGTCCCAATTTCAAGGACTTCATCTGAGCCATAAGCCATCATTCTCTACTTGGAAGGCAGAGAAATAAATTCTGACACAGGATGGAAACTCAAGAGGTTGGCAACTCACAAAGATTCTTTATTTTCAAAAAGTACAGAGAGAATTGGACTGGCGAACAACAATCGTGCATGTGCATGTGTGTGTACTTGCATGTTTTTCCATTTTAGGATAAAGTAAATAATATGAAAGCAGTAGGTAATTTTCCCAACGTAGTTCAAGAAAAGCATGGCTGGCTTCAGAGAAGGGGACACCAGGAAAAACTGAAAGGGACGAGTGTATATACATCGTTTGGGTTTAGTTACTCGTATGACTGTAGATTCTGTTGGTTGACTTTTCAGTATCTCACCCTTTCCTCCTCTCTAATAGATCAGGAGTTATACCCTTCTTCACAAAACCATATGTTTCACATCACAAGCACGGTTATCCCATGGCCTTACCAGCGACTGATTTTGAATGGGTATTTGCTCCTACTTTTGGGAAGCCACCGATACATGGGAAGAAATCTTCCGGGAGGTTTGTGAAGATCTCTTCATTTTTCTTATAATGAAGTCTTTTGTTCTGCTGGAAGGGATCAGGACTGAAATGAGGCCGACTTCTCGTGATCCTAACTGGAACTAACCTGAGGTTGGCAGAGATGAAAATTAAAGAGATTCTTTTAATAAAAATGAAGAGGTCCTCATGATATCATTGAGTGGCCGAATAGCCAGTGCTGCAATTGCTCTGTCTCTGGATTTATTTTTGTATGATCTGTAAACATCCCTGTAACCTTAAATTTGAGTTGGGGGTTTCTATAGTTGACAGCCCATGTTATACTGATTCATTACCCATGTTTAAAACTTGGTGCTGATACTGTCATGGCATTGAAATGATGCTGAATGAGTGACACAAATAGACTGAGTTGGTGCTATGTAATACAACATAAACAAATGTGCACAGTACAAAGATCTAGTGCATATGGGCTCACAGAAGTGCCAGAAAACTGTCCAGCACAGACTTTCCCCCATAATATGCATTTGTCTTATTCAAAGACTCGACATGAAAACTTAGTTTCAAATAAGCCAACTGACCCTGCAGAGGTTATCTTTTCCCTCTAAACAGGAGTGAGATTACCCTTTCTTTGTCAGGTGACTTTTCAAATAGATTAAATGCCAAATGGATTAAATGCATTCTCTGTCCTACACGTCCTGCTAGGTTACTGAGTTAAAGACCTAATTTCTGTTCTTAAAGAGCCCAGGATCTAGTATTTCATGATGTTAAGTACATGAAATTGCATTCTCACAAGCAAAAAAAGTGTACACTTATTGCTCTGAGTCATAATTTTTCCCACAAAAGAACCTCTGCTGTTTCGTGTCTCATATTGCTTATTTACAGTGATGTACTTGCTTGTGTATATATCTTTTTCAAACCATGTAAAATAAAAATGAGTGTTTTAGAGTACTACATCTTGGCTCAATTAGGACTTTCTAAATGGATTATTGTTTTCCATAAAGCACCTGTTATGGACTAGGCATGATGCCAGTGGCTTTAGGGGATATAAATTTTAAAAAGACAGTCGTTGTCTTTGAAAGGCCTACAATTTTAGGAGAAAAGATGTGTAAACAGATAGTTACCATATAAGTCAATATGGGCCATCTCAATGGCACAAATGAGAAACACATATGGAGCAGAAGGGAAGACAAATCATTTCTGGTTGATGTGATCAGGCGAGGCTCAATGGAAAACATGGAATTTGAGCTGCATCTTGAAGAACATAGAGGCTACCAACAAGCAGTGAGAGTGCAAGGCACAGCACTATGGATGGAAAAAACAACACACCAGGGTGGCAGAAGACACTTGCACAGCATGCTCACTGATGGGGGCTCATCACAACTTGAAATCACCCAGAAATGGGAGGGGATGCTTGAAATATTTGGATGATGAAGCCAGACTCCAAAATATCTTGACAGGCTGGAAGGATAGACTGAATCTAACAAGATGAATATGAACCGAGCTAAATATACTGTTTTGCATTTGATTATGAAAAGGAAAAATGTTCACAATCATAGCTGCTTATGTGAAAAAGACCTGTGTTTTTGTCAAATGGGAGCTCCATGTGAATCAACAGCATCGTTGCCAGAAAAGCTGAGACACGCCTAGGTCATATTTCTCTCCAAAAATATAGGATGCCTGATCTTTTTGTTCAGAAGTGATCATAGCATACTGTGTCAGTTTTCTGTTACTGCCACAACAAATACCAAACACTTCGTTGTTTAAAACAACACAAAATTATTTTCTTACAGTTCTGGAGGTCAGAAGTCCAGTGCAGGTGTTGGCTGCATTGTTTTCTGGAAGCTCTATGGGTGAATCCATTTCCTGCTTGCCTGATTGTTGGTGGAATTCTGTTCCTTGGGTATAAAGGACCAAGGTGCCTATATTTCTTGCTGGCTATAAGCTGAAGACCATTCCCTACTTCCAGTGGCCACCACATTCCTTGGTTCATGGTTGCCTTCCTCCATCTTCAAAGCCAGCAATTTTTGAGTTACTTTCACATCACATCTTTCTGACCCTGCTTCGATCATCACATCTCTCTCTGCTACCAGGAAACATTTTCTGCTTTTAAAGACTTATGATGAGATTGTACCTGCCTGGATTATCTGGGATAATTGCCTCCTCTCAAGATTTGTAACCTCAATCACATCTACAAAGTTGCTTTGCCATCTAAGGCAACATATTTACAGGACCCAGGAAGTAAGGCATGGACATATTTGGGGGACCATTATTCTGTCTACTACATACTGTCCTCTCATCTGAACTGTTCTGCTCAGTGCTGGGTGCCACGCTCTCAACTGAATGTTGATAGGCTGGGGCAGATCCATGCAAGAGTGACCACGGTGGTTAGAAAATTTAAATCTATATTACATAAGGAGAGTTTGAGAAAACTGGAAACATTTTCCCTGGATATTTGAGAATAAGGTGAAGCATAAATGCTGTTTCAAATCATCTTAAAGCCTATCACATAAAATGGATTTATTCTGTTTCACAGAATGTAAAGCAGTATCAAGAGGGGATAAAAAGGACAAATTTTAGCTCAATATAGGGAATGTGATCCATCATCCCCCCAAATGGCCCCAATAAACCATGCATCTTGGAATTTGTGCCTTTATGCAGCCCCTTCCCACACTGACCTTGGGCTGATCCATGACTTGCTTTAACCCATAGAAGGCAACAGAAGTGGCCATGCAGGACTTCTGAGTCCAGCCATTGAGAAGCCCTGGAAGCTTCCATTTTCATACTTTTGCAAACCTTGAGCCATCAAGTCAGGAGTTCAACCACCCTACTGGGGAACCACATTGAAAGACCATGTGGCGAAGCCAGATGGAGAAGGGAGGACCTAAGAATACATGGTGAAGGAGAAAATCCTGTGTCCCAGCTGAGCCCCCACTTGACTGCAACATCATGAGAGACCCCAAACAAGACCAGCAGTACTGTGCAGCTGAGCCCAACTCAAATGATCAACCCATAGAATCAAGAGCTAAATAAATGGTTGTTGTTTTAAGCCACTAAGTTTTGGGGTGATTTGTTATGTACCAAAAGTTAACTGATACATGTGCTCAGCTAACTATATTTGTGTGTTTGTGCACATGTCCAAGCACATTTTGAGTTTCTCATCATACAAACCAGAGTTTGTTGGTTTTTTTTACTTTTGATTGCAGAAATATACCCTTGACTTTCACAAATCATTTCAGCTTCTTGTCTGCATTGTGCTTGACTTAATGTGTCGTTTATAGACACGTGCCTGTGTATATTTCGTTGTCCTAACCTGGTGTTTTCCTTGATAACTCAAATGTGTGGAATACTCTTAGTCATTTTGCTGTCATAATTCATCTACCTTTAAAATATAAAAAATTTTAAAGTATATTTAAACTGAAACATGGGTCAAAAGTTAAAGACAGATGGTTTAAAGGGTATGCTTGAAATGAGTGAAAATATACAAGGTCATAAGAGAGAAGCAGAGAAACCAGAAACCCCCTGTCTTAGTTCATTTTGTACTGCTATTAACAGAATGCCTGAGACTGGGTAATTTATAAAAAACAGAGATTTATGTCTCAGTTCTGGGAGTGGGAAAGATCCAGGGGCCACTGGCATCTGGTGAGGGCTTTCTTGCCGTGTCATTCCATGTTGGAAAGCAAAAGGGCACGGGAGCGTTTACACGAGAAAGATCAGACCCAGCCTCAAGCCCTTTTTATGATTGGCATTAATTCATTCATCAGGGTGGAGCCCTCGTAACCCAAACACCTCCCATTAGGCCCTGCCTCTCAACACTGCTGCATTGGGATTAAGTTTCCAGCCCCTGACTTTTGAGGACACATTCAAACCATAGCACCTCTGCAAGGTATGCATGGACATAGTGTTGTTGCAGACAACACCATGCTGAACTTGACAGCAAAGATGATTGCACTTCCCCGATAAGAACAGTAAATTGGGAACAAGTATTGATCATCAGTCCAAGCAAACACAGACATATTTGCACTTTGAGTTTTATTATTGTGACAATTCAAATGAACCTAAACCTGGTGTTTTCTTTTTCTAAAATAACTATATGAAATTATAAGCTTTGCAGTGACACTTAAAAAAGAAACATGCAATTTTGGACTAAAGTCTCCAAAGTTTTTGATATCTGAAAAAGGAGAAGGCATAGGGATAAAACTGTATTAATTATGACTATTTTTGATACAGTACTTACTATGTGCTAGGTTCCATGTAGAGTACTTTACATATAGAACATCTTTTAAATCTGACAACAATCTTATAAATTAGATGCTGTTATTTTTCTTATTTTATAGGTAAGGAAATCACCAGTGAAACAAATTTTTATTATTATTTTTTAATTGACAAATAAAAATTGTGTATATTTACAGTGTACAACATGATGCTTTGATACATGTATACATTGTGGGAGAGTAAATCAAGCTAATTAACATACTCATTACCTCAAATACTTACTTTCTTGTGGTAAGATTTCTTGTCTAGTTGTACTTTGGGGGGGGGAAGCTTTTTTTTAACGATCAGTTTCAGAATCACCTTGATAAGCTCAAATAGTAAGAAAAATATGGTGACGTTCTGCACCATGGTGTGTCAGAACCTATTTGTGATGGGGGAGAAGCACCTAAGTTGAAGAAAGTGTCATTATCAAATAACACTATTAAGTATTCTAAAAAGACGTATCGAATAACTGCTTGAAAGAACAAATCTTTATCCTACAATGTTCTATGAATGCATGGATTTTAGTGGTTTGACTCATTAAGTGTTTTATATTAATTTATTTTTAATGAAGATGTGTGTGAACAAGTAAAAAGAAATCTGTGGTGTGGGAAAGTAATGGGAAAACTATAGTAATAAGAAAGAGACAGTGCTCAGCTCCTTAAGCACACTGCCATTTAATCTTCAAAAACATCTTCTAAGATCTAAGACAGGTGCTAAGTCATCTACACTTTATGCTGTCAGGAACTGTTCTAGATGCAGTCAAATCCTGTATTTCATTTATTCCTCACAAGAGTCCTGCATCATCTTTACAAATAAATAAAATGAGCTCTGAAAGATTAAGTGACATGTTCAAGTTCTTGCAAGTAGAATGAGGTGCAGGTGGCATTATAGTTCACATTTTCCTGATTTTGCACATTTTACTGCATCCTTCTACCTGGAAACTAATAGAAGGTACCAGTGGTCATGGCAGGAAAACAAAAGTGAGTATCATACTAGTCTCAAGACTATAGAACCCGAGAGATCTTCGGCCATGGACAGCTGATGACCTGTAGCTTCCAAGAACAGGGGCACAGGCTCAAGCAGGCTCAGGTGCAGCTGTAACACCATTTTCATGATGAGTAAAATGAGGCACTGAGTAAGACAGCCCCTTAGAACTTCAGATTTGAAGGAGCAGGTGTCATGAGACAGAAAGTCTTTTCCAAATGACTTCAATTTACATTGCCACCAGCAAAAAAAAAAAAAAAAAAAGCAATATGGAAGTAAATACTAGACTCATGTTCTTAAGCTCTATCAGTTCTACCTCTGGAAACTCCAAAGTGTCTTGCATGAAAATGTTCATTGCAATGTTAATCTTAGGAGCAAAAAATTAGAGACAAGTAATCAGTTAATACGTTTTCTTTTGCCAGATATCTTGGCTATATCCATTTGATAGAATATGCAGCACTTAGAACTCTGCTTGCAGGAAAGCCCAAGTTGCATTTCTAAGTGAAAAAAAAAAAAAAAAAAATATATATATATATATATATATATATATATATATATATATATATATATGGTGAATAATGACAACTAAACAGAAGTTTATGTCAGAAAAAAAAAGACCCACACAGAATGCCCCTCTCAAAGACAGTCACAATTAGCATTTTTATGTATTTCACCAATCTTTTTCTTTCTACTTTTCAGTATATCTCCAGAGATTCACTGGATCTCTTCAGCCTGTGTGCCACAGCTCTCACCTCTTGACTCAGGTCTTTATCAAGAGTGTTGCGAAATCTCACTTGTGCTCACAGTCCTGTCTTTTAGGTACCGTGAACAACAACGTCTCACCACATTCTTCTCATAGATCGTTGATGATATCTGATTTCCATGAAGCCAATGGGCATGATGGTTGCTGCTGTTGTTCACCACTGGAAAACTGATAATCCACAAGCCAAGTGTATTTTCACTTACATTTCCCAAACCATCATCCTTAGAAATGCCTGATCAGGGTTGAGTTCCTTGAATTGGAAATGTGCCCTTCCTTCAGCGTCTGCTGGCTGATCCTTTCTGTCTGGGACCCAGGCTGTAGACCTTGGAGCTTAGGCAGAGGCATTAGCTGAGAGAAACAACATCCCCCCCACCCCCACCCCCATGGGCCTATGTACCTACACAACAAGCTGAATGGGTCAGGTATATTGCAAACATCCCAGGAATGGTTTGCTCTCCAGTGATTATAAGCCGTCTCTTTTATGCTCTCTTAGACCCTCACTACTCAAAGTGCACTGAATAGACTGGCTGTTTCAGCATGGTTTGGGAGCTTGTGGAAAAGGCCCTGGGTTGAAAGTTCAGGCCCCATCCCAGACCTACTGAATCAGAAGCTACAGGTGATTCCTATGTACCTTAACATTTGAGAAATACTGTCTTAGACCATGTTTCTCCAAGTCTTTTTCCTGTATTTTTAGGGGGCAGAATAGGTTTTAAAATTCAATTCTACACAAACTCTTTTCATTCCCCTCCACCTGTAAACTATATATCATCTTGATTCAATTAGTAGCTCTATTTTTACATTGATCATCAACTCATCTTCTTTGTAAGCAGCAGGGACAGACAGCCCTAGTTGCACATTGCAGCTCTAAAAAGGTGTGTGGCCCTGGACAAGCTACCTACTTAACCTCTGTAAGCTTCATTTTTAGAAGTGACAGAAGCAGAGATAACTTGGAAAATGAGGCATGTGAATTTTATCATTCTTCTGCTCCTAAGACAAAACTCCAATGAGGGGTTGTCATTATTTCATCAATTAAAGCACCACTTGAGTGAGGGCTCAGTTCTTAGCACTACTTCCTGCTAATAAGAAGATCATGAATGAAAACCCACCCCTTGATACACTTTAGCTATCTCCCTTTATCTTCCAACTGTACCAATAGGTGAGTTCACACACCATCACCTATGTCTTTAGCAATAGGTGAGCCTCTAAAGAGGACACTGAATAAAGATAAGAAAACTGGAGGTGGCACCACCAAGGCTGGACTTCATTTCTCTTTCTAATTTACTCTCTACTCGGACTCTGTTGCTCCCATCATGGCATCATGTAGCAGAAAGTGCTGCCACCTTTAGGATAGAACGATTTTATATAACTAGAGATTTTGCACCTTCAAAGCTTGATCCAGGAACCCATTTTACTCCCCCAGTGACCACATACATCAGGTGGATGCAGAAGTGAGAAGGAGACCAGGCAGTGGGTCGTAGGAGATCACAAGCTCGAACGTGTGATCTGAATAAGGTGGAGAGGTGATGACATTGGGTCCTGCTTCCCAAGGATTGGGCTTTGCTCTCATGTTCTGTTCGACATCTTTTGCCTTCATAGGTTTTTAATTGATGGGGTATCTAAGACGAAAGTATTTTAGTATTAAAAGTACTAAATTTATACTTAGCCAATTTTTATTTTGCTCATTAATATTTCATTACCTAATCCATCCAACTCTCTCTAGAGGCTGAATATGACAACTAGCCCTGATTTAGTGGAAGCCAAATATGTTACAATGAGAGAGGAAAAACAAAGGATTTTTTTCAGAGCAAGTTTAAAAGAGGCAGGTGAGAAACACACACATGTACACAGCTACCTATGCTCGTGCACATTGCACATGAATAACACATACACACACGTGTACACACAAGTCTGCCAACAGGTAGGAGTATTTACTTCCACAACTCCTGTTCTCCTCTCTGCTTCAATAGCCCTCCCCTGCCTTCCACTAACCTTCTTACAGGAGTTACTGTAGCAACTCCTGATGAGTGCAAATAATTCCAGAGATAACGAACTTTCTGAAACAGTTTGTTGCAGTTCAGGCCTCCTTCTGAGATAATTTATTGGGGTCTCTCTAGTAAAGAAAAATGGTCTAATGAAGCAGCCACGAAGCTTCAGTTACTCTCAAAAGAAGAGAAGGGATAACATATTTTGAGAATTCTGTACTAGTTGTTTAACATGTCATATCTCCTTTAATCACAACGGCTTTAAGAGGTAGATATCCTTATTTTCTGATTAAAGTGGGGATCAGGATTTCACGTACAGCAGAGTCGATTCCAATCAATAATGGTCAGCCTTAGGCCATCTCCTCTGTATACTGCGTCAGGAGCACGCTCAGACTAGTCTTCAGGGACCTCATCTGATAGGGAACTTTGGAAAATTCTTTCTTGTTTCCTTGAGACGATCACAGCTTTAAAGACCGTGTATATATCCCTCCTCAACTCATTTTGTGCTTCTAGCACAACATTTGGAGGGATATAATTGCTTCCCATCTATACAGAGCACAAAGAAAGGAGCCAAGGCTGGATCACCCACCTGGAAAGTTTTTTCTTTCTCTTGTTGGTCAAAAGATGTGGCTTTCTTGTATCACTTGGTGAAGAATCTAGGGCCAGGACACAGGTCTGTACTAACAATACTAAGATTTGTCCCATTGTCCTATATTCTAGCTTCACATTGATGAGTAAAGTTGGTGGCAGCTAACAAAATAATGGGGACATCAATACAAGTTTTATCATCGAAGGGAAGGTAGTAGGGAAATCATAATCCTTTATGCACTGACTTCATGAGCAGTGGGTGAGAAGTCTAGAAAGGAAACAGCAGCAAATGCACTGTAAGAAAAGTATCAGAAGAAAACAAGGATGAAAAACTATGATGTATGAGAAGAGGATTAAGAGAGAAAAGACCTGGATGTGGGTCTTATAGGCCACAACACAGCTGAGTGGTCTTGAGCCAGTCACTTGCCCTCTTGGGGTCTCAGTTTTTACAGAAAAAATGAGGCAACCAGTTGATGATATCTAAGATCCTTTGTAGCTCTAAAATTTTGCCTTCCATAGCTGTGCAGCAAGAGCTGCACTGAACTCTTTCCCCAGAAGAGCCTTTGGGTATTTTGTTCATTAAAGAGATTAGCTGTGCATTTGCAGAGATGTCTCTCCAGTGAGGTGGAGACAGAATGGCCCAGCACAGTTTTAGTTTTGATTCGCTTTATGAAGTGCACAGCCAACTTCCTGGCAAGTTAAGCCAAGCACAGCTTCTCATGTGTTTTAGGAATCAAGGCATTTGGCTGAGACTGACAGCAAATGCCTCTTATTAATGTGTGACAAATCCATATGGAAAAAAACACTGTTTCTTCTTTCCCATATGGCTCAACTGAGGCGGCTGTCTTTTCTGGCCTTGAAAATGATTCCATGGACCATGTGGGTGGTTTGTTTCACAGGTTGGTGACAATCCAGTGTGTCTTTCCCATGGAGCTGGGAAGAGATTAGAATTCTGTTATGGCCTGGGGCTGTCAGCAAGGCTGTGACATGGGCCATTGGCCCTTCTGCTGGGATGAAGGGCGGGTGAGCTACGGTGAGGAAGAAGGGAGGGACATCTCCAACCAACGTGGGTTCTCGACCCCCACTTTCCTTAAATCCTAAGATCTTTGAAGTTTTGGCCTTGTAAGGATGAATCAGCTTTTTTCCCTGGAAAACCCTCAAACCTTTCCTCACCCCAATCTCAATGTAGAAAGCATGATGAGGCAGTTCTCTTCTCCACCTCCAAGCTGCAGGTCCAAAAGATTAAGACGCAATGTCTTCTAGTTTTAACCTGGCTTTGGCCCTTGCAATACATGGTAGATTAGTTGGTTCCCCTCTAAGGCATAGATAAAAAAACAGAGAGGAGATTGCACTGACTAAATATAAAAAATAACCAAAACAATAGCAGCAACAAAAATCCAAATCAATCTGTGCCTCTAAAATTATTCTACCTCTCTAAAAGAGTAAGAAATTATGCTGGAAAAAATCATGTCTACTCTTCAGTTTAAGTCAATGTGAACTAAAAAGGGACAGTAATTTTCGTTGTCCCTGCAAGTTGGAGTGACAAAACTAAGCTCTTATTTTTCATTAATTATCCTCTAAAACTAAATTTTTAACTCTTTCTTCGTGCTTTTCTATGAATAACTGCTTTAACAAACACATATTAATGTACTTGTCATATGTCATAAAACCAGAATTAAGAAAATATGCATAGTTTTCTCTAATGTGAATGTTTACCATCATACACCATTAGCCATAAACATAAAAGATTTGCTAAAAATGAAAAGCAGTTAAGTGATAGAATGTCAGGTTTGGAAGAAAATGCCAAAGGTTCTATTACAGTCTAGAAAATTAGAACCAGGTAAGTTATGAAAGTGAATTTGGATAAACACACACACATACACACACACACATTTTGTTTTCTTAGAAGTGGTGATGGTAAGTATGAATTTATAATGTATTGAAAAGCTTCCATATTGAATATTAGAGAAGACTTCTTAACTATGGGAATTATTTAATTGACTGGTTAAAGGAAGCTGTGTTCTTTCTTGGATAAATTTGTGGACTTTATAAATTCCAAAACTAAGATTGTTATCAAAGATCATTTAGTCCAATAGAGGAACTCCCCTGTAAAGTTTCTATGTCAAAATTTAATTCATCCATGCTTGACTGTTTTAATTGGTGGGAAGCTTATCCCCAGATATGTGCCAGTGTCATACAATTACAATCATTAAAAAGTCCTTCTTATATTAAACTAACATTTATAACCTTCGTTTGTGTCCCTCTGAAACCATGTAGGATACTGGACTTGTTCACATATCATCAAACTTATGAGATCATTTGTTATATCACTCATAATTTTCCTGCTTTCAGATTAAACATACCAAATTATCTGAAACGAGGTCATGGGAGAAATTGATGAATGAATGAGTAAATGTGAAAGGGAATGGACAAACTGGAAGGTATCACCAAATTTCAATCAACATTTATTTGTCACATACCATGTATCCAAATTAGTGTACTAAGTTCTGAAGGTCCCTATTAATCTCGAATGCCCTGAGTTTAAAAGGTTCTTTTTAGCTCAGAGTAGAATGGGTCTACCAATACTTATTGGACTTTGCAGCAGGAGAAGGGTGTTATCACTGAGGAAAAGAAAGCAGAAGATATGAGTTAACTTCTCAATGGCCTTCTCAAACCTGTGATTCCACAAATAGCTCTAATTCTACAAAGGAGCTAAGGACTCCTAGTTTGAAAGCCACAAGAGGGCACTAGACTACTACATGGACCTAGCTCTACTTAGTACCCAAAGCACAAAGCAAGGGTCAGTATTGGCATTACGTGGACCTGATAATAGTAGATGGCCACATCAGTCATATGTCCTAAATCTGGGTTTGAGACACAGTATGTAATCAGGAATGATGTACAAAGTTATTGGCTATGAAACACATATTCAGATTCTAAGCTTGGATTGTGCTAAATACAGTAGAATCCACATGCAATTTGAAAAAAATGAAAGGGAATAAGGTCCACCCCCAAAGTTCTAAGAAAAAATATGATGGTTCTTTAGGCATGAGTTCTGAAAACAACATGAACAGCACAGTTGTAGTCAGGGGCAAACAGCAGGAGTTAGACAGTTGGGAGCCTTCCACATCCACTTTTGGAAAGCCTGACATTTGACAAGGCTCATGGTGGCCACAAGATTCTGTCCAGACTATGAGATCTACATTGGGCATCACCCAAGGAATTTGTTCTCTCTGCTCCTGAAGTGCTCTGTGCTTCACAAGGTTTCAGGAAAACTAGTCTCAGGCTAATGAAAACATTAATTAAACATTAGTTAATTAAAAACCTCTCACAAATACAGACTAAGTCTACACAGTCACTACATCTTTTGAATAAGGCAAAAAAAAAAAAAAGTCAAGACAAGTTATAGTTTAGACTGAGTAAAACTGATGAACATTGTTTGGGTCAATAAAAAAGTGTCTATACAACTCCAAAACAGCCAATCAAGTTAAGTCAGCAAATGTGAATCAACACAAGGAAAAATAATCAGTCAAGAAGGTTGCTTGGGATCATGGAAATCAAACTCTAGACTGAAGGCCTGGGTTCACTTTTCAATAGTTATGTTTGATATTGTATAGAAAATGACTCCTTTGGTATCATAGTTATGTATAGGATATTCTTTTTCCTAAAGATAAATAAATAGATAGACAGATAGATAGAAAATAACTCAGATTGAGTGTCATAGAAATGTGTTACTTGATTGGTCACTCCAGAGGTTTTTGCCAGAGCTGGAAAGATAGGAGAGAGTCATTTTTCTGACTTAGCTCAGAAGGTTTAGCTCTTTGGAGGCAATGAACACCTAAATGATTTTCTGCAAAGCCAGTTGAAATCTTTAAGGGAAATGCTCTTCTTCTAGTTTCTTGTTAATTTACCTGTTTTTTGAGTTCTGAATCCATGGTCTTCATTTTTTAAAAAAAATGTATATGTTATATATTTGTGGGTTACGATGTGATGTTTTGATATGTATTTACATTGCATGATCTCCAGTTTTGTACTGTGTCAGAACTTTTCTGATTTTGATCCTATTATTTCCACTGTCCTTCTAACATTCAGGCCAGGCATTGCTCTGTGGCTCTGTCCCTCCATCGTGGACCAATGAGAGCTCTCATCTTTTGTTTTCTGGTTTCATCCCAAACTTTCTCCCCAGGAATCTTGCTTTTCCTGGAATTGATCTATTTATCACATTGCCTCAATTTTTAGGTCCTTTTTAGTGCCAGGTATGTTGAGTCTGTTAAAGATATCTTGACTACTTGACTTGGCTTTGATCAACTTTCTTGCTTGGCTTCTACCTTTTAGGTAATATTTTTCTCATGATTGTATATTTTTCTGAGTTCTGGTCACTAATTTCTCCATATTCTTTATTTCTTGACTCTTTCTTTAGCTTAACACTGTAGTTTAACTTCTGTCTTGACTCTCCAGTTCTGTTTTCAGAGCTCTACCTTCAGTGGCCGAACTCATCCCAAACTGATAGAGTCCATTCTCTTTGCAGGTCCCAGGATCCCCCCCACACACACCTTACACCCCCAGCACAGACCTCATTTTCTGGGACATTCCCCAGCTCTACTGGGGAGGTGAGTTTGGGAGAAAATGACCCAGGATCTTCTCTCTGCATTTTTTCTCCTATGGCAGGACTTTGAAGCTGCCTTTCTGGCCCGTCTTCCTGCTGTTACCAAACACACACTTTTTTAAAATTAGGAAATGAAAATGATAGTTCTTCTCCTAGCCAGGAGCTCATCTGGTGTGCTCCAGGAAAAGAATGATTAATGGAGCTGAGGCTTTATGCCTGAGCCAGGGGATGGCAGCTTATGGGAATAACAGACACAGCAACCCAGCCATGGCCTCAGATCAGGTGAACTGAACATGGCTTTGGGCCCACTAAAGGCCCTTAAAGTTAGCCAGTGGCCCTGGCAGGAAGTGTACCACCAATAAGTCCCTGATGGGCACACCAGGCCCAAAGGAACATGGAAATTTTCTGATTCTTTGATTGATGTAGAGAATCAACTTAGACAACCTTGGCCTATAGGAACTTGTCAGCAGCTAGAATATCCAGACTGGTTGTCCAGACAACCTAAACTATATGGATAATGGCAAAAGTTTCCCTTCACTGAATCCCATACGGACTCATTCCAAAGTCCCTTTTTTGTGTTTGAGGCCCTATGTGTAATAGTCCAGAGGGGGAAAAAAATAAAAGAAAGAAAAATGTAGGGAATTTGAGTCCTGCTTTGTCAAAAGCTCAGAACTGAGAGTAGGGAAATTCTGCATCATCTTGGCTGAGCAGTGGTTTTCTGCTTCTCCCAATTTCAAAATTAATGTGGTTGCAAAAAATATTCAAAAATCACACTCATTTTGTTTCATCTGAGGTTTGGCATGCCAAAGCCTTATGCCATCAGCCTCAGACCACTCTGGTTTAGTGCCAGGTGGTACCTAAGGATTCATGGGCATGGCCCATCGTGATGCTCATGCCTGGTCTTCCTCTGCCTGCCAGAATCTTGGGTGCTGCACCCCCCAATGCTGCTTCTTCCACGAGCTCTTACCCCGTCCTCTCTTGTGCCCTGTAGTGCTCGGGAGGTTTCCTGTGCTCAGCTTGATAAACTGTCTTCTTGCCATTTAAGTTCATTTATCAAAAAAAACGAAACAAAAAAACCTTTACTGCAACCTCTGCAAAAATACATAAATAAAATAAGAGGAATTTGCGAAAATAAAACCTAAACTTTACTCTTCTCTGTCAGAAGAGACAACCACAGTTTCTATTCATCACAAGGAAAGTGGGACCACCAAAAAAAAAAAAAAGATGTTAAGATTTGAATACTACCCCAAAAGTAAAAAACAATCACTTTAAAATACATGCTCTTATTTGATCCCTAGGTGATGTTCTCTCCTCCTTAGCAAAATGGAGATTGTAATGATTAGACCTGGACAGGTAAAATCACTCAGTGTAGAAACAGAGATATCAGAACCAAAGACCCCCCCGCCACGTTGCCTCCCAGGATTCCAGGATCCCCCGGAGACAAAGGTCTGGAGTAGGTACAAAGGGACTTGTATTTTCATCTTTCGGCTCTGACAAGAGGAGGATCAGCAGGGAGGCAGACACATTTGGGAATAATGGCTCTGCCCTCACCCGGGCCCCCACCCCCGCTGCCTTTCTCCCCAGTCGGGGTGACCTCGGCGCAGAACAAGCTCGCTCTGTAATGACCACTTGGTCAGCAGGGGCTGTGTATTTAGTAGCAGGAAATATAAGCTTTTGTGGTCAGTGTGACGTCACCCCACCCACTAAACAGGCTTTTATAATTTGACCACAAAAAGGCTTGAAAGGGATAGACACATACACACAGAGGAAGGGGCGATAGGACTGTCAACAGTTGTCTGTGCAGTGAAAGAAGCTTTGTCTCTCCCAAAGCGCTCCCCGAAGCCTGGTGTTTGGTCTGCCGTAGACAAACATCTGGGTGATGTGCGGCGCTTCTCTGTGTAGCTGAGCCCCCTCGTCCTCTGCCTTCTCCCTTCCTTTGCTCATTCTCTCCCTTCCACACTCCCTTCATCCTCTTGCTTCCCTTTCTTCTTCCCTTTTTCATTCTCCCTGGATGTAAAATATCCAAATACATAGTTTTAAATGTTTTGGTTGTTTTCAAATATTTGGACACATGATGCCCATGTGCATGTGCGCACACACACACACACACACACACACACACACACACACACACACACACCAATTTTGTTCTTCTTTTGGACACTTCACTCTTAGAGAAAAAGAAGAAGAGAGGGTAACAGATACAGAGAGAGAAAGAGAGGGGAGTGGGAGAGACACAGCTAACATATTAACATGAAATTAAAATTAGCCTTCCACGAATGTCTTGGTGTTCTAACTAATTTTGTGGGGGAGGAGAGCTGCATGACACAGAACCTTTCACTGTCACGTTGTGCAAGTTCAGAGTTCAAGGTAATATTCCACTTGTTTATTTTACTTTACCTTTTGTTTTCATTTTTATTTTAGGTGAAGAAAGGACACATGTTAGGTGTTGACACCCCCACTCCCATGAAGTACAAAGACAGAAAGAAAGTAAAGATTGATCGATATGGACAAGTAAACAAACAAGTAGATAACCTGAGAAAGGAGGGTATAAAGGAACTGAAAGAAATTGTCTATAAGAAGCATCTGTATCAACTTTTTGCTAGTTTTTTAGATCTTTGAGGCTGGGGAGACTGTCAGAGAGAAACAGAGAAACCTGGGAGGTGATGATACATCTGACCACTGAATTAGGCTGATGGAAAAGCGTGGCTTTCCCCAATTTGAGCCGCTGTGGAAAACCCCCTCCTGGGGCTCTGGGCTTTCCTCTGAGGCACAGACAGCAGGAAGCACCTGCTTCACTTCTCCCCTGATTTGTTTCCCCTTTAGGGACTCTGGGTCTCCTCCTCCCTTTCTGCAGCACACAATGGACAAACAGATTTTCCACATGTCCCAATTCTTCTTAAGAGAGGAAGTCTGGAATCATCTATTAGCTACTGATATACTTTAATGGCTTCCCTACCCCCCTCCACTCTATTCTTTTTTTTTTTTTCCTTTCAATTGACCTTTACTATTGCTTCCTCAAACCAGCTTCGCTCTTCTCATTTGTGCCAATATTTTTCTCCCAGAATAAATAAGGCAGAAGAAGTCTATCCAAAAAAGCTGAGAAGCCAGTGTACATTTTGTTGATCATGAGTCCTAATTTGGGGGTTTGCCATTCTCCTCCCTGCAGCAAAGGGGGAAGCAAATGCAATTCCATTTTGGAAAGGCATGAAAAACAGATGCAAGTCTCTGTATCAGATCAAGACAGCAGCCTTCAGATATCCTCCCAGTGGAGGGACACTGAGCTATCAGCAGCTTCTTAGAGTAACCCTGATCTGCCACAGATAACAACAACCAAGAAACTATCTACACAACCATACAAAGAATGGTCAAATTTGGTTGTCAGCAAACAAAAAAAGATTGTGAAATACAAGAAATCTTCAGTCTTGCAAAGACCACCGAGGATCACCACATCTATTTCCCTTTCTTGAAACAGAAGAACATCTATAGCAAAGTTTGTAAAACTATCTCCTCCCCATGCATCCTTCTTCTGTTGTCCTGTAAAAAGTATCCTTGGGTAGAAAAGGTCTAAAGGTAGAGAAAACAAAAATAAATAAGTTAAAATGCTATTTTAAAATTATTTTTCACAGGAGATCTCTATGATATCAATGCCTGGTCAATTAGAAGTATATTTTGCTTTATGAGAAGGCAGGATGGTATATTAGATATATAAATTGTTCGGGACTCAATAAATCTTAGTGAGTCACTGGAAAAATCAGGGATATAACCATGACACCTCATGAGTCATCTCCTTTCTCTAGACAGTTTAATAACCTGTAAAATGGGAGGATTAAACCAGAGGATCTCTGAGGGTACTTCTATCATGTTGTGCAACATATATGACAGAATTGCAATCTTACTTAAATGCTCCTAGGAACCAAGAAGAAAATGGGAAACACCAAAAAGAAAATAAACAAGGGAATAAAAAGAGTTAATTCGCAAAAGAAATACCACATTAAGTCAGTGAACTTACGAACAGATGTTCAGTGATCAAAGAAATACAAATGAAAACATAGGTTCTCATGGTTACCTATTAACCAGGCCAACATGGAAAAGGTAAATTTCCATAATTTTTTTACAACAGCTTTGTGTATAGTAGCAACACATCGGAAATAACATGTATGACTCATTTTATATGGTATACCCATTTATTGGAATACTACCACTTACTAAAAATGATACATCTATATGCCTTAACAATGGAAATATGACTTCTATACATTAAAGAGATTACAAAATACGTATTCTATTATTCTATGTAAGGAAAATGTGTGTATGCAAGTGTTCATGTGCACAGAAAAGCATCTGAATGAACCCCCACTGTGATATTGATAGTGGTTTCTGAAGATGTTGATATTATCATATAACAGTCTTTATGCTTTTCAATATTGTTGAAATGTTTTACAGTGAACATGTGCTACTTTCATCATTGATAAATTTCAAATCCATTTGGGAATAATACATAATGAAATAAAATGCTATAAGCATGCTGTGCATGGAAGAAGATTGCATTGAAAACAGAAATCAGCCTTTCTTCGGCAGCAGAAGGGAAACTGTTAACCTGACCTGCTCACTCAGAGCCTTGGAATCTCAGATACAATTATCAGTTGGCTCTTCATGGTTCATATATTTCTCTTTCATAAGGTGCATATAATTTCTGCGTCTCAGTTTTTTCACTTATAAAATAGTGAGGATAATTTTCACCTTGTAAGGTAGTGGCAAGAATTCATTAAAATAACACCTATAAATTGCTTAGAATAAGTCCAATAAATATTAGTCATTATTATTATATAAAATTAATACATTTATATTGTAACAAACAGGCATTATTAAATTAAATTTGTTAATTGATAGAAACCACACTGGAGTGATATGTCATTTGTAGCTGTCCTGTGTTAACTACTAAGGTTAGTAGTTAATAAGATATTCTTAATAGGATAGTGGTGAAGTCTTTGACCATGAGCAACTTTAATGGATAGTCTCCTGAACTCTCTGATCTGCAGCCCCAGTATCCTCCCCAGCCAGCCGGTCAGATGGCATCATGTATGGAGTCCTCACATTAGCCAAACTTTGACCTAGACACAGTAGAGGGATATACAAGAAGAGAAAAGATGTGAATTCTGCCTTCAAGGTGCTTACAATCTAATGAGAAAAAAAAAAAAAAAAAGCCAAAGCTCCCCAAACTGCAATGTGGTAAAATGTTGTACGTGCAATGAAAAATATACAGTCAGAGGAGTTTATCTGATTCACTCTGTAGGTGGAGGCTTCCGGGAAGCTGTAATGCCAGACTCATTTTTAAACAGGAATTTTCTATGAAGAAGACATGGGGGAGGACATTCCTGGCAAGGGAGGAAACATGCATAAAGGCACTGGAATATCACACCCAGGATACTCCAGGCTTCTTCCCAAAGAGAGCAGCATGGTGGGGGCAGAAGGCACGTGTTGGGAAATGGAATGAGATGAAGTTGGAGATAAGGGCTTCTCTACTTGCCCCGCCATTAACTGGCTGTCAGAGATTGGACAGGAATCTCTCAGTCTCTCTGAGTCTCTGATATTGTGGCTGGAAAATGGACGTGGGTGTGGGGTATGGACTTAATCAACCTACCAAGTTCACTTGGTTACAGAACTGAGGTCTCGAGGTATGGTGAATTTTGCTGAGGGCCACTATCTAAGCATGGGAGTGAGGTGGAGGTTAGAAAAGGTGCAGGAGAGATGAATCAAGTCTCTTTCCAGGGGAGGTGTGGGCATGAACCTGAAGAGATGCTTCCCTCCCCAGAGAGACACATGGGCAAGGCGGTGTGGAGTCCTCAGTGAACTCACTTTCAGTGACCTGAGAAAGGGTCAGTGAGCAGTGGGAGGGTCAGTAAGATGAGTTTAAGAACAAGCTGAGAAAATATGATACCACACGAGAATGCCGGGAAAGAGTGGTCACCAGCAGAAAACTCTGGCAACCAATTCCCACTAGTAATTGGCCAACTTGGAAGCAGGCAGTGTCCTCCTGTGCTGAGCTCAAAGCAAGAAAGTGGCTGAGACAAAGCGATCCTGGATAGTGGAGCAGAGAGGAGAGGAGTCCTGCCTGGCTAGCAGACTCATAGCTGTGGGACCATCCCACCCACATTCCCCGACCTGCCCTCCACCCTGCAGCCCGACCTGTGCTTCTCCCCCACCTGCCTGCCAACCCGAGCTGGAATCAGGCAGAGGTTCAGCCACGGCTAGGCGGCTGCCACACTTCTGGGCCACTGGATATTGATCTGTAAAATGGACATAATGCATGCCCTACCTAGCCCACAGAGTTTTAGGGAAGAGTGAACAAAGTAACGTAAAAATGACTTACAATGTCAAAAAATACTCTAAGTGCTTGTCAGACTCTAATGAACCTTAACTTTCAAGTTCCCTCACAGGTCAATGTTCGTTGGAATTTAAGCCAAAAATTCAGGGTATCTGGTTTCATTAGGCTTCCTTACCAATATTCCTTGGACATTTTAACTGGTATTGTTTTATAAAATATTGCAAAAATATTACGAGTAATTGTAAAAATTTATAAAATGAAAGGTCTACTAGCTCAAAGCAAGAAACCAGCCCCCATGTGAAATTAGCTGCATCCCTGTAGGCCTTGGCTTTTGTTGTCTGGAAAACTTACTGACAAATGTGATTGTACACAGACTCCTTTGCTGTTGAACAGCAGCCAAGAACTCTGACCCCAGCCTCGCTGCTCTGTGGCTCTCTGAGCTTTAATTTCCAGGGAGAGCAGGTTGGTCTGAAAGACCTCTACTATCCCACCAGATTCCGAGCATGCTACATGCTCTGTATTTATTGATCATCTCCTGTATTCATTACACTGTATGGGACTTGTCGGTATTGGGGAGTAGTCATGACAAGGGAATACATTACAGTCTGTACCTCAAGAATCTTGAGGTTGTTGAGGGAGTCAGATGTAAACATGTAGATACCTAAAAAGAAAATTAGCAGTAATGTCTCTCATGTCTGATTCATTTGTATGTTATTGAACACACAATTCCAAAAGTAACCTATGAGGTAAAAAGAGTCTAGAGGTGCAGAGGGGTGGGTTTGCATATGCATTTGAGAAAGGGAGATGCTGAGGATTCCTGGAATGAGTGGTATTCTGAGCTGGATAAAGAACCTCAGTCTCTGGGCTCCTAGGACAGGTAGACTGCATTGTACAGTGGAAAGCCTGTGGTCTGTGGACAGGCATCCTATATTAGAATCTTCCCTCTGGTCTGGGTGACTTTGGGTAGCATGCTACCTAATATTTCCATTTCACAGGTGAGCCAGTGGCTCAGGTGGGACTGTGGTGAGGATTTTGAAAAGAGGCAGCATGTGTTAAGTGGCTGGCATGGTGCCTGGCATGCAGCAGATGGAGGGAATGGAGCTAATAAGGTGTCAGCCTCAGGGCATGGGCTAAGGTCTGCTGGGGAAGGGAAGCTCTGGCATGCTCTGGCACATTCTTTCCTGTTCTCCTTTCCATAAGATATATGTCTTGGACCTCTCATCCTGGAGTATAGAGCATGTTACTGGTGCCTTCAGCAAGCCCAGGTTGCCTGGAAAGCTCCACCTGAGCTGGCAGCGGTGCAGCTGACCTGGCCACTGGAGATGGTGAGCAAAGGCCAAGTGAAGAGCACAAGTTTTCAAAAGGAACTGGTTGAGCCTGGAGAAAATGCCACCCCTTCTTTGAGGCCTGAAACAGCCTTGACCCCACTGTTCTGCATGTATAGAGGAAAACAGGAGGATAGGGAAGGGGATGAATTTATTCCCTTCTTCATCATTCCTGGGAGGGGAGGCTTTGTCAGGGCACATTTGAATCAAGCTGCATCCTCCTTGCTTTTCAATCAACCAGTATTTATTGTGTACCTGCTGAATGCATATACTATGCTAAATCTGTAGCGAGTTTACCCTATGTATGAGGAGAGAGAAAAAGACAATATAGCATAATCAGGCATAGTGGAACTGAATTTTGACTCTAATATTTACTAACTATATGATTTGGGATAAGCTACTTAACCTCTATGAGATTTAGTTTTTTTAAACTACAAAATTGGGATAATAATTCCTACCTTGCAAGATAAATATGAGTACTAAAATAAAAACATATATGTCTAGGGCATAATAGAAGCTGAATAAATGATAGTTGTAGTTGCAATTATTACTGTAATTACATGATATAATTAGAGAGTAGCTACAGGCTAAACTGTATAAGTAACTTGAGGCAGAGAAATTGTTATGAGCAAGAAGACGTGGGTATGGCATGTAGGCATTGGTGGGCAAACCCTTCTTGGGTGATGTATGCTTTGAGTTGAGCCTCGAGATCTAGAGTGGATTTGGATTGGCAGAAGTGAGAGAGGGAGCATTCTGGAAAAACAAAAGAAACAAAGCCACAGAAGTAGGGATGCACAGAGCATGTGCAGAAGGTAGGAAGGGGCCTGGAGCAGGGTTGAGGCTGGGACATGCCAGAGGTGACTCTGGAAAGGGTTGAGATAGAGGAGGTTCATGAACACAGCATGAAGTCTGGACTGAAGCCACGAGCCACAGGGAGGACCTGCACTCTCCTTCAGAGGAGCGAGATTGTGGAAGCAGCCTGATGCAGCACGCAGGGCAGGGTGGAGCAAAGACACATGCTATGTGCAGCCCAGTGAAGATCTGGTGCAATAAACTAGACAAATGATTGTAGAGTCACAAATGATGGGGAGATGGAAAAGCGTGAGTCTATGTGACAGCTGTAAGACAGCCTTCCTCTCCCCATCACAGCCACCAAACCAGGTGTTCATGGCCCCACCTTCTTTCCCTTGGGCTTCTAGTGCTTTGAGTGACTGCAAGTGCTGGAAAGCAGTGGGGATGGGGGGTGGGGTTGGGGGGATGTCAACTCAGAGTAAATTGGATGTGAGTCTCTCAAAGCCATGAGGCAAGGATGGACTACATCATTCATTGTTTATCTAAAAAAATGTATGTGGAGTGCCTAGAACATATCAAGCATGTTCAAGGCACTGGACACTGCAGTGAGGAAGTAAAGCGTCTGCCCATACTGTTACTTTCAAGTTGAGGCGGTGCTGGAAAGAAAGCAGCTAAGTTATGCTAGATGGCACATTTGGAGAAGGATGAAACCGGGTTTGAAGGATAAAGGATGCTAGAACCAGAAGGCCTTATTACTTTATACAGGCTGATTAATGGCCTTGCTGATAATGAGAGTTTTAAACTGATTCCTGAAAGGATCAAGGACACTGGCCTTGAGGATATCTGGGGAAAGCATTGCAGGCAGAGGAAGGAGTACCTGAGGTGTGGTTGGAAGTCAGGGTCCCCAAGGGGAGGTGGTCAGAGGAGTGAGATGGGGAGAGGGTCTTTGTAGGATTTTGGCTCTTATTCTGAGTGAGATGGAGAGTCACTGGAGAGATCTGAGTCATGGACTGATGTGATCTGAATCGTGTTTTAAATGACTTCTACACTGAGAATCAACAGAAAGAGAGCAGGTGAAATAGTATACCTCGCCTATTTGAAAATCATTTAAATATCAGAATAGTTACAACCTGTATGGAACATTTACAAATGTGCCAGGCTTTATGCTCAGTACTTGTTAAACAAGTTAAAGCATGCAACAAATCTTTGAAGAGGACTTACTATCCCAGGTTATATTTGAGGAAACAGATTCAGTAGGCCACAGTAGCACAGCTAGCAAGTGATAAAAGGAAGGTCTGATTCCAAAGTCTATGCCCTGACCAAAAGCCTATACAGCCTTTGGGTTTGCTTTGCCCTCTACGTTTTAAGTCATCCAGATTCTTAGAAACCAGAAGTTGAATGGGCCCTGAAGAGACCTCTGATAGGGGGTTTCCAATCATCAGCTAAGATTCTTTTCAAAATGCTTCGAGATGTTTGCTGGATAGTGAGTAGGCAAAGAGAAGTGCTTACCTGGGTAAATTGCCTGTCTGAAACATACAAGGGGGTGATGTTGAACCTGGTCCAGAGGCCAGATCTCCATACTCCTCGGTCATCATATCATGGAAAGAGCATTAGGGGGTTTGCACATAAACACAGGTGCTGTTGCTTCAACTGACATCCAGGAATGGGTTGTGTTCTTCTTTAGTCAGAGAGATTGTATTGTTAAATACAAATCAGAAAACCAGTCAAAATCGACTAGTTTTGTCATCGTAGCCCTTTAATATACTTGACAAACAAAAGATTTCTTAAACGGAAATAACTTTCTTGTTTCACTTTTGTATTGAACAGATTGGTGTTGGCTATTTGGCAATCAGTCCAGTTGGAGAAATTAACTGTTAGAGTAGAAAAACATCTGGTACAGGTTTAAGAAGTTTAGCTATGAAATTTTTGCTGTCATAAAGAAAAAAAAAGTGCCAAGTAAAATTAGGATAGGAGATCTTCTGGAAAGTTTCCACATTGGACAACAGTGTGCCATTTCTCAATAAATCCAATGCAGTTACCTTTACCTCCAGCTTTGGGGTTAAATGTGCATATAATGGAACTGAACTGTTTAAATCTACAAGTTTGTGAACTTGACCAGCTCCCAAAGAAACATATTTGGGGGCATTTATTGACCAAAGAGATGAGGCCTATTAATTTTAAGAGGCACGTGATCCACCTGCTTTCATCACTGTATCTCTGTTCCTTCTGCAGCTTTGATGGGGAAACTATGTTCCCAGTTATTGTAAGTCACTGCAGCCATTGGAACCATTTCTACCATTTATTCCTTTAAAAGTAGCATTTTACCTCTTTACCTATGGGTCCAAGACTTCTCCACTACTCTTTCTATTTTTTTTTTTTAATGCCTTCACACCTCCCTTGGACCATTCTTGTAACCCTCATCATTCTGCCTCTCTGTGACTCAGTTTCTTTATTTACCAGATGATTTTCAAAATGCTTTTAAGCCATTTCAGTGTATGATTGTGAATTAAAGCTCTTTAAACTCATTTTCTTAGGTTATCATCAAAATATGTCAAGAGAAAAATCAAAAGTCCCCATGTAACACACATTTTGTGGGGGGAATGTGCCATGATGGTTGTTCTCTTTCTGTGTAAATATTTGTGTCTTTACATCAATGGCGTTCATGTGGGTAACTGATGTATGAATCACAGTCTTTTCTGTATAGAAATCTCACTTTCTTCCCTGAGAAATTCCTTTACTCTTCTTCTCCCTTTTTAGGAGAATTAAATAAAAAGAGAAAGATGTCTTCAAAATCATGGTGAGAATTCTCCAGACCTCCTCCTCAGGGCAGGAATGGGGATTAAAATAAATATTGCCAGACTGGAATGCAGGAATGCAGCCATCAATTTGTCCATTCTTCTCCCTTCGTGTAGCACTGCATTTATATTCTGCCAGACAGATGTGTCTGACGGCCTCCAGAGGAGGGCATGTCACCCCGCTCATAGAGCACTTGGTCAATGGTTCCAGTGTCCAAGGAACTTGTCAGCTGGGAGATTCATTGTGTGCCCTGAATCTCCTTTGCCACGTTATTAACCAACGTTCTCTTGCTCATTCCCCAGTGCACGAGGAGAACAGATGGCTATTATCTTCTGTAAGGTGGAGCTTCTGGAAACAGACGAATCTTTAGGCAAAGCTAGTCAGTTACTTCCTTCCGTCCATCATCACTCCTCTTAATACCTCCCCCGTTCCCATCCTGAACCCACACCACATAAACGCCCATTGAATCACTAGATAGAAGACCTAATGGAAATAAAACACGGAGGCTGTTAAATCTCTGTAAGGTTTGCTGCCACCTAACATTTCACCTGCGGCAAATGGGCCTTGGTGATCATCGTGTCTAATCTAGTAAGTCTGATTGTCCGCTGAGAAAAAAGGTATGTGCAGTAGAGACCAGTGAAAGGCCAGATAGCAGCACTGATGATGTGTGTGAAATCATAATTAGAGTTTATACGAGAACCAGAAATTATCTTATGGCATATGGCAGTCCCAAAAGCCATCCAGGGAAAATTTAGAGAAATAGCAACTCAAACTCTGCTATTTTCAGGAGCTCACTACCTTCCAATCTACCACTCCATAGAAAGATGGCTCTAGCCTTTACTTCTTCCAAACCTGAGCTATGCTGGGTTTGGACTTTATTTGCATGGCTGCCCTCAATTTCAGAAACTATGACCTGGTGAGAAAATGTTCTCTGGTCTTCTTAGTGCTCATGAAGCTGAAGGCACCGCCACCCACTTCCTGCCCCACTTTGATTAAGTCAGTATGTTGGGAACACAGCGAAGGCTCTGCAGGTGCACTGGTCATTGACGGAAGCTTGTTGACTGTAATTGTAATTTCTCCTTCACTTGTGAAAGATATTTTTACTTTTCTTTCACTTTTTTAAAAAAAATTTACTTCACTTTTGAAAGATATTTGAGATTGATAATTATTTTGGCATTTTAAAATACTATTCCATCTACTTTTAAGTACTTCCCAATGCCTGTGGCATGAGAAGGTGAAAAATATATGTTTGGACTCTCAGAAAATTTTTGAAATACATTGATTTCTAAATTGGAAATAAATTAAAGACTTGAATATTTTCCAAATAAAATGGTTTCCTGAAAATAATAGTACAATTATTTTTATTCTTTAATGAGAGAGAGAGAGAGAGACAGAGACAGAGACAGACAGAGAAAGAGAGAAATCACTTTAAAAACCTTCAAATCCTATCTCACATTGTACCCGGGCTCTCAAGGCACTTCCTCCCTGTTGGCTGTGGTTCACTCCACCTTCACAGGACTGAAATACCTTGGGACCTCACTCCACAGGCAGGCTGAGGGATGTGAGAATCTCATTTGCTGCACAGTTGGCACAAGGGCTGGGGCAGGGACCCTGGAGCCTCTCTGTGCTCTAGAAGAGGGAGGGAGAATCACTCTAGCGCCATCGCAGAGCACAGGAAAAGTCAGAAGTGGTGGTCAGTGAGCAGAACAGCTGCTGGAGGTGGAAGCTGCAAGGGATGAAAAGAGACCAATCTCAGCACATACAATTTAGAAGGTCTGAGCAGAACTGCCCCCTTCATCACCCCTTGCACCAAGCCCAACCAAGACAGATGGCTTGGACTCCAGATCCCAAAACCATCCGAAGAGAGACCTCCAACATTCCAGTATGATGCAATTCAGCACTTAGTACTGTTTAATGTTTGCTGTGAGATTATTTTTACCATCTAATCTAATTTCTTCTTATTGAATCCATACTTGACGATATCATGGTTACATCCCTCAGCCAGCAATAAGTTGGTCAGTGCCTCTCTGTTATATGTCTAGCAAGGTATTCTATATTCAGATTAATGTATCCCACTCTCTCCCTCCTATCTAACACATGTACCTTTAAGAGTTGATTCTTTCTATTTTTCCCATAAGGAAATTGGGAACTGAAAAGTGGGAGCCCTAGACTTCCTAGGAGAGTCTAAGTAAGAGGTTCTGTTGCTCAAAAGTAAGAGCTTTTCTTCAAGAAAGTCCTCTGGTTTGCAATCTGGTGTGATGTCAAAGGAGAGAAGATACAGGGTGAACAGTAAGACAAGACCTATATGCTCACTAGGCAATACTAAAAGACAGGCCACTGCACTCTTCTCATCACCAGGCCTCCCAACCAACCAAGGCTGACTTGAGTCTCAGAAAGATATGTTGACATTGAAGATTGGAATACATCACCCCTAGGAATGACTCATACCATGAAGGGTAAGGATTAAATTGTGGACCATTCATTCATGTGACAAACACTTATATGAGTATTTGTAAAATCCCTATTATTTTGCACTAGTAAGATGGCAAATTAATTGGACTAATGTTTCCAGTTTTTACTACAACCATTTTGGGTAGGATGTTCTGACTGACCCTTTCCCTCTGGGTTCAGCTGTGTGACTTGCTTTGGCCATGGGGAGTTACTAAACAAGGCACAAGCAGAGTCTTACAAAAACTTCTGTGAATTGTTGTTTGTTTTCTTGCCACTCTTGTTTTTTTGCCATGAACATGAGGATATCCCTGGGATAAACTGTCATAGGAGTGTGAGAGACACATGCAGGAAAGCCAAGTGTCCCCAAACAAGGCCATGCTAGACGAGTCAGCCCCAGTCTGTTCTGCAGCTGATGATCAATCCATATGTGAGCCCAAGTAAGCTTAGCTGAGGCTGACTCAGATAAGCAGAACTGCTCATCCAGCCCACAGACTCGTGATACCTGGTCAATGTTTTTTGTTTCAAGCCACTGGGTTTTGGGGTGTTTTGTTACACAGCATTAGCTAACTGATAAAACTTCTGTTGATGAGATAATATTGAAGAGAAATATTGGGAAAGTAAGCACATAAGCTTACAAGAGAGATGTCTCTGTGACATACTCTAGTACTAGAGAAAACATCTTCTCCCTTTATCTTCCTCCTGTTTATTAGAGAAAACATTTTCTCCCTTTATCTCCCTCCTGACCCTTCTCTCATCCTATATGGCATATTTGCTGATCAATCACTGTATGTTTTCATACATATGTTTGAAGGTGATCTTGGGCAAAGGTGTGGTGTCCAATTGAACTTATGCTGTGGGCTCAACCTGAAAAAAATCTCAAATTGGATTCTAGAATTCAGTCTGACCTGTCAGATCTCTTTGATCTTATTTTTGAGCTTATGAGCTTTATGCTCCATTTCAGATGAATCAGCAGGTATTTGGCACTTTTCCTAATCATTCATAGGGATGAAAACCAGGACAATCAGTAGCAGCCTTTTGTAAAAGACATCAAATGGGCTGGGGAGTAGGGTGGTTGGGGGAAAGAGGAAGAAGAACAGGGCAAAGATAACAGAGAGAGGTTTATATTTCTGCTACCTGGAGAATCAAATACTTATTTAGCAGTCTCTAAGAAGAATATACCTATTGATTTGCCAAGAAAGCTCTTCACAGATGAAAGCACTAGCTGGATGGTGATGCAGGGGTTGTCCCAATAATCCTTTTGATACAGGAAATGCCTTTATTAACATCCTGGAGACACTGATGAGAAACACCTCCTTCTCAGCTTCATATTCTTCTCACTGCATCCAGAGCTCAGAGCCAATGTGGTACACGACAAAAATGGCCATAATTCTCTCCAGCTGACACCCATTAAATAGTGGAGTCTGTTATTCCCCCTTTTAAATCAGGGTTGGCCAAGTGACTGGCTTTCACCAATGGGACATTAGCAAATGTGATACAAGTGAAGACTTGGAAATAACTTCCATATTGGAGCTTGTCCTCTTGCTGTTCTTGGAACCGGGAGCCACCATAGAAACAAGCCTGAGACAAAAGTAACACAATCTCCCTCATTTAACTAGTCAATAGCCATCCAAAACCCAGAAGCAGACCTATCTAGCTGACCAATAGCTGAGTGAAAACCAAGAGCAAACCCAGTTTAGATCAACAGAATGCCTACCTAAGCTTAACATAAATTGCTGAATCACAATTGAGTTAAATAAGTAGTTATTGATTCATGGCACACAGTCTGGGAGTGAAAAGCTAACTGATATAGTCAGCTTACAGCAGACAGAGTTTTCCTGAGGCAAGAGATTTTCACAAAAATTAAACAAAAAGAAGACAGATTTTAATTTTGAATTGCAGGCTGATGTTTATTAAACTCTCAGTCTGTGTTTCTTTAGCATCCTCCAGATGACATTTAGAGAAAGATAAGTACAGAGAATATTTATAAATAACTTTGGAAGTTTCCCTCTTTCGAATGATTCCCATCACAGATGAGACATACCTGAAGTGTGCATAATCAGGCTGTATGTTAAATAATAGCTATTGTTCAACGGGCTACATAGACAATGAGGAACTTTTCTGGCTCCTGAGGTTACCCATCACAGAATGACTGCTATGTTCCAGACATTTCACATAAGTCATATGTAATCATTTTTATCCCCATTTTACAAACAAAAAAATTGAGGACAAAGAGGTTAAAATAACAGTTTTGAAATGTTGAATCCAAGATTGGAGAACTTTTTGCTACACAACATTGCTTCCCCATGTCCTGAACCAAAGAAGGTAAAATAAAATAAAATTAAATCAAATTAAATTAAAATTAAATAAAATAAAAAATAAATAAAATAAAATAAAATAAAATAAAATAAAATAAAATAAATTTAGTATGCCAAACTGAGGTGTAATTGCACTGAATAGAACAAAAGTTATCCAGAAAGTTTATTTAAGGTGGTATGCACAATGAATCAACTGAGACATGGGAATCCTTCATTCAGTAGGAAAGAAAAAATAAATAAATAGTGGACAAACAAGACAAGAAATTAACAAGGCAAAAAGTTTGCTTTTTGAAGATATTAATAAAGTAGGTAAACCTCTAGTAAAACTAATGAGAAAATTAGAAAATGCAAATTACTTATATCAGGAATTAAAGAGAAGATATCCTATGGATGTCTCAGATAGTAAAAGGACAATAATAATGTTATAAAAAATTTATGCCAATAATTCTACTACTTAAAATAAATAAATAAATTCCTTTAAAATACAGCTTCTTAAAACTGACAAAAGAAAAAATATAACATTTGAATAGCTCTCTGTCTATTAAAGAAATTGAATTCACAATACAATGATACCCTCCCCCCCAAAAAAAACCCCAGGTCCACATGGTTTTACTGGTAAATTCTATCAAATGTTGAACAACAACAACAAAAATATGTATCTATCAAATTATATGAAGACTATTTCAGAAATTAGAAAAAGAGCAAACAGTCCTTGATTTGTTTTATGAGGACAGTGGAACTCTGATATCAAAACTGTGAAAAGTATCAAAGACCATGTAAGAAAAGAAAATTACGGATCATCACTTCCACCCTAAAACACACACAAAATTTTTTAAAGACAAATTAGCAAATCAAATTGAACAATATATTAAAAGACCAAGTGAGGTTTATCCTAGTAATGCAAGGTTGGTTTATCATTCAAATTCCCTACATTAACACAATTTAAAAAAAACCACACAATCACATAATTATCTCAATAGATGCAAAGAAATGACATTTGAAAAAAATGTAGTTTATTTATGGTTTTAAAAATACTCTCAGAAAGCTAATAATACAGGGAATTTTCCTTAAACTAATAGAGCACCCCCTTAAAAAAACCCAAGCAAGTAAAAACAAAACTCTACCATCAATACTTTGTCAATCATAAAATATTGTGCACTTTCCCTCTAAGATTGGGAACAAAGCAAGTATGTCTACTATAGCCGTATTTATTCAACATTGTATTGAAGGTCCTAGTCAGTTCAAAGAAGTTAAAAAGTTACAGATGGAAAAGAAAAAGGTAAAACCATCTTTATTTGTAGATGACAGAATTGTTTACATAAAAAAACTTAAGTAATCTATAAAACAACTACTAGAACTGATGAGTAAATTTAGCAAGTTTGCAGGATACAAGGACAATACAAAAAAAAATTATGGCAGAAAAAATTGGAAGATGTGATTTTCAAATTCTTTTTCAATAGCACATAAAAACGTAAAATACTTTGAAATAAACTTGACAAAAAACATGCAAGATCACCACACTAGAAACTATATAAAAAGGCTGAGAAAAATTAACAGAGGCCTAAATAAATGGAGAGATATGATGTGTTCATGGACTGGAAGATTTAACTTTGTTTCATATTGATTCTTCCCAAATTGATCGACAGCTTAAAAATCCTACCAGTCTCTTTGTAGAAATTGACAGTAAATTCTAAAATATATAAAAATTCAATGAACCTACGTATCAAAACAAAAACCTTGGAAAAAACAGAACAAAGTTAGGTAACTCACACAACCTCATTTTTAGACTTACTGTGTAGCTTTGCTAATTATTATAATGTAGTATTGGTGTTAGGATAAACAATTAGATTAGTAAAACTGATTGGAGATTCCAGAAATAGACCAACATGCATATGTCAATTAACATTCACACAAATTACCAAGGAAATTTAATGAGGAAAAATAGTATCTTAAATCAGTCATCTAATCTTCCACTTTATGAAACTAGAAAAAGAAGAGCAAACTTAACCCAAATCAAACAAAAGGAAGAAAATACTAAATATTTGAGTGGAAAGAAATAAAATAGAGGACAGACAACAATAGATAAAATTAACAAAACAAAAAGTCAGTAATTTAAAAGCATCAAAAAGATCGACAAACACATAGATAGTTTGACTAAGAAAAAAAGAGAAGGCTGCGTCTGGCTCCCGCTCTCACAGCCATTGCAGTACATAGAGCTCCATAGAGAGAGCGCCGGGGCAAGTGAGAGCCGGACGGGCACTGGGCGACTCTGTGCCTCGCTGAGGAAAAATAACAACACGGGCAAAGGAGATCCTAAGAAGCCGAGAGGCAAAATGCCATCATATGCATTCTTTGTGCAAACTTGTCGGGAGGAGCACAAGAAGAAGCATCCAGATGCTTCAGTCAACTTCTCAGAGTTTTCTAAGAAGTGCTCAGAGAGGTGGAAGACCATGTCTGCTAAAGAGAAAGGAAAATTTGAAGACATGGCAAAGGCGGACAAGGCCCGTTATGAAAGAGAAATGAAAACCTATATCCCTCCTAAAGGGGAAACAAAAAAGAAGTTCAAGGATCCCAATGCACCCAAGAGGCCTCCTTCGGCCTTTTTCCTGTTCTGTTCTGAGTATCGCCCCAAAATCAAAGGAGAGCATCCCGGCCTATCCATTGGCGATGTTGCAAAGAAACTGGGAGAGATGTGGAACAACACTGCTGCAGATGATAAGCAGCCTTATGAAAAGAAGGCGGCTAAACTGAAGGAAAAATATGAAAAGGATATTGCTGCATACCGAGCTAAAGGAAAGCCTGATGCAGCAAAAAAGGGAGTTGTCAAGGCTGAAAAAAGCAAGAAAAAGAAGGAAGAGGAGGAAGACGACGAGGATGAAGAGGATGAGGAGGAAGAGGAAGACGAAGAAGAGGAAGAGGAAGATGATGATGATCAATAAGTTGGTTCTAGCGCAGTTTTTTTTCTTGTCTATAAAGCATTTAACCCCCCTGTACACAACTCACTCCTTTTAAAGAAAAAAATTGAAATGTAAAGCTGTGTAAGATTTGTTTTTAAACTGTACAGTGTCTTTTTTTGTATAGTTAACACACTACCGTATGTGTCTTTAGATAGCCCTGTCCTGGTGGTATTTTCAATAGCCACTAACCTTGCCTGGTACAGTACGGGGGTTGTAAATTGGCATGGAAATTTAAAGCAGGTTCTTGTTGGTGCACAGCACAAATTAGTTATATATGGGGATGGTAGTTTTTTCATCTTCAGTTGTCTCTGATGCAGCTTGTACGAAATAATTGTTGTTCTGTTAACTGAATACCACTCTGTAATTGCGAAACAAAAAAGTTGCAGCTGTTTTGTTGACATTCTGAATGCTTCTAAGTAAATACAATTTTTTTTATTAAAAAAAAAAAAGAAAAGAAAAAAAGAGAAGAGTCAAGTTACTAAAATCAGGAATGACTCTCTTTGTTTCTCTTCAAAATGTATAAATCTTTCGCCTTTTACTAAAATCAGGAATGAAAGTAGTTATGTTACTACTGACCTTACAGATATAAAAACAATTATAAGGGAATACTAATACTATGAATAGTTTTATGCCAATAAATGAGATAAACTAGATGAAAAAAATAAAAAATCCTAGAAACACACAAACTACCAAGACTGACTCAAGAAGAAGAAATATAAAACTTGAATAGACTTACAAAAAGTAAAGAGAATAAGTAATCAAAAAATTTCCCATAAAAAAATCCCAGGACCAGATTGCTTTGTTGGTGAATTCTGCCAAATGTTTAAAGAATTAACACTAATCTTGCACAAACTCTTCCAAAGAATAGAAGAGGATAGAACATATCCCAACATATTTTATGAGGCCAATGTTAACTTGATACTAAAACCAGACAAAGACATCACAAGGAAAGAGACATACAGACCAATATCCCTTATGGATACTGCTATGGCTTGAATGTTTGTCCCCTCCGAAGCTCATGTTGGAATTTAATCCCCAGTGTGCCATTTGAAAGGTGGGACCTTTAAGAAGTGATTGGATCATGAGGACTAGGCCCTCTCAAATGTATTAATCCATTCAAAGATTAATGGGTCAATGATGTAATGGGTTATCAGGAAGTAGACTGGGAATTTTATAAGGAGAGAAAATGAGCATGTTAAAACACTGCTGCCATTCTTGCCCTGTGATACCCTGTGTAGCCCAGGGACTGTTCAGTGAGTTCCCACCAAGAAGTACCTAACCAGATGTGTCCCTTGGTCTTGGACTTCCCACCTTCCAAAACTGTAAGAAATAAATTTTGTTTCTTTATAAATTACTGAGTTTTAGGTATTCTATTATTAGAACAGAAAACAACTGCTAATATTGTAGTGGACTGAATTATGTACTCCCCAAACTCACTGAAGCTTGAATTGTATCCCTCAAGTTTATGTATTAGAATCTTAGCTCCCACTGTGACTATTAAGAGGGTGGGAGATCTTATTATGGTAATTGTAAGGTGGAGCCTTAAATAAGTGATTGGATTGTAGGACCATGCCATAGTGAATGGATTAAAAATGGTAGTCAAGGGTGTGGTTCTGAGGGCTTTAAAAGAAGAGGAGAGTCTGTTTTTCTTGCTCTCTCTGCTCTCTCTGCTTCCACCATCTTGCAATGTGAGATCCCTGGGTCACTGTCACCACCACCGGATGGACTTTAGACTACCCAGCCTTAGAAACTGTAAGCAATAAATTTTGTTTTTCTTTATAATTACCCAGTTCCATATATTTTGTTATAAGCAACACAAAATGAACTAATACAAATATAAATCAAAAATCCTCAACAAAATACTAGACAACTGAATCTAGAAGCATATAAAAAGGATTATATACCATGACTATAGAGGATTTATCCCAAGCATTCAAACTTGACTCAACATATGAAAATCAATAAATGTAGCGTAATAGTAATAGAATAAAGGACAAAAGCCACACATTATCTTAGTAGATGCATAAAATTATTTGATAAAACCCACTACCTTTTCACAATAAAAACACTTAAATTAAGAATAGAAGACAAATTAACTCGATCAAGTGCATGTATAAGAACCCAAAGCTAATATCACACTTAATAGCAAAAGACTAAAAGCTTTCCTCTTCAGAGCAGGAACAAAACAGGTATGTCCACTCTCGTTCTCTCTGTTTAACATTGTACTGTAGGTTCTAGCCAGAAAAAATTAGGCGGAAAAAATAAATAAAAGACACCCATATTTAAAAAAAGAAATAAAACCAGGTATATTTGCAGATGACATGATCTTATATTTAGAAAATCCTAAGGAATTGATACACACATGTGCAATTAGAGAAAATTAATGAATTCAGAAAATATATAAGATCGATATTTTCTGAATTCATTAATTATACAAATTAATTATACAATTTGTACAAATTAATTGTATAATTAATAAATATAACTTGCAAAAATATTTGTATAATTAATTAATTATACAAAAATCAATTATATTGCTATACACTAGCAATAACCAACCTGAAATTAAAATGAAGTTAAAAATTCAACTTATGATAACATCAAAATAAAATTCTTAGGAATAAATTTAACAAAAGAAGTGCAAGTCTTTTACACTGAAAATAAAAACTATAAAACATCACTAAAACAAATTAAGAAGACCTAAATTAATGAAAAAAAATCTGCTCATGGAATGGAAGACTTAATATTAAGATGGCAATATTTCCCAACTTGATCTTTAGATTCAATGCAATCCTTATCAAAATCCCAGCTGCCTTTCTGCAGAAATTGATAAGTTGATACTAAAATTATTATGGAAATACAAGAGACCCAGAATAGTCAAAACAATCTTAAAAAAAAAAAAGTTGGAGGACTCATACTTCCCAATTTTGGAAATTAGTAGAAAGCTACAGTAGTCAAGACCATGCAGCACTGGCATAAGGATGGACCTATTAATCATAAAATAAAAATTGATAGTCAAGAAATAAAGTCATACATTTATGGTCAATTGATTTTTGACAAGGATACCAAGACAATTCAGGGGGGAAATAATAGTCTTTTCAGGAAATAGTGTTAGGACAACTGGATATCCACATGCACAAAAATAGTTTAACCTTTTACTCACAACAATCACAAAAATTTATTCAAAATGGATTAAAAATTAAATGTAAGAACTAAAACTAAAAAAATTTTAAATGAAAACATAGGAGTAAATCTTCATGACCTTGGATTAGGCAATGGTTTCATGTATATGATACCAAAAGTACAAACAACAAAAGAAAAAATAGATAAATTGAACTTTGTCAAAATTTAAAACTTTTGTGCTTCAAAGAATACTATTAAGAAAGTAAAATTACAAACCAGATACTGGGAAAAAAATTTTGCAGATCATATATATAAGGGTCTAATGTCCAGAATATATAAAGCACTCTTAGAACAACTCAACAATTAAAAGTCAAATAACCCAATTAAGAATAGACAAAGTATTTGAAGAGACATTTATCCAAAGACATATAAATGACCAATAAGCACATGAAAGGATGTTCATCATTAGCAAATCAAAACCACAATAAGATACTGTTTACACTCACTAGGTTGGCTATACCAAATAGGCAGACAATAACAAGTGTTGGGAGAAATTAGAGCCCTCGACATTGCTATTGGGAATACAACATGGTACAGCTGTGCTGTGGATTGGATGTCCCCCCAAACTCTTTGAAGCTTGATCCACACTGTGACAGTGTTAAGAGGGTGGGAAATCCTATCATGGTAATCGAGAGGTGGTACCTAGAAGAGGTGATTAGATTGTGAGGACCATGCCCTAGTGAATGAATTAATCCACTGATGGTTTAATGGTGGTCACGGGCATGGTTCTGATTGCTTTAAAAAGAGAGCACATGAGAAGCTCCCTCTTTCTTGCTTCTGCCTTTCTCACAATGTCATATCCTGCATTGCTGAAGTCACTACCAAAGAAGGCTGTCACCAGATGTGTTCCCTCGACTTTGGATTTCCCAACCTCCAAAACTGTAGGTAATAAATATTGTTTCTTTACCAATTACCCAGTTTAAGGTATTTCTGTTATAATACAAGCTGCTTTGGAAAACAGCTTGGCAGTTCCTTAGACAGTTAAATGTGAAGTTACCGTATTATCTAGCAATTCCACTCTTTGTTAACATTCTCAAGAGAATTGAAAACATATGTTCACACAAAAAACTTGCACATAAGTGTTCATAGCAGCATTCTTCATAATAGCCCAAAAGTGGAAACAACCCAAATGTCCATCAATTGATGAATGCATTAACAAAATGTGGTATATCCATACAATGGAGTATTATCTGGCAATAAAAGGGAATGAAGTACTGATACATGCTACACTTGGGTGAATCCTGAAAACATTACAGTAAGTAATAGAATCCAGACACAAAAGACCACATATTGGATGATTCTATTTATATAAAATGTCCAGAAAAGAAAATACATAGAGATGGAAGGTAGATTAGTAGTTGACAGGGACTGGGGATAGAAGGGAATAGAGAGACACTGATAAAAAGTACAGGGTTTCTTTTTGGGGTGATGAAAATATTCAAAAATTAGATAGCATATTAGTCTGTTTTTGTTGCTTATAACAAAATACCTGGAAATGGGTAATTTATAAGAAAATGAAATTTATTGCTTACAGTTTTGGAGGCTGGGAAGTCCAAAGTCCAGGGAATACTTTTGGTGAAGGCCATGGTGGTGATGACAGTGACAGCAGGGTATCATATTGTGAAAATGACAGAGCAGAGAGAGAGACAGACTCTTTGTGCTCCCCTTTTAAAGTCCTCCAAACCATGCCCATGTCCACCATTTTTAATCCATTTACTATGGCATGGTGCTATAATCTAATCACCTCTTCAAGGCTTCACCTTTCAATTACCATGATAAGATTTTCCACCCTCAACAGTTACAGTGGGGATTAAGCCTCAATCAGGTTGGGCAGGGGGCATTCAACTGACAGTGCATAGTGATGATCATTGGACAACCTTATAAATATACTAAAAACTACTAAATTGTTCACTTTAAAGGGATGAATTTTATCATTTGTGAAATAGTAAGAAATATATGTATATTGATCTCTGCCCTCAGTTCCTGGCACAGAAATCTCTGGAGTGATAGGGTCATTAGAAGCATCTTTTGTTCTAATATTTGGTCTTTGTCCCAGGTTCCTGATACAGAGCTCTTAAATTCCTTGGAATTTCCTGGGATTCCAAGAAGCATCTTTTGTTCTAATGAGGTGACTATTGATGGGCTGTTTTATTTTCTTTAATACAGATACTTATAGAACCTTAAATTCCCTGTCCTTCATTTTCAAGGGCTTCCTGTTGGTGGCAATGGTGGCAGAGTTGAGGTTGCGGTGGGGGAGGGAGAACTCTTTTCCAAAATGATGAGATCTTTCAATCAGTCTGGGAAAATCACAGCTGTTTTATGAGAAGAGGGTCAATGAGTTCTTCCATCTACATTTCTTTCTGGACTTTCTCCCCACACCTTCTTCACTGTCCAACCCTGAGACCAATATTTTTATTATATACTACAAGAAATGGTATATAATAACTGCTTATGGCCTGAAAACCATCCAGCAGCCTGGTTGTCAAGATTTTAAGGCATACCCACAGGGATGATTTTTGGCTTGGACACTGTGGTCCTGGGAAGAAGACCAAAGAGCCAGAAGTCAGCTTCACCCTGAGCCCATTGATGAGTCCGCATGACTCTGACCTAACATGGAATATTCTCCCAAAAGCAACTTTGGTGTCTGGAACTTTAACCTGCTAGTGGTCAATACCAAATCATCATTGAATTCCATGCTTCTCAACTCCTCAGCTCTACTTATCAACACCAGGCTAAAACACGTGCTTTGTATTTAGCAAAAGGCAATGCAAAATGAAAAACAATGAGATGCATGAAATAAGGAGGGATGTGTTGCTGCTCTTGGCCTTAGAATTCCACTCTCCCAGCAGCTCCACCCATTTCCCCAGCCCCAAACCAACACAATTATTTCAATTCTACCCAAATAGGCAGCAAAGAGGACCCTCCCTCTGGAAGCTGCCTGGTTTTTGCTGAGGGACTACTCCTACCCCAGGGGACTGTCCCCTTGCTCCAGAAGAAGCCATTATAAAATTAAATGGCGATAAAACCAACCTCAGGGGGCTTGGGGGGCATTTATCTTTTTCGAATGCCTTGTTGTTTTTGCCCATCTGGTTGCATTTAGTCCAGAGGTATAATTTCCAGTGCTGCTCTTTTCTGGTAGACCATACAATTAAGGTATTTGAAAAACAAACAGCTCTTAGCCACTGCACGGTGAGGAGCTAGTTTAGCAATCTGTGACCCATTTTTCCTGAGCAAACACAGTTCTATATCCAAGAGGGTCATAAAGCAAGAACTGGAAGTCAGGAATTATTATTTAATGTAATAATAATTTAACCTCTTCTGGCACTCCTCCGAGAAAAGAAAGTGAAAAGGCAAAGAGAAGAAGCTGTTGAAGAAGTTGTACTTGTGCCTCTCCCCATAATCCTTAGTATTTCTTTAGGGCTTTCACAATTTATATATATTTGGAACTCTCAGAATGGTCGGGTTCAGTGACGATGGGTTCACTCTGGCAGACACAGTGGTAATAGGGAAAGAGGGTGACTGGGTCATATTCAGGAGAAGCATGGCTGTCAACTTCTGAAAGCTGCTAGATATTCAAGTTTGGAACACATAAGTGAGTATGCTTCCATTAACATGCAAAATTATTAAAACTGTGCTATCTGGGTCATGGGTCTAAATGTGCTTTTAATGATGTGTTCATTCAAATACATGTCATGCTTCGTTCTCACGTGGGAAGATCTAGTATGCTTCCATGGGCGCTATGACTTGATCCATTTTTGGAATCTTTCTCAGTCTTTCACTAGAGCATGAAAGGAGTATGCACACACATGTGCACATACACGACACACTTTTGTTTTTCTCAAAAGTGCTACTCACAGCTCAGTCAGTAATGTTATTCACCAGCACTGGTTCCAAATGATGTTTTTCCTCCCCCCAAATCAAATCTTGCTCAAAAGAGATGGAGATATTCCACCAATAAAAGAATTCAAAGGCACTTGCTTCAGATTTTGAAGGCCCTTTGCAAAAGAAGAGTCCCTAGAGATGTTTTAAGCCTTGTGCATGTTCTCAGGAGATCGAGTTTCATTCAGGTTGGAAGAAGTCACAATGCTCTTATAGTGCCCCCCTTACCCACACAGGGGGTCACTTCTTCAAGGGCTTGCCCCATGTCCTCTCAATCCTGTCCTGAGTTGTCCTGGAAGAGCCCATCATTCTGACTCCACCCTCAAGCCAGTGAGGACACATTGGTCTCCTCTCTCCTCTTCAGTGAGAACTACAAAGAGGTCCCCCTGAACAGTGACACATGCTCCAAAATGAGAAGGCCTGTGGGCAGCATGTGTACTCAGGGTGTGTACTGCATTTGTGGGTTCCTAGTCCTGGCCTGGGTATTCAGAGGCAGGGCTGTGCAATATCAGGTGTATTACTTTCCTCCATTGTGTGGATTGCATTTGGAGAATCCAGTTAATAGGTGATGAATGTGATAATCCATTGAGAGAGTGAGAATTTGTAGAAGAAAAAATGTTATGAGCTTAAATATTTAATATCTGTGTTCTCTAACCCCTGATCCAAGTTTTTTCTCTTGCTCTCTTCATTCATTCATTTTCCATATAACATAAACATAAAGGCATTTAGCAAAATAGGGTACCAGGCTGTGGGTATGTAATACCAAGGTAAATATAGACCCTTCCTGCCCTCAAGGGGTTCAGGTTCTAGTCTCTTTTTGACCTTGACCTTCATTTCCAGCTCCTAATTATACCACATATGCCATGAGGAATCAGATACAAACATTCACCTAGAAAAGGGGTTTGGAGTACTAACTAATTCAGCTTGTTTTCCAATGGATATTATTTTAAAGAGGAAATCAAACTAGAATAATAGCAGAGGGGATCAGATCTGGCTGGAAACAAGAAAAACACTGTGAATTTGCTAAGCATCAAAACTCCATGTAGAAGCAGAATCAATGTTCCACCTAAGAAAAGTCTCAAACCCAGAGCACTTTCCCCTCCCCTTCCATCTCAGTTGGACATGGCTAAGGGAGATGCACAGACAAGTCTGCAAGGAGTCCCTGGAGTTCTCCATTTGACAGTTCCCCAGGCTTTGATCATCTTCTCTCCACTCACCAGCATAGCTTCCCCTTCCCCCCAGGGTACAAAGACACATCCAGGGTCCCTTCCCCACCCTTCCAGATACCTGTGTAGCAGAGCTCTTCACACCTCTCAGCTAGCTGCTGAGTGAATTAACAAGGTATTTTGGTCCCGGTGACAGAGGTGTGAATGGCAGCTTCCACCTAGCTCAGATGAGATCATGCATGTGAATGCTCTTTGCAAATTATAAAACCCTGATTAGACAAAGGCAGGAGGTGGTTACTTCACAACTGATGCTCATAGCCTCACGTGTACAGCAGACATGCCATAGGGAGAGGATCACCTCTCCTGCCCAAGGCAGTCTGTTTCCTTCCCCCATTGATGAGGTTCCCATTTCCTAGGTCTGTCTCTACTGGAGGGAATTGAGCTCAAGAGCTCAGGATACAGAGAGGCATGACTATCCATTACACCCTGTTGGAAAATGTAAAGGGTTTGCCCCTGCTCCCATAGGGCATTAGTGTCACTGAAGATGAGAGCAGCAAGCCTTCACATGAGTCCTCTAATGAGTGAGTTCATGCAGTTTTGGAATTTCTACAGGTCACTCCATGAGCTGTGTCTACAATGACTATGTGAAGGGAATATTTAAGGCATAAAACTGTATAATTGAGGAAGAACTGGAAAATGAGAAAGGCCTGTTATTTGGTTCCCCTAATTCACCAGAGGTCTGCTTGCCCTGGCCTGCATAGATACAGACTCAGAATACCAATTACCAAATAGTCTCCTTGTCTCTAGTCTTTTCCTGAGCTAATTATTTCTGCATTTTATTAAGCAAATAATACATTTTAAAGGCAAATTTGATCATTCATTCCACTGCATTAAACCCTTCTCGGGTTCCCGTTGCCAAAGCCCAAATCTCAGCCACTTATTCAGAGCACAGACCCTCCATGCTCCACACCCACCATTTTCACCGCTCCCACCCCTTCCTTTCCCAGCTCTCGCCTCCTGCTCTCTCTGGCCCCCTGTTCTCTCTCGCGTGCTGTGGGCTTGCTCTTGCCCCTTGTACAGCTCTTCTTGTACAGATCTCCTGCGGTTCCCCCAACACGCAGTCTCTGGGCATTTTTTAACTTGCCATTTCCAGTGTTTGCCCTGTACCACTTCCCTGTTTCTTCCCATAAAACTCCATTCATCCTTCAAAACCCATTCTGTAGCTCTTTCCCTCTCCACATCCAATCTTTTTCCTCTTTCTGTTTTCTCTGTGCCTTACAATGACTCTATTACTGGATTAGACAAATTTAATTACAGCATAATAACTTAGTAACTAAGTCATGAGGTCTGGAGCCAGACTGTCTGGATTTGAATCCTGCCTCAGCTGTGTGATTTTAGGAGAGTTACCTAATTCTCTGTTTCTTATTTATCTGTAAAATAGGAATTTAAAAAATCATACCTACCTCAAAGATTATTGTGATAATTAAATGAATGCTCAAAATATGCTTGGTCTAGAGTAAGGGCTTAGTAAATATTGGCCACTAAATTGTCAACACTTTTCTGCTGGTCTGCCTCATGACCACACCAGCTGTCCCGGAGGACAGAGCCTGGGACATTGAACCTGCCCAACGCATATTTCTTCCCAGGATCTTAGAATGGGAAGCATTTTTTTTCCATTTAACTCAACAAGTTTTAGCCAAAACGGGCATAAATCTCTTCATCTGTCTCCTCATTTTAGTCTCATGTATTATGTCAGCTGATTTCTTTTTATAACTTATTTCTAATTAACATCAGTAATATGTGAAAATACTTCCCTTCTAAGGAATGAAGAGCCTACAGATAAAGTTCTGCACGGTCTGTCTCCTCCATACTCTCTCCAAACATAACTACTGCTGTTGTCTGGTGTGACTCCTTCTAGAAACATTCTCTGCATTACATTTATGGGAAGGTATACAGAGAACATGTGTGTGGGTGGGGGCTGGGGGATCTGATTTCATATTTTGAAATGAATTATACCATACTGAGTGTAAATTGGTGATTTTTCCTACCTCCTTTGTCTTTGAGGTTCTTCCATGTCTTCATGAAACTCTGCCTTATTCAAAAGAAAAGCTACATTGTACTCTATCATATAGATGTTCCTTATTTATTTAGCATTGACCCTGTTGATGGATTTGAGGTTGTTTCCAATTTTAACTCCTGTAAAAGGAGCTGCAGAAAGCACACTAACTCATACCTCCTATGAACTCACATGAGTTTATCTCTAGAAGACACTGAGACATGAAACAGGTGAATAGCTATCCATATTTTAAATTTTCATAGATATTGCCAAATGTCTTTCCAAATGTCTGTACCAAGTTTTAATGCTTCCTCTCCTGTTAGGAAGGTACCCATTCTTCACACCCTTTCAATTTTTTCTGCTGGTCCATTTTTTCTTACATTCTGAGCTGGCAGGGGCCACTGGCTATACTTTCCTCTCACGTGGCTGTCTGAGTGTCTGACATGGCTATCCGGACAGCCCAGCAGGGGATGGTGCTCCTGAGTGACCCCTCACTCAATTTATTTCAGGAAGCCATCCTGAGACAAAGGCAGTCACTGGCCTCCCACCTGTGTTTTAACTAAGCTAGCCCAAACTGACATTATTTTCTATGAGCCTGTGGAGCCATCCGCTGAGCAAGAAAACAGGCAACCTATTGAAGGTGGGTTTATTGCTCATCTGTCAAGGGCTTGGGGTGATGCTAGGTGCTGTGTATTTTAGATGTGAGTTAAAGCTTTATTCCTTGCCTCCAGGGAGCTTGTGAGTGGTTTAAGGAAGGGCTAATTATAAGCATAAAACAGGTAATAAGGCAAGGCTGTGAGTGATTAAGTGCTGATTATTAGCAACTGCAAGCCTATAGGAGCAAGGAGAAAAGAATGCTCTTTGAGGACAGACCAATCTAGAAAGCTTCAAGGAGCACAGGAGAATTGAGCAGGCCAAAACTGGCGTGACAGCTTTTGGCAAAGAAATAAAAAGGACATGGAAGATGGTAAGAGCTACTTAAGGACTGATTTGGAGCAGGGCATCAGGGAGGGAGGTGCTGGCTGCAATGCAGAGATTAGATGGGGGAGGGGTGTCTTAAATGTTCAGTGATTGAGCCATTTATTCATTACTTCCACAAGAATTGAAGACGATGTCAATTTCTGCTCACCAGTAGCTCCTGGTTTCTGGTGTCATGATAGGTAGAATACTGTCCAAAGAGAAGAGGTGAGAGAAAGAGGACAGACAGTAAGAAGGGACTAGTTAAACTGGCTTTCTGCATTATATTGCAAACATGGTTAGGGGCAGCCATGGTAAGTGTTAATGGTAGAATTAAAGACACCAACAGGAGTGAGAGAGTGAGAAAATGAGATAACTTTTAAGTGGGGCCACTAAAAGATGCCCTAAAATGACATTGGCTTATAACTCCAGCCTGCTCTGGGAACCTGCTTTGAGTTGATTTCTGGTGTAAATGCTTTTCCAGGCCTGTCCAGATCAGTTTCTCTCTCTCTCTCTTTCTCTCTGGCTCACTCACCTTCTCTTACTCGAAGGCAGGGGAAGGATGGAATGGCTTTCCTGGCATGGGATATAAAATACACACATATATCTCTGCCAACAGGACATGACAGGTAGCTACACTGAGATGATACGTAGTGGCGAATGAACATCTTTCATAAAATTTAGGTGTGTTACGTTTTGGTTTTATTCTTTGGGCAGGGATGATCAGATATTTCCAGAGGGTACTAAGTAAAATATGGCTCTGCTAATCACTTCTCTCTTTCCCCAAAGAACATCCTTAAGGACAATGGAGATACTTTTGAGCACAAGAAGGGCACCTGTAAGAGTTATTCTCTCTCAACTTTACGCTATCTGGAGTCCTGCTGTGCATGTAGAAAACTTCCTGGAAATAAGCTGTGATTTGCTTTCTGACACATGCTCAAAACTTTTGTGTTAAATTGTAGCCAGAAGAGCCTACTTATATTTCAGTGTAGAATTGATAAATATATATATGTATATATAAAAAATATAGATTGTATACAGCATATACTTATATCCTCACGTGTGTGTGTGTGTGTGTGTGTGTATTTGTAATATGGGTGGGGGTATGACAGAAATTGATTTCAGTTCATGAAATAATGCCCAATGATTATGGCATGGCTATCTTCATTGTGGCTGCCCTGGTCCTGGTTCCTGGATCCCTAACTTTCCTTGAGCAACCTGAGTTTCCCTATATGGGCTACAGGAAGTGTTTTACCAAGGAGCCGGTAGTGCAAGTAAAGCAAAAATGAAAAGTCATACCGTAGGAATGTCCATTTCCTTCAAGAGACACTGTGTGGCTCTCCACAACCAAGCTTCTTGACGTGGCTCCCCTCGTCAAGACTATGATCTGAGCACAATAACAATGGTCCACAGCACATTTGTCAAACTCTGGCTTATTCTGTCTTAAATAGCACCAGCCCTGGGCCAGGTCGAGGGCCTCCCGTGCCACCTTCATATTGTGGTCTTTTCTCCAGCATGAGATGAAGAGAGAAGACGTTCCTATTCCTACCGCAGTAGCTTGGCCTCCTGTGAGAAACTGCTTGGATAAAAGATCTTCATTTCCCTAAACATAAACACTGTCCAATATCCAGAAAGCAACTTTGGACAATTTTGGATATTGGACAATGGGCAAATGGATATTTGGGGAAAATTTAGAACTTAAGAATACATTCAAATTATATTACTGATTTTTAACATCTTTGGGAAGCATCAGTACTGTGACACTTCAGGGCAGTAGAGGGTAGACACTCTGAGATGGGAGGTAGGTTCTCAACTGACAAATTAAGGCTTGCAAAATGTGTTCCTGCTAAAACAAATGAGACAGGGCATTGGGGACCCATGATCAAATTCTTTTCCACTCTAGAATCCAAATTCTTCTTATAACCCCCAAATTATAGCTTTCTAATTTTAAATATCTTCATATACAGACTACATCAAGCCCCTTTATTTTATAATTTTCTCAGGAAGACCTCAAAACTGACTGTAATACAAGGTAGTTAAGAGTATAGATATAGTGCTTTAGGTAATTAGAGAAAGCCAAGCAACCTGCAGCTGGAGCATTAAGAGGATCAAGAATTATTCAAGGAGTTGGGGTAAGGATATTTGAAATCCCTTCTGCCCGACTCCTCTCTGCACAAGCACAGGGAATCCCATCAGCAAGGTTATCAGTTAGTTTTTAGCCAGAGAAGAAGAAATAAAGACACACAATTATAATTCCATTCTTTTGAAGGTGAGGGCAAGACGTGGCTGAGATCATTTACAGGTGATTATGGTTGTCTGCGTGCATATATAGGCACATGCATTTGGACTCTGGTGAGAGCAGGCTTTCTCCTGAAGCACAGGTTGAGGCAGTATATTTACCCCAATTGGAAAGCACAAGAGAAAGGCCAGATTGTGGGGAGGGGTGTGAAGCATCTGGTCTCCCAAGCTCAACATGCTCTAATGTGCTAAAGTGAAACCAGGAAGCTCCGGTGGTACAATTGTCATGCAGTCACACACACAATCAACCAGTATTTGACCTTGGTCTCCCACTCCAGCTGAGATGAATCCAGGCTGCAGGAACACCAAGGGGCCGACAACCTACAAGAGTTAAAATGAACTTCCTCAAAGATTTGAGGGATTAAAGAGCTGTAAGAGAGAGCTATTACAGAGAACTTAGAGAGGTCTCACCGGTTTTGTAAATTCAACCTGTTTCTCCTGCCTGTGCCTCTCTGCCTCTCAAAGCTCCTGTCTTCTGCCTACATCCTGGGTGATAATCATGTGCCATCTTTTAGGGTGCACTGTACCATAACTCCTAATCTGCCAGAGGAAAGGACAGACAAATCACCTGATGGTTCCCCAGAGAGCAGTTGATAGTATTATACATTCAGCCCCATCCTCTCTAGCCAGTAATGGACTGCATTTTCAACCCAGGTACACCAAAGCTTGTCAGAGTTGAGGAAAGAATAAAAACGAAAACTAATTAAGCCTAAGCAGTCTATTGGCAAAGAGTAGAGGAAATGGCAAGGTGGAAAAAGGGAAGTGAGAAGAAGAAAAGATTGTCCCCTGGTAGCTCGTTCATCATTTTGGACCCAGCCCAATGGGAAGATGCTGACAGGCTGACATGAAACATCCTTACATATGACATTAGGGTGGCTGCCGGTAGTGATGGCAGCCACAGCAGCCACCACTCTGGACGACTGTGCTAGGAGAGCTGGTCAATATGGAGCTGGAGAGTCACTTCTATTCTGACCTGGACTTTGCTCCATGGAATCATGGAGTACTCAGTCCTGCCATGTAAATGGTGGAGAAGGAGGAACCGTCCTCTTGGGAACTGAATGATTAATGCCAAGGACTTTCCTATCGTGGCTGGAAAGTTGACCGTGGAGATGAGGGATTATAGCTCATTACCTAATCTGATTAGTTAGGCCATAAACACTCAGAAAGGGTCATGTGAGAATTGTCTCCAGCTGATGCCCAAGGTTAAGGCTAAGGAGAAGTCCACCTAGTTCTAAGAGGCTGTCAAGAAGGAAAATGTCCCAAACAGGCAGACAGAGTGTTAGTGAGGAAAGAAAGAGTTCAAGAGAATCACTTGCACCGCTCATACATGTGGGTGAAGCCAGATAATTCCTTGTGTTGAAAAAATAGACATTATGAAAAGAGTCAGGTTAAGAAAAAAAAAAAATAATAATCAGAGGAAGAGAGGCAGAGGAATCTGGAGGACTGGAATCCAAATGTCCTCCTAAGTGTCCAGCAGGATAAAAGGATAGAAAACTGAATCCTGGGCCAGAAGGAAACAGTGACTTTGCTAGAATTAATGCAGTATTTCTCCCACCACTCTTAAGCCCTAGGGCACACAGTCATTTGTTGACCAGCCTTCCTGCATTCTATGGGTGGCGAGCTGTCCACAGATAGAAGCTTTCAGTGGACTGACTCTGCAGGTTGAACAATGCTAATTAGCTCACACCTTTTCTCATCACATTTGACCACACGGCCAATACTGCACCCAGTGAGGACCCACACGCCAGAAAGAGTCTGCCATGGCCTCCTACCTTGAATGACTACAACAAGTGGTCAAGATAAGATGAATAACAAACTGGGAGAGGAAAGGGAGAAAAAAACTTGGAGATACAAAGAGAGGATCTCATGGGCCAAATCTCAGTAGTCAGGTTATACAATACAGTGAGCCAAATAATAAACCAGGCTGCAAAGTAAGTTGGGAGAATCCACCAGCCTGGTAAGAAGGCACGAATCCCCAAAGCAGGAGGTCAGTTTTGCAACCACCCCTTCCAATTCTATCATTAGTTCTATAGGAAGGAAACCCTGCAATTTGTTTTTATTTTTTTGCTCTCTTTCCCTTGAGCAAATACACAATTGGCATTGGGATAACACAGAACATTATTCCAACTTAAACAAACCCTCAAAATCCTAATTTTCATCACTGTCCACAAAGGGGTAAGTCAAAGATAAATAACAAGTAACACCTCTGAGCCAAGTAACGCCAAGGATTGCTAAGAATCATCTGAATCTAGGAAGAGGAAATGAAGGATCCTCCCCTAGAGACTTCAGAGAGAGCGTGGCCCTTCCAACACTTTGGTTTTGAATTTCTAGCTTTCAGAACTATAAGAGATTACATTTCTCTTGTTTTTCAACCATCCCGTTTGTGCTAATTTGTTCCAGCAGCCCTAGGACACCAATACGACCCCACCGTCCCCTGCTGCCTATGACAATCTCTCAGAGAAGGAGTTGGTGGCAGCACACTCTTCCCTGGAGAAAGCACCATAGAAGCCTGCAGGTGAATGAGATCAGGAGGGACAGAGCATAAGGCTGGGTAAAAGCTGTTCTGGAATATCCATCCTCAGCAAGACATTCAGGGTGTTTTATGAACCCTGAAATCACTCCATAAAACCTGTACTGCTGATGGGCCAGTCCCTACTCAGCAAATTAACAAGGAAATGCAAGGGTAGCTATAAATAACATTTACTAGGAGCTTATTATATGCCAGGAACTGGTCTACATGTTCCACATGTAATATCTCATCTAATCCTCCCAATAACTCTAAAATAGGGATGATTTTTATCCTAATTTATGGGTGAAGAAGTTGTCTCAAAGAAGTTAAGTAATTTGCTTAAGGTCACTCAGCTAGTAAATGCAGTATGTGACCCTGGGCAGTCCCTGAGTGACTGCCACAAGTTCAGAGACTGGGGGACCTAGAGATTCCCAATCCAGTTGGTTGTCCAATTAGGAAGAGCCTCCGTTGGGTCCAGAGCAGATTGGCGGTCCATAGGGGAGCTCTCTGCCTCACCTGCCAGCCCTTTCCTCCTGGAAAGATCGGAGCTAGCGGGCTCAACTCAAGCGTCTATAGGAGTCAGGCAAAGGACATTAGTGAAGGAATAGGCAGGGTGGCTCATGGTCTGGAGAGATCAGGCCATCTGGAGGTGTTCATGATCAAATAAACAAAGAAAAAAACACTGGAGAGACAAAGATTTCAGCCCCTGACCTGGCCTGGAGTTCTGGTCAGATTCAGTCTGACTAAAGCAAGAGCCCAGCACAAGATCCCGAACTGTGTGAGCAAACCCCGGACAGGCTGTGCTGTGGGGATCCAGACAACGTAGAGATGGGACAGTTATAATGACCTGCTGTCCATGGCCAGAGAGGCCTCAGGAAAGCAGAAAGAAAAGAAGGAAAGGAGTGGGGGTAATGGAAGAGGTCATGCTGAATCCCAGTTGCTAATCATTCTGGGTAATGGCTTGAGGCAGTTTTTGGCTTTTAATTATTTTTCCTCCACAATTTTTTAATTTATCTTTCAAGCACTCAGGTATACAGCAGGTGTGATGTGTGGCTTTATTAGGGGAATTATATGGCAGAATTTCCATGCTGTTGTCTCTAGAAGCTAGACCCACTGAAGAGACTGGGGTTTGAGGACAGAGAGAGGAAGGTCATGGGAGAACTATGGAGAGAGAGAAAGGGACTGCCTTGCCTGCGGTGGGGCTCTCTAAGAGGGAGGGCATGGCGAGAGTGAGGTCTGGGGGACCCAAGAGCAGAGCGGGGGGGCTGGAGGGAGAACCCCATTGAGGCCCCCATGGGTACCTCTTCAAGAAGTTGGTCTCGAGAATCTGAAAACTTAGCCCAGTCCAAGAGTGGAGTTCGGGGGTGAAAAATAAAATTGAATTTCCTGACACTCCAGGATAAAATAAACATTGAAGTTAATTTAATTTATGGAAAATAGAGATGCAATATTTCCTTCACACTTGAGCTCATAGATTGGGGTTGAAACCCACAATAGAGAGCAATGAAACCAGATTTTCAGCCAGTGAAGATCTTCCATTTGGGACCATGCTTGGTCACCAGAAGCAGAATTTACCTGGCTGTCACAGAAACACCATACTGTACCACCGAGAGAGGGTGTCACACACCACAGAGACTGTTCAGAACTATCTTTGTGCCTCTTGCAACCTGCCCACGGTGTCCAGGCCACCTGCGGCCCCTCACGTCCCAGCTGGCCCTCAGGACCATGGACACTGCCTGACCTTCTCCTCTAGGGTGGAGCCCAGGGCTCTCTTTCGCCAAGCCTGTGTTCTGCTGCACGGGGTCAGCAAAAGAAACTTCATCTTGCCTCATTTGCAAACTCCTGGACAGGGTGAGGAGAGTGCTTGTACGGAGGAGTAGCAAGGACGTTCAGGAGGGTATCGTATAGAAACAAGCCCAATGCTCTGGTTGGCCCATGTTAGAAACATTTCATGGACACCAACTTTCCTGCATACCCAGGTGTGAAAAGAAACTTTAAGGAGTCACAGATTCATCCTTTGCTTTGTAGCTAAATAAAGAGAAACAGAGTCTCTGCTGTCCTCCAGGAAGGGGCAGAGGGAATTCTACGTCCTCATTCACTGACAACATCTAACTTTATTGGTCTGTGAATTCATCCACTCCCCTGCAATCAGGTAATCACACCGTTCAATATAGAGAGAAATTAAATACTAGACTTACTTATTATGAAGAAAAAGGTGACAATGACAAAAATGACTGTATGGAAAACCCAAATTTATCAAGGAATACAGAGAGGACAGCCTTTATGAGGGAGCTTTTGAGTATTTGACTTACTCTATTTTTTTCCAGAAACCTCCTTTTGCTGTTAATCCCAGTAGAACCCATCCTGGCCCCTGAAAGAAGTTAAGCGGGGTAAAGCCAGCCCACCCCAAACTTCCTCCATCGGGGTTGTTAGGAGGTTGATGGGTGATTTCACAGGCAGGGCAGCCCACAGCTGGCCTCTAGGAATTAATCAAAATTTATTTGCCACCAGAGAAGCTATTATAGAGGTAAGAGGCTTATTAAGTTATCCATCAAAATTGTCAATCATGTGTTAATTTTCAAAATCTCTATTTCTCTTTCATTCAAGTTGTGTTACCATTTTTTTCCCTTTAATCCTTTGAAGGCCAACACTGACCTAGGTCCAAAAGCAGGACATCACCCCATGGTCTATGGCCAAGTGGAAAGAATGCTGGGGCTACAATACAAAAAGCCTGGACTCTGGAGTCTGCATTGCCACTGAGCTAATTTCTGCATCAGTAAAGTGAGAGGTCAGAACGCAGGTGACCCCTGTGTTTCTGTCCACCTCTGGTATTCTGTGATTCTACAGTTGCACAGAGAACACCACTCTTTGTGTGATCAAGGCTGGCCTCTTGGTTTAAGGGGTCCCACACCATTTGCAGCATCCTGCCCAGACCAAGAGATACAGGGGAACCCAACAACAGGGACCCGTAGCCAGGCAGCGGTCCACTTATCTATACTGAGAACAATACTTTTTACATAGGACATAGTCAATCACATTTGTGAAATAAGATGTTTCCAGACCCATGTTTCCTGTAAGAAGGGTTTAATTTTCCTAGTGGGTGAAGGAAGAGTCCCTAATTCCCAGAGCAAACCCTTAATGAAACACGATCTGGGCCCAGCACCAGGCCATCACAAGACCCAAACCAAAAGAAGCCCAGGGATGAAAATGAGAGGAAATTATACGAAGGAAAATATATATCTGTTACTACTACTTATGTTTGTCATAAAGATCCAGTTGATTGTCGTAACTTATACATGCACCAGAGAGCAAATACCACAAGAGCCAAAATCCATGATTTCTCTCAACCACCCAGCGCCAGCCGTAAACCAACATGCCCTAGTCCAGCATTACTGCTCCTCACAGTGGGCAAATGGTCCCAGGGTTGTACTTGGGTTTGTACCAAAAGTCTGAGTGTGGTGAGTGTGCAGTTGGTGGGTTTGTTTGGCTCCCATTCAGATTCCACACCATGGACTCCTCCCTAAAACATGCACGTTCTTGTGTTTGGACTTAGCCAGTCTAATGTTCAGTTTCTTTGTTGTAGGGAGAAAGATTCTGATTTAGACTGTGAACTCCATGAGGTCAGGGGTCATATGTTAGATATTCTTTTACCTCCGAAAGGTAGCCTAGTAGCTGCCACAGGCTGGGCGCTCAGTAATGTGTTCAATGAATACATGAGTGGTGCTGGTTATACATAGAGCCCTCCCCCTACATACACTGCCCTCTGGCTAGCTGGGGCCTGGCTCTGGTGTGTGCTCAAAGCAGAGGACACAGCAGCATCACACGTGTACACACATGGGGCTGCTGTGGTACAATGCTCTGTCCACCTACCTTCCCAGAAAGGGGAGGAGCTTTCTCCTTTTGGGAAGGGAGAAAAGATTTTATAAGGATCGTCTCATTTTTCTCTTTGTCTTTCTCCTCCGTGGCAAGATTCTTGGACTCTGGGAATATTTTCATTGAGAGGCATCCTCATTCCTGAAAGTTTAAATGAGGCCCAGGAGAAAGCAAAGCATGGCAGCTTAAGTCTTATGGTAGAAGCTGCCTGAAGGGAGAGGATCAAAGAGAAATGAGAAACCTTCAAGATCTGGGTGCTGCCCAGCCCAGCATACATGGTTTGGAACAAACTTCTGGTCATTAAAGAGGTGACATTTTTCTGGAGAGTCCTCTGGGTGTCTCCTCTCAGGATTTCAGCATGGTGAGAGGTAACTGGGTAAGGAACCAGGTGCCAGATAGTTGAGAGAGAAGCTCTACTGAGTGTGTGGGAGGGCACGAAACTTACCCAGGGGGACTCTGCACTCCGAAGGAGACAAGTTCTGTGAGTCATACCACAGAGGCTTCCACACTGGTGGACAGGAGACTTTCTAAATAAGATGCTCAAGTGTCCCAGTTTGCTTGGGACAGTTCTAGTTTATACTTATTGTCCTAGTGTCTTTTCCTGTTTAATGTGTCTTGGATTTTTCATTTTTCAACAAAGTATCATCATTAATAGTTGCATTAAAATAAGCCAAAAAGGGTTAGGTTGAATTTCACTGTGTAATTCCAGCTTCCTTCACAGTCATGGAGTAGTGCATGAGACACATTTTAATATATTATTACATTTGCACGTGACCAGGAATAGTTCACCTCTATTTTCCTGACTTTCCACATGTAACATAACAATCATCTCTTTTTCAATGAGAGCATGTGGGGTGCTTTCTTATCAGATAAAATGCTTGGATATGAGCAAACTGGGAGAGGTAAACTTCTCTGATCTCAGATATTAGTGGGAGAAGAACCCAACTGGTATGATACCCATACCAGTTGCTTGGGGTACCAGTCAGTTTTCTATGGTCTGTGTCATGTACTGTAGAAAGTTTCCAGGTGACCAGTTGGCGAAGGTCAATAGCAAAGATGGAAATTTTTAGGCTATGTATATATTTGAAAGAAATAAACATTTGAAGGAAATTGAATCTGAGAGGTCTTTCTGGAAAGCACACAGAGTAGTCCAAATGCTGTTGCTACAGTGGGCTGTTTCGTTTATTACACGATATACATTTATATATGTCTTATTTTATTATTTCATAATGCTTTTTATTTTGCCAGAAACCCTTTGGTAGTAATAAGATAAAAAATAAGTGTAAGTTTAATGAAAAAATAGGTATTGAATTTCCATTTCTCAAGAAAGTTGATAGTGAACACGTAACTTGCACGAGGTGTCTGTCAACATTAGCCATCTGTCATGGGGGCTGGAGGGATGTCACTACTCACATGAAAAGCAGAAAACACAAATCATTGGCGTCTCTCTCAAAAGTCGGTGGTTATTTTTAGAAGATGCCTGAAGATGATAATTTAGTATATAGAGCAGCAGCGTATTTATATATCATTTGGTAGCGCAACTTTTCATTTAGATTAAATGACTTGTAAATAAATTTTGTCCTTCGTGAGCCTAGATTTTCTTGCACATGCATGAAAAAAAAGAAGGTAAGCTGTTATGTGTTGGCTGCTATAGCAGAGGGAAAACTTGGCAAACAGGTAAATAAAGCCAATTTTGTATAAATGACATACATGCTTTAAACAGAAAGTCAGTTCTAAGTTAACTCAATCACTGTTTTGCATTCAGTTCATGGAATCAAGCTAATGCTTTTAAAATTTCATTCTGTTTAAAGTGGAACATAAGACAGGATTTTAAATGCTGCTTTAAATTTGGTTTAAAAAGTAAGATATTGAAGATAAAATTGATTTTGTGCTGATTACATGAATGCAAATTATATATGGGGAATGTCATGGTAAAAATGTTTATTGCTAAATTAAGAAGTCAGTGGAGTAGAAATATACTTAAAATTGATATCCGTGAGTTATACTGGTATAAATAAATTATACTGGTATAAATAAATGATTGGATAAATAAATAAATGGAAGAGAGGAGACAAATATTTCTTACAGAATTCCAAGTAATTTATTCAGATACCCTCTCCCCCAGGAGGAGATGAATGACCTCTTCTTCTGCCCTTAAGTGTGCACTGCCCTTAGGGACTGGCCTCCAAAGAATAGAGTACGGAGAAGTGAAAAACGTCACTTTACAGTACAGAATCCTGACAAACACTAAATTAATCAAATGATCAAGATTAACATCACCAATGATAGGTCATATTGGCAGCGTGTGTCCCTGATACGATGTGATGAGAAAGGACTTCACCTCCGTGGCGTTCTTCCCCAAAACCCATAATCCCTGTCTAACAAAGGGAAACATATGTATATCAGATAAACTCAAATTGCACGACATTCTACAAAATACTTGACTAGTATTCCTCCAAACTTCGAAGGTCACAGAAACAAGGAAATACTGAGAAATTGTCATAGTCTAAAGAAGACTAAGGAAACCTGATAGCTAAATGGAATAAAAGGACATTTGTAGAAAATATAGGAAAGTCTGAATAAAGTGTAGAGTTCAGTTCATAGCAATGTTGGTTTCTTAGCTGTGACAAACGTAGCATGGCAGTATAAGATATTAGCAACGGGGAAGCTGAGTGAGGGGATATGGGTATACCCCAGTACCATCTTTACAACTTTTCTTCAAAGCTAAAATTATTATAAAAAAAAAAAAAAAGGTTGTTAAACATAGTATCTGCAGTATCTACATTTTAATAAATAAAATTTACTAAATTTTAATTAATTTTAACAAACAGAAAAATTCAACTACAGTATTTTGTGACAAAGCTAAATTTAATCAAAACAATAATTTAGCATGGCACATTCCCTCTTTGCTGCTCCCACTGAGTCAAATTTAGAAATAATTGATCTGTGAAGGAGACTTTTTACTTCAATCTAAGGGCCTTTAAGTTAAAGGCATTTAACTTTTTTGTAAGCAAATTCTCTAAATTTTGTTTGTTGTGACTCAAAGTATATTGGAAATCCTTCATTAATAAATTCAATGCCTGGAAAGCCAAAAACATTAGTGCTTTGAGTTTTTACTGAATTTTAGTGACTGATGACAAAGATTGCAAACAGGAAGACATTGAAATGTATTCCTTTTTAAAAAAATTTTTATGTTTTAAAGAAAATGTAATTTTATTATTGTTTTTTACATTCTGTGATGTTGTTGTGGAGCAGATGAAAGGGAGGGGGAGAGGGGAAAGGGGAAGGAAATGTGCTGGAAGAAGGAGGAAGGAGGAGGGGTGGGATTGAGGCCTGCGACACCCCCCTCATTCCCACAGGGGATACAGGGGGCTTCCAGATCATTGCTGATTTGGGTGCAGATGTCAGGGGTGTGTGGCAAAAACCCTTGCCCCCCCCCACCACCTCAGCTCAGGAACCCAGGGCCCTTCTTGCTGCGACTTGGTGGTCATCGCCAGGCTGGTTGCACATGTCGGAGGAGTGTGAACAAGGCCCTTGGCCCCCCACTGCCCCGGCTTGGCAGAGCCTGGAGTGCTTCCTGCGGTAGCTTGGTGGTCGTTGCTGGGCTGGCTGCAGGTGCTGTGGGGGAGTGGCCAAGGCCCTCATCCTCCGCCTTTGGGACTGATTGCGAGTGGGTGTCAGGGGGCATTGCTGAAGCCCCCAGCCCTTCCCCTTTTCTGGTTTGGTAACCCCAGGGACTTCCGGTCCTTCTAGGTGTTATAGGTGTCCTTTGGTGAAATGAGATCTTTACTAGTTAATACCAGACTTTGTCTCTGGTTGTGGGTACTTTATTTTCTCTTTCAGTTCTGTTTCGGGTTATTTGCTGTTCCCACCACTTAAACTCTGCACTGGAACTAATTTGTTGTCCTTTGCTTACTTCTAAAGTGGGGGAACTTCCTGTGGGGACCAGTACTTGAGCTGTGTGGTTGAGCTAAATTGCTTCTTTGCTACTGATTCCCTGGGGAAGGCTTTTTGTGCAGCTCAGGTTTTAATGGTTGACCTTATAGGTACTTCTAGGTCTAGTGAAATCCAGTGCACTTGGGTTGTGTAGAAACTCTGGTCCGGGCCTGAGTCTTTTCATCAAACTGCACCCCACGCAATTCTATATTCCTGACCAGCCTCCTCTGAGTGGTCCTACATTGACTGGGGCGCAGATCAGCTGTCCTTGCTGTGCCCCAGTGTTCTCCTGGTGGGTCCATCTCCTCCACTACCCGTGCTGCAAACACTTCCCATGGGATGGGCTGTGTGCTGGTCCCTTGTGATGACTCCCCAGCCTCTGAGTGGCTACTTTTTTTCAGTTGTTGTGGCTCCTTGCTCCTATGTGGGTACACAGGAACACTATTAGTGGTCTTGCTGGCCTGGGAGCTACCAAGGCCCTCTTCTCCCCTGCCGCTTCCTAACAACTTCATCTGAAGGGCACAGCTGCAGCTTTTGCCAGCTCCTGCTCCCTGTGCTCAACAGCTCCAGCCTGGAAGTGGCCAGGGCTCCAAATAGTCAGAGTGGTCCTTTTTCTCTCTCATCGTGGCTTCTCCCACCTTCATGCACTCTGTAGGTCTCTTCTCCTCTTCCCCTGAGCTCAGCAGCCCCAGATAGGCTGTCATTGCTTTTTTATAGTTGTAAATTGGTTGATTTGTGGGAGAGAGTGACACTGGGGACCATCTATTCTGTCATCTTGACTGGAAGTGGAATGCATTCCTTTAAAACAAGTGAGAGAACTGAACTGATTACAAGAGAAAAAGAAGTAGGGGAGAGAGAGAGAGAGACTGTCCCATGAAATATTTGGGACATACTTATACTAAAGAATTATTCCTTTCTTATCTAAAATTCAAATTTAACTGGGCTTCCTGTGTTTTTATCTGCTCAATCTAGCAACCTTAGTAGTAGATAGAAGACTAGGTTCCAGCCCAGCTTATTTACTCAATAAACTTCTGTTAGCCTTGCTCTGTTAGGTGCTGGGAATAAAAACATTAAAGGATGTGAACTTACCATTGAGGAACTCCAGTCCCTAGTATCTTACTGTGTGATGTTGGAGAGGTGACTTAACTTCTCTGAGTCCTAGACTGATTTGATACACAAACGTAGCTATGAGAATGAAGGGATTTTGATAAAATCTAAGTTTCTAAACAAAACCTATGTTTTGGAAAACATATGCTTGGAAAACCTGAGCACCTTTGGAAACAATGATTTGTGAGCTAAGTCCCTTATGCGTATTCTAAGGTGTCCATTATCTTTGCCAAAATGCCCTGCTCTGGGGAGCCAGCCTCCTCCTCTGTCTCCTCTTATCTTGTCAAAGTTGCTCCCCTTGTCTGAACCCCATCCCTGGAAAGAGCACAAGGGATTCAGAGCCAGCAGCAGCAGCAGAGGACACAACCCACGGAGACAAATAAACTCCTCCTCTGTGTAAACACGGGTTCTCTGATGGGGATAATTATTGGAAACAAGTGGAATAGCATGACTGAGTTTGTAAACCTCTATAATTCCCCTTTAGGAAACCCTGAACTGCTGAAATCTTGAGTGAGTCTTCCAAGGCCAAAATGACCCCTCAAAGTTGTTGTATCTAGGCTTCAAATGGGACTGTGACTAAGCATGGTGGCGAGCACAGAGGATGTCTGTTCCCCAGGGTGTCTAGGGAAGGACAGACCCATGCATTCCCCATTACCTCCTCTACCTCATCCACCCCCACTGTGAAGCTGATGAAGTCCTAGCTCTGTGAGTCACAGCTTGGAAGCTGTCACTTCCTAAGCATATCAGTGTAGCTCGGGAGGTAGAACTCATGCTATGTTGCCTTATTGTGTTTTTTGCTTTTATTGTTTTTATATATTAGTGGCAAGTGGCAAGTCAATCATTGTTTGACTTAGAAATCTAGGATGATGATTACGGTAAAAAATGTTTTTCTTAAGACAAGATGCTTTACAGAATAAAGGGTGCTGCTTACCTTGATTTTTCTTATTCTGGATGGAGAATCTTGATTTAAATAGATTCGCAGATTGAGCAAAGCTGGGGAGGTTATCTTCCTCAAATGTTATTGAAATTGACAGAAGTATTCATTAAGTATGCATTGCAAACATGGAATGGAAACAATGGACAATTATGTCAGCACAAAATACATAACACCCGACTTCTAGTCACCAGAGATATGGGATCAATTCCACAGCTCCTCTTTACCCAGGATCTACTGAAAACACTTGACCAGGATGGCCAAGGGAAGCCCTTGCCACAACCAGGAGGGACTTCTGTGCTTCCAGATCCTGCTGCAGTGTCACACAGTCCAGCATTCAGTGTCACACTCATAGCTCTGCTGTCCCCAGAAGTGTGGTCTCAGACCTGGCCTTCTTCCCTGCAGGCCCTTATCCACCTCAGTCCTTGCTGATGTGACTGCTCAAAGCTCAGAGCACCAAGATATTTTTCAAGTGACTTTGATACAAGGTTTTCTTTACCTGATGTCCTTGCTAAAATGGTCACTCCATTAACGTGGAAGTGGCTTTTGTCTGATGCCTGGGCCTCCTGTGTCCCCAGCCTCAGATCTCAGGATGGCATCTGTGCTCTCTTCAAGAGAAGCAGGATGAGGCAGATTGGCTATCCCCTGCCTCCTTTCTGTCTTTCCATCTTCTATCTATATAAACAAAAATCTCTCTCTCACACAGCATTTCAAGCAACTGAACAGATTTTCAACAAATTTGGGGTTTATATTTGGTATAGTCTGCAATACAAGCTGTGGCAATGAATATTGCTGTAGATTGATTGAATTGTGTTCCCCAGAGTTCATATATCAGAAGCTTAATCCCCAGTGTAACTGTTGAGGGTGGGAAATCCTATTATGGTAATTGCAAGGTGGGGCCCTGAAGAGGTGATTAAATTGTAGGACTATGCCTAGTGAATGGGTTAAAAATGGTGGTCAAGGGCATGGTTCTAAGGGCTTTAAAAGGAGAGGGCCTGAGGAACTATCTCTGCTCTCTACTCCACCATTTTCTGCCATGTGAGACCCCTGGGTCACTGTTGCCACCACCGAGACCCTCACCAGATGTGTTCCTTGGACTTTGGACTTCCCAGCCTGTGAAACTGTAAGCAATAAATTTCATTTTCTTAAACAGTACCCAGTTCCAGATATTTTGTTATAAGCAACAGAAACAGACTAATAGAAATATGAAATTTTCTTTGGGAGGCCCTGGAGGAACTGGGAGATATTGGGTTGTCATCTCCAGAGCAAGGAAGGGCTTTGAATCAATAAAGGGATTAAGAGGTATAAACAGAGAAAACAATGTTTTAAAATGTGAGTCCCCAAAGAAAAGTCACAGCACATAAGCTGATTTAGCCATTACAGCAAATTCTCACAGCCCTGGAAGGGGTACGTGTGTGTGTGTGTGTAACCTTTATTGTGCACCATGTGCTAAGCACTATATAAAGCATGTTATATAAATTATATAAACAAATATCTATGATAACTATATCGTTATCAGTCCTATTTTACAGATGGGGAAAAAAGGTTCAGAGAAGGTGAGAGCTGTGTGACCTTGGAGCAAGTTACTTAAGTGGAAAGCTAAAATTTTAAACTCAGGCAGGCTGACTACTATAGAGTCACTTTTTGAAGTTTATACTCAAAAAATTACCAAGATTGCTCCATTTTGCAGCTCTTCTGCAGCCCTATTAAATGCTGCACCAGTGGCAGTTCTAACCAGTCCAGGCTTAGCTCATTGTAGTCTGTGTTAACATCACACAAACATTCATCCTCTCTTATCTGTACTGTCCACAGAACCAAGAAAGCTGGGCAGACACTGGGGTGATGACTTAATATCAGAAGCCTATCCTCTCATTTGTGACCTGACCTGTAGGGAGAAGCATTCCAAATACAAGCCAGAAGCAATTTTAGCAGGATGTAAAGAGGAACTATCTATCCTCCCTGGAGGTTTGAATGACATCAGAATAAATAAGCAGAGGGAATCATATCATCTACTTTCCAGGGGAACTTAAAAAATAGCAGCAGCCTCTTTCTGTTGGAACCATGGTAACGGGATATCTAGGGCACCTTTGTATGCACTAGAGCTATTGAAATCCATCAATTCAGGAGGGAAATGCAGTTTACATCAATACTGCAGAAAATCAAAGCAATCTGACAACTGTCAGCTTAACTGGTAAATTTTGACTGCAGGTGCCTCGTACTCTAATCTGAATTGTAGGGCTCTAGTTCTGTTTAGTTGTCTAGAGTGACCAAACCAAATGTAGTAACACAGTTTCAGTTCCACATTGTCCTAGGCAGGGTAAAGAACTGGGTGATGATGTATTCATTCATTCATTCATTCATTAGGCACCTTCTACTTTCCAGACATGACGCTGGGCACTGAAGTCACCGGATTAATATGTTCTTTGTGCTTGAGAAGCTTGCAGCCTGATGGCATGGGTTCTAGTTCCAGCTGTAATCTGAATAGCTGCGTGCTCCATACAAATGACTTTAAATGGCTTGAATCTATAAAACTTCTTAAAGAAAACATAGGAGAAACACTTCAGGAATTAGGACTGCACACAGACTTCATGAATACGACCCCAAAAGCACAGGCAACCAAAGGAAAAATAAACAAATGGGATTATATCAAACTAAAAAGCTTCTGCACAGCAAAAGAAACAATTAACAGAGTTAAAAGACAACCAACAGAGTGGGAGAAAATATTTTCAAAATATACATCTGAAAAAGGATTAATATCCAGAATATACAAGGAACTGAAACAACTTTACAAGAAAAAAACAAGCAACCCAACTAAAAAATGGGCAGAAGAGCTAAATGGGCATTTCTCAAAGGAAGATATATGAATGGCCAACAAACATGAAAAAATGCTCAACATCACTCAGCATTTGGGAAATGTAAATAAGAACCACACTGAGATACCATCTCACCCCAGTTAGAATGGCTAATATTCAAAAGACTGTAAATGATAAATGCCGGTGAGGTTGCAGAGCAAAAGGAACTCTCATACATTGTTGGTGGGACTGCAAAATGGTGCAGCCTCTATGGAAAATGGTATGGAGGTTCCTCAAACAATTGCAGATAGATCTACCATATGACCCAGCTATCCCACTGCTGGGGATATACCCAGAGGAATGGAAATCGTCAAGTTGAAGGTATACCTGTTCCCCAATGTTCATCGCAGCACTCTTTACAATAGCCAAGAGTTGGAACCAGCCCAAATGTCCATCATTGGATGAGTGGTATATCTACACAATGGAATACTACTCAGCTATAAAAACGAATGAAATACTGCCATTTGCAACAACATGGATGGACCTAGAGAGAATTATATTAAGTGAAATGAGTCAGGCACAGAGAAATATCACATGTTCTCACTTATTTGTGGGAGCTAAAAATAAATAAATAAATACACACAAAAATACGGGGCGGTGGCAAGGAAGAAGACACAACAATTACAATTCCTTGAAGTTGATACGACAAGTGAACAGAAAGGACATTGTTGGGAGGGAGCGGGGAGAGGGAGGAGGGAGGGAGATTTTGGTAATGGGCCACAATAATCAACCACATTGTATATTGACAAAATAAAATAAAATTTGGAAGAAAAAAAAAAAGTATATGGGGGGGAAAGAAAGTTAGGTTGGGTCTCGAGATTAGAAGGAGCTAGCTAACAGATTGAGGAAGTGGAGGAAGGAATTCCAAGCCAAGGTAAGGTCATGAGCAAAGATGAGGAGGTAAGAGGGAGGCAGTTTTAGATTTATAAGCAGCTGATATAACGGAGGTGGGGGCAGGAGAAAAAGGATGGGGAGGAGGGAGGGAAGGAAAGGTGGACGGGGGGTAGAGGGGCAGAAAGAAAGAGGAAGGAAGGAGAGGGAAGGCTAGGGAAGGAATGAGAAGAGGAGATGGCCGGAATATGAAGAGGATCGAGAGGCAAAACAGAACGATAAAGGGGGGACCAGATTATGAAGACTTTGTCTCTTATCCTTTAGTGCTGGGCTTGAACTTGGAGCAAGTGGAGGATGCAGAGGGTCTCAAGCAGCAGAATGATGAGGCTGGAAGTGAGCTTTACAGAGGGATACGTGGAACACCCTGAAAAGGACTCAAAACAGCCCAGAGGCTGGCTGATTTGAGACTTAATAAAAAGGACTTTCTTTCCTTCCTTCCTTCCTTCCTTCCTTCCTTCCTTCCTTCCTTCCTTCCCCCTTCCCTCCCTCCCTCCCTCCTTCCTTCCTTCCTTCCTCCTTCCCGCCTTCCTCCTCCCTCCCTCCCTCCTTCCTTCCCTCCTTCCTTCCTTCCTTCCTCCTTCCCTCCTTCCTTCCTTCCTCCTTCCCTCCTTCCCTCCTTCCTCCTCCCTCCCTCCTTCCCTCCTTCCTTCCTTCCTTCCTTCCTTCCTTCCTTCCTTCCTTCCTTCCTTCCTTCCTTCCTTCCTCCCTCCCTCCCTCCCTCCCTCCCTCCCTCCCTCCCTCCCTCCCTCCTTCCTTCCTTCCTTCCTCCCTCCCTTCCTACCTCCCTCCCGTTTCCCCTCCCCCCCGCTTCCCCTCTCCATCGGTTCTCCTTCTCTCTCCTCTCCCCTCCCTTCCCTCCTCTCTCCTCCCCTCTGCTCTCCTCTCCTCTTCTTCCTTTGCACGTTGGGGAAGCCATGGAAAAGCATCACGGGCAGGCAGGAATGCTGTGTGGGTGCTCCATAGCTCTGAACCCAACAGAGGTAACTTTGTGCCTGTATAAGAAGCTGGTGACAACCATTCCTGCTGAAATTCCTCATGATTAAGACCAAGCTCCAGCCCACAAGAAGCCAGGGACTGCCTGGAAGTGACTCATGAAGGGTGGCACAGATGATACCAGATTCTAAGAATCTAAACTATGTGGCCTGACTGAGCACCCTCGACTACTGAGCTGTTTTCTTCTTTTCTTGTGGGGCTTTGGCCCAGAGGAGAGTGCCATGTTTGGTCATATCCATTGTCAAACTCCACAAAACAGGTGTGCAGGGCCCTGGGAGCTCCCCGCAGCCCTGTGACTCTAAGCATAAAGGACTGAGCTAACTGAACCATCGAGGTATTTTCCCAATACAAGGCAAATTGAACCAAGCTAAACACCAGAGGCTTTACTTGAATAAATGAGAGGATCCCGTTATACAATCCCCCCATATGAGTAAGCAAATTTAGCACCTGAATAATTAAAGGACAAGACCCAGAGGTGAATATCACCAAGACTGAGCTTCAGCATAAAGTTATGGTTAAGAGTGATGGGCTCTGGAGCCAGGTTGGCTGGGTTGTAATTCCGACTTCACCACTGATGAGCTGTGCAAGCAGCTCATCAGTGCAATACCACCTCTCTGTCCCTCAGTTTCCTCATCTGTAAAATGGGGATAATAATAGTAGCTACCTCACTGGGTTGCTGAGAGAATTAAATGAGTTAATACTTGTGAAGTACTTCAACACTGCACCTGGCACAGAACAAATGCTATTGGAGTGTTTGTTACATAAACATGAAGAAAATTACCTTTCTCTTTCCAAAGAAGTTGTGTGGGAATACCTGGAGGTGAGACTGAGGTGTTCAATGTCAATGACATCTTTTTTGTTCTGGGTGAACAAACCTTGAAAGTAAAGAGCTGCTTATGCCCAGGGGTAAATACTAATGGTGATCCAGCAGTAGCATTTGGTGGTGTCTCTCTATTATGTCTTCATAGTAAAGAATGTGAACAAAGCATCTAAAAGCAAAGGAAAGAGATTTTTCTTTTAAATTCTTAGATCTCAGGCCGAAATGAATCTTTCTAGTTTAGCAAATAGGAAATGAAATTTCTACAAGGAAACTTGAGGGGAAGAAAAGTCAGAGACCAGTGCTGGGTAGTTAAGAAAAAGTAATAAAAATAACTGCACACTGCATGCTGCCCCACATAGGCAGCAAAGAAGATAAGACTGTCCCTGCATTGACCCTTTAGAAGTTAAGGCTTTCTCTTAAGCTTGACCCAACTCAGCACAGTATTTCTCTGGCTTAGACCTCCAGGCTGGCTACAGGGAGAGGGCCCAGTCCCCACTCTCCATGGTCCATCTGTTGTTCTTCCTACGTGAGACTGAGTGCCCTGACTGGACTCCCTGAGAACTGGCTCTAGACCTGGAACAGCAGAAAACATCGATTCTTGCTTTAGATTTCCTGGCTACTGGAATAGTACATCTTGCCTGTCTACTAATTCCTTTCTCTCATTATCTAAGTATCTTCTTTTTGCTTCAGGATTCTTGCATCTGCCTTTGAATTATGGCTCTTTGGGACCCATAGTCTTCTGGTCTTTTCTGGAGGAACCAGAGAGACAGTTGCAAGTTTGCAGACATATCGGTTTTCCTTATAGCAATGGTCTTGGTTATGGAATAGCCTGCTTCAGTGTTCTTTGACATCACTACCCAAGAGTCATTTGCATGATTAATAGGGATAGATGGCTGTCAGATGAGTAGATGGAGGACAGAAAAAAAATTAGAGGCCCCAAATCTAAGCCCCACTCCCATACATACACCCAGATGCTTACCACACACACACACACACACACACACACACACACACACACACACACACACACACACACACACACACACACCTCCCTCATTTTCTGGGTGTGTAACCTTAGACAAGTGGGGGAAAAAATAGTTTCTGACCTAAAACGTTTTGTAGATAAAATAAGAAGTTAACTACTAATCAGCACTTGCATAGTTCTATTTTATGACTGCTATTCATGTCCAGTGACTACAAAGTAAGCAGCTCATCACAAAGATGAGGGTATGAAGACAGGAGATTTGGTGAAGAGCCGGGTGAAGACAGGAAGCTTTAGCACTTGGCATACCAAGTGCTTGATCCAGTCTGCAGGAGAAGAGCTCCTGGCATACTTTATCCCAACTATTCAGTTAACAATAGATGATAATTGCAAATAAATAGCAAGATATTGAGCCCAACCCTGAATAATAATATTGGCTTAAAGAGACAATAGGCAGATAACATTATTTTGCTTTTGTTTTTGTTTATCTCCAAACTATGCATACTCTCATACACATGCATACTATTTCCCATTTCAGGTAATTCTCTGAGAAGTTTGAGAGATGTATGTGTACTACAAAAGGAAGAGTCCCAGGATAAGTAAATAAACTATTTTAAAATCTCAGCTGGAAAAAAAAAATAATTAAAATTCCTGATGAGATTCCAGATAAAATTCCAGATAAAGTCCCATGACTTGTGGGCTGTACATCAAATAAAGAATTCCTGATTCTAATGTCATTATATACCAAAAGGAGTAACGGAAAGAGGCTGAGGATTCTTTATTAAGAATTTTCTCAGTGATTTTTAAACAAGTGTTTCCCCCTCCACCATAGTTCTGTAATGAGTAGGATTCTGGCCTACCTGGAGGCCAGGGAGTGAATGATGTCAAATTTCAAGGTCTCTTAAACTTGAATGTAGTTTTCCTATGTTACTGTGAGCATCAAAACTAAAAGCAGGAATGTTATGGACTAAATTTTTGTGTCCACCCAAAACTCATAACCAAGGAGATGGTATTAAGTGGTTGGGACTTTGGGAGGTGATTAGATCCTTAGGGTGGAGCCCTTATGAGTGGGATCAGTTCCCTTATAAAAGAGATCCTGGAGAGCTCTCTCACCCTTTTTTTTCCTCCTATGTAAAGACACAGCAAAAAGTAACTGTCTGCATGCCAGGAAGAACCTTTACCCAAACCCAACCATGCTGACATCCTGACCTGAGAATTCTAGCCTCCAGAATAGCAAGAAATAAATTTCTGTTGTTTATAAGCCACCCAGTCTGTGAAATTTTGTTATAGCAGCCCAAAATACAAAGGCAAGTGGTACAGCTGTTATTATTCTAAATAGGATAAATAATGATATACATACTCCATCATTTTTGTGAGGAATAAATAAGAATAATGCATGTAAAATGCTTAGTGTAACATCGGCTACTACAGAGATATATTCAGTAAACTTTGGCCTTTAATAATCATAATGGCGATGATAAAATTATACTATATTTCCCATGGACAGGGAAGTTTTTGCGCCGAAGAGGGGAGAGCAGGCGATAGGAGGTGGGAATGTGTTTAAAATGAGTACCTGAGAACCTTTCCCACAGCCAGTCCACTTTTCTGAATGCTGGCTAAAAACCTAGAGACCCCATTTTTTCAAAACTACAGCAGAGTTCATCATCGCCAGTTTAAAAAAATTAAACTGATTTTATTGACTAAAAACACTGATAGCTTAAATGCTGTCAGAGATTTAAGGTCAGTCTGTGAGTTGATTTATTAGATTGTCTTTCCCATCCTAGGGACATGATTTTGTTCATTCGATATAAAAATACAAAACTCAAAAGAAAACCAGAGGGGTGGTGGAAAAGAGGAGGGGAACCTAACGTGAAATTGTTATCTGTTAAGACAACGTTGTTATTGTTCTTAAAAATCATAGGTTAGCTGATAGGCAAGGGTAGAAGGATATGAGAAAGGAGAAAGGAATTGAAGTTTTAGATGCAAAAAATATTTGTATGAGGGATTAGGTTGGAGACACTGGAAAAGCAAAAACCTACTGGTCCAGGGCTTGCTGAGAAACGGGTTGGAGGGACTTGAGGAGTTATAATGCAGATGGCAAAATGGCAGCCCATAGATCGAGTTGAATCTGCTGCTATGGTTAGCCCTTCTTTAAAAAAATTAACTTGAGTTTGTTTTTAACAATTAATAATTAGAAATATACAACATCAAATTCTCAATTTCTGGCTTCTTTTGAACAATCAGAAGGTGCGGCAGAGCAGACTCTTCCTTCCCCCAGAACAAACATCACTGTGGTCCCTCTCTCGGTGTGCTCCTCTCTGAATTGCATGTAGCTGGCTTCACTCCTTTATGTGATCCACCTGTCCCCTGTAGGCACTAGAGTTTGCGGCCCTCAGTTAAAAGGCACTGAGAGCATGAGGACAAGGCACCAGGGGTTGCCTGTTGAAACATGGTAAAGAAAGGTGACTTCCAAGCAACAGTGCTTCCAAAAGCACCTAGCCTTAGGGACCTTGAGGGCAAGCAACATGCATTTTATCTTTGTGTTTCAGCATCATCAGGTCTTGTGGACACTTGTTTAAAAAACAAATGAATGTTGTGGATATTGACAAACTGATTCTAAAGCTTATATGGAGAGGCAAAAGACCCAGAATAGGCAGCACAGGGTTGAAGGTGAGGAACGAAGCCAAAGGACTCCCCAACTTCGAGACTTACTCTAAAGCTACTGTAATCAAGATGGTGTAGTACTGGCAAAATAATAATAATAATAATAATAATAATAAATAGATCAGTAGAACAGAACAGAAATAGACCCACATAAGTATAATCAACTGATCTCTGACAAAGGAGCAAAGGCAATGTAATGGAGAGGAGATTGTCTTTTTGACAAATGATGCTGAATCAATTGGACATCCACAGGCACACGTAAATGAAAAACCAAACAAAACAAAAACCCGAACACCGACCTTACTCCCTCCACAAAAACCATCTCAAAATGGACCATACATTTCAATGCAAAACACAAAACTGTAAAGCTCCTAGAAGATAACATAGGAAACAATCCGGATGACTTTTTAGATACGACACCAAAGGCATGGTCCATGAAAAAAATAATTCATGGACTGGAACCTCATTAAAATCAAAAACTTCTGCCCTGCAAAAGACACTTTGTTTCTCTGCAATTTAAGACATAGCCCCCAAGCCCTTGAGGCTGCTTTTAATGAGGTAGAAAATGAGCTCAACTCATAGGGCTGTCATAAGTGTCATGAAAGTGTGGGCATAAGAGAGCGTATAAATTTACAGATTCTGTGTTTTTCAGAAGAAAAACCATGTCAATGAGGTGAGGAAGATTGGATCAAGGTAGAGGCAAGAGTTAAATCCTGGCCTCCCGACTCCTGGAGCAGGTGCTTGTCCTCCCTACAACATACGTCAGCAAAAACCTCATCTTGACCAGGGTCAACAAACCTAGCTGTTTGCCAAGTCACAGCAGCCGACAACAGTAGGATGTCACAGAAAAGAGGCCATTGATGTGCCCCCTTCCCCATCCTCTCACCCCAATTGATTATTAAGAACTTTCTCCATCTTTTCAAAAAGCAAAGAACTATGGCTGAGTCCTTTTCTGTAGTTGCAGAGACCCTGCAACAGTTTTCCATAAACTGGGGCCAGTAATCCCTTATGTGATTTTCAACCTCCTCGGCACATGCTTCAAATGTAGAGATGTGGGTCATTGTATTCCAACAATGAGTACATAAAAGTCATCAAGAAAAAGAACAAATAATAAAATGATTTTAAAATTAGATTTGGTAGCTTCTTCTCCATCAGTAATTGTAAATTAGGTGTAAATATAGCATATAGGTGCTATTAGATCATTGTCTTCAAGATGGTTTTTCTAGAACAGCACGGTCCAATAGTACTTTCTGTGATGATAAAAATATTCTGTATCTGCACTGTAGACACTAGCCATATGTGGCTATTGAACACTTGAAATATGGCTAGGGTGTTTAAAGAACTAAATTTTAAAATTTTGTTTAATTTTAATTCATTTAAACTTAGATAGCCACATATGATATTGTCTACTGTATCAGACAGTGCAGTTCTAGAATAAAGAACAAGTAAATCAAAGTTTAGAACTGTAAAATTTAATATTTAAACGTTCCATATTGTTAAGAAGGGAAAAAATAAAAATGCAGTTATCATAAAGTGTTTAATCCCATTTTTGTATTATTTGAAAATGTGAGTATGAATAGAATACATCTGAAAGGATATATTCAAAATATTGCTAATATGAATCTCTGGAATGATATTATAGTCTTGTTTTTGCTGGGCTTTTTAATTTTGTTTTTTGATTTTCTATAGTTTCTATTTTCTCTAAAATAAAGTAGAAAATTTGCTATAAAATTTGTATAGTGATCATTTCTACATTTGACCACATATTTTGCTGCTATTCCCAAGCAGCATTTTCAAAAAGTAAGCATTTATTGAATTTAATTGAAACACTATCATGTAATTGAGTTTTTTTCCATGGCTAGAAATACACACAAACTTGCACAGCAGTAGGAAAATAGACACAAAGGGATCGGATATGTCACATTCAGACTTGAAGAAGGGTGGAGGCAGAGGGCCCACACCCCTTCAGCCCCAGGTGGGCAGCCGGGAGAGTCACTGGGACCCAAGGGCCTGGGTACCCAGCCATAGCCCACGACTTGAAGAAGACTTCTAACTCAGAAGTGAGTCATGGCCCCGGTGCAGTGGGTCCTGATCCTTGGACTACGCCAGCAGGAAGGCCAGACTTAGCACCACCCTGTAATAACAGACACAGACTCGAGTGCAGGCCAAAACAAATGCATTGCATCATCTTGGGTTATTATCCTCTATCAAAGCCTCTATCCCCTGGGAATAAAAATTGGGTGGGGATGGAGAGAGGGGGAGGAGAAAGAAAGCAGGCTGTAAATATGTTCTGCTGCAGACAGATCCGTCCTCAGGGATCATAAATTTCCCGAATACCCATGCTGAAAGGAACCTAGAGGGGTCACTGCATTCATTCTCCTGCCTCTACTGCTGGAACCCACCTCATCTCAGGAAGTTGCAAAGTTATTGTGTTTCAAGTCCTACAGAGACAGTGAGTGATAGGGACAGAAACTGATTTATCTTTATTCCAGTATCCCCAGGTGACAGTTCATGATATAAAACTTGCCTATTGCTTTGCTAGAGATGCATTATTCTGTGCATGTGCAGTCCAGCCTCACTCACTTTCCCCCACAAAGAGAATGCCTATTCACTTTATGTATGTTTTAGTAAGGTGTCACTCCACAGATTATTTCCTTCATTTTTTTTAGGTGGATAAACTGAAATAAGGGTGAGAAGGAAGAAATTCAAACTGTCAGAGGTGAAATTACATGGTAGGTGGCCATTCAAAAATCATGAACATCTCGATCATGTAGCTAAAAAACAGGGCCCTACTTTATTCCTAGATTTATAACAACTGTATGACCAAAGTCATTATGACACAGAAAAAAGATTGGAATGGCTCTTCCTATGCTTTAACATTTCCCTTCACATAGATGACCCCAAATCATAGAACCTGTTGAGATATTTCCTCACTGAGAGTTGAGAAAATTTCTCATGAGTTTATAGTCCTCTCCTATATTTGATTCCTCCCCTGATCAAACCAAGAAACTTTTATAGGGAGAAAAATAACCACACAATTTTCCATTTCACATCTTCTACTTGAGACCCAGTGGATTTTTCTCATACAAAACTGACAAACTCAAAGTCTGGAATTTCACTAATGCAGATATGAGAAGGGAGGCAAAGGTGAAATAGAATCAGCATGAACTAATCAGTCTCCAAGAACGAAGTGTGGGGGAGCACACTCTCTGCTACATTTATAAAATCCCATTGTTCTGCTCAGGGCAGTGTCCTGTTCTGTCCGTACTGTAATACCCCCACTGATTATTCTTGGAAGGCAAAAGGGGTTAAGGGTCTGTGACTGCAGGCAGAATGGGTAAAATGTATTGCGGGTAGAAAATAGAAAGAGGCGGCATGTATCTCAGTAGTAAGAAGGGTTGGGTAGCAGGGAGAAGAGGCAATATGAGCTGCCTCGCCTGCATTAAGGCCAGAGACATACAAACCATGCAGGAATTGAAGTTCCACTTTGGATTATAACATGAGAAAAGGAGAGCCTGGAATACTAGTCTGAAAAATGTCAACTCAATATAACAGGCAATTTGAAGTCATTGGAAGCTCTTGAGCAAACAGATAAGGTGGCGAAAATTGTATTTGAAGGATTTAAAGTATCAGGAACATGCAGGTTTTGTTTGCAGGAGAGAAGAGAGATTGCACATAGAGACACCAGTAGGAGAATATTGCAAGAATCCTGGCCTGCAATGGTAACAGCTTGCAGAGGAGGTTGGCAATGGGGATAATAATTAAAATGATGATATGGCTCACATTTAACTGAGCACTTGCTATGTGCTGACCATTGTGCGAAGGGTTTTACTTGCATTATCACATTTAATCGTTACAACAACTCTACGAAGTCGGTCTATTACTATGATTATTTTCAAGTGTGGAAACTGAATCTTATAACTGCTTGGTAAACACACACGCAGGAGATGCAATTCAGAGGCAAATTCAAAAGATTTGGTAAGCAGGCAGGATTAAGGGAGGAAACAAAATGTTTTAAGAGTCTGGATAACTAGGGGGATACTGGTGTCAGTGATAGAAAAAGCGAAGGTTTGCAGGGGGAATCAGCTTTGGGGAGGGGTGGAAGTGATGAGTCTTTTTGTCTCGTGTGAACTCCCTTCAAATTTTCAAATACTTTTATTCTGAGTTCCCAGAACACTTTCTCAGTAGGATTTTCTTCCCGTCAACATTTCTGTAGTTTGGCAAATAGATCTACCTCATGGAGAAAACAGGGATCCTGCAACACCGAACTAACAATGAACCAGACAGTGAATGAGAATCCCGGGATGAGGGTCTCTGCCCTTCCCTATGTGGGGATGGGGTCCCCTGGAGTCTTCTGGTGGGCCACAGGACTGGCTGAAATCCTGTCTCTTCCCTACTTCTTTATCACAGCCATGTTCTCTCAACCACTGCCCACTCCTGGCCCTGGGGGACAAAACTGACTTTATGTGTCTACAAGGGCACCATGTCATTCCTAGCACTTTGATTTCCAGGCATCTGGGAGAGGGGTGCGTTATGAGAAGATAAGAGCAGTAAAAACGTCTATGTGAAGAATGGGCTCTCCAAGGGGGCCTGGGAGGAGGCATCTGCCAAAGGCCAGTGGGAGGGGGGACTAGCACTTCTGACGTCAAAGAGCCTCCAGGGTCTTGACACAGAATGAGATAATGTCTTTTTTTCCTGAGGGAGCAAAGCTCCCCTTGTCCCCAGGGTCTTGTATAACTCAGGGCACTAGGAGGTCAGCCACAGATGAAAGTTCTGTGCTAACGTTGAGAATCTCCTCCCTGTTAGGTTTGCCTTAGAATACGTGGTGTGTGTCACATGCTATGTTCATAAATACGTGCACTCTCAAATGGGACTGGTCTTTACTGCCTTCTCTCTTCCTTCTGTATTTTTTCTCTCCAACAACCATCATTTTGTCCTTGTCTTGACCTTCTTTTTCCCTTTCCTCTCTTCACTCCATCAAGTCAGAGAAACCTTAGATTGCGTGCTGCTATGGGAGGAACAAGGGCAGATAACATTTCTATTCTCTGCTAAACCCATCAAATTGAAGTCAACCACCCCATAATCAAGTTGAATATCTATCTGGGGAGGCACAGAACTTTTCCTAATGGCTTGAAGTATGGGATTCAGGATCATTGAATAAAATCTGAAAAAAGACCTGTCTTGAATTATGGCATCCTTACCAGACCTAACAGGTGCTCAAAAAGGTTCCCCATCCCGTCTTCAAGTCTCCAGGTAGAACCTCCAAAAATCTCTCTTCTATTAGGGAAACTTGAAGGATGGGTATTTATGGAGTAGCCAGAGCTCCCATTTTCTTTTCATATCTGAGAGCAGGACTTCTCCTTGCTTCAAGATCTCCACATAATTGCTTTACATGTCATTTCACTTTGCACACAACATTTATGTCCTCAAAGAGAAGGAGCCCTTTGTCATTAGCATATGAACAGAGCATCTGATGTTTGACAATTTTGACCCTAACTTTAATTCTATTTAAAGAACATGGCAAGAAACCAATCAATCAACAAATTAGTGTTCTCCCTGAGTAGAAAGAAGTCCCCAGAATGATAAGGACCTATATATTGTGTCCTCCTCCAATTCCTAGGACCTAGAGGAGTGTGGGTAGATCCCTAATGGTTTACAGTCACTTAACCACCCCCTAATTAGAACCTCTTGGCATAACAGTGTTGAAAGACTCAACACCCAACCTGTTAGTTGATACATGGAACGAAACCAACTTTTCTCACCTTGCCTGGCTAAGCAGGCAGCTTTGGATGTGCCAACTCTCCTACCCAAGATTCACTGACCCTCTAACACACTCTTTGGCAGGCAGAGGAGTTTCTTCCTAAGTCCTGCCTCCATGATGATCCTGTCACTCCAGGACACAGCAGTGACATTCCTGGTGCCAAGGGCACTGTATTAGCTTCCTATGGCTGCTGTGACAAAGTACACAGACTGGGTGGCTTAAAATGACAGAAATTTCTGTCCCAGTTTTGGAGGCTGGAAGTCTGAAATAGAGGTGTCAGTGGGGTCCTGTGTCTTCCAAGACTCCTTCCTTGCCTCTGCCCAGCTTCTGGAGGTGGCTGTTCAGCCTTGCATTCCTTGACTTGTAGCCGCATCACTCCCATCTCTGCCTTTGTCATCACGTGGCATTCTCCCTGTGTGTCTCTGTTTTCCTTTTAAAATCAAAATTGTATGTATTTAAAGTATACAACATGATGTTTTAATATACATAGTGAACTGAATACTACAGTCAAGATAATTTACATATCTTCACATATTTGGGGGTATTTTTGGTGGTGCTGGTGATGAGAACACTTATGATCTACTCTCAGCAAATTTCAAGTATACAATACAGCACTATTAACTACAGGCCCCATGCTGTATATTAGATATTTAGAACTTAATTATCCTACGTAATTAAAACTTTGTACCCTTTGACTACCCTCTCCCCATTTCCCCTACTCCCCCACCCCAGTAGTTACCATTCTACTCTCTGCTTCTATGAATCTGACTTTTTTAGATTCCACGTAGAAGTGAGATCACGCAGTGTTTTTCTTTCTGTGCCTGGCTTATTTCACTTAGCATAATGTCCTCCAAGTTTATCCATATTGTTGCAAATGGCAGGGTTTTCTTTCTTTTAAGGCTGAATATATTCCATTACATGGATATATGCACACCACACATTTTTTGTTCATTTATCTGCCAATAGACACAGGTGGTTTCCAGATTTCAGCTATTGTGAGTAATGCTGCAGTGAACATGGGGGTGCTGATATCTCTTAGACATACTGACTTCACTTCCTTTGGCTATATACCCAGAAAAGAAATTGCTGGATCATATGGAAGTTCTATTTTAATTTTTTGAGGAATCTCCAAACTGTTTTCCGTAATGGCTGTACCAATTACTGTTTCCGCCAACAGTGCGTAAGGGTTGCCTTTTCTCCACATCCTCACCTATGCTTGTTATATTTTACCTTTTCAATAATAGCCATCCTTATGGGTATGAGGTGATATCTCATTTGACTTGCACTTCCCTGATGATTTCCCTGTTGCACATCTTTCTTGCACCTATTGGCCATCTATATGTCTTTAGAAAAATGTCTCTTCAATCCATTGCCTATCTTTTGAGTTATTTGGTTTTCATTGTTGTTGTTTTGCTGTTGAGTTGTGTGAGTTCCTTATTTATTTCAGACATTAATTTCTTATCAGATATGCAGTTTATGTCTTCATAAAAGGACACCAGTCATTTTAGATTAGGGCCCACTCTAGGGACTTTATCTTCACTTGATTTTATTTGCAAAGCCCCTATTTCCAAATAATGTCACTGTTTTAGTGCGTTTTGTGTTGCTATAACAGAAATACCTGAGACTGGGTAATTTATAAAGAAGAGAGGTTTATTTGGCTTACGATTCTTGGACAGTTCCATCTGGCACGGGCCTCAGACTGTTTCTACTCATGGTGGAAAAGTGGCAGGCAGCTGGCAGGTACAAGCAGATCACATGGTGAGCGGAAGCAAGAGAGAGAGAGAGAGGAGGTGCCAGGGTCCTTTAAACAATCAGGTCTCACGGGAACTAACAGAGCAAGAACTCACTACCCCTCCTCCCCCAGGGAGAGCATTAATCCATTCATAAGGGATCCGTCCCCACGACTTAATCAGTTTCCAACACTGCCACATTGGAGATCAAATTTCCACATGAGTTTTGGAGGGGACAACACATCCAAACTCCATCTGTCACATTCACAGGTACTGGGGATTAGGACTTGCACATATTTTAGGGAAGGGCACAATTCAACCCATAACAGTCACCCTGCTTCCATTCTGTCACATACAGACTCACATACAAGAGATCACACACCCATGCATGGCCAAGCCCTGCCTGCTGCAGAGGTGATGATGAGAGGGTGGGATTGGCCAGGAGGCCTGAGAGTGGCTTTTGACTCTGGGCTGATTAGCCTTGGCCATAAGCACTCCACATATTAATCCTGCTTTTGAACAAACAAGGAAACTGAGGCTTTGAGTTTACAAGCTGACCAAACTCACGAGGAAGTTGTAAGGATGGAATGAAATTGAAATAGACTTGTGAAAATAAGTTGTGCAACCTGGAAACCTGTATGAACGTGAGGGGAAATCCTCCTCATCCAGGTCTCTTTGGCCTTTATGGTGAGATGAGAGTCTACATCCAAGAAGGTGGAGCCAGGTATATTGAGATTTTCCCAGTGACAGACAGCTTCCTTCTTTTCCAATTTCTCCCAGAATCCAGAGCTCTTCCACAAAATCTCACACATGCTTTTCCTGAAGCTCTTATTTCCTTAATCATTATTCCTGCCTGGATTTCTGAAAATATCTCACCTTTAGCCTTATATGTATGTACAAGGAACTTAGTAGAGCTTTTGCTCCCATCTTTGAGGGACCCATCTAAGTCAGAATGATGTTAGAGTTCAGCCTCCAGAAAGACCCAAGCCCCAATCCTAGAATGTTAGGACTTCAGAGCTCAGTGTTATGGAATAGAGATGAATTCCCTTTGTCCACCACCACCTGCCATTTCCCATCTCATTTACCACACTGCAACCATAGTCATACTCTAAAATGCAAATCTGATTACATAACTCTGATAAAAGATAAGATTACATAAATCTGATTACAAAAGTCATCAATGGATCCCCTAAGACTTACCGAGTAAAAGGCACAACCCTTGTCACGACTTGTGGGTCCTCCATGGCTGGGCCTTTCTCCACCCTGAGCCACATTTCTCACCGTGGACTTCCAGCTTATCTGGGGTGATCTATTTGCAGTTTTCTGGATAAGCCAACTTCTCACTGCTCCTTTCCATTTTATATTCTAGTCTTTCAGTTAGAAAGAAAAGAAACAAAACATAACAATATTTGATATTTTACCATCAGGAATGGACCATAGTCCCATTTAGCCTGGAGAGTTTGTGAATCTAAAAGTCATTTTTTTTTCTTTTTGGTCATTTTCAATCCCTTCTTCATGTTATGCCTCCACACCAAAGAGGCCTTAGACCCCATGAGCTCCTCGGGATCCTTCCTTCCTGTGGCTGTTGCTGTGGCTGTTGTTGTCATCATCAGATCATCAATCAGATTAGAGTCCAGATTAAGTGGACCTGCAAGAATGAAGAGTGTGTATGCCCCTGTGCTAACACCCACACAATGACAATAAATCATTGTAAGTGACATCAGCAGCCCCGGTCTAAATTTTCCATGTTCGTGGGGGAGGCTCAAACCCTCGGATTCCTTCCTTGCTCTCTCCTTTCATTCCATCTCATCCTCCTCCTCCTCCTCCTGCCATGGCCTTGCTGCAGGCCCCCACCACATCATAGCTGCACCATCACAAGAGCCTCCTCCAGGTCCTCCTGGAATGCTCTGACTGGCCCCTCATCCTAAGGCAGAGCTTCTCTCTTGTCTCTTTTTCCCCACCTCTCTAACTTCTCAAGTTCTTTTGAAACTCCTGTTTCTTTTATAACTTTTCCACTAACCCCACCAACCTGCCCACCCAAATTAAAAAATAAACAAACAAACAAAAATCACTGTAGGCACTGCTGAGAGCATCAAGTAGGCAACATGCCATCCCATACCACAGTTCTCCTAAGATCTCAACTAGCTACTGTGACACGTAGCCATGCCCTCACCCTGAAAATGACCTGTTTGGGGTCCCAGCTTCAGGCCTTTGCTTCTCCTCAAATAGGAATCCAAACATCCAGATCTCTCCACCATAGTCTGCTCCTGCCTATAGCCAGACCCAGTTGTTTATACCTTAACCAGACAGGGACAAACATCTTGGTTTTGCCTGAAGCACAAACACAGGAGAAGACACTTCTATGCCTCTCCTTTAGATCAATCTGAATTAACAAGGTGCAAGCAAGTGGGCTCACCTCATCCAGAACCTCAGGGTAGACCAGGCAGAAGATGAACTACTTTGAGTCTTAATCCTAAACCTTTGATCAGTGTATTGCCACGTGGAGCCTCGTTCCCCTGCACTTTGACTTCAGCTGTGACTCGGTTGGGAGAGGGTGGAGGTGTCCAGAAAGAAACACCCAGCTAGCATGCTGCCTAAGTGGTGCCATGACGTAGCACACACTCAGCTTCCCAGTGACTGGCACTCTGAGAAATTCAACTATCACTTCTGAGACGCACGGCCTGGAGGGACTCACAGGTCTCGGGTAAGGTGCCAAAGATAAGAAAAAAAGAAAGAAAATAAAGAAATAAGAAAACTTTTGATCCTGCAAAGCATTTGCTTGATAGATGCAAACTGAAACCTTGATAAGTCTCCATGAACTGGGCAGAGCACAAAACCTTCCCTCCCCGCCCCCGCTTCCCCGAAAACCAAAACACAGAAAAAAACCAAAACCAACAAGCAACAACAACAAAAACAAACATATCCACTTTGGTTTTGTAGGATGAAGTGGAGGGATAAAGCATGAAATAGGGATATAGGCAGTCATCAGGTTCTACTAACCAGATCAGTGATTTAAGTCCCAACCTCTCTGAGCCTTTGTTTCATCATTGTGTGTAACCTGAATAAACTCAGAGACAAATGTGATTCGATCTCAGAGCAGATTCAGATTTACGAAGCAATGTTCCAAAACTAAGAGTAAAAAAGATGGAATTCCACTTATCATTCATGCTTTTCTAGATATTTAAGGGAATGAAAATACATGATTCTCAGAAACACTTATTTAAATTCTCTTTCCTCTCCAACCTACTTTCTTATCCTAGCTACGTGGCTCTGACCTCCAGGGGGAAAATACAAGTCTTCCTCTTCACTCCTGCTCACACAGCTTTCTATCATTGTCACTTTCCCTCTGTACCCTCCAGGTACTGTAATATGCAGATCGACCTATCTTTTCTTCGAGCAAAAAGAATCTTTTCTTTTGTAAGAGCACAGAAGGTAGAAATTGCATTAGCACTTACAGGATTATTTTCGGTGAGGTTGGAGAAGAAACAAGTCTGTAAACAATCCTAAATTATTTTGTCTGTTATTAATTTTTGTTTTATAACCTTAAGTATGAGACCTCTAATCTCTCCTTGCTTACCTCACCAGTTGTGTAGATCCAATGAAACATTGCACATTCCTTTGGAAAACCATAAATCACTATAGCCATCCACAGTATTTTTATGCAAATCAGTGGTAAAGAGATCGGTGCAATTTCCCTTTATTAGCTGCCAAAGCAAAAGTATAGGGAGAGGAAGGGAAGAGTTTTTTCTTAAAATAACCATGTAAATAATTATACCTCTGAAACTGTTAAGCATACTTGTATTCCCCTATTTTAAAATATGTCTTCATCTTACTTTTCCAGCTTTAGCATGCCTAAGGACCAGGTTTTGTTTTTGTAATTTTGTGTCTCTGTAAATGGAATGCTCCATTCATTCACTCATTCATTCATTTAACTAATAAATATTTGTCAAAAAAACTAGCGATTTCCTCCCACATGTTTTTAAAAACATCTTCCATGAGTCAGGTTGTGGGGGTTAAATAAATCATAGCCCTTTTCTCAAGGAACTCACAATCTAGCGAGTGAGGCAATAATGTAAACATATATTTTAAGTCGTTGATTCCTGGTGGAGCCAAGTCCAAGGAAAAGAATGAGCATTAAGAGCCCAGACTCCTGATGAAGTGACTGCTGTTGCTAATTCCTACCCTAGAACCTAGTTCTCCTGTGGGCTAGCCCAGAGAGAGCCCTGTAGCTGGGCAGACAACAGTGCTTAGCTGTGCTTTTTAGCTATTTACATCACCTCCTCCGATGCCCTCATCCTACAATAGAGACTGAAATGTACAAGGCATATTTTTCCTAGCATCTCTTGAAGTTGAGGTGTTCATAGAGCTCAGTTCTAGTCATTAGAGAAGTCTGTTGAGGAGCTATAGGAAAATTTTTCTTCCCTTAAAAAAGACAAGAGAAGCAGAAGGAAAATTTCCTGCTCTGTACCCCTTTCTTTTATTTCTGACCTTTAAGGACATGATGTTCAATTATGCAACATACATCTTGCAAATATAAGTTGGCAGGCTGGAAAACTTAAATCGAATTAGCCTGGGTTCTTGGTGACATAGCTGAGCCAACAAATTAACCAGGAGCCCATCTATCTCAGAAGTAAATAATAAATGTTCATCTTTTAGGCTACTGTTAGTACTTGTTGTTGTTACTTATAAATGAATATTTCTCAACTCATTAAGAGTTACAACCTATCAGAACTAGGAAAAACAGGAGGTTTTATTTAGTTTGTTATTTCTAGATTAGCAGCCAATAGTTTATCAAAACAAATATCGATCACCTGTAGTTTTTCTCTCTGCTACTCTGCACCAGGGCAGAAGCTCAGTAACTCTCTCCTCTTCTTCCTGTCTCAGCTTTTGGATTTGCAATAGACAATTTAAAAGGTTTATCAAGTCAGAAATATAGATTGGATTTGGAGCATTGATAATCCTGCCAAAATGATTTACCCTAAGTCAAAGAGTAAGATGTTTTTAAACAATCAAAAGAAAAATTATTTTGGAGGTTCACATTCCAGATTGTGTGCAACTATAGTGACTTTCTGAGTGTGTATATAGCAAGAAGCATTCTTCCATGTTTCACAGACCATTGGCAACACTGCCCTTGGAACCACAGAGACTGTGACGTATACTGGGGCAGAAACCTGCAAGGAGACCACAGGCTCACAAGGGCAGTCAGACAGTAGAAAAAAATTATTTGGTAGGGTCCAATTAAAAGATGATAACACCATAGACAGTTTCCTTTAAGTACATATGCAATCAAAATTTTGCATATACATTCTAGAAATTTAAAGAACTTCTGTCTCTCTGAAGATTATTCATGAATTCCGGTTTAATATTCTCTGCCAAAGTCTTACTAGGGACTCTGAAGAAAAGAAACAGTTCGATAGAAACATTAGACAGAAGGAGGAATATCTTCTCCAAATGGGTAGGTGTGTCTGCAGGAGAGGACCTGGAAGAGTTGTGTTGGGGATGGTAGTGAATGGGCGCGGCATCATTCAGATTGAAAACAGGCGGATTGGGGATGTGGCAGAAGCTTGAGGGGTGGGGGTCCCTGAAGCTTATTCTTCTATAGAGGTAGCAAGCAAGTCTCATAGAGCAATCGAGTAACTTATTGATGCTGCTTGTGTTAGCGAATAGATGTAATTGTGGAAGTGTGGGAATTCGGGCAATCTGGAGAGAGCTTGGAACCTGGATCCTGAAGATTTTTGCCATTGTGCTGCAGAGTTTTCTGTATTTTCAAGAGAAGCTAGAACTCTTTATTTTCATGTAAATGTCTCCTGATTTTTAAAATATAATCTTAATTTTTATTGTAGGCAACTAAAATCAGCTTTGCATGCTGGCTACAGCCCATGAGCCTCCATTTTAAAACCTCTGCATTGAACGTATGCAGCATTTGGGAATAATCTCAGGTGTCTGAGCTGAGGGCCTGAGGATCAACGATGAAGAGAAAACCACCAAAGCATCAATTCAGTAGAACTTGGGTCCAATACACCCAGCTGCTGATGAGCCGTGTGATCCCAGATATGTCTCCTAACCTCAGTTTCCTCATCTGCACATGAGGAGATGGAAGGAGATGAACTCCAAGGCTCCTCCCACCACCGGCTGAGACATTCTGAGGCTCTCTGTGGCATGCACACAGCTGTTGCCTGACCAGAGAATGCATATCAGGCCAATCCCTGAGGTTCTCAGCACCTTATTTCCCATTATGGTCCCAGGACCCTCAGTACCTCAGCAAAGCGAATCTCGATCTGCATTTTCTCAGGGGCCTGGGAAGGAATGGAATGGCTCTGGGACCACGACCATTGCAAATAGCAGCTGCCTCACTTGTTTGTGTGTCTGGAAAGGACCCAAGCACTGATAGGGAGAAATCACCAATTATGATAATTATCTGCAAAATGAATAGTGGAAAAGAGCCCCTCCCTCTATTAGCTAATGCAGGTGCAGATGCCCAGCAGCTAGCTAGGCACAATCTCTCAGCCTAGAGGAGGGTTATGGCAGCTACTGTCCACGGAGACATCCCCTTCCAGACAACAGCCTGCAGATTCACATGCTGGGATCCCCCAAATAAGGTACCAGAATGACAACACTCTGAGCAGAAGAAAATCACAGAGAACATTCTGTTGTTTAGGAAACTAAGGCCCAGAGAGGTCATATAACTTGCCAAGCTCATGCAGCAGGGTAGAGACAAAGTCATGGTTGACTCGTGACAACTCAAGAAGTCAGAGTTGTCACCAAAGGATAAGCAGCAGATGAATAGTTAGGAGAACATATTTGGCCTCTAGTGTGAATGAGAAATAAGAAATACATACCAGTAATGAGAAAATTGTCATTGAAATATGAACATGGCCTTCCAGAGTGAGTCTTTCTTGGGGAACACACTCATTTGTTTGTGTCAATCATAAATGTTTGCTAAAAGTTAATTTGCAAAGTCATAGTCACAATATGTACATGACAATATTTAATCTCTGAATCTATTTCTGGCTAATAAAAATTTCATTACATTAAAAATTTAGCCCACAGCACCTTGCATTTCCCCTATTATTACATTTATCACACTTAAAACATTCATTTCCAATGTCTGGCTGCCTTTCTGGACTACTGGCTTCTTGAGGACAAGAAACTGTATTTATCCTATTTACTGTTCTATCCTCAGTGCTAAGACGAGGACCTACTATATGGTGTGTACTTTATAACTATGTGATGAATGAATGAATGAATGAATGAATGAAAAGTTCTCCTACCTCCCCATCCAGAGCTCCATGCTGCCAACAAAACTTACTCTCTTACGGAGGTAAACAATTAGGAATTCAAAGACGCTATTTTCCCTCCTGTGCCTCAACCATGTAGCCTTTGAACTGTCTTTGAAAGCTGTGACTCCAGATTTGCAGGTAATATTCTGACTTGCCACCCAATTCCAAGACTGAAAAGAATTTAGGATCCTCCTTTCTCCATGCAGACCTTCCCTCAGCTGAATTCAACTGTATTCTTCAGTTTACGCATTTACTGAAAGTCTACTGAGTGCAAAGCAAGGCAATCTTTTCTTCAATATCCAAGGGAGGGTTAGAAGTAGGTTCAGTGATTTTTTTTTTTTTTTTTGTTAGGCCTAAAGTGCCTATCCTATATGTGGGTATTTAATGAATACTTATTACTCCTTCACCAGTTTGGTTCTTGGAAGCTGGCCTGTCCAGAAAGTCCAGACTGCACTTCACTGCTGCTTCTGGGCGGTTTCAGTTCTGTTCCTGATCCAAATCAGTGGGAATGGAGATGGGTCTGTAGCCATGCACTTATTCCACAGCTCTGTTAAAGAGCTCTAACATCCTTCGCCTCCGAATCACTAACCCTGTGAGATGGGGAGGTCAGGTGTCCTTCTGTACATCTCACTGTCTTCTCTCCGAGGTGATGACCCTGCACAACACAGAGTGGCAAGACTCCTGCTTCCTGCTTCCTCCTCCTGCTGTGGGCTTCCTGGGACCCGATGGATAAGTGGGTAAAGAGGGGCTTGGTCACTGCACCAGCACTAGATGAGTTCATGTAGTAAGGGATCTACTCACCAGAAGGACTCTTGGAATCTGATGGCCAAATCATCAGTAAATTCCCTTCACAGGTGGTACCTGTGCTGGGCCTCCCACAGTGCTGCCTCACAACACATTCAAACAGACCTGCTTATAGAGTATGCACATCACACATTTTAGTGGTTAAATGGAATATGTGTCAGAGAGTCCTCGAGGCAGAGCAGCACATCTTCCCAAACTTCCCAAGTTCATTCAGCTTGACTGTTTTCTCCTCCTAGAGTCAGATATCTTCAAAAATATGGTGCTGGATTCATCACAGCCTCAAACCATGGATCCACAGAATAGCCTCCACGCTGTCCTTGCATACTTGCTCGTGTCCACTGTCTACTACATTCACCCTCCACAGCCAGAGCGACAGAGCAAGGGAGATTAGGAGAGGAAGAGGCTGCCCAGATGGTGAGTTCCTATGTCTAGACAGGCTAAGAGAAAAAACTGTTCCTCTCAGAGCTCCATGAACCAGGAGAATAACATAAGAGTGATTCTGATTCTCCCCCTGATCAGCACTGCCATTTTCCCTGAGCTCCCTGTCCCAGGTGAAATGGGGAAGGATGCCTCCTCCTCTTGGCACTCAGGCCACTGCTTGGACACAGGCCAAGCCCAGGATCCACGCCACTCCCATCCTTTGATGCACATTCAGTGCTAATGTAAACAGAGGTCTCCTCACCAAGGCTGGCCTTTCAAAAAGACACAGTATGTGGTACCCCGCAGGATAAGGTCTGAGAAGGGCTGGGATGCTCCATTCCTCAAGATTTCTCATTATGTATTTTAGTGGTCCCTCCTAATTTCTAAAATTCACAGAGTTCCTCCATCTTCAAGTTGGCAGGTACCTTAAAGTTCAGTCATTCTTTCTCTCTGCAGGATTCCACCTGCAGAAAGTCATTCAGCCCCTCTAGAAAACTTCTAGATATGGGAACTCACAATTTCTCATTCCATCTTTAGTCAATTCTGTTAGAATGTTCTTCTTTTTCATTGAGACTTGATACCTGTACTTTGCAATAATTTGACTGGAGTTTTAAGCTCATGGCATACACACAAGACCTGGAACAGAAATTAGAGAAAGTCTAATTTAGCTGTCTTGTTTTCCATTGAGCTAAATTTGCAACAAGTTTCCTGACTGGTATCACAGTGATAAATCAATGATAAGGACAGGACTCAAGTCCAAGTTTTTTCCAGATCCAGGTGCCACTTCACAACATGAGCAGTTCCTCTTCCTCCTGGGACCAAATTCTGTCATAAAAGTTGTAATGCAAAATACACGACTTGAAGTTGGTTCCTAACTATTGCTTAACTATTGATTCCTAACTACTGGTTAAATGTCAGATGTTTTCCAAAGGAGAATAAAGTGTCAAAAGAAGACCCAAGATGGCCAACAGGAGGTATAAGGGATAAAGAAGTGATAGAAGTTCTGAAGGATAAACCTCAGTGTGCACCTGTCCAGGGTCCCACTGGGAGAGAATAGTGCTCTGAGTGGTTTTTCTCTGGTCTGGAAGCTTTGGATGCGGCTGGGAGCAGAGGATGGTGCTTGGGAACAAAAGAGCCAAGGCCCAGATGGCAAATCAGCAGGAACGGCTCCTCTTGATCTGTGTAGGGTTCTCTGGTTAACAAGGTGTTTCCCCACTGAATGTGTGATCAGCTCCTCCCCATAGTTATTTAGATTTATCTAGATCCACACTCAGGGATTCAGGGTTTAGCTGGGAGTCTCATGAAAAGTCCATAGACCACATTGCTCAGTGGTTCCTGTTTCGATCTGTCAGTCTGTGGGCCAACACCCAACAGCCTCACTATAAACAGCCTCCATTGGAATGAGAATTTGGGCCCTGCCTTCAGTGAAATGCCAGGGGGGAGTCCAAGGCTCCCACATCCATGTTCAAGCTCATCTTCCCTCTCCCTGTGAGGTCTTCATTCTGTGCCCCACACTTCCGCTGAGGCTGGTAGTGTCTGTGCCAGCAACCGTCCTTTCAGATGCCAAGCTTTAAAAACTCAGCTCTGGGCCGAGCCCGTGGTGCACTCGGGAGAGTGCGGCCCTGGGAGCACAGCGACGTTCCCGCCGCGGGTTCGGATCCTATATAGGAATGGCCGGTGCACTCACTGGCTGAGTGCCAGTCACGAAAAAGACAAAAAAAAAAAAAAAAAAAAAGAAAAGAAAACTCAACTCTTGGGCCGAAGTCAGTTGGTGACATGGAGGAGAGGTCCAAGGCACTCCCAGTACACCTCACTCCTGTCCTTCCCTCCACTTCTCAGCTCCCTCAGAACTGCTTGCTTCTACTGCTCTTCGGTTTTCTGTCTTAGCTAGTTTTACCATCAACAGCCTCTCTTCTTTTCTCCACCCTAACCTCCACTGTCAGAGCAATTGTCCTAAAGTTCAGCTCCAGACATGGCACTCTGTTGCTCTGAAATCTTCAGTGGCTCCCCATTGCCTCTCATCTTAACTCTTAATAAATCTTTAACATGGATTTCAAGACCTTTAGTAATCTGATCACAGCTTGCCTTTCTAGAAAGTGAATCAAGCTGATTGTTGCTTTTCCCAGAGTAGGTCAGTGACCACTGGGGGGATTTTCAGGCTCTGCAAATTAGTTAGAGCAGGAAGCGACCTAGGCCCCTGCCCCACCAACCCTAATTACCCAATTCTTTCTCCTACTTCTCGAGTTTTCCATTCATACAATGAACACTCAGAGTCATATGGACTCTGAGGTCCCTTCAAGGCTGAAATTCTAAAGGAGTGAAAGGAGTGAAAAGAGCACAGACCTAGACGTGGATTCTATGAGAGTAAGACAAATGACTGGAGAGAAATTACTTACAGGGAATCTCAGAACATGGGGACTGAGCTGTGGAGGAACTGGGCAAGAAGGGAAGACCTTGGGAAACATTAAGACTGGAGGTCCTGAATTAGTGCCTCATACCTTGGGGACACATTGGAATCATCTGGAGAGCTTTACAAAACACTGAAGCTTAGACCCACTCCAAGAGGTTCTGATTTAATTAGTTGGGAGCACAACCTAGTCACTGGGATTTTTAATAGCTCCCCGATGATTCTAATGTGAGTTTGAGAACACAGCCCTTAGTAAATGGTCGTCATACAGGGGAAATGATGTGACTTTTACAAAAGGGAGATGTTGTCTGCATCAGAGTTCAGAGAGACTGGCCAGAGGAGGCGATCTACGCAGTAAACACTATAGGACCTGCGACTCTCCCAGAAAGTGGTGAATATTTTCCTAGGACACTCTCCTCCTTGGGTCAACTCCATTGGATTTACTCAGAGCAGCCTCTGTGTGACGTGACTCACTTTTCTATTATCACTAATCCATGAAAACCTGGTCCCTTCAGCTCTGCTGTGATAGCAACCCTGTGTGAGCTCAGGTCTCAGCAAGTTGTGTCTTCCCAGCTCACCTTGAAGCCTATTTGTTTTTAGCCTTTCTGCCATCCCAGGTGGGTAAAAAGGCTGAGATATCTATCAGACTGGGTGACTTTTCTCTCCTTCACTGTTCCTGGTGAACTGCTGAGCAGTACTGGAGAAGCCAGATGACTAGTCTTAGAAATGTTCCAGGGAAAGCTGCTGATCAGGGACTCTCCTTCCAGACACACTGAGCTGCACCCTTTCTCAGCCAAGGGTATGAACGGCTAGCTCTGCTCTGGGACTGCAAGTGAGTGCAGTGCCATCAGCTGTCACTGGTCAGAGGAAGGAGGCCTGCCCAGAGAGGGGGCCCAGCACAGTGTGGGGGTCAACCCAGAGAGTGGGGGCCATCCCATAGAGTGGAGACAAATCCATGCATTTTCACCTCACTGCAAAATTTTTGTTTTGAAGTCTTTGAACAGAGGTTACCAAACAGTTGAGATTAAACATTTGAAAAAGTAAAGCGGAGATAATAGCAACCTTTGATCAAACTCCTGCTCTCTGCTTCTCTCTGTACCTTCTGAGCATGCCCTCTGAAACTTTACACCTTTATTTGGAATGTATGAGACACATCTGCCATTTACCCTGCATCTTATCTGCCCATTCTTTTCTACCCTGCTTCATACACCCTCAAATGTATGGGCTGCATCAGGCATCTCACACCTGCTGGCTTCTGGTTGGAGTGAGCCAATGGGGAGCACAAGAGGTGCTAGAAGGAGAGAGAAGAGTGATACTGGGGTATTTAATGTTGTCGACTGCTATGTTCCTCCATTAAAGACCACAACTCCTATAAAACTGCATTTCCTCTGTTTTCCAGTGATCTCTCCCCTGCCGTGCTCCTTCATGACCATGGGTGTGACTAGCCTGGAGGATGCTGCACCATCCCTCGTTACTTGTCATGTCTCTGTAAATAGCCCCTTTCTTTTTATTTATTTATTTATTTGTTTGTTTGTTTGTTTATTTTTTAAAGATGACCGGTAAGGGGATCTTAACCCTTAGCTTGGTGTTGTCAGCACCACGCTCAGCCAGTGAGCTAACCGGCTATTGCTATATAGGATCCGAACCCGCAGCCTTGGTGTTATCAGCACCACACTCTCCCAAGTGAGCCACGGGCTGGCCCTAAATAGCCCCTTTCTTGATCTCTCCCTTTATTATACTCTCTCACTTGGACCATGAATACTATACAAGGTGTGTGTGTGTGTGTGTGTGTGTGTGTGTGTGTGTGTGTGTGTGTGTGTGTGTGTGTGTGAGGCGATTAGGGAAAACAGGCTTGCTTAGGTTGGAGAGAAATGAGCCCTATAAGAAAATTCTCCAGGTTAGGGGAAGCAATCAGTCCCACCACTGTCCTCTGTGTCCCTTCCACCTAAGGGCCTCCTCAGTGGTTTGCACTGCCACTCTCATGCTGTTCTCCAGTTCTCCCTCTTTTTAAGACTCTGTTCCAAGTAAGAACAAAAGCTCCTTTCCTTATTTCTCTTACCATAGTCAAACCAGAACAACATGATATGTGATTGCTAAACATTAACTCATAGAAAACAAAAATGTTCTTGTAGTATTCTGCTTCCTTGGTCTGGGTTCTCTAAGGATCAGATGCCAAGATGGGATTAAAAGTGCAAGGATTTATGAGGGGAAATGGCTCTGTGAACCGAAATCAGGAAGGAGCTGGAGAAGACTGGGGGAACCTTCAGACCACAGAGCAAATCTTACGCTGAGTGAACAAGAGAAGGACAGAGTGTTGCGCTCTAAGGAACGTTTGGCAAGGCCATCTGCAAGTGGCTGGGCCAATCCCATGACTCCTGAAAATGAATCTGCCTTAGTGTCCCCAGAGTACTCAGTCATTAGTGGGGTGCAGCCCATGGGAGGCCCAGCCTTGGAGAAAACACAGCAATGGATTTTAGGGCACAGCATCTGGGCCCCTCAGTCATTCAAGCTCCCTGTAGCAGGAGGTCTGTGAGAACACTCTTATGGCTACCATAGTTACATTCTTTTGTCATGAAGAAGGCTACTGTCACACTGTTACAGGTCTGCTACTTTGTCATGCCAAACCATGACATGTAGTTCTAAAAGATTCACTATACACTGTGGGAGTGGGTTTTCTTACCATCCTGATTTCCCCTGAGCTCTACTGGCAACAAAAGCTAGAGTTTATGACAATCCTAGTCCTTATGTTAGCTCTGGATAATAGGTAATATCACCTTCATTAAGAAAACTGAAGTTTTGAGAACTGAAGCTTTTATTCACTTCTTGTTCCCTTCCTTTATTAAAAAGCATGAATTGTCTATTACATGCTCAACATTGTTACAGTTACTGTTGCTACCAGAATAAACAAGAAATTGTTTCTTCCTCCAAGGGTCTTAATGTCTAGAAGACGGAAAACACAGAAAGACTACATGTGCAGTAAAGAGTCACAGGACTGTAATGTCTATACAGGCTGTGAATGAGTGGGGCAAAAAAGGGAATGGTCAAATCCACAAGTGGAGGATGGGGACGTCCTCAGAGAGAATTTCCCAAAGACTTTTCCAAGTGTTGATGGTCTACCAGGACACTGTGAGACAGAAATACTAGGCAGAGAGAGTCATGAAAACAATTACTGAGGTGAGAAGTTGTCTGATCTGTTTAGGGAGTTGCAATGGTTTAGAATGATTGGAACATGACAAATGACAAATGTATGGGAAAGACTGAAGAAGGGTGAAGCTAAAGATAAGGAAGGGGCTAAATTGGGAAGGGCATGCAAGTAAGAAGTCAGAAATGTATCCACTGGGTCATGGATTCTAAGTCAGGAAATGATGTGATCAGATTTGCTTTTTAAAAAGACGCTTCTGTCTGAAGGATAGAGAAGTAATGAAGAATGTTACTACACCGGAGGCAAGAATTTCACTGGAAAGAACTTTGATCTGATAAATTTTCTCAAGTAATTAAATGATTCCTATAAATCTAACAAATTAGCATTTTAAAGAATACAGTATAAACTAAGATTCTAACCTAAATCTATGTGCAAATTAATAATTTAACTACTCACTGTAAATTGGAGTTACAGGATCAATCTGCAACTCTAATAGACTAAATTCTTTAAAACATAAGAACATAAAATACCCCAAATACACATATTTCTAAATACAAAAATATTAATATTGAAAATTTAATCCCTAAAATTTCTATTCTTTATTCAAAATCTTGTTGGTTTGCAATATGCTTATATATGAAAGAAAAAAATACATTATCCCAAACAATTTTAGGGGAGGAGGGCAGTCCTTCTCAAATTTTTGAACCTTTATTTTGTCCAGTGATATTGGTCAGAATGGGAGGTCTGGAGCTGCTGATGTCTAGAGAGATTTCTTATGACCCCTACTGCCAACTGGAACCCTTTTTATCATCCCTATGTCTTGGGCTCCATAAGTTAGTAAAAGGGGATTTCATGTCACACACATCCCAGTTTTGTCATAATATCATGACCTAATTCTTCCATCTACGCACTGAAGGAAGTCTGCAACCTCAGACCTGCAGTCACTTCCATGGTGGAGAATGAAGCTTGGACCAGAGATGTGACCCCCAGGCTGTTCTGCACCTACTCATCCTTGGTGAGAAGTTTCCTTTCCAATCTGTACTAGCAGCAGCCAGTCCTGAGGTCCCGATAGAAGAAAGGGTCCAAAGAGCTGCAAAGGAGGAATGTTCACCTGAAAGATACTCAGTGCATATAGCTGTGCTGCTCTGTTTTTCCTTCAGGAGGAGCCGGAAAGGCAGGGGGAGCTGTATGGAATATTTGCACACTTGCTAATGAGCCAGGTCTCATGGTTAAATTCCCAGCCAACCATTCAGCGTCACTCTAAGAAATATTTCCCTCTCCCTCCCCCACTCCCTTCCTTTTTTCCATGTGATCCTGTCCAAGTTGGTACAGACACCTTGGGTGGCAAAGCCATTTGCTCGCTGACACACACCCCTCGGCCTCTCCCACTGGCAGATACTTCAGGTTTGCCAGGAACAAAGGGAGCTCCGGGTAACCCCAGAGATTTGACTCCTTCTTGGAAAATGATCTCTGGTCTTAAAGTATGTGTGGTCTCAGCATTGCTGTCACTTTCTTGTCTGTCTCTCTCCTTTTTATGTCCTTTTTATCTTCTCCCCTTTATTTCAGCCTCTTGCATCTCCTCTCATCACCCTTCCTCACTTTTTCCTTCCCTTAATCTACTCCTCTGCATGGATGGATTTAGTGATTAGGAATATATGTATTTAAGGATTTCATTTTTTAAGGAAAGTGGTGAAGAGATGAGGTGATTATGTATGTATTGGTGCCAGTAAATACAGTTAAACCCATGAGCCTTTACTACATGCCAGGCGCAGTGTGAGCACTTAGCATGTATACCATTTGATCGTCAAGACAAGATTGATTGATTGATTAATACAGTATTGTTCCCATTTTCCATATGAAGAACCTTAGAGAAGATAAGTAATTTCCTCAAAGTTAGCAAGTGTCATTTGATCACTTGTCCTTGGAGAATGAACTCTGAATCCACGCTCTGAACCATGTGCTGTGTTGACCCAAGGCCAATTGCCCACTCCATTTGGCTAGAGGACTTCACTAGTATTTCCCTGACATCCTTGCCCCTTGCAGCCAGGGCCTAACCAGCGGCCCATACCTCTGCCTCACCCTGAGCTTCTGGACAGACCATTGCCATGACTCGAAAATCTAGGAATTATTTTAGTTTGAGGAGTATGTTTATTAAATTTACTGTAAAGTGCTAGAGCTCCTCTTTACTCATACTTGTTGACACATGATAAGAACTAAGTAACCTGCTCTAGTCCAGAATAGACAGAAGTCACTTGATATGTGGGCAGATGAGGTGAAAGAGGGATTTTGGTGTACAGGGTGAAATTGAATGAGTCTTGCTAGCTGGAGTGGGAGGGACACAATCTACACAGCTATGGCCTCTGCCCCAAGGAAGTATTTGTTAATCATCTGTGTATCCTAAGTGTGGCATAGGGTTCACCAATGAATCATGCTCCTGGGACTCACACCCTTGTGCAGTCCCTCTCATGCTGACTCTGGGCTTGGCCATATGTCACTTGCTTTGGTCAAGAAACATCATCAAATGTGACACAAGCAGAGGCATAGTGAACACCTGCACATTAAGCTTTCCCTTTTAAACTCAGCCAACAGATGAAGAAGCCCAGGCTATCCAGCTGGAGAAAGAGGTCTCATGGAGAACTGAGGCACTCAGCCAACAACTAGCACCAAAGCCCCAGATATGTAACTGAAGTCATTTTGGATCTTCTAGCCCCAGATAGTCTGTCCCAGGGAATCCCATGTAGAACAGAGTTAAGCCATCCCACTGCCCTGCCCAATTTCCTGCCCCACAGAACAATGAGCGATAAAGTCACTGTGTTAAGTCACGAATTTTTGCAGTGGCTTGTTAGGCAGTAATCGATAGATGATACATGAGCCTCCAAAGATTTGTGATGAGTGACTGACCATTAGGTAATTCCCTACTGCTTTCTCAACCTCTCTCAGGACAGCTGTGCTCCAACTCTCCTCATCCCTCGTGTGGCCCTCTCTCCTGGGGAATGAGGGCTCATGAAATGAAAAGCAGAGTAGACAAGAGCTTCCCCAATAATTCATGGTACCCAATGGCTTTTCTGAGTGATCCATGACAACAGAGTATATGTTATAAACCAAAAAGGCCAAATCTATTTTGGAAGAAGAGGCCCCTTTTCATTTCCAGAGGCCCTGAGCTGGCCAAACAGCACATGCTGGGAACTGCCCATGACTATCTGAACTACAAAAGGCCTTCAGTCCTGGAGAAGAGCAGGGAAGAGGGGGTCTTTTTCAGCTACACTATCCCCACCAGAAATTCTCACAAACTTTAAGTGAGATGGAAAGAGGAGAAAAGAGCAGTCTGGGGGTCAGAAGAACATGGCTTGGAGATGCCCCCAAGAACAATTTGAGATCTGAGTGGGAGCTAGGCCTCTGGGGAGATGGCAAGTTGCTTTTGGAAAGGAGGGGATTTAATCAAAAAGAACTATGGGAAGTAACTGATAGCTCAGCAGGTAGCAATGCCTGTCCATTTAAAACAATAAGTGTTTCCTGTCCCCTGACTATCTTAACCATCTTTGACATACAGTACCTAGCAGAGGCCTGGCATGGTGGGAATCATCAGTCAAAATCACAGTGACTTCGGGCAGGTCATTTCACCTCTTGTCTCTACTTCCTCAGCTGTGGAAGGATGGGTGCCAAACAAGGTGCTCCCTAAAGCCCGTTCTGAGGACAACTTTTTAG